>NW_024429211.1:8719520-9950384 GCF_017639785.1 Mesocricetus auratus | reverse complement strand
TTCCACCCTTCATGATCTTGACCCTTCTTGCTCATACAATCCCTCCTCCCTCTCTTCAACTGGAAATATGCAACTCTGCCCAGTGCTTGGCTATGGACCTCTGCATCTGCTTCCACAATCAGAGTAATAAATAAGATCTCTTGGGTCAACTGGGGGCCAGAGGAGGAGGAGTGGTGTGGAAAAGAAGGAAGCAGAGGTTGTGAACATGAGGGAGCAGGCTGATTGAGTAGGGGCAGGATGGATGAGGAGTAATAAAATAGATATCTCACTAGAGGAAGACTCTTTGGGGTTAGGGAGAAACCTGGTGCCAGGGAAACTCCCAGGAATCCACAGGAATGACCCCTCCTAAGAATCCTAGCAATAGTGGAGAGGGTGGCTGAGCTGGACTTCTTCTGTAATCAGATTGGTGAATGCTTGATCTTGAATGTCATGTTTCCCTCCCTCCACATCTACATGACTAATGAATAAGTGGCTTCTCCATCTGCATGTCAGAGCACTAGATAAACTTATGGACACATAACAGCCTTCTCTTTTATGAGAAAAAAATGTTTAAAAGTTGTAAAATGATGACAGACTTGTCATATGAAGAGCTGTCGTGGAGCACAGGGTTGAGCAGTTCTGAGGTGTGAGAATGAAATGAGGGAAAAAGGATTTGCAAAGAAAGAAAAAGGTATGATAGAGAATGATGGTAGGAATTCCGAAGTATTGTGAGTTAGAGTGGCATGCATATTTTAGAATTGCAACATAAGAATATTGTTTTGTATATAGGAAAAAATGATCAACAATCCTATTTTCAAACTTGAAAATGCAGAGTACAGGAAAATCTTGGCCAATGATAAATGACTTAAATAAAGGTTAAGCAATGCTGCATTAGGAAAATGTATGTGCTTGGCTAACTAAATAAATATGTAAATAAATTTTTTGGTTTGAAGGTACTATAGAGCAAGTTTTGCTGATCATAGCAGAAATGGGTATAAATTACCTATTAGTGTACCTTTGATAAGGTATGAAAGAAATCAAGAATAAAAGGCACAAGCTATTAAAATTCTTTTTCCCGTACCAATACCCTGGTGTACTTAGACTGGTGAATGGTAGCTGATTATATGAAGAGAATCGATTGAACAGAAAAGAAGGCAATTACCATACACACAAGCTAGCAATAGCTCTGACTGAAGAGCTGGGCTTTCAATAATGGTTCACTAATGGTTGCATATTAAGGTAATTTCTACCATTATCAGCCAATCTGACAGCTCAGCTCTTTCCTACTTTATTTTAACGCTAAAGAGGCAAAATGTAAAGGGACTTAGTAGTTGGCCTGAGTTCAGAACTTGGATTCCAGTTCTGCACCATGCCTGCTCTGTGATCTGGGCAAAGTCAATGTAGCTCCTATTACTTTCTTTTTTGTGTTTTTCAACATTGCTGCAGAACCTACCAAATTAGTTCCAAAGATGAAGTGACTGAATGTGTATCCAACGTTTACCATGTGTAGTCATCCACACAAATCCCTGTGAGTAACATCAGTCCTTTGAGCTGATACCATTTCTCCTTCATTCATATTTATTTATTCTAGTGATTTCAGGTAAAGAAATATTTTTGTTTCTGCATCAGATCTATTGCCTGTGAGACAACTCTATTTAAATGTACAAATCTTAAATTATTGATCCACAATTAACTGTTTGAGATTGGAAAATCACTTAATCTTACAGTCTTTCCCATGTTTGTAAATTCTTTTGAATAGTAAATGACATGTGAATTTCTATTAAATCTCAAGATTATTTCTCTCTTTTCACTTTTTCCTTGAGTATTGTTGGGGTAAAAGTAACAACTGCTGAATACAAAAGGAATTCCAGATTCTCAAGCACCCAAATTATCATGACCAATATTTGATGTTTGTTTAATTAAATAATGTGTATTAGTTGAACAAATCCAGTAAAAATATTTACATCTAAGTTTGGTGACGTCAAGCCAGGCATTGGTGGCACACACCTATAATCCAGCACTCTGGAGGCAGAGGCAGGCAGATCTCTGGAGTCAGAGGCCAGCCTGGTCTACAGAGTGAGTGCCAGGATAGGCTCCAAAGCTACACACAGAAATTCTGTCTCAAAAAATAAAACAGAAAAAAAAGAAGAGTGGTGATGTCACAAACAAGAAAAAAATCTGGATAATTGAAGCTGGAGAAGGACTGTGAGGACTTACCAGTAACGCTAGAACTAATTAATCAAAATGGGTTTTAGCAATTTGAATGAAAAATGTTTTGAGATATTTTAGTGTTATTATTTCAGCTTATATTTAATGTAATTCTTTTGGTTAGGAGGTAAACAGGTAAAATTCTCCTGTCTGGGATGGCATTTTTGTCTTCATAGAAAAGTTTGACATGAGGCTTCTAATATTTAGTGAATTCTAATTCTTCAATATTCACCCATGTTCAAGAGTAGTTTGTGGCTACCTGTGTCATATTTGATGAGCCTAAACTTGTGTAAAAATAAGTTTTTCTTCAGTTCAGTTGCTACATTTTTGTTTATGTTTAAGAATGCTTTTAGTGAGGCAGGGTTCAATGCTGAAGCTTACAACTACACTTTAAAACTACTTTGGAAGGCTCTCTTTTCCCTCTTGAGTTCACTTGGCAATTTTTCAAAATCCATAGACTTCCTATGCTACTCAGGTCTTGTTATATAAAAGTTGAAATTTTTATCAAGAATCTTTATTTACTTTGCTCTCTATTTAAAGCACAGACATGCTAATGCATAGTAACCACCTTTATCATGCTCTCTCTCCATTTGGCCTACATGGTAACAATGGTATTAGCCCAAAACCAACACATCCTAAGAGTCTTCTCCGTATTTAATAACTTTAACTCTTCGTGAGGGAACTTAATTGCAAGTTGCAAATTACAAGTTGTAATTTACAAATGTGACCCTAAAACAGTTTCTGAAAAAATCATCCATCTAACCAAGAAGAGCACACGGGGTTCAGTTAATCATATAAGCACAAACCTCAACATATGATCAAATTTAAATATTTATTAAAATTCTTACTCTTCTGACATACGTAAAAATGTATTTCTGCAATATAAAACTTCCTGTGATATTACTTCATGAAGATTAGTCATAAGCTTTATATTTCTTGATAATTTCACATTTTTACTAAGGTACCAAAGAGTTTCTAACATAATCTGTCTTCATTTAGTTTGTGTCAGGGTCTGGCCTGTATCAGTCCTACCCTGCAGGGGCATCTATTCCAGACTGATGTCTTTGGGGCTGTGTTTGGAACCAGCTGAACAACCCCTGGTTCAACCCAGAGTTGGGGAGTGTGGATCAGGGAAGTACTAGCTACCTGACAGAACTAACTAGAGACATCTTGTCATTTCAGGAGGGCTCTCAGTTCACACTGGAGACACCAGTTTATTCAAGCATCCTCTTAAACAGCTTTCTAAAAGCAGCAGTACTCAGGAGAAGACATCTATTATCATGTATATAGGGCTGACTGTGAAACACTTCCTTTAACCCTAGCGATGGTCCCAGAATGCTTGTACCCACACCATCAGACCTCCCTTAAGACACTTCTCACTAGTTTTCAGGTTTGTCTCATTGGCCCCCAGGCAAGTCCCCATGATGGGTGTGGGGCCTAGGTCTGTTGTTATGTAAACTAGAAGTCATTGTCCACTTTGACCACCACCCACTGGTAACCAGCAGACATCTAAAAGACAATGGGAGATTCCAGCTACTGGAATTGAGCTGAGGCCTATTCTAAAATATCATATTGGGGCCCCCACAAGTTTGCAATACATATGCATGCAATAAGAAATTCTTAAGTATTGTACTTCATGCTGGAAACAGATTGCTATGTCCTGTCCCATCTCTCTCCAAGTGATAACAGGAGCATGACATGAGGTTTCTGTTGGAGTCTAGGGTTTTATTTTATTTTATTTTCTCCTTTTTTATTTAATTTAAATCAGAAACAAGCTTGTTTCAAAAGTCAGTCCCAGCTCCCTCTTCCATCTACCCCTTCTTTGCCCTCCTAACCCACTCAACCCTCCACCCAATCCCCACTACTCCAAGGAAGGTGAGGCCCTTCATGGGGGATGTCCACAGTTTATCATATCATGCAGAGCCGGACTTAGGTCCTCCCCCATGTGTTCAGGTGGAGACAGCATAGCTCCACATGGAATGGGCTCCCAAACTCTATTTGGATGTCAGGGCTAAATGCTAATCTATTTCCTGAGGCCCCAAAGAATGCCTACGCCTCCTCACTGACACCAACATTGTGGGGGGTCTGGATCAGTCCCATGCTGGCTTCTCAGCTATCAATCTGGGGTCTATGAGCTCCCCCTTGGTCAGGTCAGCTGTTTCTGTGGGTTTCACCCACCAAGTCTTAACCTCTTTTTCATCTCTCTCCCTTTCTGCAACTGGTTTTGAGGAGTTCAGTTCAGTGTTTAGCTGTGGGTGTCTGCCTCTGCTTCCTTCAGTCACTGATGAAGGCTCTAGGACAGCATAGGAGGAAGTCATCAATCACGTTATTAGGGAAGGGCTTTTAAGGTAGCCTCTCCACTATTGGTTAGATTGCCAGCTGGTATCATCCTTGTAGGTCTCTGGATATCTCACTCATGCCATAACTCTGTTCAAACCTATAGTGGCTCCTTCTAGTATGGTATCTCTCATCCTGCTCTCTTCTATTCTTCCCCCAACTCAAATTTCCTGCTACCCAATGTCCTCCTCTCCTCTCCTCTTCAGCCTCCCTCTTTTTCCCAACTTCCTCACCCCTCCACCCATGATCCAAATCCCCTCAGAATATTCTGTCCCATTCCCTTTCTCTGGTTTACCATTCATATCTCTCTAAGGGACCTCCCTGTCTCCCAGACCCTCTGGATGTAGGATTGTAGGCTGGCACTCCCTTGTTTAATGTCTAAAACACATATATGATTATCTTTTTGTGACTGGTTTACCTAACTCAGGATGGTTTCTTCTAGTGCTGTCCATTTGCCAGCACATTTCAAGATTCCATTGTTTTTATTTTCTGCTGAGTAGTACTCCATTGTGTAAATGTACTACATTTTCTCTATCCACTCTTTAGTTAATGGACATCTAGGTTGCTTCTAGGTTCTGGCTATTACAAATAATGCTGCTATGAACAAAATGGAACAGACATCCTTGCTGTAGGAATTTGTATATTTTGGGTATATGCCTAAGAGTGGAGTTGCTGGATCTTGTGGTAGAATGATTCCTATTTTACTGAGGAAACTCCATACTGATTTCCAAAGTGGCTGTCCAAGTTGGACTCCTAACAGCGGTGGAGGAGTGTGCCATACTCTCCACATCATTTGTAACATAAATTGTCATTGGTATTTTTGATTTTAGCCATTCTGACAGGATTAAGATGTTATCTCAGAGCAGTTTTGATTTGCATTTCCCTGATGGCTAAGGACGTTGAGTACTTTCTCAAGTGTCTCTCAGGCATTTTAAAATCCTCTATTGAGAATTCTCTATTTAGTTCTGTAGCACACTTTTTAATTAGATGCTTTGGTGTTTTGCAGAGTTGCTTCTTGAGTTCTTTGTAAATTTTGGAGATTAGCCCTCTGTCAGATGTGGGGTTAGTGAATATATTTATCCATTCAGTGGGCTGCCTTTTTCTCTTGTTCACTGTGTCCTTTGCCTCACAGAAGCTTCTCAGTTTCAGGAGGTCCCATTTATTAATTGTTGACCTCGGTGTCTGTGCTATTGGAGTTATGTTGAAGCAGTCTCCTGTACCAATTTGTTTAAGGGTACCTCCCATGTTCTCTTCTAAGAGTTTCAGTGTGGCTGGATTTATGCTGAGGTCTTTAATCTATTTGGAGTAAAGATTTGTGCAAGTTGAGAGACATGGATCTATTTGCAGTCTTCTACATGCCAGCATCCAGTTATGCAGCAGCATTTGTTGAAGAGGCTATCTTTTTTCTAATGTATAATTTTATCTTCTTTGTATGTTGGTTAGTATCAGGGTTTTCAGATCTATTACACTGGTCTACCCATCTAATTTTGTGCCAATACCAATCTGTTTTCAGGGGTATAGCTCTATAATGGAGTTTAAAGTCAAGAATAGTGATTCCTCTGGTAGTTCCTTTATTTTACAGGTTTTTTTTTTGGCTATTCTGGGTTTTTGTCTTTCCATATATAGTTGAGTATTGCTTTTTCAAGTCCTATGAAGAATTTTGCCAGCATTTTGATGGAGATTACATTGACTCTGTAGATTGCTTTTGGCAAAATTGCCATGTTTACTATGTTAATTCTACCAATCCAAGAGCATGGGAGATCTTTCCATTTTCTGGTGTCTTCTTTAATTTCTTTCTTTAAAGATTCAAAGTTCTTGCTGTACAGGTCTTTCACTTGTTTGGTTAGCATTATCCCCAAATATTTTATGTTGTTTGGGGCTATGGTAAAGGGTGATATTTGTCTTATTTCTTTCTAATTCCATTTGTCATCTGTATATAATAGGGCCACTGATTTTTTTGCATTAACCTTGTAGCCTGCCACTTTGCTGAATGTTATTTATCAGCTGTAGGAGTTACCTTTTAATGTTTTCCAGGTCACTAATGTAAACTATCATATCATCTGCAAATAGCTACAATTACTTTTGTACCCAAGCCACTCAAAAACATAACTAAGAGAACTACAGAGCAATCTCCCTTATGAACATTGACGCAAAAATACTTAATAAAATATTAGCAAATCAAATCCAAGAACATATCAGAAAAATCATCCACCATGATCAAATAGGTTGCATTCCAATGATGCAGGGATTGTTCAACATAAGAAAATCTATCAATGTAATTCACAATATAAACAAACTGTAAAAGAAAAACCACATGATCATCTCACTTGATGCAGAAAAAGCCTTCACCACTATATAATAATATAATAATACCTGAACATAATAAAATAAATATACAGTAAACTAACACCTAACATCAAATTAAATGGAGAGAAACTCAATGCAATTCCTCTAAAATCAGGAACAAGGAAAGACTGTCTTCTCTCTCCATATCTCTTCAATATTGTACTTGAAGTTCTAGCTAGAGCAAGAAGACAAAAAAAGGAGCTCAAGGGGATACAAATTGGAAAGGAATCTAGGATTTTAATACTCATTTTCATGCTAAGGTATCATTGAATAATTCTTTGTTTTTATTAGCAATCCTTCAGGATGTAAACAAACTGGAACATCAAATCCTTATGGACTGGTCCTTCTACTAGATGCTTGGCACATGAAATTCTTCTTTGTCCCATAAAATGCTTTTTTATGTCAGAAAGTCCAGATGGGATGTAAATCCAAGGGTTTCTTATAGAGGAAAAGAAAGGTGAGTATTGCTTCACAGACTAAGAGCTTCAAATCTGGACAGAAGCTGGGTGAATGGGCAATCCCTATAGATCCTTTTTTATTCATCCATATAGATTCTTATCCTTGAACAAATTATTTTTTACTGGAATTATATATTATATATGAAATAAGTCTCTGAAAAGTAATTTTTAATATTTTCTATTCTTTAAAAATTAATAAAAAAGAAATTATTTTATCTTCTTCCATTGTACCAAGAGTGTGGTGAGGTGACCTCTCTTGGGTATTTAGTTACTGCTTCAAGTGAAAGTAGAATTTAAAGCAACAAAGATTATTTGTCCAAGAAAGAAAGAGAGTGAGTAAGAAAAGAGGGGAGACAAGTAAAGAGAGAAGGAGAAGGGAGGGACAGATGGGGAAATGAAGCATAGGAGGAAGGAAAGAAAAGGGAAGGAAGGCATAAGGAAAAACTGAAGCTCCCAAATGTAATGAGAAAGTAAGTTTAGTCTCAATTCACTTCATACATAAGACGCAGCCTTGCCTTTTCTAATGGTCATTTGTGTACATGTTTCAGGGATAGGGCTATTGAACAATGTAGTATGAATCTGCTGGACACATAACACTGTAAGGAAGGCAGAACTATGCTCTTGTGAAATTGTCAAGATGTCACCAAACAAGAGGTCAAATACATGTTGTCATGTCTGGGCATCTAAGTGCATCTCTAGGTTCAGCAATCATCTAGACATTGGCAGTCCCAGTAGCATGGGGAAGTAAAGGACATCTCAGACTGATAAAAGGCAAGCTGTAATCATTCCTAAAAGGCCCAGGGTTATCTACACTGCATATGGATGAATATATTAATAACAAGAGAAATAATTTAAGGCATTTGCATAAGCAATGTTTTAGGTTGGACTGTGCCAGCTCAAATGCAATGTTAAAACCTCAATCACCCATGGATAATGTTCTTATTAGGGACATGATCTTAAGCATGAGGTTAAGTAAAGGGTATTTTGTGAGGGTGGTCAGTGGACAGTCCTCTATGCTTGTAGCTGCTGAAATAAGGAAAGGGATTTACTTGAGTATATTTTCACATGCATTATTTTGTCTTTATCCGCTGGTTAAGATACATTATTGAGAGTACACATGCTGTCTTCTTAAGTCTCAGGAGATTACACATGCAGGGTACTAATGAATGCTCCTGCCTGGTAGATAATACAGCTCACACAATACTGATGTTGGAAGAAGATAGTCAGGGAAGATGTTTACATCAGAAGCAGGCAAAGATAGATCCCAATCCCAACTCTCATAAGTAAGAGTTTTATTGTAGTTCTAGTTCTTTCTTTTTTAACTTCTCTAATTTAACTTATAAAAATAATAACACATATCTGACAGAATTTGGGAGGAAATAAGATTATTTATTTAGAAGTCCAGAGGAAAAAATCATATTGAACAAATTTTCAGTAAATAACAGAAATATAGAACAAGGAAAATCATATTATAAAAATGTCATTGTGTGTAGATCAAAGTAACAAGATGAGATGATATAAATTGTCTTGCCACTTGGAAACATTTGCAAGAAATATTTCCCAGCTTGCTTTTCCCATGTCAGATTGATATAACTATTCACATGATTATTGGCTAAGTCACTAGTTAAATGTAGATTATGTCCTGTGTCTTAAAAGAGAGGGCATTCTTCTACCCTTCTTGGTCTGTGATGGTCTGGTCACAGGTGTGTGTGTGTGTGTGTGTGTGTGTGTGTGTGTGTGTGTGTGTGTGTGTATGTATGTGTGTGTGTGTGTGTGTGTGTGTGTGTGTATGCTCAGGAAACCATAAAATCTCAGGTCATGTAGTGACAGCTAGCATTGGTTATTCTGACCAATGCTCACAGCCTCTCAACCACTCCCTTTTACCACTCAATATGAGACTTTCCCCCATTCAGTAACTGCAGAGATGAATGAAACTGACCTTGACATGAGACTAATTGCCACCCATCCTGCACGTAACAAGGCAAGATGGAACTACAGGAGCATCTGTGTCTATACCTCCACTCCACATTCTCACTGGAGGGAAATCCATCACTCCCCAGAAACAATATCAGTGGGCCTTTCCATCTAATACTCCATCAAATCCAGTACAGTAACTGCAAATTTTATGACAACACAGATGGATCATGAAGAGAAAATGTGCACAAAGTACAATATAACAAAAGTAATTATAATACTGAGTTTTTAAGGGTATGGAATTTCTAAAGTATAATTTTTTAAAAAGGGGTTTGTTATTTCACATGCACAAATCAAAATAATGAAGGACTTACAACGAGTAAATTCTTATAAACATAAATTAGAGGGCCATTGGGAAACTCAAGTAAAGCTGCATTGGATTTATGAAGCTTCTCCCAGGATGTAAACAAGCAGCTTGTCATTGTGTCTATTATGAGTCTTATAACCCAATATGAATGAGACACAAAGAATAACTCAGAAGGTGAAACAAAATTAAAATAAAAATGTGTGCCGGCTATCTGTCTTAAAAGTCTTTTCCCATGTCTGTAATAAAATTCCCTGACAAAAGCAGCCTAACAGAGTAAGGAATTCTTTTAGTTGACAGTTCACTCATCACTGTGAGGAAGTCAGGACAGCCAGGGTGAAGGAAGTCACAGCAGGCTGAAGAGAGGAGGGAATGCTTACTTGATTCCCAATGTTACACTCACCTCCTCCACCTTGTGCAGGGTATGATTCCCTATCCAGGGAATTGGCCCACCCACATCAGGATGGGTATACCTGTATCAAATGACATAATCAAGGTCATGCCCCCACAGGTCTGGGTAACCCAGTTCAGCCATGCCCAAATGTGTACCTGAAGATCTCTATCCCAGGTGAGTCTAGATCCCAACAAGATAATAAGTACCACATATCACCACATTGTCCTTCATAAAGAGATGAGATGGCTATACATGGTGGAACTCATTTATTAAATACCAGAAGGTTAAAGTGGATTTATACTATCAATCTTGAATCTTCAAATTCCTGTTGTCTCAAGTAATTCTCTTAGGTTTTTACATTCTATTGGTTTCAATTCCCAACTTATCATTGATAATAATTCCTGTAAAAGTATTTTGAGATGAATTACACTAATTATCTGAAACTTATTTTGTTTCTTGGGGGATTTTTAGAGAAACTATTTGCTCTGAATTCTGACAAGAACAGCTAGAGTTGATCAAAGATATCTGTGAACAATGAAAATGAGGTTCTCAGCTATAGAAAATTAGCACCAGATTCCACCAGAACCCTGCTTAGGGCACAGGCATGTGTAACTTTACCAAGTTACTGTCAGCTGTTGAGGAATTGTCCTAGGTCACGGTGAAATGTGACAAGATTGGGCCATTAGTCAAAAGTCTCTGTGTAAAAGCAGCTCCTGGTACAACTCAATTTGATCTCATTGTTGGGTTTCCCTGCACTAGGAAGTCACATCAATGCTGACTCCCTCCCTGTCTGTCCTCCTACCTTTATTTTCTGCTCATATCAATTAATTGCATCTCTCAGGTGCCACCTCCCTGATTCCTGATGGATATAAATCTCTGTCATGGAGTCCAGTAAGATCTGGAAGAAATAAGCTCCCTCAATGTGAATGAAAATGGTCAGTAGTGTAATAGCATTAGTTAGATAAAATGCCTGCTGCTTAGGGGTATTTTTCCTGAATCTACTCCACAGCCCCAGACCCTCATGTAAATACTTAGTAGCTACTTCTGTGGCTTGAGATAAATGAAGCTTTGTCTTTTGTCAACAAAGTAATACTCTTACTGACTTATGTTTAGCCTTAATTCTCATCAGTTTTTACTGTGATGGTTTTTCAGTTTAGGTCTTCCTCCTCCTTCTCTATTTCCTCTTCATCTCCTTCCTTCCCATCTTCCCTCTCCTGGTTCTTTTCTTCCCCTTCTTCCTCTTCATCCTCTTCTACTCTTTCCCTTACTGCCTAGCTCTGACTTAAGTATTTAACCCATAAATGTTAATCTAAGTATTTCTCTTATTGGAGAATAGGGTCCGGACCTCTTGCTCCTAAGGCAGGCTACATTATGTTTGCTAGTGTCTCTCTTTCCCAGAATCCTCCTTGAACCCTTGTCCCACCTATCTTGCTTCCATATTGGCCAACAGTGCTTTATTCAAACCAATCAGACACATATTTACAGAATGACATCTCCCAATAAGACAACATTTTGTTATATAGCACAGGCTCATCTGGAACTCAATATGTAACCTAGAATTGCCTCAAACTCAGAGCAATAATCCTGTCTCAGTCATGTATCCTCAAGTGTTGAAATTATGGGTATGAACCATCATAATTCAGTCTTCAGTTTTTATTAACTCCATCTTTCCTTTCATAATCATTTTGGCTTTTTTATAATTAGTCACATATCTGTTTTGAAAGCAGTTTATGGTAATATGTCCAATAAAAATATTTTTGTACCAATTCAAGGTACATAGTTTTATTTCTCCATCAGACATTTTCTCCTGTGTTTGGAAGTAGATTTTAAAGTGTTCTGTTTAGGGACAACAGAATAAAAGTTGACACACATTTAAAAAATTGCTTTGGGGGAAAAATGTTGATAATACATTTTCCTTCTTGCTATACATTTCATGATGTACAAGCTGTAATTTAAAGTAGAAATATTGAAATAATATTGTAAAATTCTATAAAATTATACATAACTATTGCAAATCACATTTTCTCAAAATAAGTAAGTTTTAACAATCCAGTCAAAATGTTTTTTCATGTTTTATTCATTCTCACAATGGCTGTTTTGATGAATTATAGATGACAGTTTTCTCAAATGTCTCATAACACTCTTTCAGTTGGCAAGAGCCCACATCTCCTCCCAGAGTTCTGCCACTTTCTCTGAAACCCCAGGTTTACACTGCCATGCCCGCAGACTGATTAGTAAGTTCTACTGAGGAAGAATGCAATGTCAAGTTTACAGCTGGGGATGCCAAATGCATGCATCTCTGTGTTAGGTCATTTGCACATTTGGCCTTTTCAGCAAATGAATTTGGATGCAATGATGGCAACTTCTCAAGAGATACTCCTCTTTATTACCTATGAGCTGCACAGTCTCAGAGTGGATGGTGACCACCGAACATGCACACAGACAGGTTTCACTGACCTTTATGTCTCTCAGGCATTAAAAGGTAAAATACATCCATGTGTATGGGAAAGCTTCTCTGTGAATTTTTCCACATCTCTTGTTTCCAGGAGTGATTAAGGCAGTGCTTGGAAAGTGGTTCAATTAGGTGACAGAGGCTACAGCAGATGCATTGCTGCCACCTACTTATGAGAGGAAAGAGAGGTGTGCAGTCATCAATTTCTTCATGAGTCTGAGAAAGGTGCAAAATTAAAGCCAACACATTTGCTCTCGGATATCCACTAAATGGTTAGGTTTACAGTCTAGGCTCAAGGAACCTTAGCAGTTACCACTGCTTGTAAAACCACTAAGAGAGCTGGGAGAGTTTTATTCGGTTTCAGACATGAGAAAATCTTAAATAAAAGAAGGAAGAGGAATACCCAAGCCTGATTGATAATACGGAAATAAAACAAATATTTGTGAAAACAAGAACAACAAGAAGCCAAGTTGTTTCCTGAATCTGAACCGATCAGAGGTCAAATACAAGTTGAATTATAGCAGGGATGGCATTGTCTTTATTTGTTTCAATTGATAAAACACTGACCAATACCAAACTGGAAAGGAAACAATTCATTTCATCTTATAACATAGAGTCCATTATTGAGAGAAGCTAAGGCAAGAACTCAAGGAAAATACCTGATGTGGAAGCCATGGATGAAGGGTACATACTGGTTACTTCTCATGGGTGGTTCAGCCTCTTTTCTTATAGAACTCAGGACCAGCAGCCCTATGGTATGGACCCACTGATATTAATCAAGAACCTTCCACAGGCTTCCCAAAGAAGCTAATCTGGTGGGGTCATTATCTCAATTGAGAGTTCTTGCTCCCAGGTAACTCTAGCCTGTAACAAGCAAGCACAGGCTATCTCCTCTCTCTCTCTCTCTCTCTCTCTCTCTCTCTCTCTCTCTCTCTCTCTCTCTCTCTCTGTGTGTGTGTGTGTGTTTATGTGCAAACTCATGAGCATGTGCATGCATCCCTCTTCTCTACTCCTGTATGTCTGACCAAATTTGTGCATTAGTTTTTCTATCTGTGTATGAGAGACAGAGATACAGAGAGACTTTCAAACATCAAATTCCTAGTTCCTTTCCAGCTTGAAATTTGACTGCATTCATAGTTCTGAAACATCCATGCTAGACTTCCTTAGATAAGGGAACTATTTATAGCTGATCAGTAGTCAACAGTACAAATTGAAAAGATGGACAAAAATAAATCAGAGAGAATGAGTGATTGGAACAATAAGGATATGTGTTAAAATCTGGATAGCAAGGAAATCCCAGCTTAGGTTTCTATGTTCTAACTGGAGAATAAAGGGCTCGAGGCAACTGCACTGGTAGTTTTAAACCATCTATCACCAATTGTCACTAGGCATGTTTCCTGAGGGAAGTCAAAATTGCAGGAGCTTGAGAGTACTGATCACATTGTACCACAAACAAGAAACAGAGTAAGACTAAAGAGACTGCTTAGATAGTCTTCTTCATGTCTATAGTCCCGGAATCCTTTCTGACAATGGTATCACCTACAATGTGCAAGTCATCCAAGATCAACTGAAGTTATCAAGATAATTTCCCACATGAATTCCCATCACCCAAGGGATTCTAGATTCTCTCAAGTACATAATCAACATTAATCATCACAAGAATCGTTTTCCTTGCACATGAACATACCCAAAGTTTGCAAACTTAATCCCTTTAGAAAGACAATGTGTTTTCTACTGTAGTCCAGCTTTATCTTTGTGGTGGTATTTCTTATGATGACATAAATGTCCTTGTATCTCTAACTCCTTCAGTTTTCCCACTTTTACCTATCAAAAAGTTAGGGATTTGTTGGTCTTAAATTTTTCTTTGGTCGATGAATCTATTTCTTGTAGTTTATCTTCAGTGCCTGAGATTCTGTCTTTCAACTCTTGTATTCTGTTGGTTATACTTGCATCAGTAGTTCCTGATCATTTCCTCACTTTTTCTAATTCCAGCATTCCTTCAGACTGTGTTTGTTGTTGTTATTGTCTATTTCAGCTTTCATCCCTTGGACTGTTTGAAGTGCTTCTTGCAATTTTTGCTTTGTCTTTTCTTCCATTTCTTTAAAGGATTTTCTCATTTCCTCTTTTAGGGTCTCTATCATTTTCATGCAATTGTTTTTAAGGTCATTGTCTTCTGCTTCATCAGTGTTGGAATAGTCAGGTCTTGCTGGTGTAGAGTCCCTAGACTCTGGTGGCATCATATTTCTTTTTCTGTTATTGAATGTAGTCTTATATTGTCATGTTCCCATCCCTTCTTCCAGTGGGTACAGATGGGATCTCTTCCTCCCCTGGTAGGTACGATTCCAAGGTTATCTTCTGGTGGATGCAAGCAGGTCCAATACTCTTATGGGTCTCACAGTCAGTATAGGTAGGTATGATGGCACTCCCTCACCTCTGCCCTGAGTGGGCATGGGAGTAGACCTGTACTCTCAGCAGTCTCCTGGTTGCTTGCTGCTCTGGAGGTAACTTGACCTGGCTGCAATCCCCAGACCAGAAGATCTCAGAAAGGAAAAGAGGAAGTAAGCCTGAGGTGGAAGATGCATCTCTCCTCTGCCCTCTTCCTTGAGTGGGGGCAGGAGTAGACCTGCATTCTCAGCAGGCCTTGGTTGTTTGGTCCTCTTCGGGAAAGTCGACCTGGCTGCAGTCACCAGGCCAGGATATCCCAGAAAGGAAGAGGAAGTAACTTGACTCTAGGTGGGGGTCACAGTTCACCTCTGCCCTGAGTGGGGGGTAGTAGTAGACCTGAATACTTAGCAGACTTTGGTTGCTTGGTCCCTCATGGGTGAGTCGACCTGGCTGCAGTCCCCAGGCCAGGAGATCCCAGAAAGGAAAAGAGCATAAATTCTTTTTCTTATATACACAGGTAAGTGTGACTCTTACCCCTCATCAAAGAAACTTATCTTTGCAACATCCAGAGACCATTACAGAAAACCACAAGATATGAAAAGCAATTGATTTTAGGGTGCCCAGCTCCATTCCCTATATCCGTAATGCATCTGTTTCACCTAAGTCTCAGGAAACATCACAGAAGACAGAGTGAAATGATTTTATGAGGTAGGTGACTAGGAAGCCTGTTGTGATGTTATATCTCTTACAAATGACAGGGAAGATTCACCCAGAAGCTTCACAGCATGACTTTCTAAACAATACCTGAACAAGAGGAAATATCATAGGATCCCACAACCTAAACAACTACAGGCAATGAAAGAATAATGACAATGGGAAAACTAATCTTCCCCAAGAATGATTCCCTAATTGGCTATCCAATATCAATTGTTCAGTCTTGAAATCATACATATAAAATAACACTAAATAGACTAAGCAAGTTGCATTTATTATGAATATATTCATGCATATATGTACACACACATATATGAAATAAAAAATTATACCATGAATTTAAGAAGGGAGAATTTTTGGAGAGATAGGAGGGAGGAAAGGGAAAAGGATAAATGATATATTTTAATTTCAAACACTAAAAAATTCTAAAGGAGAAAAGATTCTCTCTTCCAAGATATGTCTAGGTTTGTATCTAATTGACATGAATATGGGAATATGTTCCTAAGTCAAATGCCTCATATTGACTAAGAAAGGGCCACCCTGCTTATTTTGCATACTTGTCTTCCAGGAAGGATAGCCTCAGGTTTTAAAAGCAAGTATAAGCTGAGTGCAGGCAGTGAACTAAGAAATTCCTCCTCCTGCTGATTTAACTGGAAGAGTATTCTTCTCCCAAGTATGTGAGGGAAACAGGAAAGATAACTGTAAATCCACTCACCAAGCCTGCTGTAAACTGCACTTTTGAGGGAAAGTAATTGTGGCAGTAAATAACAGTTATAGACTTGTTTAAAGATTAAATGTGGTCCAAAACATTTGCAACAATAGCTTTCATTAGGATGAGTAGCCTGAGTTATTCCATGCTGAGGCAAAAGTTTCCAGGCATTTATAGAAAGTACCCCATAAACATGCACGCATGCGCACACACACACACACACACACACACACACACAGAGAGAGAGAGACCCTTAAATCATTTTTTAAAATGGAATCTATAAATCTATGACTTTTATTTTTATTTAACCACAGTGCTTTGCAGATTGAATATCTTAATTTCAAACAATCCATAAAGTTTTACAGTGACAAAGAGAGATGAGTGATGAGCAAAGGGGTCAAGACTGGTCTGGTGAAACCCACAGAGACAGCTGACCTGAACAAGGGGGAGCTCTTGAACCCCAGACTGATGGCTGAGAGGCCAGCATGGGACAGATCCAGACCACCTGAATGTGGGTGTCAGGCAGGAGGCCTAGGCAACCTATGGGGCTTTGGGTAGTAGACCAGTCTATATCCCTGGCATACAAATGGACTTTGGGCACCCATCACACATTTACTGATACTCTCCCAAACTGGACCCTGGTGAGAGGGCATAGGTACTCCCTGGAACAAAACAACAGATTCTAGAGATCCCCCATGGAGGGCCTTACCATCCCTGTGTAACAGAGTGGGGATTGGAAGGGGGGGCTCAGGGGCTGGTGTGGGGGATCAGGTGTAGAGAGGATGGAGAGCTGGGACTGACATGTGAAGCAAGCTTGTTTCTCATATAAATATATAACAACATTCTTTTTAAAATGTTCTTATGTTTCATTCACTAATTTAAAGCCTGAGTTATCTCAGATTTTCAAATATTGCCTGATAACAGCAATTTGTTCTCATTAGGCAGATTAGTACATCTCATACTTCTCAAATCTCAAAAGGAAAGAAAGTCAAAGTCTTTAAATGATTTAAAGTGTTCTTACGTTTGGAAATCAATACAAAGAAAGTAGACTGATGATTTTATTTTAGTCTGGATAAAAGACAGTTTAAATTTTTAAAGAAATTGCTAGCATGTGAAATTCATGTGCTGATTGCCTTACATAAAATTTATTTATAATGGATTATTACTTCATAAAACACTCCAGAGACCTTCCTCATAATTAATCTCCAAAGAGAAAGGATTATCCAGGTAAATTACTTCAAATAAAAGTAGGTAACGGTATTTATTTAAACCATGTAAATTTCAATTATTTTTCTTAAAATACTAATTAACCCCTAGGTGGCATGTGAAATTGATTTGCAATCTTCAGAGGTTTACTGGAGCAGGGGGCAGCTGCTGTGAAATAAACTTGAGCATCATTCCATCCTCAGGCCAATCCTTGGTTCCCATAATAGTGTGAGTAGCTCTGAGGAAATTTCTCATATTCCTCAGTGGTGTGACTCCTGAATTCAGCATCAGTAATTTACCAATCATGCATGACCTTGAGTGGTCCTCTGAGAGCTCTCATAGCTTAGTGAACCGACAAGCTGGGGATTTGATCATGAATAATCTCAGAGCTGTCAACAGCCCAGTTTTACTGCTTATTGGCATTAACTCACAGCCATTGAATTTCTGAATGAGTAACTCCCTAAATTCCTCACTTATTTCTGTAATACTCTTTCTGTTTAAATTTAAGTCAATATAACTAGAAATAATTCTAATAAATACTGAGAAAGTTTCAGAATAAAATGTTATATAAGCTATGGATACATTGTTAAGTTGAATTTTTAAAATTTTTTTGTTGTTTTCTTTCATTTTATGTGTACATATATTTTGCCCCTGTGTCTGTTTGTGTATCACATACATGTCTGGAGGTCACAGAGATCAGAAGAAAGCATCATACCATCTGGAATAGAGTTAAAGACAGTTTCAAGTTCCCTCATGGGTTCTGGGATTAGGACCTGGATTCTTGATTAGAGCAGTCAATTCTCTTAACCACTGAGCCATCTCTCCTTCCCGTGATGAGTCTATTTTTAAGGATACCTGGTGTTTATGGTGCAGAGTTCTTATGTATAACTTTCCACAGATAACAAATCTCTATCTTATTTAGTAAACTCACATGGAAGGTCAACTGTCTTTCCCAAAGAAGCAAGCTCCTATGGTTAAGACTCCTAAGCCTTGTCCTTCTCCCTCCCTTCAATTTTACTTCCAAATGAGCTGATGCCAACATGTCTCAACTTCTGATGTGTCTACAGAATCCTTCTTTACAGATCACTTTCCTGCATTCACCTGTTGTGTCACTAAGTATCCTTTTCTTCCTCTAATTCCAAAATATTCCCTATGCTTTCTAACCATATCCCGTATTTCATAGATTTAACACTATTACACTTTTTCCTTCCTGCCATGTAACAGGCTTGTAGAGAAGGTAGGAGAAGGTAAGTAATTTAATCTGCCAACTTTATTAGATTGTGCTTAGCAACTAGTTCTTTTCACGTGACAAATCCTTTTCTTCATTGAAAAGTTCAGCAGCTTATCATCATAAACCGTAATTGTGCAGGTAGTTATGAAATGAGATAGTAGTTCATTTGAACTGAGTATGACACTGTGAGAATTAATGTGACTTTGACAAAAAGGTTTGGGTGTATGTGAAATGTGTGTGTGTGTGTCTTGTCTGTGTATGTGTGTGTGCACTGATAGGCTATGACAATTTAATTGGTAAGGGGAAAAACTAACATAAAATATTTTGAGAGTTAATATTAATTGCACTCAAACAGAGATAAAAACACAGGTAATTTTAAAATATTGTTTATTTCAGTGAAGCAGAAAATTAAAGGAAGACATGCATCATAGTAATTTTCTGTGTTTTATTGGGTTCAGGAGAGACCTGGGGATCAAAGGTTTTTTTATCACAGTTTTTCAGGTTAAGAATTGGTTCACATTCTAATAATTAATAGGGCTATAAAATATAAACATAATTTACATGAGCTAATTATGTGTTTTAATTTAGAAGAAAAGCACCAAAACCTTTGGGACCCCAGAACATACTAGTGCCTTAATATTTTTATTTGATTTTCTCTGAACCCTAATTTATTTTGTTTAATACATTAGCACAAAATGAGAAGACATCACCATTGATTACATTAGTCTGTTCAGTGTTTCTCTCCTTGTCTCCCCAGTCATCATTCAAGATGGTATTGGTCAGTCCCTCGCTCCTTTCTGTATAGTTTTATTTTGACATTGTGTTTAAATCATTGACAATTACATTTAAAGCACTCCCCTAGGATTTTCAGATTTTTCCATTCCACATTATGATACTGAGACTCATCCTAAATGTAAGTTTCACTAATTTAAAATCCTCCATTTGTGGCTGTGATGTTTGTTCTTGGTATTCAAATGGGCATGGATTGCCAGGTGTTGGTGGCACATGCTTCTAATCCCAGCACTCAGGAGGGGGAGGCAGGTGGATCTCTGTGAGTTTGAGACCAGCCTGGTCTACAAGAGCTAGTTTCAGGACAGCCTCTAAAGCCACTGAGAAACCCTATCTCAAAAAACAAAAACAACAACAATAAAAAACGAAAATCAAATGGGCATGGATTGCAATTGACTAAGATATTTATGTTGTTTGAATTGGGAAATCTGTGTTAGTTAGGGTTACTATTGCTGTGAAGAGACACCATGACCATGGTAGCACTTAAAAGGAAACATTTAAGTGGGTTGGCTAACTTACAATTGAGCGGTTCAGTCAATCACAGCAGGGAGCATGGCAGCATGCAGGCAACAGGCAATCAACTGACACACTGGTCAGTATCCTGAGCATATTAAATCTCAAAGCCAGCTCCCATAGTGACATACTTCCTCCAGCAAAGCCATACCTAATAGTGTCAGTCCCAGATATTATGGGGTATGAGATTATGAGGACCAATTGCATTCAAACTACCACAAAGACCCATTCTAACTGTGATAGTTCTGTCTTTTGGTAGCCAGCTGAAAGGAGGGTCCAAGAGACAGCTCTGAGTTTTGCCTTGTTTCCTTTACTTGGCCTTCTCATCATGTTGGCAATTTCATCTACCCTGTTCCTTTCTTGCTACCCTGTTGCTGCCATCCTTTCTGATATTAAAACTTAACTTCTTCAACCTTCAAAGGAGAACTAAGGACCAGTGACTTCCCAATAATTATCCAGGCCATCAACAAATAGTCTGGAACTGCTGAGGCCTCCAGACTCCTGGTTGAGTAGCTACCAAGTTCTTCACCTTTCCAATGTGGGAGCCACCATGGGACCACCCAGGCTGCATCTATGAGTCAGTCTAATAAGCCCCATTTCAAGGTGTCCATCCCGCTGGTTTGTTCCCCTAGAGAATGTCAACTAAGACAGTAGCTGTAGCATAGTTCATTTCCTTCAACTTCTGTCTGCAGCATTTGGATTCTAATTGCTCTGACACCAAACGTTCCCCAGTTTGAGAATCTATAACTCTGCATCTCAGCTCCAGATTCCCCACCATTCCCTGTGCATGGAGGAGGTATCTTGTTTAATCAGTGGCTACAACTTGAACCCAGTAGTTCAAACCAAACTTGGATCATCATGAGACCAAAATCAAAATGCAAAACTGAAGTTTGCATTAAAACATATCACCCATTCTGAGATTTTAGACAGTATTACCCTTTATTGAACTCTCATATACCAACCCAATATTCCCTCTGCTCTAGATGCTCACAGGGCCAGGCTCCAGGCAACTGCAGAGTCTACAACCCATACAACCCTAAGCAGGGCTTTCTAGACAGAGTGCAAGGGTAGACAGTGCTCACTCTGTCACACAGGGTGCAGTGTAGGAGGATGGAGGAGAAGTTATACCAAGGCTTTAACCCCTGGAGAGCTTTGATTCTTCTATGAATTTCATTGGTTTGTATGTTACAGAAAAGTATCTTTACAAACCATGTTTCTATTTATTCCTCTGGTTACCAAAGTCAAATCCACAACTTTACTTCAGGATGGAGACAGGCAGACATTTTAAGAACCAGACAATAAAATGGTGGTGGAGAATGCCTTTAATCTAACCACTTGACAGGCAAAGGCAGGGGAACCTGTTTTACAGAGTGAGTCCAGAACAGCCAGGATTACACAGAGAAACACTGGTCTTGATAAAAATTGAAAATATGTAAGCTTTCCATATGTACAGACTCTGTTTCAATTCCACTCCTCTGTAGAGAGAAAATGTCGGCAGACAACATATAAATCCACATCCACATCCATATCCCTGTTGCAAAACTGTCGTAAAAAATCATGGGGCTTGTGAATGTTGACCAGCAGTATGAAGTCTAATGCCAGCTCTTACAGAAAATTTAATTATACTTGTTTTCATAATAAATGTGTGTCTGCCTCTATGACTTCTGTGTTCAACCCTGTAACTAAGTCTTCTCCTTTCTTTCATTGCATTGATCACCATCCATTTTATTGTCCAAAGCTTGCAACTTAACATTATATTTGTTCCATCTTATTCTTTCTTATACCTACAATATTTTGCTTCTATACCTCAGATTACATTTCTTTTGTAAGCCATGAAATGCATTTACATTCCATAGGCATATTCTTTAGATTCACAGCAATAGAGGGCAGATCTAATTAATGTTTATATAATAGAAGAGTAAGTTTTCTTTTTAAAACCTCTAATAAGCAAATAATCAAGATTTCAAAGAGGTGAGGCACCGGGCACTGGTGGCACATGCCTTTAATCCCAGCACTCGGGAGGCAGAGGCAGGCAGATCTCTGTGAGTTCGAGGCCAGCCTGGTCTACAGAGTGGGTTCCAGGATAGGCTCCAAAACAACACAGAGAAACACTGTCTCAAAAAACAAACAAACAAAAAAATCAAAGAGGTGAGGCACCACAAATTTGTCAATGTGGATGGCATGTGTGCTGAAGCTTTCAAGATATTTAAATTTTAGACTGTAACATTTAACAATGAAAATGTATAATGAGTCCTTTTTGGGTCAGAGATCCCCTAAGGAGTACAGACATGAAGGGTTCTCTGGAGACACCAAGCAGTTCATTCTCCTCCAGCATCAACGTATAATGCGGTGAATGCTCAGAGGGAAGCAGGCAAGGGATTGGTTTTCACCACAAAATACTAGATGCACATCTTAACCTTAACTAGAAGGACACCCAGGTCATATGCTTGTGGGCTATGCATGAGAGCCAACATCTTCATCACCACACAGAAATGTTTGCAGTCATGGTGATTCTTAAACTCAAACTACAAGGGATGCTAAACTGGGGAGATATTAAAATCACCTGTCCCTGGTCTATATCCACAGATTTCATTCACTGGATATCATGTGAGGTTGGAGATATACACATGGATATCCACTTGTGCCTATGTGGAGGGCAAAGATCAACAGTTGATGCAATGTGCTGCTGTGTTCCACCTTAAGATTCTGAGACAGAGTCTCTGACAGAGTCTGGAATTTTCCATTGCAGCTAGACTTGCTGGCCAGCAAGGGTCCAGACTACCTGTCTCTGCTTCTTTAGAGCTAGGGTAGCAAATGTGTGACCCAGAATTCAATGTTATGTGAGTTCTGGTGATCAGAAATCAGGTCTTCCTTAAATACTGAGCTATCCTCCCTACCCTTACATCCAAGTTCTCAACAGGTTTTGAGATTTCATGGAGGATAGAACCATTAGCACTCAGTCATTTCTGTATGAACTTTTCCCCCTGAAAATACACAGGAAAACTCTTTCCCATTCCAGTCACTGAGATTCCCAGCGATAAGATGTTGGTGAAAAGGTTAGAAGTTCAATGTGTGTAGCTTTGAAAATTTCTAACACAGAAGACCTTACTAATATGAAAATGTTATCAGTTATCTATAACTATATATATGTATGTATATATATATATATATAACAGCTGATTTATGAAATTTTGAATGTATAAAATTGGCCAGTAGATTAAGACAGGGGTAAATAATTTCATTACATTGATATATTTTCTCCTGTGGAAAAAAAAGTGACAGTGTCACCTTTTGTTTCCTATGCCTCCAACAACAGTGCAGTAGATACTTGTGACAGTTAATAATAACTGCATGAGGTTTGCATCAAGATTATTTTATAAATCTATCACTTTTCATTCACTTGTGTTGCTTCCAGAGGCTCTGGGATTCCTAGCACCCAGAGGACAGTTTATAACTATTTGTAAGGAATGTGGTGCCCTCTTCTGGCGTCCAAAGGCACTGTTTTCATGTCAGGCACAGACATGTAAGTAAAACACTCATACACATAAAATAAATCTATTTTAAGCATATCTGCCTGAGTATGTACAGTCAAAGACTGGTGCTATGACCACTCAGTCTCGTGTACTTAATTCTATGTTTATGGAGGGTTGGTTTGCTTTACTTTGTTTTTAATTGCCATGACCTATTCTTCTTGGGTAATGACACATTTTAGGGCAGTTCAATCAGAGTGATAAAGGCAAATGCAAATAAACGCAAAGTGTTTGAGGCTGTTTTCACAGCTGACCCTCGACTCATCACTTCCTCCACTGACTAGTAAATGTCTCTAGAGACCCTCTGGTTGTATCATCAGATCAAGTGGATGGGCAAAACATGGGTGCCTATGGGATTCTCAGAGCTTAGGGCACCCTCTATTTTTTATATCTCGAGCAACTAATTTATAGGAATTCTTGTGATCTGTCTTCCAAATGTCTCACTCTTTCTTTTGACTTTCCCAGCTAACCTGTCTTTCTCTACAGAGCACGCTCTCCTAGAGGGAACTATGTCTGAGTTTTCCAGGCCCGAAACTGCTCTCGTTGTTTCTGATTTTCTCTTCATCTTCACCAAAGCACCCACTCTAATCCCTTACCCTATTCCCGTTCCCCACAGGGCTAACATCTACTCTAACATTGCCACCTCCAGTAAATTTCACTCTTCTGCTCTCTATATAGACTGTTTTATTCTGAGTGTGAATTGGTCAGTTTCTTCTCATTGAAGTATGTAGGGTATTGTTTTATAACCACTAGTATAAATCTTGTCCTGCATGTAATTGATTTAGGTTCTGTGGGATTTAAAGGAAGAAAAATGCAAGTAACCAATCTTGTAGCTATGCTCCCGCACACAGGGACTAAGAAGCTGCAAGCATTTTCAAACTTCTTCCTCTCCTTCTCTCTCTCTCTCTCTCTCTCTCTCTCTCTCTCTCTCTCTCTCTCTCTCTCTCTCTCTCTCTCTCATCTTTCCATACAGACACCAACTTTGTAAGTGGGTGACCTGATTGCAGGAGACCCTGGGCATCCTTACTATTGAAACTCTCCAATCACAACACACAATTTTCCATGTGTTATCTTCAGGTCCACATTCAAAGAGCCCTCAGTTCTGCAGAAGTGCAGCAAGTGTCGGCAACGTAATGGGAAAAGCACAGGGTGCCCACATGGTTTCAGAAGATCATGGGTGATTGTGAAGACTACTTTAAATCCAGTATTTTATTCTGTTGTGTAAATGAACACCACGGATACTGGAAAAGTTTTCATGGTTTTATGGGACTTAGCAACTAGTTTGATGTTAAGATGACTCCATCACAGTGAAAAAGCAGACTGTGGTTTTGTATATCCTGAAGCATTTGGTCCTAATATTGGCTTATATCATGATTTAAAATGAAAGATGCAACACACCTAGAAGAGACACAGAATGATATCCATAGCACAGCAAAGAAATTAGTATGCCACATTTCTATTGTGTTCTTTTCTTGTCTGAATTTCAGCACTTAAGGTGGATTCACTTGATAGTTTACTAAAAGAGCAAAAACTGCCAAGGACCAGCATGCAGCATGTGCTTTAAAAGCAAGAGTAGGAACTGATATGCTGTTATTGGATCTTCTGTGATGCAAACATCTTGTGTGCAATGGATTCAATAGTTGTTCTACCTGAGGGTTAGAGAGGAGAACAAGATAGCAATCATTGTGGTTTTGGTTCAAGGATAAGAGAGAAAAAAGTTTCTTTTTTAAATTAATTTTTTGTGTTTTTTATTTAAATTAGAAATAAGCTTGTTTTACATATCAATCCCAGTTCACTCTCCCTTCCTTCCTCTGCTGCACACCAGTGACCCTCTATCCCATCCTTTTTCTGCTCTCAAGGGAGGATGACACCTTCCAAGGGGGTTCTTCAAAGTCTGTCATATAATTTGGAGTAGGGCCTGGACCTTTCCTGTTTATCAAGCATGAGAGAGTATCCCTCTTTGTGGAGTGCCCACCCAATGTCCATTTGTGTACTAAGGATAAATACTGATGCAATACCAGAGGCCCCATAGACTGCCCAGGCCTCCTAACTGACACCCATGTTCAGGTCTGGATCAGTCCTGTGCTGGTTTCCCAGCTATCAGTCTGGGGTCCATGAGTTCCTGCTTCCTCAGATCAGCTGTTTCTGTGGGTTCCTTCAACCTGGTCTTGACTCCTTTGCTCATCATTCCTCCTTCTCAGAAACTTGATTCTAGGAGTTCAGTTCAATGTTAAGCTGTGGGTGTCTGCTTCTGCTTCCATCAGCTATTGGATTAAGACTGTAGGATAGCATATAAGATAGTCATCAATATCATTTTCTTGGAAGGGTATTTAAGTTAGCCTCTCCACTATTGCTTAGATTGTTAGTTGGGGGTCATCCTTGTAGATCTCTGGACACAACCCTAGTGTCAGATTTCTCTTAAAATATATAATTGTTCACTCTATTATGGTATCTCTTTTATTTCTCTCATCTATTCTTCCACTGACTCAGTCTTCCTGTTCCCGCATGTCCTCAGCTCCCTTCTTCTCCCCTTATCTTTCTCTTAACTACCTCTCACCTTCCCTCATGCTCCCAATTAGCTCAGGAGATCTTGTCCTTTTCCCTTTCACTTGGAGAATATATATGTCTCTATTAGGGTTCTCCTTGTTTCACACCATCTCTAGTGGTGTGGATTGTGGACTAGTAATACTTTGCTCTATGTCTAAAATCCTTATATGAGTGAGCATATACCATGTTGTTCTTTTTGTGACTGGGTTGCTTCACTCAGGATGGTTTCCTCTAGTTCCATTCATTTGCCTGTGAATATCAAAATTTCATTGTTTTTTTTTAAATTTCTGCTGAGTAGTACTCCAGTGTGAAAATGCACCACATATTCTCCATCCATTCTTCTGTTGAGGGGCATCTAGGTTGCTTCCAGGTTCTGGCTATTACAAATAATGCTGCTATACACATACTGGAACAGATTTCCCTGTTGTAGGAATACACATCTTTTGGGTGTAGACCTTAGAGTAGAATTGCTGGATCTTGTGGTAGACTGATTCCATTTTTCCTGAGGAACAGCCACATTGATTTCCTAAGTGACTCTATGAGTTGACACTCCCACCAGCAGTGGAAGAGTGTTCCCCTTTCTCCAAATCCTCTCCAGCATAAACTGTCATTGATGCTTTTGATTGTAACCATTCTGACAGGAGCAAGACAGTATCTCACAGTTATTTTGATTTGCCTTTCACTGATGGCTAAGGATGTTGAGCACTTTCTTAACTGTCTTTCAGCCATTTTAGATTCCTGTATTCAGAATTATCTATTTAGTTCTATGCCCCACTTTTTATTGGATTACTTGGTGTTTGGTGACTACTTTCTTGTTCCTTGTGTATTTTGGAAATCAGCCCTCTGTCAGATATGGGGTTTGTGAAGATAGTTTCCCATTCTGTGGGCTGCCTTTTTGTCTCTTGTTGACTGTGTAATTTGCCTTATAGAAGCTTCTCAGCTTCAGGAGGTCCCGTTTATTAATTGTCAATCTCAGGGTCTATGCTACTATTGTTATATTCAGGAAGCATTCTCCTGTACCAATTCGTTTGAGGGTACATCCTTCTTTCTATTGTAAGAGATTCAGTGTTGCTAGATTTATGTTGAGATCTTTGAGCCATTTGGAGTTGTTTTGTGCATAGTGATAGTAATGGATCTATCTGCAGTCTTCTACATGCCAGCATTCAGTTATGCCAACACCATTTGTTGAAGATACTTTATTTCTTCAATTGTATAATTTTAGTTTCCTTGTCAAAACTCAGTTGTTCATAGATGTGTGGGTTAATATTAGTGTTTTCATTTAGATTTCATTGGTCTTCCTGTCTATTTTTATGCCAATCCCAAGCTGTTTTCAGGACTATAGCTCTATAATACACCGTGAAGTCAAGGATAGTGATGCTTCTGGAATTTTCTTTGTTGTAAATAGTTGTTTTGGCTATCCTGGGTCTTTTGTTTTTCCATATAAAGTGAAGTATTGTTCTTTCAAGGTCTGTGAAGAATTGTGTTGGGATTTTAATGGGGATTTCACTGAATCTGTAGACTGTTTTTGGCATGATTGCCATTTTTACTATGTTGAAACTACTTATCAAAGAGCATGGAAGATTTTCCATTTTCTGGCATCTTGCACTCTAATGCAGTTAGAGATGTTATCAAGGATATGACACATCATATAAAACCAGCCTAGTGCACTTAACTGGGTTCAGGAATAGCTTTGATAAATTACTAGAAGGGAGGTATTAGGAAGAGCTGATTTTATATTCAGAACTCAGTCTCTGGGGCCCTGAGTCAGTTACTACCCCTACTGTTATTTGGTTCAGTTTCCTGGCTTCTCTGATCTAAAGTAAGGGAAGTACACAGCATTAGCTATAGCAAAGATTGTACCATGTATGTCTTCTAAGCAAAATAATTAGTCTTAGCCCTTGCTGTTATCTGCTTGAATAAGAATTATGGATGAATTGAGCATGATCTCAACTGATATTTTCTTCTCAATATATATTTTTATTTAAATTAGAAATGTGAGTGCTTCACATATCAGTCCCAGCTCCCTCTCCCACACCTCCTCCCTTGTTCCTCCACCAGCCCCCAGATGCTCACCTAATCCCCACATCATTCCCCAGAAAGGGTGAAGCCCTCCTTGGAGGGGATCTCTAAAGTCTGTAATTTCATCCAGAGCAGGACCTAGGCCCTTCACCATGTGTCCAGGCTTTTAGAGAATCCTTCTATTTGGAATGGGCTCCCAAAACTCATTCATACACCATGGTAAACACTGATCTACTGTCCAAGGCCCTCAACTGATATTTTGAACTGTTCTAAACCTTCAAGTTTCATGAAAGAGGGAAGAATGTGAATGCCTTGGACCACAGAAAATTTCTTTAAAAGCATTGAAGCAATTTCCTAGCTTTGCAAGAGAGATGCTGGAGGTGTCTATTATATGTCATCCATTAGCTATTCTTCTTGTGATTTTTTTTCTGTTGTTGTTGTTTGAAATTGGGACCCATTTGACTTATGGTTTTGCTAAAGTCATTAACTAATGTTCAATGCAATTAATATGAGTTTCTCACTGGCCATAGGTTGTGACTGTCAGAATCTCACAACAAAAAGCTGACATAATTTCCTAATTTCCCAGTCCAGGTTTGCATTTTTCTGGTAGTGGCTTCTTCTATCAGGCAGGTTTCTTTAAGGATTTTAAATCCATATACTTCACAGCAGTCTGCTTCCTGGTGGTTCACCTTGCTCCAGTCTGCAGCTCCTTGTACTGTGGATATGACTCTTCCCAGTAGTCTCTCGTGATCCTATAGTTTTCTAGAAATCCAGGAAATTCATGTAAAGCCATTTTCATTTTGAAACCCACCCATCAATTTCCATGCTCAGATACACCAGAATCAATCCCTTTCTAAGTATTTGCAGGTATACACTGCTCCTAAAACACCCATTTGAGATTTTGCTGTTTTCAAGAATAACCATTAATTCTAGGGATTCTGGGATTTTCTTAGTCAAGTGAGAGGAAACAGAATGGTGCACTGGGAAGGTTGATTCATCGTCTCCTACTACTTTTCCAATGGAAACAGACTAATTAAAAGTTGGAAACTACTTTTCTTGAAGGTTTGTAAAAATTCGTCTCTAAAAATGTCACTGGAAGATGTGTCATAGTCTGTTTAAATTGGAATTCAGTAGAGAAAAGAGAAGTAGCAAATCTTAAGCAAAGATGGGTGATTTAGGCATGCTGGTACAACTGCTTTCTGTCTGTGCCTCTTCTCTCTCTCTCTCTCTCTCTCTCTCTCTCTCTCTCTCTCTCTCTCTCTCTCTCTCTCTCTCTCACACACATGCACACACACACACACACTACCAGCATCTAAGAGACTTGGAATCAGATATAATGAGTATGGAAACATGTTAGACTCAAACAATAATAAAAGAAAGATATTAAATCAGCCAGTTAATTAGCCACTAAACAGATTATTGGTTGGTTCTCCTCAGATCAGAACATAACAAATTCTGTGCTCTAAAAGCCCCCTTTTGGAGTTATTTTCTTCTACATCAATCACCACTCACTGGTTTCCTTTTCTACTATCTGTCTATTGTCATCCAAATGAGTCTCTCTTCCTTTTCAGCTGTTTTGACTATAGATTTTATGACGACAGTGAGAGAAATAACTAACACACTTACTTTCCTTTAAGGAAGCAACGCCTATGTCAACATGATATCAAACAAGAGTCTCAGACACCTTCCACTGAGAAGTATCAAAGTCAAGTAGTCAGAGGTGGGCCTGAAAGTAAGAAATAAACACTATTGAACCATGAAATATATGACTTGTAGTACTTGGCAGTATTTGAGGACACTGTCAGTCATATTTTCTAGTTTTAGAAGACTGACTTTGTTAAAAATTTCTTAGAACAAACATTTATGATTGAATTTAATAGGAAGCATTCTTATGTCAACACACCTAATGTGTCACTTAATACCTGCTGGTCTGGGATGTCTAAGAGTGGTTTTTGATTTGGGAAGAAAATACTGATAAAAATACATAGATGTCTGTAGCATTAATTCTCTTTAGTGTGAATAATAAAATCCTGGATTCAGCTATCAGTTTGTGAAGGCTGAAGAATCAGAGAAGAGTGGCCAGCCACTAAAGTTCTTAACTCTTCTACTGCTGAGGGCAAAGGGGTCATCTTGTCCTCAGGCAACCTTCTCAGACTGCATACTGACTGCCTAGATGGTCTCAGACTCACTGCTTCATACCGACTGCTGTTCAGAGCTCCTGTCTCCATCCCTCATACATTCATCTCTCTGCCAAGGCCCAGAAATATCACTCCTGTTTCTACACCCTAGTACTGGGATTAAAGGTGTATGGTCCCAAGTGATAGGCTCACACTTGTGTTAGCTCTGTTTCTCTTTTAAACTGGATCAGTTTCATGAAGCTCAGGGGAGACTTGAACTATAGATCCTCTGCCTATGTTTCCTGATTGTTGGGATTAAAGGTGGGTGTCGCCACTGCCTGGCATCTATTGCTAAATAGTGTGGCTAGCTCTACACTCTGATCTTCAGGCAAGTTATATTTGTTATATCATAAATAAAATATAACCACAGCATCTTGTCATGAATTAGTAGATAGCACTTTATCCATATGAAAAACCTGACTATTGAAAGAAAGATGAAGAGGGTGTATTTTGTATTTAGAACCTAAGTCTGAGCCTTAACTTTCAAAATATTCAATTTGCTCAATATATGTAAAAATGACATGTGTATAGGATGAGAGAAGATCAGTCTTTTTCATTTTCTTTTACTTTCTTTCTTTTTTCGAGACAGGGTTTCTTTGTTTAACATACCTGGCCATCCTAGAACTCATTTTGTAGATGAAGAAGGCCTTGAATTTACAGAGATTCACCTGTCTGTGCCTCTTGAGTTCTGGGATTAAATGTGCACCACCACTGCCCAGTTTGGCAGATCAGTTTGTAAATGTAAGATTCAGTCCCTGTGAAATCATGATTTCTGCATAATAATTACAATGATTTACCTAGTGCAATAATAAGTAAGTTGCTTTTCAATAATATATTTCTCATCTTTATCTTTCATATCATGTGACAATAATGATCTTTCATGCCTTTATGTCCTTTATGTCCCTGGTATTTACCTTTAAATTTTGTTCAACTCCTGGGTAACAAGAGAAGTAGTAAAAAGGAGATCAGAGTACAGCTACTGCTCAAGAACTTTAAATTAATATGTTCATGAATTTATTGGGCTTTATTTGATAAAAGATATAGTAGCAGATCTATTACTGGCTGTCCATCTGTTCACACTATAATTTACATCTCAATGGGAAACTATTCTCAACATAGCCAGTAACAGGTGCCAAACTCCATATTTTTTCACTTATGTCTTAATTTATAACCAGATATGCTGAGAGAGGACAAATAAAGCTGCCTGACTAAAGTCAGGATAGAATTCTTCAGACATTATTCAGTGTATAAAACAGGTTAGGAGTAATGTAGAAACAAGTGATAGCAAGACTGGAATACAACAAAAAGTTGAAGTATTTAAAGACAAAAAATAATTCCAAGTTTGAAAATTTTAAATTAAAGCTGATCATGTATGGAATATTAATAAACTGTGTGTTGTTGACTTTAGGATAGGGCTCATTGGTTAAAACAGACACTGCTCTTGCACAGGACCTGAGTTCAGTTCCCAGCACCCATGTAGGCCATGTAGGTCTAGATCTGGAGGATGTGTGACGTCCACAGGCCAGCACACTCATGTGCATATACCCACAGAGAAAACATATATTTACACATAATTATAAAATAAATGCTTTTAAAATGAATATAAGCACTCTTACATTTCATAATTATTAACCCCCCTATTTTTTAATTTTTATTTTTAAATTTAAATTTAATTAGGTAGAAGGTTGCTTCACATATCAATTCCAGGTCCCTCTCCTTTTCCCTCCCCTCGTCCCATGCCCTCCCATCCAACCCCTCCAATATTCCCTCATTTCCCCAGAGATGGTGAGGCCCTCCATGGGGGTGTCCATAGTCTGTCATTTCATCCAGGGCAGAGCCTACACCGTCCGCTGGGAGTCCAGGGTGAGAGTGCATCTCTCATTGTTGGATGGGAGCCCAAAGTCCATTTGTATGTCGGGGATAATTACTGATCTACTACCCAAGGCCCAATAGATTACCTAGGCCTCCTCACTGACACCCATGTTCACGGGGTCTTGATCAGTCCCATGTTGCAATCAGAGCCATCAGTCTGGGATTCAAGAGCTAACCCTTGTCAGGTCAGCTGTTTCTGTGGGTTACACCAGGCCAGTCTTAACCACTTTGCTCATCAGTCCTCCCTCTCTGTTACTGGATTCCTTGAGTTCAGTTCAGTGTTTAGCTGTGGGAGTCTGCCTCTGCTTCCACCAGCCACTAAATGAAACTTCTGTTTCCCAGACTCTTTGGACATGGGATTGTAGCCTGTCACTCCCCAGATCTATGTCTAAAATCCATATATGAGAGAGCACATGCCATGTTTCTCTTTTTGTGACTAGGTTACCTCACTCAGGATGGTTTCTTCTAGTGCCATCCATTTGCCTATAAATTTCAGGATTCCATTTTTTTTCTGAATAGTACTCCATTGTGTAAATATACCATATTTTCTTTATCCACTCTTTGGTTGAGGGGCATCTAGGCTGCTTCCAAGTTCTGGTTATTAAAAATAATGCTTCCATGAACATAGTGGAACAGATGTCCTTGTTGTATGAATGTGAATCTTTTGGATATATGCCTAAGAGTGGAGATTCTGGGTCTTGTGGTAGTTTTATTCCCATTTTTCTGAGGAATCTCCATACTGATTTCCAAAGTGGCACTCCCACCAGCAGTGGAGAAGTATTCCCTTTCACCACAACCTCTCCAGCATAAATAGTCATTGGTGTTTTTGATTTTGCTTATTCCAACAGGAGTGAGGTGGTATCATAGAGTTTTTTTGATTTGCATTTCCCGGATGGCTAAGGATGTGGACACTTTCTCAAGTGCCTCTCAACCCCCTATTTTAAATAAACTAATCAGCTTTTCTTGATTCTAGGAAAAATCTACTTCTTACATCTGTGCAAGCATCACATCTAGTTTATAGTTACAAAATTCATAGATAATTTGCTGTCTTAAAACTGAAAATACACACTGTTCAGAGAAGAATTACACAGTGAATGGGAGTAATTACCATCATATGACAGTTATATCAGAATATATTATAATAAGCTAAGTATAATCAGAAGCAAATATAAAATTTAAATTTAGGTTTTCATGATTACAAAAGAATATTTCACTAAAAGACAAAGATTTTGGGTGGGTCACTAAGTTTTGCAGTTGGGTTTCAATCATAGAAGCACACTTCCAAAACAGAAACCAACAACTGGTTGAACAGATTTCATCCTATACAGGTAAGAAATCATTAAAGCACTCTAGGGATGGTTGTCCCTTATCAGTCTGATACTACAGCCTAAAGTTGGATGAGTGGACAGAGTTGAGGCATCCAACATTGGGAGTGAGCTGTGAGAATGAGTGATTCCATGTGGACAGAAAAGCTCCCATGCAGCTCCAACCCATGATTCTGTGGTGGACTTCTCTTTCAGGAGAAGGGAATATCCTTAGCTACGAGGAGGAAAGCACATCAGGTACATAGTGTGCAGAAGAAATTAAGGATACTGCTGTCCATATACTTACCAAAGCAAAGGGAGCTAAAAATAAGGGATGGTACATGAAACCTGATTTGTGTCTTTGAACCTACTTTGAGTTCATGGCCACAGGAAGTATGCTGGGAAAGTTTCATTGAGAAACTTCAGAGTTTGCATGAACAGTATTTACCCACACTAATATGAATTACACTAGCAAAATGTTTCTAAGAATGAAGCTCCATATAAACCAATGGACACAACCAGCCACAATACACCTCCTTTTTTGCCAAGTTCACATTAATGTATGTTTTGTTCAACACAACTAATATCATCTTGAAATTGAAGCAAAATTAAAACTTAAAGGAACTGTGACATGGAGCAACCATGCTTCCAAAATAATATCAAACTTCCTTCCATCCAATGATTCATCCATCTGGATACCCAACCACTATCCATGCAGCCATCAAATGACCCATTTGCCAACCCATATCTACCCATTCATCCAAACTCCTGTCTAACCATTCACCGACTTCCATCCCCTCATCCGTTAATTCATCGATGCATCCATCAAACCATCTGTCTTAGTCAGGGTTTCTATTGCTGTAAAGATACACCATGACAATAGTAACTTTTGTAAAGGAAAGAATAAAATTGGAGCTGTTCATTATTTTCATGGGGAGAAGAATGGCAGCATGCAGGAAAATGTCGTCCTGAAGAAGGAGTTGAGAGTTCTACATCTTGATCTGCAGATGTAACTGGAGCATAGGAGACCTCAAAGCCCACCTAGATGGTGACACACTTCCTCCAGTAAGGTCAAACTGTCACAACAAAGACACACTTCCTAATAGTGGCACTGCCTGTGGGGGACATTTTCTTTTGAACCACCACATCCTCTACACAACCACCTACCCACCTATCCACTTATCTGCTCATCCATCCACCCACCCATCCACTGTCTCATGAAGCAAGTAATATAAAACAGGATTGACTAGGGTAAGTAATTGTATGACTGAAGATGGAAAATGTAAAAGTGAAAGAGAAAGGAAACCTTTTCATAATCATTTCCATTTTCATTTCTTTTTTTTTAAATGGGCAAGTAAAAGTTTTATTTGTTTTTTTTTAATTTATTTATTTTAAATTTTATTTTCCAGTTTAAATTTAGATAAGAATCAAGGTTGCTTGACAAGTCAGTTCCAGGTCCCTCTCCCATTCCCTCCCTTCCTCCCGTGCCCTCCCCTCCCCCCCTGCCCCCCCCCGTTATCCTCTCATTTCTCCAGGGAGGGTGAGGCCCACCATGGGGGTGTCCATAGTGTGTCATTTCATATAGGGCAGGGCCTAGACCCTTTCCCAAGAGTTCTGGGTGAGAGTGCACCTCACATTGTTCTATTGGAATCCAAAGTCCGTGTGTATACTTGGGATGGGTACTGATCTGCTGCCCAAGGCTCAATAGATTCCCTAGGCCTCTTCACTGACACCCAGATTCAGGGGGTCTTGATCAGTCCCATGCTGGCTTCCCAGGCTAATGCCTGGGATTCAAGAGTTAACCTTTGTCTGGTCAGCTGTTTCTGGGGGTTAAACCAGCCCAGTCTTAATCCCTTTGATCCTCAGTCCTCCCTCTCTGTTACTGGCTTTCTTGAGTTCAGCTCAGTACTTAACCAAGGGAGTCTGCCTCTTCTTCGATCAGCCACTAAATAAAGTTTCTGTTTCCCAGACTCTCTGGCCATAGGATTGTAGGCTGGCACTCCCCAGATCTATGTCTAAAATCCATATATGAGAGAGTACATGCCATGTTTCTCTTTTTGTGACTGGGTTACCTCACTCAGGATGGTTTCTTCTAGTGTCATCCATTTGCCTGCGAATCTCATGATTCCATTATTTTTTTCTGCTGAATAGTACTCCATTGTGTAGATGTACCACATTTTCTCTATCCACTCTTCGGGTGAGGGACATCTAGGTTGCTTCCACGTTCTGGCAATTACAAATAAAGCTGCTATGAACATAGTGGAACAGACCTCTTTGTTGTATGAATGGGCATCTTTTGGATATATGCCTAAGAGTGGAGTTGCTGGGTCTTGTGGTAGGTTTATTCCCATTTTTCTGAGGAATCTCCACACTGATTTCCAAAGTGGCTGAACCAGTTGGCACTCCCACCAGCAATGGAGGAGTGTCCCCCTTTCACCACATCCTCTCCAGCATAAATTGTCATTGGTGTTTTTGATTTTAGCCATTCTGACAGGGGTGAGATGGTATCTGAGAGTTGTTTTGATTTGCATTTCCCGGATGGCTAAGGATGTTGAGCACTTTCTCAAGTGCCTCTCAGCCATTTTAGACTCCTCTATTGAAAACTCTCTATTTAGTTCTGCAGCCCACTTTTTAATAGGGTCCTTTGGTGTTTTGGAGACTTGCTTCTTGATTTCTTTGTAAATTTTGGAGATCAACCCTCTGTCAGATGTGGGATTAGTGAATATATTTTCCCATTCGGTGGGCTGCCTTTTTGTCTTGCTGACTGTGTCCTTTGCCTTACAGAAGCTTCTCAGTTTCAGTAGGTCCCATTTATTAATTGTTGATCTTACTGCCTGTGCTACTGGTGTTATGTTCAGGAAGCTGTCTCCTGTACCAATTCGTTCAAGGGTACCACCCACTTTCTCTTCTAAGAGGTTCAGTGTGGCTGGATTTATGTTGAGGTCTTTGATCCATTTGGACTTAAGTTTTGTGCATGGCGATAGACATGGATCGATCTGCATTCTTGTACATGCCAGTCTCTAATTATGCCAGCACCATTTGTTGAAGATGCTTTCTTTATTCCATTGTATATTTTTAGCTTCTTTGTCAAAGATCAGATGTTCGTACGTGTGTGGATTAATACCCGGTTTTTCAATTCGATTCCATTGGTCTACCTGTCTATTTTTGTGCCAATACCAAGCTGTTTTCAGGACTATAGCTCTATAATAGAGCTTGAGGTCAGGGATGGTGATGCCTCCGGACGTTGCCTTGTTGAACAGGGTTGTTTTGGCTATCCTGGGTCTTTTGTTTTTCCATACAAAATTGATTATTGTTCTTTCAAGGTCTGTGAAGAACTGTGCTGGGATTTTAATGGGGATTGCATTGAATCTGTAGATTGCTTTTGGCAGGATTGCCATTTTTACTACATTGATCCTACCTATCCAAGAGCATGGGAGATCTTTCCATTTTCTGAGGGCTTCTTAATTTCTTTCTTTAAAGATTCAAAGTTCTTACGATACAGGTCTTTCACTTGTTTGGTTAGCGTTACCCCAAGGTATTTTATGTTGTTTGTGGCAATTGTAAAGGGTGATGTTTCTCTGATTTCTCTTTCAGCCCTTTTATCATCTGTATATAGTAGGGCTACTGATTTTCTTGAGTTGATCTTGTAGCCTGCCACTTTGCTGAAGGTGTTAATCAGCTGTAAGAGTTCCCTGGTAGAGTTCTTTGGGTTATTGATGTAAACTATCATATCGTCTGCAAACAGTGAAAGTTTGACCTCTTCCTTCCCAATTTGAATCCCCTTGATCCCCCTTTGTTGTCGTATGGCAATGGCTAGGACTTCAAGTACCATGTTGAAAAGGTATGGAGAGAGTGGGCAGCCTTGTTTTGTTCCTGATTTTAGAGGAATTGCATTGAGTTTCTGTCCATTTAGTTTGACATTGGCTGTTGGTTTACTGTATATAGCTTTCATTATGTTTAAGTATGTCCCTGTTATCCCAGATCTCTCCAAGACCTTTATCATGAAGGGGTGTTGGATTTTGTCAAAGGCTTTTTCAGCATCTAGTGAGATGATCATGTGATTTTTGTTTTTCAGCTTGTTTATATGGTGGATTACATTGATGGATTTTCGTATGTTGAACCATCCCTGCATTCCTGGGATGAAACCTACTTGATCGTGGTGAATGATTGTTTTGATGTGTTCTTGGATCCGATTTGCCAGTATTTTATTGAGTATTTTTGCATCAATGTTCATGAGGGATATTGGTCTGAAGTTCTCTTTCTTAGTTGTATCTTTGTGTGGCTTGGGGATCAAGGTTATTGAAGCCTCATAGAAAGAGTTTGGCAAAGACCCTTCTGCTTCTATTGTGTGGAACACTTTGAGAAGAATTGGTATAAGCTGTTCTTTGAATTTCTGGTAGAAATCTGCACTGAGGCCATCTGGACCTGGGCTTTTTTTGGTTGGGAGACTTTTGATGACAGCTTCTATTTCCATAGGGGTTATAGGTCTATTTAAATTGCTTATCTGTTCTTGATTTAGTTTTGGCAATTGATAGCTGTCCAGGAAGTCATCCATTTCCTTTAAATTTTCGAATTTTGTGGAGTACAGGTTTTCAAAGTATGACCTAATGATTCTCTGGATTTCCTCAGAGTCTGTTGTTATGTCCCCCTTTTCATTTCTAATTTTGTTAATTTGCGTGTTCACTCTCTGCTGTTTGGTAAGTTTGGACAAAGGTTTGTCTATCTTGTTGATTTTCTCAAAGAACCAACTCTTCGTTGCGTTGATTCTTTGTATTGTTTTCCTGGTTTCTACTTTATTGATTTCAGCCCTCAATTTGATTATTTCCTGGCGTCTACTCCTCCTGGGGGAGTGTGCTTCTTTGTGTTCTAGAGCTTTCAGCTGTGATGTTAATTCATTTTCATTTCTTGAACTGATCTTCTGGTCATCTCTATATTCACATCTACCTTACTCTATTCTTTTTCTCTACAAGCATGTTGAAAAGTGCAGAACATAAGAATTCCTCTAACAGTTTTTATTTTTTCCTTTTCCATGGATTTTAGTTACCACAGGTGGAAACACTAAGGGATTCTATGTATCTAATACTGCTTCTGTTTCCTTTTAAAAATAGATTTAATTGTATTTTACATAGATGAGAGTAAGCATGGCATTTGTCTTTCTGAGTCTGGCTTGTTTTGCTTAACATAATAGGCTACAGTCCAGCTATTTTTCCTGAAAATATTATGATTTCATGTATATAAAATATCATTGTTTGTGTATCACATTCATCCATTGATTAACTTTTGACTGGTCCCATGTCCTGGTTGTTCTAAATATCAAAAGTCAGAGATATTCAAAATTACATCTGTAGTAGGAGCTAGGGTCCATTGGGTATATACTCAAGAGTAGTAGCTGGTTTATATGGTAATACATAATTAAGTTTCTTGAAGAACATGTGTATTGGTTTTCATAGTGGTTGTACCAGTTTACATTCCCACCCACCAGCAGTGTATAAACATTCCTTTCCTTAATCCTTACCAGTATTCAGTATTATTCATTCTTTTGATGATTGTTTTACTATAATAAAACACAAGTACATTCTCATGAATACTCCCATTTGTCTTTATCTTAGCCTAGCACCCTTGAAAACTTGCTTCCTTATGTTATCTAGGCAACTTTTGGTTTCAAGTATTCATTCTACTTCTGTCTTCTGGGGAGCCAAGTCTACAGTCATGCAGTATAGTACATGGAGATATATATCTCCTACACATCTCTGTTAGAGCACTCATCTAGATAGTATATTTCTGTATTTCATTTTCTGTCTCAGAAAGATGGTAATGCCATAAAAGAGAAGGATTATGGTTCATGGCAAATTTTCTGTCCAATATTAATGACTCTAGAAGAAGAAGAGTGACTAACATTGAATTTATATATTAGAGTCTTTTCCCTTTACATTGGATATTCAAGTATTGGTTCTTTTCATCACTGTGTTTGAAATACCCTTTTTTGATGTAGATTTAATGTAGATTTTTTCTTCACTCTTTTAATATATTATGCATGAACTTCCAATCTTTGGAATTTATCTACTAAAAATATTTTGTAAACATTTTGTTACATGTCTAGCTACTTTTCTTTGTGACACTCATCTCTGTTGAAATGAAAATACTGTATAGTGGCTGATTTGAATTGCTAATATGAAGTTATTTTATTCTTAGGGGAAATAACTTTAAAATAATTTTGTAGTGGCTAACAAGCAAGTAGCTACACTTATTAATCAGATTCGTTTTTTTTTAAATTTTATCCAAAAGCATGCTCTTTTAGAAAGATTAAATGAGTATTCTGTATGTAGAAATCATAATTATAGCTAAACAGCTGACAGGTCATAAAATAATATATTCATTACAGTAAGTTTCAGTAAAATTTCTACTTCAGATGCAGCAATCTGTCCTCAAGTGGAATGTGTTTGATCACTTGCCAAGTATTCTTCCCAAGTGAATGAATGGTTCTCCTTGTTCATTTTCAGTTCAGTGATTAACACTGATAAAGAAATTATTCTCCGAGGCTCTTCTAAGCGCATCAGTTGCTTAAGTACACACCATTATAGACACTGAGTAAAGATAGTCTCCCTGTGCAGATGCCCTTATTTTCTCACACCTACAGCCCCATGAACATCTAAGAACTGTGATAAGCAAGAGCTGCAACTAAATCAGATATTACTAGAAAATAGCACTAGTGGACTGCTGTCAACTGAAGAGTGAAATTATTTCAGGATCATTTTAATACCCACAAATTTCTCTTTGAGGCCTGTGCTTATAAATTTGGTTTTAACTGATCATAAGAATTACTCATATGAAAAGTTATCCTCGATTCTATGATTCCCTCTTCCACCTATTCTACCCCAACCCCCTCAACTTCCTGTTCCCCCATGACCAACTCTCTTCCTCTTCACCCCCTCTCTTCTTCCCAGGTCCCACTCCCCCCCACCCCTCACTGTGTTCCCCATCCATTCAGGGGATCTTGTCTCAATCCTCTTCTCTTGGGTACTATGCATATATGCATATCTTTTAGGTTCTTTCCTGTTTCCCATACTCTCTATCAGTGGAAGTGCAGACTGGCACTATCCTGATCCATGTCTAAAATCCATATATGAGTGAGTACATACCATGTTTGTCTTTTTGTGACTGGGTTACCTCACTCAGGATGGTTTCTTCCAGTGCGAAGACCCCTCCCACCTAAGACAGGGGTTCAAGGTCCCCCAAAGATGGGCCAGGGAGGGTGACCCTACTTGAAGTAAGCCAGGAGTGCCTCATTTAAAAATAAAAAGGGGTGAATTGTAGGGACACTGGACCTTGAGCAGAAACCCACTTCCCCTTCGGCCTGGGAGCAGGCAGCTGTGAGATGTTTACTGAAAACAATTCAGTGCTATAAAGCTCTTGATAGGGCTCAGATAAGGGCTCACTCACTGAACAGGCACCAGAGTGACCTCGAGTGATCTAAAGGGATAACACCAATTGGCAAGCTAAGCCAATAGTGGAGAGACCACTATTCCTGATAATGAACTTGATGTCTATAACCATCCGGGAGCCTTCACCCTGTGACTGATGGAAGCAGAAGCAAGCACACAATTAATCACTGAACTGAACCCAAGGAACCCAGTGACAGAGAGAGAGGAGTGATGAGCAAATTGGAAAAGAATGGGCTGGTAAAACCAGCAGAGACAGCTGATCTAAACAGGGGAGAGCTCTTGGACCCCAGACCAACAGTGGGGAGGCCAGCATGGGACTGATCTAGACCCCCCAAATGTGAGTGTCAGCGAGAAGGCCTGGGCAACCTATGGGGCCCTGAGCTGTGGATCAGTGTCTAGCCCTGATATACAAACAGTCTTCGTGTGCCTATAGCACAAAGAGGGATGCTCTCTCAGCCTGGACTCTTAGGGGAGTTCCTGGGGCCTACCCAGAGTGAAATGACAGACTCTAGATATCCCCTATGTGGAAGGATTTGGCAATAGGGTGGGAGGGTGGGGGGGAAGGGGAGTGTGGGAGGAGGGGAGGGAGAGGGAACTGGGATTGACATGTAAAACAAGCTATTTAAAATTAAAATAAAAATGATAAAAAAAGAAAAAAGTTATCCTCATGACTCACATCTATATCACTTACATGTGGGAAACAGAAGGTGTAATTTCAAAGTCAATATGAAGTACAAATGGGACTCTGCCTAATATATGCATTTTGAAAAACAGATTATGAAGCCAACAGGAAACCAAGAAATGACACCTGTGTATGGGGCATTTTGTGATATTGTGCAATGTTGACTATGGTTAAGCAGGTCTATCTCAAATTTTATTTTCTTTATTTCTAGTTTTAAATTTTATTTACTTTATATTATTTGTGTGAGTATTTGACCTCCATGTTGTGGGTGCAAACCATTATTGTGCCTGATGTCTGTGAAGTTCAGAAGAGGCATCACCTCCTCAGATCCTCTGTAATTGGAATTGCAGACATTATTTAATACCCATATGAGTGCTAAGAACTGAAGCCAGGTCTTCTACTGAATCAACCACATTCACCACAGAGCCATCTCTCCACTTTTAGTCTTCATTGCAATAATACACCATAGCCTCTCCCTATGTCCAAAAGAAACATTGAGATTCATTTCTACACTCACGAATTTCTGTTTGGAATCTGTGTTTAAGTTAGTTTTAGCTGATCACGGATTTGATTGCTCATAAAAACTGGTTCCTGTGTCCTATTCTTTGTTATTTTTTCTGTTTGTATCTCATACAGTGCTTGTCCTCCTGCCTAATTTAGTTGCCATTTCCATGACTTTAGAACCTGTACTTGTATCCACCTCTTGGTTTCTGACCTTTGCCTTTCTGTACGGAATAAGTAGACACATAGTTTCTTCATCCCCAGAACTCCTTCACGACAGACATTGTCTGGGGATAGATCAAGTCACATACTAGTAGCAGCAGCTTGTCCCCCTCCTGGCTCACACAAGATAAACGTGGCATATAAGCTCAGAGGACAAACTCTACTATGGCTTAAGACAGGGCAGTGGTGGAAGGAGAATCTTTTGAGACACTGTTTTGCGCACACACACACACAAAGAGCTTTCAGAGTCAGTACCCCCCAAAAACAAAGTCTCAGTCTTCTGCTAATGACTATGATCTTGTATAACTTATTACTGTTTGTTTGCCTTGGGTTCTAAAACTAAGTCGACCATTAAGAGATCGTTGTGGTATAAACATGGCACCCGAGATAAATGTATGTGATTTAAGATTTTATAGACTCACATGACATATTTACTATCTACTGTTATATGGGTATCACATTGTAACTGTCACTTTCATTTAGAATTTGATCCCACTGTGCATCATATGCTGGTTAGATAGAACAACTCTAATGAAATTTGACTGATTCAGAAAGCACTGTACTAGAGTTTTATTTACTGAAATCTGACGATTAAATTAAACCCTATGTCAAAAAGTTACGATTCAACCAGCATCAGTGGTTTCCTGAGATTCAGTAAGATTTAAAGGAAATATGACTTTTTGAAAATACTCAGTACTGTGATAGAAATGGAGTGAATATTCAGTATGAGTAAGTGGCTTCAGACTTCTTTTCACCTCTTTATAAAATAAAATGTATTTTCAATTGGTCAGGTATATGACTGTGATACCACTTTGCCACCTTTTTCACAACTTACAGTGGTGTTCATTCATTCCTACATTTCCTACATTGTGACAATATTCCTAGGATAATGCTTTACAGATATCCTCTATCAAAATTTTAGAATACATCTAAAACGGGTTTGTCCTTTATTAGTTTTTATTGGTATTGTAGTTTCTTCTTTTTCTTTTTCCTTGATTTTTTGTTTGTTTTTGGTTTTTCAAGACAGGGTTTCTATGTGACTTTGGAGGCTGTCCTGCAACTTGCTCTTGTACACCAAGCTGGCCTCAAACTCACAAAATCCTGCCTCTGCCTCCTGAGTGCTAGGATTAAAGGCATGCACTGCCACTGCCTGAAAGTTTCTTCTTTTTTTCATGCCACTATTGGGTGGTCACAGTGAAAGTGAGGTCAGACAAAGTATCTTCTAAGTAATCCTCCATCACTGTCTTCCAGTGACTCCTTCAACAATGAGCTAGCTGTTAGTACCTTAGGATGGTGTAACCCTTCCATCACTGTAGCTGCTATGCTTCAGTATAGGGTGTACTCCCAAGACTCATTCACAAAGAAGTTGGTTCCTGAAAGATAGATATAATCACTTATATATTTATGATGGAAGAGACTCATGTGAGGTGAGGAAAGCTGAGCAGAGTCTGACTGAGGATATACAACACTACAAGCAAGCCATTGAGTCAGTCTTTCTATCTCTCTTAATCTTTCTTTCTCTCCCTTCTAACCTCCTCCTGTCCCTCCTGTCCCTCCCCTTACCGCTTCTTCGAGATAAGCTCTACTGCTTATTGCATACTTTCATTTATTCAGAATCAATAGAGTCGATCATATATAGCTATTAAATTGTGACTCAAGTAAACCCACCCTCCTTATAAATTATTTACTCTATGACGCTTGTTCATTGTGTAACATATTCTTAAAATTAAAGTATTCCCTACTGGAAGGAGGAAGAAGGCTTGTGAAACTTAAGAAGTTAAAAAATAATTATGACCATTTAGGAATGCTTAATCTATTAGATACACAAAGGCCCACATACAATGTTGTACTATGTGAGCAGTAAACAACCTCCGGATCTTTCTGGAAGTCCTAAAGAGAGCTCCAGGGAGATAGCTTTCCCAAGTTGTCACCCATGATGGAGTGGGCTTTTCATATATACAACTGTCTTTGTTTCTTCCTTGCTTTCTGATGGTAAAACATGTTTATAGCTTGTTATGGATAGCCTTGAAGAACCTAGTAAGTCAGCCCTGTGTGCGGTAGCTTTCATTTGGTCTACTTGTTAAAATGTGTTTTAGAAACCCTGGAGGCTTTCATAGCACACACACCTTATTGATTGTCGAGTTAAATACATACTCTATGATCAACAGAGAGAGGGGAGAGACCCAAACCCTTTGCCAGACTCCACTCTGCTCTAATTGGAATCTAGATTGACATTGTTTTGATTTCTATAGTCAGCACCTGTTCCACAGGTGAAGCATTGTCTTTCAATATTTTTTCTCAGCACAATGGGCCGCCACTTCACCTAGTCATTCATATAATAAGAGGGAGAATGGATGACAGCATTCGTAGGTACCATCTACTGAGGAATTATTATGGACCTGGAAATACAAGTAGCATTCAATCCTTTTAATTGTTAAAGCTTCCATTTTTATTTATGTGCATGTATGAATTTATATGGGCCCTGAGTGTATATACATGCAACACATACAGCATATTGGGTCTTCTGAAGCTGGAGTTACAGATGATGGTGTGCTAACTGACAGGACCACAGTAACCAAGTCACAATTGCACTTACAGTGGAGTATCTTTTAACTCTGGAATTGTCATTTATGTCATTTTATTTCTTATTAGGAATTCCAATCTTTATTTTTGAATATGTTTGCTTCATTTGTTCTTATAGTAATTTGTACTCCCATTTTGCCACTAATAAAATTTACAGTAACTTCAGTTGTTTTAGCCTAAATTTTAATCTTAATTTTCTTTTATATTCTACTATATGTGAGTTTTTTATTCCCCAAAATTGCGTGTAAAATTATTACAAATTTACTTGATATTATGTTTAATGATACAACATAATTCCCTCTAGTAGATAATAAGTAAAATAATGAGAGTTTGATAATCAGTCCTCCAGGATAGCAAGTAACTTTTTAAATTTAATTTCATCATTGGTACTAATGAGTCACAGCATACTTCATTTGCAGAAGTCTTCTTCTGAGAGTCCCACAATCTAAGTGCTATTTAGGAATGCTGAAATAATGTTGAGGATATGGCTAAGTCATTGGCATATTTTCCTACCATGCACAAAGCCTGACTTCCCATCATCAGTGGGCTAGAATCCTTGTGTTGTTATACACAACTATAATCTCAGCACTTGTGAAGTGGAGGTGGGAAGATCAAAAGTTCAAAATCACTATCTCTTGAATAAAAAGTTTGAAAACAACCTGGGGTAGATGAGACCATGTCTCTTACTAAAAGTGTTAAATTTTTCACTCTGTTTTAATGAAATAATGGGGACTTTTAGACTCTTTATAAATAGCCCCATACGTCCTGAGAGTGACTCAGGCGTATACTGAGACTCATGTCTTAAGAACCATGTGTTTCAGTTTATCTGTTGTTGTGACTCTCTTTCCTAGTTAACTTTAACTATCAACTTGGCACAGCCTAGAATCATCTAAGAAGGAAATCTCAAGTGACAGACTTCCCTCCTCAGACTGTCCAACAGGAAAATCTTTGGTGAATTGTTTCAACTACTAATTGATGTAGGAGGGTCCAGTCTACTGTGAGTGGCACGGTTCCCTAGATGGATTGTCCTGGGCTATATAAGAAAGCCAGCAGTGCATGAGACTGTGAGTGAGTCCACAGTCCCATAAGGTTTCTGCCTTAAGTTCCTAATTAAATTCTTACCTTGATTTCCTACAGCGATGGACTGTGACATGCAAGCTAAAGTAGACCCATTCCCAACTAAGTTGCTTTTCCCATCATGCTTATCACAGCAAGAGAAATCAAACCAGAACACTGCCTTTTGTTTTCCTTTTGTTTTCTGTATCTCTTAGGATGGTTCTGTCAGCCACTGAGTGCATCCATAACAGGCACACTTCTCTCATGATCTTGCCAATAAAGAGTGTCCTTCACAATTTATTTCTTCAGTATCTACTGACCAGGCCAAACACATACATAAAGAAATTTCTCACTTATCCTTTATCCTGTTGTTCTTATTGGGGGTTATTTCTGGCCACTTTACTTTTTAAAACTGCATAAACTGAAAACTTAGCATTCAATAACTATCCTATTTTGTTTCTTTTCTTTCTTTATTTCTGGTACTGGTAATAAGTCTTTTGGGAGGGACTGTTTCTTTTCCTTCCTTCTGCTCCATTCTGTATTCCTGGATATAAAACTTCAAGAACTGTGAATTGATTGTGCAAGTTGATCCAGTTTCAATATTGCAGAAATATACAAAATTAAGAGATGGGTGAATTTGGCTTTCGTTCCTCTGTTTCATTCTTCCTTACCAGTACATGGCTCACTAAAATCCACACGTCTTCTTCTGTTCTTAGAGTAAATTCATTATCATTATACCTTAGCATTTGTCCTTGCGCTTTCAATCTTTAGATAGTTTTGCCCCTGTACATAACCACTGGTGGCTACATTATGTTAAACAAAAAGGCACATTTTCCAAATTTTGTAATTTCTAAATTTACATTCTATAAATATACTATGCTTGAAGAAAGGGTGTCCAAGAAAATCCAGTTTATTTAATTATTCATTGCAATATTATGAAAAACTTACTGTTTGTAGAGTTGCAGATATCCATAAAACCACCTAAATCAAGATTAGGAGGCAGACACATCAGAATCTTGAGGCCAATCTGGGTTTAACAGTGATGCCACATATTAACAAAAACAAATAAAATATCTTCTTGCAGATAACAAAGTCTCCAGTGTATCAGAAACTTAGTCTTTTCTTACAATTTTTATAATAATTCCAGAATCATATATATACTGGACAAGTACTCTTCCTACTGAGCTAAATATTCTACTATCTATTGTATTTCACAAAATATTAAATTATACAAAATGAAATATGCTAAGAGGACCACAGTGAATGCCCTACTAATATAAAAGGATAGAAATGAGATTCCAAAGAAACATATTAGAATCCTACTGTCAAATCATTCAGCAAAGCTGAAATATCAGCAGGGAAAAATACCAAATCATAAACTATAATAATGCAAAATTTCAGAAATTATGTTTCAAAAAGTATATCTTTTCATACAGAGAAAGTGCATATTAGTATATTTCCATTTATATAGAGTTAAGGAGCCTTGAATTAACCTAGAAATCCATCTTTATAATCATATGGAAAATACTTTTGAATTTTTATGATATAAAATACTGAAAGTAGCTTCAGATGGCTGTATAAATGTGAAGTAAACCCTACAAAGTCAAGTTCTAACAATGCAATATTGTTTATTCTTTCTGTTTAATTGTTTTTATTTCATTTTACCTTCCAACCAAGGTTCTGCCTCCAACCCTTTTGTCTCCTCCCACCCCCTCACCTATCTGACTCCATGTCCAGTCCACTTATCCTCATGTGTAAGAGCTCCCATGAGAAGTCAACGTAGTCTGGCACAATTGGTTGAGGTACAGCCAGGCCCCTCTCCAATGAATTAAGACTGAGCATGGCATCCCACCAAACAAGCTAGCTCATGAACCAGGTTTCTATAGTGGTCCCACTGCCAGGGGTGCCTCTGATAGTCTAAGCTTCACAATGTCTCTCCCACATATAGAGGGTGTAGTTTGATCCTCTGGAGTCTCCACAGTTGTATGTCCAGATTTCATGAATTTCCATGAGCTTTGTTCAGCTCTCTCTGTAGATTTCTCCAAAACATTCTTGACCTAACTTGTTCATATATTCCCTCCTGCCTATCTTTGACTTGATTCCCAGAGCTTGGCCTTGTTCTTTGTTGTGGGTTTCTGTGTCTGGTTCATCAATTACTGGATCATGGCTCTATGATGACACTGTATTAAACATTTGAGATACTGCATGTTTCCAGAAAAAGGACTTTCTATTATGTATTTTCACAGAAGAGACTTATTCTTTATATCATGTATCCCATTAATGCCATGTAATAAAATTTCCCCAATAAAATGACATTTTATTATAGTTCTAATTGACACATTCCTATTGGATGAAAAGTGATTATTTGCTATATTATGTACATTCTTTGGTGAAACACCTCTAGATTCATTATGAATTTCTTTATTGGCAATTTAGATTATTTAAATTTTAAAAATGTAAATTTATTTTTATTTAAATTAGAAAAAATGCTTCACAAGTCCTCCCAGCTACCTTTCCATCCTCTCATCTTGCGCCACACCAATCCCCCAATACCCAACCCCATCGCCCTCTTTCCCCAGGGAGGGTGAGCCCCTCCATGGGGGATATTCAAAGTCTGTCATATCATCCAGAGCAGGGCCTAGGCCCTCCCTTATGTGTCCAAGCATAGAGCATCCCTCCATGTAAAATGGGTTCCCCAAGTCCATTTGTATACCAGGGATAAATATGGATCTGTTACCCAAGGCCCCATAGATTGCCGTGGCCTCCTCACTGACACCCATATCAGTCCCAGCTGGCCGCTCAGCCATCAGTCTGAGGCCCATGAGCTCCCCTTGTTCAGTTCAGCTGTTTCTGTGGGTTTCACAAGCCTGTACTTGAAGTCCTTGCTCTTCACTCCTCCCTCTTTTCAGTTCCGTGTTTAACTGTGTGTGTCTGACTCCGCTTCCATCACTCACTAGATGAAGACTGTAGGGTAGCATATAAGGTAGTCATCAATCTAGTTACCAGGGAAAAGCATTTAATGTAGCCTCTCCACTATTGCTTAGATTGCCAGTTGGTGTCATCCTTGTAGATCTCTGGAAATCTCACTAGTTCCAGATCTGTCCTCAAACCTATAATGGCTCCCTCTATTATGGTATCTCTCATACAACTCTTCCCTAGTCTTCCCTCAACTCAAACTTCCTGCTCCCCCATGTCCTTATCTCTACTTTTCTTCTACCCCCTCTCTTTCTCCTAGTTCCCTCATCCCTCCTGCCATGCTCCCAATCAGTTCAGGAGATGCTGCTCCCTTCCCCTTCTCTAGGGGAGCATTCATGTCTCTCTTAGGGCCCTCACTGTTTCCCAAACTCTCTAGTGGTGGGATTGTAGGCCTGTAATCCTGTGCTCCATGTCTAAAACCCATATATGAGTAAGTAGCTACCTTATTTGTCTTTTTGTGCCTGGGTTACCTCACTCAGAGTGGTTTCTTCTAGTGCCATCCTTTTGCCTGCAAATTTTAATTTTCCATTTTTTCCCATGGAGTAGTATTCCATTGTGTAAATATACCGCATTTTCTTTATCCATTCTTCAGTTGAGGAGCATCTAGGTTGCTTCCAGTTTCTGGTTATTACAAATAATGCTGCTATGAACATTATTGATCAGATGTCATTGTTGTATGAATGTGGATCTATTAGGTATATGCCTAAGAGTGGAATTGCTGGATCTTGTGGCACAGTGATTCCCATTTTCCTCATTTTCTCTTTTTTTTTCACTACGAGTTATTATTTATACCCCATAGGAATCGTGGAAAGTAGAAAAATGGTCTGAGAAATGTCATTGAATCTTTTTTTAATTTTTAAAAATTATTTTAATTTTTATTATATATTTTTAAATTTAAATTAGAAACAAGGTTGCTTCACATGTCAATTCCAGGTCCCTCTCCATTACCCTCCCCTCCTCTCATGCCCTCCCCCCCCAATACCTCTCATTTCCCCAGGGAGGGAGAGGCCTTCCATGGCGGTGTCCATAGTCTGTCATTTCATCCAGGGAAGGGCGTAGAACCTCCCCCAAGAGTTCAGGGTGAGAGTGCATCTCACATTGTTGGATGGGAGTCCAAAGTCCATTTGTATACCTGGGATAAATACTGATCTACTGTCCAAGGCTCAATACCTAGGCCTCCTCACTGACACCCACATTCAGACCCATGCTGGATTCCCAGGCATCAGCCTGGAATTCAAGAGCTATCCCTTGTCAGTTCAGCTGTTTCTGGGGGTTAAACCAGCCCAGTCTTAACCCCTTTGGTCTTCAGTCCTCCCCTCTCTGTCACTGGCTTTCTTGAGTTCAGCACAGTGCTTAGCCGTTGGAGTCTGTCTTTTCTTCCATCAGACACTGAATGAAGGATCTGTTTCCCAGACTCTCTGACCATGGGATTGTAGGCTGGTACTCCCCAGATCTATGTCTAAAATCCATATATGAGAGAGTACATGCCATGTTTCTCTTTTTGTGACTGGGTTACCTCACTCAGGATGGCTTCTTCTAGTGTCATCAGTTTGCCTGCAAATCTCAGGATTCCATTGTGTTTTTCTGCTGAATAGTACTCCATTGTGTAAATGGATCACATTTTCTCTATGCACTCTTCAGTTATGGGGCACCTAGGTTTCTTCCAAGTTCTGGATATTACAAATAATGCACCTATGAACATAGTGGAACAGAAATCCTTGTTGTATGAACGGGCATCTTTTGGATATGCCTAAGAGTGGAGTTGCTGGGTCTTGTGGTAGGTTTATTCCCATTTTTTGAGGAGTCTCCATACTGCTTTCCAAAGTGTCTGAACAAGTTGGCACTCCCACCAGCAAAGGAGGAATGTTCCCCTTTTACCTCATCCTCTCCAGCATAAATTATTATTGGTGTTTTTGATTTTAACCATTCTGACAGGAGTAAGATGGTATCTCAGAGTTGTTTTGATTTGCATTTCCCAGATGGCTAAGGATGTTGAGCACTTTCTCAAGTGCCTCTCAGGCATTTTAGACTCCACTATTGAAAATTCTCTATTTAGGTCTGCAGCCAACTTTTTAATTGGATCCTTTGGTGTTTTGGAGACTTGCATCTTGAGTTTTTGTAAATTTTGGAGATCTGCCCTCTGTCAGATGTGGGGTTAGTGAATATTTTTTCCCATTCTGTGGGCTGCCTTTTTGTCTTGCTGACTGTCTCCTTTGCCTTATAGAAATTTCTCAGTTTCAGGAGGTCCCATTTTTAGTTGTTGATCTCACTGTCTGTGCTAGTGGTGTTATGTTCAGGAAGCTGTCTCCTGTACCAATTCGTTCACCACCCACTTTCTCTTCTAAGAGGTTCAGTGTGGCTGGATTTATGTTGAGGTCTATGATCCATTTGGACTTAAGTTTTGTGCATGGCGATAAACATGGATAAATCCGCATTCTTCTACATGCCAGCCTCCAGTTATGCCAGCATCATTTTTTCAAGATGCTTTCTTTTTTCCATTGTATATTTTTCACTTCTTTGTCAAAGATCAGATGTTCATACATGTGTGGATTAATATCAGGGTTTTCAATTTGATTCCATTAGTCTCCCTGTCTATTTTTGTGCCAATATCAAGCTGTTTTAAGGAATATAGCTCTATAGTAGAGCTTGAAGTCAGTGATGGTGATGACTCTGGACGTTGCCTTATTGAACAGGGTTGTTTTGGCTATCCTGGGTCTTTTGTTTTTCCATACAAAACTGATTATTGTTCTTTCAATGTCTGTGAAGAAATGTCCTGTGATTATAGTGGGGATTGCATTGAATCTGTAAATTGCTTCTGGCAGGGTTGCCATGTTTACTACATTGATCCTATCTTTCCAAGAGTATGGGAGATCTCTCCATTTTCTGAGGGCTACTTTAATTTCTTTCTTTAAAGATTCAAAGTTCTTGTGATGCAGACGTTCCACTTGTTTGGTTAGTGTTACCCCAAGGCATTTTATGTTGTTTGTGGCAATTGTAAAGGGTGATGTTTCTCTGATTTCTTTCTCAGCCCTTTTATCATCTGTATATAATATGGCTACTGATTTTCTTGAGGTGATCCTGAAGCCTCCCACTTTGCTGAAGGTGTTAATCAGCTGTAAGTGTTCCCTGGTATAATTCTTTGGGTCATTTATGTAAACTATAACATCATCTACAAATAGTGAAAAGCTTGACCTCTTCCTTACCAATCTTTTTTTTTTTTGGTTTTATGAGCCAGGGTTTCTCTGTATTGTTTTGGAGGCTGTCAGTCCAGCCCAGCCTGGAACTCACAGAGTTCTGCCTGTCTCTGCCTCTTGAGTGCTGGGATTAAAGGCATGCACCACCACTGCCTGGCTTTCCTTTCCAATTTCTATCCCCTTGATCTTCTTTTATAGTCATATGGCTCTGGCTGGAATGTCAGGTAAAATGTTGAAAAGGTATGGAGAGTGTGGACAGCCTTGTCTTGTTCCTGATTTTAGAGGATTTGCATTGAGTTTCTGCTCATTTAGAGGAGCCGCCCTCGCTATCGCTATCACCATTAGAAGATGGCGCTGATATCCGCAGTTGGAGTCCACTGTTTAAGCTCTGCCTCTCCCGTGGCGTCATCTGGGGTGATGAGCAAACCACCAATCCTGGCTCTACACGTCTCACTCGGAGCTCCTAGGCTTATATAAGGGGCTGGGTTTCTTAGCTTGGGGTCTCCCTCTCAGAAGCTGATCATCTATCTTTCAAGATGCATTAAAGCTTTACTACAGAAGGATCCGAGTGTCCTGTGTCATTCTTGCTGGCGAGACTGTGGCACGGGACATAGTTTGATGTTGGCTGTTGGTTTGCTGTATATAACTCCCCCAGGAGGAGTAGATGCCAGGAAATAATCAAATTGAGTGCTGAAATCAATTAAGTAGAAACTAGGAAACAATACAAAGAATCAATGCAATGAAGAGTTGGTTCGTTGAGAAAATCAACAAGATAGAAAAACATTTTTCCAAACTCACCAAACAGCAGAGCGTGAGCATGCAAATTAACAAAATCAGAAATGAAAAGGGGGACATAACAACGGACTCTGAGGAAATTTAGAGTATTGTCAGGTAATACTTTGAAATCCTGTACTCCACAAAATTCGAAAATTTTAAGAAAATGGATGACTTCCTGGATAGCTATACTTGCCAAATTTAAATCAAGAACAGATAAACAATTTAAATAGACCTATAACCCCTATGGAAATAGAAGCAGTCATCAAAAGTCTCCCAACCAAAAATAGCCCAGGTCCAGATGGGCTCAATGTAGAATTCTATCAGAAATTCAAAGAACAGCTCATACTAATTCTTCTCAAATTATTCCATACAATAGAAGCAGAAGGTCTTTGACAAACTCTTTCTATGATGCTTCAATAACCTTGATCCCCAAGCCACACAAAGAGACAACTAAGAAAGAGAACTTCAGACAAATATTGACACAAAATACTCAATAAAATACTGGCAAATCAGATCCAAGAACACATCAAAACAATCATTCACCTCGACCAAGTAGGTTTCATCTCAGCGATGCAGGGATGGTTCAACATATGAAAATCCATCAATGTAATTCACCATATAAACAAGCTGAAAAACAAAAATCACATGATCATCTCATTAGATGCTGAAAAATCCGTTGACAAAATCCAACACCCTTCATGATAAAGGTCTTGGGAAGATCTTTGATAACAGGTACATACCTAAACATTTTCCTCATTTTCAAAGTGGTTGTACACGTTGACACTCCCACCAGAAGTGGAGGTGTGTTCCCCTTTCTTCACATGGTTGGTGCAATGCCTACACCTTAGATTAGTAATACTAATTATGTAACACAAATTTGGAAAGGTAGTTAGTCAAAATCTTGCTTGAAACTATGTAAGGCTGAGAGTGCACTAGGATGCATAAAACAATAAGCATGGACATAATTGGTCCAAACACAGGCTGAACTGATTCATATCTACTAAATCTATTGCTCAGTCCAGTGGACATCTGTTTTATGCTCATAGTCTCCCACAAGTTTCTTTAATATTTTGTCTTCACATTAATTCATAAGGCAAAGCATTGAGCCCAGAAGAAAAAAAATACATGAAGATATGTGTCTTGGGGAATATTAAAGACTGACTATAGTAATGTATTTGATATATCTACTGTTATAACACCCAATCACCCAGAGATTATTCCAAACTTATAGATGAAGATACAGCTACACAGTCAATAACTAAACTTTCTGAACTTATAGTCTCTAAATACTGAGGGTGAGCACTGACACTCAGCAATAATTAAGGTAAATTTCTTCACTTGTGTATTCCTGTTTCATAAATAGCCAAAGAGCTGTTTTGTACATTACAGTTTGTTTTCATTATGTTTCAGGTTGTCATGTCTCTTTGTCCATTAAATGGCTGAATCAGCTTAATTAAATGGTAATCTCTCTATTATTTTTTTAGTAATTTTCATTAACTAAAACACTCACATGTGACAAAGAGACTTACTAAGGTAAGTACTCTCAAGAATTAAAAAAAATGAAATTATGTCAGAACTTTTCTCCATAAAATATTCAGGAGAAAATAAAGGAAAGCTGTCAAAATATGTATGCTATGTCATGTAACTAACATGTAAGGCATTTCACAGAAAATAAGGTTCATACTGCAGACAGGAAAATCACCTGACATCATGGTAAGCTCACTAATGGTAAGATGAATTTCTCACATTTGTTCTAGAAACCCCAAACTGGTAGGTGTTTTAAAATATCTATCCCTTCTTGCTTCCTGGAGTGGTGATGGAATGAATCTCAGTTTCTGTAAAAACAGGATATAAACCTTTCTTCCCGTAGACATCTTATAAGATTAAAGCTCAAAACAAGGTCTGTGTCAGCTCCACTATACAAAAGCCTGATTTCATCCCATACAAATGAATCTGAAGGAAGTATGGATTTGAACTTTTATGGCATTGTTAGCAACAAAACTAAATTGATTTGGTGCTCTGTGGAAGCTTATGAGAAAGCTAAGTTTGCTCATGTCTTCTTTCATTTCTGTAGGGAAAGATCCCTGGCAGAAGAAAGTGCCTGATTTACAGGCCACATGCCAGTGCTCATATGCTGGGAAAACCCATGTATTTGGATTTATGTACACCACATTCACACCAGCTTCAAAATCCATCCCTGTAAGACAGAAAGAAAATCTCTATACATGTGCCTGAGTCTAAATTACTCTGTGTTTCCCCATCTGTGAGACAGGAAAAATAAATTAATAGTACTCAACATCGAATAAATCATCTGGAGCACTGTGGGACAGGGTTACTATGGGCATCAAATGCAATAAATGTCATAGTTTGACCTCTTGGTTTAGTGTTTTTTTCCTTTTGTAAACACTCCGTACAATACAGTGAAATGTTTTATGTAGCTTAGTCTCTCACCATTATGGATTGAAGAAGGCAATAAGTTAATTACATGTTTACTGTTAGTGGCTGGATATGAAGTGTAAAGTTTCTGGCATATAAGAAGAGCTCATTAAACAGCAGTTATGAGTACTGTTTTCCCTCTATAAATGCATTTCAGGTAGAATTTGCTTCCAGAAACAATAGAGAGAAAGTGAGAAAGATGCTACCTAAAACAATATTTACTCAACATTATTTCTTTATATGTCTGGAAGGCTGACTGAATGCTTCATTTATTCTTTTAAAGATGCTTTACCTTTTCTGGAATAGCCTAGTTTATAGGGAAATATATAAATCTGTAAGCAACCTCACTTTAGCACATGATCCTTTCTCCACTTGTTATAAGCTGATTGACAGGGTAGGTGGGCAACTGATACTTCAATGAAATAGTACATTTCCTAAGAGACGATAATTTAGTGCACAGAAAATTGGATGAACACTGTCAGTAATTTTGACTCTTTCTGAGAAAGTGTTTTCTTAGGACAATGAATCCAGTAGTGAAATGAGGGATGAAGAGAGGATTCCAAAAGACAAGAAGGTTGTTGCAAATAGACTCCAAGTTTCTGTTTCCAAAGTCCTTGTAAAAGCAAGAATTTTCTCACTCTTGTGGTACATGACATGCCTTGCATTGTTGGAGCACTCTGATAGATCCCGATTCCCACTAGTTTGCATACTTTATTATTTTTATTTAAATACTTTTTCCATTTATTTTACATACTGACCGGTTTTCCCTCCCTCCTTTCCTCCCAGTCCACTCACACTTCCTATGTAACTCCTCCATTTCCACTCCTCCTCTGGATCCATATAGAAAGGAGCAGGCCTCCCACAGGCTTGAGCAATGCATGGCACATAAAGCTGAAGCAGGGCCAAGCTCCTACCCTTTCTGAAAGGCTAGAGAAAGTAATCCAGCACAGTGAACAGATTCCCAAAAGCCAGCTAATTTCCAGGGACATGTCCTTGTTTCACTGTTAGAAGATTTACAAAGAGACCTGCGACCCCCGGGAAGGGACCCCCGACCCGCGGGGGTTAGGTGATGAGGGTCGCTACTAATTTAGTGGGCCTTCACGAGCAGATCCGATCTGGAAAGTGAACTTCAAGAGGTTAATGGAATCAGGCTCAAGACAACGTTCGCTGATCAAGAGCCTTTATTTTTTGGGGCGCGCTGGAATTTATAGAGGAAGGACCTCAGGGGGTGGTACAAGCATGTCAATCAAGTCTCAATTCAAATATACACCAAATACAGTAAAGACAAAGCTGTAATTTTCCATCAGTCATCAGTTGCATTCCACAAATGCTTGTCGGTGTAAGTCAGGTGCAGGAATTAGGGAAGGATAGGAAGTGTACAGCAGAACACTATAATTTTGTTAACAAAGACAATTACTCTGTAAGGGTACTTCCCTCTGGCTAGGCGGGTGGGCTGCCCTGTGTAAATTTAACTTTTATGGTTAGCCTTTTCCTTTGTCTCAAGGGCATGTGTGCTCGCAGTCACGTAGGCAGAAGGCCAAGAAACGGTTGACAGACTCCATTTTGTTCAAGGTTCTAGCAGTCCCCAACATCTCCCCCTTTTCTATATAGTAAAAGAAGAGAGCAGTTGGGTGAAGTGCCTGGCTTAGGTTACCTGGTGGGCTTCCAGTTCTGGACATGGCGAGAGAGGATACGAATTAAGTTTTTGCCGGCAATGTTTAGAGAGCCATGTTTGCTCCCAGATTCTGGCACCAAGCTATCCCCGTCTTAAGCATCTCCACAGCCTGGAGCAGAGTGAACGCGGGCGGTTAGCCAGGTACTCAAACTCCTGAAAGCTCAAAGGCTGGAATGTAGGTTTGTCTACAGCCTCAGGTTCTTCGGGGTCTTGTTGAGAGAGCTGCTGATAGTGAACCTGAACTGAATTTTTGGTAGCCTCATCAACCTGATTTTTAACAAAACCAGTAAGGCGACGAAATGCCCAAGGGCCAAAGGAAATAAGTAACATGAAACCAATAAAAGGTCCTAACAAACTAGGCAGCAAAGTCGATAGCCAGGGGGAGGTAGAGAACCAATTTTTGTACCAAGATTCACTTTGATCCAAATTTTTTTGTTTCTTCCAGACTCTGTTCAACTCTTCTGATACTATCTCTAACTAATCCTGATTTGTCTTTGAAAAAGCAACATTCCTCTTTAAGGGCGGCACAAACTCCTCCCTCCCGCAAAAAGGCGAGGTCGAGACCTCGGCGGTTTTGTTGTATCACTTAAGCTATGGAACCAACAGTTTGTTCTAAGTAATCTAAACCTCTTTTTAGTTCATCTATGTCTCTAATAACAGTGAGGGTTAGAGCATTAACAGAGTCCTTTGTCTGGATTAGGGAGTAAATTCCTGTGCCAGCACCTGTTGCACCCAGACCAACCAATATGGCTAATGTGAGGGCGGTGACCGGCTCTCTTTTTTGGTGAGAGAGAGTTACAGTTAGATCACTTTGGGGCAATAAATCAGAATCAGGGCGAAAAGTCAATTTGGGCACGAGTACAACAAGGACGCAGTAGTCCTTGTGCGCAAGGAAAACATCTACAATAATATGTGGGGATAACCCTGTGGAGCAAGCAAAAAAGGTGAGGTTGGGGGCAATAAGAAAGGAAGCATGAGCAGCAACTTGCATGGTTTGAGTACATGCTTCTAACAGCGGGGTGGGGGGAAGCATACGTGGTCCCAAAAGGCAGAGTCCAGATCCCACGACCTGTCCTAAGGTCATGCCACGTGGTTGTGGCTGCGTGCCCCAGCGAAGCAGATTGGTGTCGTTGGTGTAGATGGGTGAGCCGAAGGCTGGAATTCCTTCGTAGAATGGAGGGATGGGCGAATAGCAAATCCAGCAGCGCTCATAGGTGGTGTTGGCGAGTGCCTGGGCTGAGGCGTTGACCATCTGAAGGATGAGGTCCGCGGTGGAGACTGGACCGGCGGGCATGGTGGGTTGATAAACAGTGGTGGCAGCAGCGGGAGCTGGAGAATGGAGATTAGGACCAGGGCGAGGGGCGGCAGCCTTGGGTAGGAATGAGCCACCACCAGAGGGGTATAAAAAAGGATTGGGGCCAACAGCAATAGGGCGAAAGGAAGGGATTTCCTTCAAAAGTCTAATGGAAAAGGTGAGGCCTGGGTCCGTGCCAGAAACATATAGGCGTAGACCCCAGTAAGCTCTATGTCAATCCCATGCAGACTTCCTAACTATTGGTTCAGAGTCCATGAGCTCCCATGAGCTCAGGTCAGGTGTCCCTGTGGGTTTCTCCATCATGAAACTCCTGGCTTGTATAATCCCTTCTTCCTTTCTTCAAAGACTCCCAGAGCTGAGCTCAATGCATGGTTGTTGATCTTTGCATCTGCTTCCATCAGTTACTGGTTGGAATATCTCAAATGACAATTAGGGTATTCACCAATCTGATTGAATTAGACGGCCAGTTCAAGCATTCTATCCATAATTGCTAGGAGTCTTACCTGGGGATATTCTCATGGATTCCTGGGGTTGCCTCTGGTGCCAGGTTTCTCCATAAATCCCAAATGAATTCCCCTATTAAGACATCTATGTAGTTACTCTCCACTTTCATCCATCCTCCAATCTGTCTCCTCTACTCAGCTGGCTTAATCTGCCCCCTCAAATTCCCACCCCCTCCAACCTCCACTATCCTCAGTTTTCCCAGGAAATCTCTTCTATTTCCCCTTCCCATGGAAATCCAAATATCCCCGTTTGGGCCTTCCTTATTATCTAGCCTCCCAGGGCCTGTGCATTTTAGGTTGGTTAACCTGTACTTTACTCGTCATACCTACTTGTGAGTGAATACATAGAATTTTGTCTTTCTGGGTTTGGTTTACTTCACTCAATGAACTTTTTGTTTTCAGATCTGCCCGTTTGACTGCAAACTTCATAAGATAATCATCTTTTTACAGCTGAGTATTAATATACCACATTTTCCTTATCCTTTCTTCAGTTGAAGGCCACCTGGGTTGTTTCCAGGTTCAGACTAGTAAACAAATGGGACCTTCTGAAACTAAAAAGCTTTTGTAAGGCAAAGGACACAATCAAAAAGACAAAAAGGCAGGCCACAGAATGGGAAAAGATATTCACTAACCCTACATCTGACAGAGGGCTAATCTCCAAAATTTACAAAGAACTCAAGAAACAAGTCTCCAAAACACCAAAGGATCCACTTGAAAGGTGGGGTACAGAGCTAAATAGAGAATTCTCAGTAGAGGAGGCTAAAATGGCCAAGAGACACTTAAGAAAGTGCTCAACATCCTTAGCCATCAGGGAAATGCAAATCAAAACAACTCTGAGATACCATCTTACTCCTGTCAGAATGGCTAGAATCAAAAACACCGAAGACAATTTATGCTGGAGAGGATGTGGAGAGAGAGGATCACTCCTCCATTGCTGGTGGGAATGCCGACTCATACAGCCTCTTTGGAAATCAGTATGGAGATTCCTCAGGAAAATGGGAATTAATCTACCACTAGACCCAGCAATTCCACTCTTAGGCATTTATCCAAATGAGGCAGGTTCATACAACAAGGGCATCTGCTCCACTATGTTCATAGCAGCATTGTTTGTAATAGCCAGAACCTGGAAGCAACCTAGATGCCCCTCAACTGAAGAGTGGATAGAGAAAATGTGGTACATTTACACAATGGAGTATTACTCAGCAGAAAAAAATAATGGAATCTTGAAATTCGCAGGGAAATGGATAGCACTGGAAGAAACCATCCTGAGTGAGGTAACCCAGTCGCAAAAAGACAAACATGGTATGTACTCACTCATATATGGATTTTAAATATGGATCAGGATAGTGCCAGTCTGCACTTCCACAGATAGAGAGTCTGGGAAACAGGAAAGAACCTAAAAGATATGCATATATGCATAGTACCCAAGAGAAGAGGATGGAGACAAGATCCTCTGAATGGATGGGGAACAGGGCGAGGGGGGTAATGGGACCTGGGAAGAGTAGAGGGGGTAAAGAGGAAGGGAGTTGGTCATGGGGGAACAGGAAGTTGAGGGGGTGGGGGTAAAATAGGGGGAAGAGGGAATCATAGGATCGAAGACAGATCAGGCACCAGAGTGACCTCGAGTGATCTAAAGGTATAACATCAATTGGCAAGCTAAGCAATAGTGGAAGGACCACCTCGAATGCCCATTCCTGATAATGAACTTGATGTCTATAACTATCCGGGAGCCTTCATCCTGGGACTGATGGAAGCAGAGGCAAACACACAACTAAGCACTGAACTGAACCCAAGGAACCCAGTGACAGAGAGAGAGGAGTGATGAGCAAATTGGCAAGGAATGGGCTGGCAAAACCAGCAGAGACGGCTGATCTGAACAGGGGAGTGCTCTTGGACCCCAGACCGACAGTGGGGAGGCCAGAATGGGACTGATCTGGACCCCCCAAATGTGAGTGTCAGTGAGAAGGCCTGGGCAACCTATGGGGCTCTGAGCTGTGGATCAGTGTCTATCCCTGGTATACAATCTGTCTTCATGTGCCTATGGCACAAAGAGAGATGCTCTCTCAGCCTGGACTCTTAGGGGAGTGCCTTGACCCTACCAAGAGTGAAATGATAGACTCTAGACATCCTCTATGTGGAGGGATTTGGCAATAGGGTGGGAGGGAGGGTGGAAGGGGAGTGTGGGAGGAGGGGAGGGAGAGGGAACTGGGATTGACATGTGAAACAAGCTATTTAAAATTAAAATAAAAAATGATTAAAAAAAATATCCTTATGATGTGTCTTTGGGTATATGCCCAATATTGTTATAGTTGGGTTCTGAGGTAGATTTATTCTCAATTTTCTCTGAAATGGCCATATTATTTCCAAACTTGTTGTAGTAGTTTGTCATCCCACCAGCAGTAGAGGAATGTTCCCCTTATTCTACATCCTTTCCAACATCAGATACCATCAAAGTTTTTTATCTTAACCATTCTGAGAGTAGTAAGATGGTATCTCAGAGTGGTTTTGACTTGCACTTCCTTGATGACTAAGGATGTTGAACAATTCCTTAAATGGTTTTTGACCATTTGAGATTCTCCTGGGGAGAATTCTCTCTTTAGATCTATACTCCAATTATTTAATTGGATAATTTGATATTTTGTTGTCTAGTTTCTTGAGTACTCTATATATAATTTTTATATCAGATGTAGTGTTGGTAACACCTTTTCCCATGCTGTAAGCTGACATGTTGTCTTATTTAGCATGTCCTTTGCCTTATATGCCTTACAGAATCTTTTTGATTTCAGGAGTTGCCATTTTTTAAGTGTCAATCTCAGTGATATGCTACTGGTTTTATGTTCAGGAAGTAGTCTCCTGTACCAATGTGTACAATGCTACTTCCAACATTCTTTTCTATCCAGGTTCAGTATAGTTGGATTAATGTAGAGGTGTTTGATCCACTGTGACTTGAGTTTTCTTCTTGGGTATAGATATGGACCTATTTATATTCTTCTATGTTGCTCCAAAGGAAGCTGTAACAATAATCGACACAATTACTGAAAGTAAAACTAAGTATTTATTGTAGAAATTACTCACAAGATGCCAAACAAGTAACCCAGATGAGCCAAGTAGTTTTCTGCTGCCGAACTGGAAGCCGAACTCCGGGAAAAGAGAGACCGAGACTTCCTGTGTGCTGTCTTTTATGCCTTTCCCCGTAACGCCACCCTAGCCATGCACAAAAGTGGGCCTGGCTAGTGACGTAGTTCACCACCTACGTACATATACGTCTTTACGTCCAGCCGTATATGTCTTTAGTCCTGCCTAAAGTGGGTGTGGTTAGCTGTGTGGTAAACCACCCTTTTATTACCTCATCTGTTTGCACCTCTAGTAAGTCACATGGTTAATGGTGGCATACAGACTTCCTCCTAAACTTCTACATGTTGTTGATATCCAGTTATGACAACTATGAAGAATCTTTCTTTTGGCTTCTTTCTCAAAATAAGATGTTCATAGAACTAGTCTGGAACTAATCAAAAGTTTAGGAGGCTGGGGGAGAAGGGGAGTGCGGGAGGAGGGGAGGGAGAGGGAACTGGGATTGACATGTAAAACAAGCTATTTAAAATTAAAATAAAAAATGATAAAAGGAAAAAAGTTATATATATATATCACCATTGCTTCATCTTCAAAAAGTAGGCATTTCATTTAATTCCATTTATGAGGACATATGCCATTGCATCTTTCTTGATTCTGTCTTTGTGTGGCTTGGGTACCAAGGTAATTGTAGCCTCATAAAAAGAGTTTGGCAATGAACCTCCTGCTTCCATTGTGTTAAAAACTCTTTGAAGAGTATTGGAATTCACTCTTATTTTAATTTCTGGTAGAATTCTTCACTGAAGCCATCTAGTCCTGGTTTTTTATTGGTTAGGAGACTTTTGATGACTGCTCCTATTTCAGTAGGCATTATCTGTCTCTTCATATTGCTTATCTGTTCTTGATTTAATATTGGTAAGTGATATCTATCCAGAAACTTGTCCATTTCCTTTAAAGTTTTGAATTGTGTGGAGTCCAGGTTTTCAAAGTATGGTCTGAAGTTTCTCTGCATTTCCTTGGTGTCTGTTGTTATGTCCCCCTTTTTGTTTCTTAGTTGTTTCTTTGTGGGGCTTGGGTACCCGGGTAATTGTAACCTTGCAAAAAGTGTTTGGCAATATTTCTTCTGTTTCTATTGTGTGGAGAAGTTTGAGGAGTAATGGTGCTAGCTCTTCTTTGGATTTCCAGTAGAATTCTGCACTGAAAATTTCTGACCCTGGGCTTTTTATTGTTGTTGGGAGATTTCGATGACTGCGTCTATTTGTTAAGGGTTTATAGGTCGGTTTACATTGCTTATCTGTTTTTGATTTGATTTTTGTAAGTGATATCTATACAAATAAATTGTCGATTTACTTTAGATTTTCTAATTTTGTGGAGTACAGATTTTCAAAGTGTGACCTGATGATTTTCTGGATTTCCTCCGTATCTGTTTTATGTCCCTTTATTTCTGATTTTGTTAATTAGCATGCTCTCTTTCTGCCTTTCGGTTATCTTGGATAAAGGTTTGTCTATCTTGTTGATTTTCTCAAAGAACCAACTCTTTGTTTCATTGATTCTTTGTAATGTTTTCATTCTTTCTACTTTATTGATTTCAGCCTTCAATTTGATTATTCCCTGGTGTCTACTCCTCATGGGTGATCTTGCTTCTCTCTGTTCTAGAGCTTTCAGTTGTGGTATTATTTCTCTAGTGTGTCTCTTCTCCAGTTTATTTATGTGGGCACTTAGCTATGACCTTTCCTCTTAGCACTGCTTTCATCTACAGTAATTGAAAGCTTTGATGGGTACAGTAGGCTGGGCTGGCATCCATTTTCCCTTAGCTTTTGTAGGACATCTATCAAGCACCTTCTGTCTTTCATAGTTTCCATTGAGATGTTGGTTGTAATTTGGATAGGTCTGCCTTTATATGTTACTTGTCTTTGACTTTTGTTGATCTTGATATTTTCTCCATATTCTGTAGGTTTGTTTTTTGATTATTATGTGGTGACAGGACTTCGTTTTGTTATCCAGTCTATTTGGTATTCTGTAAGCTTCTTTCACTTTTATGGGCATGTCCTTCTTTAAGTTGGGAAAGTTTCCTATGATGTTTTTGTATATGTTTTCTGTACTTTTGAGCTGCATTTCTTCATCTTCTTCAATGTCTACTATTCTTAGGTTTGACCTCTTCATGTTGTCCCATATTTCCTGGATATTTTGTGTTAGGGATTATTTTGGACTGAGATTTTCTTTGGTCAATGACTGCATATCCTCTAATGAGTCTTCAACACCTGTGCTTTTTTTTTCTCTTGTATTCTATTTGTTCTACTTTCATCTGTTGCTCCTGATCTTTTACCCAGCTTTTCTATTTCCAGCATCTCCTCATTCTGCATTTTTTTTACTGTTTCTGTTTCAGCTTTCAAGCCTTGGACTGTTTGAATTGTTTCCTTTACTTTTTTGTTTTTCTTTGCTCTCTTTAGATTCTTTAAGAGATTTTCTTATTTCTTAAATATGTTGGTTTGTTTTATCTTCTATTTCTTTAAGGGATTATCTCATTTCCTCTTTGAGTGTCTCTCTCATCTTCATAAAATAACTTTTAAGTCTCTTCTGTTTCATCTGTGTTGTACTTTTCAATTCTTGCTGGTGTGGAGTCTCTAGATTCTGGTGGAGTCATATTGGTCTTTCTTTTCCTGAGTGTGTTTATACTGTCATCTCCCCATCTCTTCTTTGAGTGAAGTCTCTCTATCTCCACTGGTCTTCGGGTGGTATATGTGGGTCAAGATTTCAGTGTCTGCAAGTATAGATGGCCTGGATTCTCCTGGTATTTTGAACCCTCAAGCAAAGCTTGATTGGCAGAGGGGGAGACTAAAGTGGGGTATGGGAGGTCTCAAGTCCTTCCTGTCTGGGTGGGTGCACTCAATGCAAGGAGTAGGCCCACGAAGTTTGAAGGAAGGTGTTATGAGTGAGAGTTGGCACCAGAGCAGAGCTGAGGCCACCTGAAATGGAGGGTGGTGTGTGGGGGGGGAGCCAAGAGTCAGGTATGGGAGGATTCATGTCTTTCCTCCCTGGGCTGGTCTACTCAATGTGAGGAACAGACCTAGGAAGGTCAAGGGAGGGGTTTATGGGTGGGAATTGGATTCTAATAGGGCCCAACCTCACCTGAAGTGGAGGGCAGCAGATGTTGGGGGAGCCAAGAGTGGGTTGTGGAATGACTCATTTCCTTCCTGTCTGCATGGGTCCACTTGATGCAAGTAGCAGGTCCAGGAAAGTCAGGGGAGGGGGCAATGGGAAGGAGTTGAGTCCCAAGCAATATCTGAGCTCACCTGAAGTGGAGGGTGGCAGGTGTTGGGGGAGTCAAGAGCATAATTAAGTATTTTACTAAATTACTGTTTATTTATATTTTCCAATATAAGAAAATAAAGGAATGAGACAAAGTGAATAATATGTAGCAAGAAAATCTACTTTTGATCAGAATGTTAACTATATGATGGATTATTGAGTATCTTCAAAACGCAGGCTACAGAATATAGTTGGTAAGAAATTTATAAGCAATGGTCATTGAGAGCCGTGATAACATGGAGGGTTTGAGGAAGGATATTTTGAAGAAGCACTCATCAGTGTTAAAACGCTTCACAATGTGAAAAATGTAAATTTACAAGAAATGTTCACATTCTAACCTTTGTTCACCATTTAAAAATGCTTTACGTTTATTACTTCAGTTACTGTCCTTATTTTAACTTCCAGCAAGTGAAGCAATACTAAATTAGACCAAATGTCTTGGTTAATCTTTTATTCTCAGATAATGGAATAAGCCTTGATATTTTACCGGTGTCGTTCAGGCTGCAAATGTCCCAGTGTTGGCACACCTATACTATAACTGGCAGAAGTTCCGTTTCCAAGACCCTTCTAACTGTAGCAATTAGCATTAAAATTTAAATAAAATTTAGTGTTCACAAGCAGGGCTAAGCTACATAAAGTTAATTTGTTTGGGATTATATAGTTCATTCTTTTCTTAATTAAAGAGTTCATCATATTTCAAATGAAATCTCTATAAAATAATTAGTCTTGTTAAAATTAAACTTAGATAATTAGACATAGTTACTGTAAAGAAACACCATAACCTATGAGTTGATAGATTTATTATGGACTATAATGAACATTTACTGTATATATATATATATATATATATCCTTAACTCTGGTAAAACAAAATTCTGATAAAGTTATAATCAGCTTTTCACACTGATAAAGTTTTCTGCTGTTATTATGAAGGTTTTCTACTTCTAAGAAAATAGTTGAATGGCTAACCACTCAACTGGAATCTGGGAGATTTCTCAGCAGGTAAAAAACCCTTTGCCCCATAAAACTGAAGTCCTATGATGGATTCCCAGACTCTATAGTGTAAGGAAGGGATCAACTCCCAAAATTTTATCCTCAGACATCCATGTATGTATCTGAACATGGTATACGTACACCTACACCTACACCTCCCCCACACACACCTAGTCTTCAATGTTTGGTGCTGAGCACAGTTCCTCAACTCATTTTCAGGATTACTTAATCAATCCTCCTTGCTGTTGTGCAAAGGAAAACATGTGAACCACTGGGAAAATGCTGATTCTAAAATCTCAACTGAAACAAAAATTGTTTTAAAATATGCAATTATAAGTAAATCTTATCTGCAAACCAATTTGTACAGGAGATTCTACTTATATTCCCTCATCTATCAAATATAATCTATATTTGGAAAACAAAGTATCACTATAAAAATTAACAAAATAAACCTTGAGACCATTCACTGCAAGCAAAGTCTTTCTCATTAGTAACATTTCCTGACATTTTTATTAAACAACAATATCAAATAATTTATTACATTGCAATGTATATGCATTTTCCTTGTAAGTAATCTAGAAATTTGTTATGGGAGTATAGCCTGTGCATGCTAGGCTTCTGTCTCAGTTTTCATTTTTACTTTAATTTTTATCTTTAAATATTTGTCTTGTAAAAATTGTCTTCAAATTTAATAATTGATATAGATTTTGGTTAACATGATACTGGCTTGCTTTGCTGCTTCAGAATAAAAACTATAGACTTTAAAAAATTGTCTTCAGGATCAGACTTTTTCTTCTAGGACTATAAGATTAACTATCTCCAACTCAGTCTTAATTGAAGCATTTTTTAATCATTTAAAGGCTCTCTCATCTTCATTTAATGTATATACCTGTAATGTTAATTCCAGAATTCTCTTCAGGATTTTGTGAGTCTCAGATATATTATATGATGACCAAAATAAGATACATGTATATTATTCATTTTTAAATATGGATTTGTGATGAGGAATTAAAAGAAATATTTGCAAACCAGACATGAAAACGTGCTCTCAAAATGGCCTTGATGTGACTAATGTTTGCTATTTTATGTGTCCTACATAACCATTACACACAACATATTGTCACTGAAGGTAAAGGATTAGAAGTGCAAACTGCAAATTTCATGTAGTTCAACTCTAAGTAATAAATCTGAACATTAAGGTTATCTATGTATTTTGAGAAGTCTCAATCCTATATCTGTTTTATATTCAGTTCAATATTTAATCAACTCGATAGTCATTAGGGATAGAAACAAGTATCATTCATCATCATTTATTCACTAGAATCACATGTAAGGGAAGTAAATAGACTAAGAATATTAAAATAGAAAAAACGAGAACCTCAATCAATGTATTACCAGAGCCCAGAAAGCCATGGCATATACTACATTCCAGGAAGCTTGCCAAGGTAAAGATTCAAAGACACAAACTCTTGCCTCTTTTTTTTATAATGTTCATGACTGTTGAATACAAGCATTCACTCAGATGCCCAATTCCATTCACAGTAGATACATTCATTGCTGCATGACCTCCTATTTTCACCCAATTGCCCTTCTGACTTTCACTATTATCAAGCACAGATATTCTTCCAAGCAGCACATATTCAACAGCAAAGGCAGTGCATATCACACACCTTCCCATGGAATTTTAAATAAAGGAAGAAAGTAAAATGAGATATTGGGGTTTCAATTAGGAGCTGTTGCTTTGGTAGTCAGAGTTATCACTAAGAAGTCATATGTTGACACAACCATGTCATGAACAAGATGAACATGTAAAATTAAAGGAAATGAACTATCTTATACTCCAAAGTTCCCAGAGGACGATGACTGTTATACTTAAGGAGAAAATAAAATGTCTGCTCATCTCGTGCAGTGACAAGGGAGAGACCATTAAAAACATGTCAAGAAGAAAACAAAAACTCAATCATATAGATTCTAATACAAATTGTTCCTCATTTTCAGTACAGGTTCTTTTAAGTCTTAAGATTGAACAGGACACTGTGGGCTGGCACTATACCACGAAGCTGCCTCCCCCTATCTTCTTCTTAATGTGTTGTTTGAGACCTGGTCTCACATAATTGTCTTGGCTATCACAGAACTCTCTTTGTATCCCAGGAATTCTTTGAATTTGAAATCCTCCTGCCTCAACTTCATTAGTAGTCCTGATTAGAAGAATGAAACACTGGACCTGGTGGTAAGACTGTATTTTTTAATGCCACAAAAGAAATATTATGAAAATAGAGAGACCAGTTATAAGCCACTGAGGATGAGAATTTGGCCAGGTATCTCTTTAAAATGAACTAATATATTTATCCCATGTGTCTTTTACATCAAAGATGTTGAAGCCATTCACTTCCCCATCACTTTATATCTGTCAAATATACAAAAATTTAAGAGAAAAAGGAACAATAAAATAAAAATATAATTTACAAAGGAAAAAACTTAAAAATCTCAGTTTGGAAGTTACAGTGTGACACAGTGAATCATGCCATAAAAACCTTTGTCCAAATAAATTTTACTTGCAAGGGTAAATGACAATGAGTCATCGGTCTGGTTCAAGGTCTTGGGTTTCTACTACACTATCAATTCTGGGCCTTCACAAGAAATCCTCATAGATATTCTGTTTTTGCCCTGTGTTGTGGAGATCCTTCAGCTTTGGGTCTTCCAGTCAGTTCACTTCATGTGCTCCATCAGATCATAGATGGGATGGTTGTTGTGGTGGACAGAGTCATAACACTTGTTCTGTGTCTGAACAGCAGTAGGGTTGACCTGCCAAATGTAAAATGAGGACAAATCTCCTATGCTTAAAAATTTGGTGCTGGTTCACCCACATGTACTAACAGGGTTGGCTCACCTACTCCTTATTTTTTATATTTTTGTTTTTTTTTTTTACGAGACAAGGTTTCTCTGTATTGTTTTGGAGGCTGTCGGCCCAGCCCTGCCTTGAACTCACAGAGATCCACCTGCCTTTGCCTCTTGAGTGCTGGGATGAAAGGTGTGTGCCACCACCGCCTGGCTTGGCTCACCTACTCTTATAATGACAGCGCAAGCTCTGCCATCTGTCCCAAACATTAATAGGAGGAGCTCTCTTCTGTCTAATCTGACACACGAGTCAGAAGGGCATGAGTGCAGCTCTCCCCTGCTCACAATTTTGGGATTGGATTACCCAGACCTATGTTCACAGCATTGGCTCTATTGTGAAGTCTTGCTAAGGTGTATGGCCTGCTCTACAGATTGTTGCAGCTGGTCGGTGTCAGGAAGTGTCTCTCACACATAAGACCATCTCTCCCACCTGACACAGGCATTGGTGAGCAGCGGAAATGCCATCAGTCCCCCACACATGTTGCCTTGAGACAGATGAGAAATGACAGCTATCCCATGCTCACAAATTTGGGGCTGGCTCACCCACCCCTTTGCTAACAGGTTGGCTCTACTGTACTGCCTCAGAAAAGTTCAGTGCCTGTTCTTCTGAGTGTTGCAAATTTTGGGGTCAGGGACAGCTCTTCCACTCTTATTACCTCAGGGTCAATTCTCCCAACTTCCTAAGATATTAATAGGTGTGGGTAAGAGGAAATATCTCTCCCCAGTTCATACTGCTATATGGGAGATGAGGGGTTGTGCTAGATCTTCCACAATCACACTCACAGGCTTGGATGGCCCTGTGATCTCAGCAGTAGGGTGATCTCTACTGTGCTGCCCAGACAAAGTTCAGGGCTAGTTTTCTTGTGTGTTGTAGCTGGTAAAGTGGTCAGCCTCCTCACCATCTCTTCAAACTCCTTTCTTCACTCATCTCTTCAGATTTGCCTCTGTCCACCAGTCTGTCTTTCTATCTCTCTCTTCCATGAACCACCATACCATCCCTCTGCTCACACTAATAGTGTTCATCTCTTTGGTGCTGCAAGGTAGCAGGTGGATTTGTGTTTTCTTTTTGGATCCAAGACATGGTAGCCTCATGTCTACGTGTAGATGACATTGTCCCAATCAGGTTGCTCTGGTGCTGTGCCGGGCCATGCTTCCTCATTAGAAAGGTGGGTTCATGGTTGGTGTGTTTGGCTCCCAGGCATGGGGTAGTGGTTTCTTTAGAGTCTTGTGGGGGTCTGTGGGTTAGAATTCTGCCTGCCCATGGTTGACTGGGTTCTGCCTAGTACATAGTTTTGTGCCTTAACAGTGGAGATAGAAAAATACACATGTGTCAGAATCTATCCATGTGTCAGTGTACTTAGACATCAGAAGCAAGGAGGATAGCAGCCAAGAAATGCTGGGGATTTATCTTAATAAAGATCAACACATTTGACTGAGACTTCGGAAAATTCTGAGGGATGCTGGACAGAAAACATTGTGTTACAGGAAGTTGGATATACCTGTTATATTTAGCAAATAGAATGTGTCTGCTATATCTTTCAGTTGTTTTTAGTTTTACTCTGTCCAATCATGTACAAAAATATTCCAGATAACATTACATTACGATGTGTTCTAAAGAAATTCATCTTAACACCTCTAAAAGTGTTGATTTTGCTAATCAGTGAACACAAAAGGTGAACTAGAATGTGAATGTAATTGGATACAGAGCAAATGGAAAATATTTTACATAATTTTGTAGTTATTCAAATGGTATCATGAATGTGTTTTCTAATAAAAGGTACTCATGAGTATATCTTGCTCTGCAATTACCTTTCCTGAGGAACTGTAGTAAGGACTCAGAGCTTTGTGTACATGAATAGTATGGGTGGTTTATCTTGTCCTAATCAGCAAATCCAAATTAATATCACAGGCTGTGGAGAATACAGGTCAGCACTGAGGCTGAGAAAGTGCCAGTATCCAGAAGACCTACATCATAGTAACATGGACATGGATAGTGTGGTTTTGAGGCCCAACTGCCTGTCAAAAAGTGAGAGAATTATGATACCTCAGAAAAGTGCAGATTTTTAAAAATATGAAATAAAGTGGACAATTATGTGGGCTTGCTATGAAACAATACAAAGAGGAAAGCAAACATAAGTGTCTGCTCTGAATTCTAGTCTCCCTGTGAGCTGAAATATACCTTACCTATAGGTAAAAATTTGAAAGTTTCTCATGTTCAATTTGTTTTTTTTTTTTGAGTGTCTTCTGTGTTGGCCATCATAGCATATTTTAATCATGTGATTTTCCTGTCTCAGGATCCTGTGTAGGGGAAACTATAAGTGCATGCATCTGTATGCAAAAATGACATTCTTAAAGTGTCCTGCTGTTCAAGAAAAATAGAGAATAGTGGCTCACAGATTTTTTTCTTTTTTTTTTCAATACAGGGTTTCTCTGTTGCTTTGGAGGCTATCCTGTTTTTTTTAACTTAGAAAATTGACTAATTCTTCTTGGAAACATTCTGAAGTTGGATGTATGGCTGAAATTTTGGCCCTAATATAATTGGTCTGTGAATGATAACTAATACATAGAATGAAACCAAATTAAAGGTGACTGAGAAAAAGGGCAATTCAGGTAAACAATTAGTCATTTGATGATTGGTATTTGCAAGGGCTCTCTGTGTTTGACTTAACCTCAATTACCATTCAAAGACAACCGATCACATTAAAATGATTAATTTACATTTAAGATTAGCCCTGTAATTTCTCTGAATATCTAGCCTAAATTAGACTACTATGGATTCTGGCCAGTAGAGATGTAAATGTGAAGTAGCTATCCTAAACATTCACTGACCTTAATATATGCCACAGAATACGGAGGTAACTACAGTCCCTACCTGTTTGTATTCTACTTGCATCTATAGTACTATATGAACATTTCATTGTGTCAAATTTCAAATGTTTGTGCTACAATTTTAGTTTTGCTCACTCATGAATACTTAGTAGAACTCTCTACCTTTTTAAATATTGATGGCATTTAAAATCAATTTCAAAACTCTTTAAAAGTAAAAATATATATAAAAAGAAAGAAATATCCTTAGCAATTATGTAATGTATTCTGCGTATGACAGGGTGGGGTGACATTTGGCAGGAAATTATTCACCTTAAACTAAATTATTCCCATACCAAGTGATTACGTGTTTTAGGTCAACTTAATTTTGATTACTGAGCTACATTTAAGAAGAACACAATGTCAAGTGTCATGTAGCTGCCACAACTGATCTTTACTTTGTCCTTAGGCTCCACTTAAATAAAAGTTAAAATGTCTATGCATTTTTGCTCTTCTTTCAGCACCTCTTGTGGCATGAATAAAAAACATGTTTTGCAAGCATGAACCACAGTGTTGGTGGTTTTGAGTAGTGATTATGCTATCAAGGTGTTAAGACAGAGGGCTAGGATATAGCTCACCTCTTGGAAATTATTCCTTATGAGACATTTTGCCAGAGCAACACATGTTTGACTGTCATATCACTCTTTACAGTCACAAACCACTTCAAAGTACAGCCATGCATTCAGGTATGGCACAGCCCTGGGCTTCTGACCTCACAGCTTCTTATACCTTGTTCTCAATGATTTTTGCACTTTTGAATGGCAGAAGATTTCTATTATCATGTATAAGGGGCAAACATACTTACTTATCCAAATACTCAAGGTATTTGGTAGCCACACATGCCATCTGGCATTCAGAGTCAAGACTGTTGTTATTTACATAAAGAAATATGTTACCAAGGCTGAAACATCCTGCAGCAAACAAGTTTTAGACTTTTCGGTTTTAAGCACAGTTTTGAACTCACTGATCTTGAAGCAAGATAAAATGGACCCCTCTTAATGGGCCCATTTAACGGGACTCCTCTTAACAGGTATGACCTTGCTAGAGGAAATGTAACACAGTGTAGGTGGGTTTTAAGTTTTCTCCCAGTGTCTTTGTTAATTTGCTATTGCTTGCAAGATTCAAGAGTCTCAGCTACCTCTCCAGTGCCATGTCTGCCTCCAGACCACCATGCTTCCCACCATGATGGTAATAAACTGAAACTCTGCAACTATAAACAAACCACCCCAATTATATGCTTTCTTTATAAGTACTGCCATGGACATGGACTCTCTTCACAACAATAGAAACACTAACTAAGACACTATGATTGAACAAGACTACTTTGTTGAAGAAATATCATTTCATCAATAGTGTATAGGAAAAACTGCAAAAGTTAATATACTTTGTATTCCCATTACCATCCACTGGAAGAGATGAGTGTGGACCCATTTCCAGCCCACCTTCCACTTGTCCTTCTTGGAGTCCCTGGGGCCTGTGACCAGGTGAACCTGCCCCAGCAGACCAAGCCATCCAGAGTCTGCTACAATTTCAATGCTAGTCCCACCTCTACCCAATTGGAATTATACATGTTTCCATGTACCTTAAGAGAACCTTAGGCCTGTACAAACCAGGAGAGGTAGAGACCCCACCAGCACTGACTGGAAGAAGAGTGGGGAAGATAAGAACATGAGAAGAAGACCAATATGATGACACCAGAGTCTAAGGACTCTACAGTGGCAAGACCTGAATATCCCAGCACAGATGAAGTAGAGGAGAACAAACTTAAAAAAAAACCTTCATGAAGATGATAGAGACCCTCAAAGAGGAAATGAGAAAAGTCACTGAAAGAAATGGGAGAAAAAAAACAAAACAAAAAATAATTCAAGAAATGGAGGAAAACTCAAACAAAAAATGTAAGAAAAAAACACATTTTTAAATAAAGCTGGGAAAGCTAAGAAAAACACACAAACAAACAAGTGAAGAAAACAATTCAAACATTTAAAGTTTTGAAAACTGAAATAGAGACAAAAAAATCAAAGTCTGAAAGAGTGGTGGAAATAGAAATCCTGGGTAAATGATCAGAAACTACAGATGAAGCATAACCAAAAGAATACAATAGAAGAAAAACAATCTCAGGCATTGAAAATACACTAAGTGAAATAGATTCATCAACAGAAAAAAAACTTAAGTCCAACAAATCCCTAACACAAAATATCCAGGAAATATGTGTCATCATGAAAAGGCCAAACCTAAGAATAATCAGTATAGAAAAAGGTGAAGAAACCTATCTCAAAGAAACCAAAATCATATTCAACAAAATCATAGAAGAAAATTTTCTTAACTTAAAGAAAGATGCCAACAAAATGCAAGGATCATGCAGAACACCAAATAAAGTAGACCACAAAAAGTCCCCTTGCCACATAATAATCAAAACTACAAGCATCAGAAGAAAGAATATTAAGAGCAACAAAGGAAAAAGCCCAAGTAACATATAAAGGCAGACCTATATAAATTATGTCAGAATTCTCAGTAGAATCTTTGAAAGCCAGAAGGACTTGACTAGATATTCTACAAACAATAGGAGACAATGGACACCAGCTCAAATTATTATACCCAGCAAATATTTCACTCACTATGGAGAAAGAAAATAAAATTTTCCATGGCAAACGAGATTTAAATGATACTTATCCACAAATTCAGCAGTAAAGAAAATACAGGAAGAAAAACTCTAACTCAAGGAAGTTAACTACACTCACAAAAACATAGGGAATAGATAATTCCACTTCATTAAAAGTCCAAAGAAAATATATGGTAAATACACACACTATACAACCATCATGAATAAATTCAAAACAAACAAGAATTAACAATTAATGATCATTAGTATCCCTCAATATCAATTGTCTTGTCTCACATTTAAAGAGACACATATAATCCCAATGCCAGAGCGCCTAGGAAACAGAACCTTCACTCAGTGACTGATGAAAGCAGAGGCTGATACCCACAGACAAACACTGAAATGAACTCCTAGAATCCAGTGTCAGAAAGAGAACTGATGGGCAAAGGAGTTAAGACTGGGCTGGTTTAACACACAGAAACAGCTGACATGAACAATGGGGAGCTCTTAGACTCCAGACTAATGGCTGTGTGGAAAGCTTGGATGTCAGTGAGGAGGCCCAAGTAATCTATTGGGCCTTGGGTAGTATTTATCCCTGGCGTACAAATAGACTTTTGAGTGCCCATGTCACAATGTGGTAGGCTCTCTCAGCCAGGGCTCTTGGGGGAGGGCCTAGGCCCTGCCCTTGATGAAATGAGAGTTACTAGAATTCCACCATGGAGAGCCTCAGCCTCCTTAGTGATCAGAGTGGAGATTGGTTGAGGGACTGGGGGACTTGGTGCGGAGGGTGGGGGATGAGGGGAGGGAGGGAAGCTGGGATTGACATGTGAAACAAGATTGTTTCTAACCTAAATAAAAAATAATTTAAAAAAATCACACAGGCTAAAATAATTGACATCAAAACAGAATCCATCATTTTGCTGCACACAGGAAATGTATGAGTTAAATATAGACATTACCTAAGAGTAAATGGTTAGAAAAGATTTTCTAATCAAATGGGCCCAAGAAATGAGATAGTATACCAATCCTAATATTTAACAAATGAGACTACAAACCAAAACCAATCAAAAGACATATAGAAGTTCATTTCATATTCATCTCAGGGAGAATTTTTTAAGATGAAGTCTGAGTTCTGGACTTTTATTCCCCAAATAAAAGGCACCCACATATGTAAAAGAAACAATAGTAAAACTCAAATCACACTGTTGGGGAAGTCCTGTGCATTTGTCAATAAAGTACTGTCTGGCCAATGGGGAACCTAGATAGGAGGGACTAGGAGTCCAGAAGGACTCTGGGAAGGAGAAACACAGAAGAACACAGAGAGTCAACATGTAACGCCACGGGGGGTAGGAAGCCCGGGACTATTCTCCGGTAAGAGAAATACTTAGATTAACAATTATGGGGTAATTACTTAAAGCAGAGCTAGCCAGTAAGAGACAAGCAAGGCCAACAGCTTCATAATTAATATAGCCTCCTGTGTGTTTATTTGGGACTGATGCGGGTCTAGAACCAGGCGGGCGGAACGGTTTCTTACAAGGAAAAGTTTCTCGTAACAAAATGGTGATCAGGAGTGGGATCATGAATTTCCACGCAAAACAACAAAAGCTTTAAAGGAATTTTAGAAACAGAAGAACGGAGAGAAGCACAGATTTTTGATAGCAGCATTTTTCTCAGGTGTGCTATGTTTTGCTAGCCACAAGCTGAGATTCACGAGGCTCGCTTACTGGAGTCTTCCTGACTCGGCATAAAAAGAAAAAGAAAAAGAAAAAAAAAAGCAACAAGGTTCTTTTAAGAGACTCTGCTAACAATTAAAAGGTGTGTACATACAGCTGGAAGTGGCAGCTTTTGCTGGAGGTCAGCATGGACTGAGGCGGTAAGCTGGAGTCACGCTAACGCCCGCCATCTTGACGGAAAAAAAACGACAGTTTAAACTGCCCCGGTTTTAACAGATAAGACACATGGCCAGAAAAACATAAAGATTTACAGTAAAGTCAGACTTGGATGAACAAAACCTCTAAAGGATTACAGTGTGTTTAAAAATATACGTAAGATTGAGAGAGAAAATAAAGAAGCTGGCTGTGGTGGCACACGCTGGTAGGAATTGCTCTCGAGGCAGAGGCAGGCAGGTTTCCAAAGAGAAAGCCTGTCTCAGAGAAAAATAAATAAAAGTGAAAGAAATAGAGTAATAATAAATAATAGATAAATAAATAAGCCACGTAAAGATGGAAAATACACAGAGTCTGGATACTGTATGCTATTGTGTTTTTCAGTTTTTTGCTTGCTCAGGAAGGAACTGCTACTAAAGTACACTTGATTATAAATGCTGCTAAATTAATCCAACTTCTATCTTTTGAAAACGCCTTGACTTCAAAATTTAAGTATAATGATATGTTACTTGGGAAAGGAGATTTTACTTATGTTTCCACAGAAAATAAAAAGCTGAGGATTCCTTCCAGGCTTCTGTGGTTCGACGAACCAAGACCCCCGGAAGCAGTGGACCAGGTGTTCCAACTATTGAGACAACTAAGATGATGCAGCTTTACAGACCCTGAAAATAAGGACTTATACAGGTTTCTGAGTTTTGTCATGATTCCCATGGTATGAACAGCGCCCCCTTCCAGCAGGAAGCAGTTTGGAATGAGCGACGTCTTAATTCCCATCCTGTTTATAAATATTTGCTTTCATTTAAATGGGGTTGTTTATAATTGGCTAATGATCACAGCCGATCTCTTGTTAATGGTAAAAAAGGGAATTATGGTATGGGCATTGTTTTTCATTTATTGATACAAATTTAAGGTCAATTTTGTGATGCTTATATTTCTCCTCTTGATTAAGTATTGTGCTTATATTGATCTTTTAAAACATAAAGCATAATTAAATACAGACTATAGATAGTTACTTATAATAGAATTTATAGTTAGGTAAGTTAGGTTTTCTAGATATACAGAAATATATTTGAGATAGATAAACAGTCTTCAAACCTCTCAAAGACATTCAGAAAATGGCATTTAAAATAGTTTAGGGTTTTTCTTGACAATGAGAAATGTCTGCTCCTGGCAGAACCAATTACGTTTGAGAGGAAGATGGGCATCAAAGAAACTTGTTATGGAGTTTGCTTTCAACATGGCAAGATTAGCCATTTGGGCAAGAAACTGCTCTTGCCTAGACTGTTTGACTGTTGCTGTATAAACTGAACATGCAGGACCCACAGAAAAGTGACTGCTGAACTCAGTCTTACAGGGTTCCTGCTTCATGGAAGAGTCTACCAGACTTTCTACAGGACACAGAAATGACTGACAGACTGCCAATGCAGATGGACAGTTTGAAATTTCCTGCTTTGCTGAGAAATCTTCTGGACACATTGTGGCCTATGGGCTGAAGATGGATGCCCCAACGTTACAGAGGAACTTCGGGTGACTGTCCAGGCAGTAAGATGTCTTGTCAATCCTAGTGTTTATATATTATACTTCTGTGGTCTTTGATAGAGTTGAAGACAGATAGCTATAATTATAGTTTTCCTTAGTTATGGTAAGAGATAAGCTACATATAGGACTTTGGACTCACAAGAATGAGATAGATGATATTTTCTTTAAATCTTGCTAAAATATTGTAACTGTATTCTTACTTGATAACTGTTCTGTTATATATGATTTGACTATGTTAAAGTTAAGACCTTTCTTTTGTTTAAACAGAAAAGAGGAGATGTTGGGGAAGTCCTGTGCATTTGTCAATAAAGTATTGTCTGGCCAATGGGGAACCTAGATAGGAGGGACTAGGAGTCCAGAAGGACTCTGGGAAGGAGAAACACAGGAGAACACAGAGAGTCAACATGTAACGCCATGGGGGTAGGAATCCCGGGACTATTCTCCGATAAGAGAAATACTTAGATTAACAATTATGGGGTAATTACTTAAAGCAGAGCTAGCCAGTAAGAGACAAGCAAGGCCAACAGCTTCATAATTAATATAGCCTCCTGTGTGTTTATTTGGGACTGATGCGGGTCTAGAACCAGGCGGGCGGAACGGTTTCTCACAAGGAAAAGCTTCTCGTAACATCACACATAAAACCTCACACATCTATAGTAGGAGACTTCAAATCCCTGCTCTAATCAATGGGCAGGATCACCAGACAGAAAGTTAACAAAGAAATAAAGGAACTAACAGAAGCTATGATCCAATTGGAATTAATGGACATTTTTAGACCATTCCATCCAAACACAAAAGAGAATACCTTCTTCTCAGCACCATGAGGCAACTTCTCTAAATTCTACCTCTATCCAAAATAACCAAAAGGCAGAGAGAAAGCATGCAAACCTGAACAGATAAAAAGGAATACCCCCTGAATCTTATCAGACCACCCTGCTTGAAAGTTAGAGTGCAACAGTAACACAAATTGCCGAAACCCTAAAAACTCATGAAAATTGGACAATGTACATTTGCACCACTCCTGATTCAAGGAAGAAATACATTAAATAAATTGAGGACTTCCTAGAATTGAAAGAAAATAAAGACACAACATAGCTAAAATTATGTGACAAATTGAAAACAGTGCTAAGAGGAAAGTTCATATCGCTAAGAGTCCTCATGTAGAAATTGGTGAATAGTCAAACTAGAGAATTAACAGCACAACTGAAAGCCCTAGAACAAACAGAAGCAAACTCATCCCAGAGGAGTAGATGACAGGAAATAGTCTAATTGAGGGCTGAAATCAATAAAGTCAAAACAAAGGAAACTATAAAGAATCAATAAAACAAACATGTGGGATTTTGATAAAATCAAAAAAATAGATGAATTTTTTTATCCAAACTAATCAAAAGACAGAGAGAAAACATGCAAATCAACAAAATCAGAAATGAAAAGGGTAACATAACAGCAGACTCTGAGGAAATCCAGAGAATTATTAGGTCATAATTTGAAAACCTGTACTCCTCAAAATTTGAAAATTCAAAGGAAATGAACAATTTTCGGGATAGATATCACATACCAAAATTAAATCAAGAACAGACAAGCAATTTAAATCTGCCTATGAAACTTAATGTAATTGAAGCAGTCTCATTTTAAAAAAAGCCCAAGGCCAGATTTTATCACTGCAAAATTCTACCAGAAATTCAAAGAAGGGCTAATAGCAATACTCCTCAAAGTATTTCACATAATAGAAGCAGAAGGAACATTGCCAAACTCTTTTTATGCATCTACAATTACTTTGGTACCCAAAGCAAAGACACAACTATGAAAGAGAACTAGAGATCAAACTCCCTCATTAACATTGATGCAGAAATGCACAATGAACCACAACCAAACTGAATCCAAGAACACAACAGAAAAATCATCCACCATGATCAAGTAGGTTTTATCCCAGGGATGCAGGGATGATTCAACTATGAAAATACAACAATGAAATCCACCATGTAAACAAACTAAACAAGAAAAACCGCATGATCATCTCACTGGATGATGAAAACGTTTTTGACAAAATCCAACACCCCTTCAAGATAAAGATCTTGAGGACATCAGGTATAGCAGGAATATAAATAAACATAAAAAGCAATATACAGTAAACCAACAGTCAACATCAAACAAAATGGAGAGAAACTTAACCTAATTCCTTTCAAACCAGGAAGAAGGCAAGGCTGTCCACTCTCTCCATATCTCTTCAACAGTGTACTTGCTGTTCTAGCTAAAACACTAAGACAGCAAAAGGAAAGAAGGGGGATACTAATTGGAAAGGAAGAAATCAAGCTTTCACTATTCGCAGATGTAAGATCATTTACTTGAATGACCCACAAAACTCTACCAGGAAACTCCTACATCTGATGAAAACCTTCAGCAGTGTGCCAGGAAACAAGATTAACTAAAAAAAATTCAGTAGCCCTATTATAAATACATGATAAATGGACTGAGAAAGAAATCAGATAAACATCACTCTTTACAATTGCCACAAACAACATAAAATATTTTGGAGTAACTCTAAACAAACAAGTGAAAGACCTGTATGACAAGAACTTTGAGTCTTTAAAGAAAGAAATTACAGAAGATACCAGAAAACAGAAAGATCTCCCAACCTCATAGATAGGATCACCTTAGTAACAAAGGCAAAATTGCCAAAAGCTATATAAAGATTCAATGCAATTCTCCTTCAACATACCAGCATAATTCTTCACAGACCTTAAAATAGCAATATTTAACTTTATATGGAGATACATAAACCCAGGATAGCATAAACACTGTAATATAAAGGAACCTCTGAGGAGGCATTACCATCCCTGACTTCAAGCTGTATTATAAAATTATAGTTCTGAAAACAGCTTGGATTTGGTGCAAAAATAGGCAAGTAGACCAATGGAATCGAATTGAAAGCCGCAATATTAACCCACACTCCTACGGATACTTGATTTTTGACAAAGAAGCTAAAATTATACAACGAAAAAAAACAAGAAAGCAGAATAAATATAGCAAATTACATATCTAATAAAGAATACATGTACACAAGGTAAATGATTAATATATGAAGCAAAGCAATAGGAAAATGTGTACAACTTAAAACTCATCAACATCTATATACATAAATCCTCTATGCATTGGACAGAGTAAGCCTTGAAGTAATCGAGACCTTTCCTATGTTAGAGTGCCAGCTATTTGTAGAAATTTTAAAGTGTGAAACACGTGGAATATATGTATGAAAGGTGTATTCAATATTCAAAAATTAAAGCAACCTAAAGGAACAAGAGAAGAAACCATTATTACCAATATAGTTGGAAAGAGCACTTGCCAAAACTGAACATGTCTTCATCATAAAGTTCTGAAGAAAGAAACAGGTAGCGACTTCCCTAAACTTGACAAGTGCACTGACAGTGAGAACCTGCCTATGTTTCAGCTTGCCAGTGGAAGACTGACTACTTATCCCCTTAAGGTGGAGTAAACAAAGGTGTCCTGTGTCATAATTATCTTACCTCATGTTCTAGCAAGTGAAAACCAATGAGAAGAAAATATAGTAAGTCTACATCAATGTGAAACAGGATAATGTTCTTTTCTAGTTACTACAGTGTGTCTCCATGGAGAAGTACAAGAATTTTAAAATGGAAAACAGAAATCTTACAGCAATTTTAGCATTTGTGTTCAGGAAGTTAATATGACACAAAAGAGTGCATATATTGTTGTCTTTACATAGAATCAAAACACAAACGAAAATGCCATTTTTTAAATTGCTTTAAATAAACAACTGTTAGAGTGCAAATGTAAGGTAGCATGTTCATGGAGGTATACTAACTGCTGCCAGTCAGTAATAAGAAATCGCAGTGAAAAGATGGAAGATCTTGTCATTACACAGTGTTAGAGACAGTATTGCGGTAATTTTGCTCCTTTTCATGAAAATATAAATGCATAACAAGATGTGTTTATATAAAATTGCATAGGATGTAGAAATATGTGTTCTTCCTACAAAGAATTTATGAGGATGCAAGAGAAGGAGATAGCTGGTGTAATATTAAATAAAGAATAAAGTAGAAAGAATTAATTAAATCAGTTTCTATTCCTTCTATGTATGGAGTATGATAAAAAAATTAGTACTAACAGACAAACAGGAACATGGAGTGAAATGCACAATCAGAATTAAAGTCATACAGATGTACAAAATTGATTTAAGAGGTGAGAGGAGGACATAGGAGAGCAGGAAGGTTGAGCCAGTGTAAGAACAGAGGAGAAAAGGATGGGAGATACCATAAAAGAGGGAGCCATTATAAATTGGAGGAGAGATCTGGCACTAGTGAGATCTTCACAGATCTACAAGTAAGACACCAACTGGCATTAAGGCTACCTTAAATGCCCTCCCATGATAGTGAGAATGATGACTACCTAATATGGCATCCTAGAACTCTCATCCAGTGGCTCATAGAAGCAGAGGCAGACATCTACAGCTGTGAACCGAATTGAATTCCTGGAACCCAGTTGCAAAGAGGAGTGATGAGCAAAGGGATCAGAATCGGGCTGGTGAAACCCACAGAGGCAGCTGACCTAAACAAGGGGGAATACATGGACCCCAGACAGATGACAGAAGGGCCAGCATGGGACTGATGCCAACATTCATCGCACCAAACCTGGATGACAGAGAGGAGGCCTTGGCAATCTGTGGGACCTTGGAAAGTACAGCAGTATTTATTCCTGGTATACAGAGGGATTCTGGGACTCCATACCACATGGAGGGATGCTCTGTCAGCCTGGACACATGGGGAAGAATCTAGGCCCTTCCCGGGATGATGTGACAGACTCTGAAAATCCCTCATGGAAGCCCTTGCCCTTCCAGGGGAGCAGATTGGGGATGGAGTGGGAGTGAGGGGTTGGGTGGATTGCAGGATGGGGAAGGAGGGGAGAGAGAAGGAACTGAGAGTGACATATGTAAAAAGTTAAATAAAATATGAAAAAGACTGATTTAATACACATATAAAGGCACTTTATAATGTACACTCATTAAATAGTTACATACCAAGCAGACATATAAAGTTAGTAATAAATAAATGGAAGGAAGGGAGGCTTATTTGTATCTCTCTTAGGCATAGAATATGGATAGAATCTCAGCTCCAGTCTTTAATGTGTTATCCACCACAAATCACATCCCTACCCTTCCTTCTTGATATCAGAAATTCTCCTTGCTAATTCTCTCACTTTTATCATAGAGAAAAACTAACCTGGTTATGGAGTGTTGCCATGCAATCACCAAAGACAAATGATTACAAGTATCTTATACAAGAAATATCTTAGAACACAAGAAAGATTTCACAAACACACTCTTGATCAATTAAAAAATAAGCATGCCCAACATCTTTAGGAAATACACCTTCTGTTCCATCACAACAGATTGGCCCATCTGTGCGTATCCTTTTCCCTGAAATTTACTACCTCACCCACTATTCTTAGGAGACAGCTCTGCTAAAAGCTTTGTGAATTCATTCTCTATCTCTGTGTCATGCTTCTATATTCATTGCATTTATAGACACATAGAGTTTCCATATCTGGTCCACTGATAGAAAATCCAAGTCTACTATTAAATGAACAACAAAGGCAGAGCTCTTCTTTTCAGCAAAATATAACCAAGGTTCTTTTTATCTTAGAAAACAAGTAGCAAACCCAGTTCTAGACCTCCACAGTTAGTGGGGATGAGAAAAGGAAAACAAAGGAATTAATTCCAATCTTGTTGTATTGGCCCAAACCAACTTTCAAATGCAGACCCTTAAAAGCAAGAAGCCACCTTGATTGACAAAGTAATCTTTGACAAGTTTCTTCCCACTCAAATTTCTTTTCCCGACTATATAAGGTTATTTAAGCATGCTTAAGTTTTCTTCATGTGTAATTTCTCTTTATATTAAAATCAGTGTAACATTTTCTAGGATTCAAATATTCCTTTAGAATTGTTAATAAATTGCTAATATAGAATTTAATACTTTTCCAGGAAATCTTATGGGTATTAAAAATTATATATGGTTTCTTTAGTATAGGTGTTTTCATTCTCGATACTGCCTATAATAATTATATAATTGTGAAGCAAATGGCAGTTGTCTGGTAACATTTATCTATGCATAATTCCACAATAAATGGAATTGTGGTTATTGGATCCTTAGCTAAAATGCAATTTTAAGTACTTCTTCAATCCATGATGAATTTTCAATACAAAACTGTGTACTCATTTATATTATAAAACATAATAGCAAAGAAATAAAAATGAACTCAAGAGTAAAATCATTAAGTTGTGTCAATGAAAAGATACTAGGTAAAGTTGGGTTAAGAATACAAAATATTTTAATGTGCATAAAGCTTCCTTTAATTTGATAACGCACATAAAATTATCCTTGAGGTCCAATTATTCATTGTTTTGTTTTTGAGACATGGTCTCATATAGCCGAGGGAATGGGCAAAGCCTGGAATTGAATTTATAATCCTCCTGTCTCCACCTTCAGACAGCTGAAATTGTGTGCACCTACCACTGTGCCCATCCCCTTCTCTGCTGTTTTCATGAGTTCGTTATATGGCTATAGCTGTAGGAAGTTTGGAGTTTGACTACACATTCACTGGTCATAATTCTGCTTAATTTTGAGGTAATGGCCAATGGACACCGATGCAACAGGTGATCATGAATTAATGAAAAAGAATAAGAATGGTCTCTTTATGTGAGTATGAAGAGAGTCATGATAAATGACTACATGACTGGAAGAGTAGAAAGGGCAAATTGCAATAGTGTGTGTTCAATAGAATATGTATTATTAGAATGTGGATAAAAGATTATTCATGCTAGAAGCACAGTTTATCTGGTTATGTTTTTTTTCACTTCATAGCTTTGTAAATTTTGAAAATTCCCAGGACACATGACACTTCCCAAATAATGTTTTAGCTTGAACAGGCAATATAGTCAAGCTTGATGCCAGCTGTCTGGTAAACTGATAGGGTAAAGTGATATGGTATTTTACTAATCAAAACATTATCAGGAAGTTGGATGGAGGGTGGTGTCCTGGAAATGGAAGGAGCTGAGGAGGAGTGAGTTACATGAAATCAAGACCCTACTTTTCTGTGAACTTTTCAGAGTTAACAGGATATTATAACTAAATCATAATTATTATAAAGTATTTTATTTTGGAGTATGTGTAAAGAGAATAGTGCACAAGATTTTCAAGAATGTCACAAGAAAAAAGGCAACACATTCCAGAAATTACAGATTGTTTAACATTATCGGTAACTGGTAGCTACCTCATTACTTTGCTATTTTTAAATGTTCTGTATTTTGTAAATAAACTCGCTGAAGGAGCATGACCTGTCTTATTTTATGATATATTTCACAATAAACTCTTCATGGTATATTGTGCAGCCATAGTAGGAACAATAGAGACAACTCCTTATTCAAAAAAACAGTAAGTAAATATTCATGTATGCAGATAATTTTAGCCTCATTTGAAACTCTACATTAAAGTCAATAAGCAAAAGTGTTTCAGGGCTAGATTAATAATAAATGTTTACAAAGAAGCCCTGTAATACATTACAATGACAGACTCTGTCATCCACGACAATCAGCTTTCAAGAGCAGAGGGAAATGGAAGGCAGCCCTATTTGCACCAACACAGAGATACTGAGCAGTTCATAAATCACCCATTGAAGTCTCCTCCACCTGATGATCTGGCATTTAGTTCTGCATGTCCTCAAAGTTCAGCTCAGTCTCATTAGGTAAGCAATGAAACCTGGTTGCTTGAAGAGGTTACTACCTGTGCAATTGTTATCTCTGTTTCAATAAAGCTTAATATAATATAGTGTATCCTTTGTGTTGATACAAGTTTCACATTATATAGACTAACTTGTCCCTGGAAGAGAAGAAGAAAACAATGAGTCACCCCTTCTCTTAAAACATGAAATTTCTTTTCTGCTTTGTCCAAGTATATTTGTGGGGAGGGATGCCTTCAGATTGTGTTAGCAATTCCATGATTACGGCTCTAATTTTGTGTATTAAACAGAATACTTTGAAATATTAATTTTCATCATTAATGTAAATAACATGTAAATTGAAAGCATCACATACCCAAATTAACCAGAAGCAAAGTTTATACATCTCCCTGGGTGGAGAAGGAGACTAGGATGCTGGGGTGAGTTGGCTGCCCCTGGTACGGGAACCAGGGCTACTCTCTTTCTGTCTGTCATTATAAATTAATAGGCTCCTAAAATATAACAACCAAATATGACAAAGCAAATATAATAAGATGAAGCAAAAGTATATCAAAGTTTGACACAGTAACCCAACAGGAGGAATTGCTCCAAGAGCAGGCACAAGACCCAGAGACCTATTTTTTCTCACAGTCAGGAGTCTCCTTGAAACTCTAAGCTAATAGTTAGGATATATATTCACAGAGGACCTGGTGCACATCCACATAGACCCTATGCTTATGCTTTAGACTCTGTGATCTTGTATGTGTCTTGTGTATTGGTTCATAGTACCTTGAACTGCTGGTGTCCTCCATCCACTCTTCCTGTCAAAATCATTCCTCCTCTTTTTCCAAGGGATTCATTAAGCTCTTAGAGGAATGATTTGATAGAGACCTCCCACGTAGCCTCTTTAGTTAATGTCTGGATGTGGGTATATATATATATCTGTTCCTATCTGCTGCCAGAGGAAGCCTCTCTGATGATGAGTGGTTAAGTCATTGGTCAATGAGTATAGAAGAGTGTTATTAGGAATCATTTTATTGCTACTTTTGCTTCCACTCCACTGCATTCTAGGCTGTTTCCAATTTGCTCATTTATCAGATTCAGTGTATCTGGTTTAATGTTCAGGTCTTTAATCCACTTGAACTTGAATTTCATACAAGTTGCTAAGTAGGGAACTAGTCACATTCTTCTGTATGCAAGCCTTCAGGTGACGAGCATCATTTGTTGAAAAAGCTGACTTTTTCCAGTGTGTATTTCTGACTTCTTTGTAAAAAAAATTCAGGTATCTTTAGGTGTGTGAACTTATTCAGTCAGTAGAGAGTTGTTCAGTTTCCAAGAGTTTAGAGGATTTCTGTTGAGGCAGATATCTCATTAATCTGTAATTGTTGTGTTATGAGGCAGGGAGTTATTTTTCGTTTCTTTTACCTGTGGAGATTTGGTTTGTGAGCAAGTTTGGGGTCAATTTCAGAGAAAGTTTCATTAGATATAGAGAAGAGACAGTCTTCTTTTGTTTGAGTGAAATGCTGTGTAACTCTCTGACAGGTCCATTTGGTCTATAATGCCTGTGATCTCCAGTGTTTCTCTGTTATGTTTTGTCTGGATGACATGTGCATTAGTGAAAATTGGATGTTGAAGTCTCCCAGTGTTAGTGTGTGATGTTCACTAAATGATTTAGGATGCTTTATGTGCCCTTGCATTTGGGGCATGGATGTTAAGCATTCAAATGTCATCCTAATGGATTATTCCTTTGATTCAAATGTAGCGTCTTTCCATATCTTTTTATATTAGCTTTGGTTTGATGCCTATTTTGCCAGACAATAAATGGGTACACCAGCTTTCTTCTTTGGCCCATTTGATTAAAATTATTTTTTCTAGCCCTTTGCCCTTAAGTAATGTCTACCCTTGATATTTCTTGGATGCAGTAGAAGAATGCATTCTGTTTTTGTATCTATTCTATTAGCTTGTGTCATTTTATTGGGAAATTAGCACTTTGATAGTGAGAAATACTAATGACCAATGATTGTTGATTCCTGTTATTTTGTTTGTTGTTAATGGTGTTGTTGTTGTTGTTGTTGTGTGTGTGTGTGTTTTCTTTCCTGCCTTAAATTTTGCCAATATGAGATTATTCATTTGCTGCTTTTAGCTTACCTGTTTCCTTGTTCTGTTTACCCAGTGTGTTCCCCATGAATGCTTAAAATATAATAATGAAATTTTATTCAATATTAATTGAAATTTACATTTTAATATGTTTTCAAGAAATGCATTTGAATTGCTGATGGTAATTTTATAGTCTTCTGTCAGTGACTTGGTTCTATACCAGAACATTTCTTGTGACATTAAAGATTTCTTTTCTTCCTGATAATTAGTAAATATATTTTTTTGTCATCTGACTGAATGACCCACTGTCTATTCAGTTCCTAGAGCCTCAAGTGAGAAGTCTCTGTGTTTACTTGCCCAAAATTTCTTAATAACAGTGACATCATACTAAAGTGTACCAAAGTGAGTAGTAAATAAGGAATAACAGAACATGGCCTTGGTCACATTGAGAAAAGTTGAATCTTTTATTTATGTTGAATTTCTTTTGATATTGTAATATGATAATACTGCATCGTGGTTTGAATAAGGCTTTGTCTATAAATACATTGGGTACTGAAGAGACGACTCATTTGTGAGAGTGCTAGCTGCTCTTGTTGAAGACCTGTGTTCAGTTCCAAGTAAGAACAAGATGGCAGACAGACAGACATCTGTAACCCCAGTTCCAGAGGATATGATACCATCTTCTGTTTCTTGTGAGCACTACGCAAGCATAGTGCAAAAATGCATAGACAGAACACATACAGTAAATATCAATCCTATTTAATTTTCATAAAATATGTGGTTACACACAAAAGGGCATTGACCTGGCTCTGATAGTCAGGTATGAGTTGATGATACCACTGACAAACTTTCCATCGGTGAAGATGAAAGAGGAATGATCTATAAGAGATAACAGTCAACAGATATCCACAAGCAGCCACATAAACAAAAGTCAAGTGTGTCAATGAAGGGAGAAACTCATTTTGTTGTTTTCTTTTATGTAAGAAATTACAAAGTCATAGTTGGGACTGCTGATTCCAGATGTATAATAAAGCTGGTGGTCTGTCACTTCCAAATGTCAAATAAAAATGAGAGAAAAATTAAAAATACATGAATTTCCTCAACTATCAAAGCACTGAGGTCACAGCACATATGACTATGCACAGGGCTAGAGAGTCAAAGAAGCAGATCTAAGAGCTTTTCTAGTAACAGGATCCCTCCAGAGCAACACAATGGCAAGAACAGGAATTAATGGGAGATATGCTCATCCCAGCAGAGAGTGACATTTTTCTAGGACCACAATGATTTTGGGAATTTCTAGCTACAGGTTTTACCTGACACTCTGAGAGGTTCTCAATGTGAAGATATAAAGAAAGCCTTTTAAAGATTTAATGTGGACATAAAGAGGAAGATCAGTCATTGTCACACATGTTTAGAAAGTCAACATGGGGAAGACAGCCCTCTCAACACCAAAAGGCCTCCACCATAATCACTAGTAACAGTCAGTTGTTACAAAGCAGAACTAACTTCAAGACATAAGCAAGTTCCCATAATTCCCTTGAAGTGAACTTGTAAATGCCAAGCAGAAACAGAGAGAAAGAGAGAGAGAAAGAGAACAAAGGCCAAGAAGTAAACCTGCAGTGTAAGAGCCAAAACCAACAGCGATAGCTTAGCACAGCAGGGACTGCTAGCCAGTGTAGACTGAATCTGTGGGCTGCAGTGGCTGACCCTCTGGGTGGCTTATTGCTTCCCACACAAAATACTAATGTGACAAACTGACATACACAGATCTTGGCAGATGGAGAGGAAAAGAAGTATGAAGAACAAGCACCTAAGGAGAAAACGCTAAGGAGGAAGGGAAGAAGCAAGAGGAGGTAAAGGGAGGAAGAGGCAAAAGTAGAAACAGAAGGAAAATGAGAATGTGGAAGGAGGAGAGGAGGGGGGAGAAGGGAGGAGATAACTAATGAGGTGGAGGGAGGAAGAGAAGATGGAAGAGAGTAGGAGGAAGAGAAGGGTGGTAAGAATGAGAATGGAGAGAGACTGGGAACCAGGTGAATTTTTAGGAGATGAACATATATTAAATTACTTGCTAACACAAGGACTTAAATAATTTGCATCTTCACTTATAGATGAAATATGATAGAGAGAGATAGAGAGATATTAATTGAAACGCCTGCCAAAATGTTCATACTCTAAATGGAAGCAAAACCTGAGACCAGGCAGCCTAGCACTCTAACTTCTGTTGTAACCGAGTGACACCCATCAGTTCTTCCTCTAATTAAGAAATTTATTTGATAATCTGAGCAACACATTCCAGAGTACACAGCACTTAGTATGCATAGAAGTTGTAGACTATATTCCATGAAGATAATTCCTATAAATGTAAAATGATCACCATGCACTAGGGAAAGTTCCACGTATAATGGGTTGAAATGACAGGCTCCATAAGTCAGAGGCTTCTTTATGCAGTTTTCCTTGACTAATAAAATAAAATGAATAAGCTGTGCATTTTAAGAAATGTATCAGAGTATTTAATGGACTTAATTCATATTTTTCTGCTCAATGAAAATGCATCAGAACATTCACAGAAAAGTTCACACCTCAGACTGAAAGAGACACAAACAGTGGTCATCCCCACATGATTAAAATATTTTCCTAAGGAGGGATTCAAAATTGTCTCAGTTTTGAAAATCAAGATCAAATGCAAAGTAAAATACATATACCATGTTTCTGAGACCACAGTTTTATACCCTGCGTATAATCACTAACTCATACAAATCACAACTGGAAAGGATATGTCACACAAGACAGCTTGTGAAAGTCTGGGGACAAAAGTGGTCAGGAAATATGTAGATAAAATGGAATCTAGTGATTCAAATATTTAGCGTGAGCATGGTTATGCACACACAATATTTTTTTACCTTTACTGGATGGAATCATTTATAGCCACATTCCAGGACAGATAGCTATAGGTTTATCCAGGAATATCCCTCAAATGTTCATCATTTTAAGGTCAGCAAACAGTTGTCACTTCACTGGAAGCTTTGCTTCAGGTCTGGGGTATATATCTCTCAAATGACTTGCATATGGTGGGTAATTTGCTCTGGTACGCCAGTGATTAGGGATTCCTTTTTTACTTTAAATTTTAGAAGCACTCTTATTTGTATATCTGTCCCCCATTCCCATGCCCTCCCACCCTCCCATGCTCTCCACCTACCCCACAACCCACCACCCCCACCCATTCCTCAGCGATATTGAGTCCCTCCATGTTGGACCAAACTCCATCACATGGTTTGCAGGAGGACCTAGGCTCTCTTTCTTGTATCTGGGCTGCAATCGTATACATTCAGTAGGGAATAGGCTCCCAAAGTCCATTTGTACTCTAGCGATAAACACTGGCTCCACTCTTAGAGTTCCCATAGATTGCCCTGGCCTCCTAACTGGCACCACATTGAGAGAGCTTGGTTTGCCCAATGCTGGTTCACAGAGAGGTGGAGAAGTGGGGGAGGGAGGAGAACAGGGGTGGAATAAAGGAGGGCAAGAAAGGAGATTCCTTGATAGAGGAGCCAGTATAGGTTTAGAGAGAGGTCTGGCACAGGGGAAATGTTAGGAGATCTGTTAAGAGAAGCTTTTTCCTTGCTTGCCGATTTGGTATATCCCCCGCCAGTCGCCTGGGCTCTGCCGCGCCAGCCTGGTTCTAGATCCGCATGAGTCCCAAATAAACACACAGGACGCTATATTAATTATGAAGCTGTTGGCCTTGTTCGTCTCTTACTGGCTAGCTCTGCCTTAAGTAATTACCCCATAATTGTTAATCTAAGTATGTTTCTTACCGGAGAATAGTTCCCGGTGTCCTACTACCATGGCGTCACATGTTGACTCTCCTGTGTTTCTCCTACCCAGAATCCTCCTGGATTCCTAGCCCCACCTATCTAGATTCCTATTGGCCAGACAGTGCTTTATTAGCATAAGACTTCCCCAACATCTCCTCTTTTCTGTTTAAACAAAAAGAAAGGTCTTAACTTTAACACAGTCAAATTGTATATAACAGAACAGTTATCAAATAAGAACATAGTTACAATATTTTTGCAAGATTTAAAGAAAATATACATCCCATCCTTGTGAGTCCAAAGTCCTATATGTAGCTTATCTTTTATCATAACTAAAGAAAACTATAATTATAAGTATCTGTCTTCAACTCCATCAAAGACCACAGAAGGATAATATATAAACACTAGGATTGACAGAGACATCTTACTGCCTGGACAGTCACCCGAAGTTCCTCTGTAACGTTGGGGCATCCATCTTCAGCCCATAGGCCACAATGTGTCTGGAACACTTCTCGGCAAAGCAGGAAATTTCAAACTGTCCATCTGCATTGGCAGTCTGTCAGTCATTTTTCTTTGTCCTGCAGACAGTCTCGTAGACTCTTCATGAAGCAGGAACCCTGTAAGACTGAGTTCAGTAGTCACTTTCCTGTGGGTCCTGCATGTCCAGTTTATACAACAGCAGTCAAACAGTCTAGGCAAGAGCAGTTTCTTGCCCAAATGGCTAATCTTGCCATGTTGAAAGCAAACTCCATAACAAGTTTCTTCGATGCCCATCTTCCTCTCAGATAAATTGGTGCTGCCAGGAGCAGACATTTCTCATTGTCAAAAAAAAACCCTAGACCATTTTAAATGCCATGTTCTGAAGGTCTTTCAGAGGTTTGAAGACTGTCTATCTGTCTCAAATATATTTCTGTATATCTAGAAAACCTAACTTACCTAACTATAAATTCTATTATAAGTAACTATCTATAGTCTGTATTCAATTATGCATTACATTTTAGAAGATCAGTATAAGCACAATGCTTAATCAAGAGGAGAAATATAAACATCACAAAATTGACCTTGAATTTGTATCAATAAATGAAAAGCAATACCCATACCATAATTCTCCTTTTTACCATTAAAAAAATTGGCTGTGATCATTAGCCAATTATAAACAATCCCATTTAAATGAAAACAAAGATTTATAAACAAGATGGGAATTGGGACGTCGCTCATTCCAAACTGCTTCCTGCTGGAAGGGGGCGCTGTTTATACCATGGGGATCATGACAAAACTCAGAAACCTGTATAAGTCCGTATTTTCGGGGTCTGTAAAGCTCCATCATCTTAACTGTCTCAGTCGTTGGAACACCTGGTCCACTGCTTCCGGGGGTCTTGGTTCGTGAAACCACAGAAGCCTGGAAGGAATTCTCAGCTTTTCATTTTCTGTAGAAACATAAGCAAAAACTCCTTTTCCGAGTAACATATCCTTATACTTAAATTTTGAAGTCAAGTCATTTTCAAAAGATAGAAGTTGGATTAATTTAGCAGCATTTATAATCAAGTGTACTTTAGCAGCTGTTCCTTCCTTAGCAATCAAAAAACTGAAAAACATAATAGCGTACAGTATCCAGACTCTCTGTGTAGTTTCCATCTTTACGTGGCTTATTTATTTATTTATTATTACTTTATTTATTTTTCTTTGAGACAGGATTTCTCTTTGGAAATCTGCCTGCCTCTGCCTCTGCCTCTGGAGTAAATCCTACCAGCGTGCGCCACCACAACGCCGGCTTTTGTATTTATTTACCACTTTGCCATTTCATTTTCTCTCTCAGTCTCACGTATATTTTTAAACACACTGTAAACCTTTAAAGGTTTTGTTCATCCAAGTCTGACTTTACTGTAAATCTTTATGTTTTTCTGGCCACGTGTCTTATCTGTTAAAACCGCGGCAGTTTAAACTGCCTCTTTTTTTTTTTTTCTCCAAGATGGTGGGCATAAGCATGATTTCAGCTTACTGCCTCAGTCCATGCTGACCTCCAGCAAAAGCTGCCACTTCCAGCTGTACGTACACACCTTTCAATCGTTAGCAGAGTCTCTTAAAACAACCTTGTTGGTTTTTTTTTTTTTTTCTTTTTATGCTGAGTCAGGAAGACTCCGGTAACCAAGCCACGTGAATCTCGGCTTGTCGCTAGCAAAACAGAGCACACCTGAGAAAAATGCTGCTACCAAAATCTGTGCTTCTCACCGTTCTTCTGTTTCTAAAATTTCTTTAAAGCTTTTGTCATTTTATGTGGAAATTCATCATCCCACTCCTGATCACCATTATGTTAAGAGAAGCTTTTTCCTTGCTTGCCGATTTGGTATATCTCCCGCCAGTCGCCTGGGCTCTGCCGCGCCAGCCTGGTACTAGATCCGCATGAGTCCCAAATAAACACACAGGACGCTATATTAATTATGAAGCTGTTGGCCTTGTTCGTCTCTTACTGGCTAGCTCTGCCTTAAGTAATTACCCCATAATTGTTAATCTAAGTATGTTTCTTACCGGAGAATACTTCCCGGTGTCCTACTCCCATGGCGTCACATGTTGACTCTCCTGTGTTTCTCCTACCCAGAATCCTCCTGGATTCCTAGCCCCACCTATCTAGATTCCTATTGGCCAGACAGTGCTTTATTAGCATAAGACTTCCCCAACAGAGATCCACAGGGATGACCTCAACTCAGAATCTAGGCTGTGGTGGAGAGACTGCTTTTGATGTCCTACCCCTATAATGACATTATTGACTACCTTGGTTGATATTCCTAGAGCCTTCATACAGAAGCTGATCACAGCAGAAACAAGCACCCACAGCTAAACACTGAGCTATGCTCCTGGAATCCAGTTGTGGAAAGGTAGGAGGAATGAGCCAAATAGCGAAGACTGTGCTGGAGAAACACACAGAAATAGTTGAACCAATCTCGTGAGAGCACGGAGACCCTAGCGATTAAGGATTCTTAACACAACGTTATTTTTTTATGTCTCAGATCGGTTCTTGTTGTTGCTCTTGTTTTGATACAAAAGACATGGCATTTGCATGAAATGTTCAGTGCCTTAGAACCCTGTCCACAGAGGATAAACATATAGGAGACCCTGTCAAAGGATGTACTCTAATATTTCCATATGCATCTTTGAAAAGTCACAATGCAAAACATAATCATGAGTGTAAAATGTCTCCTGCAGCTTCTGACCATTTTTCATTTGAACAAATCTGTCTTTCATGGTGTCTATGTTGCAAAAAGACATGGTCAAATGACAATGAAAAAATAGAAGAAAACAAAATAAGCTCTGGTATAAAGACCATATCAAACACACTCCTTCAAGATGTGTTTTGTTTTTCATTTGTAGTGAGATAGGAGAGTGAGTGTTGTCTTCTTAGCTTTCAAGATAAAATCTCTGAGATTAAAAACACTGTCTGACAACAAGCCTGTGCACAAAGATCTTATAAAATAGAGGCATTTCCTGCCATCTTCTCTCTGTAGCTAAAAATTAATCATTTCTTAAATAATAGTATAAACTTAAAACTGTGTTCACTGTAGTATATTTGATGTGGCACTATTTCTCAAAATCTATTTACAGCTATCTTTCTTCAGAATACACAACATTAAATCTCTGGCTTACAGCAGAGATAGCAAAATATACCAAATACAGTGTTGTTTACATGATGCACTTTGACAGCAAGTTGTGTGTAGATATTTAACTATTTTCATACTACTACCTTTAATCTACTCTATGCTTTATTTTTTCAGTATTATTCAAACATAGATCAGATGCTGGTGGGTTTTAAATGATTTTCTAGACATTTCTTAAAGAAATATATATCCTAAAGTACATAATTTCTCAGCTTCTGTAGTTTTAGATAATACCTGTTTACAAAATCTTTACCAACATATGTATTTAGGGTATTGTTTTATTTTATTTTGACTTGGTGGTGAAAGCAATAGAGGTTGCTGTTGTCAGTTACCCCTAGTACTGACCTGTTTCTTATCATCATTATACTTGAGTTACCCAGCATCCTGTCACTGCTTCACAGACTCCCTAGTATCATAATCTGGACTCAATTGTCTAGAAGAGAAATGAAAACAGAATGAGAATGCATAGTGTGGGTAGCACCGAGACATGAGAGTTTTATAAAGCAAATTTCCTCCCTTAGCTGCTTTCATGAACATAGAATCCATTGATCTTTAAGGTCTTGTTTCCTGTGGGTATGTGCTCAATGATGAGATTGTAAGATCATGAAACATCCTATTCTTATGGTTCTGTGGACCCTCTACACTGATTTTAATATCTGTTTATTACAAAGCATTTGACCAAAACATTTTGATTATGAATATAATTGTCCTTTTAAAATTAGAGTGTGTGTCTTCATAACACAGCCCAAACTAATTCTAGAACCATCACCCACTTCTGCTTGCTCTTCTTTCTTTACCCATTTGTCATAACTCTTGTAGGAATCACACCTATTACGCCACTCACCTCCTGGGATAAGAGAATTTAGAGTGCTTGACAACTTCCTTCAATTTCAGAATTTTAAATATGCTGTTTAAATTAGTGGTGAAGATATCATTAAATATAAGGAAGTAGTCCAGACAAACATTATTGTGCAAAACATGAACTGAAGGAAAAAATGTATTTGTGGAATATGCCAATAAGATTACAAAGGGAGAAGAAATATCTGAACAGAAACCACCTCACATTGGTGCTCATGTTTTTCTTTGTGGATTCCAAAGTACTCTCACAGTAGAATTTTATTTGATTGTTCAAACAAGTCAAAAACATAGTGATTTTGTTTCCATTTTGCATATTACAGAAAGGGATTTTGAAGATGTATTATTCCACAATAGGGAACAAAACAAAAAAGTAAGATGGCATCAGTGATAAATTAATTAAAACATTACTGTAGCCACTCATTCCCTGGACCTTGTGGTCCACCATGACTAAGCATAACCTAATTCTAGTTATTCACAGTTAAATAAGAATGATCAAAAAAATTCTGATTCATAATGGTAAGTGATTAAGTATCTTGCACACAAGCACAACCACTAATGGAACAAAGATAAAAATACCAGCTACATTCTATAAGACAACCAAGAATGTGTAGAATTGAGAAGGCATCCAAAAGCTCTATACTAGACATGTAGGTCAATTGCATTCTATGCACAGGAAACAGCTTCAGCAAGGATGGGGAGCCTGAGATGTCAAGGGAGAGTTGGATGTCTTTGAGGTTAAAGTTCCCATTATGGAGAGAAGAGCTGGAGGCATCAGAAAGGTGGAGGAAGAGGCAAAGTTGAAGCCTGGGGACAGGTAGAGTTTCTGGCCTTCACCATTTGTCCAGAGGCTGCTTAGGTGAAATCACATTGAGAAGGCATTTTTACTCCTTGAAGAAACTGTAAATGATATATATTTTTTAATTGAATGTACCGAATGAATTGTATCAGGTATTTGTCATTGAATGTAACTTGCTAAACCCAGAATGTCACAATGAGAATTTGGACAAGAATATCCATTCCACTCCAAATCTGAAATTGCTCAGTGAGAACGCCTGGGAATTAAATAATGACAGAAATATTATTATTAAAACATCCTTCATATATTGACAAGATATTATCAGCTCTGGAAGGTAATGTTCTCTCAGTTAAAACAATAAATAAATAAAGCACTCAATCTATGAAAATTAAATGTAAGCACCAGATGCCTAGCAAATATCAGTGGAGCAATGAGCAGCATAAATTATCCATAGCACACATCTCTTGCGCAATGAACTTTGTCCTTCTCCTGCTCCAAACACTGCCTCTTGGGATGACCTTGACTCAACTTAGGAGCAGCTACTAAGACATACAAATGAAAAATTGACTCACTAATTATATAGTATATAATATACAATTCTTGATCTTTCTTTTTTCCCTTTACCTTTCAATTCTTTATCTTGCACCTCTTTCATCTCTTAATGAACAACTTCAATAAACTTTAAAGTCATTCCCCTTTACATTCTTGTCTCTCTCCTGAAAAGAAGCACCCACAATATTCTTCCTAGATATCAAGCAGATCCAATTACTAATCATTGGTCAATTTTCCATTACTTTAAATAAATACCTAGGATAGTTAACTTTAACATGTATGAAGGTTCATGCTGTCTCACAGTTTTATATATTTCAAGGCAAAGCCTATTGTTTCAGTAGCATTGGTTCCTCTAGTGAAATAGTTCATCCTAGAATATAGGAAGCAAAGAACATGGAAGGCACGTCATCTGGGCCTCACCACACCAGGTATGTGCCAGTGACATAACACTGTAAATGTAATAACGTACCTCTTAGATTACAGAACGTTTTACCATCTCCTTTGTGAGGATGAAGTACATATGAATGTTTGTACGATATTCCACATTCAAAATAGAATCCCAAAGTGCTTAACAGCCTTTGGTTGACTTCCACACTGAACACATGGCTTGTCTCTCTGCTGAGTTTAACTAGTATCATGCAGTCTTTCTCTTCAATGCTTGTTACATGATGTGACTCAATATTTATATTTCAGAGGGATGGAAACTACAACTCTCCATGTATAGGAGCCTTATGTTTTTACTTTGTCTTTTTAAAAACATAAATAAGGCTACTTTTATTTAAATTAGAAACAATCTTGCTTCACATGTCAATCCCAGCTTCCTCCTCCCCTGTTCTCCACCACCCCCAACTCCCCACCCAATACCCACTACATTCCCCAGAGAGGGTGAGGCCCTCCTTGGGGGGACCTCCAGAGGCTGTCATTTCTTCCAGGGCAGGGCTAGGTCCTCCCCAATGTGCCCAAGCTGAGAGAGCATCCCTCAGTGTGGGATGGACACCCAAATCCATTTTTGCCAGGGATAAATATTGATCTACTATCCAAGGCCCCATAGATTACCTATGTCTCCTCACTCACACCCTCATTTAGGGGGACTGGATCAGTCCCATGAGTAGACTTATTTTTATTTCAAAGACTTAGATCATTAAGCCTTCTGTCCCTTGTCTATAGTGGTTTTTCTCTTACTGAACAATTGAAAAGCCTGTCTCAATGAAGCAGATCACAGAGTCTTAATATTTTCACTATAGTTTCCCATTAATTTTATTCAAAGCCTTTGTAACTAATTTATTTCACTTACGTATTTCTGTTTTGTCTTTCCTAGTGATAAAACTTAGGAATGCAAACTAACTTACCATTATTGGTGCACAGCAACTTGTGCCATGTGGTCCTATACATAAAAATGGTGTCACAGATAAATATTCCAGGAAGCCACAGAATGTTTATGACTAGTATGAAAATGCTAAGAAAACAAGTGTGAAAAGCATTATAAGAATTTTCTCAGGTTGTCTTGATGTTCCAAGGCACATTGGTAAGTGTGTCAATGTCATTTGATATCATGCTCTCCTTATGTTATATCTTGCTCTACTTTGTTAGTTAAGTCCATTCCAAAGAGTCCTTGGGGATGTCTACAGCTTGAAAGGATTCCTTATGCTCTCAACAAAAGAGTTGAAAGTTTAAAGAAAAATGATAATAAATTCTGGATGCCTTTCTGTTTAATACCATCACCAAATAATTTTCCACTAAAGATTTTCCTAATTTGTCTTTCAGAAAACATGGAAATCAAGTTTTTTAGCAATATAAATTCAGTGTTGGTTTCTGACATCTACTATTATTTAATATCTTGTGGCAAAATGTAACATCTTCACATTTTGCCGCCTGATATTCAATAATAGATTTTCAGACATTTTAATAAGGACACTAATTCATCAGGAGGCAAATTTTTTAAACCTGTTGTGTCTTTATCTGTTATAAATAAAGTTGATCCTAGAAATGGATTTAATGATGCTCTTTGCTTCAAGGGAACATCCATTTGGAAGCTTAATGGCATCAGAACCACCCCACTCCAAACCTCCTGAGAGACACTTTAAACTCACGATAGCCTTTCTGTTAAGTGGTAGTTGCATAATTTGCTGATACTTAAGATAATTTTTTTTGGAATTTTCCTTTGGCTTTTCACCTGTAACAACTGGATAAATGTCCCATCCATAATAGGGTTTATGCTCAAAATTATTTTCTTCTCAGTGGTTTTGTTACCATAGTTACATTGACACTGATATGCTTATTGTGTTGATTGATAGAAAATTATATAATAAATCTAATAATTTCCAGATTAAGGCAGGGGTGGCAGGGGGCTTGTCCCTGAACTGCTCTCAATGTAAGTATCAAGAGGATCTCAAAGTAAAAATCTATGATATTTATGTTGCTGGTCCCTGTGGTCAGTGGGAAATTATAGTCAGTGTAGAAATATCGATAGAGCAGCCAGGCAAAGCTTTGGCTTTATGAAAGACAAAGTCTGGCTAGCAAATGAGATTGTGATAAGGGAATCACAAATGAAAGAGAAGCTTAAGATGTTAAAAAAGAACAAATGACAACATATTAGGAAAAATTTAAAACCATAAGTTTCCTATTTGCACATTGAGTCTTTTAAATCTGAATTAAGGTATGACTTGTGACAACACATACATAAGCACACACACACACACACACACACACACACACACACAGAATTAAAGGAGGAGGGCATGTTGTCTTACAGAATGTAAAGCACTAGCTTCTCCATGCAGATTCATTGATTATAAGAAGAAGTTCACTCTTTGTAACAATTTTGATAGTAGTTACAACTGAAGACACCCAAGATCAAGGGTGATATGTGTCTCCATGTAAGACACTGTGTTTTGCTTTGAATTTAAACTTACTCTATGGTACAAAGTATTTGAAACTTAAAAGGAAATTAAAAGCATGTAAGTTTGTACACCAACTCTATTAGGTGTTACACCATTTCTAGAATGATACAATGAGACAAATGTGGGGGTCTTAGGCATGAAAAAGGAAGTATCCATCGAGATGGCAGAATATCAGGATAGAGCAATGCAAGCTTTCCTGACAAGAAAGCTTGAGACAGATATCACTTGGACTATTTTAGAGAAGAGATATCCTGGATTGTGAAGGAATGGAATTCAGTATGAGAGTATCAGTGGCATTCCCACAGCTGATTTGTGTGGGAGTCCAGTTCAATGAATACAGTTCTAGAAAGCATGAAAAGAGTATATTCAGATTATGCAGAATTTCAGTGGACTGAATATTTTAAAATAAAAACTGGAGTTCCTATGAGGTGTATTTCTGAAAATGTGTTAAAGTCACATTGCAAAATACATGGGAGTAGGGGAACCATAATAACACTTTACTAAAAGTACAACCATTATAAAAATAATTTTATGGTGAATGACGCATGACTAACATGAAGAAATATGCAAGATATGCTCTGAAACTGAAGGACAAGAAATAACGGTGAGACAAAGAATTTTCTCTGTTTGTGGCACTCTTTTTGTTGTTTCCACAATCAATCATGAGCATCAGCTCATTACTCTGCCACAGGGAGACTTTGCATTAATGTTTATAACTTTTCTTTTCCATGTACAGTGTTGTATGTGTGTTAAAATTTGTGATTCCCAAGGATATCAGTTTTTACCTGGACATGTCTTCTGTCTTTCATCTATGTGCGTAATCCCCTGAGAGCATCCTCTTTGTGTTTAAGTTACCAATGGTGAACAAGTGGTTTCTAATGTACAAATGGAAAGGACTTTAAGGTTCAGCAATTCACATGGAGGGAACGTGATCTTCAAGCACAAAGGCATTACAAATCAGCTGGGTGTTGGTGCCACATGCCTTTCATGCCAGCACTCGGGAGGCAGAGGCAGGCAGATTTCTGTGAGTACAAGGCCAGCCTGGTATACAGAGTGAGTTCCAGAACAGCCCCCAAAACAATACAGAGAAACCCTGTCACGAAAAACCAAAATTAAAATAAAATAAAAAGGACATTATAAATCAAAATCATCCAGCCTCAGATTTCCTGTATTTATGATCAATACTAAGATCTGTATAATCCATTATGGCAATTATGTATGGAAGAATGCTGCAGTAACTCCTGGGCACCCATGGTGCTTACACATTCAAACCATAGTATTAGCTCACATGTATTCAAATGGCAAAATAGCCACTAGACTTTTAAGTAAATACTTAATAATCTTACACAGTTTATACTGTTTCGGTTATGGAGTACTTGGAATGTTTAACCAAATGTACTTTAAGATTTATTTTTAAACATTTTATTTAATATTCACATGATTATAACGTGAGCAAATCCACTGGCCATTGCTTCCCTTTCACTTCCTTCATTTTTATCATTATTTTTCTACCCAACTTCATGTAGTCTCTCTCTTTTTTGAAATTTAATACCTACTCTGTCGACTTGATGCTGTTTGTCATTGTGTCTGTAGGCAAGACCTCAACCATAATAAGCTCAGGCCCTGACTTTAGTCCATGAGTATGCTAGAATTTTGGGGGCAAAGCATGAAAAATGCCATATACATGTTTAAATATGACAGACAGGCATGATGCTTCACCTACAAATTGATCTCCAGTAGGTGAAAGCAAGCATGGTCAGCAGGGAACTTTCTGAACCAATGACCAGGAAAAGTTCTCCCTTCCCTGATTCTAAAACTTTCAGAGACATAGACAGACACAGAGCAAACATATTAAAGACAGAGTATAGATAGGTAATTGATGACAAATATGAACAAATAAAATAAATAGATAGATATATAGATAGGTACAGCATATGATAGAAGTGTGATAGGTGATAGTTATATGGTAGATGATAAACAGAAAGTTGATGATGAAGATACACAGATAGGTACATACATAGATGAGTGGGTGGGTGGGTGTGTGGGCAGATAGGTGTGCCAGAAGTTAAATATATGGATAGATAATAGAAGATAGATACATAGATACGTAGATAGATATATGAAAGATAGATAGATAAATGATATATTATGGATACACAAATGATAGGCAGTTTGTTTTTAATAGTCTCTTTATGTAACCAAAGCTGACCTCTGACTCATAGCATATCCCCAACTCAAACTCATAGTAATCCTCCTGCACCAGCATCAGAATGCAGAGATTGCAGTTAAGAACTACCACATGCATGTAGGCTAGCAGACTTCTTTTGCTTGCCTAAGAGTTTAAATTTCTGTCCTGCAGGAGCATTAAATTATGTCCAGTAGTTAGTGTAGAGACAATCCCACAGCTGTCTATCAGTTGTATATTGGTGAGAGGAACACATAGAAAACTTTTCTCTCTTAAGTTAGGTAAGCTGCCTATATGATCTTGTAACATTCCTTGAAAGACCTCACTTGCAGTCTGATAGACAGAATCAGCAAAGTATATATTTCTGAATTACCATTTATCAATTATAGTAATTTCTTTATTAAAATACTCTTGATAGTCATGCGCGACTGTGGAGTTAATAACTGCTGTACTCTTGCTGAGCACTGGGAATTGGGGACTTTCTTCTGAGGAGATATGTCAGTGTCAAGATGGGTCCCACAAGGGTCCCAGAGAAAGGACAGTACAAGACAGAGAAAAAAGATGCAGACTTGAGAACTGGATCCAGCAATCTTTGTATCTAACATCTTCTTTGATTTATAATATGTTCAGATTAAGACTATCCACAGACCCTCTGATGAGACTTTTGTTCAAGATTATAGATAGAATGTGGAAAAATGTTTCTGGAATAGATAACGTACCAGAAACAGTTTACTACACTGGGTGGATAAGGGGAGTCAATCAATTTCTTTTGAACGGAAAAATCTCTTTTCCTAAACCCTAGAGTCTGGACAGAATCTTTATTTGGGAATTTGTTTTGTTAAAGAACTAGATTGCCAGTGTCATGTTCCCTGCCTGGAAGCCAAGTCACTTTACCAATTTTAGGATTTATAGTCTTAGTGCATCAGGGACATTCTTTGCATTAAAATTATTGTTTAACAGTCCATTTCTCCCTTTGTACAATCCTGCTTCCAATCCTTCCATCCCAATTGGGTGAGTTTGCAGATTCATTAAAACTCTCTACACATAACAGTTTCTCAGAATCTGCTTCTAGAGAAAAGAGCCAGAAAAGTACACTTAGCTACCTAGCTTGTAAAAATTTATCACAAGAAACAAGGGGTAAGTTCCAATTTTAAATATCCTGTGTGAAACCAGTATCTTCTTCTGATCCCTAACACTATAGTTCTTTAGGTGATTCTGTTGAGATGTCCCAATTCCAAATCTAAAATGCCCCTCCTCTACAGCTTTCTGAGACATTTCATGAGAAATGTACTGTTTGTAAACGTTCTTTGTTCTGTATCACCTTTATCATAATTTGAAAGCCTAAGCATCTCCTTGGACAAGACAGAAGCATTTATTTAGGTGACATGAATAATCACTCTGTAAAACAAACATCAGAGAAGATAGCATGCCTTCCTCCTTATCCTCAGACTTTGTGTCTAAAATACTTTCTCAAAAGTGTATTCACCTGCCTGCCATGGAGATGCAGGGGTTTTGCAGTGCCATTTAATAAAAGCAATTAGCCAGTGCTGGTGGCTATCATTCTTACAAGGAGAATAAGGGAAACCTGTGACACAGTATGTAGTATGTCAAACGGTCATGCCTTCTTACAGGATTGGAAGCTTTATAGAGCTAGAGAGGTCTTTGAGACATAGCATTTGCGTCTGTTGAGTAAATGCCTGCCGTCCAGTTCATGACGAAGGGGACCCAGAGTAGGAAGGCATTCCATTTCTTTGGGTGTTCAAGTGTTGGAACTATTGAAAGCTTCTACTGATTTTTTTAAATATATCACAGATTGTTTGGAATAGTGGTTACTCTACTGTGCTTGACCCTTGCTGGACTTCATTCTTCTATGACACTGATGATTATATTCATCATCGTCCTATTGTGATCACTTTATATAATATCCTACAGACCTATATGTGGTTTTGCAAATGAGAGGATTTATATTATTTATGAATTAATAGTATTCCAGTGTGTATATGACTAAAGGTATTTATTGATCAAATTCTAGACTCGTTTCCAAAATTAACTATTGTGATCAATTGATTAATGAGGTCTGGGTTATACTATCTATCTGGTATGATGTCTTCCTCTTTTTATGTGCACATGAATTAAGGGTAATGAACAATGTGATTGTTCTGTTTTGAATGTTTGGGGAATATCCATATTGATTTTTCATTTTAGCTGGAGTTGTGTATATTCCTGTTAACAATATAGAAGTTTGTCAGATCTGCTTCTTTTTTCACATTTGTCAGTTCTGTAACTGAGATGAGATGAGCTGGGCTGAGTGAGATGTTATCTTAACTCGTTTGATTTTGTTTCTCTGATGATTAGAGATACTGAGCATTTTCTGGATTATTGGTTGACTGTTTGCATATCATCCTTTGAGAAGCTTGTTCAGAACTTTAATACATTTTAACTGGGTACTTGTGGTTTTATGTTCAGTTTCCTGAATTATTTGTGTATTCTTTCTGGCCACAAATAACATGTGAGGAGAGTGTGTTTGAAACTTTGTTGATTTCATTTCCAGGGCATATGCTCTCATCGTGAGATAGAATTGCATTTGTCCTTTTGTTATTTTGTTTCTTCTGCTTTAAATAAAACTACTAAAAGTTCACTATCTCGGTCAAAATTTTGGAGTGTCTCCAATGGGTTATCTTTAGTAATCTCAAAGTTTCAGTTTTCAATCTATTTTATATTGAATTTTTGTGTACCAAGAAGGGAAATATTTCATTCTTCTGGTAATTTAGATCCAATATTTCCACCACTGTTTGTTGAATAGCTTCTCTGTACTATAATATGCTCTGGGCACCATTTACAAATGTCAGTTTTTCATACTGTGTGAATTAATTTCTGATTCTATATTCTGTTACAATGTCGATGCATCTGTTTCTAAACTGTACCATGTTGTTCTGGTTACTACATCTTTCACAATATTTTAATGTGATGCTCCTGTTTTCTTTTTTATTGCTTGTCAATCTGTAGGGTTTTTCTTCTCAGGATTACTTACATAAATTGTAGAATTGTTCCTGTTTGCCATTTCAGTGAAAAAGTCATTAATTCTTACATGGGAATTGAACTACATCTGTATCTGTATTATTTTAATCTTCACAACAGACATTAGAATGACAGGATCCCTGTGCATTCATAGTCTTATCTTCCTCAATATATCTTCCAGTTTGTGATGAATTCTGGGTTGGCTTAATGTTTGCTCAGTGATAAATATTTTTCCTTCCATTTTACCCTCATAAAATATTTTCAGAATTCACAGAGAACCTGATTATATTATGAATAACTTTCTGTCAAGAATACAAATATAAAACCATTTAAAGGCATCCAGGTTGACATGCCCCAAGAGAACCAAGCAACAAGGAGCCTGCTGAGATTGCCATTCTACTCCATCAACACCCAGGGCAGAGGGCAGAGGGCAGAGGGCAGAGGGCAAAGCTCACAGGACAGAGGGCAGAGGGCAGAGGTGTGCTGAGGCACCCACTTCGGGCTGACTTCCTTCTGCTTGTAATTTCTGGGTTCTCCTGACATGGGGATTTGTCCCAGCTCACCAAACAACCTCAAGTTTGCTGATAGCCCTATTCTAATCCAGCTCCCATACCCTGGGAGATGGAGTGCCTCCGACATGCCTGCACACACCCTGAGACCCATCAGAGTACTGGGCATTCTTGTACCCACCAGAAGAGATCTTTAGACCCATACCCACTAGGAAAGTAAGAGACCCCACCTGTACCCATTGGAAGAAGGGATGGAAAGACAACAATATAAGACCATATTCAACAACAAAAAGCAATATATTTTCACCAGAATCTAGGGATTATACACCAGCAAGAATTGAATATCCTATCACAGATGAAGCACAAGAGAAAAATATTAAATGCAACTTCATGAAGATGATAGAGATCCTAAAAGAGGAAATGAAAAATCCTTTAAAAAATTGAAGAAAAGACACATAAAAATTGTAAGAAACAATTCACACAGTGCAAGGTTAAAACATGAAATAGAAACAATAAAAAGCACAGTCTGAAGGAATGCTGGAATTAGAAAAGGCGAGTAAAAGATCAGGAATTACAGATGCAAGCATAAACAATAGAATACAAGAGTTGGAGGAGAGAATTTCTGGCATTGAAGATTCACTAGGAGAAATAGATTCATCAACCAAAGAAAATCTTATGTCCAATACATCCCTAACACAAAATACCCAGGACATATGGGATACTGTGATAAGGCCAAATATAAGAATAATAGGAATAGAAGAAGATAAAGAAACCCAACTCAAATGTGCAGGTGGGAACTGAAATCTTGATGATTCTCTAAATTTCCTCAGTGTCCGTTGTTATGTCCCCCTCTTCATTCCTGATTTTGTTTATTTGAGAATCATCAGGTTATAGTTTGAAAACCTGTACTCTACAAACTTAGAAAATTTAAAGGAAATGGACAATTTTCTGGATAGGTATCACTTACTAGAATTAAATCAAGAACACATAAGCAATTTAATCAGATCTACAACCCCTAATGAAATAGAAGCTGTCATCAAAAGTCTCCAAACTAAAAGAAAGCCAAGGCAAAGTTGGATTCAGTGCAGAATTCTACCAGAAATTCAAAGAAGAGCAAAGTCCAACACTTCTCAAAGTTTTCCACACAATACAAGCAGAAAGTTTGTTGCCAAACTCTATTTACTGGGCTACAAATAGCATAGTTCACAAGCCACACAAAGACACTACTAAAAGAGAGAACTACAGACCAATATCCCTCATTAACATTGATGCAAAAATACTCAATAATATACTAGCAAATTAAATCTATGAACATGTCTGAAAAATCATCCACCATGATTAAGTAGGCTTCATCCCAAGGATGCAGGGAAGGTTCAACAAAGGAACATCTATCAATGTAATACACCATATAAACAAACTGAAAAGGCAAACCACATGAACTTCTCAGTTGATGGTGAAAAATCCTTTGACAAAATATAACACCCCTTCATGATAAAAGTCCCAGAGAGATCAAGGATAACAGGAACAAACCTAAACATAATAGTGACAATATAGAGTAAACCAACAGCCAACATCAAACTAAATAGAGAGAAACTCAACACAATTCCTCTAAAATCAGGAACAAGGCAAGGCTGTTCGTTCTTTCCATATGTCTTCAATATTTTACTTGAAGTTCTACCTAGAGCAATAAGACAACAAAAGGAGATCAAGGGGATAGAAATTGTAAAAGAAGTCAAATTTCCACTATTTGCCGATGATATATCTTTCTTACTTAAGTGACCCAAAAAAACTGTACACAGGATCTCCTATAGCTGATAAATACCTTCAGCAAAGTGCCAGAATACACAATTAATTCAAAATATCAGTAGTGCTAATATATACTGACTATAAATGGGCTGAGAAAGAAATCCGAGAAACATCACCCTTTACAAGTTCCTCAAAAAACTTAAAATCTCTTGGGGTAATGCTAACAACACAAGTGAAAGTATAGCAAGAAATTTCAATCTTTAAGAAATAAATTAGATACTAGAAAATGAAAAGATCTCCCATGCTCTTGGATAGATAGGGTCACCATAATAAAAATGACAACCATTCAAAAAAGGAATCTACAGATTCAATGCCATCCCTATCAAAATACTGGCACAATTCTTCACAGAACTGGAAAGAACAAAAATCAACTTTTTATTGAAAACCCAAAGACCTATGATAGCCAAAACACCCCTGTATAATAAAGGAACATCTGGAGGCCCCACCGTTCCTGACTTCAAGCTCTATTAAGAAGTTATAATCTCCCAAACAGCTATGTTTGGCACAATTATAGACAGTTAGAACAATGGAATCAATTTGAAACCCGTGACATTAACCCACACACCTACAGACACTAGATTTTTGACAAAGATTCTAAAATTATACAATATAAAAAAGAAAGCATCTTCAAAGAATAGTGGTAGCATAGATGGACATGGGCATGTATAAGACTGCAGATAGATACATGTCTATCACTATGCACAAAATTTGAGTTCAAATAGATCAAAGAGCACAACATAAATCCAGTCAATTGAACCTCATAGGCGAGAAAATGGGAGGTACCCTTGAACATATTGTTGCAAGATTCTGCTTCCTGAACATAACACCAGTAACGCAGACACTAAGATCAACAATTAATAAATGCTACCTCCTTAAACTGAGAAGCTCCTGCAAGACAAAGGACACAGTCAATAAGACAAAAAGGCAGCCCACAGAATGGGAAAAGATATTCACTATTCATACATCTGACAGAGGGCTGATCTCCAAAATTTACAAAGAATTCAAGACAAAAGTCTCCAAAACACCAAAATGATCCAATTAAAAAGTGGGCAACAGAACTAAATACAGAAATCTCAATAGAGGAGTCTAAAGTCACTGAGAGACACTAAAGAAAGTGCTCAACATCCCTGGCCATCAGGTAAATAAAAATGTAAAGAACTCAGAGATACCATCTCACTCATGACAGAATGGCTACGATCAAAAATACCAATGAGAGTTTATATTGCAGAGGATGTGGAGTAGGGGGAACAATCCTCCATTGCTGTTGGGAGTGCAAACTTGTACAGCAAACTTGGAAATCAGTATGCACTTTTTCAGGAAAATGGGAATCAGTTTTCCACAAGATCCAGCAATTCTACTCTTAGGCATATACCCAAAATATGTGCACTCATACAACAAGGACATCTGTTCCACTGTCTTCATAGCAGCATTATATGTAATAGCCAGAATCCGGAAGCAACCTAGATGCCTCTCAACTGAAGAGTAGATACAGAAAATGTGGTACAGTTACTCAATGGAAGGCTACTCCGCAGAAAAAAATGGAATCATAATTTGCAGGGAAATGAATGACAATGGAAGAAACCATCCTGAGTGATGTAACCTTTCACAAAAGGACAAACATGGTATTTACTCACTCATGTATGGATTTTGGACATTAAGCAGAGGTTTGTCAGCTATAATCCTATTGCTAGAGAGTCTTGGAAACAGGGAGGATCCTAAGAGAGATATGCATGGTACTCTAGAGAATGGGAATGGGACAGGATCTCCTGAGTGGACAGGGAACATGAGGCTAGCTCAAAGGGAAAAGGTGAAATTTGAGGAGGTGAAGAGAAGGGGAAATGAGGACATGAGGTAGCAGGATGATTGAGTTGGTAGAAGAATAGAGGAGAGCAGGATGATAGATACCATAATTGAGGCAGTCATTATCAGTTTGAGAAGACATCTGGCACTAATGAGATTTCCAGAGATCTACAAGGATGACACCAACTGGCAATCTATGCAATAGTGGAGAGGCTACCTTAAATGCCCATTCATGATGAGATTGATGACTACCTTGTATGCCTTCCTAGAGGCTTCATCCAGTTGCTGCTGGAAGCATTGGCAGACACCCACAACTAAACCATCAACTAATCTTCTGGAAACCAGTGGCAGAGAGGGAGGAATGATGGGCAAAGGGGTCAAGACTGGGTGGGAGAATCCCACATAATCAGCTAATCTGAATGAGGGGGATCTCATTGACCCGAGACTGATGGCTGAGAGGATCACATGGGACTTATCCAGACCCTCTGAACTTGACTATCAGTGAGGAGACCTTGGTAATGTTTGAGGATTCAGGTACTAGATCAGTATTTATCCCTGGCATAAGAATGGACTCTGGGAGCTCATTCCACATTGAGGAATGCTCTCTCAGCCTGGACACATGTGGGAGGGCCTAGACCCTACCCTCAGTCATTTGACAGATTTTGGAGATTCCACATGAAGAGCCTAACACTCCCTGGAGTGTTTAGTGGGGATTGGGTGTAGGGTTGGGGCTTTGCAGGGAGACGCGGGAGAGGGAGATGGGGAAGACATGTGAAGCAAGCTTTTTCTAATTGAAATTTAAAAAAGAGAAATATAAACCATTCACAGATGCAGATCATTTTCAATCATCTTCTTATTTTCTATGATTATAGTGGTGAAATGGAAGTAGAATGAGCCTTCTTTGGGGAAATGGTTTAGTCTCTTCTGAATCCATATGTAGAGTCTTCTCTTATGCAGAAGAGACTGGAAATCATCTAGTTTTATAGCATTACAGAATTTGACTAGTGTCTTCCTTATTTATGGGTTTTGTCCTTTTAATGTTAATATTTTCTCTGTTGACTTTGGAAAGTTCTGGAACTTCTGAGAACATTTCCTCTGGTGGCCTTGAGTATTAAACATTCTCAGCTGTGCGTGCCTTGTGCTTGCTGTGGTTTGAATCTGACATATCCCTCCACAGTCTCTGGTGTTTGAACAACTTGTCCCCATCCTTTTGCATTATCTGGAAGATTATGTGATATTTGGAGGTGGAGTCTTGATAGAGGAAGTGAATCATTTTTATGGGCCTTAAGGTCTTATAGCTGGCCCCATTCACTTTGAATGTGGATGTAATGAGAACAGCTATCTCCTGGCCCTATCTTTATACATTACGAACTAAAGTTGACTGTGTCCCTGGCAATGGAAGCCACAAAAAGCCATTTCTTCCTTATGTTGCCTTTCTCCGGTACTTTGCCACAGTAACAAGACAATGACTTTTCTGATGGGGACTATAGGAATATTATTTGGGGTAACACTGGTCTTTTACACCTAGGTGAAAAACAACTGTGATTTAATTTATAATGCCGCCTTTCCTTGTTTTATTGTGAAGGTCTAAGCCTCTATAACAAAATGTCCCTTGGTGTAACCAATCATCTACCTCTATAATCCATGTCTGAATGTAGCAGAGCCAATGGGAGACAATGGGAACAGGTGACATGATTAACGGCTCTGGAGTTGGGCTTCCTTGCTGTAGACGGCAGTACTCACTACCCAATGTTGCTGTAACAAATTGGGGAATCATTATATATCTGCATTTGCTAGGGATCTCTACAGGAACTAATAAGATAATTACTATTTTGTGTAAAACTTAGATAGCTATCCAGTAAATATTGGCTATAATAATGATATAAACAGTTATGTTTAAGAGATTTTCTTAAAGGGTTCACCTGGCAGAATGCAGCAGCTGAAGAAATTGATATGCCAGGTATTGATACGTTGCATTGGATTTTGAAGTAGAGTCTTAAATAGAGATGATGAACATATGGGTCACTCTTCTTTGAGCAGAGGCAATGAGAATGAGTGGACAGAGCAGAGGGGAGAAAAGGGTGTAATGAAAGTGACCCACATAGACAGGAGATGCTGCGCTAGGAGATGATCCCCATATTTGAAGGTTTAGTTCAAGGAGAGTTTTAGGAATTTTAGTAAATCATCTGCAAGATTCTATCTTTTTGAGAAGATGACATTTTCTTGTAAAACACATGTCAACTTCTGTCTGATTTGTGTATGAATCTGTATGTGACACAACAGGAATTTAATATACAGCTCAGCAATAATAGGATAACAAATTTTATACTAACACACAGCTCTTACTTTCTTTGTCCCATAAAATATAAATTCATTCTAAAAAGAAAAATAATTTTTAAGAAATAAAAATAAAACATTAATTTTTAAGGCTGGGATGATGGCTCTACAATGCTTGTCTTGCAAGCATGAAGACTTGAATTCAAAACCCTAGGATACTTGTAAAATTCTGCCAGGAACTGCAGTATACATTTATAGTCCAGCACCAATGAGTGAGGAACTGGAAGATCTATGGGGCTCCCTAACCACCCAGTTCACCTCATTGGTGAGCAGCATGACATTAAGAGGACACATAGCCAGAGAAAAGGTGGATGAGACCTAAGAAAGAATGGCTAAGGTAATCCTCTGAAGCCCACTTGCACACACATGTCCCCTGATACTCACACAATCACATTCAAATATGTGTGTAAACATACAAAGTTTAAAAAATGACTGATATTAATGCAGTACAATTACACTGAAGAAGAAAACTCTTATTTCTCAGCCTATAATTTATGAACTTGGTGAAGATTCACAAGACCAGTGAAGACAACTGCAGGTTTTTATTTTGAACTTCAGCTTTATTTATATTACAGATTCCAAACATGGTATATGGAATTGACTTTTTTCTGTGGAATAGCGTGGGGAACTGTGGCTGTAAATCCTGCCCTTCACAGCAGTGTTAACTGCACATAGACCAAGTATCCGAGGCTGATTTATTATGGGGAAATTCAATTTTACCTTTTTCCTTCTGCCTCTATAATTCAGTCTGTTCGTTTAACCCCTGGAAAAGTGATCCGTTCAGTTTTAGTTTTTATTTTCACCTGCAGATGAAAGTTTAATTACCTCTATTTTGTGTATGATTGTGGGTAGTTGAATGCTTCTTTATGCATATGGGCAATGTCCACAGAACTACCATTTTAAGTTATTCTTATGACTTCCAGGATTGCTTACAATTAATTGCATTAACTCCAGGGGTTGACCCTTGTTTCTTTGTATTTATTGAATTAAGTCTGACATTATCCGTCACATTTAGCTTTATTTCATGCATAAATTAATGTACATTATAGTTGCTACTATAAATTTTATTAAAGTTTTATATTCCCATATATGCTCTGTGTCTACCTAGACTTAAAATGTTTCATTTCTTCCAGATATAAAAACATTAATTATTTGTGAACTAGGAAACAGCATTTTGGGCTACTTTATGTGTGTGCAGCCATGGTGTCTCTCAGAGACTGTCTTCAAGTCCTCAGAAGGAGGATTCATCCTCTCATTTCTGTTGTACACCATAGGAAGTGGGTACTTCTCATTTTTAACTTAATGATACTACAGGACCCTTCACAAGTCAGGGAAAGTTACTTAAATTGTGGGGTTAGTCACTTTCATGGTTCTCTCTTCTCCTTCTCCGAACACTTTCAATTACGAACAAAATAGAAAATGGAGCCCAGTCAAAGGATGGAGAATGAAGAATCAACCCAGGCTGGGAAGTTTTTCTTGCTTTTGTGAAGATCCTGGTGCTGCAGACAGTGATGGCCATGAACACAAACATGAACTCATTCCATGTTCATCCACATATAGTGATATCTGTTGTCCTTTCTTGTTCCATCTCGACCCTGTGTTTGTTCTCAGAAGAAACTCAGTGAGGCAGTCTTCTAAGCCCACTTTTGGACAGTCATAAGGAATGCTTTACTCCGCATGCGGATTGTGGATGCAGTGGGTGGAGGTGTCATTGAGAACTTCAGAATGAAGGAATGGCTTTCAGAATGGAACCTGTGCCAAGCTGAAGAGCCATGTTAGATGGAGAACAAGCACCCAATGTCTCCAGCAGGGAAACACAAAGTTGGGTGGTGCTTCTGAACCATGATTCAAAAGAGTAAGCTCTGTGTGAGCACAGGAGTTTATCCTCCACTTCCTGAGTGGAAGTGGTAGCTGAGGGACATAAAGTTTAAAAAATGGGAAGAATGAAAATACAGCGCAAATATTCATAGATGATAACTAAATTTATTAAAAAATAATAAAACTCTTCTGAAATGGTTTGTGATTCATATGGCATGAGTACTCTTTTAAACTTATATTTTAATCTTTTTCTAGGAATGAGGCATAAGAATCTATTTTGCTGTTGTATTTCTATTCACTCACTTAAATAGAATGGTCACATACCCATAATTATAATCTCAATCTAGCAGCATCGTTCTGGATCTATTGCTCTTTCAAGCCTTCCACCTCAGGCTGAGGCTCATCTCAAACTCAATTTGAACTCCTGAGCAACCTCAGCTACAGATTTGGTCATCTGTGTTTAGCATTTGTCTCTGTGGCTGCATCCTCATCATTCTGAAATTATTGATGCAGACTAAGAAAACCACCCAAGAAACATTCCCAGACTCTCCATTCATGTGCTGGATTGCTTCCATTCCTAAAAGGCAGTCTCCACCATAGGCTCCTATGCCAAACGTCAGTGGCCATCATGTGTTACCTGTTAAAACGCTTTATGTAAGTTTATTGGGGTTATTGATACATTTGTTCATTTTTAGAAGCCTGATTGATTTTCTGACAGAGTGTATTAGGTCTCAGTTTTTCAGTATTTTCTTTAGCAAAGTCCTGATTTAATATTGGGTAGTATGGTTAATTAAGCGATTTTCAAGATCTTGCCTCATTACCATACAAAGCCGTATTTCTGACTCTCTATATGCATTCATATTAACTCTAAAACAAAATTTGTTAGGCATCCTGATATCACTACATATAAATGAGAAATAGCTTTGCATGCTGTCAGATGTAAATGAAAGGAAAGATGGGACCTAAAGTCATAAAACTAGTAAGAGCCTATGGAGGTGGATTTTGAGGGAAGAGGTTAGAACTTAGGTTGCATGAAGATAGAAAGGGAAATGGTCCCAGAACTATTAAATGGGTTGAGAAAAGGATTATGAGAATAGATAATACTGTAGAAGCTTCCTAAAATATAATCAAATACAGATGTAGACACAACTTAAAGGGATATTTCCTATGATGGGAGACAATGTCTCTTCAAGACATGATAAGTTATCTGATGAAATTCCCATTGCCAGTCGTGGATGAGAACAGGCCATAGAAGAAGAGTTGAATACTTGTCAAAACTTGTCTTGCCATCACAATGCATTTTCTTAAGAGAAGTGAAGGCAGAATTGATGCATGGAGGCAACTGGAGATTTGTAACGAAAAGTAATTTACATAAGGTTATTCACTCATTTAAAAATACTTTTGTTCTTTGAAATGAAGTAAATCTGCTGTTTCTCAATAATGTAGCATATGGTGAGTGATAATCTGTACTGTACTTGTGTCCAGGTGAAGACATAAGGGGATTGCTGGAAAAAATAACTCAGTCTTGTAACTCCACTATTGTTCAATATCACATAATCCTTAGTCCTGAAATGGCATCTTTTACATAGATATGGAGTGCTTTGTTTATTACTTGGTGAGAGTAGAAGGGGTAGAGACATGAGCTTGAATTCTTTTTTTTTGTGTTATGTATTTATTTTATTTTTATTTTATTATATTTTATTATTTATTTTTAAGTTTAAATTTAGATTAGAAAGAAGGTTGCTTCACAATTCAGTTCCAGGTCCCTCTCCCTTTCTCTCCCCTCTTCCTGTGCCCTCCCCCCAACCTCCCCCCATTATCCCCTCATTTCCCCAGGGAGGGTGAGACCCTCCATGACGGTGTCCATAGTCTGTCATTTCATCCAGGGCAGGGCCTAAACCCTCTCCCAAGAGTTCAGGGTGAGAGTGCATCTCACATTGTTGGATGGGAGTCCAAAGTCCATGTGTATATTCGGGATGAGTACTGATCTACTGCCCAAGGCTCAATATATTACCTAGGCCTCCTCACTGACACCCAGATTCAGGGGGTCTTGAACAGTCCGATGCTGGATTCCTAGGCTGATAACTGGGATTCAAAAGTTAACCTTTGTCAGGTCAGCTGTTTCTGGGGGTTAAAACAGCCCAGTCTTAATCCCTTTGTTCATCAGTCCTCCCTCTGTTACTGGCTCTCTTGAGTTCAGCTCAGTGCTTAGACATGGGAGTGTGCGTCTTCTTCCATCAGCCACTGAATGAAGTTTCTGTTCCCCAGACTCTCTGGCCAGGGGAGTGTAGGCTGGCACTCCCCAGATCTATGTTTAAAATCCATATAGAGAGAGTACATGCCATGTTTCTCTTTTTGTGACTGTGTTACCTCACTCAGGATGGTTTCTTCTAGTGTCATCTATTTGCCTGCAAATCTCAGGATTCCATTGTTTTTTTCTGCTGAATAGTACTCCATTGTGTAAATATACCACATTTTCTCTATCCACTCTTCGGTGGAGGAGCATCTAGGTGCTTCCAAGTTCTGAATATTACAAATAATGCTGCTATGAACATAGAAGAACAGATATCCTTGTTCTAAGAATGGGCATCTTTGGATATATGCCTAAGAGTGGAATTGCTGGGTCTTGTGGTAGGTTTATTCCCATTTTTCTGAGGAATCTCCATACTGTTTCCAAAGAGGCTGAACAAGTTGGCACTCCCACCAGCAATGGAGGAGTCTTCCCCTTTCACTACAACCTCTCCAGCATAAATTGTCCTTGGTGTTTTTGATTTTATCAATTCTGACAGGACTGAGATAGTATCTCAGAGTTGTTTTGATTTGCATTTCCCAGATGGATAAGAATGTTGAGCACTTTCTCAAGTGACTCTGAGCCATTTTAGACTCCTCTATGGAAAACTCTCTATTTAGTTCTGCAGCCCACTTTTTAATTGGATCCTTTGATGTTTTGGAGAATTCCTTCTTGAGTTCTTTGTAAATTTTGGAGATCAACCCTCTGTCAGATGTGGGATTAGTGAATATTTTTCCCATTCTGTGGGCTGCCTTTTTGCCTTGCTGACTGTGTCCTTTGCCTTACAGAAGCTTCTCAGTTTCAGTAGGTCCGATTTATTAATTGTTGATCTCACTGTCTGTGCTACTGGTGTTATGTTCAGGAAGCTGTCTCCTGTACCAATTCGTTCAAGGGTACCACCCACTTTGTCTTCTAAGAGGTTCAGTGTGGCTTGATTTATGTTGAGGTCTTTGATCCATTTGGACTTAAGTTTTGTGCATGGCGATAAACATAGATCGATCCACAGTCTTCTACATGCCAGTCTCCAATTATGCCAGCACCATATGTTGAAGATACTTCCTTTATTCCATTGTATATTTTTAGCTTCTTTGTCAAAGATCAGATGTTCATATGTGTGGGTTAACATCAGGGTTTGCAATTCGATGCCATTGGTCTACCTGTCTATTTTTGTGTCAAAACCAAGCTGTTTTCAGGACTATAGCTCAATAATAGCGCTTGAAGTCAGGGATGGAGATGCCTCCAGATGTTGCCTTGTTGAACAGGGTTGTTTTGGCTATCCTGGTTCTTTTGTTTTTCCATACAAAATTGATTATTGTTCTTTCAAGGTCTATGAAGAATTGTGCTTTGATTTTAATGGGGATTGCATTGAATCTGTAGATTGCTCTTGGCAGGATTGCCATTTTTACTACATTGATCCTACCTATCCAAGAGCATGGGAGATGTTTCCATTTTATGAGGGCTTCTTTAATTTCTTTCTTTAAAGATTCAAATTTCTTGCGATACAGGTCTTTCACTTGTTTGGTTTGTGTTGCCCCAAGATATTTAATGTTGTTTGTGGCAATTGTAAAGGGTGATGTTTCTCTGATTTCTTTTATCAGCCTTTTTATCATCTGTATATAGTAGGGATAATGATTTTGTTGAGTTGATCTTGTAGCCTACCACTTTGCTGAAGGTGTTAATCAGCTGTAAGAGTTCCCTGGTAGAGTTCTTTGGATCATTGTTGTTAACTATCATATCATCTGCAATCATGAAAGTTTGACCTCTTCCTTCCCAATTTGCATCCTCTTGATCCCCCTTTGTTGTCGTATGGCAATAGCTAGAACTTCAAGTACCATGTTGAAAAGGTATGGAGAGAGTGGACAGCATGTTTTGTTCCTGATTTCAGAGGAATTGCGTTGAGTTTCTGTCCATTTAGTTTGATGTTGGCTGTTGGTTTACTGTATATAGCTTTTATTATGTTTAAGTATGTTCCTGTTATCCCAGGTCCCTCCAATACCTTTATCTTGAAGGGGTGTAGGATTTTGTCAAAGACTTTTTCAGCATCTAGTGAGATGATCATGTTTTTTTTTTCAAATTGTTTATATGGTGGATTACATTGATGGATTTTCTTATGTTGAACCATCCCTGCATCACTGGGATGAAACCTACTTGATCATGGTGAATGATTGTTTTGATGTGTTCTTGGATCCGATTTTCCAGTATTTTATTGAGTATTTTTGAGTCAATGTTCATGAAGTATATTGGTCTGAAGTTCTCTTTCTTCTTGAATCCTTAAACTAGCATCTGCTAGTATACAAGTATACAGCCTACATGCCATTTTTTTCTTTGGAAAACCTGGTTATTGCTTTAATGTCCAGAAAAATACAAGGATAATGTATGCTCAGTGTCAGAAGAATCAGTGAGTAAAAAACAAGTATTTTCTGTCTTCTCAAAGGCTGATGTAAAATCTCCACAAAAATTTGAATGTATCTTCAAGATAACTATTTCATGAAGCAGCTGTTATTTTTTTAAATGGGGTCAGAAGGCAGAAAGAAAAAGTTTATCTGAAACTTTGGTGTAAAGTACAAGCTGGGTCAAGGGAATCAGGCAAGAGAAGTGAGTGGGTTTATCAAACAATTGGGTGCAGAGTTGGCAAGCTTTCTTGAATGAAGGCAGACATGATGTTAAAAGGGACACTCTAAGACACATGTCAGCTTTATAAATGACGACAACTGTTAGGTGGTAATTTGTTTATTTATTTGATTTTCTCCCAATTTTCTGTTGAAAACATTTTTCCTTCAAATACACTGGACGTTCCTTAACCTCACAAATCAAGGTATAGAATTATGTAAATATATAAACTAAGTGTTTATAGACAGGAAGAAAAGAAGACAGAGAAGATGGAAATAAGAGTAAGAAGAAAGAAAGTATGAAAGACAGGCAGAAAGAAAGAGAATGAGATGGACTTGCTAGCACCCACAAAAGCAGCTCTGGTCCTGTAACCACCAGACCAGTATGGTCCTCTTTCTGCACCCACCAGAAGAAAAGATGGGAAAGAGACAATACAAAAACACATTCAGCAACAACAACAAAAAAACCAAATATGACACCATCAGATTCTAGAGACTCAACACCAGCAAGACTCCAACATTCCAATGAAAATGAAGCAGAAGAGAATGCCCTTAAAACCACATTCATGAAAATGATAGAGGCCCTGAAAGAGGATATAGGAAAATCCCTCAAAGAAATGGATGAAAAAAAAAAAACAAAAAAGGCAAGAAATGGAAGAAGAAACAAAAAAAATTAAAGAAATGTAAGAAGAAACAAAACACGATCTGAAGAAAGGCTGGAAATAGAGAAGCTGGGCAAATGGTCAGGTACTACCAATACAAGCATTACCAACAGTATACAAGAGATGGAAGAGAGAATCTCAGGTGTTGAAGATACACTAGGAGAAATGGAGTCATCAACCAAAGAAAATCTTAAGTCCAACAAATCTTTAACACAAAACATCCAGGAAATATGGGACACCATGAAAAGACCATGCCTAAGAATAATAGGTATAGAAGAAGGAGAAGAAAACCACCTCAAAGGGACAGAAAACATATTCAACAAAATCATAGAAGAAAACTTTCCCAACCTTAAGAAATACATGCCAATGAAGGTACAAGAAGCTTACAGAACAACAAATAGAGTGGATCACAAAAAAAGTCCCATCGTCACAGAATAATCAAGACCCCAAATATGAAGAATAAAGAAAGAATATTAAGAGCAGCTAAGGAAAAAGGCCAAGAAACATATAAAGGAAGACCTATCAGAATTACATCTGACTTCTCCATGGAAACTCTGAAAGCCAGAAGGTCCTGGATAGATATTCTACCAACACTAGGAGACCACGGATGCCAGTCCAGACTACTATACCCAGCAAAGCTCTCAATCACTATAGATGGAGAAAAAAAGATATTCCATGACAAAACTAGATTCAAGCAATATATATCCACTAACCCAGCCCTACACAAAGTTTGTAAGGAAAACTCCAATCCAAGGAAGTTAATTACAACTACAAAAACATAGGAATTAGAGAATCCCTCTCTACCACCACCAAAAAGAACAAAGGGGTGTAATTCTACACATAATTCCACAAACAACAACCATTGCAAATCGAAGAAGAATGAGCAATCAACGGTCATTAATATCCCTCAACATTAATGGTATTAACTCACCCATAAAAAGACACAGGCTAGTAGAATGGATTCGAAGACAGAACCCATCCTTCTGCTGTATACAAGAAACACACCTCACCCTCAAAGACAAACATTACCTGAGAGTTAAAGGTTGGTAAAATTTTTCCAATCAAATGGATCCAAGAAACAAGCAGGGGTAGCAATCCTAATATCTAAAAAATTAGACTTTAAAATAAAATCAATCAAAAGAGATGAAGGAGGTCATTACATACTCATCACAGGTGAAATCCACAAAGATGAAGTGTCTATCCTAAACATCTATGCCCCAAATACAAAGGCATCCACATTCATAAAAGAAACATTACTAAAACTTAAATCACATATAAAGCCCTACACACTTATAGTGGGAGATTTCAACACACCACTCTCATCACTAGATAGGAATACCAGACAGAAACTCAACAAAGAAGCAAAGGGTCTAATAGAAATAATGACCCAACTGGGATTAGTAGACATCTATAGAATATTTCATCCACATAAAAAATAATATACCTTCTTCTCACCACCACATGAAACCTTCTCAAAAATTGACCACATACTTGGCAACATATCCAATCTCAGCAGCATCAAAAAAATTGGAATAACTCCATGGATCTTATCAGACCACCATGCTTTAATATTAGAATTCAACAACAACACAAATTGCATAAAACCTACAAACTAGTGGAAATTGAATAATGGACAACTGCACCATTCGTGGGTCAAAGAAGAAATAACAAAAAGAAGTTAAAGTCTTCCTAGAATTCAATGAGAATGAAGACACAACATACCCAAACCTATGGGACACTATGAAAACACTGCTACGGGGAAAGTTCATAACACAAAGAAGCAAACTCCCCCAGGAGGAGTAGATGCCAGGAAATAATCAAATTGAAGCAGAAGCAGAAGAGTCTTTGCCAAACTCTTTCTACAAGGCTTCAATAACCTTGATCCCCAAGATACACATAGACACAACTAAGAAAGAGAACCTCAGACCAATATCCCTCATAAACATTGATGCAAAAATACTCAATAAAATACTGGCAAATCGGATCCAAGAACACATCAAAACAATCATTCACCACGATCAAGTAGGTTTCATCCCAGGGATGAAGGGATGGTTCAACATAGGAAAATGATGATTAACTTTTTTTAAAATTTTAAATAGCTTGTTTTACATGTGAATCCCAGTTCCCTCACCCTCCCCTCTCCCCGCACTCCCCTTCCCCCCCTCCCTCCCACCCTATTGCCAAATCCTTCCACATTGGGGATATCTAGAGTCTGTCATTTTACTCTTGGTAGAGTCAAGGCACTCCCCTAAGAGTCCAGGCTGAGAGAGCATCTCTCTTGTGCTATAGGCACATGAAGACAGTTTGTATACGAGGGATAGACATTGATCCACAGCTCACGGCACCTTCAGCCAAGTGGCAGGCTACAAGATCAACTCCACAAAATCACTAGCCCTAATATATACAGATGATAAAAGGTCTGAGAAGAAATCAGAGTAACATCACCCTTCACAATTGCCACAAACAACATAAAATACCTGGGGCAACGCTAACCAAACAAGTGAAAGAACTGTATCGTAAGAACTTTGAATCTTTAAAGAAAGAAATTAAAGAAGCCCTCAGAAAATGGAAACATCTCCCATGCTCTTGGATAGGAAGGATCAATGTAGTAAAAATGGCAATCCTGCCAAGAGCAATCTACAGATTCAATGCAATCCCCATTAAAATCACAGCACATTCTTCACAGACCTTGAAAGAACAATAATCAATTTGTATGGAAAACAAAAGACCCAGGATAGCCAAAACAACCCTGTTCAACAAGGCAACATCTGGAGGCATCACCATCCCTGACTTCAAGCGCTATTATAGAGCTATAGTCCTGAAAACAGCTTGGTATTGACACAAAAATAGACAGGTAGGCCAATGGCATCGAATTGAAAACCCTGATGTTAACCCACACGTATGAACATCTGATCTTTGACAAAGAAGCTAAAAATATACAATGGAATAATAAAGAAAGCATCTCCAACAAATGGTGCTGGCATAACTGGACACTGTCATGTAGAAGACCGTGGATCGATCTATGTTTATCGCCATGCACAAAACTTAAATCCAAATGGATTAAGGACCTCAACATAAATCCAGCCACACTGAACCTCTTAGAAGGGAAAGTAGGTGGTACCCTTGAACGAATTGGTACAGGAGATAGCTTCCTGAACATAACACCACTTGCACTGACAGTGAGATCAACAATTAATAAATGAGACCTCCTGAAACTGAGAAGATTCTGTAAGACAAAGGACACAGTCAGCAAGACATAAAGGCAGCCCACAGAATGGGAAAAATATTCACTAACCCCACATCTGACAGAGGGTTGATCTCCAAAATTTACAAAGAACTCAAGAAGCAAGTCTTCAAAACACCAAAGGACCCTATTAAAAAGTGGGCTGCAGAACTAAATAGAGAATTTTCAATAGAGGAGTCTAAAATGGATGAGAGGCTCCCGAGGAAGTGATCAACATCCTTAGCCATCTGGGAAATGCAAATCAAAACAACTCTGACATACCATCTTAATCCTGTCAGAATGGCTAAAGTCAAAAATACCAAGGACAATTTATGCTGGAGAGGATGTGGTGAAAGGGGAACACTCCTCCATTACTGGTGGTAGTGCCAACTTTTTCAGCCACTTTGGAAATCAGTGTGGAAATTCCTCAGAAAAATGGGAATAAACCTACCACAAGACCCAGCAACTCCACTCTTAGGCATATATCCAAAAGATGCGCATTCATACAACAAAGATGTCTGCTCCACTATGTTTATAGCAGCATTATTTGTAATAGCCAGAACCTGGAAGCAACCTAGAAGCCCCTCAACCAAAGATGGGATAGAGAAAATGTGGTACATTTATACAATGGTGTACTATTCAGCAGAAGAAACACAATGGAATATTGAAATTTGCAGGCACATGGATGGCAATAGAAGAAACTGTCCTGAGCGAGGTAACCCTGTCACAAAAAGAGAAACGTGGCATGTACTCTCTCATATATGGGTTTTAGACATATATCTGGGCAGTGCCATCCTACAATCCCATGCCCAGCGAGTCTGGGAAAGAGAACCTTCATTCAGTGGCTGATGGAAGCAGAGGCAGTCTCCCACAGATAAGCACTGAGCTGAACTCAAGTAATCCAGTGACAGAGAGGAAGGACTGATGACCAAAAGTATTAAGACTGGGCAGGTTTAATCCCCAGAAAGAGCTCACCTGTGTTAAGAGAAGCTTTTTCTTTGCTAGCCGCTTTGGTTTATCCCCGCCACCCACCTGGGCTCTGCCACATTGCAGTCCCCAAATAAACACATAGGAGGCTATATTAATTATGAAGCTGTTGGCCTTGCTTGTTTCTTACTAGCTGGCTATGACTTAAGTAATTACCCCATAATTGTTATTCTAAGTATTTCTCTAACAGAGAATAGTCCCGGGCTTCCTACCCCCATGGCGTTACATGTTGACGCTCTTGTGTTTCTCCTTCCCAGAATCCTCCTCGACTCCTACTCCCTCCTATCTAGGTTTCCTATTGGCCAGACAGTGCTTTATTGGCATAAGACTTCCCCAACATCTCCTCTTTTCTGTTTAAACAAAAAGAAAGGTCTTAACTTTAACACAGTCAAATTGTATATAACAGAACAGTTATCAAATAAGAACATAGTTACAATATTTTTGCAAGATTTAAAGAAAATATACATCCCATCCTTGTGAGTTCAAAGTCCTATATGTAGCTTATCTTTTATCATAACTAAAGAAAACTATAATTATAAGTATCTGTCTTCAACTCCATCAAAGACCACAGAAGGATAATATATAAACACTAGGATTGACAGAGACATCTTACTGCCTGGACAGTCACCCGAAGTTCCTCTGTAACGTTGGGGCATCCATCTTCAGCCCATAGGCCACAATGTTTCTGGAACACTTCTCAGCAAACCAGGAAATTTCAAACTGTCCATCTGCGTTGGCAGTCTGTCAGTCATTTTTCTTTGTCCTGCAGAAAGTCTCATAGACTCTTCCATGAAGCAGGAACCCTGTAAGACTGAGTTCAGCAGTCACTTCCCTGTGGGTCCTGCATGTCCAGATTATACAACAACAGTCAGTCTAGGCAAGAGTAGTTTCTTGCCCAAATGGCTAATCTTGCCATGTTGAAAGCAAACTCCATAACAAGTTTCTTTGATGCCCATGTTCCTCTCAGACATAATTGGTGCTGCCAGGAGCAGACATTTCTCATTGTCAAGAAAAACCCTAAACCATTTTAAATGCCATTTTCTGAAGGTCTTTGAAAGGTTTGAAGACTATCTATCTGTCTCAAATACATCTCTATATATCTAGAAAACCTAACTTACCTAACCATAAGTTCTGACTATTAAAAGTAACTATCTATAGTCTGTATTCAATTATGCATTACGTTTTAAAAGATCAGTATAAGCACAATACTTAATCAAGAGGAGAAATATACATATCACAGAATTGACCTTGAATTTGTATCAATAAATGAAATACAATACCCATACCATAATTCCCCTTTTTACCATTAAAAAGAGATTGGTTGTGATCATTAACCAATTATAAACAATCCCATTTAAATGAAAACAAATATTTATAAACAAGATGGGAATTATGACGTCGCTCATTCCAAACTGCTTCATGCTGTAAGGGGGCGCTGTTTATACCATGCGGATCATGACAAAACTCAGAAACCTGTATAAGTCCGTATTTTCGGGTCTGTAAAACTCCATCATCTTAGCTGTCTCAATTGTTGAAACATCTGGCCCACTGCTTCTCGGGGTCTTGGTTCGTGAAACCACAGAAGCCTGGAAGGAATCCTTAGCTTTTTATTTTCTGTAGAAACATAAACTAAAACTCCTTTTCTGAGTAACATATCCTTATACTTAAATTTTGAAGTCAAGGCATTTTTAAAAAATGGAAGTTGAATTAATTTAGCAGCATTTATAAGCAAGTGTACTTTATCAGTCGTTCCTTCCTTAGCAATGAAAAAACTGAAAAACACAATAGTGTACAGTATCCAGACTTTCTCTGTATTTCTCATCTTTACATGGCTTATTTATTTATCTATTATTACTTTATTTATTTTACTTTTATTTATTTTTCTCTGAGACAGAGTTTCTCTTTGGAAATCTGCCTGCCTCTGCCTCTGGCGTAAATCCTACCAGCGTGCGCCACCACAACGCCAACTTTTGTATTTATATACCACTTTGTCATTTCATTTTCTCTCTCAATCTCACGTATATTTTTAAACACACTGTAAACCTTTAAAGGTTTTGTTCATCCAAGTCTGACTTCACTGTAAATCTTCACGTTTTTCTGGCCACGTGTCTTATCTGTAAAACCGCGGCTGTTTTAAACTGCCGTTTTTTCATCAAGATGGCGGGCGTAAGTGTGATTTCAGCTTACTGCCTCAGTCCATACTGACATCCAGCAAGAGCTGCCACTTCCAGCTGTACGTACACAACTTTCAATCGTTAGCAGAGTCTCTTAAGAGAACCTTGTTGGGTTTTTTTTCTTTTTCTTTTTCTTTTTATGCCGAGTCAGGAAGACTCCAGTAAGCGAGTCGCATGAATCTCGGCTTGTGGCTAGCAAAACAGAGCACACCTGAGAAAAATGCTGCTACCAAAAATCTGTGCTTCTCTCCATTCTTCTGTTTCTAAAATTCCTTTAAAGCTTTTGTTATTTTGCGTGGAAATTCATGATCCCACTCCTGATCACCATTTTGTTAAGAGAAACTTTTTCTTTGCTACCCGCTTTGGTTTATCCCCGCCAGCTGCCTGAGCTCTGCCGCATTGCAGTCCCCAAATAAACACACAGGAGGCTATATTAATTATGAAGCTGTTGGCCTTGCTTGTTTCTTACTAGCTAGCTATGACTTAAGTAATTACCCCATAATTGTTAATCTAAGTATTTCTCTTACCGGAGAATAGTCCCGGGCTACCTACCCCCATGGCATTACATGTTGACTCTCTTGGGTTTCTCCTTCCCAGAATCCTCCTCGGCTCCTAGTCCCTCCTATCTAGGTTTCCTATTGGCCAGACAGTGCTTTATTGGCATAAGACTTCCACAACACACCTGACAAAGGTTAACTCTTGAATCCCAGACTGATGGCTGGGATTCCAGCATGGGACTGATCAAGACCCCCTGAATGTGGGTGTCAGTGAGGAGGCCTAGGTAATATATTGAGCCTTGGGCAGTAGATCAGTATTTATCATGGGCATACAGATGGACTTTGGGTGCCCATCCAATAATGTGAGATGAACTCTCACCCTGAACTCTTTTGAGGAGGGCCTAGGCCCTGCCCTGGATGAAATGACAGACTATGGACACGCCCATGGAGGGCCTCACTCTCCCTGGGGAAATTAGGGGAAAATGGGGGGGTGTTAGGGGGAGGGCAGGGGAGGAGGGGAGGGAAAGGGAGTGGGACCTGGAACTGACTTTTGAACCAACTATGTTTCTAATCTAAATTTAATCTTAAAAATAAAAAATATAATAAAAATAAAAAAATAATAAAAAGAAAGAGAAAGAGAGTAAGAGAAGCGAGAAAGAAAGAAGGAAAGAATGTAGAACTCAGAAAATATGTAGTAGTGTAGCAAATGCTTGCAGAGCAGCCAGTACAGTCTGCTGGGGCTGAGACTTTCATTGCTTATAGCCAATCAGCTCAGTCTTATTAAGTAGTACCATGACTTAAGTTCAATACCCCCTCCTGGTGCACAATTCCAATGACATATGCCTCATTGTTTCATTCATCTTAATTCCATCTCCTAGAGGTTTACCAAGCCAGACAAATGGCCAGCATAGATTTTATTTTTTGGTCTTTTTATTTTTATTTTATTAATTATTGTTTATAGCCTGGCAGCAGTTTGCTCTTCCTTCCCTCTACTCTCCATCCACTCCTCCTCTGTTTCTCTCCAGGAAAGGGCTGGTCTCACATGTTTACCAACCAAACATAGAGTATCAATTTATAGTAATACCAGGCACTTCCCCTCCTGTTGAGGTTGGACTAGGTGATGTAGTATGAGGAAAATGGTCGCCAAAGCATGCAAATGAGTCAGAGATAGCCCCTGCTCCCACTGTGCAGTCCCACAAGATGACTAAGTTACACAATGTAATGTATATTCAGAGGGCCTCAGTCAGTTTCATCCAGGATGGCTGGTTTTAGGCTAAGTTTCTTTGAGCCCCTGTGGAAGCAAGTTAATGGATTCTGTTGGGTATTTTTTTGTGGTTTCCTTGACTACTCCAGCTCCTCCAACTTTACCACCCTACTTTCTGCCAGATTCCTTGACCTCTGCTTAATGGTTCACTGTGAGTCTTTGTATCTGTTTCTGTCAGTTGCTGGATGAAGCCTCTCTGATGGCAATTGAGATAGGCACCAATCATTGAGTACAGAAGAATATCATAAGGAATCACTTCATTTACTTTAAAAAAATCTTAATAAAGGCAAACTGGATAAAAGAATACAAAATCTAAAAATGAGGGCATACAGTATTATGGAAATCCAAGAAACTGTTTTCACATAAAAAAGTCATTCACTAAATTTACTTAAATTGCAAATAAATATTCAGATAATAAGATGTACTAGTTAATGTTCTTAAGCATGCACATGTAAAATGTAATAAAACATATTTACTTAAATAACTAATTAAGTTTCAAAATTATTCAACTCAGTTAAAGATTAGAAGAGATTTTTAAAAATCAGGCTATTTGGAGAATTGCAAATTCTCTCATCAGGTGAAGGAGTTTGCTGACAAGCCTGATAACCTGAGTTCAAATACTGAGACTCTTATTGTAGAAGGAAAGAACAGAACCTAGCAAGCTGTCCTTTGATCCTCACCATACTCATGCTGTGTGTCATGCATGCATCTGCATACACACACACACACACACACACACACACAATAGCATTCACACTCATGCACATTTGCAAATAATGCACATGCATACATATAGCATACTGAAATAAATGTACAAATGAGATTACTTTTAGTCATCCGTTTCACCAAGAAAGGCAAATGAGAGCGGCAAATAAAGGCCTACTCATGCCTAGTTGAACTCTATTACAGATAATTTGAAGAGGAAAATAGGGTTGCACAGCCATGAATGTGGGTCTTGGCTCACAGTCAGAAGAAGTTTATGGATCAAAGTGGACAAGGAAATTTCAAGTGTCATTTGAGTCACGGGTCATCCATTATACAGGAACTCAAATGCCATTGTCACCATTCCTGCTTGTTGCCGTTTGATCATTCAGTCCCTCAGAGGAGCTCAACGAACCCTGTTTGTAAATGTGAATACGCTCATAACAGAAGAGTCACCTCCACAATGTGGAAGCCTGTGCTTGTGAGTTAAGAGGTGGGTAAACAGGAGACAGAAGTGGATATTTCTGATCTCAGGTAACTGGTGGCATCAGCATCCCGTGGGAACTCTTCCTGCTGAAGCTACACTTCACACAATGGTCCAACCTGTTTTCTCTGCATCTTCTGATCTGGGCTCATAAACTTGGTCTGAGTGTCATTCACACTGCTTTTTATTATTACAAGATTTGTGTGTGTCTCAAGTACACAACTCTGGGGGCTGGTTCATCATTATCTCTAATTTCAATGAGAAGTACACTGGGGTAGAGATAATAACTTATGAAGATCATGTTAAGTGAACACTGGAGCAGAGAGTTGAGAGACAATTCAGCATGAGGGGAAGTGGTTCCTAGTTTCCCCTGATTTAGAACAAGAGATGTCAGTGTCTCAAAGGATGCACCACAGTCACTTGAAATTCTTTCTGTTGTTTTCCTATTTAGTGTGCTGAGTTTACTCATGTGATTATTGCTTCTCATAGAAACTCCTAGTGTTTAACAAATCAACAGCTTATAGACTTGAACAAATTACAAATAGTTTTAAGGCTTTTCATTTGGAAAAACTGTATTTTTTACTCTTTAAATATCAGTTTTTATGCATAAAAGTTCATTTTTAACTTATAAATGGCCTTCTATTTTTGTGTGGGACTAGGTCCACCTGACTACAGATAAAAACACTATATTCAGAATAAGAGGACCAGATTCTCTTTGGAAGCACAGAAGGAAAAGCAAGCCACTGTGAGGATTTCAGAGATCAGTATGTTATGTTCCATGAACATCAACATGCCCTAAAAATTACTGTTGGTTCCTAGTCTCATAAATCAGAAATTTAATTACATATTTAAAATGTTCATTTGTTTCACGTTACTTATTTGCTCATTCCTAGATGAGCAAATTCAATAGCATTTTATAATACCCATTTGAAGAGATGATAGAAAGGAACTAATTTTGTTTCAATCTGTATGTTCTCACTGACATCATCAATGTAAAATAAGTAGCCCCATGACTGACTTCAGGGTCTTTACCTCTTTAACACCATTACTATCAAAGTGATTTTAAGCCAATAATGCTCCACCAGAATAACAAGAATTTAAAGCAGATATTTCCAACTGAATTATGCTTGGCAATGAATGTTCTTACTGGTTTATGAGTTCAGTGAATCTTAGGTCTAAGGACTTAGATATATAAAAGATTATGGCTTAGTCATAGACACATGTCCATGCTGTAATGAAAAGGTTTTAAGTATATAACTTATATTCTTCTACCTCAAATGTTATTCATTTAGAATAATAATTAATTTAACATTTTATTTTTTATTTTTGAGTGCTTGTTTGACGAGTACCCTCAGAGGCCACAAAAGTGGCTCAGACTCCCTGAAACTGGAGTTGCAAATGGCTCTGAACCATAATGTGGGTGGTAGAACCCTGATCCCCTGCAAGAGCAGCGAGTATTCTTATCTACTGAGATACCTCTCCAGCCTCTAGATAATTAGTCTTAAAATTATTCCCATTGTCTGTCACAGGCATATTTGGCTTAGAGAACAAATTGTACCAACAATGATAAAAGGAGTGGGCTCCCTCTGTTGAGTTGTGTGGAGAGGTGAGATGTATAGTTTCTTTGTAGTTTTATTTCCCTTTGATATAATAAGATGAAAGAACAAAGCACTAGGAAATAAAATTGAATTTAAATGAATTAAATGAATTGAATTAAATGAATTATTTAAAAGAGGACCATGAGTCAATTACATTTTCATGGTTAGAGTGTATAATATATTATGTCACAGAGGAAACATTTTGGGTTAAAAATTATTCATGGTTACATATAATTCATTAGGTTAATGGAGTTTTTTAATATCAAGTATTATATTAGAATAATAATAATAGGTTATAAGTAACACATTTTTCTTTTGAAGTGGTATGTGATGGATGGGTTAATAATAAGCACTACGGAAGGTCCTGTCTTGATCCCATAGTAAATCTGAAAAATAGGATTTATGTCAAAAACCTTGTAGGATAACCTCATATGTTAGAACAAATTACTTTCAATATTTGAAGTAGAAGTGAATTTAATTTTATGTCAGTTTGGGCATAAATTAAAGTGAGGTAAAGGGTGTTAGATGAGAGTTAATGGTACTGTCTCTGAGTCTGACACTCAGTGGTGCCATGCATGAGATTCTTACTGTTCCCTTGGGGCTGAACTGAGAGAAGGGAGGGAACCAGCTGGAGTGAAATCAGTGAAGTGCTGCTGCTGACACAGGGAAACTTATATTCTTGAAGTGCCCTTCTAGAAATAAGGGATATCCTGCACTTGGAAAAACTGAGAGAGAGAGGAACATCCGTATTTCTAACTGGTCTTGGCCTATACAGCCAGACTCCCAACTTAAAGTAAAATGAAAGCAAAGAACCAGGGTTATGTGTTGTGCAACACCAACATCAACTTTATCTGTGATCTGCTAGAGATACCCACCCTATTTGGGCAGTATTCAGACCCAGTGCTACAGGATATCCACAAAACTGGCAGCAACAGGGTGTCTAGGAAAAGTTCCAGAGACAGCAGAGACCAGGGGCCTCAAGCTACAATGATGAATCTTTGCAATGAACACCTACATGTAAACATGTATTGATAAAGTTGTTTACTGTGTCACACTGCAGCTTCTATGATGAGATCTTTTTCCTTTTTATCACTTTCATTCTCTTAAATTTTGGGGGAGAGGGGGGATGGGTGGGATTGGGAGGCATTACATGACAGACACAAATAATAAATTAAAAGAAAATTTAAAAACTAATGTTGCATGAGTATGCATGCCTTGGAGAGACACATTTGTAAGATGAACAATTGGGAAAGGCCATTGATCCACTGAACCTGTTACTCATGTCTTCATGAAGGCACTTTGGGTCCAGTCAGACCTGTGAAGTAGTTACTATGGAGACCTGAAGGCTATGAGAAATTGTAGCTCTCTTATCATACTTACAGCTGACAGAAGTTCTAAACATATTTTTGCAAAGTGATTTTTCCCTTAAAGATATTTTAAAAAGACAGTCACTCACTATTAATTTAACATATGCCTGAACCAGAGAAACAGGGCTGACTGTGTCTCATATGACCATATCTGTATTTTACATTTGTTGGTGTTATTGTTAGGATATGAAGCAGTATCTTCCACTGCAATATTCCTTGACTTGTAAGTTTGTTCCCCAGCTGGTAGTGATCCTGAGAAATAATTGGGTCATGGAATAATAACTTGACCAATGAATCAATCCCTGAAGAACTTCATGGAGGAATTAACCATTAGAATTCGGCGCAGTTGCAGACAGTATTCAAGAGGCATGTGGCTGTGCTGGGTATATTTGCTACCAATGCTTCATCTCCATCTCTGACTCCCGTCTACCAGTAGGTGAGTTAACATTCTCCACCACATACTACACACAATACTGTTCTGTCTCACCATGTGTGGGACAAGAAATTGCAGAGATAATTAGCTTGGGCTGAAATATCTGAGGTAATAATATCATAGGAAAAAAAGGTTTCTTAAGTAGTGGACATCCATATTCCTTGGTTTCTGCATATTTTAAGAGTCCTATAAACAAATCCAGTACCAGCACAGGACTAGACAAACAAATGTCAGAAGATGTAGTATTTCTGTGGGTGATTTAAGGAATTAAAACTGAATACAACAATGCATGGATAAGACATGAGAAAAATGCCCAGCTTTTGCAATGTGTAAATTCATGAACTATTTTTTCTGTGTGACTGAGGAAGGAAGAGGAGCAGAGGAAAGTGAAAGTTAACAAACACTTAGGATAAGTATGCGGAGCATGACCCTATGCTGTCTACATTTTACTATTTGCAGAGTCCTCTAGTTAAATGTCACTTTATTGGAATAATTATTGCTAACCATGTTCTTTTTCAGGAGACATACATCAGAGTGTGATGGTATGAATGTGAATGATGACCATAGGCTCATAGGTTTGAAAGGTAGTCACCAGGGAGGGGTACTATTTGAAAGAACTAAGGGGTGTGGTCTTGTTGGACTAACTATGTCCCAGTGGATGAATTTTGTGGTTTCAACAAGCCCATTTAAAGCTTGGAGTACTTCCCTTACTGCAGCCTGTAGACCTGCACACATAAAATTTCAGTTAGTTCTCCAGAACTATGTCTGTCAACAAGCTGCCATGTTCCTTGCCATGATGATAATAGACTACACCTTTGAAATTTTAAGGAAGCCCCCAAGTAAATTCTGTGTTCTATAAGAATTGCTATGGTAAAGCCAGCCACACTGAACTTCTTAGAAGAAAAAGTCGGAGGTACCCTTGAACTAATTGGTACAGGAGACTGCTTCCTGAACATAATACCAGTAGCACAGACACTGAGATCCACAATTAATAAATGGGGCCTCCTAAAACTGATAAACTTCTGTAAGGCAAAGAACAGAGTCAACAAGACAAAATGACAGCAAACAGAATGGGAAAAAGATGCTCACCATACCCACATCTAATAGAGAGATGATTTGCAACATATAAAATGAACTCAAGAAGCTAGCCAACAAAATACCAAACAATCCAATTAAAAAGTGGGGTACAGAATTAAATAGAGAATTATCAATAGAGGAACCTAAAATGCTGAAAGACACTCAAGAAAGTGCTCAAATTTCTTAGCCATCGGGGAAATGCAACTCAAAACAACCTTGAGGTTCCATCTTACACTTGCCAGAATGGCTAAAATAAAAACCACAAATGACAGTCTATGCTCTAGAGGATGTGGAGAAAGGGGAACATTTACGAACTTGTAAGACAAATTTGGAAATCAGTATGGTGCTTTCTCAGAAAAATGGGAATCAGTCTACCACAAGATCTAGCAATTTCATTCTTAGGCATATACCCAAAAGATTTGCATTCATACAACAAGGACATCTGTTCTACCGTATTCATAACAGTATTATTTGTGATAGCCAGAACCTGGAAGCAACCTAGATGTCCCTCAACTTAAGACTGGATAGAGAAAATGTGGTTCATTTACACAATGGAATACTACTTAGTGAGAAAAATCTTTAAATTTGCAGGCAAATGATGGAACAGGAAGAAAACATCCTGGGTGAGATTAGCCAATCACAGAAAGACAAGAATATTATAGGGAAATGCCACTTAAGGTAGACTCTCCACTATTGCTTAGATTCTTATTTGGGTTCATCCTTGTGGATCCCACGAGACTTCCCTAGTTCCAGACTTATAGATAAGCCAATAATGGCTCCCACTATTAGGGTATCTCTTTTCTTGCTCGCCTTCTCTTTCTTTCCCTAACTCAGCCTTCTCCAACCCTTATGATCTCCTAACCCCTTCCCTTTTCCCCTCATCTTTCTCCTCCCTCCCTCACCCTCCCCTTTATTCCCAATTTACTCAGAAATTCTCATCCCTTTCCTTTTGACTATGTTTACGTTTGATTTCTTCCTTTACATGAAGCAAAATACAAAGAAGACTTAAAGAACTTGAAGACCAGCTTGAATACTATCTTTTCATCCCACACCAAACCTGGAAGTTCACAGGAATCATTACTCAAGGTTTAATACTGATTCAGGCAGGCTGTTTTGCCCATGAACATTGTCTCTGGATTCTGATTGTGATTTTTGAGGTTACAAATACCAGGATGATTAACTCAGATACCTAAAAGAATTTTTTTCTTGAAGAGACAATATGCATTTATTTTTTCTGTACATTTCTTGCTCAATTTATGAATTATTAGACTTGGCTGCTAAAGAATCTGTTTCCATCTCTTTACTCTTGCCTTAATATCTCACTCCTTTATTTTGTTATGTAGTGATTAGTGTGTTCCTAACAGTGTGACTCCTTTTTCTGAGTTAGATCTGGCCCAGATTCATTGGATTCTGAGCAAAGACATTCTGCTACTTGGTTCATTTATTTCCACCTTGGCATTTATAAATTTATCTTGTCCAAAACCATAGAATCTACCAATATCATAGGCCTCCTCACTCCTTTTCCTCAGGAACCCTTAACTGTGAGATTAGCTTGGCTTGAATTCAGTATTTTCAAAAAGTTTCCTATGAGGATTGTGAGAATTTTCTTGTGGAGCTAAAGCCTTGCACAACACAGATATAGCTAGCGATGAAAAAACTTTAATCAGTGTCAGAGATTAGCAGTGAACCCTGACACATATTTCCTTACACAGAATATACAATTGTATTTGCTTTAGGTAGCAAAATAAAAACAGGTAGACATAACATTTGCAGTGTTATCATGAATAATTTAAAAATAATACAATGAATCTCTAACCACACATAAATGACATGTAATTATGAGGTTTTTAAGATAAAATACTATGTGATCTCTGATTTGCTGCATTAGTTTTGGTTCTACATAAAGAGAAATATCATTAAGACCAAGTTACTATGAAATAGGTTGTAGCTTTCAATAAAAAGAAATATGTTCTTGGTTTCAACTTCAGAGAAATTACTTGAGATGAAAGCATGTCTGAGTACACTTTTTCTCTCTGTGATAGGAAAACCATTTAAAGTATAACTATATCCAAAGAATTACCTTAAATAAGAGATGTGGGCATTGCAGTCCTTATTTACCACATTCTTCCAAGCCTAAATGTATCTCTTTAATTTTCTTGTGTGTAACCATGCCAGGAACAGCTTTAAACAGACTTCCATGGGTCACATTCTGCAGTGTGTTGATTTGCTGTGTGGGTGTTCATGTTTTGAGTCATACTGTGTATGGCACTTGGTGCTAATGCATTAGACATCATGCCCTGAATTTCAATAGTACAACTCAAGTCTAGTTTAGCTTTTGATGTTTTTCTTCTATGACTGGTAATTATCAATGATAATTATTTCTCTATCATCTATTTTCTGAACTTTTTCTCAAATATTAAGGTAATAAAGTGGCACACTCTACTGGACAAGGAATAAAACAAATGTATTTCTTATGAATCTTTGCTAACACCCTCTTCTTTTTTTCTAATCAACTGATATGCATTCCAATTTTTTAAAATGATAAAAAAATTATAGATTATTTAGTGAATATTAATTAATTCGAGCTATGTATCATTCATAATATTCTGGGTTCTGGAAAAAGACAAAATTTCAACTCTAAAATCTTTCTAAACTTTGTAGAGTGTGGTATAGTTTTTTATTCCTATATAAGTACCTGTGTTATAAGGAAGGTGGTTGAGGGAGGATGGTTTCAAAAATAAGAATTGGATAGCGGAGAGTTTCCCAAGGAACTCACATTGAAATACTCTGTAGTATAAGCACTGGAATTGTTATGTAGGAGTTTGTGGGTATTTTTTTTCTTTGCCAACAACACACTTGTGTTCAAATATGATATTGAGGACGAATACAATCCATGTGACTCGGTGCTGCTGAGGACACCCTGCACACAAAAGTTCCAACAAGGGAGATCTTCCAAACATGGGCAGTCAATTGGGTCAGTTAATTTATGTGGTGTCCACAGTGTGTATAAGTTTATAGAGGCATGATTTATTGGAGATTCTTATAATCATACTTACATTTTCATGTAGAAGGCTTCCATTAGAAAAATTAAAATAGGATTTTCCCTGGGTTATGTGTAGAAAGCATGGTCCTGCCCAGCACTGTGACAGACTGAGTGAAGCAAAGAGATTCACACGTATGCCTTGTATGGTCCACACTGGCCTCTGAGGAGAAAACACGGGCTAGGCAATTATGGTGAGCATATATACAGTGTGGTATGGGAGAAGAGAGAAGAGGAGATGGGGGGGAGAGGGAGGGAGGGAGAAACGGAGGAAGGGAGGGAGGGAGGGAGGAAGAGAGAGAGAGAGAAAGATGGAGACAGACACAGAGAGAGAGATAGAAAGACAGAGAATTGTAGAATGATTGATTCCCAGGGCCATAGTGATATCTGGGCTCAGATTACTGCTGGGGTCCAGGTCTGGGTTCATGGCCCTGCTACAGCCAATTTTGTGTTGATGTCCATGGCTCCTGATACCACTGAAGTTGGAGAGGATAGAGCCGTAGAGAGTTGGCTTGACCCTGACTGGATCTAAGAACTTGTACTGCCCCTATCCTGCTGAAGCACTCGAGAGAGAGGGCCCTATACCTCATCTGGGCAGCATAGTAGAGCTGCCCCTATTGGCAGGAGGTTCAGATCTAACAGCCCCGAGAGCATAAGAGTGGGATAGCTGGATCACCCTTGTCTAGCCTGCAATGCGGTAGTGAGGGCAAGGGAGGGAGGAAACCACCCTTGTCCATCCATCTGCATCTGAAGAAGATCTGACTCTTCCTTTTACCAAAAACAGGTCTTGTCCCTCCTCTGTGTAGCACAGTAGAGAAGACCCTGTTGGTGATGGCATGGCTGAGCCATCCCGGAAGTCATATGCAGGGGATAGCTGGCCCTACTATCCTGAAGAAGTGTGGAAGAGGAAGAGATGCTCCCCCTAACCCCTCACCTCTAGCCACCTCTGCCAAATGAGGGAGCTAGTCCTCCCCCTTACCAGCTGTAGTAGTTATTAAAGGGATCCTGTTCCTTGCCTGGGAAGCACATTAGAGCAGACCCTGTTGGCAGTGGTGCAGGTGACCCGACCCCGAGTGCATGAGAGTGGGAGAGCTGGACAAGACTCCCTTGTCTGCCATGTGATGGTGAGGGTGAGGGAAAGATAACCTCCCCCACCCCTCATCCTTGCCACCTAATGCGGACAAGGGAGTTGACTAATCCTACTGCTCACTTGCAGACGAGGTACAGGTGAACAATTCCCATGTGTGAGATCAGGCCTGACCCCTCATCTGACATTTGGTGTCATGGGGAGCAGTGATTCCCTTCCCACTCCTCCCACCGGTGACATCTGATAGATCTAGCCCTGAAGTCCTAAGATCAAGAGAGATGTCCCTGTTCTTACCAGCTGCAGCACTTGGGAGAATAGCCCCTGAAACTTTACACAGTAGAGCAACCCCTGACAGTGCAGGTAGGAATGGGAGGACTCTGTGGTCTGAAAGCAGAACTGGCCTGTCCCTTGCGGTGAACCATCTTGGACAATGTTGGAGAATACGCCCTGGTTGTGAGAACAAGGGAGAACAGGTGGGCTCACCAACCTTGCGACTACCCAGGCCCGGAAAGAGGGTCATGAATTGGCCCACTGCAACATCTGTCCCATCTGTAATCTACTAGAGCACAGGAAGGAGCATATCCTGCAGATAAATAAACAAAACTGTAGGATCTCCATGACACAGGACAACAGTAAGATATTCAAGAGGAAACCCGGTGAGGGTGAAGTATTGATGATGTAGCAGAAGCCAAAAGCCTGGAACCAGATCCATGACTCTTTGCAATGAATACTTGGAAGTAAATATATATGGATAAAAAGATACATTTCATGATGCACTGTGTCACACTACAGATTCCATGTGGGGATTTATGATTTTTTTCTTTTTCTTCTTTTTCCTTGTAATTTTTTTATTTAATTTTGGGGGAGGTTTGCAAGGACAGAGAGTAGCTATGAAGGGAATGGAAGATGAAGGTATCAAGATGCATGATATGAAAGAAAAAAACAATTTAAAAAGGTTTAAAAACACAAATATCAAAACCATCTCACCCTTTGTTTTCTGTTATGGACAGCAAAGTAGAGTACTACACATAATCCTTCCTGAGAAACATCCCACACTAAGTTACCTATTCATGGAGCTTAGTGATTCACTCATATTGATTTTTTCTGCAAATAAATTCAGCTGCCTGAATTTGTGTTGCTAAGAAATGCATGAAATTGCTTCATTAAAATTGATCTCTTTCTACTCCATATTACTTTGTACCTAGTATTTGTGTTATGTAAAACTGTAGTTTTCAGATCAATAATTTAAAGCAAAAATGAGAATTTGCTTACTTTTTTAAAAAACACCTTCAGAGATTACTATGATTCTTCTTCAGTAGGGCTGTAGTGGGAAGGACTAAAATGTGTGTGCGTGAATATATGCGGGTATGTGTGCATATGTATTCATATATACATATGTATGTATAAACATGTTTGTGTGTTTGAAATATGTGAGTGTAGACATGCATATGTGAATATGCACATGTGGGCATGTACATATACATGTGTGTACTTATATATGTGTGTAGGCATGTATATGTGCATGTGTGTGCATGTGTGTTTGTGAAGTAATTTTTAATGTTCAGTAGAAAAGACACTTCCAGTAATCACTTCTTAGACTCATTTGTCTAATTTCTGCCTGTGTACAAAATCCTTCTCTATAATACAAGTGTACTTAAAAAATAAATTATCTTATTTTTCTGAGCCTTTCTGATGTTCTCAGGACTGAATTGAAGGACTGATGGTTTTCATGTAAATTCCTGCTTACACAGTCCTGACAGGCACCACTTTATCAACAATTTGAAGTAAGAGCCACAATTCCTGCAAAATTTGTGATTCAAATTTGTGTAGACTTCGGGATCCAACTAATTATTTCTGATTCAGTGTCATAGCCACAAAGGTAAAAACAGAAATGTACAAGTTCAGTGTGTTTACTTCTGTCTTATAAACATTGTTATTCCTAGATAGTAGCTTCTTGGGTTATTTGACATTACAAACTTCCTATCCAGGTATGGACATTATGTAATAAGATATTATTATCTAATATTTGAAAGCACGTTTTCTGACTGTATATAGAGCCTGTACTTCATTTTTCTGCATCTTAGACAACAGGGAAAAACCTGTCTGGATCTATTTATATTGCCCTAGTAGAGTGAGGCCCTGCCTAAGATCATATACACATAGGCCTTAAGCCTACTTTGATACAATTTTCATGAAAATACATACATATATAAAAGGAGTAGAACCTTAAGTTCATTATCTTCATAACAAATGGTTTTTGGAATTCTTGATTCTCAGTTGTTGAGAAACGTCAAGATACCCCGTAAGAGCAACATTTTCCTTATGACCCTATAATTGTTTCCATCTTTCGATCCTCCTTCAATTTTGGTAAAACTGTAATGCCCTTGCAAAAAATGGAGTGTCATTACAAGGCAGTTGTTTCAGCATAAAATGGAACCCAAAAGTGAGATCTCATTAGACAAATGGAATATGGAGAAGCTGTATGAAGAAACCCAAGACAAAGTGATGCTCTCTAGAGAAGACTGAGGAAGGGGGAATGAACCAATCCTTTCTGAAGGCTGTTTTGCCAAGTGATTGTTGATGGTTACTCTGTCTACCTTGATATCCTCCTCATAAAAAGAGGCCTCCTGGAGCAAGGAATCAGATGTTCCTTCAGAGAGAATTGACATTGTATGGACAACAGTGTGAAGTTTGGGTTTGTCTTTCTGTGTCTCTCTCTCTCTCTGTCTCTGTCTCTCTCTGCCTGTCTCTCTCTCTTTCTCTCTCCTTATGACTAGGGTTGTGTAAATTGATTGAGACCTCCAGAGAGATTAAAGAGCCCCTTCCTGAGTGTCCTGGTACTCTGTGTGTACCCCACGTTGACTCTGAAACTGTGATCCCTTTCCCTCTGTTTCTCCTGTTCTGATATAACAGTTGTGTGTCCCCACACCTTGCAATTTGTCATTCTTTCACTGCTGTGATAACTGAGAGTTTATTTGCAAGGTCATTAAGCTGACAAGACTCAAGGGAAATCTTCACAGCTGTTTCTCCGGGGGGGGAGATGCTGAGATCAGGAAACTCTGCTTTGATTTAGACATGTATTTCACTAAAATGCCATATGATAGCAAGTGAAGTACACAGCAGAAGCATGCCAATTAGCTTGCAGACCTATGATATCTAGCTGCCCTTGCCTGACTTGAAAATCAGCTAATCCTGACAGATGCTCACAGATCAATAAAGTACAGAAAGTGTTCAGTGATAAAGCTTTAGGCTATTCCAAAAGTGAACACACACACACACATACACACACACACACACACACACACACACACACACACACACACACACACACACACACGAACAAACAACGGAGAACACAGGAATGTAAGCCTAAAGGCCTCTTTGTTTTCATTATTGTTTCAGTGTACCCGCAATTACATAAAAGCTGAACTATAACCATAACCTCACAGTTATTTGATTTCACTGTTTAAATTTTCCCCAATATCCTGATTAGCCAACTGTAGGTAGGAAGACGGGAAAATAAAGGCACTTTCCATTCTTCAGAAGACTGCTTTTTAACAATGGAGAGAAACACAAGGCAGTTCCACAGATGGTGTGATCAGATCCTGCAGCACCTGAAGAAGGAAGACAATCAAGAGAGCTGATGCTAGAAAATTGGATGCCCTACTACGGCAAATGACCTAGAAAAGCAGAAGAGAAAATAGAACCCTTCAAGTTTGAGCTGTCTCATGTAGTGTCATCATCTTTCGATGTTTCTTCCTATAACTTATGGACAGTAGATAGGGGATCAGCACTTATTTGTTCTAGCTGTTTTGAATAAAGCTAGATAGAATTGGATAGCTTTAAATAGAAAAATCAACCTTTGTTCTAGCTGTTTTGAATAAAGCTAGATAGAATTGGACAGGTTTAAATAGAAAAATAAACATTTTAGTAGATATAATGTGATCTTTTCACTCCTACTTAATCTCACTATTCATATAAAGGGTTAATTCTTTTTGTTTTGTTTTGTTTTGCTTTTGTTTTTCAAGGTAGGGTTTTTCTGTGGCCTTGGAGGCTGTTCTGGAACTAGCTCTTGTAGACCAGGCTGTTCTCAAACTCACAGAGATCCACCTGCCTCAGCCTCCCGAGTGCTGGGATTAAAGGCTTGTGCCACCAATGCCAGGCTGGGTTAACTCTTTTTAAATAAGGGCAGAACTAACTCACAGCAACATGGTGATGAGTTGGAAAGGAATCACAAGTGTGAAGCAATTTCACTAGGTAGTTTTTGGAATTGTTAATGAAGAATCTCTTTCTGGTTTCTTTTTACATAATTCTCCAATTTATGTACTCTAGACAGGTGTCTAGTACATGAATGAAATAATTGAAGGATATTCAAAAATAAATGAAATGAGACACTTAGTCACAAACTTCAAGATTCTTCCAGGGTGTGAGGGTAAACACATCTTGAGTTTCACTTGTTAACATAACAAAGTCTACATCCCATACCAAGTTGCACTTTAACACAAAAGACTAAATGCAGTTTGAAACCTTTTTCTCTTCACACTTTTACTCATAGGTGCAAGTGAAACATCAGAAGCCACAGCTTGTATGTTTCAAGTAGAAACTGAAATTCATTCTCAGCAATACTTCAGAATACTCAATGCTTTAATTAGTAACTTTCCTTTTATGTTCATCTGATTTTATGTTATTACAATTCTTTCACATGTGAGGAAAGAGAGGTATATGTGTATATTACCTGTGTATCATGTATGTGTCTATCATCTATTCATTTATCTTCTATCTGTATATTGATCTATCTATCTATCTTCCTTCTCTCTCTATCTAAAACTATCTATGTCTCATCTATCTCTTAGATATTATATTATACTCCTGCCTATTAAAACAGTTCCCCACAATGTTTTAGAAATCAATGATTAAATATATCTCTTGGTTTTTAGAATTTTGAAATTTAAATTAAAATATCTAAGATTTCTTTTTTCATATTCAGCCAAGATTTCATGAAAGTTTCTGCTCTAGTTTGTTTTTCATTTTGTAAGATTGTTTATTGCTTAACTCTTTGTAGATGTTCTTCATGCGTTTTTCTTGAATTATCCTATTATTCTCAAGCTTATATAATATTGGTTATCTGGTCATTATTTTTTTGCAGTTAAAAGCAACTTTCAGTCTCTGTTTATTTATTTACAATTTTTGTTTATACATCCCTACCAAAATTTTCCCTTCCTCTTCTGCTCATATTTCTTCCCTTCACAATCTCCCCATCTCCTCCTATACCCATAGATGTGCTTTTCTAACTAAATGATATATTAGTGTTTAATGGTAAGAGATAGATTGAAGTCAATTATCAACATGGACCATATAGAACTTATTAAACATTACTGTAGAAATAGAAATGTGTATGAAGGATAAATTGGGTCTCAAAATCCCCCAACCTGATACGTGTATCTTAAAATTCAAAGCTTATTATGAGTTTAGAAGTTTCTTCATCCCTTTGAAGGGTCTTCTAATTCTAAGTTATTATCATATAATAGATATTGTTATATTCTGCAGGTAAAAATATAACCATAGAAAACAAAAAAATCAAGTTTCTAACCTCAAGCAGGTTCAAGAGATGGGAACTGCAAACTTAGTCAAGAGTCACAGCACGTGAAGGTGTTGGATGCAGTCCTCGGGGTGAGCATCCCAGCACTTGGGCCAGTGATGCTTTAGAGGGTGGTTTGTTCAAGCCCATCTGTTTCTTCACCAATACCTGCTACCACTGTGGCATTTGTACTTTACCTCATTGGACTGCCAGTAGCTCCTCCCTTCAGGGGACCACATTGTTGTGCATTTACAACATCTCCCTCATCATTCCTAGGAAGCACATGTATTGATAAAAGAGTGGCCAGAAGCCAGCATCAGAATCAAGTCTGCTTTTATCATGTTATCCCTACTCTGGCTTTTACCACCCTTGAGAGATGAACAGAAACTTAAGTTGAAACAGCTACAGTAACTTCCCTTCCTTTTGGGCTTAATATTTACCCGGATGAACCGACCCATTGAACTAGTTTTAGGTCTAATAATCTTAGTGTGTGCATCACTTATTTGGGCCCAATGGTCCACAGCATCATTAAGAAAGAAAGACAGATGTTCTCTAAGAGTAGAGTCTTTCTATAAGTCCAGAATGAAAGGAGTCCAAGTCATACTTCCACGGAAATGCTTCTTCACTTCTGTTTTTCAGTAGTATTTTCTTTAATACTATTGAGTGAACATCAGAAAACATTACGTTGGTATTAATTTTTATTTATTTCTATGAAGTTTACTGTCAAGTTTTCAGAAGGGTTATTAAGAAAGCTTGCATTTTTTGTAATTCACCATTTGAAAATGTGACAAATAAGAAATGAATTGAGCTTACTGCTGTCAAGAAAATGAACTGTGTGGTGGCATTTCAAAGAAAATGTAAAATTATTCCATCAAGCCTAAAAATCTCTACTATAAGTCAAATTTTAAATGGCATTATGAGATATGAAACTACTTTAGATTTTTCCTGTGTGAGATAATATAAACTCTTGTTTATCCTATTTTAAATCAGTTTTTTTAAAGTCAAACCCTCACTTTGTAGACTACCAATTGGAAGAGAAAATTATTACACCATAAAAAGAAAAAATACAGACAAACCTTCCAGGTACAGATTATTTTATAGGATTTTTCTCTCCTTTTAATAGTTTTGAGTTTGTAATAAATGTTTCAATACTTAATTTTTGTTGGAGTGGTTTTTTGAGACAGGGTTTCTCTGTGACTTTGGAGGCTGTTCTGAAACTAGCTCTGTAGATAAGGCTGGTCTGGAACTAACAGAGATCTGCCTGCCTGTGTATCCTGAGTACTGAAACTAAAGGTGTGCACCACCACTGCCCGGCATGTTTTAATGCTGTTAATGCAGGCTAACTAGTGACATGGTTCTACACTGTGAATGACCCACATAATTTTTTATGATTCTGGCCAAGGAGTTTGGAAACAGTTGAGAAGCCACTGACCTCATTCACAAATCACTTTAAACAACTGACAGGCAAATGTGCCACTCTTAATGACCTAGAAGCAGAAAGTATGTCTAATAGATTTTTAAGTTGTTCCTAGGTGTTTAAATAGTATATTTTTCTAGTGACCTTCTGAAGTAAAGTGGACCAGATACCCCCCAACCATCCACTAAAACAAGACTCAGAGATTAAATAAGTCAACCCCATTTTCAGGTGTCATCAAAGTACAGTTAGGTGGGACTTCTTTAGGAAAACAGGCATGGTGTTTTGAAAAATACTCTTTTCATCATTTTTAAATTGCCAGACTGCATTATCTCACATGAACATTGTATATATTTCATCTCAATAGAAAACCATCAAAAGTGATGCATTTGTCTTGCCACTACCTCCCATTACGAGTACTTTTATATGTAAGTTTTGAAATCATATGTGTGTGTGTGTGTGAGTGTGTGTATAATAATGAATCTCCAGGAGATGGAGTTGTAGGCAGCTGGGAGTAGTGAGATATGAGTTGGTTTCCTCTGTGAGACCAGGCATGCTCTAATGTGCTTAGGGATCTCCTTGACACTTTTGTGCACACCCATAACTTGGGGGTTTACCTCCCTTCCCATCATCCCCCTTTACCTTTTATATCAGTTTGTTCCACTATCCCTCCTGCTGTGATGTCTGTGTCTTCCTAACCAAGGTCATTTCTACTTCCTGGGATCTACAGGTACTTCCAATTAATCACACCAATCTGCATGTTGAATGCTGATACCCACATATGAGTGAGAACATTTGTTTGCTAGATCTCAGTTAACTCACTCAGGATGATGTTTTTCAACTCCATCTATTTACCTTTGGATTTTATGGTTTTATTTTCTTTCTGGCTAAATAAAATTCCTTGAAATCACATTTTTATTATCCATCATCAGTTGAAGGGTTCCCATACACAAAGCCATTGAAAATAGAGGAACTATGTACATCACTGAGCATATGTCTCCATGATTGAAAACGGAGTCCTTAGGTATATCTAGGAGTGTCGTAATTGAGTTATATAGTAGATCTATGTCTAGTTTTCTGAGAAACTACCATAGTTATTTTGACAGTACCTTTACCAATGTGTACTCCCAACAACTGTATATGAGGGATCTCTGCCCCTACATCTTCATCAGCATTTCTTTTCTTTGTTTTGGTAATCTTGTTTGGTAATCTTGACACCATTCTTATTGTTCTAGGACATATAGAAATCAAGAAGATTGTAGTAAGGATGCTTCCTTCCTCCCAGATAGCTGTTTTAGTTTTGTATGGGATCAGGAAGGCTGCAGGCAGTAATATTCATTAACAGCTTTATACAAGCTGTGAGCCCTGTGACCTCCAAAATGATATATTTTATGAGTGTAGCCAGTACCATCCTGATTGGATCTAAGACCTATGCCATAGGCACAAAGACGTGCTTAGTATTGTGAATCTCTCCTCAATGTTGCAGTGTAATTATACAGCTCAACGACTCGGGAATCATTGTGGAGGAAGGGGAGAAATACTTAATGATACAGAAGGTGGAAAGAAAAGAGCAAATCAATGTCTACTTGAATGGACAAGACTGCTTCATGCATGAACACACTACAACAGTAGATGTCTACATAAGACCGACACATATCAATCCAGTCATGATGGAGTTCATGATCCCTTAGTATTGAGGCACTAGGGGCAGTTGATGGTTTCTAGAAGAGGAGAAGACACTCTTCTTTAAGGATGTGGCTCCTGGTATGTCAAATATGTTCCAATGGAGGGTCATGCACATAAGGGTATAAAAACAGCACAAAACTGGACTCTACTAGTAATTTAATAAAAAGGCATAAAGCTGAGGGGGAGATAAAGATTAGGGAGGAGGTAATAGAGGGAGTGAGGGATTAATATGACTAAAATACATTATATGAAATCATAAAGTATTAAAATATTTTTAAAGTTGACAATGGCAATCCTGCCTAAAGCAATCTACAGATTCAATGCAATCCCCATTAAAATCCCAGCACAATTCTTCAAAGACCTTGAAAGAACAATAATCAACTTTGTATGGAAAAACAAAAGACCCAGGATAGCCAAAATAACCCTGTTCAACAAGGCTATATCCGGAGGCATCAACATCCCTGACTTCAAGCTCTATTATAGAGCTTTAGTCCTGAAAACAGCTTGGTATTGGCACAAATATAGACAGGTAGACCAACGGAATCGAATTGAAAACCCTGATATTAACCCACACACGTATGAACATCTGATCTTTGACAAAGAAGCTAAAAATATGCAATGGAATAAAGAAAGCATCTTCAACAAATGGTGCTGGCATAACTGGAGGATGGCATGTAGAAGACTGCAGATCGATCCATGTCTATCTCCATGCACAAAACTTAAGTCCAAATGGATCAAAGACCTCAACATAAATCCAGCCACACCGAACCTCTTAGAAGAGAAAGTGGGTGGTACCCTTGAATGAATTGGTACAGGAGACAGCCTCCTGAACATAACACCAATAGCACAGACATTGAGATCAACAATTAATAAATGGGACCTCCTGAAACTGAGAAGCTTCTGTAAGGCAAAGGACACAGTCAGCAAGACAAAAAGGCATCCCTTGTTTCTAATGTAAATTTAAACTTAAAAATCAATAAGAAAAAATAAAAAAATAAGAAAAAATAAAGAAAATATTTTTAAAGTTGAAAACAAACCTAATTAGGCAAATAACTTGCTTCATTTAAATAATAATTTTAATATGGTGAAATGAAATTGGTTTTAGGAAAAAATCAATGTGAAATATCAATCAAAATTTATGGTAAAAGATAGACTATTGTAGATAATGGGAGACTTACATATGTAACACACTAAAAGATGGTAAGATATCTTAGCACAGTAAACTACAGAAAAGAATAATTTTGTCATTGATATTGGTGTAAGATAGGAAGAAGTTAATGATTCTGATATAGGGGGCTAGTGAAAATTCACATAGCTCACAGCTATGTGACTATGACCCATAAGACACAGTGGCTACAATGCAAACATCCATGAATGACATGTTTTTTTTGTATCATAGCTTATCTGCAAAGGTTAAAGCAATTTTATAATGAGCTGAAAAAACACCTTTAATAGCGTAGTTTTCTAAGAGCAAGAGGGATCCCAGGACACATCATCCTTCACAGAATATTATCACACCCTTAAGCACCATGCTAACCTGCTAGGACCATTGAAACACATTTCACTGGGATGAGCTCCAGGTAAAATTCTTTGATGATCAAAACACTCTTTAAAAAATAGTGAACACAGTGAGGTGCTTGACAAAATTTTCATGAAGGAAGAAAGGGAGAGAAGGGAATAGAAGACACAGAAAGCCCGGTTATAAGAAATTTTCCGTGGGGCTAGAAAGATGGTTAAGGGTTAAGAGTTAAGAACACTGGCTGCTCTTGTACAGGTCCTGAGTTCATTTCCAAGAACTACTTGGTGGCTCATAACTATCTATAACGAGATCTTGTGCCCTCTTCTGTCATGTAGGTGTATATGCTGGCAGAACCCTGTGTACATAATAAATGAATAAATAAATCTTAAAATAAAATAGAATTTTACTGTGCATTGGAATGGTTTTCATAAAGAAATTACAGAATTTCAACTCTTGAAAATGAAATTAGATATATAGAATTTAATCTGTTCAGCACATTTTTCAATGGGCTTCATACTAAAGCTTAATCCTAGCATGTACTCACCTCAAATTTCTCAGTGATTTCAGCAGGCACCTATACTTTGATATGGTAGGCATTAGCGCAAAAGCTAATAACACATTTGGGCTGCATTCAATATCTGAAAACAATCTGCATCTTAACTGACCCATAAGAGACAATATTGTCAGTGAATAACTCCAAAGACCAGGGTAACATGAACAACAGAGTGATGTCTCTAGCACAGTAAGCAGTCAATGTGAAATGCCAATTAGTATTATTTGCTGGTTGGTCTGAACACAGAGCAGTACCCACCCTACTGAGAAATGCCTTCAGCCCCAGGAGCTTCTTTTCACAGTCATGATTTTTATACAAGGAATGATTTACTTGAAAATATGTGTTTTTAGATTAAAAGGGGCCCTCAGAAAAGTTGGGAGTAGAAGTCAAGCATGAATAATTTCCTATTCTGTTGGCGGTTACGAGTGATGTATTCTTCAGTAACATTTACAGACTTCCCTGAAACCTGTAAATTTACTGGAAGCTTAATTAAATAGATCAGAATAGCAACCACTGTTTAATTCATATAGCTGGGTCTAAGAGACTACACCCCGCTGGCTGTTTAAGCTATTGAGGAAAGTGGTTGAATGTGTGCAGAGACAGACTGGGGGTTCTTTCCCTTTGAGATAGACAAGAGTTTCTACTTAAGAGTTTGTGGACATAGATTAGGTGAGTGGAAGAAAAGGTCTATCTTGCCAGTGATGTGGTGTATGATTTGATCTGAATGCTAGAACTTTATAGATGTAATCCTGGATTGAGGCCTGCATGGTGCTCACATTCCCCACTTGTGCCTGTGGCTGAAGATGTTGGCGTCTGAAGGTTGACTCTCACCAAGCTTTGCTAACACTCATTATTTTATGGGAAATTTCAGGCCTAGGCCTTCTTTCTACCATTTGTCCCCCTCATATGTGGGCACTCTGAATCAGGTGTCCGTGGTGTCTGTCTCCTAAGATGACGAGCATTAAAGCAAGCTGGGGGCCTGAAGGCCCTGAATGGTTTTTATGGAGCTGCCTACAGCCTAAGAGAGAGAGAATCTGAGGTCAGGAAAGGAATCTAGAATGTTTCTTGTGGCCTGGTCTGCCTGCCCCAGAACCATTGCAGACCTGTCTGGTCCTGCTGCCGAGTGAAGGCAGGTCTGCAGATAGACCACACCTGAGGAGATTTAGGACAGTTTCATGGAATTAAACTCAAAACGTTGGCTGAGTGGAAAACAGGTGCTGCATCTGGGGCCAGGGAGAGGGCTTCACTTTTTTGTTCTGTATTTTCTTTGGGCTGTACCAGGGCATTCATTGCTGGGACAGGGGTGGGGTGGAGGGCAGAGATACCAAATGCATTGTTCCACTCAGTACATCTCACTTGTTTCTAATAAAGGAAGCAGCTCAAAAAAAAACTTACTTCTGCATTAGCTCTGTAATATCTTTTCCTGAAAGCAATCACATGTTCTGTATGAAAGGGCATTTTTGATGAAGAATTGCCACCATTTGAGCATCTAACCATTGTTTACTCTTTTGGAGTGATTGGGTAGGACATGCAAATACATCTGTATATAACACCTGCTTATGGAGCCGTGTTAGGGAACTCGAGTAGTTTGATTAAAGACCACCAGACATAGATGCCATCAGAAAGCGAATTTATTTCCTATACAAGTATATGAGGGGTTGTTTAACTGTGCAAAATGGTGACAACCCTGAGGAGAACATGAAGGCTCATTTTACACACACCCAGTGGGCATTTTAGGGACAGTAAGGTCATCCTCTCTATGATTTTCTAAGCAAGTGGCAGTTGCATTAGTAATTTTCTGACTGGCTAGGGATAATATGGATTAGTTTGGATCGCAATTTTTCCCTTTTGGGTATGTTTGGAAAATTCCCAGGCTCTGTCTCTATCTGGCCACTGCCTTGAGATACTGCAGGAGGCTTAGTACACACAGCTTCTCCCATCAGCAGCCTCATTCTTCCCATCAGGGGCATTGTTAACTGATTGTTCATTGTGGCTTCCTTAGAAACTGCTTGTATAGTTTCAGGAGGCTGTACCCGAGGCCTAGTTTTTAAAAATAGTATCATGAGAAGTCTGTCATGACTTTTGTTTGGTTCTCTCTAACAGCTGGAAAACGAAAGAGGTAACATGGTAGTGGTCAGGGAACAGCTTAATTTTCCGTCCAGCTTGGATTTGGGAAGAAGCATTTTTCCCTTGCTTCTTTATTATTCTGACATCATAAGGTATGTGCAGAGGTTTTTTTAGCTCTTTTATAGGATATTTTAGAAAACCAAGACTACAAATCCTACCACCAGAAGCATTCAAATTTCATCACTAGCACATCTATGTCTTCTTAAATTTCAAGCAGTCTTAACTTTGCTCTTTTTTCTTTGAGTGAATGTTGTTTGCTGAATCTACTGAGGGCTAGAAATCTCTCCCTTCCCCACTATCTATTTTCTTTCTTTCTTTCTCTCTTTCTTTCTTTCTTTCTTTCTTTCTTTCTTTCTTTCTTTCTTTCTTTCTATCTCTGTGTGTTTCTATTTAACATAAAAGAACATTTTAATGAATTATTTCTAGTTGACACAATGAGATTATTTCTTCAACAATACTGTGGCTTACACCCACTATCATATATTTTCAATGGCACCCTCTGGCCACTATCAGTGTTACTGGATGTTCTGATTCACCATTTTTTAAAATTTTTTCCTCACATGTATTTTTTTGTAGTTATGAATTTTCACCTACCTGTTTTCATATGAGATCTCTTTGTATTTAGAAACCTCACCTAGGCCTCATGGCTCAAATAAAGGAGATTGCAAAGTCAACATGAACTATTTTGTCAATCATACTACTTATGTAAATTAACAGTAAAACTAACATAATTTTGGTGTTATGAATTTATCATATGTTTACAAGTTGATCTTCCAAATCAGAAGTTAGTTAGATCTTCTCCTTTTGCTTTAGAGCTGGGGGATAATATTCCATTTTCTGAGCTATAGAACCCTGAAATGCAGTTCGTGAGCTTTCAATTACTTTTGTTGCTAAAATTACGTCTATGGCTGAGTATGCACAATTATAGCTACAGACTCTGCCCAGAATTGATAGTAGCTGTAGTCATGGACACAGATTATATCAACTCCCTGCTCCTCCAGACACCAGTGGCATTCTGTCCTACCTGGATCATACTAGAATTTGGGTCTTTTGTGGAACACACAGTGAACTAGGAACAGTTCTACTTGTAACCACAGGAATCAAGGAGACCATAGAGGTATACTCTCTCAGCCTAGGCACATGGGGGAGGGCCTAGGCCCTGCTCCAAATGATTTGACAGACTTTGAAGATCCCCAATGGAAGGTATCACCCTTCCTGGGGAGCAGAAACGGATGGGATAAGGGGTTGGAGGAAGGCAGTGGAGAGAGGAAGGTGAGGGAACTGGGATTCACACAGATGATATAGAGACATGGGAGAAGTGCAGTAGCCTGAGTCAGGACAGATGAGGAATTCTTTTTGGCAAAAAAATAACACCATGGCCTGAGTATGAAACTATACTGAAAATTGCATGTATTAACCTTAGAGGTATCAATGAGGATTTGGAGACTAAAACAAAACCTTATAAACTATTGTAATACAGGTATATTTTAGCAAAGTATATTAGAATACTAGCTCGATATTTATTCTAATCTTTGTATAATTATTGATGAAATTCCCAATTTGTTATTGGGTAACTAGTGAATATATATTGAAGAAAATGTAAGGAAAGGTTACAGAGATGTCTCTCATGGAATGAATGATAATGGGAGGTTTGCATTCTTGCATTTTGTCATGCTCAAAATTTTCAACTTATCCAAAATGCAACAAGGTAAAGTTTCTTCTTTTATCTTCTACAAATGCACTGTAATATCTACTCTTGGACTTTACTCTGTTTCATTTAACAAAGAAAATCTGTATGATGTGTAAGTTTGCTGGTGCCACACCTTTTCACATCCAGACAGATCAGTGCATCCAAATGCTTCTTGTTCCTCACAGGCATGTGAAATGTCACCTTACAAACAAGGTGGCTTCAGTATCTTTCATCTTATGTTCTCTCTTTCAGAATGCAGCATTCCTACCATGCTGACTCTCAAAACTCCTCTTAGCGATCTTCTGTGGATGCATTGCTCTATGCTGGGTTATCTCCATACCTTGAGTTTCAACACATTCTGGAGTCTTGAATTATTAAAGAAGTAACACCACTGCCCTACATCTTCACATAGCCATCATAGTCATTTTCATTCAATGGTTTCTTAATCCTGTGATAATAGAAACCCTGTAGGGTCTGGAATGATAATGGTTCAGATATTTCAACAACCCAGTTGTTGTTGCTCTTTGGGAAGCCTTAGGTAATTCAGATTTGTTGGACAAAGTTGTGTCACTAGGAGTAGGATTTAAGATTTGAAACATTACACCACTTCTAGGTTGCTGTCTCTGTTTCTTTGTTATTTTTGGATAGCATTTATCCATGGCATACAAATGGACTTCGAGTGCCCACCCCACAATGAGGGATGCTCTCTCAGCCTGGATTCTTGCTGGAGGGCCTAGGCCCTGCCCTGGATGAAATGACAAACTCTGGAGATCCCCCCAACGAGGGCCTCACCTTCCCTGTGGATCTAAGGGGGGAGCGGAGGAGAGGAGGGAGAGGGAGCTGGGATTGACATGTGAAGCAAGATTGTTTCTAACTTAACTAAAAAAGGAAGAAAAAAAGAAGTTTGAGCTTCCTGCTTCCTACTTCTATTACCAAAGCTACTGCTTGTTTCTACGCCTTTCCCCCAAAGACTTTGGTCTCTTCTGGAGCAACAGGTCAAGATAAACCTTCCTTCCATATTAAACATTGATCATGGAATTTTATCACACCCACAGAAATTAATTATAAAGACCCTGATTCTTGTTTTCCCGATAGAGTTATATTTAACAGAGGCAATGACTTTCAGTTCTTGCTAACACAGCAATATTGGAAGGAAGAATGAAGAATTTCTTTGCTTAACCATAGATTTCATTTTGTATTTCTCTAAAAAGGCAAACACAATATTGATTAGGCATCAGGCTCTATGATGGAGGTGTAGAGTGTGTTTCAAATTGTCCAAGAAGCTGATCACATACTTGCTCTGTTCTAGACACATAAGTTCTACAGTACAGAAATTATAATAACAATATACTCTTCTTATAGTTTAAATAACAGAATATCGGGAAGTTAATGTTAATATCCAGAAAGTAGCAAAGCAGGCTTTGAATTCAATTAATTGTTGCCAGATATTTTAGAAGGTGACCAAAAATGGCAGTAAATTGTCTCAGAGCAAGTTTGACACATTGCATACCTGGAGTGTCCAATGTGCTAAACATAATCCTGACCTCTGATAGCTCATTGTAAACAGGGAAATTAGACATTTAAGCAAAGAAAACTATTAGCAAAAAAGAAAGGCCATGCTTACAATAAAATATTATTACTTTAAAAATGGGCTCAGAAACCAGCATAGGACCAACCTAGTCTAGCTGATCTTGGGTGTCAGTTAGGAGGCCTGGGCAATCTATTGGACCTCTGGCAGTGGATCAGTATTTATCCCTACAAATGGATTTTGGGAGCCCATTCCACATAGAGGTATACTCTCTCAGCCTAGGCACATGGGGGAGGGCCTAGGCCCTGCTCCAAATGATTTGACAGACTTTGAAGATCCCCAATGGAAGGTATCACCCTTCCTGGGGAGCAGAAACGGATGGGATAAGGGGTTGGAGGAAGGCAGTGGAGAGAGGAAGGTGAGGGAACTGGGATTCACATATAAAACAATCTTGTTTCTATTTAAAAAAGGAAAAACTGTTAAGATGTTCATTCTTATAGTACTCATGTTGCTTTTCCACTCAAATCACATTCAACTTATACTTACAACATAAAAATAACATTAGCTTGTGACAGAAAGTATCCTGTGTGAAAGTTATAGAGACAGAAATGAGCAATGTGCAATAAAGGAGTAAATTATGTAAAAAAGAAATAATGACTCCCGCTGTGTACACAGCAAATAAGATGGTATCAACATTTATGAGGCAGAAAGTGACAGAATCACAGGGTGATGCAAACCTACCCCTGTTAGTGTTGGAGACTTGACCACCACTTTAATACGGAAGACAGGTCTCCCAGATAGAAAAACAATGACATCTCAATTGATCTCAGGAGCACTGTCAGACCCTGTATCCAAGCATACAACAAGTGGACAACTTCCTCCAAGTATAGCAAAATTCAGGTGACACTGACAGCAAGACATGTTATACTGTGTGACTACTCACATTTTACAGACACAAGTAAGAGAAATCACACACCATCTGCCTTACCCTCTATGGAAATTAAATAATAATCAGTATGGAAAGACTAGCAGAAAATCTAAAATTGCTGGAGTGTCTCCAACACATTCTAGGTAAAAAACAATGGATCAAAGCAGACACCAGTGGAGAACTTTTAAACATTTTGATGTAACTCTTATATAAATAATACAAATTGTCATTGTTTTGATTACATTTACAGGAGCATTTGAAAGGCTCAGATAGTGTGACATAGTGCTTCGTTTACAAAAGGCCAAAATACACTTATTTCATTGTGGATATTTTATTTTATCTTCTGCTGCTGCATCAAGTTTCATAATTTAATTTTCCTGTTTCCACAACACCTGGAAAGTACTTGATATTGCTCCCCCTTCTGAAAATTTGTGGAAAAATCACCAACGTGCCCTGCCCTCAAGGACAATTTCTAGAAAATACGAAGATAAAGGAATTGAATATTTGAAAAGCAGGATCTGTATTTCACAAGGGAAGCTCCTGGGGAGGAGGAGGCACATAGTTAAAGAATGCCTTTTTTTAAAGGAAAACTGAAAGCTGTTGGTGAAATTCTAGGAAAAGAATAGCAAGAGAAGACGACATTTATTTCTTAAATTTTTAGTATTATTTTTAATTTTGTGTATGTGGTGTGAATGGTATTTGTGAGTCGTGTGTGTATGTGTGTGTGTGTGTGTGTGTGTGTGTGTGTGTGCACATGTGTGCATGTATGCACAGGTGTCCACTCAGGACAGAAGAGGCGCATCAGATGAGTTACAAGATGGGTGAAGTTACAGGGAGTGAGCACTAGAAACCAAAAATGTGTCTTCTAGAAGAGCAGAACTCTGAACCATGGAGCTATCTGTACACCTCCTAAGTGATTTCTAATAGGCTATCCTTATTGTATAAAATTAATTTAAGAAATGTAGTGACTGTGTAGAAAATGAGATGGTCACAAGTTGTTGTAACAGGAATACTAAAAGAGCCAGTAACAGATATTGGGGTTCAAGCCTCAAGGTGAAGACCAGAGAAGCAAAGTAGCCAAGCCAGTAGTATATCTTAGCTCTACCAAGCTGAAATCACAATCCTGTCTTCAGGATTGCCAGAGGAAAAACGCCCTGAATTCCTGTCTCCTCTTCCTTATATTCCTTTCTTTACCCAGCCATATCTTTCTGTCTTCACCTCCCTAGTGCTGTGATTAAAGTTATGTGATCAAATATACTTGGATCAACGTTGTGAAGGTGTGAGCTGTTACTCTTCAGTGTTGTGTAGTCCAGGGTGGCCTTGAACTCATAGAGACCCATCTGTCTGTCTCTTGAGTCCTGGGATTAAGGTTTTGTGGCACTACTGACTAGCTTCTACAGCTAACTAGTGTGACTCTCTTTACTTCCTGATACATCAAGCTATCTTTATTAAACCATAAACAATATATTACCACAAGTTGTTACAGATAATAACTGTGAATGAACTAGTGAAAACAAGTCTGGACTCAGGTGTTAACTTCTGTAACAGAGGCAGAATACCTGCTGTAAAATCCCACATTGCATAACCGAAAAGGAAGTACCAAAATGCATTGTGGTTTAACTTTACAGTCACATTGTGATGGATGATTTAATTATCAATTTGACTGATATAACATCATTTAGTAGGCAAGCCTTTGGGCTTATCTGTGAGGGATTATCTTACATAGGTTATATTGAAATGGGAAGACCCATGTACTATGGGCAGCACAATTCCATGAGCTAAGTTGACAGACTTATTGAAATGAAAATCCTATCTATGGGCAAGAATTCATCTCTCTCTGCTTTCCAACAGTGGATGCAATGTGAGTAGCTCTTTCAAGCGCCTGCTGCCATGGCAGCCCTACCATATTAAACCTTAGCTTCAAGGTGTCAACCAAACCAAGCCTTTCTTTCCATTACTTGCCACTCATCAGGGTTTTGTCACAGCATTAGGGGAAGTAAATAACACACCCACATTATTCCCTTTCCTCATGTGCACAAGAAACTTCTCATAAGCATAAGACCCCTGACTGACAGCTGGAAGGCCAGCATGGGACTGATCCAGACCCCCTGAGTGTGAGAGTCAGTGAGGAGGCCTGGGCAACCTATGGGGCCCTGGGCAGTGGATCAGTGTATATTACTGGCATACAAACAGACATCATGTGTCCATAACACAAAGAGGGATGCTCTCTCAGCCTGGACTCTTAGGGGAGTGCCTGAACCCTGCCCTGAGTGAAATGACAGACTCTAGATATCCCCTATGTAGAAGGAAATGGCAATAGGGTGGGAGACTTGGGGAGATGTTGGGGGGTTGCCAGGGGAGGAGAGGGAGAGGGAACTGGGATTGACATGTAAAACAAACTATTTAAAATTAAAATGACTATGGACACCCCCCATGGAGGGCCTCACCCTCCCTGGGGGAATGGGGGGGGTTGGGAGGAGGGCACGGGAGGAGGGGAGGGAAAGGGAGAGGGACCTGGAACTGACTTGTGAAGCAACCTTGTTTCTTATCTAAATTTAAACTGGAAAACAAAATAAAAAAAAATAAATGGGTCAACTACATAATTAAACCATAAAAAAATAGAATGGGTTTAATAGTCTAACAATAAATAGTTCAGTATTGTAGAGCATAAATTGATTTCCAAATGAAACTAATTTTCATTGCAAAAAAAATTAAAATGACAAAAATGTAAAATAAAAAAATATATGGCATAGATTTTTATGTAGTAGCCAAATGCCTTTCTAGGCATCAAATTGCCAACTAGTCAGTAAGAATGTATTGAGGGATAAAATGACTTAGAAGTGGTATGGCTGTCTGGAAGAAAAGTGCTGTCTAAGATATTTGCTAACTATTTCAATGACCCTGGAAATCATGAGAATGCATCATCATTGTGGTAAGGATTAGCTCAACAAAACTCAAGAGAATCACACATCTCCATATACTCTATTTTACTCCTCTTTGTAAATGATTGACAGAGTAAAAATGATTACACAGCAGTTACATTTTTTCTAAGAAAAAATGAACAAATATTTTATCATGGAAGAAACATAAGATATCTAGTTTACACATCCAAAAGATAGTCAACTATGAATTAAAAAAAAAAAACATACACAACTTGGAAACTTAGTTTTTCAACAGCCAAATTTGATTATATATGGAAAGCATATACTTACTTCAACACAGCAAAACCATCATTAAATTAACTTACTTATAAGTTGAAAATTGGAAATTTAGACTTAGGAAAAAAATGGGCATAAATGTGAACAAATAGGAGGGAAATTGATGAGGACCATAAATATGGTATCAGTAAAGTTGAAGGATCCTGACAGGAGAGGAAGGATCCAGTGTTTTGAAACCAGAACATGTTGAGATTTACAATAAAAACATAGCAGGACAGAAATCACCCTCAGTCTTGAGGCAAAATATATGATTTTGTGAGATGTGAAAAGCATAGGTTACCCTCATGAAGAAGTGAGCAGGGCCTGTCTGCTCGGGATGCCAAGCTTCTTTGTTTACACCTTGTCCATGAGGTTCATACTGGCAATGTTTCTGTCTCACATGGACTGGTTCTCTTGTGCTAGACTTAATTTTTATTATGATTTCTGCTTACATTTCAGGTTTTAGTGTGTGTGTGTGTTTGTGTTTCATTCCTGGTTTACCACCCGTAGAGAAATGTGTTTATCCCTAGGAATCCTTTTCTGCAGGATGATAAATGTATATATTCTGGCAGTGTGGAACAAGGAGCAAACAATAATCCAGGAAGCATGTGCTAACTGTGACTTCCATATGCTTTTTCTTCTACTTCAAAGCACTATCGAGGGAAACTCACTTCTCCAATACAGACAGAAGTATTTGGGGTTTAGAAAAAGGATTCTGAACATGTGTTTTTACAAATGAAGGAAATCTTCATGATATGAGAGAATGAAATGAGAGTAATAAATTTCAGTATAATCATCATATGAGATTCTTAACATGTATTATACCAAGTGTGATTCTTGCCATGCATGGTCTAGAAAATGATGGTTTGCTACCAAAGACTATTCACTTGAATACTTTATGAAGTAGTTTTTAATAGTTCAGTGACAAAAATAATGCAAAGGTTCAAAGAAGATCAAATGGAATACAATTAAGTTCAAAGTAAGTTATTTATGAAGTATAAGGTAAAACGTTTTTAAAGTGTTCCTCTGACATTGTCAACAGAGGAAAGGAGAGATAACTAACCTTCTATTTCTATCATCATGTCTGACCATAAGAGACACTAAGATCTGAGGTTGCAGAATTTACCCTTTCTAAAAGGTATACTCAGTGTACAAACATGAGTGTTATGTGGAGTTTGACCTCGAAGGAATCTAGTTGAGAAAATTATGAACGTTTCCCATAAGGAAGATGGATTTGGTTCTTAGAGGCATTTGTAACTATGCAAAAAGAAATATGTTGAGTGCACCTCAAGGAAGATTACATTCATCCATTTTTGGTATGCTTTAACAAGTAAATAAAATTATTCATACTGAATCTGAAAATTCTCAGACATTAATGGATTTCCCATCATGATTTTTATTCAAAATACATCAGAAAAAGCACTATTCTATCTTTATGTTGTAAACATTAGGGAAAGAAAAAATAGTGATAGCACTTACTAACACTTTATCAATATCTGCTTGAATGTTTTTCCGCACTCCACTAGCAAACATACACGTAAAATATGAGAGGTTCAAGTCTCCAGAGAAATCCCTGTCAGAAGGTTTTATTGTGTTTGACTATTACTGAGTCATTTTTAGGGGCAGAAGGTTGACATCTACCCTTGTGATTTACATCATACTGTGTTAGTGTAAAGTAGGACTTGCTTCCCGCAGCATCAGAGAATAAGGAAAGGTTGCAAATGGCTCACAGCTATGGGTGGTAGTTGACAAGCAATCAGGAGCAGCTCTCTTGTTCTTCACAGAAGTGGCACTAACATTGACAAACGCAGTTTTATGCTACCTGTAATTCTTATTTTAACTATCTTGAGGAGGTGCTCAAACACCAAAAATACATGAAGAACTTCATTAATGTTTTGATAGTTGATCATAAGCTGGGAGATAAACAAATATTTAATCACATACATTTGTGGATCTGGGTACATGCATGTGTGTGCATGTGGCTGAGGGTGAAAGATGCCCTGGAACTGGAGTTCCGGCAGCCAAGAGTCATGATGTGGATTCTGGGAAATGAAGTCTGGTCCCCTCTACAAAGGCATGGAGATCTCTTAACACTAGACCAATTGCCCAACACCCCAACACCCCCACCCAATAAGAAAGAAGCTTGCTTCACATGTAAATCCCAGATCCCTCTCCCTCCCCTCCTCGATTGCACCTAAACCAACCCCCAACACCCCCACCCAATACCCACAATATTCCCCAGGGAGGGTGATGCCCACAATGAGGGATTTCCAGAGTCTTTTATTTCATCCAGGGCAGGGCCTAGGCCCTCCCCTCCCTATGTGTCTATCCTGAGAGAGCATCCCTTCATGTGTAATGGGCTCCCGAAGTTCATTCACATACCATAGTAAATACTGATCTATTACCCAAGGCCCCAGAGGTTACCGAGGCCTCCTCACTGAAACCACATTCAGGGGGTCTGGAGCAGTCACATGCTGGCATCTCAGCCATCAGTCTGGGCTTCAAGAGTTCCACCTTGTCAGGTCAGCTGTCTCTGTGGGTATCACCAGCGCGGTCTTGACCCATTTGTTCATCACTCCTCCCTCCCTGCAACTGGGTTCCAGGAATTCAGTTCAGTGTTTAGCTGTGAGTGTCTGACTATGCTTCCATCAGCTACTGGACAAAGGCTCTAGGATAGCATGTAAGGTAGTTGTCATTGTTATTATTGGGGAAGGGCTTTTAAGTTAGTCTCTCCACTATTAGAGTGCCAGTTGGTGTCATCCTTGTAGATTTCCGGAAATCTCACTAGAGCCAATAATGACTCCCTCTACTATGATATCTCTCAAACTGCTCTCTGTTCTTTCCCCGACTCAAACTTCCTGCTCCCCCATGTCCTCTTGTCCCTCTCACTATTCCCCAGCTCCCTATTTCCTCTCCCCATGGTCCCAATCCCCTCAGGATATCTGGCCTCATTCCCCTTCTCTAGAGTACTATGCATATCTCTCTTGGTGACCTCCCTATTTTCCAGAATCACTGGCACTGGGACTGTAGGCTGGTACTCCCCTGATACAAGTCTAGAATACATATATGAGTGACTACATACCATTTTTGTCTTGTTGTGAATGCATTACCTCAATCAAGATGTTTTTCCCCTAGGTCCATCCATTTGCCTGCAAATTTCAAGATTCCATTGTTTTTTCCCAATGAATATTATTCCATTGTGTAAATGTATCACATTTTCCTTATCCACTCTTCAGTTGTGGGGCATCTAGTTTGATTCCAGGTTCTGACTATTACAAATAATTCTGCTATGAACATAGAGGAACAGACATCCTTGTTGTATGAATGGGCATCTTTTCAGTATATGCCTAAGAGGGAAATTTCTGGGTCTTGTGGTAGACAAATTCCCATTTTCTTGAGGAATCTCCATACTGATTTCCAAAGTGGCTGTACAAGTTGGCACTCCCACCAGCAGTGGAGGAGTATTCCACATCCTCTCAGTCATGAACAGTCATTGGTGGTTTTGTTGTTAGCCATTCTGACAGGAGTAAGATGATATGTCACAGTTTTAATTTGCATTTCCCTAATGGCCAAGGATGTTGAGCACTTTCTTAAATGTCTCGCAGCCATTTTAGACTCCTCTATTGAGAATTCTCTGAATGGATGGTGAACACGGCAAGGGGTGGGGGGGGAGTGGGAGCTGGGAAGAAGAGAGGGGGAGAAGAGGAAGAGAGAGTAGGTCATGGGGGAACAGTAAGTTGAGTGGGTGGGGGTAGAATAGGGGGAAGAGGGAATCATACGTTAGAAGACAGATCAGGCACCAGAGTGACCTCTAGTGATCTAAAGGTATAACACCAATTGGCAAGCTAAGCAATAGTGGAGAGACCACCTCGAATGCCCATTCCTGATAATGAACTTGATGTCTATAACCATCCGGGAGCCTTCATCCAGTGATTGATGGAAGCAGAGGGAAACACACAATTAAGCACTGAAATAAACCCAAGGAAACCAGTGACAGAGAGAGAGAGGAGTGATGAGCAAATTGGCAAAGAATGGGCTGGCAAAACCAGCAGAGACAGCTGATCTGAACAGGGGAGAGCTCTTGGACCCCAGACCGACAGCGGGGAGGCCAGCATGGGACTGATCTGGACCCCCCAAATGTGAGTGTCAGTGAGAAGGCCTGGGCAACCTATGGGGCCCTGAGCAATGGATCAGTGTCTATCCCTGGAATACAAACAGTCATCGTGTGCCCATAGCAAAAAGAGGGATGCTCTCTCAGCCTCATAGGGGAGTGCCTGGACCCTACCTGGAGTGAAATGACAGACTCTAGATATCCCCTATGTGGAAGGAATTGGCAATAGGGTGGGAGGCTGGGAGGGAAGGGGAGTGCGGGAGGAGGGGAGGGAGAGGGAACTGGGATTGACATGTAGAACAAACTATTTAAAATTAAATAAAAAATGATAAAAGAAAAAAAGAGAAGTCTCTGTTTAGTTCTGTACCCATTCTTTTAATTGGATCCTTTGATGTTTTGGAGACTTGCTTCTTGAGTTCTTTGTAAATTTTGGAGATCATCCCTCTGTCAGATGTGAGGTTAGTGGATATATTTTCCCATTCTCTGGGCTGCCTTTTTGTCTTGTTAACTGTGTCCTTTGCCTTACAGAAGTTTCTCTGTTTCAGGATGGCCATTTATTAATTGTCAATCTCACTGTCTGTGCTACTAGTGTTATGTTCAGGAAACAGTTTGATGTACTAATTAGCTCAAGCGTAGCTCCCACTTTCTCTTCTAAGAGGCTCTGTATGGTTGATATCTTTAATTCATTTGGATGTAAGTTTTGGGCATAGTGATACTAATGGTTCTTTTTGCAGTCTTCTACATGCCAGCATCCACTTATGCCAGCACCATTTGTTGAAGATGCTATCTTTTTTCCATTGTATAATTTTAGCTTCTTAGTCGAAAATCAGATGTTCATAGGTGTGATGGTTAATATCAGTGTGTTCAATTCGAGTCCATTGGTCTACTGTCTATCTTTGTGACAATACCAAGCTGTTTACAGGAATACAGCTCTAAAATAGAGCTTGAGGTCAGGGATGGTGATGCCTCTGGACATTGCTTAGTTGAGCAGGGTGGTTTTGGCTATCCAGGGTCTTTTGGTTTTCCATATAAAATTGAGAAGTGTTCTTTCAAGGTCTGTGAAGAACTATGCTAGAATTTTGATGGGGACTGAATTGAGTTTGTAGATTGCTTTTTGCAAGACTGCTATTTTTACTACATTGGCCCTACTTTCTACTTTCTGGTATATTCTTAAATATCTTTACTTAAAAACTCAAATTTCTTGAAATATAAATCCTTCAATTGTTTGGTTAGCATTATCCCCAAGGTATTTTATGTTGTTTTTGTCAATTGTAAAAGGTGATGCTTCTATGATTTCTTTCTCAGCCTGTTTATTGTCTGTGTATAGTAGGGCTACTGATTTTTTTGAGTTGATCTTTTGTCCTGCTGCCTTGCTGAAGGCATTCATTAGCTTTGGGAGTTCCCAGGTAGAGTTTTTTGGGACAGTTATGTAAGCTGTCATATCATCTGCAAAATAGTGAAAGTTTGACCAAGGAAATTAACTACAACCGGGAAAACATAGGCATTAGATAATCACACTTTACCAACGGTTAATAAAAAAAAGGGGAGGAAATCCACATAAAATTCCAACAATAGCAACAGCAACAACCATTCCAAAACAAACATGAATGAGCAACCAATAGTCATTAATATCCCTCAATATTAATGATCTTATCTCACCCATGAAAAGGCACAGGGTAACAGAATGGATTAGAAGACAGAATTCATCCTTCTGCTGAATAAAAGAAACACACCTCAGCTTCAAAGAGACATTTTACCTCAGAGGTCAGGCTTGGGAAAAGGTTTTTCCAATCAAATGGACCCAAGAAATAAGCATGGGTTGCACTTCTAATATCTAATGTATTATATTTATACTAAAATCAACCAAAAGAGATGAAGGAGGTAATTTCATACTCATCACAGGATAAATCCAACAAGATTAAGTCCCAGTAATGAACATCTATGACCCAAATACAAAGGCATTCACATTCGTAAAAGAAACATTACTAAAGTTCAAATCACATATAAAACATCGCAAACTTATAGTGGGAGACTTCAGCATTCCACTTTAACCAATAGACAGGACTACCAGACAGAAACTTAAAAAAAAAACAAAAAAACAAAGAAACTAATAGAAGATATGTCCATCTAAACACAAAAGAGTATAACTTCTTCTCAGCACCACGTTGAACGTTCTGGAAAATTGACCACATACTCGGAAACATAGCACATCTCAACAGGTACAAAAAATTGGAATAACTCCATGTATCTTATCTGACCACCACGCTTAAAATTTAGAATTGCAGAAAGCCTATAAAATCATGAAGTCCAATCTGAGGGTGTTCTGGTAAAAGCCAGAGCTGAAACACACCATGGGCTGCTCTCTTCAGTTGCTGTTACAGATTGTATCTGAAGGTACATGGCAATGGCCAATGTGTTCCACACTCCCAGATTGCTGATTTGCTCAAAACGCACTCAGTTCTTAGGCTCATTACATCATCATGTCAAAAAGAGCAGCCACAGAGCCTGAGTCAAGATGGCAGCGGCCATCAGTATGCTTGCAGCTCCAGAGATATTCCAAAGAATTTGAGAGACCCACAAAGGCTTCAAGCGATTACATGTTGGTGAAGGATGAATCTGAAGAGTGCTCATGATTTTCGAGACAAGACCGACAACGAAGAATAAGTCAGGTCTTATGGGGAGATGCTTTTGAAAAGTATACTCCTTAAATAGGAAGAAAGATGGCAAAATGGAGTTGCTCATGGAGGAGAGAAGGGAAAGCAGAGATGCAGGGGAGCTTAAATTAGGTTTAGAAACGACAAAGAAACGTGTGCTGTTTCTGGGGAGGGCCAGTTCTTAGCCCTTGATCCGCATGCAGCTGCCTGTGCTTCAACTCACATTGCTCTCCCTGTCATTGGGCAGGATAACATGTGGCCTTTTCACTGTCAGAGGCTGCCGTCAAGGTGGTCATGAGCAGTGAGCTGTAAGATAGCTTTCTCGAAGGCGAGGATGGTGCGGTGCAGCCTGGAGCTAAAAGGGAACCTGCCTCTGAGGTGCTGCCCAGCCACAAGATCACTCTGAGTTGGGAAACAACAGGATATCCAAGATGAATCTCAGCTGTCAATTTTCCAGTGTTTCAGAACCACAACAATGACTCATTGCAATAAGTATCTATATGCAAAGCTGTTTGGGCAAGGAAATATACTATGTGACACACAGTAGTTTGCAATGCGACTTTAATTAATCAAAGTGCAATAGAGAGGTGGGACAGATGAGAGAATGGAGCTGTACATGCAGGCTTTGCTCCCAAAAGACCTACAAGCTGCAAGATCACCCTGGCTGTTAGCAAAAAAATATCTAAGATGAAGTATGGTTCATTTTCTGCAGTAAGGATCCTGAAAGACAACGATGGTCCCTCCTGCCTCCTAAACTCATGTTGATATCTGAGTTTCACTGGAAATCATATGGAAGTCCATGCTCCAAGCTGCTTCTAGCTGTTATGGGCAGAAGAAACTTCTTTCACAGTGATGTTAATGACTCCAGATTTATGTTAGAATGAGAGACATTAAAGATTTCTGTGACATCTCCCCAAGGAAGCTATTAAAGAGAGTCCTTAAAAGTTGTGGCAATGTTCAGGAGAAAGCAAAGTAAATATCAAGAGAATGAGGAAAGTCCAACAGGATGACACAGTGAGTAAATTTACCACTGGTAAACATGAATAACTGAGTTTAATTCCCCCAGTTCCCACATAGAGGAAGGAAGAAATGTCTCCCTCAAGTTGCTCTCTGACCTCTACATGTACAACCTGATACATGTGATACATGGTCGCCACAAACACACAAAGTCCACACATACACACACACATAGTAAAATACACACAGTAAAAATTAAGAAAGGACAAGTTACTTTTTAATGTTTTTAAATTTTTAAATTTAAATTTGAATTAGGAACAAGGTTGCTTCACATGTCAATCCCAGGTCCCACTCCCTTTCCCTCTACTCCTCCCGTGCCCTCCACCGAATACCCCCAACTCCCCCTCCTTTCCCCAGGGAGGGTGAGGCCATCCATGGGGGTGTTCATAGTCTGTCATTTCATCCAGGGCAGGGCCTAACCCTCCCCCAAGTGTCCAGAGTAAAAGTGCATCTCTCATTGCAGGATGGGCACCCAAAGTCCATTTGTATGCCACAGATAAATAATGATCTACTACCCAAGGCCCCATAGATTGCCTGGGCCACCTCACTGACACCCACATTCAGGGGGTCTTGATTGGGCTCAAGCTGGATTCCCAGCCATCAGTCTGGGATTCAAGAGCTAACCCTTGTCAGGTCAGCTGTTTCTGGGGGTTAAAGCAGCTCAGTCTTAACCACTTTGCTTATCAATCCTCCCTCTCTGTCACTGGGTTTCTCGAGTTCAGCTCATTGTTTATCTGTGGGAGTGTGCCTCTGCTTCCATCAGTCATTGGATGAAGGTTCTGTTTCCCAGACTCTCTGGCCATGGGATTGTAGGCTGGCACTCTCCAGGTCTATGTCTAAAATCCATGTATGAGAAAGTACATGCCATGTTTGTCTTTTTATGACTGGGTTCCCTCACTCAGGATGGTTCCTTCAAGTGCCATCCAATTGCCAGCAAATTTCAGGATTCCATTTTTTTTCTGCTGAATAGTACTCCATTGTATAAATGTACCACATTTTCACTATTCACTCTTCAGTTGAGGGTCATCTAGGTTGCTTCCAAGTTCTGGCTATTACAAATAATGCTGCTGTGAAAATAGTGGAACAGGTGTCCTTGTTGTATGAATGGGCATCTTTTGGATATATGCCTAAGAGTGGAATTGCTGGGTCTTGTGGTAGGCCATCTTCCATTTTTATGAGGAATCTCCATACTGATTTCCAAAGTGGCTGTAGAAGTAGGAATCTCTCAACAACATTGGAGGAGTGTTTCCTGTTCTCCCCAACCTCTCCAGCATAAACTGTCATTGGTGTTTTTGATTTTAGCCATTCTGATAGGAGTAAGATGGTATCTCAGAGTTGTTTTGATTTGCATTTCCATAATGGCTAAGGATGTTGAGCATTTTCTCAAGTGCCTCTCGGCTTTTTTAGACTCCTCTATTGAGAATTCTCTATGTATTTCTGTGGCCTAACTTTTAGTTGTATCCTTTGGTGTTTTGGAGACTTGATACTTCATTTCTTTGTAAATTTTGGTGATTAGCCCTCTGTCAGATGGGGGGGGTTAGTAAATATCTTTTCCAATTCTGTGGGCTGCCTTTTTGCTTTGTTGACTGTGTCCTTTGCCTTAGAGAAGCTTCTCAGTCTCAGGAGGTCCCACATATTAATTGTTTACCTCACTGTCTGTGCTACTGGTGTTATGTTCAGGAAGCAGTCTCGTGTACCAATTCACTCAAGGGTACCACCCACTTTCTCTTCTCAGAGGTTCAGTGTGGCTGGATTTATGTTGAGGTCTTTGATCCATTTGTTGAAGATGCTTTCTTTATTCCATTGTATATTTTTAGCTTCTTTGTCAAAGATCAGATGTTCATACGTGTGTGGGTTAATATCCGGGTTTTCTATTCGATTCCATTGGTCTACCTGCATATTTTTGTGCCAACACCAAGCTGTTTTCAGAACTATACCTCTATAATAGAGCTTGAGGTCAGGGATGGTTATGCCTCCGGACATTGCCTTGTTGAACAGGGTTGTTTTGGCTATCCTGGGTCTTTTGTTTTTCCATACAAAATTGATTATTGTTCTTTCAAGGTCTGTGAAGAATTGTGCTGGGATTTTAATGGGGATTGCATTGAATCTGTAGATTGCTTTTGGCAGGATTGCCATTTTTACTACATTGATCCTACCTATCCAAGAGCATGGGAGATCTTTCCATTTTCTGAGGGCTTCTTTAATTTCTTTCTTTAAAGATTAAAATTTCTTGCAATACAGGTCTTTCACTTGTTTGGTTAGCATTACCCCAAGGTATTTTATGTTGTTTGTGGCAATTGTAAAGGGTGATGTTTCTCTGATTTCTCTTTCAGCCCTTTTATCATCTGTATATAATAGGGCTACTGACTTTCTTGAGTTGATCTTGTAGCCTGCCACTTTGCTGAAGGTGTTAATCAGCAGTAAGAGTTCCCTGGTAGAGTTCTTTGGGTCATTGATGTAAACTATCATATCATCTGCAAACAGTGAAAGTTTGACCTCTTCCTTCCCAATTTGTATCCCCTTAATTCCCCTTTGTTGTCATATAGCAATGGCTAGAACGTGAAGTACCATGTTGAAAAGGCATGGAGAGAGTGGACAGACTTGTTTTGTTCCTGATTTTAGAAGAATTGCGTTGAGTTTCTGTCCACTTAGTTTGATATTGGTTGTTGGTTTACTGTATATAGCTTTTATTATGTTTAAGTATGTCCCTCTTATCCCAGTTCTCTCCAAAACCTTTATCATGAAGGGGTGCTGGATTTTGTCAAAGGCTTTTTCAGCATCTAGTGAGATGATCATGTGATTTTTGTTTTTCAGCTTGTTTATATGGTGGCTTACGTTGATGGATTTTCATATGTTGAATCATCCCTGCATCCCTGGGATGAAACCTACTTGATCGTCGTGAATGATTGTTTTGATGTGTTCTTGGACCCGATTTGCCAGTATTTTATTGAGTATTTTTGCATCAATGTTCATGAGGGATATTGGTCTGAAGTTCTCTTTCTTAGTTGGGTCTTCGTGTGGTTTGGGGATCAAGGTTATTGAAGCCTAGTAGAAAGTGTTTGGCAAAAACCCTTCTGCTTATATTGCCTGGAATATTTTGAGAAGAATTGGTATAAGCTGTTCTTTGAATTTTTGGTAGAATTCTACACTGACCCCATCTGGACCTGGGCTTTTTTGGTTGGGAGAGTTTTGATGACTGCTTCAATTTCCATAGGGTTTATAGGTCTACTTATATTGCTTATCTGTTCTTGATTTAATTTTGGCAAGAGATAGCTATCCATTAAATTGTTGAATTTTGTAGAGTACAGGTTTTCAAAGTATGACCTGAGGATTCTCTGAATTTCCTCAGAGTCCGTTGTTATGTCCCCCCTTTTCATTTCTGATTTTGTTAATTTGCATGCCCATAGTCTGCATTAGTTAAGTTTGAGCAAAGGTTTCTTCTAGCGCCATCCATTTGTCTGAAAATTTCAATATTCCTTTTATTTTACCACTGAGTTGTACTCCATTGTGTAAATTTACCACATTTTCTTTATCTTCTCTTCAGCTGAGGGGTGTTTAGGTTGCTTCCAGGTACTGACTATTGCAAATAATACTGCTGTAAACATTGTGAATCAGATTTCATTGTTGTATGAATGTGCGTGTTTTGGGTATAAGAATGGGATTGCTGGATCTTGTGGTAGATTGATTCCAATCTTCCTGAGCTACACTGATTTCCAAAGTGGCTGTACATGTTGACATTCCCACCAGAAGTGGAGGAGTGTTCCCCTTCCTCCACATTCTCTCCAGCATAAACTCTCATTGGTGTTTTTGACTTTAGTCATTCTGACAAGAACAAGATAGTATCTCAGAGATGTTTTGAATTGCATTTCCCTCATGCCTAAGGATATTGAGCACTTTCTTCACAGTCTCTCAGCCATTTTAGACTCCTCTACTGAGAATTCTCTATTTAGTTCTGTACCCAACATTTTAATTGGATCCATTGGTGTTTTGGAGACTTGCTTCTTGAGTACTTTGTAAATTTTGGAGATGAGCCCTCTGTCAGATGTGGAATTAGTGAAAATATTTTTGCAATCTTTGGGGTGACTTGTTTGTATTGATGATTGTATCCTTTGCCTTACAGAAGCTTCTCAGCTTCAGGAGGTCTCATTTATTAATTGTTCATCTAGTGTCTGTGCTGCTGGTGTTCGAATCAGGAAATGGGCTCATGTACCAATCCATTCAAGGTTACCGCACACTTTCTCTTCTAAGATATTCAGTGTGGCTAGATTTGATTTATTTGGAATCAAGTTTTATGCATGATGATAGACATGGATCTATCGTCAGTCTTCTACATGCCAGCATTCAGTTATTCCATTTGTTGAAGACACTTTCTTTTTCCATTGTATAATTACAACTTCTCTTTCAAAAACCTTGTGTTCTTAGGTGTGTGGGCTAATAACAGGGTTTTCAATTTGATTGCTTTGATCGACGAGTCAGTTTTAGTGCCAATACCACACTTTTTTCAGGACTATGGCTTTGTAATAGAGCTTAAAGTCAGAGATGATGATACCTCTGTCGTTTCCTTTATTTTACAGGGTTGTTTCAACTATCCTGGGTCTTTTGTTTTTCCATATAAAGCTGATTATTGTTATTTCAAAGTCTGTGAAGGATTCTGCTGGAATTTTTATGGGGATTTCATTGAATCTGTAGTTTGATTTTGGTGAGATTGCCATTTTTAATATGTTGATCCTACCTATCCAAGAGCTTGGGAGATTTTTTTCATTTTCTGGTATCTTCTTTAATTTCTTTTTTTAAGATTCTAACCTCTTTCTACATAGGTCTTTCACTTGTTTGGTTACCATTACTCCAATATATTTTATGCTGTTTGTGTCAATTGTAAAGGATGATGTTTCTCTGATTTGTCTCTCAATCCATTTATTGTCTGTGTATAGTAGGGCTACTGGTTTTCTTTTAGATGATCTTGTATGCTGCCACTTTGCTGAAGGTGTTTATCAACTGTAGGAGTTCCCTTGTAGACTTTTTCTGGTCACTTATGTAAACTATCATATCATCTGAAAATAATGAAAATTTGACACCGCGCTTTCCAATTTGTATCCCGTTGATCTCATTTTGTTGTCTTATTGCTCTACCTAGAACTTCAAGTACAATATTGAAGAGATATGGAGAGAGTGGTTAGACTTGCCATTTTCCTGAGAAAACCTCCTGCTAACAAGCAATTACTCACTTCCAAGCTGTATTCTGCTGTTAAATAGGATGGCTTTCATTGAAGTTCTTTTCTATTCTTAAGATTATCATTTTCCATATGCTTTGAGAACTTCTTCTTAAATGCTTGTGGCAGTGTTGGTGTAATTCATTCTGACTGCTGACCCTAGACATAAGGCATAATTTGTTTACTCAAATAACTAATGGAAAATAGAATCAGCAAGTTCAGTTTCCCCTTTTAAGTCCTCTGCTTTGAGTCTTCTTCTTTGCTCTGTGTGTCTTTTCTCCTTGGTTTCCCTGTGTCTCCATACTAAGCATATTCTACAATGGATACTGCAGTAAAGGATAAAGCAATAACAGAATTAAAAATAAGATTGTTCAGTTTAACATTTCATTGCATAACCATTTTTACAGAAAGTCTTGTAAAGGGGATTACTTTCAGATTTACCACTTAGGTCAGGCTGTTTAGTGCTCGGGAAGCAGTTTCTAGGTACTTGCCAAATCATTTATCCTTCTTAGAAAGCAGCCCACACTCTTTCTCCTATAATGGCATGAGGTCATTCATCACTGGCATAGTGATTCCATTTTATTGTAACATTTGTAATTTAAAGGGTTCATGTGATCTTTTTCTTAAGTAAAATGAGAAAGAAATTCTGCATCTTATATAACTGCACCTGTTTGCCATCATCTGCATGGGACACCTGTGACATCTCCAGACAATCACTATTCATATGTTTTAATTACAATGAGTAGTTTTATGTCATCCATATAGAGAGTGGAGCCCTGCACTTACGCATAACTTATAGGGTGAGTTTGTTGATAATGGAAATACTTTTGCACTTTAAAGTTATTTGTGGTACATAATAATGCAGGCTGAATATCTCAGTGACATTCTGGATAATTAAACACTTCGAGAGGATTTTATAAGTGTCAAAAAGTTGGGTTTACTAACAATTAACTCCTTAAAATAAGTGTAACAGTAATTAATCAAAATATCAGTTTAGGATTTTAGAGTAGGCAGCTATAGTGAGAGTGGTACAACAATAATGAGATGGCAGAAGCTTAAATGTTCTAAATCTATTACTTAAGAATTCAACCAAATTTTTCTCTCCCGAGAGTAGTGGTATTTTTGTCTCTTTAGACACTTCACAAGAGACAATGGAAACCAATTACTTGAATAAGTAATTTTAGGAATTGAAAATGAAAATATTTCCCACAGACCCACAGAGTATTTATATATATATATATATATATATATATATATATATATATGTATATATGGTACCTATCCACCTACATACCAGTTGCTATTATTCTTAAAGTATTATACATGCAGCTATTCTACTGTTTCAGAAGATAAATTTCCTTGCAGTTGTCCTCCAACTCCAGCTCTTATAATCTTTTTGTCTACTGCTCCACTGTAAGTCATGAGTCTTGAGTTGAGTATGAAGGTGTGGTACACATATCTTGTTTAGAACTTATCATTCTGCAGTGTCTTCTTTAATTATTTGTACCTTTGTGGGTTGTGAGTCATCATGTTAATTACCATTTGCTAAATATAGAGGCTTCTAAGATGAGGGTTGTGAGGTTGTGTATAAGAGTAAGTCATTAGAAGTCAGTTTAGTATTGTGCCCACTTAAGCAGCATAAAATTAGTAGGTTCTCTTCTGCAACCTATGAACTGCCTTGCTATAGATTCTTAGCCAAATAAATAGTGTCATGTGTGGGCTTTATCTTCTGGAGTGTGTCTTAAATTTATCCAGGGAGTGCCTCTTTGTTTCCATGATGAAACCCTGTGACACCATGAGAATTTCTTGGCAGGCTTGTTATCATTACAATTCTTAGGATTAATAGCAGCATATATAAAATCTGCCCAAGTCCAAGCCAATCCCAGGATAAACAGGTGAGTTGTGCAGGAAATCCCACCCCAAGCCTTTTAGATACTGGTATTTATTAGCTCTGAGAGAGAGACAGAGAGTCAGTTTTGTTTTTTCTAAATGTATAAACTCTGATAAATTAATCATTCTCCTTATGAAGAATATATTCATGATAAGTTGGACAGCAACAGAAACTGTTGTTGAAAGCTTAAAAGGGGGGCATGAAAATGAGTGTGTTGAGAAGGAAGCATGAATCTTGGAAAAGTCTTTGAATATAGTCAAAATACATTGTATGAAACACTCAGTGAACAAATAAACCATTTCAAATAATAAAGCTACCAGTAAAGAGGGTTAAATATCTCTCCTGTCATTCTGATAATTTTGTTTCTATTTTTTCCTTTGATACCTACCACTTATCAATTAATGCAAGATCGTTTCACTTTTGAGTAGGAAGGTTTACTTAGTTGTGACATTCTCTTCAATTATTCTATATTCTTAGAACGATGGTTTACATAGACTAGTAACAAGCCACCTTCTTTCCCGTCTTGCACATTTCAACTTCTTTAATCCTTCCTTTGTCCTTCAATACAACAAGGTCTTCCCAACTCATACTGCATGACTGTGCTACTCCTATCAAAAGTCTTATCTTGATGAACATTTTAAAAGTTTAACAACTTCATATATGCATAAAATGTATTCCATAAATACCACCCTATTCACTCCATCCAAACATTTCTACATGGCCCCACTACTTTTACCTCTAAGATTTAATACTATTTTTCAAACCAATTGGTCCACTTTTTATATATACATGTATGCGTATGAAACCATCTACTGGGTCAGAGGTAGCCTTTCAGGGCAACATCCCTTGAGAAAATCCAGAAAGTAGAAATACATAAGCTCTTTTCCCGTCTCATCTAATGTGGTATTTGTTGAATCTGAGCTCTTCCTGGAAAATGGCTTCCTCATTTCAGAGAACATAACCTGTGAACGCAAGTGTGATGAAAATAAATCTCTTTTCTTCTTGAAGATAACCACTCACAGGTATGTCACAACAGTGATATAAGATGGAGAAATCCCGCCGGGCGGTGGTGGCGCACGCCTTTAATCCCAGCACTCGGGAGGCATAGGCAGGCGGTTCTCTGTGAGTTCGAGGCCGGGCTGGACCGATAGCCTCCGAAACAACACAGAGAAACCCTGTCTCGTAAAAACCAAAAACAAAACAAAACAAGATGGAGAAATCCCATTGCTCCCATGATAAATAAAACAAACATTGGACTAAACCGGAACAGCTTCCAGATGACCTCATCAGTAAGTGGGGAGGAAACATTTAATCACTTCTCCAAATTCTTAGTCTGTTCAATTGCAGTGGGTGCTAAGAGTCCCTATACATTGAGTAAGTCACTTCTTCAACTCATTTACTGGTTTTTAAACAATTTTTTGTGTCTTGTCTATGCTTCATTATTTAATTAAATTTTTATTACATTCAATATGGATTAGGATCCTGCAGTTCTGATTTACCACACAGCTTCTCCTGAGTCACTCTTTCTTATTGCATCACATCACCAAGTATGTGAGCTTCAAAGGAGGAAGTTTACTTTGATGGTTCTGGTGTTCATATGCTTTTGCAAAAGAAATTTAGGAAAGAGCACTTTGCAGTACTTTCAGCCTTCAACATCAGAATCTCATTTCCAATTGATATGCTACTAGCGTTCCCCTCTTATATCTTATATCTTTTTTTTTCAGTCTTAGTGGGTAAGTTAGTGTCTTTGCAAGTGTTGGAGACAGTGAGTAAGAAAGTTGCTAAGCAACCTCAACTCTTTCCAATGGAATGCTGAGACCTATTCCTATGAGAGTCTCATATATGGAGCATCTGAGATAAACCTACTTTTAAATAAAAAGCCTCAGAAAAAAACAGAAAGATTTGAAGCACATAGCTGTGAAATTTTTAAAGGATCACAAGAAAAAGAAAAATTGGATTTGATAGGCTATTTAATTTTTTACTAATCAGTAATGTTTTTTTTAAAAAATATGTCTTCATATTGCATCTTGACAAAACTAGCAATGTACCCCAAAAAGCGTGCTTATCTTCTCAAATTTTCATTGATTTTAAGTTCAGTCATGACTAGTGGAATCACTGTCCAGAACCCTTGAACGATGAAATCAATTAATATACTTTGGCTCTGGTAGATTTAACATTTATATGTTAATTGTAGATATATATTTAACATTCTTCCTGCCCTTACAGTTACATATGATATTTTGAAAGGAAAAGAGACTTTCCTCATATGTGGAAAGTTCTTTAGTTTTGGAATTTAACATAACATTATTACAAGAAAGTTAACTTATCTGCAGCCCCAGCTGCACAAAAAAGCGAATAAATAAGTGTTGCATGGAATAGATCACATTAAATTCTATCCTTCAACAAATATAGCTAAAGTGTCATGCTAGATGTTAAGATATCAAAGTAGAGAGTAAGAAAAACATGCACTCGTTGTGTAATTTGTATGCTCCAATTATCTTTCAAATGTTTATGTACACGTTTGATATCATGGATGATAAATTTTGTATTCTCTTTATTTCTGAAGAAATTAATGAGTATTACTAGTTTATGAATAAAATATTATTAATTTCTGGAGAATTTATTATATGCACTGTAGATTTAGTACAGATACTAAATCTATAGTGCTGTGTGGTCATTTAAAGAATTCTATATTATCATAGTAAGAATTTCTTCACCTAAATTTCAGGTACACATGGATAGCACTATTGCATCTGCTGTGGACTTATATAGAATAATTTCTTCATTCACCTTCAGATGTAAATGCACTATGCAGAGAATTAACTGTTAGATGAACTGTTAATCCTGTGCTTGTTCAAACAGTGGAAGGATGACAGTTGAGCATTGCCATTGCATTTATGAAAACAGTAAAATAGTAATTCATGAAGAGAAAAACCTGCCTGAAACTTATAGACTGATGCAGTCCTCAGGGTGATAAGATTTCAAAATTTCTGCTGTTGCAATTTCCAGCATCTTTGGTGTCAGCTTAGCTCATGGAAGGATAACTGCCTTACAAATCCAAACAGTCTACAAACAAGCCATTTGGTTCTATGTATGACCAGACTGCACTGAATGAACACAGTATCTTCAGATCTGGTAAGCTATGCAGGTTCAGTCTACTTACTACTGGCTTTGGGGGACTAAAAGTAGTTTGTTGTATGTTTTCTCCCCTCAAGGTCAATGGGCTTAACACAGCACTTCTGATCTGGGACCAAAGTAGAAAGTGAGAGAAGCTACAAATTTTCCATCTGAGAGCATTCCCTAGACTTGACTGTCACAGGCCATCCTGCAGACACTCCAGTGATATTACGTTCTTCATATTCTTCTGCATTTTCTAGCTCCAGTAATCTCATGGGCATAAGAAAACAAGCTGTCAGAAATCTAGCACAGAGTGCTTGATTATTTTTCATCTATTTTTGAGACAAGGCCTGTGTGTATTTCTGGATGGTTTGTAACTCGGAGATGCATGCCTATTCTCTGTCTCTTGAATGTTGAGATTATATATTCTTTCTTATAATAAAATTATATAATTTCCCCTTCCTTTCTCCACTCCAAGCCTTTTAATAGACCTGTCTAACTTGCCATGTATCAAAATCATGACCTCTTTTGCTTTACTTGTGACATATGCATTTGTAAATAAATAAAAGTCTATGTCCACATATAATTTAAATATATAAATACAACTTTTACCATCTATATAATGCTACTTGTATTATACGGTCTGACCATTCAGTATTGAATAATCAATCTGTGGGCTCTCCCCTGGGGGAGGCTATTTCCCCAAATATCAGCATTCCTTTTTTATATATAGTAATTTTTCTAGGTTTGAAACCTCATGGTATTTCCACATTTCATGTTAGTCTATCTATTGGTATAGCCCTATTCAAAATTTGCTTAGCAGTCATGTTGGTAAGACTTTGTTTGTAGATTGTCATATAATCTACAACCTGTAGCTAATATACATTTTTCTCATTCAAAACAACTTACACATTTAACTTTTAAAATCTTTCTGCCTCTTTTTCTTCAATGGTCCCTGACTCTTAGGTGTAGGTTGTTTTGTAGACATATCCAAAACTCTGGATTTTGGTTGGCTGTGGTTTTCTGTAATGGTTTCTATTATAAAAAGAAGTGTCCCAGATACATGATGAAGAGTATATTTCTCTATGAGTGTAGGGACAAATATTTATAATTCAGTTAGGGATAATTTATTAAAGTAGAAGTTATAGGCTCTACTTCCATATGCATGACTTCACCAGCCCTAAATTTTTTTAATATTTTATTTTCCAGTTTAAATTTAGATAAGAAACGAGGTTGCTTCACAAGTCAGTTCCAGGTTCCTCTCCCATTCCCTCCCCTCCTCCTATGTCCTCCCCCCAACCCCCCCGTTATCCCCTCATTCCCCCAGGGAGGGTGAGGCCCTCCTTGGGGGTGACCTTAGTCTGTCATTTCATATAGGGCAGGGTCTAGACCCTTCCCCAAGAGTTCAGGGTGAGAGTGCACCTCACTTTGTTCTATGGGAGTCCAAAGTCCGTGTGTATACTTGGGATGGGTACTGATCTGCTGCCCAAGGCTCAATAGATTCCCTAGGCCTCCTCTCTGACACCCAGATTCAGGGGGTCTTGACCAGCCCTAAATTTTTCAGTAGGTTTCCAGTGCAAAGCATGGTTTCCCTCTTCTTGGGCAGATCTTAAGTGAAGTTATAGAGTTCTTGGTTACTGCCAAGCTATACTTGCGATTATTTCACCCTTGTGGTTACCATATAATTATGGTCATTGCTGTGGTTAATAGATTTCACAGTTGGGTGGGACTGTTGGGTATTTTCTTCCTTTATAAAAATTGTGTGGTGCCTTAGGCAGTCATGTTGGTAAGATTTAATGTTTGTAGATTGTCACATAATCTACAACATGTAGATAATAGACAAAACTCATGGAGAAAGCACTATGGTTAGTTCAAAACATATCTGGGAAATATTCTTAATTATAGATATTATGTAAGATGATGTATCATAGTATCTATAATAAACAGTTATAGGAATATATAGAAAATAACCATATATATATACATATATATGGAGAGAGAGACAGAGAAGAGAGACAGTTCAGCACATTTAGAAAGGAAAATAAAGTAAATAAAAGACAAGTATAGCAAATTATCAATATAAATATAAGAGAAAATGGTTGGAATTTTAAAGAAAAAGAGAAATTGAAGCTAACTCTGGTAATATAATTTCCATTAAGAAGCAAGAGCTTAAGATCAGACGGAGCTTTGTAGAATGTCATAAAATATCAATTAAAGACACATAATTGAAAATTTCTGTTGCTTAGTAAAACTGATTAGATGTCTGTTGCTAAGAGGAGAGACAGAGTACAATTAGATACACTGAGCAAAGTTTAGATGTGCATTAAAGAGAGGGCGATGCAAAGTTTGGTAGTTAATTTTAAATTGTTAATTATTTTTGTAATAGGTACGGTTTCATATTCTTCTGTGCCCTCATGTCAACTAAAGTTCGAGAGATAAATTACATCGTTCATGCTAAGCAAAGTTTCAATATAATTTATTTCTTTAATTACAGTTATTAGTTCAAATTTCTTATTTTTATTAAAAAATTAAAAAGTTTCAAAGGAGGAAATTTTACAGACTTATTTAAAATTGATGGACACATCTATTTTCTTTAACTTTGAGAAATAGCATTATGTGATATTAAGGAAAACTATTTCTCATAATATTTTCCTTGAGAGCGTAATATGACTAAACATTGTCTTCAACAGTCTTTCATCTCTATAAATAATAGATCTCCTTTCTATTATATTGGATAATAAGAAGTATTACATAATAAACATTACTGTTACTACAACTAACAAAATTGATCATTTTTACATACTGTCTCTACCCTAACCAGCTTCCTTCTGCTCGCCCTCTCTGGCATCTACAGGCCTGTGGACTACAGCCAACTCAATAATCCCCAGGAGGACCTTGTGAGCAGGAGACTCCTGACAGAGCAGGTCTACTCCCATCCCCACTCAGGGCCCAGGACAGAATGCAGAGTAAAGAGAGCAGAACTCCCACCCACTGGGAGAGGGAGTGCCTTAGACCTGTCTCCACCCACCGTGAGACCCGCCAGTGTATTGCACCTGCTTGCTCACACCGGAAGAGAATCTTGGACCCGTACCCACTAGGAAAGGAAGAGACTCCCCCACCTGTACCGCCTGAAAGAAGGGATGGGAAAACGACAATATAAGAAGAAATTTAATGAGAGAAAAACCAATATGACAACACCAGAATCTAGGGACTCTACACCAGCAAGATCTGAACATGATAACACAGATGAAGCAAAAGAGAATGAACTTTAAAACAACTTCATGAAGATGATAGAATCGAAAAGCAGAAATGAGAAAATTATTTCAAGAAATGAAAGTAAAAACATGCAAAGAAATTCAAGAAATGGAAGAAAAGACAAACCAAAAATTGCAAAAAACATTTCAAATAGTGCACGTTTTGAAAGTTGAAATAGAAACAATAAAATAAAACCACACACACTCTGAGGGAAAGCTTGGAATAGAAAACCTGGGTAAGCGATCAGGAACTTCAGATGCAAGCATAACCAACAGGATACAGGAGTTAGAAGAGAGAATCTCAGGCATTGAAGATTCACTTGGAGAAATAGATTCATTGACCAAAGAAAATCTTAAATCCTATAAACCCCTATTCCATAATATCCAGGATGGGACACAGAGAAAAGGCCAAACCTAAGAATAATAGGGATTGAAGAAGGTGAAGAAACCCAGCTCAAAGGTGCAAAGAACATATTCAAAAAATCATAGAAGAAAATTTTCCCAACCTAAAGAAAGACATGCCAATTAAATTACAAGAAGCCTACAGAACACCAAACAGAGTGGATCACAAAAAGTCCAATCACCACATAATAACAAAAACCCAAAACATACAGAATAAGGAAAGAATATTATGAACAGCAAAGGAAAAAGGCCAAGTAGCATACAAAGGCAAACCTATCAGAATCAAATCTGAATTCTCCATGGAATCTCTGAAAGACAGAGGGTCCTGGATAAATATCCTTCCAAAACAAAGAGACCACGCATGCCAGCCCAGACTACTATACCCAGCAAAAATTTCAATCAAGATATTCCATAAAAAAACAGATGTAGACAATATATATATACACTAATCAAGCCCTTCAGAAAGTACTGGAAGGAACACTTCAACCTAAGGAAGGTAACTACACTCACAAAAACATAGGCAATAGATAATCCAAACTTACCAAAAGTTAAAATAAATAGCAGCATAATTCCAAAACCTAAAACACCACCACCAACAGATCAAAAAAAAATAAAGAATTAACACTCAATGATCATTAATCTCTCTCAATATTATTGGTCTTAATTTGCCTATAGAAAGAGACAGGATAACAGAATGGATACGAACAAACACATCTCAACTTCAAAGACAGATATTATCCCAGAGTAAGAGTTTGGGGTAGCCGGGCGGTGGTGGCGCACGCCTTTAATCCCAGCACTTGGGAGGCAGAGGCAGGCGGATCTCTGTGAGTTCGAGGCTGGGCTGGACCGATAGCCTCCAAAACAATACAGAGAAACCCTGTCTCGAAAAACCAAAAAAAAAAAAAAAAGAGTTTGGGGTAAGATTTTCCAATCAAATGTTACCAAGAAACGAGCCAGTGAAGTTATTCTGGTATCGAATAGATTAAACTTCAAACTAAAATCAATCAAAAGAGATGAAGATGGTCATTTTATATTTATCACAGGAAAAATCCATCAGGATGAAGTATCAATTCAGAACATCTATGCCCCAAATACAAAGGCATCTAGGTTCATAAAAGAAGCATTACTAAAACTCAAATCACACAAAAGACCTCACACATTTATGGTGGAAGACTTCAACACCCCACTCTCACCACTGGACAGAACCACAAGAGAGAAACTTAACAAAGAAACAAAGGAACTAAAAGAAGTTTTGAACCAATAGGGTTTAACAGATATCTATAGAACATTCCTTTCAAACACAAAGGAATGTATCTTCTCAGGGCCACATGGGACCTTCTCTAAAACTGACCACAATGTTCACACCATAGCAAACATCAAAAGGTACAAAAAATTTGAATAACCCCCTGTATCTTATCAGACCATCATGCTTTAAAGTTAGAATTCAGCAAATGGCAGAAAAGCCTACAAACTCATGGAAATTGAACAACAAACAATTGCACCATTCCTGGGTCAAGGAAGAAATAAAGAAAGAAATTGAGACTCCCTAGAATTCAATGAAAATGAAGACACAACATATCCAAACTTGTGGGACACTTTGAAAGCACTGCTAAGAGGAAAGTTCATGACACTATGTGCTCATATGAAAAAACTGGAGCATAGTCACAACTGAAAGCTCTAGAACAGAAGGAAGCAACTCACCCAGGAGGAGTACAGGCCAGGAAATAGTCAAATTGAGGTCTGAAATCATTATAGTAGAAACAAAGAAAACAATACAAAGAGTCAATGTAACAGAGTTGGTTCTTTGACAAAATCATCAAGATAGACAAACATTTATCCAAATTAACTCAAAGGCAGAGAGAGAAAACATGCAAATTACCAAAACCAGGAATGAAAAGTGGGACATAATAATGGACACTGAGGAATTCCAGAGAATCTTCAGGTCATATTTTGAAAATTTGTACTTCACAAAATTCAAAAATTTATAGGAAATGGAAAATTTTCTGGATATATACCAGTTGCCAAAATTAAATCAAGAACAGATAAACAATCTAAATAGACCTATAACCCCTATTAAATAGAAGCAGTCATAAAAATAAGCACAAGCTCAGATGGCTTCAGTGAAGAATTCTACTAGAAATTCAAAGAAGAGCTAATTCCAATGCTCCTCAAAGTGTTTCACAAAATAGAAGCAGGTGGTTCATTGCCAAACTCTTGTTATGAGATTACAATTACTTTGGTACCCAAGCCACACAAAGACACAAATAAGAAAGAGAACTACAAATGAGTATCCCTCATGAATATTGATACAAAAATCCTCAATAAAATACTAGCAAATTGGATCCAAGAACACGACAGAAAAAAATCATCCACCATGATCAAGTAGGCTTCATCCAATTGATGCAGGAATGGTTCAAAATAAAAAAATCTATCAATGTAATTCACCATATAAACAAACTAAAAAAAACATATGATCTTCTCACTTGAGGCTGAAAAAGTCTTTATCAAAATCCAACACCCTTTCCTGATAAAGGTCCTGGAGAGATTGTGGATAACAGGAACATACCTGAACATAATAAAACCAATATACAGTAAACCAACAGCTAACATCACAACAAATGGGGAGAAACAATACAATTCTTCTAAAATCAGAAACAAGACAAGGCTTTTCACTCTCTCCATGTCTCATCAATATTGTACTCTAAGTTCTATATAGAGCAATAAGACAATAATAAGAGATCAACGGGATACAAATTGGAAAGGAAGAGATCAAACTTTCACTATTTGCAGATGATATGCTCATTTACATAAATGACCTAAAAACTCTGTGTGGGAACTCCTACAGCTGATAAATACCTTCAGCAAATTGGTAGGATACAAGATCAAATAAACAATATTAGTAGCCCCTTACTTAATAGATGATAAATGGGATGAGAAAGAAATCAGGGAAAGATCACCCTTTAAAATATCTCACAACAACATAAAATATCTGGGGACAAAGCTAACCAAACAAGTGAAAGACCTGTATAGAAAGAATTTTAACTCTTTCTATGAAAGAAACTAAAGAAGATACTAGAAAATTGAAAGACCTCCCTTGTTCTTGGATAGGTAGGATCAACATGGTAAAAATGGCAGTCTTGCAAAAAGCAATCTACAAATTCAAAGCAACTCCCATAATGCTACTGGAACAATGTTTCACATATCTAGAAAGAAAATAATCAACTTTATATGGAAAAACAAAGACCCAGGATAGCCAAAAGAACCCTGTACCATAGAGGAATGTCTGGAGCCATCACCATCCTTGACTAAAAGCTATGTTATAGACCTGAAAACAGCTTGGTATGGGCACAAAAATAGATAGGTAGACCAATGTAATTGAATTGAAAACCCTTATGTGAACCCACACACATATGAACACTTGCTTTTCAATAAAGAAGCTAAAATTATACAATGGAAAAAAGAAAGCATCTTCAACAAATGGTTCTGGCATAACTGGATATTGGTATGTAGAAGACCCCAGATAGATCCATGTCTATCGCGATGGCACAAAATTTACATCTAAATGGATCAAAGACTTCAATAAAAGTTAAGCCACATGGAACCTCTTAGAAGGGAAAGTGGGAGGTACCCTTGAATGAATTGATAAAGAAAACTGTATGCTGAACATAACACTAGTAGCACAGACTCTAAGATTGACAGTTAATAAATTGGACATCGTGAAACCCAGAAATTTCAGACAACAAAACAAAAAGTCGGACACACAATGGGAAAAGATATTCACTCATCCCATATCTGACAGAGGGATGATCTCCAAAATTTTCAAAGAACTCAAGAAGCAAGTGTCCAAAACACTAAAGGACCTAATTAAAAAGTGGGATGCAGAATTAAATAGAGAATTCTCAATAGATGACTTTAAAATGCCTGAGAGACACTTGAGAAAGTACTCAATATCATAAGACATCAGGGAAATACAAATCAAAAAAACTCTGAGGTACAATCTTACTTCTGACAGAAAGGTTAAAATCATAAACCCCAATTGACAGTTATGCTGGAGAGGATGTGGATAGAGGGGGACACTCCTCCACTGCTGGTGGGAGTGCCAACTCGTACACCCACTCTGGAAATCACTATGGAGTTTCCTCAGGAAAATGCGAATCAGTCTACCACAAGACCCAGCAACTCCACTCTTAGGCATATATCCAAAAGATGCCCATTCATACAACAAGGATGTCTGTTCCACTATGTTCATAGCAGCATTATTTGTAACAGCCAGAACCTGGAAGCAACCTAGATGCCCCTCACCTGAGGAGTGGATAGAGAAAATGTGGTACATTTACACAATGGAGTACCACTCAGCAGAAAAAAAATTAATGGAATCCTGAAATTTGCAGGCAAATGGATGACACTAGAAGAAACCATCCTAAGTGAAGTAACCCAGTCACAAAAAGACAAACATGGTATGTACTCATTCATATATGGGTTTTAGACATGAAACGGGAATGCCAGCCTACAGTCCAACCGCCAGAGAGGATGATATGACAGACTTTTGAGATGCCCCCATGAAGGGCCTCACCCTACCTGGACATTGGTGTTAACATTTCGTCAGGGGTTAAGGGGACTTGGGGGTTGGGGGGGAGGAGAGGTAAAGGGAGCTGGGATTAACATGTGAAGCAAGATTGTTTCTAATTTAAATTAAAAAGCAGGTTTAAAAAAGTAATGAAATTTTTAAAAATGCCTATACTGTGCTTATAAAATTATTTGGGGGGGGGCCTGGAAGGGCATGGGAGGGTGGGAGGGAGAAGGAAATGAGAATGATATGTAAAATAAGGTTGCTTCTTATTTAAGTAAAAGTTATTTAAAACAAGACTCACCTTAATTAACATATTAAAGTTTTAGAAGCATAAATATTATGTTTCTAAGTACCGTTTTTGGATATTCTCCAAATGCTTTTTATAATTATTTTTGTTATTTGTGTGTTAGTCAGAATGCATCTCAGAAGCAAAACACAGTAGCTGAGAATCTGTAAGCTCATATTGCTGATATTCTCTGAAGTTGTCCCATATTAATTATAAAGTATGTGATGGGTTGTGCTGAACAACTTTGAAATGTTTATACATGTGAGACTATTGAACAAGACAGAGGGAAATCCTAGTTAACACACAAAATGTGTAGGGCTAGTAATACAATATTAATTAATTTATAGTTACTTTTTAAAAGTTTTCTTTACATTTTTATTATTTCTCTATTGATGTCATGAGTCTCTAAATAGTTCTGTCATCTTTTCAAGTCAGAACAGAGATGCTAGAATGGGAATACATTTTTCTTCCATTAAAACGGGAAATTATCCTTACCAACCAAAACTACTTCAATGTTTTAAAAACAAGCAAATTGTTATGAGCACAGTTTTCTCTCAGGAATGCCTGTGAAAATGTAACAGGCCACAATCCTCTTCAATTGTGTGGGGAAAAGTTATTTTCAGAAGCCGGAGAGGTCCATCAAATCCAAGAGAAAACTTCAAAGGATGAATTTGATTCTCAAATTCTAGGCACCATTGCAGCCTGGGATTTGGTCCTAAGAAGAGTTCTATCATTATTCTATTTTTTCTGTTATTGTGATGTGACAGTATGCTATGCTATCCCCACAATTTTCAGAGCTGTTGAGGACATGGTATGTGCTTTGTGATTCTTTCACACAATCAGTATTATCCAGCATCCCTTAGGATACCGTCAGAGTCACAGAGAGGAAGGCCAAAGATATAACAGGGAATGCAGGACAGGGATATATTACTAGTGTATCATTAAATTTCCTACACCAGAGTGTCAGTTTATTATGAGAGGAATTTTGGTGTCTTTCTTGATTATTTAATTGAGTATAGCAAATCAAGTATGCCAATGTGTGCACTTGCTGACTCAGGTAGAATTCTATAGCATGGACCTGCATGAGATGAAATAATGTCCCTGAGACCACCTGCTTACTTTGAAAATCTTGTTTGATGGATTTCACCTCAAAAGAATTACAAGCTCAATCAAGACTTGCTGACTTCTGAGAAATAGGACAATATCTCATCAATTTTAAAGCAAAGCTGATAGTATTCATTGTTTTTCACACCTGTTTGAAATCAGCAATGACTATTTGCAGTTCCTTTCATTGATTACTTGTAACCATGGTGCTTAATTTGGACTGATGAGTTAAGATCCATTGTCAATGCTTAAGCATCTTCCTAAGAGAGGGAGTAGGCAGTCCGGGTCTAAGTCAATGAACCACCTGTGTATCCAAGGCTCAGTTCTTCATGACCATGCAGAAAAATTGGCTAGTGTTACTTGAAAACCTCTATGTTTGCAAACCCTTCTGTCTATCAAAATTTAAAAACAGTTATTTTAAATAATGGGTCAGTGAAAATGCTAAATTATGCACATATGTATTTCAGAATAAAAAAAATCAAAGAACAGAAGATTGACAGGTTTGAGAGGACAGAACATGTGGGATTCTGAAAAGGAAGGCCATTGGGTTGTCCTTGAGGTACTTTGCATAAAAGGAAGGTTACTGGTGTTCCATGCTGTGTCTCTGACATTCGTATCCTACTTTCGGTAGTTCGTCTTATGTATCAGGTACCAGTGTTTCATAGTTCTGTACGAATGAATTCCTACTAAACATGGTCTCTTTTTTTCTCAGAGTTTCTTCCTTTAGTTGTTTCCACTACTTTTCAGTTGCTGGCCGAAATTCTTATGGGTAATTACATTTATCCTCATTACTTCCCAGCCTCAATTTTAATGTTATATAAAATTTTCATAACAACCAGAGTTTCCCTTCCCTGCCTTTCTCCCTTTCTCCCCACCTCCCCTCAACCCACCACCCTCTGAGGAGTGGATTCTCCTCAGAAATGCTAATGCCTCCCTGGCACAATAATTTGAGGCAAGGCCAAGTCCCTCTCCCTGCAATGGAAGCTTAGCAAGGTATCCCACCATAGGTAATGGTCTCTAAAAAGCCAGCCCATATTCCAGAGATAGAGCTTGGTCCCAATGCAAGGTGTCTCACAAACAAACCAGGCAATATAACTGTTACCCACTTGCAAGGGCCTGGTTCAGACCCATGAAAACTCCCCAGTTATTTGTTTAGACTCCCTTTGGTTCCAGAGGCTCAGATAAGCTGTCTCTGTGTGTTTCCCCATCATGATCTTGACTGCCCTTGCTCATATTATTGCTTGTCCTTCTCTTCTACTTACTCCCCAGAGCTCAGCCTGGTGTTGGCTATGGGTATCTGAATCTGTTTATATCACGTACTGGATGAAGGTCCTATGATTACAGTTCTGGTAGTCAACAATCTGATTATAGTTGAAGCTAAATCATGCCCAATCTCCACTATTGATAGTATTATCTGGAGTCATCCTTGTGAATTCCTTGGAATTTTCCTAGTACCACGTGTCTCCCTAAACCTGAAATGCCTCCCTTTAATTGCTTTCCCCCTCTGTCTCTCCCAAATCGACTATCCTGGTCCCACACATTCTCATCCACATCCCATCCCCTCTGTTGCCCACCTGCCCCCAGTTTACCCAGGAGATCTCCTCTATTTCCCCTTCCCAAGGCAATCCATGTGTCCCTCTTAGTGTCAGCCATGTTAACTAACTTCTCTCAGGCTGTGGATTATAGTCTGGTTATCCCTTCTGTTACATCTATTATCCACTTATGAGTGAGTACATACCATGCTTTTCTCTGTGTTACCTGACTCAGAATGAGTTTTTTCTAGCTCTGTCCATTTGCCTATAAATTCCTTGATGTCATATTTTTTTTGCTGCTAATTAATACTCCATCGTGTAAAAGTGCCACATTTTATGTATTCATTCTTTGGTTGAAGAACATCTAGGTTTTTCCCAGGTTCTGACTATTATGAATAATGTTGTCAAGAACATAGTTGAGCAAGTGATGTTTTGGTATGATTAAGCATTCTTTGGGTAAATGCCCAAGAATAGTAACGCTGGGTCTTGAGATATATTGTTTCCCAACTTTTTGAGGAACTACCCTACTGATTTCCAAAGTGGCTGTAAAATTTGTGCTCTTACCGACAATGGAGGGGTGTTCCCCTTTCTCCTCATTCTTGGTGTTATTTATCTTAACCATCCTATCAGGTGTAAGGTAGTATCTCAGAGTCACTTTGATTTACATTTCCATCATAACTAAGCATCTTGAACAGTTCCTAAAATACCTGTCAGCCATTTGAGATTCTTCTGTTGTTAATTCTCTGTTTACATCTGTACACACATTTAGCTGGATTATTTTGTATTGTGATGTCTAGTTTCTTGATTTCCTTATATATTTTTGAGATCAGTGCTCTGTCAGATATGGGATTATTATTGACAGTGTCCTTCAATTCAGTTCCATTGGTCAATGTGTGTGTTTTTATGTCAGTATCAAGGTGTTTTTATTACTCTAGGTCTATAGCAGAGCTTGAAGTAAGGGAAGGTGATACCTCCAGAAGTTCCTTTATTGTACATGATTGTTTTAGATATCCTGTGTATTTTGTTTTTCTCTATGGAATTAAGTATTGTTCTTTCAAGGTCTGTGATAATTCTGTGTGCATTTTGATGGGATTATTTGAATCCATAATTTACTTATAAGATTGCCATGTTTACGCTGTTCATCTTACCTATTCAAGAGCATGAGAGATGCTTCCATTTCTGATATAATCTTCAATTTTTTTCTTCAAAGATTTGTAATTCTTGTCATACGCATCTTTCACTTGTTTGGTTATAGTTATTCCATGATATTTTAATATTATTTGTGACTATTGTAAAAGGTAATGTTTCTCTGATTTCTTTCTTGGACTGTTTGTCATTTGTATATAAAGACTACTTATTTTTTAATAATTTTTGTATCCTGCCATATTATTGAAGAATTTTTGGAGTCACATATATATAGTATCATATCATCTTCAAATATCAAAAGGTTGATTTTTCCTTTTCAATTTGTATCCCCTTGATCCCCTTTTGCTGTCTTATTATTCTAGCTTGAAATTTGAGTACTATATTCAATAGATATGCAGAGAGTGGACAGTCTTTTCTTTTACCTGATTTTTAATGGATCCCTTTGAGTTTCTCTCCATTTATTTTGATGTTGGTTGCTATTTTTATGTAAATTGCCCTCATAATTATATGAATGCTCCTTGTATTCTTGATCTCTCAAAGACCTTTATAATAAAGAGCTGTGGGAATTTGAGATTATCATGTTTTGTTTTCTTTAGGTTTGTTTATTAGTTGGTTTAACATCAAAAGCTCATCATATGTTGAACCAACACTGTATTTCTGGGATGAAGCCTACTTGATTATAATGGATGATTCTTTTGATATAATCTTTTATTCAAGTTGACAGTGTTGTATTGAGTATTTTTATATCAATATTATTGAGGATGATTGCTCTGCAATTCTCTTTCTTTGTTGTATCTTTGTGTGGTTTGGGTATCAGAGTAATTACAGCATCATGAAAGGAGTTTAGCAATGTTTCTTCTGTGTGTATTGTACGGAATAACTTGAGTATTATTGGTATTATCTGTTTTTGAAATTCTGGTAGAATTCTGCTCTCGCCTTGTTCATTATTTTTTGGTTCAGAGAATTTAATGAGTGCTTCCTTATCCTTAGGTGTTATACGTGTATGTAAATTGTTTATTTCATCTTGATTTAATATTGGTATCTATTCAGAAAATTTTCCATTTATTTTAGATTTTCCAGTTTTATGGAGTACATGTTTTTAAAGTATGACCTGATGATTAGATCTCTAGATTCCCTCAGTATCTGTTGTTGTGTCTCCCTTTTTATATGATTTCACTAACTCAGATATCCTCTCTTTTGGTTTTGGTTAGTTTGGATAAGGGTTAGTATATCTTGTTGATTTTCAAGAGGAACCAACTATTTATTCCTCTGATTATTCCTATTCTTTTATTTATTGATTTCAACCCTCAATTTGTTTATTTCCTGTCCTCTACTGCCTCCTGGATGAGTTTGCTACTGTTTGTTCTAGAGACTTCAGGGGTGCTGTTAAGTTGCAAGTGTGAAATTTTGACAAATTCTTCATGTAGGCATTTAGTGTTATGAACTTTCCTCTTAGTGATTCTTTCATAAAGTCCCATAAGTTTGATAATGTTGTACCTTCATTTTCATTGAATTTTTGAAGTTTTTAATTAATTTATTTGTTTCTTGAACCAGTAGTGACTCAATTGAGCATTATTAGTTTACACAAATTTTGTAGTTTTTCAATAATTTGTGCTGGTGTTGAAGCCTAACTATAAGCCATGGTGATCTGAATATGAATATATCTTCTTTTGTGTTTTTCTTCGAGATGAGTTTTTTATAGATGTCTGTTAATCTCACTGCCCACCCTTTAGTATGCAGTTATTGTCTTTATCCTGTTTATAATAATGTACAGTATAATTCTGAGGAGCATTCCACAAATCCTCTGTGTTCCTGACAGTGATGTTAATTGGATGACTCTATAATTTAAACACATTACTATTTGGATATAAAAGACACTGATTATCCTCATATTAAATCATAGGGTGGATAAATAAGGATAAACTCCCTGGAGTGAGGTCTGAATACTCCATCGAGAATTATTCTGAAAATCACCACTTGTGAGATAGTATTTGACCTTCTAATCTCAGAAGCAAGAATACCAAGAATTGAAAATACAAGAACACGATGCAATCTTTACTGATAATTTATGAAAGCATTGTCCTAAGGGATGCAGGGGCCACAGCAGCACATGTACAGAATGTAAGGTTAAGAGCACAGTCTGATAGTTTCTCCTTGCTGCTGATTATACCTGGAACTTTACCTAGCTTCCAATCCATCAGTAATGTGATGGCAGTCTTAGTTCTGAATTATCTTTCTCACCCTTGGTCTTTAATAAAATGAAGCTCCTCTCTGACCAAATTACACATAATCATATCTGTACAAAAGTCAGTGGTATTTTTCTTTCCATAAAAATCTTACTCAACATCCCCAGCCCACACCCACACAGTGAACATCTCAGCACTATCTAGCTCTTTATATAAACTGCTTTAGGTTAATGCCTGTCAATACAATTCAGTATCTGCCTGCTAACATTGGTGACTCGATTGCCTCAGACAATACTTTACGAATGAACAATGTAAACAAATGTGACTTCCTGTACTACTGCCCTCATATTTAGATATGTAGATGTATAGTCAACAATTATTAAGTTCTTGATCACTGATTCCAAACTAACTTTTCTACTTGTTTCATCAAAATGCAAAACATCCAACCAAAGGCCAATATCTCCTTTCTATCATAATCCACTTCTCTTGGTTTAGTGACCACTCATTGTATCAGTATAATTTACTACCTATGCAGCTGAACCACAGACCATCCAAACTTTGCACTGCTTCCTGTTATTTCCACTATAGATGATAACTGCCTTCCTTTTTCATGCTTTCCTTGCTCTGTTAAATTCATAATCCATCTGTAATTTACATACCCTGGTATTTTGAATCATGTATAGATTCAAGAAAATGCACATAAAAGTGCAACAGTCTCTATACTAGTGAGAGAAAACATAGCAAGCTACAAATGGGAGATAGGTAGACCAAGTTGGAAAACAATGTCAATCTCTTGTACATGCACAGCTATTGTTCACAAGATCTATTGGAAAATTTAATGTTTTAATATCTGATTAAAATTTCATGGCCAAGGAGAATAATAATTATTTAAGATGATTAGCAGAGTTCATAGTATTATATTTTAAATAGAAATCATACTCATTGCTAGTAATAATTGACTTGAGTAATGAGTATATTGACACATTATAGTATGATTTTCCTACTGTGCTATTTTTCCTCATCAAATATACTTTGTTAAACTAACTTGATATAAATATTTACTTTACTCAGTGATAAATTGTTAACATTCAGGTGTGGGAAGGTTTTGATGGGTAGAAAAGTCCTTTCAACTTTTCACTTCCTAGTTGCTGGGACCTATGACCTCTCAGTGTGGAAGAAACTTTTCATTCACATTTACTATAACCATCTTAAGATGAGAATATTATTCTGAATGACTTGGGATGATCAGATGCAATTGCATAATGAAAGAGACATGCAAACACTGCCTCCTGGAATCTCCTGAGGATAGCAGTTCTGACAACAGTACCTTTAGACCACCATAGCTATCTTGGTCTTTGGAATGTCGGAACCACAATACAAATGTAAGGTTGCATTGCCTGATTCTACTATTCTATTATTACTTTGTTACCAGGATCAGAAGAAATAATACAAAGTTGAACAAGTAAATTTAGATAATTGAGACAAGTAGCTTAGACTTTAATTTGAATAGAAACAGGCCTTAAAGAATGTTAGTAAAGAACATACTTTTTACTATTTATTTGTGCTTCCATACTACAAAATATACAATATATGGAAATATGAAAGTATGTCTTTTTATATGTGATTGTCTCTCTTTGTGCAGTCATGTGAATGTATATGTGAACATGTGTGTGTGTGTGTGTGTATTTACTCATGTGTCTGTATGTGAATAACTGTAGTCTGTGTACATGTATATGTGTTAACATGTTAGGGTAGCTGATTATGTATAGTTGCATGTACACATATACAAACATATGTGTGTGTGTAAGTGTTCATGTGTATATATTCATGATTATGTACATGTTACTCTTAGTATATTGGTATCAAAGAACAAGTGAGAATGTGTGTTTTTTCCTTTAAATTAGTACATATGCATGTGGGTGTGCTTCTATGTGCATGTTTGGATTTTGTAGAAGCTCATTTATATCTATGAATATGCATGTCAGTTTATGTAAACATATATCCATATGTAGATGATATGCATGTGTTCTTATGTGTGCATGTATGTGTGAAGATGTGTGTATACGTGTTTTGTGAATGTGTATATGAGGACCTGTGTATGTATCTGAGAGTGAATATTGTGTGGTTTTTACATATTTTCAAATATTGGTGTTTGTGAATATTTGTGTTTAGATTTTGGGTTGCATTCCTTTGAAGATACGCTAAAATATGATTTTGATTTTGACCTAAATCTATGAAATATACTAACTTTATTTTGTGTCCAAGGAAGAATTTTGGGATATTCATGATTTACTGTGGTCTTTGCCTTTTCCTAGTTGATTCTGTAATGATTATGACGGCTGCTATATCAGGGGATTTCAAAGGAAGAAAGGGAAAGGAGAAAATTATGTAATTATATTTTACATTCTTAAAATATTACTTTTAGCCAGGTGTTGGTGGCACACACCTTTAATCCCAGCACTCGGGAAGCAGAGGCATGTGGATTTCTGTGAGTTTGAGGCCAGCCTGGACTACAGAGCCAGTTCCAAGATAGCCTCCAAAACAATACAGAGAAACCCTGTCTCGAAAAAAATATATAATTTTTGATAAAATTGATACTTTTTAACAAAATGAACATCTCCACTTCTGGTGGTAGTGCCAATTCGTACAGTCACTTTGGAAATCAGTATGGAGATTCCTCAGGAAAATGGGAATCAATCTACCACAAGACCCAGCAATTCCATTCTTAGGAATATACGCAAAAGATGCACATTAATACAACAAGGACATCTGTTCCATTATGTTCATATTTGTAACATTCAGAACCTGGAAGCAATCTAGATGCCCCTCAACTGAAGAGTGGATAGAGAAAAAGTGGTACATTTACACAATGGAGTACTATTCAGCAGGGAAAAAATAATGTAATCTTGAAATATGCAGGCAAATGGATGGCACTAGAAGAAACCATCGTGAGTGAGGTAACAGAGTCACAAAAAGAGAAACATGGTATGTACTCACTCATTTATGGATTTTAGATCTGAAACAGGGGGGTGGTAGCCTACAATCCCCAGCCAGAGAGTCTGGAAACAGGGAAGACCCTAAGAGATATATGCATGGTAACCCAGAGAAGGGGAAAAGGACAGGATCTTCTAGTGGGATTGGGATTGGGAGCACTGCATGGGGGGGTGTCGAACTAGAAGCTGAGAGAAAGAGAGGGGTTGAAGAGGAAGGGAAAGGAAGGCATGCAGGATCAGGATAGTTGAGTATGTAGAAGAATAGAGGAGAGAAGGATGAGAGACACCATAACAGAGGTTTGAAGATAGATCTGACACTAGTGAGATGTCTAGAGGCCTGCAAAGATGACACCTGCTGACAATCTAACCAATACTGGAGAGGCTCCTGGAAATGTCCGTCCCTGGTAAAATGATTGACGACTTCCTTATGTGCCATCCTAGAGCCTTCATCCAGTGGCGGAAGGAAGCAGACGCAGACACCCACAGCTAACACTGAAGTGAGCTCCTGGAAACCAGTTGCAGAGAAGGAGGAGTGATGAGAAAAGGGGTTGTGACTTGTCAGTTGAAACCCACAGAAAGAGCTGACCTGAACAAGGAGGAGCTCATATACCAGAGACTGATAGCTGAGAGGCCAAAATGAGAATGATACAGACTCCTCTGAACATAGGATGTTATGTTCAGGAAGCTGTCTCCTGTAACAATTCATTCAATGGTACCACCCACTTTCTATTGTAAGAGGTTCAGATTGGCTGGATTTATGTTGAGGTCTTTGATCCATTTGGACTTCAGTTTTGTGCATGGCGATAGGCATGGATGTTATCTTCATTTTTCTACATGCCAGCATCCAGTTATGCCAGCACCATTTGTCTTTTTTCCATTGTCTATTTTTAGTTTCGTTTTTGAAGATCAGATGTTCATATATATATATATATGGGTTGATATCAGGGTGTTCAATTAGATTCCATTGGTCTAACTCTCTATTTTTTGCTAATACCAAACTGTTTTCAGGTCTACTGCTCTATTACAGAGCTTGAGGTCGGGGATGGTGATACCTCTAGATGATGATTTGTTAAGTATTATTGTTTTGCCTATCCTAGGTATTTTGTTTTTCCATACAAAATTGACTATTGTTCTTTCAAGGTCTTTGAAGAATTTTGCTCATATTTTAATGGGGATTGCATTGAATTTGTATATTGCTTTTGGCAGCATTTCTATTTTCACTACATTGATCCTACCTATCCAAGAGCATGAGAGATCTTCCCATTTTCTGAGGACTTCTTTAATTTGTTTCTTTAAAGATTAAAATTTCGTGGGATTCAGGTCTTTTACTTGTTTGGTTAGCATTACCCCAAAGTATTTTATGTTGTTTGTGGCAATTGTAAAGGGTGATGTTTCTCTGATTTCTTTTTCAGCATTTTTGTCATCTGAATATAGTATATATACAGATAGTATAAATCTGTATATAGTAGGGCTACTGATTTTCTTGAGTTTATCTTATAGCCTGCCACTTTGCTGTAGGTGTTAATCACCTGTAAGTGTTCCCTCGTAGAGTTCTTTGGGTCATTTATGTAAACAATCATATCATCTGCAAATAGTGAAAGTTTGACCTCTTTCTTTCCAATTTGTATCCCCTTGATCTCCTATGGCTGTCATATTGCTCTGGCTAGAACTTCAAGTACAATATTGATAAGATATGGAGACAGTAAACTGTCTTGTCTTGTTCCTGATTTTAGAGGAATTGCATTGAGTTTCTTTCCATTTAGTTTGATGTTGGCTGTTGGTTTGCTGTATATAGCTTTTATTATGCTTAGGTATGTTCCTGTTATCTCAGTTCTCTCCAAGCCTTTATCACGAATGGGTTTTTGAGAATGTCAATGACTTTTTTTGCATATAGTGAGATGGTCATGTGATTTTTGCATTCCAGCTTGTTTATGTGGTGGATTACATTGATGGATTTTCGTAGGTTCAACCATCCCTGCATTCCTGGGCTCAAACCTACTTGATCCTGGTGAATGATTGTTTTGATGTGTTCTGGGATCCGAATTGCCAGTATTTTATTGAATTTTTTTGTATTAATGTTCTTGAGGAATATTGGTCTCAAGTTATTTTTCTTAGTTGTGTCTTTGTTTGGCTTGGTGATCAAGGTTATTGAAGCCTTGTAGAAAGAGTTTGGCAGTGACCCTTCTGCTTCTATTGCATGTAATACTTTGAGAAGAGCTGGTATAAGCTGTTCTTTGAATTTCTTGTTGATTTTCTCAAAGAACCAAGTCTTCGTTGCATTGATTCTTTGTATTGTTTCCTAGATTCTACTTTATTGATTCCAGGCCTCAATTTGATTATTTCCTGATGACTACTCCTCTTGGGGGGATTTGCTTGTTTGTGTTCTAGACCTTTCAGCTGTGCTGTAAATTCTCTAGTATAACTATTCTCCACTTAGTGGGCACTTAGTGCTATGAACTTCCCCCGTAGCACTGCTTTCAAAGAGTCCCACAGGTTTGGGTATGTCGTGTCTTCATTCTCTTTGAATTCTAGGAAGTCTTTAATTTTTTTTTACTTCTTCTTTGACCCAGGAATGGTGCAGTTGTGAATTATTCAATTTCCATGAGTTTGTAGGGTGTCTGCAATTTGTTTTGTTGTTGAATTCTAGTTTTAGCACATGGTGGTCTGATATGATGCATGGAGTCATTCCAATTTTTTTGTAGCTGCTGAGGTTTGATGTGTTGCCAAGTATGTGGTCAATTTTTGAGAAGGTTCCATGTGGTGGTGAGAACATTTTTATGAGGATGGAATGTTCTATAGATGTCTGTTATCCAAATTGGGTCATGACTTCTATTAGACCCTTTGCATCTTTGTTGAGTTTCTGCCTGGTATTCCTGTCTAGTGGTGAGAGTGGGGTGTTGAAGTCTCCCACTATAATTGTGTGTGGATTTATATACGATTTAAGTTTTAGTAATGTTTCTTTTACAAATGTGGGTGACATTGTATTTGGGACAATGATGTTGAGAACTGAAACTTAATCTTGGTGGATTTCACCTGTGATGAGTATGTCATGACGGCCTTCATCTCTTTTGATTGATTTTATTTTAAAGTCTAATTTGTTAGTTATTAGGATTGCTGTCGCCACTTGTTTGTTGGGTCCATTAGATCGGAAAATCTTTTTGCAACCTTTAACCCTCAGGTAATGTCTGTCTTTGAGGGTAAGGTGTGTTTCTTGTAGGCAGCAGAAGAATGGTTTCTGTCTTCGAATCCATTCCGTAGCCTGTGTCTTTTTATGGGTGAGTTAAGGCCATTTATATTGAGGCATATTAATGACCATTGTTTGCTCATTTTTTTTGATTTGGAATAGTTGGTGGTGGTGAAATTATGTGTGGAAACCCAGTCCTTTTTTCTTTTGGCTATTGATAAAGTGGGATTATCTAATGCCTTTGTTTTTGTGGTTGTAGTTAACTTTAGTGGGTTGGAGTTTTTGTTCCAGAAATTTCTGTACGGCTCAGTTAGTGGATGTGTATTACTTGAATCTACTTTTGTCACAGAATATCTTGTTTTCTCCATCTATAGTGATTGAGAGCTTTGCCGGATATAGTAGTCTGGGCTGGCATCCATGGTGTCTTAGTGTTGGCAGTACATCTATCCAGGACCTTCTGGCTTTCAGAGTTTCCATGGAGAACTCAGGTGTAATTCTGATATGTTTGCCTTTATAAGAACCTTGGCATTTCCTTAGCTGCTCTTAATATTCTTTCTTTATTCTTTATATTTGGGGTCTTTATTATTATGTGGCAAGTGGACTTTTTTGTGGTCCACTCTATTTGATGTTCTGTAAGCTTCTTGTACCTTCATTGGCATGTCTTTCTTTAGGTTGGGAAAGTTTTTTTCTATGATTTTGTTGAATATGTTTTCTGCCCCTTTGAGTTTGTTTTTTCACCATCTCCTATAACTATTATTCTTAGGTTTGGGCTTTTAATATTGTCCCATATTTCCTGGATGTTTTGTCTTAGGGATTTGTTGGACTTAAAATTTTCTTTGGTTGATGAAACCATTCTCCTAGTGTATCTTCAACACCTGAGATTCTCTCTTCCATCTCTTGTATTCTGTGGTAATGCTTGTATCGGTAGCATTTGCCCAGCTTTTCTATTTCTAGCTTTTCTCCAGAATGTGTTTTTTTAATGTCTCTATTTCAATTTTCAACCCTTGCACTGTTTGAATTGTTTCTTGCAATTTTCGGTTTATCTTTTCATCCATTTGTTGGATTTTATGAATATTGTGGGTTTTTTTCTATTTCTTGCATTTTTTCGTTTGTTTTTTCCATTTATTTGAGGGATTTTCCTATATCCTCTTTTTGGGCCTCTATCATTTTCATGAAGTTGTTTTTAAGGTCATTCTCTTCTGCTTCATTTGCATTGGATTGTTGGAGTCTTGCTTGTGTGGAGTCTCTAGAATCTGGCGGTTTTATATTTGTTTTTCTGTTGTTGAGTGTGTTTTTGTATTGTCTCTTTCTCATCTCTTCTTCTGGTGGGTGCAGAAAGAGCACTCTGATGATTAGAGGACCAGAGTTCACTTTGGGTGGGTGCAAACAGGTCCAATACTCTGGTAGTTCTTCTATTCCTCATCCTAGTTCTGGTCCAGTGGGTGAAGAATAAGACCAGGAATCTGGGGTGCATAGTCTCCCACCTGGCCCCCTGTTCCCGTTTTTGGAAGAGACGACCTGGGTGTGTGGCTCCCACAGGGATGGGAGGCTCTATGGCAGTCCCCAGGCACTGGAAGGCAGGCCCAGATGCGTGGCCTTGTTTACCTGGAACCCCTGGTCCACAGGCCTCATTGGTGGAAGAGAATACCTGGGATCTGGGGTGCTTGGCTCACGCCAGGATGGAAATCTCTGTGGCAGTCCAATAATTAAAATTTTTAAAAAATTGCCTGATGTTGTTCTTTCTGTCAACTTTTTAAGCCACAGTGGCCTGGGTGAGAAGTAAAACCACTGACTGCTGTGGAATCATCTTCTTGTATACTATAAAAATTTGTCACTCAAATTGGTATAATAAACAGTGATTGTCTGTTAGACAGGCCAGTAGTATATATGCAGTGACCAAACTAAGGATGAAGGGAAGGAGAGAGATGAACGGGCCATGCTAATAAAGGTACTGCTACATGGAAGAGGGTAAATCAGGAGTATTGATTAACTTAAAATGTGAGAGTTAGGTAGTAATAAGCCTCAGAATACTTATTTGGAAGTAGCGGCCAGATCAGGGAGCAGGTGGTTGGAACTGGAAATGTCCAACCACAATTGGCAACTTTAAAGAGGGAAGAGCAACAGCTTCAAAATAGTCTTGTAGGAAAGCAATGAAACTACTGGAAATTTTGATAGAACAAACTTCCCAGAATTATAAAAAATTTATTCATAGACATAACATAGTATAAAAATAATTTTGACGTTCAAAATAAATGGATCTCTGTGAAGAAAGAAAGATTCTGATGTTTGAATTTGGCTGATAACCTTCCCTCCTTATTCAACACTTTGTTAATCAAAAGTCTGTCATCCTCTGACCTGAATGAAGGGAAAAATCAACAGATCTGTGGCTGTTTTACAGGAAGACCTTTTGTGGAGTAATTCACTCTCTCTTCTTCTGAGATTACTGTTTGCTTATATTTTAGTTCCCCTAAATTCCCTCCTCATATAGAATTTTATTAGACCCACTTTAAGCTTCTCTCTATATACAAAAAAACAAAAGTAAAAATACAAAATCTACTGATAATTTATTCATCTGTATTTGCTTCAAAGCAAAGCTGGTGAAGCTGAGATACCAACTGGAAGGAAGTCAGCATCAGAAAAAAAACTGATAGGAAGATCAGTCCAAAAGTTTTTGTAGTGCCATGAAGCATGGTGCCATGTACTTGAGATGGTAAAGGCCAGTGTTCTCAGGTCCATCATTTTCAGAGGAACATTCCAGAGTGTCCACCTGGTACCTGTCATTGACCTTGATGATCTACGCAGGAAAGAACCGCCATGCACAAAACTTAAGTCCTAATGGATCAAAGACCTCAACATAAATCCAGCCACACTGAACCTCTTAGAAGAGAAAGTGGGTGGTACCCTTGAACGAATTGGTACAGGAGACAGCTTCCTGAACATAACACCAGTAGCACAGACAGTGAGAACAACAATTAATAAATGGGACCTACTGAAACTGAGAAGCTTCTGTAAGGCAAAGGACACAGTCAGCAAGACAAAAAGGAAGGCCACAGAATGGGAAAAAATATTCACTACTCCCACATCTGACAGAGGGTTGATCTCCAAAATTTACAAAGAACTCAAGAAACAAGTCTCCAAAACATCAAAGGACCCAATTAAAAAGTGGGCTGCAGAACTAAATAGAGAGTTTTCAATAGAGGAGTCTAAAATGGCTGAGAGGCACTTGAGAAAGTGCTCAACATCCTTAGCAATCCGGGAAATGCAAATCAAAACCACTCTGAGATACCTTCTCACTCCTGCCAGAATGGCTAAAATCAAAAACGCCAATGACAATTTATGCTGGAGAGGATGTGGTAAAAGGGGGACACTCCTCCATTGCTGGTGGGAGTGCCAACTGGTTCAGCCACTTTGGAAATCAGTATGGAGATTCCTCAGAAAAATGGGAATAAACCTACCACAAGACCCAGCAACTCCACTCTTAGGCATATATCCAAAAGATGCCCATTCATACAACAAAGATGTCTGTTCCACTATGTTCATAGCAGCTTTATTTGTAATAGCCAGAACTTGGAAGCAACCTAGATGTCCCTCAACCGAAGAGTGGATAGACAAAATGTGGTACATTTACACAATGGAGTATTAGATGTCCCTCAACCGAAGAGTGGATAGAGAAAATGTGGTACATTTACACAATGGAGTACTATTCAGCAGAAAAAAACAATGGAATCCTGAGATTCGCAGGAAAATGGATGACACTAGAAGAAACCATCCTGAGTGAGGTAACCCAGTCACAAAAAGAGAAACATGGCATGTACTCTCTCATATATGGATTTTAGACATAGATCTGGGGAATGCAAGCCTACAATTATGGCCAGAGAGTCTGGGGAACAGAAACTTCATTTAGTGGCTGACCGAAGAAGAGGCAGACTCCCTCGGTCAAGTACTGAGCTGAACTCAAGAAAGCCTGTAACAGAAATGGAGGACTGATGATCAAAGGGATTAAGACTGGGCTGGTTTAACCCCCAGAAACAGCTGACCTGACAAAGGTTAACTCTTGAATCCCAGGCATCAGCCTTGGAATCCAGCATGGGACTGATCAAGACCCCCTGAATGTGGGTGTCAATGAGGAGGCTTAGGTAATCTATTGAGCCTTGGGCAGCAGATCAGTACCCATCCCTAGTATACACACAGACTTTGGACTCCCATCGAACAATGTGAGGTGCACTCTCACCCTGAACTCTTGGGGAAGGGTCTAGGCCCTGCCCTATATGAAATGACAGACTATGGACACCCCCCCTGGGGGTCCTCACCCTCCCTGGGGAAATGAGGGGATAATGGGGGGTTGGGGGGAGGGCACGGGAGGAGGGGAGGGAAAGGGAGAGGGACCTGGAACTGACTTGTTTCCTATCTGAATTTAAACTGGAAAATAAAATAAAAAAAATTTTAAAAAAAGAATTTAAGGTGAATAACAAGGTGATTGTTGGCATTTTGGACACTGGAAATGATGTCACCATCATAACTTGAAAATCTGGGCCTCCAAGATGGGACCTACAAGAGATAAACATTCAACTCTTAGGGATTGGAGCCCTATCCCAAAAAAAAAAGAACCATAGAAAAAGGCAGATCGGAGATTTACAAGTCATCCCTGTCTTGCAGCAACAGACATAGAGGCTCTTAATCAAGTTTCCAATTCTTATTTATTAAAGTATTTCTAATGATCTATTGCCACTTAAGTTTCTGGCCACTTCATTAGCCACATTTAGGGACCATACACATAGTAGTCTTGGATTCTAAAGCTATCAACATCATAGTGATTAATTCAGCCAAAATCATGCAATAAAAGAAGAGAGCAAGGATCTGCTTTCCTTAAATGTAACATTATTTCATATTGATAAACCTTAGATAAATAACAAAGAATTAAAAATACATTGTGTCCAAAACTGCAAAATTGCTGAAATCTCTAGGAAAATTCCTAGGCAACTGAAAGTTGTCATTGAAAATACATCAAAATGGCTAAATATAGGTGACTGAAGAATAAAAGTTAGGGTGAAAGTATGTCATTGCAAAGTACTATAATGAAATTATTTTACTATTTACTTGGCAAATTTTGACTAGTGGACAAATAGTTCAGTGTATAACACATTACACATCTAGTAAGTTAGCACCTCTCCTGATAAGACTAGTAACAAAGGAGATACTGTGCTGCAATCTTTGGTACACTATTACACTTACTGGTCAATAAAGAGCTGACTGGCCAATTGCTAGACATAAAATTTAGGCAGAACTGCTGAAAAAATTGAGCATGGGTAGAAGAAGACACAGTCACCAGGAAACACAGAAGTAGAAGATGAATGTGCAATACAAACATAAGGTCACATGGTAGAACATAGGTAAAAGTTTTGGTTAACGTAAGATTTAAGAGTTAGTAACAAGTCTAAGCTATCAGTCAACAGTAAGTTTCTGTGTGTTTGTTTGGCAGAAGCTAGAGGGACATTGATAACTAGTAGTATCAAAGAAACACCTCACCTACAGCAATGATTTGTGACCCTCCTGATCCCAATTTGAGTATCATGCTGTAAATATATGTTAACTCATGGGACAAAAAGGAATTAAAATGCTCTGATGGATAAGTAGAAATAATACTAGCCCTGTCTGTGGATATCATGATTACCTAGGTAGATATCCTAAAAGAGAAAAATATGGTCCTAGACTAAGTAATTATAGAAATGTTGGAGGAGTGTATAAAATAATTGTGTAAGGGTTATTATCCTTTATGCCATTGATGAAATAATGGGAGATGAAATTAAAATTGCCTTTAAATTGAGATACAAATGTAAGAGATAATTAGGCAGAATTCTCTGATGGCTTTTGTGTGTTATCAAGGGCTACTTCTGATATTGATGAATGCATCAAAATGGAGGGCACTCCCCTAAGGAATTTTTTTCTTAATTTGAAATGGTAAGATCTATTTCTAATCTGGTACTATGATGCAGGAAAACAAACCTTTAATCTAGATATATTGAGCTTCAAAAACACATCTCTAATCTGGGCTATACCTTCTGCTTGAAAGCCTTTATAAGGCTATGGAAGAAGCCAGCATTTTCTCTTTTCCTGCTTGCCCTTGCCTTGCTAGTAAGTCCATATATTCACTGACATTAAAGCCTACTTGTTTGGAATTCCACAATCTACTGAGGATCAGCTGAAAGATTCTAGCATGTGGACTGAGCAACTACTGTATTCTAGGACTTTCCATTGATAACCAGCCATTTTATATTAACTAAACCACAACCTATAAACCATTCTAAACAAAAATCCCTTTAGCATGTAGTGATTGATTATATATATATTCTGTTACTCTGAGAACACTGGCTAATACAACATCTAAAATGTATATAAAGTCTATGACAAAAAGTACAAAACAGATTACAAAAAATATGACAGAGAAGATACAACACATATGAATAAAAATCTTTGAAAAACAATGAAAATTTAAAATAGAAAAAGGTAAACACTCTGCCACCATGCTGTGATACAATCAAGGATGACCCTTGACAGATTCTCTACTTGGCTGTGGGGAATTCCACATTCGGGTATCCAGGCATTTTCATTCATCAGAATTCAGGAAGTTTCTGCACACTTTGAGAATCTGTACATTAGTTTGAATATGGTATGTTGTATTGCCCCAAAACACAATAACATCCATCTTGGATAATAGGAAGTGTATGTAGATTAGGTGGGTGACCAATTTAGGCAGACATAGCTACAACACTGGCTTTAAATCTGGTACAGAATAGGAAAGACTATGATTAGAGAATAGATCGAAATCATAGTTGGCTACAAATGCATTGCAGATATACTTAAAGTTCGTTGCTAAAATTTTTTAAATTACCACAATAAAATCCTTTTTACAATTTCATCTTTATTTTCTGCTTTCTGTGTCAGAAAAATTTATCACATTTCTCTCATCTGTATATCTTTCAGTCTATTGTCTATTAGCTATGTATCACATCTTTATCTATCACCAACTGCTTCTCTTTCTCATAACCTATTATTTATCATCTATTTCTACATGAGTATCTACTTAACACTTATCTCCTAGCAAATATCATTTGTCTGCTACCCATCTATCTACTTGTCATCTATCAACAAACTATATATCAATCTATAATCTACCTACCTTTCTCCATCTTTTGTGAATATGTTTCTAACCATCACCCAACTGTGTCAATTTCAGAACTATTCATAGAAAAGAATAATTTCCTCTGAATACCACAGTCTATTCCATCTCTCCTTATGTGTATTCTTCCCCTCAACTACGTTTAGGGCTTATTCTCCACTGTTTACCTTCAAAGTTCAAAGATATAGTCTCCTGATGCCTGACTTACTATATCTAGCACTACAGTCATGCTTGTGATCTCTTGCTATTAAAATGAGTGTTTAAAAATAACCTGATCTGTGATTTGTACAGCAGAGAGAAATATTTGCTGAATAGAACATTTTCCCCTAGTATCTTGCTGTACTTGAAATGTCACCTTTGGTGCTTAAAATTTTCTCTCGATTTGAGAATGTTCTTAAGAGAGAGAGAGCCCTCATGTGTATGACAAAAGAACATACTCTAAGTACTCAGACTCTTTTCAATTCAATTCTTTACTTCTAATATGACATTGCGAATAACCACTTTCATTTTAATTTATCTGACTCTTAAGTCCCCAGACTGGCCTTACTATAATTAACTTAATAAAATGAAGACACAAGTTCTCTTTTCAAAAATTTCTTTGGAAATAGTTGTATGTCATGGTTGTATTAGCCATCGGTTGTTGCAGTTGATGAAAGTCAAGTGCCTCTTGCAGCTCTCAACTTAAATTATTGCTCTGGCACTAAGTAGAGAGATCTCCTAAGGACTCCTAATTATACAAATACATTTACAGACAGAAATGAATTTTCTTTCCTATCTTTTATATAAAGGATTAAAAATTACTTAGTTTCTGTGTGACTGAGTGTTTATAACATCCTACTGAAAGCAAGAGAAATCAACAATCAATATTCAGTTGCATCAGGTGATATAATTGCGTCATCTGGAGTTTTTGGTTTTGTGTTTTAATAGTATATGTGTGAAATGCAATAAATACAAAAAGATCACCTTAATCAGTGACAATTTTTGGAATTCTTTCTTTTTCCTGATTTCCTGTGTAGTTCAATTTTTCTCTCTAGAGAGGCATGGTGCCTCACCATCCTCAGAGCCTCCCAGTATGGCTGGCTTCATATAAACGCTCTGGCAACGCAAAACAACAGCAGAGAGGAATCAAATAAAGTAAAAATTCAAAACAAGTTTAAATCGAATTTTTGTGATTCTTCTCTTCTCTTGATGAGCTTCACACAATTTCACAGCAGTTCTGATACAACACGTAGCACGCATCTTTTGTCGTGAGTTAGAAAGGGAAATCTGCATTCTAATGCCAGTAGAAGCTATACACGAGACTAGATAGGTGTTGTGGTTACCTCAGCCCATTTGAAATATTAAGGTGACAAAATGTTATGGTTTCTCCAAGCCAGTGACATCTCATGTCAGCCTATTCCGTATTCTACAACGTTTTTAACAAATGAAGATTTGTGTGATGTCTCCATGCAGAACATGGTAGAAGTCCAGTCTATTTTTTAAATGTGCAGTACATCTTGAACTTGAGGACATAACCCCACATTCTATTTGTAATTGAGAGGTTTTCCTCATGAGTGATAATCATGGAGCTGAAACTTTCCTGTCCCTCAGGAATGTGAAAATGTAATCAAGCAAAACTGACAGAAATGCTGGAAAATCATGAACTCCCATGAATAGATAAATCTTCACTTTCCATGCACACTGATTTACAAGTTCATTTATTCAGTAATGATTTACCCCATGTTTACTTGTTTGAGCCTTGTGTTTAGTAAATGAGTTATGTTAGAAATCCCCCTAACTGGCCATAGACCAGAAGCGTAATCTGTCCTCTGAGGAACCAGAGAGATGGCTTGGTGGGTAAAATCCCTCTCCACACATCTAATGATCCAAGTTTGACTCCTGAGACACATGTAAAAAGTCCAATATTGTGGTATGTATCTGTAACATCAGTGTTCCTGTGGGGTGATAGAAAATGGAGGGGGAGAATTGACTGGAAGATCCCAGCCATGTAGCCTGGAGAAAAATATGGGTAACACATGCAAGGAGAGGCTCTGCTTCATCAAGTTGGAAAGAGAGAACTGACTCCTTAAAGTTGTCCTGTTCCCTCCATTTGCAGAGATTGAGGACATAGCTTGGTGCTTGGCATGTGAGTATGAGGGGCATAGCAAATGTCATGTGCATTCTACTAACTTTCTTTGACTGTAACAAAGAATTATAGCAATTGCTAAAAGAATACAAATGTGTTGTGCTATCTTTGTGCATTCCCGATGCATTGTTGTGATGTTTTAGCGTTAACATTCTACTGATCTAGAGATGTTTGCTAAAGGGCATTCTTGAACTTTATACATCAACTTATTTTTGTTTTATATCAGACTTAAATTAGAAGTTTCAAAACCAACTAAGTCATAATTTAGATAATATTCCGGTATTTGTATCTTACTAACAATATCCTAAAAATTTGATGCTTATACTTTAAACCCCAAGTAAATATATTTTCTTAAAGTCCTTATCTTAGGTCTAGACATGAGTGTCACAAAGCTAAAATAAAAGTGACAAGGTACTGGTTCTTTTATGGAAGTTGAATGACAGGGTTCCCTTCTTTCTTTGTCTACCAAAAGCTCTACAGGTGGCTATGGGCCTATCTACAGGAGCTTCCTGCCATTACAGTTAGCACTGGCTAAGTAAGAGTTTTCATATCGACTACCTGTGACAAGGCCTCTTCCACCCACTTCTCCATATAAAGACTTATGGTGCTCATAGACACGGACTATCTCCAGTTATAGCTACTTGTTTTTCTGGTTAGAGATCATGTTGATGCAATATGAAAGTCATCTAGGAAGAGAGAATTTCAATTGAACAGTTGTGTCTGTCAGATTTACCTGTGGCCATGTCTGTGAGGAGCTGTCTTCTCTACTGATGAGGACTAAGCCTGCCATGCATAGTACAGTAGGGTCTGGAGTATGTAAAATCTGATTGGCATGAATCAAGGAGTGTTTCAGACAGCAAGCTAGTAAATGGCATTCCTCTGTGGCCTCTGCTTTAGTTTCTGTCCTGACTTCCATCAGTGATGCTCTGTAACCTAGAAGTGTAAGCTGAAATTAACCTTACAAACTTTCCCTCCCCTAGGTTGCTTTTGTTCCTGATATTTATCACAGCAATTTTAAGGAAGTTAGAACACATAACATGTGAATGTCTTTCAAGAAATTTTGGTAATATGTAGTAAAGACAATCCTTCTTTGTGATGGGAAGAAGCCAAGTTGCCTGCTATAAAGCTGTGTGCTTGCAATAATTGAATGGTGCAGTTTGTTCAAGAGAAGATTGTGACACTTACATATCATGCTAAAAACTGTGCTTTTCTAGGTAGGATTCAGCAGGTAATTTTCTTATACTATTTGACAGGAACCATAGTGTTGATTGGGAAAGAAGCACAGTTTTTCATAATAAGCAATTTGAAAACACAGGGTTATTGTATAAAAATAGATTCAGGCTTTTCAAACAGTCCTTTGAGAAGAAATGTTAAGCAAACATGATTATATAGACAGGGATGTTGCTAGCAGCTGCCTACTCGACCAATGAACAAAGTAAAGACTCTCAGTATCTCTGGCCATGCCATTTCAATTTAGTTTTAGTTGAGAAACTACAACATTCTTACATTTTTCACTTTCTTACACATGGAAAGCATTTTGAAGACAATACAAACCAGTTTTTAGTCACTGGATGCCAAAAGTAAATGGTAAATGTTGTTCCTGTGATTACATCCTTGGACTCAATTTAGATTTCCTCCTAACAGCTTGTGCTCTCAGTGTCAAACTCCATAGTTGAATTTAAAATATAATTTCCGGAAAATCCTTTTCCTTCATTGATGTAGAGTAATGCTCTTGTACACTGTAAACATTTGTCACTCTTCTATTGGTTTATTAAAACAATAATTGGCCAGTAGCCATGCAGGAATGGAACTACCAGACAAGGAGAACTATGGGTAGCGTAAAGGCAGAGACAAGAGTCACCAGCCAGACATAGAGGAAGCAAGATGAGAATGCCTTCCTGAGAAAAGATACAAAGGCACAGGCCTAAGTGTAGATATGAATTATGGGTTAATAAAAGTTGCAAGAGTTTGCTAGGAAGAAGCCTGAGCAATAGCCCAAAACAGCTTACAAATGATGTAAGCCTCTGTGTCTTTACTTAGGACTGAATGGTTGCAGGACCAGGTTGGGACAGAAACTTCTGTTTAAACTTCACCTCTCCTCAGCTAAATGTAAGGAATATATTTGCCTCCAAAAATAAAGTTATTCATGTCAGGATATAGATTGTAAATGTATAAATATGCTGAGGTCTGTTGGTGTGAAATGAAGAAGAACAGTGGGTGATAGGGAAGAGGGAAAGGGAGGCAGATAGTGCATGGTAGAGGAAAGTGGAAAAGAAACTGAGAAGGGAGGGTTCAGAGAGAACGGATGTGGGACAGCTAAGAAGGAAAACCTATAAAAACGTTCATTGAAAATGCTGTCATGACATCTGATGCCTTGTATTCTAATTCTTTTACATTAGCAATACTGTATTATTCTGTTCATATATGGCACCCATGTTTTGGGGGACACAGCTCATTTGCTGTCTCTTTGGGTGGCTTTTCTGGCTTAATGCTTGAGAAGCAACATTTTCTGTTTGATTCTTTCCTGACTATGAGTATGTTATGTGCCTACTTTTTAAATTTTTCTCTTCTACTGAAATATGTATTCCATGAAACTACTCAATCAGCCTGTCCTAACTGTTATTATATTCTCCATTTCTGGAGTTATGCCTAATAGACATTCACTAGTCTAAATACAGTCACAACTAATTTCAACTGAAATGCCAATACACTACTTGAAGATACCCACAGTTTGTGAAATAGCCCTTGCGTGCAAGATGTGACTCTCAAACCATGGGGAGGAGAGGAATTCAGAGATTATCCTGGAGGTTTGAGGTGAAGATATAGTAAATTGAATAATTGGTTTTCATTTGTGGATGTCATTTTAGTAACTTGAAAGGTTAAGATTGAAGCATAAATTAATTACATATAATATCTCAAAAATATTATCTAAACACAAGACAAAATGTAAAGATTTGAAGTCAGTAGCCTGCTGACACTTAAGACTAAGCATAATGGGAGTGTTGCCAATAATTGAATGGACTGCCATTGATGGAACCTAATGCCACTGAAAGATCATCATGTCATCTTTTAAATCATTTTTTTTTAAAATCCAATGTGTACGTGTGGTTATTTGTTTGTTTTGTTTTTGTTTTTGCTTTTCGAGACAGGGTTTCACTGTATTGCTTTAGAGCCTGTCCTGGAACTCACTCTGTAGACAAGGCTGGTCTTGAACTCACAGAGATCTGCCTGACTCTGCTTCCCGAGTGCTGAGATTAAGGTGTGCACCACCAATACCCAGCTATGTATGGGTGTTTTGACTACACAATATCTGTGTACCATGTGCATGGAGTAGATTCACAGCTTGATGGGACAAAAATAAATCCTCCACAACTGTAATTACAAACAGTTGAGGGCTACCATGTGTATGCTATGAACTGAGCTCAGGTCTTCTATAAGAGTATCTCTTGCTTTTAACCATTGACCCATCGCTCTAGCCCCCAACATCCGTATTTCAAAGTTTAATTCTAGCTAGCACATTGGAGAAGTTTAGAAATGTTCAGGGTGGGGCTTGTTGGGAGGATGTAGGCTATTGGAGGATCTCCCTCAGAGTGAATTATGCTATGCTGGCCTCTCTATCACTTTATTTCTGTCCATGCCCAGTGTCCCTTTAATATCAGCTTACTACACCGTCTCCTCCATAACATGTTGGACTGTTCACCTCAGGGCAAAGTAACAGCCTAATCAAGTTAGTCACGGACTGAAGTCTTAAAATTGTGATTCAACCTTTACTGTCCCTGTTAGTAACCTGGTTACCTCAGGTATGGTGTCGGCGGTGTCAGAGCCTTCAAATTAAAGGAGGTCAGAAAAATATCAACACATCAGAGGTCTCTAGCACAGGCATTTGCTTAGATGTGTTGCTTTGTAGGCATGGGGTCCCATTCTGTAGCCCAGGATAGTTTGGAGCTCTTAGTGATCATCCTTGTCCTCCTGAATAACAATTGTGCCTCCTGCTTGAAGTAGATATTTGAGATGCTTACGTGAAGCATGCTGTCTTCTCTATATACGGAGTACACAGAATGAAACCTGCAGGGATGCTAACTTCCAGTACTCAGCATTTATCTGCTTTTGAGAATGCTGACTATCTACTTCACCAAATATGAAATCATAAATATGTGCAAGTACGTTTGGCTGGGTTTTCTTTGTAGAAGTTATGTCACTCTCAGAACTCTTCAGGATTCACTCAAAGCAGAGAGAGTCTCACTCTTGGAATTTCAAAGCAATGACCTTAAAATACACTCAAGCACAACTTGAAAGGCTTGCCAAGCTGTGACTGTACTCGATGGCTTTCTATCTTTTCTTTGTAAAGCTGAACAAAATACTCACTGACATGATGTGAGGTTCTACTCATTGTAAAGAGTCCCAGATTGTTCTTCTTCAGAGTGTCCTCTATTTCTCTATTCTGTAAGGCCTTGGAGAGAAAACTTCCCAACCTCTAAAATATGTCAGTGTATGCACTTTCACACTGTCTTGAAGCTCCCCCCAAACCACCCGCCAAAAAGAGACATTTTAGTCATAACCATTTCCTTGCTAGTCACCCTCTATCTCTTGTCACAATAGAAATTTACAGGCCAACTGCCTGAAGGGGCTGCTGTTCCCTCCATGTTCAAAACAAATCTGACTTGGGAAAGCCTGAAAACCCCCATGTTTGTAAATCTCGTACAGACAAGTCACACCTTAAAAAGGATCACAATTCCCCCTTTCCTTTGAACTCTTCCCCAAGGTCCTGATAAATGCTTCTTCTTGCAGCACTGGTAGAATCTTGACTTTGTTCAAATACCAATGCTTAGACTGGCTTTCTTGGCACTCCCTTGACTCACTAATCCTGTCACTTTTCTTTGTTTATTTTCATGTTCACCTCAAGTTTGTCTGTGTTTTGTTTTCTTCACATGAGTATAGTTCAGTGCAGAAACCAGAAGAAAGAACGGGTTTCCCTGATGCTGGATTTACAGACTGCTGTGAGTCACCCAAAGTGGGATCTAGGAACCAAATTCAGGTTTTCTTCAAGAGTATTAAATACTCTTAACTGCTGAACCACCTCTTCTGCTCAGGCACGTGGATTTTACAATGTTATGTAATCTCTCTAGGTATTATAGTATGTGGAGATTAGCAATACTTAGGCTCCTTATCATTACCTTTTACTTTCAATAAAAATAGAAACCTTTCAGGGATTATGCTCTAGTACAGAACATTTTTATATAAATATGTGCCCTCTTGGACATGCACTGTCATTAACATTGAAATCAACAGAATGTCTTCTACAGTAATGAAACAAAAAACCCTTATTCTTCTTTAGTTTGATATATTAAAGTGACTGAAGCCATCCAAAGACAATCTAGGAAAGTCTTGCTGAGGGAAATTCCAATGTATCAACATCCTGCCTAGTTTACTCACTCAAGTTTAAGCACTCATTTTAATTTTTCTCTCTGTCTTTCTCCTCTGTCTCACCATCTCACCTCTCCCAATTAAGGATCCCAGCCCAGCCTGGAGCTTACTATGGAGACTAGTCTGCTCTCATATTTGCAATCCTCTTGCATCAGCCTCCTCACTTCTGAGATTTCAGGGTGGTGTCACTATATGAAGCTGGAAGGAATTTACAATTGACTTTTTTACCCAGATAGTTCTCTACTGTCTAAGCCACAACAAAAATCCACATCTGAGCCATGAGTCGACATGGTTGAGCACCAAAACCCTGCATGAGGTTGGGAATATGATTCTAAAACACAATGAGTTACAAAAAACATGATAATAAAAGAAGACTCCATTCTGTAGATCTCGTTCACTTTGTGCAATCTGTATTTCATTCTTGTAATACTTTTTTGTGATCCAAGTATGCTGAAGTCACTCACTTCCATGGAGGCATCTTTTCCAACAGTCGAACCAAAGCTGCAGTCTCAGGAACTCTCCACAGGAATTGAAATGCTGAAATTATTTTTTCCACCATATACCTTTCTTTAAAGGTGAGGGACTTCTGTGGAGGTATACTTGTGGAAGAATGCTCTCATTGTATATTTATTCTTTTAAATTTCATTTTTCAATTCAAACATAGTTCTTCCCATCCCCAACACCAGTTACTCCTCCTCATGGGTAAAGGATCTCATGAAGTGTCAACCAAATCTGACACAATAGGTTGGGGCAGGGCCAAGCCCCTCTCTCCTATGCTTTAAGGCTGAGCATAGCATCCCACCATAGGGAACAGTCATCAACAAGCTGGCTTAAGTACCAGGTTGTATCATCGTCCTACTGCTAAGGGTTCTTCAGATAGTCCAACCTTTATTGTTGTTATACATATATGGAGGGCCTAGACCAATCCCCTTGAGTCCCCTTCACAGTTGTCATTCTAGAGTTCATGAGATTTCACGAGCTTGGTTCAGCTTTCTCTGTAGATTTCTCCACAATGTCCTTGACCTCCCTTGCTCATATATTCCCTCCTCCCTCTTTGACTTGATTCTTGGAGCTCAGTCATGTTTGGTTATGTACCTCTGCATCTGGTTCCATCAAGCACTGAAAGAAGGCTCTGATGATAGTTGTCTTATTCACCAATCTGAATGCAGGGGTAGATCATTTCAGGCATCCTCTCCACTATTGCCAGACACTTAGTTGGGGTCCTCCCTGTAGATTCTTGGAAATTACCCTAGCACCAAGTTTCTCCCTAACCCTATAGTGGCTCTCTCTATTAAGATACCTCTTTCACTGCTCTTCCAATACATCCCTCCCCCATAGACCCTCCATTCTCTCCTGTTCTCATCTCCCTACCCTGTCTTACACCCTGCCATCCAGTTTTCCAAGTAGACCTTATCTAATTACCTTTCCTAGGGTGATCCATGCTTCCATTTTAGGGTCCTCTGTTGGGACCTAGTCACCACAGGGTCTCTGAGTTGTGTGTCAGTTGATATCCACAGGTAATCCTGTTTTCTAGTCCTGGCTTACTGCCCCTGCATTGCCCCACTGATATCAACATCTAGCAAAAGGAAAACACTCTCTGTTTTCCTAGTTGTTGTAAGATTATATATAAGACTGCTCCCTCCTATGAGAGAGACCTCTTAGCACTTGAAATAAACACACACACACACACACAGACACACACACACACACACACACACAGAACCTAAGCGTGTGTTACATGACTTTCCTTGAGTAGTTCCTTACACAGGGTTGACAACCTCCTTTAGAGATATCTTTCTTGAGTTCTTTCTTAACTTCAGGATTTCAGAGATAGCTGTGAATTCATTTCATATTGAAAATGCACTCTGTGGGATAGACTAACTTCACAATCTGGGGCTCTTTGTCCTCTTCATGTGATATCTACTATCCCTTTGTGCTTCCCAGCTAACCATGCATTTCACTCACTCCTATACACACTCAGTAAATTGGGAAAGATGAGCCCTCAACCTTGAGATGAAGCAGGCCAGGCAAGAAGCATGATATATCTCAGTTTCTGTTCAGAGTCTACAAAGAGAACTCCAAGGAAATATTACATAAAATGTTATAAGATCATAATCAAAACTAAGATGTATAAATCAGCCTGTGTTATGCATCAACTCCCTATCATTGAGTTGTTGAATTCCATTAAATTGTATAAGGAATCCTGGCTTGCCAAGTGTGTCGTCTTGTTCAAATGAAAAGAAATTGAATTGGTACTAGCTCAGTTTGAAATACTGTTGGAGAATTTTCTGTATTTGAACAGGACACAATGTACAATTTCCACATGACATAGGTAAGGGATAGCCAGAGAAGCACTTATCATGTGTGGAAGCCATTATATTCTACAATCAATATTATGTATTTTATATCATCTAAAATAGTATTGACTATAGTCATTGAAATTAATATATTTTTCTCACAATAAAACTCTGGAAGGTAAGTTCAAATACAGAATTAGATGGAGGATAAAAACATAATTCTCTCACTGGCTTTTCCAGTCATTGCAAATGAATTCCTCCTGTTGAGTGCACAGTCCTTGGGAGATTTACACTTAACCATCAAAGATGGCATAAATCTCCTGAGTGTAACCCAACTCCCACAACAGACACACAGAAACAAGAAAGTAAGAAGTCAAAGCATCACCAGAGTGTCCACAATGTGTCAGGACTTTGTGGGATTCGTTTGGAGGACACAGGATTCCCACCACACGTAAAGACTTTCTTGAGTGCCTAGGTAGACCCATTGCAAACCCGAGTGAACCGCAATGCCTCATTCTTTTGTCTGTGTTTGTCACAGTATCTGCAGGATCTAGCAGGATACACACTCTCCTAGCTTCCACAGTATAGACACAGTGGAGGAATATTTAAAAGTGATCACTTCATTTCATGTCTGGTATGTATGAAAACTGAGTTTACAAGCCTCTGAACACATGCCTTCTCTCTGCAGGCTCTTGGACAGAACTTTGACATTTAGTCAATGAATAGTATAAGGCAGTTCCCCAGTACATAGCTGTTCAAATTAGAAAGAGAATAGGTAGAAGGTCATGGGAGGCAGATTTTCCAAAGTACATCATAAGTGACTCAATACAATTCAGATGAGGAGAGTCTCCCTGTCAATTTCTTCATAATAGAAGGAGCCCAGAACTTGTTAGGGGTTCTTTCACAGGATTTTCACCTCACTGATGTTGGTGGGCTCATTATCTAATTGGCTGCTGAAGGCTTCACTTAGTGTTCTTTACTTGGTGCATGTCAGGGATAGATTGTAGATGGTACACAAGTATTCAAAACTCTGTGTGCTAATCACTATCTTAAGAGCAGTCAGTAGTAGATGAACTTCACTTTCTTTGTGGCCTCACATCTTCATGGGTTCCGTAAGTGGAATGCCTGAGCTCATAGTACCTATCAATGCAGAGTCAAATGAGCATAGAGAGAAATTGATCTCTATTTCCACTTTTCATAGAGTTAGTGGTCTGAGAAGGCAGTATATTTACACTCTAAATCAACTTTCCCTTCCATATCCAGCTAGCAATGCTCAGAGAGATGAGCCAATCATTCCAAAGCTCAGTCTTGCTCTCCTCATTGGGAGATACTTTCTTTTCTTTTTTTAAAGGTTATTTTTTCTCAATATATGTTTTTCTTTAAACTAGAAATGTGAATGTTTCACATGTCAGTCCCAACTCCCTCTCCCACCCCTCCTCCATTGCTCTTCGCCAGTCCCCCACTCAATCCACACTTCATTCCTCAGGGAGGGTGAGACCCTCCTTGGGCAGGATCTCTAAAGTCTGTTTTTTCATCCTGGGCAGGTCCTAGGCCCTTCCCTATGTGTCTAGGCTGAGAGAGCATTCCTCTATTTGGAATGGGCTCACAAAGCTCATTCATAAACCATGGTAAACAAGGCCCTAGTGATTTCTGTGGCCTCCTTCCTGGCACTACATTCATGGAGTCTGGATCAGTCCCCTGTTGGCCTCTCATCCATCAGTCTGGGATTCAAGAGCTCCCCCTTATCAGGTCATCTGTGTTTGTGGGTTTCATCATCATAGTCTTGAACCCTTTGCTCATCACTCCTCTATCTCTGTCACTAGGTTCCAGGAATTCAGTTGAGTGTTTAGCTGTGGGTATCTGTCTCTGCTTCCATCAGTCCCTGGATGAAGGTTCTAGGATGGCATATAGGATAGTTATCAACCCTATCATCAAGGAGGGGATATTAGTGTAGTCGCTCCACTATTGTTTAGTTTGCCAGTTGGTGTTATCCTTGTAGATCTCTGGAGATCTCACTAGTGTCAGGTCTCTCCTCAAGTCTATAACTACTCGATGTATTATGGTAGGAAATATTTTCTTTCATCATCATCTACTGTTCTCTTCTTTCATTCTATAATATGTGTGGTCAGGTGTCCCATGAACTGCTGAGTCCATTTAGTGCTTCTCACACTATCCTTCGACTCCTCCAGGGGCTACTGCATTGGGAGGAGTTTTAAGTAGAACAAAAAAAAAACCACTATGAGAGCATGTGGTAAAGTATTAGTAGCATATACCCCTGATTCCTTTCTACAATATGGAGAAGAATCTATATTATAGAGTATGAAAGTACCTCCACCTATCCCTTACTCCTTTCCCTTTTCATTTTCTTTAATAAGACACCAATATTCTTACTACAGCACAAATATTTTTAATGCAATGGAGTAGTTTAATGGATTAATGAATACTTTATCTAAGCTATCCCATAATATCCCATAAATATTATATAACTATGTTTTGAATTACATTGAAGAAATGGTTATAATATATGCCTCCCAATGTAATAAATTCATCCATGGTTAAGGTGAGTCCATGAGTCATCTTAACAGGTAATAAAACTGGAAAGGACCACTACTAATAATGGCAGATGCTAGTTTTATTTTAAGCAGTATGTCCAGTCAGTACAAGATCCAATTAAATTAGCATTATTACTGACAGTATGTTGTGCTCCCATGAGTCCACTGACCAGGCCTCAGTGTGAGGCAAACTGGACAGACAAAGCAAGAAGAAGAGCTCATAAACAGGTAAATGCAAAGCTTTGGCAACAGAGATCCTATAGCAAACTAAGGTTGCTGTACTAGTCAAAATATAATACTCATCCCTTTTTTATTACCCAAATACATTGCAATCACATATGGAAGATGGAAAGATTTTGATGGATTTATTTTTTAGTCATAGCTTTTCTTCTTTGTGTAACCTGAAAATGATGACTCTTTGGTGTAGATAAAAGTAACATTTTCTTTTATAGAAAAATGTGGAAGAGGATGAGCCTGAAAGCCTTTGAGTCAAACGTGGGGGAAAGAAGAGATCTTTCCCACTCCAAAAGGAAGTCAAGTGATTGAGAGCAGGTTTAGTGGGGTTGGAATTTATGGGGCAAAAAGGAAGCAAGGAAGCATGAGAAGTCAGCTTTGGTTATAAGCCAATGTCAGACTTTTGAGGAGGTCAAGAGAACAACAAAGTTAATTTTTTGATATAGAATGTTCACTGAACTGTAAAATAATCCCTGACATTCTATTATTCTTAAACCGCTGAGAGAAGTCATTGGGACTGGAAAAGTAGCTTATGTTACATCCCCTCACATGACAGAAGGGCATGCATAAACTCTAGTTACATGAGCGTTTGACGAGAGGCAAGTGCAGGTTGTCTGCATGGACTTGTACATCATCAGCTGAACACTTGCCACAGGACTGTCTTCAAAGAAGGCAAGAAGATCTCCAGGTGTGTCAATATCTTGTCAAGGTCCCTGTTGAAATTTCCAGAGTCCAATTCTTTAAGGACCTGATCTGCTTCCTGCCACTCCACAATTTTTCTATCAAATTCAGCTTTAATTTTTCAGAAAACAAAAATTGTGTACGCAGCTATGGTTATAACAGACATGCATGGTAGAAAATTGATTTATTATTTTGCCTTAAATACTTACTATGACAACAAACAAAATCAGGCAAAGTATGAGCCTATTCTATGCATAACACATATTTATCTTTTCTTTCATTCAAGATAGGCAACTTGGAAAATGAGATTGAATACCAGCAGGGTGAGGAATGTCTCATGGGATCCATTGGTATTGTCCTATCCTGTGAATTATATATAGGAAAAATCTAACCCATGTAATTTCTTGAAAGTCAGAACTCTATTTCTGTTTTGACAACCTTTCTTCATTTATATTTCATTGCATAATTTTATAAATCCTTTCAAGATATAAGTTGCATATAAATTATGAATTAGAGCACTGGTATTGTTCAGCACAAGAGTCTTCATGCATCAGAGTTATGCGGTGGGTCATTAATTTATAAGCCATATTTCTGAACCATTCTCCTGAACTCTTAGCACAAGGCTTAAATTTTAGTACGACCTATTATTCAGTTCAGTAATGTGCACAGACTATACTCCAAAACTCTTGGTGCCTTGAATGATCTACACACATATTTCTCTCTGTAAAATAAGGACAGTTAGTAAAGCAAAGAGAAAACTCATTTAAAACACTCTCTTCTATCTGTCACCAAGCAGGATGAATAATGTCTTTATAAAGAAACGTAAATGAAGAAAAAACAAAGGGAGTTGCCTGGTTTATTTTCGGGAATCTATCTATTTAAAAGTCGGGTTGGTAACTGTGTCTTTCAAATGTGTAAAGAGAATGAATCTGCAGTAATTAAGAAAGCAACATAGAGCAGCATCATGTCATGATTTAGCTCTGGACATGAAATATCCTGTTTAAATCCGACTTCTGCAACTCACCTCTCCATTGTCTTGTTGAACTGACCCTGTTTTCAATCTTTTTTCATCACACACAAAATGGACAAGGTCATGGTGCTAACATTGTAAGAATGAGATGCAATTTAATACGAAAATGAAGAATAGAGAAAATAACTCACAAATGTCATTAGATATTTTGTAAATATTCATTTTCTGTCCCAGTCACTTAGTTCCAAATAACTGGCTCAGAGACTAAAATTGAACTATAAATGCTTGTTTGGTAGCTTAGGCTTGTTGCTAGCTAATTCTTACACTTAAATTAGCCCATGATTCCTATCTATGTTTAGGCACATGGCTTGCTGCCTTCTCTCAGTTTGATATTCTCATCTTGTTTCCTCTGCAAATGGCTGGAAACTCCACAGACTCCACTCTTCTCCTTCCAATCAACCTTAGTTTTGTCACTCTGCCTATAATTCATGGCTTGCTACTGACCAATCAGTATTTTATCGTGACAATTTAAGTGATAAATATTTACAATGTACAAGAGGAATATTCCAGAGCAATGTTTCATTTTGCATATATCTTGTATGTGTCTCTGATATAGACTCACACATGCCCTAGATGATTTTATGTTTTGTGAAAATATTTGATTTATAATAATCAAATGTTATACAACTCAAGGTGTTAGCTCTGAATCCTTGATCTGATAATTGCAGCTGTATTTGGAAATACCTTTCTATTCTTAGAGTTTTAGATTTGTTTATTTACAAAATAAAAGTGAACTCAGTACATTGAATATATATTTGCTTTTATATGTACATGTATATGTAAGGATATACATGAAGCAATAATAATGAAAATATTATGAGTTTACAATGGGGTGCCTAGCATGTTTGAAAGGGGAGAGATGAGTAGGAGTGATGTACATAGAGTTCTCTGGTCTCAAAAATAAAAATAAAAATATTACTTTCAGAAGAATCTCAAAAAATTCCATAATACAAGAACCACCTAGAACCAAATTGTGCTTAATTAACACATTGTTCCTTGTGTTCGATCCTTGTTCAACATTCGTGTGAGATACAGTACACCGATAATGATCTAACAAGGATAACAACTGAATGACATAGGAAATAAACTCATACTATTACTAAAATGTCTATAAAATTGTATTCATTCATTAGAAAATGTCTACTTGATGTTTTCCCTGCATCCTAATATGAAATATAGAATTCTTCTTTAGGGGCATGGCGATGTTTAGATGAGAGCAAATCTTTTCACATGGATAAATGAGAATTGTTTTAAATTCAAAGATATCCAAAACAACTTGTGGTATGTTAACAATGCTGGCATGGTTGGAGCCCTAGTATTTCTTTCAAATACAACAGGAACCACAGTTTTACTGCTGAGATATTCCAATTTTATCCACTCATTGAAACCTCAGCTCCTGCTCCTCACAAGGAGCAATTCTCCTCATGAGACCACCGAACACCTCTCTAACACTAATGACAACTTTGCAGTTGTCCTTAAAATCACCATATAATATGTGTAAACAAAGCCACTGGTCTTTTGTTAAACCTTTCTCTCTATCAGGACTCCTTCAGAAGCTGGTGACATGAAGTGGTCTGTTCAGATTCCCTGACAAGTTGGATGTGTGTTTGATTTGTCAGAATTCCCCCAGAAACCATAGCATTGGCTTGTGTCCGGACTTTCTCAGAAGCTGCAGACATGATTGGTGTGTTATAGACTCCTCAGAAGTTGGGCAAGCGACTAGTCTCTCATGAGGCTAGAGTTATGGCATGGCCCATCATAGCTATTTCAGCAGATGAGGTGTGACTGCTTCACTGGTCCACTATAAACGTCCTCACATACCACATTAATATGGCAGGTATGAATGGTGTACCACAGTGGCTGAAGCCTTCTCTCCTCCTGAGGCAGATTGAGTGTCCTTTATGGTAGCGTCCATCAGACTGTGGTGTTACAGCTGGCCAGCTCGGCTATGTCTTTGAATTTATAGAATCACTTCTAAACAAAAACTAAGCCACAGTGGCCTCCGCTCATTGTCTCATTTCCTGACAATTACACCATTACAACCTTGACAGACAGAAGCAATTTTCCTGATTTTGAGTAGCCTCTAACCCCTTCTCTCTGAAATATAATGACATTTCATGAATTAATGGGAAGGTCAATGACACAATTACTTTGAATTCACATATACACAGCTTTCTTTCCTTTTGAATCATTATTATCTTTTCCCAATAAACTTGATTCATTCTGGTGCAAAGGATACCATTATGTAACAAGGAATTTCTTTGAGTCAGGTATTGAATCACCAGTGGGATTTTACAAGCCAAACCTTCTTTGCGTCTCATGATTTCCTTGGTGTATATAGGTCTTTAACTTAAAACCATTTACCCAGTCCTGAGTGACATAAACAAAATATATTCTCTTCCTATTACTCCATGTACCAATGTAAATGGATTAGTATATTGTAAAATTTAGAATTTCAAAACAATAGAATCATCTATTATTAGAATTTTAAATGTAACTGAGAATAAATATTATGTTGTACATATTGTGAAAATTACGGAATTATTTTTTGTGTGTGCATGTGAGTGTGTGAATGTGTGTGTATATTTTATGAATATTTTAATAATAATTCTCCCTGTCACATTCTTATATGTTATTCTTCTGAGACAGACTCAAAACTTTTATTTTATTGAAAAGAAACTGCTTTCTCTGCTTGATGATGCTCTTTCTCATTCATTATAGAAATAAGGTTTAAAAAACACTTTCTGACACACATTGAGAAATTATTTTTAAGACCTTACTCCAATTTTCCATATGCCAAATGGCTGTCTTAGACAGTTGAGGAAATCTTTAGGTTTTAAACAGAGTATGATATCAGATGCACAGGAAGTAACATTTTACTTCGAATATAGAATTTTTAAGGATAAACTTACTAAGTAAATATTTTCTATAAGTAATTAAATAAACTCCATTTTTATTGTGTTATGACAGGAAGAGAAACATGCCTATTCATGGTGGTATTATTTTAAATTTGTTTGATTGGGTTTTTTTGTTTTTTGTTTTTTCCGATAGGGTTTGATTGTGGCTTTGGAGGCTCCCCTGGAACTCACTCTGTAGACCAGGCTGGTCTCGAACTCACAGAGATCTGCCTGCCTCTGCCTCCCGAGTGCTGGGATTGAAGGCGTGTGCCATCACTGCCCAGCTATTTGACTTGGTTTTAAAGTTTCTTTTAGCAAACAATTTCCAACCATATCTTGGATGTTGTCAGGTCACATTATAGTATTATTTTTTTTTACATTATTTTTTTTATTTTAATTTTAAATAGCTTGTTTTACATGTCAATCCCAGTTCCCTCTCCCTCCCCTCCTCCCGCACTCCCCTTCCACCCTCCCTCCCACCCTATTGCCAAATCCTTCCACATAGGGGATGTCTAGAGTCTATCATTTTACTCTTGGTAGGGTCAAGGCACTCCCCTAAGAGTCCAGGCTGAGAGAGCATCTCTCTTTGTGCTATAGGCACATGAAGACAGATTGTATACCAGGGATAGACACTGATCCACAGCTCAGAGCCCCATAGGTTGTCCAGGCCTTCTTACAGACACTCACATTTGGGGGGTCCAGATCAGTCCCATTCTGGCCTCCCCACTGTCAGTCTGGGGTCCAAGAGCACTCCCCTGTTCAGATCAGCTGTCTCTGCTGGTTTTGCCAGCCCATTCTTTGCCAATTTGCTCATCATTCCTCTCTCTCTGTCACTGGGTTCCTTGGGTTCAGTTCAGTGCTTAGTTGTGTGTTTGCCTCTACTTCCATCAGTCCCAGGATGTAGACTCCCGGATAGTTATAGACATCAAGTTCATTATCAGGAATGGGCATTCGAGGTGGTCCTTCCACTATTGCTTAGCTTGCCAATTGATGTTATACCTTTAGATCACTCGAGGTCTCTCTGGTGCCTGATCTGTCTTCGATCCTATGATTCCCTCTTCCCCCTATTCTACCCCCACCCCCTCAACTTCCTGTTCCCCCATGACCAACTCCCTTCCTCTTTACCCCCTCTATTCTTCCCAGGTCCCACTACCCCCCCCTCGCCCTGTTCCCCATCCATTCAGAGGATCTTGTCTCCATCCTCTTCTCTTGGGTACTATGCATATATGCATATCTTTTAGGTTCTTTCCTGTTTCCCAGACTCTCTATCTGTGGAAGTGCAGACTGGCACTATCCTGATCCATATCTAAAATCCATATATGAGTGAGTACATACCATGTTTGTCTTTTTGCGACTGGGTTACCTCACTCAGGATGGTTTCTTCCAGTGCTATCCATTTCCCTGCGAATTTCAAGATTCCATTGTTTTTTTCTGCTGAGTAATACTCCATTGTGTAAATGTACCACATTTTCTCTATCCACTCTTCAGTTGAGGGGCATCTAGGTTGCTTCCAGGTTCTGGCTATTACAAACAATGCTGCTATGAACATAGTGGAGCAGATGCCCTTGTTGTATGAACCTGCCTCATTTGGATAAATGCCTAAGAGTGGAATTGCTGGGTCTAGTGGTAGATTAATTCCCATTTTCCTGAGGAATCTCCATACTGATTTCCAAAGAGGCTGTATGAGTCGGCATTCCCACCAGCAGTGGAGGAGTGTTCCTCTCTCTCCACATCCTCTCCAGCATAAATTGTCTTCGGTGTTTTTGATTCTAGCCATTCTGACAGGAGTAAGATGGTATCTCAGAGTTGTTTTGATTTGCATTTCCCTGATGGCTAAGGATGTTGAGCACTTTCTTAAGTGTCTCTTGGCCATTTTAGCCTCCTCTACTGAGAATTCTCTATTTAGCTCTGTACCCCAACTTTCAAGTGGATCCTTTGGTGTTTTGGAGACTTGTTTCTTGAGTTCTTTGTAAATTTTGGAGATTAGCCCTCTGTCAGATGTAGGGTTAGTGAATATCTTTTCCCATTCTGTGGCCTGCCTTTTTGTCTTTTTGATTGTGTCCTTTGCCTTACAGAAGCTTTTTAGTTTCAGAAGGTCCCATTTGTTAATTATTGAACTCAGTGCCTGTGCCACTGGTGTTATGTTTAGGAAGTGGTCTCCTGTACCAACTCGTTGAAGAGTATCTCCCACTTTCTCTTCTAAAAGTTTCAGTGTGGCTGGATGTATGTTGAGATCTTTGATCCATTTGGACTTAAGTTTTGTACAAGGCGATAAACATGGATCTATCTGCAGTCTTCTGCATACCACTACCCAGTTATGCCAGCACCATTTGTTGAAGATGCTTTCTTTTTTCCACTGTACAGTTTTAGCTTCTTTGTCAAAAATCAGGTGTTCATAGGTGTGTGGGTTAAAATTAGGGTTTTCGATTCGTTTCCATTGGTCTACCTGCCTATTTTTGTGCCAATACCAAGCTGTTTTCAGGACTATAGCTCTATAATAGAGCTTGAAGTCAGGTATGGTGATGTCTCCTGAAGTTCCTTTATTGTATAGGGATGTTTTGGCTATCCTGGGCCTTTTGTTTTTCCATATAAAGTTGATTAATGTTCTTTCCAGGTCCTTGAAGAATTGTGATGGAATTTTGATAGGGATTGCATTGAATCTATAGACTGCTTTTGGCAAGATTGCCATTTTTATTATGTTGATCCTACCAATCCAAGAGCATGGGAGATCTTTCCATTTTCTGGTATCTTCTTTGATTTCTTTCTTCAAAGACACAAAGTTCTTGATATACAGGTCTTTCACTTCCTTGGTTAACATTATCCCCAGATATTTGATGCTGTTTTTGGCTATTGTAAAAGGTGATGTTTCTCTGATTTCTTTCTCAGTCACTTCATCATCTGTATATAATAGGGCCACTGATTTTTTGAGTTTACCTTGTATCCTGCCACATTGCTGAAGGTGTTTATCAGCTCTAGGAGTAACCTTGTGGAGTTTTTTGGGTCACTTATGTAAACTATCATATCATCTGCAAATAATGAAAGTTTGACTTCTTCTTTTCCTATTTGTATCCCCTTTATCTCCTTTTGTTGTCTTATTGCTGTAGCTAGAACTTCAAGTTCAATATTGAAGAGATATGGAGAGAGTGGACAGCCTTGTCTTGTTCCTGATTTTAGAGGAATTGCTTTGAGTTTCTCTCCATTTAGTTTGATGTTAGCTGTTGGTTTACTGTATATTGCTTTTATTATATTCAGGTACGTTCCTGTTATCCCTGATCTCTCTAGGACCTTTATCATGAAGGGGTGCTGGATATTGTCAAAGGCTTTTTCAGCATCTAGTGAGATGATCATGTGGTTTTTCTTTCGCAGATTGTTAATATGGTGGATTACATTGATAGATTTTCTAATGTTGAACCATCCCTGCATTCCTGGAATGAAGCCTACTTGATCATGGTGGATGATTTTTCTGATGTGTTCTTGAATCCAGTTTGCAAGTATTTTATTGAGTATTTTTGCATCAATGTTCATGAGGGAAATTGGTCTATAGTTCTCTTTCTTAGTTGTGTCTTTGTGTGGCTTGGGTATCAAGGTAATTGTAGCCTCGTAGAAAGCGTTTGGCAGTGAGCCTCCTGCTTCTATAGTGTGGAATACTTTGACGAGTATTGGAATGAGCTCTTCTTTGAATTTCTGGTAGAATTCTGCACTGAAGCCATCTGGGCCTGGGCTTTTTTTGTTTGGGAGACTTTTGATGACTGCTTCTATTTCATTAGTGGTTATAGGTCTGTTTAGATTATTTATCTGTTCATGATTTAGTTTTGGCAAGTGATATCTATCCAGGAAATTGTCCATTTCCTTTAAATTTTCAAATTTTGTGGAGTACAGATTTTCAAAGTATGCCCTGATGATTCTCTTGATTTCCTCAGAGTCCGTTGTTATGTCCCCTTTCTCATCCCTGATTTTGTTAATTAGCATGTTCTCTCTCTGTCTTTTGGTTAGTTTGGACAGAGGTTTGTCTATTTTGTTGATTTTCTCAAAGAACCAACTCTTTGTTTCATTGATTCTTCTCAATGTTTTCCTGGTTTCTACTTGATTGATTTCAGCCCTCAATTTGATTATTTCCTGGCGTCTGCTCCTCCTGGGGGAGTTTGCTTCTTTTTGTTCTAGAACATTCAGCTGTGCTATTAATTCTCTAGTATGACTGTTCTCCAGTTTTTTCATGTGGGCACTTAGTGCTATAAACTTTCCTCTCAGCACTGCTTTCAAAGTGTCCCATACGTTTGTGTATGTTGTGTCTTCATTCTCATTGAAATCGAGGAAGTCTTTAATTTCTTTTTTCATTTGTTCCTTTACCCAGGGATGGTGCAATTGTGCATTGTTCAATCTCCATGAGTTTGTAGGGTTTCTGCGATTTGTGTTATTGTTGAATTCTAATGTTAATGCATGGTGGTCTGATAAGATGCAGGGGTTATTCCAATTTTTTTGTATCTGTGGAGATTTGCTATGTTTCCTATTATGTGGTCAATTTTAGAGAAGGTTCCATGTGGTGCCGAGAAGAAGGTATATCCCTTTGTATTTGGGTGGAATGTTCTATAGATGTCTGTTAAACCCAGTTGGGTCATAACTTCTATTAATTCTTTTGTTTCTTTGTTAAGTTTCTGTCTGGAGGTCCTATCTAGCGGTGAGAGTGGAGTGTTGAAGTCTCCTACTATTAGTGTGTGAGATTTTATGTGCATTTTGAGCTTTAGTAATGTTTCTTTCACGAATGTAGGTGCCTTTGTATTTGGGGCGTAGATGTTTAAAATCGAGACTTCGTCTTGATGTATTTTTCCTTTGATGAATATGAAGTGCCCTTCTTCATCTCTTTTGATTGATTTTAATTTGAAGCCTAATTTGTTAGATATTAGGATTGCTACGCCCACTTGTTTCTTGGGGCTGTTTGATTGGAAGATCTTTTCCCAGCCCTTTACTCTGAGATAACATCTGTCTTTGGTGTTGAGATGTGTTTCTTGTATGCAGCAGAAGGAAGGGTTCTGTCTTCGTATCCATTCTGCTAGTCTGTGTCTTTTTATAGGTAAGTTGAGGCCATTGACATTGAGGGATATTAATGACCATTGATTGGTGATCCTTGTTTGCGCTTGATTTATTGTTAGTGAAGTTATTTTGTGTAGTTTCCCCTCCCTTTTTCTTTTAGTGTTTTGTAAAGTATGATTCTATATTGCCTGTGTCTTTGTGAATGTAGTTATCTTCCTTGGCTCTAGGTTTTCCTCCTAGCATTTTCTGTAGAGCTGGATTCATGGATACGTATTGTTTAAATCTGGCTTTGTCATGGAATATTTTGTTTTCTCCATCTATGGTAATTGAGAGCTTTGCTGGATATAGTAGTCTGGGCTGGCATCCTTGTTCCCTTAGCGTTTGTAGGACATCTGACCAGGATCTTCTGGCTTTCATCGTTTCCACTGAGAAGTCAGGTGTAATTCGGATAGGTCTGCCTTTATATGTTACTTGGCCTTTTTCTTTAGCTGCTCTTAATATTTTCTCTTTGCTCTGTAGGTTTGATGTTTTGATTATTATATGGCGAGGTGACTTCTTTTTCTGGTCAAGCCTATTTGGTGTTCTGTAAGATTCTTGTACTTTCATAGGCATATCTTTCTTTAGGTTAGGGAAGTTTTCTTCTATGATTTTGTTGAATATGTTTTCTGTACCTTTAAGTTGAAGTTCTTCACCTTCTTCTATACCTATTATTCTCAGGTTTGGCTTCTTCACGGTGTCCCATATTTCCTGAATATTTTGTGTTAAGGATTTGTTGGTTTTGAGATTTTCTTTGGTTGACGATGCTATGTCCTCTAATGAGTCTTCAACACCTGAGATTCTCTCTTCTATCTCTTGTATTCTATTGGTGATGCTTGCATCTGTAATTCCAGACCGTTTACCGAGCTTTTCTATTTCCAGCATCCCTTCATTCTGTGTTTTCTTTATCGTTTCTATTTCAGCTTTCAATCCTTCAACTGTTTGAGCTGTTTCCTTAATTTTCTTGGTTGTTTTTTCTTGGTGCTCTTTAGATTCTTTGAGAGATTTGTTTATTTCTTGAATTTTTTCCCCCATTTCATGGATTTTTTTGTTTGTTTTTTCTTCTATTTCTTTAAGGGATTTCCTCGTTTCTTCTTTGAGGCTCTCCATCATCTTCATGAAATAATTTTTAAGGTCTGTCTCCTCTTCTTCATCTATGTAGTGCTTTTCAGGTCTTGCTTGTGTTGGATCCCTGGATTCTGGTGGGGTCATGTTGGTGTTTCTATTGCTGAGTGATCTCTTATTCTGTCTTCTTCCCATCTCTTCTTCCAGTGGGTGCTGGTGGGGGCTTTCTGTCTCCACTGGTCTCCTTCCTTACTGCAGCTGAAGCTGAAGCTGGCCTCGGGGTCTTGGAGGGGCTGCTCTCTTTCCTGTGTGGGCGGCTCTTCTGAAGCTGGGCTCGCTGGGTTGGAGTCTTGGAGGGGCTGATCTCTTTCCTGTGTGGGCGGCTCTTCTGGAAGCCGGGAGCGGCCCCAAAGATGGAGGGGGATGGGTGATGGGCGGGTGGTCCCAGCCAGAGACCCAATCTCACCTGGAGCTGGGCTCGCTGGGTTGGGGTCTTGGAGGAGCCTGTGTGGGCAGTTCTTCTGGAAGCCGGGAGCGGCCCCGGGCTGGAGAGATGGCTCAGCCGTTAAAGGCTAGGCTCACAACCAAAAATTATAGTATTATTTTAAAATATAGTTTTAAACTGAATTGTTTAAATTATATTATTTTCCAATATAAAGGCTGCATTGTAAAGTTCATTTTATTTTAATCATGTGCATATTGTGTTTGCACATGCGTTTTTTTTGTTTTTTTGTTTTTTTTTTTTGCAAAAGTACAGAGCCTGTATGTCCCTGTATTTCCTGGATTGGCATGATGCAATGGAATCCATGGAGCTGGAGTTACAGGCCGTCGTGAATTGCCAAATGTGGGGGCTGAGGACTTAATTTTGTCTTCTGTTAGTGCTTTATATAAGCATAATTGGTGAGTCATCTCTATAGTCCTAGTTGTACTATAATTGAAAATTTTCATCTTTTTCTTTTATTGGGTATCAGGTTGATGGACTAATTCAATAAGGAGAAGGCAATCTGTTTGTTTCTATAAAAGTGCATTATGAATCAGAAAGGAGAAGTCACCTCTGTGGTGAAGAAGATGCTGCCTGATATGATCAGACAGGTTTTCGCTCCTACATTCCCTTGTCAGGAAAGAATAGAGAGAAAAATGGCCTGATCATATCAGCGAAAATCTTCTTCAGAGCAACCATCAGTCCTTACCAGAAACTTCCAAGAGATGAGTCCTGTCATCTGTTGGATGCTTCCTTCAGAAAAGTGGTAAGAAGGATTTTCATACAAGCACCCTCTTGCACCTCATGACTATTTGAAAGTCATTCTGAGGCCAGGGCGCTGGTGGCACATGCCTTTAATCCCAGCACTCTGGAAGCAGAGTCAGGCAGATCTCTGAGTTTGAGGCCAGCCTCGTTCACAGAGCTAGATCCAGGACAGGCTCCAAGACAAAATGTCATTCTGTTCTAATTGCAGTAGTAATTGTGTTCTTCTGAGGTGCTAGAGCATGTATTTTAGATATGTATGTCATTTGTTTGTTTTTTATCCATTTGTTTTTTTTTTATTTTATTTTCCAGTTTAAATTTAGATAAGAATCAAGGTTGCTTCACAAGTCATATCCAGGTCCCTCTCCCATTCCCTCCCTTCCTCCCGTGCCCTCCCCCCCGGTTATCCCCTCATTTCTCCAGGGAGGGTGAGGCCCTCCATGGGGGTGTCCATAGTGTGTCATTTCATATAGGGCAGGGCCTAGACCCTTTCCCAAGAGTTCAGGGTGAGAGTGCACCTCACATTGTTCTATTGGAGTCCAAAGTCTGTGTGTATACTTGGGATGGGTACTGATCTGCTGCCCAAGGCTCAATAGATTCCCTAGGCCTCTTCACTGACACCCAGATTCAGGGGGTCTTGATCAGTCTCATGCTGGCTTCCCAGGCCAATGCCTGGGATTCAAGAGTTAACCTTTGTCTGGTCAGCTGTTTCTGGGGGTTAAACCAGCCCAGTCTTAATCCCTTTGATCATCAGTCCTCCCTCTCTGTTACTGGCTTTCTTGAGTTCAGCTCAGTACTTAACCAAGGGAGTCTGCCTCTTCTTCCATCAGCCACTAAATAAAGTTTGTTTCCCAGACTCTCTGGCCATAAGATTGTAGGCTGGCACTCCCCAGATCTATGTCTAAAATCCATATATATCAGAGAGTACATGCCATGTTTCTCTTTTTGTGACTGGGTTACCTCACTCAGGATGGTTTCTTCTAGTGTCATCCATTTGCCTGCGAATCTCATGATTCCATTATTTTTTTCTGCTGAATAGCACTCCATTGTGTAGAAGTACCACATTTTCTCTATCCACTCTTCAGGTGAGGGACATCTAGGTTGCTTTCAAGTTCTGGCAATTACAAATAAAGCTGCTATGAACATAGTGAAACAGACATCTTTGTTGTATGAATGGGCATCTTTTGGATATATGCCTAAGAGTGGAGTTGCTGGGTCTTGTGGTAGGTTTATTCCCATTTTTCTGAGGAATGTCCACACTGATTTCCAAAGTGGCTGAACCAGTTGGCACTCCCACCAGCAATGGAGGAGTGTCCCCCTTTCACCACATCCTATCCAGCATAAATTGTCATTGGTGTTTTTGATTTTAGCCATTCTGACAGGAGTGAGATGGTATCTCAGAGTTGATTTGATTTGCATTTCCCGGATGGCTAAGGATGTTGAGCACTTTCTCAAGTGCCTCTCAGCCATTTTAGACTCCTCTATTGAAAACTCTCTATTTAGTTCTGCAGCCCACTTTTTAATAGGGTCCTTTGGTGTTTTGGAGACTTGCTTCTTGAGTTCTTTGTAAATTTTGGAGATCAACCCTCTGTCAGATGTGGGATTAGTGAATATTTTTTCCCATTCTGTGGGCTGCCTTTTTGTCTTGCTGACTGTGTCCTTTGCCTTACAGAAGCTTCTCAGTTTCAGTAGGTCCCATTTATTAATTGTTGATCTCACTGTCTGTGCTACTGGTGTTATGTTCAGGAAGCTGTCTCCTGTACCAATTCCTTCAAGGGTACCACCCACTTTCTCTTCTAAGAGGTTCAGTGTGGCTAGATTTATGTTGAGGTCTTTGATCCATTTGGACTTAAGTTTTGTGCATGGCGATAGACATGGATCGATCTGCATTCTTCTACATACCAGTCTCCAATTATGCCAGCACCATTTGTTGAAGATGCTTTCTTTATTCCATTGTATATTTTTAGCTTCTTTGTCAAAGATCAGATGTTCGTACGTGTGTGGGTTAATACCCGGGTTTTCAATTCGATTCCATTGGTCTACCTGTCTATTTTTGTGCCAATACCAAGCTGTTTTCAGGACTATAGCTCTATAATAGAGCTTGAGGTCAGGGATGGTGATGCCTCCGGACGTTGCCTTGTTGAACAGGGTTGTTTTGGCTATCCTGGGTCTTTTGTTTTTCCATACAAAATTGGTTATTGTTGTTTCAAGGTCTGTGAAGAACTGTGCTGGGATTTTAATGGGGATTGCATTGAATCTGTAGATTGCTTTTGGCAGGATTGCCATTTTTAATACATTGATCCTACCTATCCAAGAGCATGGGAGATCTTTCCATTTTCTGAGGGCTTCTTTAATTTCTTTCTTTAAAGATTCAAAGTTCTTACGATACAGGTCTTTCACTTGTTTGGTTAGCGTTACCCCAAGGTATTTTTTGTTGTTTGTGGCAATTGTAAAGGGTGATGTTTCTCTGATTTCTCTTTCAGCCCTTTTATCATCTGTATATAGTAGGGCTACTGATTTTCTTGAGCTGATCTTGTAGCCTGCCACTTTGCTGAAGGTGTTAATCAGCTGTAAGAGTTCCCTGGTAGAGTTCTTTAGGTCATTGATGTAAACTATCATATCGTCTGCAAACAGTGAAAGTTTGACTTCTTCCTTCCCAATTTGTATCCCCTTGATCACCCTTTGTTGTCGTATGGCAATAGCTAGAACTTCAAGTACCATGTGGAAAAGGTATGGAGAGAGTGGACAGCCTTGTTTTGTTCCTGATTTTAGAGGAATTGCGTTGAGTTTCTGTCCATTTAGTTTGATGTTGGCTGTTGGTTCACTGTATATAGCTTTCATTATGTTTAAGTATGTCCCTGTTATCCGAGATCTCTCCAAGACCTTTATCATGAAGGGGTGTTGGATTTTGTCAAACGCTTTTTCAGCATCTAGTGAGATGATCATGTGATTTTTGTTTTTCAGCTTGTTTATATGGTGGATTACGTTGATGGATTTTCGTATGTTGAATCACCCCTGCCTCCCTGGGATGAAACCTACTTGATCGTGGTGAATGATTGTTTTGATGTGTTCTTGGATCCGATTTGCCAGTATTTTATTGAGTATTTTTGCATCAATGTTCATGAGGGATATTGGTCTGAAGTTCTCTTTCTTAGTTGTATCTTTGTGTGGCTTGGGGATCAAGGTTATTGAAGCCTCATAGTAAGAGTTTGGCAAAGACTCTTCTGCTTCTATTGTGTGGAACACTTTGAGAAGAATTGGTATACGCTGTTCTTTGAATTTCTGGTAGAATTCTGCAGTGAGGCCATCTGGACCTGGGCTTTTTTTGGTTGGGAGACTTTTGATGACAGCTTCTATTTCCATAGGGGTTATAGGTCTATTTAAATTGCTTATCTGTTCTTGATTTAGTTTTGGCAATTGATAGCTGTCCAGGAAGTCATCCATTTCCATTAAAGTTTCGAATTTTGTGGAGTACAGATTTTCAAAGTATGACCTAATGATTCTCTGGATTTCCTCAGAGTCTGTTGTTATGTCCCCCTTTTCATTTCTAATTTTGTTAATTTGCGTGTTCACTCTCTGCTGTTTGGTAAGTTTGGACAAAGGTTTGTCTATCTTGTTGATTTTCTCAAAGAACCAACTCTTCGTTGCGTTGATTCTTTGTATTGTTTTCCTGGTTTCTACTTTATTGATTTCAGCCCTCAATTTGATTATTTCCTGGCATCTACTCCTCCTTGGGGAGTGTGCTTCTTTGTGTTCTAGAGCTTTCAGCTGTGATGTTAATTCTCTGGTATAACTGTTCTCCTGTTTCTTCATGTGAGCATTTAGCGCTATGAACTTCCCCCGTAGCACTGCTTTCAAAGTGTCCCATAGGTTTGGGTATGTTGCGTCTTCATTCTCATTGAATTCGAGGAAGTCTTTAATTTCTTTTTTATTTCCTCTTTGACCCAGGGATGGTGCAGTTGAGCATTATTCAATTTCCATGAGTTTGTAGGTTTTCTGCAATTTGTGTTGTTGTTGAATTCTAATTTTAAAGCATGGTGGTCTGATAAGATGCATGGAGTTATTCCAATTTTTTTGTAGCTGCTGAGGTTTGATATGTTGCCAAGTATGTGGTCGATTTTTGAGAAGGTTCCATGTGGTGGTGAGAAGAAGGTATATTCTTTTTTATGTGGATGAAATGTTCTATAGATATCTGTTAATCCCAGTTGGGTCATTACGTCTATTAGCCCTTTTGCTTCTTTGTTGAGTTTCTGTTTGGTATTCCTGTCTAATGGTGAGAGTGGTGTGTTAAAATCTCCCACTATAACTGTGTGGGGCTTTAGATGAGATTTAAGTTCTAATAATGTTTCTTTAACGAATGTGGATGCCTTTGTATTTGGGGCATAGATGTTCAGAATAGACACTTCCTCTTGGTGGGTTTCACCTGTCATGAGTATGTAATGACCTCCTTCATCTCTTTTGATTGATTTTATTTTAAAGTCTAGTTTGTTAGATATTAGGATTGCTACCCCGGCTTGTTTCTTGGGTCCATTCGATTGAAAATTTTTTTCCCAACCTTTAATTCTCAGGTAATGTCTGTCTTTAAGGGTGAGGTGTGTTTCCTGTATGCAGCAGAAGGAAGGGTTCTGTCTTCGAATCCAATCTGCTAGTCTGTGTCTTTTTATGGGTGAGTTAAGGCCACTAATATTGAGGGATATTAATGACCAATGATTGTTCATCCTTCTTCGATTTGCGATGGTTGTTGTTGGTGGAATTATGTGTGGAATTTCACCCCTTTGTTCTTTTGGCTGTTGGTAGAGAGAGATTCTCTAATGCTTATGTTTTTCTGGTTGTAGTTAGCTTCCTTGGGTTGGAGTTTTCCTTCCAAAATTTTCTGTAGGGCTGGGTTAGTGGACACATATTGCTTGAATCTAGTTTTGTCATGGAATATCTTGTTTTCTCCGTCTATAGTGATTGAGAGCTTTGCCGGGTATAGTAGTTTTGGCTGGCATCCGTGGTCTCTTAGTGTAGGTAGAATATCTATCCAGGGCCTTCTGGCTTTCAGCGTTTCCATGGAGAAATCAGGTGTAATTCTGATAGGTCTGCCTTTATATGTTACTTGACCTTTTTCCTTAGCTGCTCTTAATATTCTTTCTTTATTCTGTATGTTTGGGGTCCTGATTATTATGTGGCGAGGGGATTTTTTTGTGGTCCACTCTATTTGGTGTTCTGTAGGCTTCTTGTACCTTTTTCCACTTCTTGTACTCATATGCTCCTTGGAGCATATTACTAGGATCACCAGACATGGAGGCAAGTACTGTTGGAACCTCAGCCATTTCTCCAGCACTGACAGAAGAGCATATAAAGAGTAGGAAAGTGATGAAGGTGACATCACATCTATGTAGCTATGAGAAAGAAAACATCCATTCTGGTGTCACCCACATTCCTGTATGTAACTCCCCACACATCTGCTCTAAGTAACCACAATAAACTCTTTGTTTACTATATCGAACCTTGGTGGAAGTACACTTTGGTTTGCCATCAGTGCATTATCAGAAGGAAGGACACATTTGCTTAAACGTACCTGGGGAAGGGGTCCTCAGAACACATGTTCACAAGTCGAGGGGTTTATGATGATTATGAGTACCATTAACAGAGAAATGCAGAAAGCAAAATGATGACAGTTAGTTAGTACATAATTTAATTAAAACTACCATCTGCTTATTCTCTGCCTGACCTCTACCTGACACAAAGCTTCAGGGAGCAATAACAATTCAGGTGGTGCTTTTCCAGGGAACAATCCATTAACCTTTAAGATAAATGAGTGCAGTGTTAGCTTCATCTCAGAGTGAAAGATCTGCAGATGAGGGATTCAGGCAGCGCCATGGGATGCATCTGAATTTCCATGACACACTGAGTCCAAGGTGAATCCGACCTGTATCATGTGTGGTTTAATCAAGGTACTCAGGATGGGAATGAACTACTAAAGAAATACAATCCCTGGAAATTTCTTTTTTTTTTTTTTTGGTTTTATGAGACAGGGTTTCTCTGTATTGTTGGAGGCTGTCGGTCCACCCTGGCCTCTAACTCACAGAGATCCACCTGCCTCTGCCTCCCGAGTGCTGGGATTAAAGGCCTGCGCCACCACCGCCCAGCATCCCTGGAAATTTCTATTCAGCTTTTTAATTTTAATTTAGCAAAACTGAAGTAGAAAGAAGTTACTTAGCTAGAAGCATGCAGAGATTTTAAAATTAATGGGAGATTAAGAACCACTACCTCTTTTGTAAGCTTGATTCATAGACTCAGTTGTGTGTGTTGGCTATTACTTCTGTTAAATGCATGAAGATCCGATTAGTTCAAGCAAATATGGCCACTGGAGCATTCTGATAGGGTGGACAGTCAATAAAAGGGAACATGCGAAATGCTTAAAAATTATAAACAAGTAAGAACCCCTTTTCCTTTTGTTGAGGATTGTCCTGTCTGCCTAGCACATTCATGATCATCCATGGTCAAAGGAATGAAGCCAGGTCTCCAAGTATGGGGAAGGGAAACACAACTGTTCATGGTATATGACTGATGGCCATTTACATAAGTAAACTTGCAGATGCTTTTTCTAGGTTCTTCCCAAATGACTGATTTGTCTTCTATATTGTTTAGACTACATGAACTTTTATGCAGTTTTGCTCAATACTACTCATTCCAAGATACTCATCATAGCAAGACATTTGTGATAGCAATGCAGAAAAAAATCATTAAAATGGAAATGACTGTAAATACCCATGTCTACAGATTAGTTATTTTTATTGAAGAGTATAAATGCCTGTTCTAAATCTTAAAATTGAGAAGAATACAACCTTGTGTATCTTTAGAATGTAATGCAGATAGACTACTTGTATACTTCATGCAGTATTTCCCATTTTGAAAACTCTAATGAACTATCACAGCAGGAGATGTTCTTGAAATTCTTTTCTACTCAGCAAACGTTTCTGGAGCCTCCTGCTAGTTTTTGCAAGTGTTTGATGCCTCACTGTCTCCCATGTGAATAGTGTGTGCTGGCTTCTTTAACTTCTCACCTCTTCATGGTTACCTAGAAGTTGCTTTTGAAAGTCATTTGGCAAACAAACTTTTTATTCCCCTAGGTAGGTGTCTATGGTCTTTTTTCTGTACAAATATTAGTTACACATTACTAGAGAAAAATATAAACAAAAATATATTGAAGTGCCCCTTGCCTCAAACATGAATATTTCTTCCGTTGTCACAATGTGATCCATTGGTTACAACTGCAGAGCCTTAACTGACCTGTGAAGCTCACACAACGTCCACTATTTGCCTTTTCTGTGTGTTGCTATGCATCTGACACCTGCTGGATAATACAGAATGGTTTTCACCCAACAATATGAGATGCACTCTCACCCTGAAATCTTGGGGGAGGACCTAGGCCCTGCCCTGGATGAAATGACAGACTATGGATACCCTCATGGAGGGCCTCACCCTCACTGGGGAACTGAGGGGCTATTGGGGGTTTGGGGGTGGGCACAGGAGGAAGGGAGGGAAATGGAGAGGGACCTGGAACTGACTTGTGAAGCAACCTTGTTTCTTATCTAAATTTAAATTTAAAAATAAATTTAAAAAAATACAGAATGGTTTTGTACCAAAATTTGATTTTTGTTTTTTAGCTTATTTTAATTTATTCTTTCTTCTCTCATATTATACATCTGGAATGCAGCCACCCGTTCCTCCCCACACCAAGTTCCCTCACCTCATCAACCCTTTCCTCTACTCCATAGCTCCTCAGTTCCTTTCAGAAAAGACCACACCTCCTAGTGACATCAACCTAATTTTGTAAAATATGACGGAATTAAACTAGGTATGTACTCTCTTATCAATCCTGGACAAGGCAACTCAGCAGGAGGGAAAGCAGGCAAAACAGAGACATCCCAACCCACATTGATAGGATTCAACAAGAACCTCAAGCTTAACCACCACGGCATGTATGCAGAGCACAAGTTGCAGACCCATGAAAGCTCTGTGGTTGCAGCTTCAGTCTCTTTGAGACCTCATGAGCCCGGTTTAGTTAATTCTATGGCCTGTGTTCTCCTGGTATCCTTGACCACTCTGGCCTTATAGAACTGCCTCCCCCTTTAGCTCAGTGATTCTCCCTCAGCTTGTGGGCCACAACTCCTTTGGAGGTGGAACAACCCTTTCCCAGAGTCGAATAACACATATTTACTTTAGAGTTCACAAATTTACAGTCATGAAATGGCAATGGAAGTAATTTTATGGTTGGGGTCACCACAATATGAGGAACTGTATTAAAAGGTCTCAGGATTAGGAAGGTTGAGAACCACTGATTTAGGTAATGCACCTTTTCCTTCCAGCTTCTTTGTATGTGATTTTCAATCCTGTATAGAATTCAAGGACATTCTCCATTACCATTTTTTACCATCTTTGTTGTTCTCTTCATTTTTTCTTCTTCCTCAGTCTCTCTCATTATACAAAGGTATTGGTTGGGCAAGCCTTTGATAGGATCTTCTGTTTTTTTCCCCTGTTTTGCCTCTTTTCTACTGAGTTTTCACAATTTCTCTAAATTGCAGTCTTTTCTCTGCTCTTTATAATGAGTAGATTCCCTAGTCAGATGTATTCTTCACTTGCATTGGAGTGATTTAGCTTCTGACATTGTCTCTTTCTGATCACACTGACACTTGTTATTTCATGAGGATGAAATTAGGCTATTAGATCAGTTAGCCCCTTCATTACATTCGTATAAAGCTGCCAGCTTAATGATTCTAAAATCTTTGTCATGCCTACTTGTAATATAAATGTTCTCAGTGTATTTATGTCTTGCTTTGTTTAAAATTTTGACTTTTAGAGATGCTTTGTAGATAAGAACTGCTACAAAGAGCATGCAGTGAATGGGCAGGAGGTAGGAAACACTCTGATTCTCTCATAAGGATCAGTATTCAGTCTTTGTGCTACACTGTAAACCTCAAGACTGTTTCTTAGTTACACCCTATGGGTGACAGGAGGATTACAATAGCCTGGAATTGAGTGGATTCTACCTTGCACCTGTGTGACTGGGGCTCTTAAATCTGTGCCTAATTGTATACCATCATGTATGTGGCTGACTGGGTTTCTTTTACTTTATGTGTGTATATCAGAGTGAATGTGCCTAAGGGCCACAGAGGTCTGAAGAGGCCATCAGATACTCTGTAACTGGAATATATTGGATATGACACTCCATGGCTGCTACGAATCACACCTATGTCTTCCACATGGGCAGTATGTATTCTTAACCTTGAGCTATCTCTCCACTCCCTAGATTTACTTTTATACAAATTCATCATCATGAATAGAAAGATCAACTGTTAGAACCTAACTGAATTTTGCTGAAGTCCAGTTATACAGAATTCACATATTATTGTAACCTCTCAAATATTTGTTAACCCAGTTACTATGACTATGCTTTCATAATTTATCTCTGTACACACTTTTAAATCACCTGTTTGGTCTTGGGAATTTGTCTTGAAATGGGAATTATGAAATACCAAAGATATAGGTATATATTCAGAAACACTCTTTATTGCAGAATAAGTGTATAAATAATTTCAAATACACATAAGATTAATCTATGATATAGAGTACAGAGTAGACAGAATGTTGCTAAATAGGGGACTATGACTGCTTTCATAAAATGGAAAACAACAGGTTGGGTATGGTTTGCTGAATTTTAATCCCTGAGTTATTGAGGAAGAGGCAAGTGGACCTCTGGGATTTCAAATGCATCCTGGTCTAAATGGACAGTTCCAGGCCATTCAGGATTATATAGTTAGTCCCTCTTTCATAACACAATACAAAGAAAAATGAAGGAAATGAACTGTTTAAAATCGTTATAATAAAGATTTTTAGACTTCATTAGCTATCTCAGTATTGTAGCTGTTTTCCAGTATAGCTAATATTATGTCTACTAAGTAATGAAAAAAGGAGGCTTGATCTACATAAACAGCAAATAACAGAACTACAATGATGCACAAATGCCTTTGTTCTAAAGCCATTACTTCAAACACATGCACTGTGATGCTTCTCCTGTATGGAGAGAGGCATTGCAAGCATTGCAAGCAAATGTCACATTTGTCATACATGGATGCACAGAATTATGACTCTGGAAACGTGAAAGTATGCCCAGCATAGTTTGTATCTGGTATTCTTACAGGGCACAGTGTTCATAGGTTTCACCCAGAAGGAATATGTATGTATAACCTTGGAGTAAAGAATGGCAAGGAGCAGAAGGATCTGATGGGATTCTCCCGAGAGGCGTTGGGAGAGCACAACCTCTGACCCAGCAAGTGAGAGGTTGCAAAGACAGAGATGAGATGCGCTGAGACAGGAGAGCGGGAGGGGTGTGAGCACACAGTGCGCATGATGGATGAGGATGTTCAGGGAGGCTCCAGTGCATGAAGCCAAACAGCCAGACAGAGTACAGGAGAAAGTGGCTTTCCCGACAATGTTTCCAAGTCTCTTAAGGTTTTAGACGAGAGACTCACACATAGCGAATGGGTCAGAGATCATTTCACTCACCCAGAACTACAAGAGAGAGTGTGCAGACTTGTGAAACATCAAGATATCCAAATCCACTTTCTATGTAAGATCAAACACTAAGTGGCTTCTTGTCAGGGTATAAAGTGAAGATCTCATTCACCGATGTGTGATACAATTGGAGTTATTCGGGTAGCTATGTTCTGGTAAACAACAAGACTAGAGAGGAAATGGGGAATTGTGGAGGACAGTAAGCTGAGCAGTTTACTTTTGTAAGCTTCCCTCCTGATTCGTGATTCGGTGTCAACATGAGTCTCGGCATTATTTTCACTACTAAAGACACATCCATGGCCACGGGCTCTGCTATATAAAAGTGTGTTTATGTTTCGTGTTCCCCAGGGCTCATCTGACCCAAAACAATGCTGCATGATGATAAGCTGTATCTCATCACTCCCTGATGATGAGCAGGTGTTTCCACCCTGTTCTCTTCCCTGTCAAACCATGTATGCACCTGATAATGTAATTCTCAGGCAGTAGGCTTCTCAAAATTAAACATTGAGTGATTGGTGTCACCTAAATTCTCTAGTAATATATGAAGCTGTTTCTGATTGCTCAGGTTACTCTGGGGTCATTCCTTTGCCACTCCCTTACTCAGACATAAAATTGCTTCTGATTGGGTTCTACCACCTGTCCTTAAAATCAGTTTGTATTGCAAGTATTCTGGTCACCTCCGCTGGTTCCCTACTTCATGCTTTCCTGATGAAATTATCACAGTCTTCTACCTTGCATCTTATCTAAATATGCATCTGTATTGTTTCTCACAGGGTTGCGGGAATCACTCTTCTCCAATGTGGGAGCACACTGCTACTTTAATGAAACACCCCAGTGCCTTTCCCTTCCTTCCTCACTGTTGGGAGAAGTCCTGTTATTTGTCAATAAAGTACTGTTGAGCCTATAGGAATCTAGATAGGTGGGGCTTGGAGTCCAGGAGGATTCTGGGAAGGAGAAACACAAGAGAGCCAAGATGTAACGCCATTGGGGTAGGAAGCCCGGAAACTTCTCAGGTAAGAAACATACTTAGATTAACAATTATGGGGTAATTACTTAAGTCAGAGCTAGCCAGTAAGAAACAAGCAAGGCCAACAGCTTCATAATTAATATAGCCTCCTGTGTGTTTATTTGGGGACTACAAAGTCGCAGAGCCCAGGCAACTGGCGGGAGATAAACCAAAGCGGCTAGCAAGAAAAAGCTTCCCTTAACACTCACAGATATCAACATCATTATTAAAATGTTCAATATGCTCCTCATGCCTACTGAAAGTTCTTTTCTGTTTTCTGAGTCAGTGCTATCTTTCTGTCTTGCTTGACTCCTTCAAACAGGACTGACATTCCCACAGCAGTGCTTTTGTGCACGGTTTAATCTGTCCAGAGTAACAGTTCACAGCTACTTATGTGACTGTTCCCTCATCTCATACCCAGTGAGTCCCCCTGGTTGTCAATTGAAGTATTCCAACTATCTGCTTCAAATGATGAAACATTCTCTCTTCTCTGCTTTATTTTCTGCCTTAGATTCTGATGCAACTTGAAATGTTTAAATAGCCATTTAAAACTAAATGAGTAGGGCATGCCTAATCCTCCGCATTACAAGCAATTTCATCTTTGTAAGGACACCCCAGAGTGTTCATATTCAGATCAAGATGCCTACTGTACTGCTGGGGTGTATGATATATTGTACTCGTGTCATAAGCATTCTTAATCATTAAGGTAAGTTGATTTACAGAGTCCGTAACTGCATTTTATTTGTCTTTCTGATTTAGTTTATGACACAGTATAATGTAGCACCATAGACACAGGTTTATAGTCAGTTTTGATGATAGAGAGATACAGGAAATATTTTCAAATATATGTTTGTCCAAATAAAAGGCTATTAATTTTATACTCTAAAAACTAATGTATAACTTTGAAAAGTTCGCAAATCAGGTATGTAATAAACCTTGTCACAGAATAGTTTCTGTAATCTAACTGGACTCACCGTAAAGTTTATGTATGTCATATATATAAGGTTGAAAAATATGAAGCAGTTAATTGGTTTTCATAATATTTTAAATAAAACAGATGCAGTTTTGTCTCATTACTGACTTCTCTTCCTCTTTAGATTTATGATAATTCATTAATATAATGGATCAATAACCTTCCAATCTAAAAATAAATAACAATAATTAGCATACCTTTATAAAATAAAGATCCTCAATTGGCTATTCACAGGTGTCTTTTATGCTCTGTGTCTGCAAATGTGAGCATTTTTAATACTGAACATAGCAGAGGGAAGAAATCTCTGTCATCTGCTGACAATATAAAAATAATGGAATCTCTCATTTTAACATCAGTCACTGGAATATTTTAAAGAGAATTTCCCGTTGTTTATTTTTGACACAGATTTTCTTTGTGCAGCCTTGCCTTTATTAGAACTAGCTTTGTAGACCAAATGGGCCTTAAACTCCACCTTTCTCTACCTTACTGGTTTTGCTTTTGAAGTCATACACCACTGCCTCCAGGTAACAATTGAGTTTTAAAAATATTTTGTTTATAATTGTGTGTATATGCATGTGTTCTATGTGAGTATTTGTGCACATGGATGTTGTGCCCATGAATGCTACAATAAAGCATCAGATTCCCCTGGAGCTGCAGTTAGCTGGGCATGGGTGAATGCAAATCAGATCCTTTGCAATGCATAGAAGCCCCCTCTTAACCACTGAGGTTACATATACAACCACATTGTGGTGTACCATAATGGTGTCCTGGGCAGATGTTGTGTTTAAATGTATGTTAAGGTCTCTTAAGGGACCTTACACTCCTTTTCCTGAGAACCTCATTATCATCCTATACAAGACTCCCACAGAAGGCACTGCCTATCTGCCTTATAGATTCAACTACAGAGAAATAATACCTTCAAATCTCAAAGTCTAACAAAAGTCAACTTACAAACACTTGAGGTCCTTCATAATTTGTGAGGTGTGCATTTCTGAAGTTCCCCATAGGGAATCAGCCTCATGTCATTCAGAGTAGCAAATGGGTTGGAAGGTAATTTTTTTCCCATTATCAACCACTTATTAAAGGTGATGCATGCTTTGGAATCCTTGCCTCTGGCATACCTCCAGGGAACAGTAGCTGAGACATCTACTGTGCAAACTCCTATATGTCAAGCTCTGGTTTTCAATGACCCAGATAACTCTCTGATTAATTACTATGACAGCTTTTGAATAGTCTCTAGTTTCTTCCATGGCAACCTGTTTCCATGGTGTCTTTGTTCTCTTAACATATTGTAAAGCAACCAAGCCTGCTAATTCTTCTTCCTAAGTTTTTATCTCTAGGTCCTTTACATTTTGTAAAAGTAAAATTGCACTAGATGAAGATAAACAGAAATGGACCCCTTTATTTTGGACAATAGCAATGGGAAGAAACTTGAGATCATCTCTGTGAAGTACAGGGCAAGGTTGTTCAAAATCTCTCAGTGCCAATGGGGCTGGAAGAAGCACATGCAACCATTCCCAAGCAGAAAAGCGTTTTATTTACTTACTTGAATTCTTGTTATAATTGTGTCGTCTTGATTAGCCACTTAATGCCCATCTATTAGTCTCTTTGTCTACCTGAAAGACTTAAAATTAGTTTTGTGTGTAAGAGTATACTTCACAGATAATTCTAAGAGAATCTGCTTGGATTTAAAACTAATTTTTCTGCATTACCATATGTGTAGAATGTGGTGGTTTGAAAGCAAATGGCCCCATAGGCTGACAGGGAGTGTCACTATTAGGAGGTGTGCCCTTGTGGGAGTAAGCATATATTACTTGGAGAAAATGTGTCAATGAAAGTAGTCACTGAGGTCTCAGAAGCTCAAGAGTTCCCTACTGTGTCTCATAGTCTCTTCCTGTTGCCTGTGGGATCCAAATGTAGAATGTTCATTGTAGTGTGTTGTCTTCTCCCACACCATGTCTGTCTGTGCTCCACCATGCTTCCCATCATGACTGTAATGAACTAAACATCTGAACTATAAGCAAGGCATAATTCATTTTTTCCTTTATAAGAGTTGCTGTAGTGTGTCTTAACTGCAATAAAACATGAAGATAAAGATGAGTAGAAAATTTGTATATGTTTCAAAATTCCAAAAAAATCTTAATTGCAATTTTTCTAAAGTAAATGTTAAGAAATAACTCAATTTTTCAGTTTAGGTGAGTAGAATTTTAAGGAGAATATCATGGAAACTGTTCCCCATTTTCTTCTTTTGTGATGAAAAACAATGTCAGCATTGAAATAATTGTCCTCTTCCCTGTGGCATCTATAAGCCAGGTTGATGAGCAAGATTGTGTTCCCAAATACCCTCTTTTGACTTATAGATAATCCTGGTATTTCTTCCTTTTCCTGTGAAAAGTTCATTTTGTATGGATTACAGAACAATCCTCTGACAGTTTGTAATATTAAGTTCCTCCTTGGAGGCCTATCTTCAAGTACAGTTCCATTTGCTATTAGGACATGAACTCTTAAGCCCACAGTCCATATTTTTATCCTAGTAGGAAAATAACAACAAAGCCATTACTAAAAACTATATTAAAGTCAAAGATTTCAACAGAAATGAGTGGTATCATGATATTTTAGCATATGGGAGAAGATTAGTGTCATTCTTGATGTAGAAATACAACTCACTAACATGGCATCTTTAGTAAGAAATCACAGTTATAAAATGTCCCTGGACAGTGTCTTCACATGGTAAGTTTTACTTTGACTATGAATACTGGTATCTTATTTTTTGATGTAAACTTCTAAGGAGAAATAGTTTCATAAAGAATCTGTAGCATAGAATTTAAGCATCTGAGGAAACAAAATAAAAACCATCCAGTTGCATAATGTCATAGTCTAGTCTGAGAATGCAGTGTAGGCAGATCTACTCAGCTCGATGATATGACACAATAATGGGAATAAATGCACACAGAGCTGGTAACTGTTTTTAGGAAAACTGCTGAAAGTAAGGCTACAATCACAGAGTCACATGGCATATTCCTGGATTTTATGCACAATCATTGTGATCTATGCAACTGACACATGAGTTGCCATTTTAGCTTTCCAATTTCCTCTTTAGTATCACGGAAATAAAAAAAAATGTATCCCATAAAGACACTGTGACAAGTGGGTTGATGCATGTGGAGTTCCATGACTGGTCCGAGAGACTGCCTATGAACAGTGTTCATAAGGAGATACAGGGATGAGAGTGGGTCGTGTTGAAGCACAACATTTATTATTTATCATAACACACTGTTTGTAGAGAAGGGATAGCTTTTTTCCACTGTGGTAATGCTTCTATCCTTTGGTGAAACATTTCACTGAAAGACCTCAAGGACCACAACAGAGTCCAACAGGGAGACTGCCTTGCTCAAATTGATCACGTCCATTTTGTCTGTCCTGTCTGCCCGCTGTCACTGCTTCAACTACTCCAAATAAATCAACATGTCCTCTGCCAAAGATAGAGATGCAATACTTTTGGTCACTTTTATTTGGTCTTTTTTTAAAAAATATTTTTCACTGTTTTTCTAGTAAACTCTTTGATTCATTGTCTATAATTAGGGTTCCAGGTGACACTGTGAAGGATAGACTTGGGCTCATACTGCCCTGGGGAGTGGTTTTCAAACACAGTTCTTTTGCCATCTTTCTACCGAAGGCCTCCGTGTTGTCTCCTTATGCCTTTTGCTTCTGTGGTTGAACTCAGGATGGGATGGACTTAAAGTAATACGTGAGAATTCCCTGAAGTCTATAAGACTTCTTGCAAGCTTTGGAAGTCAACTTCAAAGAGAACTTAGCGAAAAACCACAGTTTTTTTACAGATGTTTTGGAGGAGTCTTTGTGATCCCATAGTATGCAGTCCCAAAAAGAATATTCTTATTTCAAATAAACAATACCAATTTTAGAGAGATCCATCTTGTTTAAAGACACTATCTTCATATTCAGTAGATATTAAACCAGAGACAAAGATGTAATTCTAAGTATTAATAATGCTTAAAGTCATTAAAATTAAAAATAGTGATGATTGTAATTTACTTTATTTTGCATTTTTTCCAAAGGGCAATGTTAATGACTACCTAATAGATGAGGAAGGGCCATTGTCAGCCATGTTTATTTCCATATGTTTCATGTTCTACACTTTAGGAGATGAATGAAATTGTCATTAATTTTTTCAAATCAATATGAAAATAAACTTGATATAGTTAAGACATTATATAACTAAAACTGAAAGAGCTATGGAAAGACAGATGGTTTTGGTACATGGAAGTGACTGAGGAACTGTAGATGAGAAGAAGATGAACTTATGATTAAAAGTGATCATTACATCACTAACAAAACTTTACGCCAGTACCACCTCTGCTTCTGGAAGCATAGCTTTCAGCAAGAAAACAAATGACAATAAATGCTTGTGAGGGAGTTGAATAAGGAGAATACCTTATGTGTTGTTGTGGTCATGTAACTGGCCAAACCATTCTGGTAACTCTGTAGCAGCACTTTAAAATCTAAAATACTTACCATGTGACCTAGCTGTGTGACATTTGGTAACCATTTAGAGTAACCAAAGAAACGTTCTCCCAATTTTTATATTTTTAATTCAGCACTTTTCACAATAGTGAATTTGCAGAATAAGTATTGGTGCTACATAAAGAAAATATGACCTACATGAATGATAAATATTATTTTTCTAAAATTAACAACAGATTTCTGTGGTGTGCAGGAAAATCAACAGGACTACAGAACATTGTGTTAGACAAAATAAGCCAAACTCATTAAGACAAATATGATGGGTTTTCACATATACGAGGGAACTACATGGATGAAAAGGAGACCAGTGCAGATGCCACAAAATAACTATACCATTACTATGATCACAATAACCCAAGTGCATGGCAGAAGATGCCAATATTAAGCATATTATTTTGAACAATGAAAATAAGCTAGAGAAGAGTTCTTAAACTGTGAGTCATGACAGCTTTAGCAAACTTCTGTCTCTGAAAACAATACATTGCAGTTCATAATGGTAGTAAAATTATAGCTACAAAGTAGCAATGAGAATAATTTTATGGTTGTGAGTCACCATGACATGATGAAATGTATTAAAGAGTCATTGTGTTAGGAAAGTTTTGGACCACTAACCTAGAGGGTAATAAAATTTTAGTGTAACCTGAAAATGCTGTTATATCTACTGAAGGGATGGCTCAGACTGACACTCGGTCAAATACTTCAAGTTTACTATGTTACAGATCCATCACCTATGTTACGGGCATTCACAACTACCTATATCTCCAGCTCCAGGAGGTCATACATCCTCTTCCGTTTTCTGTGAACAGTGCATTCACATGGCCAGTTTTCACACAGACATATACTCACATACATATATAAGCTATTTTTTAATTTTTTATTTAGTTTACATGACAACCATAGATTCCCCTCCTATCTCTCCACCCTGTTCTTCCCCCCATCTACTTTCTATGCCCCCAACTGACTCCTCATGAAGGGAATGACCTCCCATGGGAAGTCAACAAAGCTTGGAGGTTCAGGCAGGACCAAACTGCTACCCTGTGCATCAAGGCAGAGTAAGGCATCCCACCAAAAGTAATAGGTTCCAAAAATCAAATTCATGTACCAGGGACAGAGCCTAGTCTTAATGGTAGGGGTCCCACAAGCAGACAAACTACACAGCTGTCACCCACATGCAGAGGACCTAGGTCATCCGGATGCAAGCTCTCTACCTGTCAATCTAGAGTCCCTGAGCAGCCAGGAGCTTGAGTCAGCTGTCTCTGTGGGCTTGTCTATCATATTCTTGATCCCCCCAAAAGCTCATATAATCCCTACTCTCTGTCTCTCTGACTAGACTCCTAGGAGGTGTCTGTAGATCTCTACATCTGTTTCCATCACTTCTTGAATCAGGTTCTTTGATGACAATTATGGTAGCAACAAATCTGATTACAGGAAAAAGCCAGTTCAGGCACTCTTCCTAGGGCTCTTACTTGGAGACATCCTTATGGATTCCAAGTGTTTCCCCTGACACCAGGTTTCAGCCTAACCACATAATGGCCCCCTCTATCAAAGAAACTCTCTTATTGTTCTCCTTTGCTATCCTTTGCCCAACTTGACCATCTAATAATCCTTCAAGTTCCCGTTTTCCATCCTCTCCCCTCTACCCCCCACTTGCCAATTTACTGGGGAGATCTCATCTATTTCCCCTTCCTGGGGCAATCCATGTGTTCCTTTTAGGATCCATCTTGTTACCTAACTTCTCTGGGCCTGTGGATTGTGGCCTTCTTATCCTTTGCTTTACATCTAATGTAAACTTATGAGTGGTAAATACCTTAGTTTTCTTTTCAGGTCTGGGTCACCTTACTCAGAATGACATTTTCCTAGTCCTATGAATTTGTCTACAAATTTTATGATGTCATTGATTCTTACCACTGAATAAGACTACTGAAAATGTGTAAATGGAACACATTTTCTCTAGCCATTCTTCTTACCTTGATGGTCAGCTAGGGCTTCCAGGTTCTTGCTATTGCAAATATTGCTTCTACGAACATAGTTGAGTAAATTTCTTTGTGGTATGATTAAGCTTCCTTTGGGGTATCCTTGGGTCCTGAAGAATATTGATTCCCATATTGACAGGTGTGAGATCACATCTCCAAGTTATTTAACTTTGCAATTCCTTGATGACTAAGTATGTTTAATAATTCTCTAAATGTCTTTCAGATATTTGAGATTCTTGTGTTGAGAATTTTCTGTTTAAACCTGTGCCCCATTTTTACTTGGATTATTTGGTATTTTGCTGCCTAATTTATTGAGTTCTGTTTATATTTTTGAAATCATTCCTCTGTCAGATATGGAGTTAGTGAATATCTTTTCCCATTCTGTAGACTCCCATTTTGTATTGTTTACCAGTTCCTTTAATTTACAAAAGTTTTTCAGTTTCAGGAGGTCCCATTTATTGATTGTCAATTTCAGTGTCTGTGCCACTGGTTTTGTGTCTTGCAAATAGCCTCCTGTGCCAATACATTCAAGGCTACTTCCCCACTTTTTCTTCTATCAGGTTCTGTGTACCTGATTTATGTTGGGTCTTTGATCCAGTTGAACTAGAGTTTTTTTTGCAGGGTGATAGTTATGTAACTATTTGCATTCTTCTACATGTTGACATCTAGTTAAACCAACACCAATTGTTGAAGCTGGTTTCTTTTTCCGTTATACAGTTTTGGCTTCTTTGAGAAAAAGCATGTGGTCATGGGTATGTGAATTAATGACGGGGTCTTCATTTTGATTACATTGATCCTGTTTTTATGCCAATAGCAAGCTGTTTTTATTACTGTAGATTTTTAGTAGAGCTTGAACTCAGGGATGGTGTTGCCTTCTGAAGTTTCTTTATTGTATGTGATTTTTTTAGATGTAATGTTTTTTTTCCATATGCAGTTCACTATTGTTCTTTCAATGTCTGTGATAATTGTGTTGGAATATTGATGGAGGTGACATTGAATATGTAGTTTATTTTTGGTAAGGTTGACATTTTTACTGTGGCAAGAGCATGATAGATCTTTCCACGTCCTGATGTCTCCTTCAGTTTCTTTCTTCAAAGACTTAAAGTTCTTGTCATACAAGTCTTTAACTTCTTTGGTAAGACTTACCCAAAGATATATTATTTGTGGCAATTGTAAATGGTGATTTCCTTCTCACACTGTTTGTCATTTGTATAGAGGTGGAATACTGAATTTGTGTGTGTGTGTGTGTTAATCTTGAACCATGCTACATTACTAAGGTCTTTATCAACTATAGAAGTCCCCTGGTAGAATTTTTTGGGTCACTTATGTCAACTATAATACTGTCTGAAAATAGCAAATTTGCCTTCTTCCTTTCCAATCTGTATCCCCTTAATCTTTTTTGTTGTCTTATTACTCTAGCTAGGACTTTGAGTACTTTAATAAATAGATATGAGAAGAATAGACAACCTTGTCTTTCCATTGATTTTGTGGAATCACTTTGAGTTCCTCTCCATTTAATTTGATGTTGACAAGCAGGTTGCTGTATACTCCTTTTACAGTGTGTAGGCATGTTCCTTGTATCCCTGATGTCTCCACGGTATTTATATTGAAGTGTTCTTGGATTTATTTAAGACTTTTCCTCTATCCAATATGGTGATCATGTGTTTTTTCTCTTTCTGACTCTTTATAGACTGTATTAAATTGGCAGATTTTTGTATGATGTACCATCCCTGCATTGCTGGAATGAAACTTGATTAATCATGGTTGATGTTTTTTTAAATTTGTTCCTAGATTCTGTTTGCCAATATTTTACTGAGTGTTTCTGCATCAGTATTCATGAGGGAAATTGGTCTGTAATAATTTTTTTTGCATCTTTGTGTAATTTAGGTATCAGAGTAACTATAACCTCATTAAAAGAGTTCAGCAACAATTCTTCTGTTTCTCTTGTGTGGAAGATTTTGAGGAGTACTGATATTAGTTCCCTTTGAAATTCTGGGCTGAAACTCTTTGCCACTGGGCTTTATTTTTTGTGGTTGAGAGAATTTTACTGACTCTATTTCCTTAGGTGATGTAAGTTTATTTAAATTGTTTATTTGGTTCTGATTTAATTTTTGAATGGTGTACCAATGCAGAGAATTGTCCACTTTTTTTAAATTTTCCAATTTTGTCAAAAATTTAATGTATCTCTAGATTTCCTCTTCCTCTGTTATGTACCGCATTTCATTTCTGATTTGTTATTTTGCATATTCCCTGTCTGCCTTTGGTTAATTTGGATAAGTGTTTGTCTGTTTTGTTGATTTTCTCAAAGAACCAACTCATTCCTTCATTATTCGTGTTGTTCTCTTTGTTTTTATTTTATTGATTTTGACCCTCAGTTTGATTTATTTTCTGGTCATCTACTATTCCTAAATGAGTTTACCTCTTTTTGTTCTGGAGTTTTCAGGTATGCTGTTAGGTTGCTAGCATAGGATTTCTCCAAATTCATTATGTAGTTACTTAGTGCTATGAAGTTTCATTTTAGCACTGCTTTCATAGTGTTCCATAAGTGTGGGCATGTTGTGCTTTCATTTTCATTGAATACTATGAAGTCCAAAATTTCTTTCTTTACTTCTTCCTTGACCCAAGGTTGTTTCATTTGAACATTGTTCAGTTTCCATGAGTTTCTGGTCTTCTTGTAACTTCTGTTATTTTTAATTCCAACTTCAAGTCATGGTGATTATTCCAATTTCTTTGTACTAGTTGACATTTCTTTTGTGACTGAATATGTGGCAAATTTTATAGAATGTTCCATGAGGTGCTGGAAGAAGGTATATCCTTTTAAATTTTTGGGAAGTGTTATATAGATGTCTGATTAGTCCATTTGAGTCACAATATCTGCTTGTTCCCTTATTCCTCTGTTAAGTTTCTAACTGACAGACCTGTCCATGGTGAGAGGAGTTGTATTGAATTCCCACAATTAGTGTGCGGTGATTTATGTGTGTATTAAGCTATAGTAGTTTCTTTTACAAACACTGTTGCTCTTGTATTTGAGGCATAAATTCAGAATTGGACTATGTATTGATGGATTTTTCCTGTGACGTATAAGAAATGTCCTTCCTGATATCTTGATTAGTTTTGTTTTCAGTTCTAGTTTATTATATATTAGAACAGCCATAACAGCTTGTTTCTTAGGTCCATGTGGTTAGAAAATCTTGTCCCAACCCTTTACTTGGAGTAATGTCTGTCTTTGAAATTGAGTTGCATTTCTTGTATGCAAAATCCATGGCTCCAATTTTTCTATCCATTCTGCTAACCTATGTCTTTTTCAGGCAAATTGATTCCATTGATATTAGGGGATATTAATGCCAGGTAATTGTTAATTCCTGTTATTTCTGGTTTTGTTGGAGATGGTGGTTGTGTGTGTGTGTGTGTGTGTGTGTGTGTGTGTGTATGTGTGTGTGTGTTCCTTCATTGGGACTTGCTGGGGTGAGACTATCTGTTGCCTGTATTTTCATGGTGTAGTTAACTTTCTTTGTTTGGAGTTTTCCTTCTAGAAATTTCAGTAGGGCTGAATTTGTGGATAGGTACTTTTTAAATATAGGTTTGTCATGGGATATCTGATTTTCTCCATCTATTCTGATTGAAAGATTTGCTCAGTATAGTAGTCTTGGCTGACACCCATCGTCTCTTAGTGTCTGTCTAATATCTGTTCAGGAATTTGTGGCTTTCATATGCTCCATTGAGAAGTCAGGTGTTATTCTGGTTATCTTCCTTTATATGTTACTTGGCCTTTTTCCTTTGCAGCTCTTAATATTTTTTCTTTACTCACTATGTTTAGTATTTTGATTATTTTGTGGCAAGGGGTTATTTTTCGGTTCATTCTATTTGGTGTATGTATGTAAGCTTCTTGTAACTTCATAGGATCCAACAATGTCTTAACAAAAATATACCAAAATATGGGCCACCATGAAACAAAACATAAATTAGAAAACTTGTTCAAGGCAACTACATCTCTTGTCTACTGGGTCCACTCACTGAAGTCACTATTTCACATTACTTTAGAATTGAAATTGTAAATGGCTGTTAATCCTGTGGAGCTAGAATTAACAGGTTTTGTGAGTTGCTCTGTGAGTAATGAGATCCAAGTTCCTGTCCTCAACATGAACTGTCACTCTTAACTGAATATATATACAGTGTGTCTGTGTGTGCATGTGATTTTACAGCTCTCAATTACTTGCATTTTACTCTTTATTTATTTATTCCTTTTCTTCTTTATTCTTTTACTGAAGGAAGTATTTTGTATGAGCACTGAAATAATATTCACTTTTATAGCTATAGGTTCCAAAATCTTAAATAACTTGTTGAGATCAGCAGCATAACTCAGTGGTCCTGTGAATTACAGCAAACATGTCAAACTATAACTGCAAATCTTACAAAGCTTTCACTGTGTCTTATTCTCATGACAACTGTATGAAGTGGAACTGACTGCTTGGATTTTACTAATTAGAAAAATAGAACTTGTAAAGTCTATTATTTGTAAGATTTCCTTTATAGTTGTAGCTGGAAGACCATGTGGAAATTCACATCTGGGCACCAGCTGTTCCTCTTTCAGTCGGTTGACATCCTCATATCCACTCTCCATAAAATATAATTCTGTGATGATTTTCATTCTTGAATTAGCCAGTAAAACACACAAGAATAAAGAATGCTATCATACACTGTAGTAATTAACCTGATCTTCTTGCCTCTTCTCTAAGTACTTCCAATATAAAGTATTATACATTTTTTACCCCATTAATCCTTCATGATGTGATTATTTTGTGAACAGGTCTTATGGAGTGACTATAACCTTTCCTATTATCTACAAATAGTTAATGGTCTAGATTCCAATTTTGCTGATGTGATGGACAACTAGACACCCGTTTATTCCATATAAGATAGCCTTGACTTCAGGTACTGAATCAGACATTTCTGTCACTTTTTTAATGTGTCCAGATTTTGTCTCCTAAGTATAAGTTTTAATTTTTGAAACAGATAAAAGTTCTTCTGTATTAAGTCTGGTAAAGGGAGTGATGACCAAAAAATTCCATATTTCCTGGGAACAAATTTTATCTGTCATAGGGTAGACCTCACATAAATATGAAACATGAAACAGTTTATGTTCCTTCAAAGTAATATGTGTAAGCCTTTAAGCATTTTGAAGTAACTGTACTATTTAGTGCTTTAATGATGTACTCTGTCTGAGGTCACCACACCTCTATGCTCACATTTTTATAATAATTTTCTTTAGTTGCTACAGGTTGTTTAAAAAACATCGCTTCAACTATTATCAGAGGTTGTTTGAAAGAGAGGAGAGGGGGAAAGTGGGTTTAAGTTAGCTATAACATTTGAAAAGTGTTAAAAATAAAGATAAATATATGGTAGTTTTCTGTGGACTTTCCTGGTAGGTTGACTCAAAATAAATACAATAAAGTAAAAACAAGGACAGAGATGTGGTTCAGTGTCAGTGCACTTTCTTATCTTACCTGAGGTCCAGTGACTGCAGTCCGGAAAATTTCAGTCCATGGATGCCTGACCCTTTTGCTTTTTAGAGTGTGGTCAAACACTGAGATGGAAGCATAAGCAGAGGAAAGTGTTCACTTTATTTTGAGGGAGTAAAAGAAAAGGAGGAGAGGAAGGAAGGAAATGAAAATAAGAGGGAGGAGGAAAAGGAGACAATGATGGTCCACATACCTTTCCGGGTGGAAGTCACTGTAACCTACAGATATGATGTCCCCCCTTATGAAGGTTCTACCATTTTCCATGCCCCACCCAGTGTCCAAGCTTTTCACATCCAGGCCACTGAGCTTTATTTCTGATCTGATCTATCATTGTACAAATTTATGCAATTGAAACATCTAATAGATTTTGAATCGGGAAAATTATGATGTTCATTGTGTTGGCCAAACCACCTCCCAAGACATGCACATGCTGTGAATACACTGTTAGAGGATAAAGGCACACTGTCATGGTCTCTGTCTCAAGATTGCACAGGAAATTTTATTATCAAAGCAAGGTGTGGACCATGCTATGATCATACCTGTTTCGGAGTTTAATTTGTTTCCAATATACAAATTCATTCCAGGGTCCAGTTATTGACTTTCAATGCTATTTCCTTTGAAAATTTCATAAATTTTATTTTGACCATGTTCACTCCCTCTCCCTATCCAATTCAGCCTATATCACACCAACACAACCTAATATCTTGTTGTTTTTGTTGGGTGGTCTTGTTTGTTTGTTTGTTTTTCTGTATCAGAAAGATTTTAAGAGCTAGAGGCAGTGGTAGCTGAAAAGAGCATTTTCCAGAAACAGTAGTATAGTTGAGCATATGGTTGTAACAGTATAGTTAAGTATATTGTTGTAACAGCATTCACAAGACCTTCTCAAGCTCAATACAGCGAAGTCTCAAGTTGTTAGAGGAGGAGCTATTTGGAATTGGTATCTATCTACATGAAAGATGGTGTCTTTATTTAATGATGCGGTCTATGGAAAGTCTACTGTACTCAGGTGGAAGACTACACACCCATGAGTATACAGGTAGCATTTAGTGACATTTTGCCAAGATTGTATCTTGTGATTGTTGTGCATGTAAGTCACACATTATATGTATGGGAGGAGCACTCATATTGAAAAAGCCCATTCACTAGCAGCTCCTTCCCTTTGATCTTGTAAGCACTCTTCAGCATGGCATTCTTAATTAAAAACTAAATATAATTAAAAATGTATTGGACAATGCTTCATTATCAAGATTATTGTTATTTGATTTTTAATCAACGATAGTTGGATAGTTCTTGTTAATATTCATAAGCAAGTACACAGACCCTCAAAAAAATCTCCTTAGACTGAAAATGACTTGTGCTTTAGAAACTATGAGATTAGAATTCCCAAGGATATTATACACACTAAAATTGAATGCTCCATATTTTTGTGAAATACTTCCTAGCACATTTATTTTTATGTAATTGAAAATGAAATGATTCAGCTATAACATATTCTTCATTCAAAAATAGGCTTAACCCCAACTCTTACCTAAGGTTAATTAGATTTCAGTGTTGACAAATGAGTCTCTGACCATGAACACCAACAGTGAAATGCCCACATTCCTGTGCCCAGTTGATCTGGCTACACATCTGAGAACTGACTTAGCCTTGGCAATCTGTTAGGAGTTTCTATAAACATTTTAAAGTATTGTCCACATAGATATTTGTAGAAGAAAAATGGCTCAAGAGAATTTTGAAGAGGGTTTTCAAGAAACAGTTGACAAAAATAAGGTCATTGATTTTTTTTCCTCTTGAATTTTAGTGGGCTCAACAACTTTTCTTGGACACATGATGAACAGAGAACCTCTGTGTTCCAGCATGGAAAGTCTTGTTAGAATTATTTCAGCACAGATAAAATTACTGGACCTTAGTTAATAATTACTTCCATACTTAATTATGAAGACACCAGTATTACAATACTTAAGCATGAGAGAGTTAGTTAAATATTTTTTTTCTGATTTTGCTTTGAGACTGACTATTATATTTTCTAGGCTGGTTTCAAACTGTCATATAACCCCAAATCATCTTCAATTCCTCATCCTTCTGCCTCTTGTCTCCTTACTCCTACCTCTACCACCTAAATGCTGGAACTGGACATTTCACCTTGGCCAGCTCGATAGTGCTTATATCAACTTTACATTCACTTATAGGAAATGGACATATTCAACTTTGGAGGCCTTGGAATAGCATACCACAGTTCTCTTCTAGGTGCTCATGGCTTGTTGGTATCCCTAGTTGCTTTTCAGGAGTCATTTGTTCAAAGCAGTGCTCTTCTATCCAATACACTTCTTCTCTCTTCACCTTCCCATCCTCTTCTTACTTCTCACCCTTTCTTAAAGTAATGGGACAAAATAGGAAGAAGCTTTACAGAGGGAAACAGAGAAGAGATACAGAGACAGACACAGGAGGTAAGAGGGAGGCACAGAGACAAAGGGGAGAGGTAGACAGAGAGATATAAACAGACAGAGAATGAGACATAGTCCATGAACAAACCTGAACTTAAACGTAAAGACATATTTGTTAAATGGAAACAAAGTTCTCATGTCCAAATCCCATGCACAGAGGTATGGTGGTGCTGGAATTCAGTCCCCTCTCTTGGGAGATGGAAGCCACATTGTGTATCAGGACATCAAGGGCACAATTGGATACAGGGGAAGCTCAAGAGCAGCCTGTGTTAGATGAGCCTCTGTCTCAACACCAAAACAAAACACCTAGAAAACCAGTAGCAATACCATTATAACTTTTTATAACATCCATGCTATATGAACAGTAAGCACAGAGGGAGATCCAGTTTTCAGATATACAACCTTATAAAATGATTACAAAACAAAGTAGACTGGAGAAATAACATTAAGTACTATTTCTGCTCCAAAGGGACATTAAAGAGAATGTGACTGAGGCAGGAAACCCCGTAGGGTCATGTAACTGCTCTAATTATTGGTAGAGTAAGGCTGTTCCAAGTGTACAATTAAAGCTAAAACAATTGCTCTGGGGATACAGTCCAGCAAGATGGGTTTAGATGAGTGATGTCCAAGAGAAAAAGACAGGTAAATATGTTCTCAATCACTGTGTCTAAATAATAAGATTCAAATTATAATTCAAAATGTTTATTTTATGGGATCTTTCCTTTTCTTAGTGAAAATACAAGTGATTCTGCTTATATGATGTGTAACACAATGCTATTGTGTTCATCAGTATTGTCCCTATTAGGCTGGTAATGACCATTGGCCACTGGCAAGGACCACCAGTAAAAATCACTGAAATAATTGCTCAGGATGTTTATGAGAAAAGTTGTTGCTCAAAGCCTATTTTCTTTTGTCATGTGACTCATCATTTTAAGTTACTTATCATTCTCATTTTGCCTCAATGTAGACCACAGTTCACTGTAACAAGGTCCAAAATAATAATTTAAACATTGAAGGAAAAGGAGAAGTAACCAAAGGTAGACTCCCACGTTCCAGAGATTAAGACTTTCAGCAGGAGTGGCTGGAAACAGAAATCTGGGTACTGACATCAGAGTCAGAGCCTGCTCCCATGCTTTCAAATTCTCATTCTCAGCAACAATAGTGATTAAAATGAGCTGATCACCACACAAAGGAAGTTATTATGCATTTTGAACTTTCTATCTAATATTAAACTGTGTTCTATTATTTAATCTTAACCATTGGTCAATTAAGTAAGTCCCCTTCATGATCATGCAGGAATCCCTAATTAAATGCAGGGGGGGTATCAATCTCTCTCTTTACTTCTCTATCTGCCTGCCTGTCTGCCTCTCTCTCTCTCTCTCTCTCTCTCTCTCTCTCTCTCTCTCTCTCTCTCTCTCTCTGTCTCTCACACAGACACACACATACCAACACACACACACACACACACGAAATATTAAAAGGAAAACATTTTCTTTTGTGCCCATGTTATGAGAACCCCCCCAAGAGAACAACAAGCTTAAACTTGGACTCTCCATTTGCTCTGACACAGGTGTTGGATCAGGGAGAGCACTGAACTCAGCTATGTCAGGATTTCTTATTAGTAATCTGTTTCTCTCCTGTGACTCAGTATGTAACTCTAATCCACTCCCTAGTGATCCTCATCTGCTCAAATTTTACATATTGTAAATTACCTTGTTCAGCTTGTTGTTTTCACTGTGAATCTCTATTAGGTTTATCACAAATAATCATGCAATGGAGTTTATACTAGGGTGTTTGGGTATTTCCTCTATCAAGGGAATTAATCTACAACTCTTCACTTTAGCCTCAGATATACTCTTCAGACAAGGACAAAAGGCCACCACATTTCTCACCAAAATATAACAAGACTGGTCTCTATACCACATACTTACATTATTTTCCTCTGAAAGCTCCTGATCCTGGCACCCAGATTTCAATTTGTAGTCAGCACTGCTGTCCTCTGTGTCCCTACTTGTATAGCCCATTATGCAGCAGTTAAAGCATTCCAGTAGTTTACTAATTCACAGTCTCATGAACCATATTCCTTCAAACAAAAACACTGTCTGGTCTATCACAACAATATCCCCTTCCAGGATACCAACTTCCTTTTTCATTAGACCCTTATTTTGGTGAAGAGACACCATGACCACAACAATGCTTATAAAGGTAAACATTTAATTGGGATTGGTTCTCTTACAGTTCAGAGGTTTAGTCCAATATCATCTTGGACAGAAGCAAGGCAACAAGCTGGCAGACTTGATACTGGAAAAGATACTGAGATTCTTACATCTTGAGTCAGAGGCAACAGGAAGTGGTATTTTTTACTTGGTGTAGCTTGAGACCCCAGTGAGACCCCAAACTGCCTCCCCAGTGACACACTTCCTCCAGCAAGAACACACTTACTCCAACAAGGCCATGTCCATGAATATTGCCACACCCTTTGGGGTCCATTTTTTACAATTCTTTTTCATTACACATATATTTTGGATAACCATTCTTATCTGTAGTTCATCTGTGCACACCGTTGATTGTTCCTTTTGCCCTATAGAAAGACTTAGTTTAATATGCTGTCTTATCTTTTTGCTCGTATTCCCCAAATATATGAAATCTTGTACAAAAAGCACTGCCTTTCTTCTGTTCTTCTATGCTATTTTTTTCATTTGACATTGTCATGGATCTGTCCATCTTGAGATTACTCTGTAAATGGAAAGACGTGGGAATCTAGCCTCACTCTTCTTCATATGATGTTACCAGTGGATCCCACCCAGCACCATGTCCTCATCAGGTACCTGTGTGTTACAGTTTCTATATGAAGTGTTCCATGAAGACTGTTTCGAACCTTGATTCTTTATTTTTATACATTCTATTATTCCATGAATCTTTATAAATACTGGCACAGAGATGAGATCCAAAGTTCCTAGCTACATCAGGCTTCTGCCGTTTTCCCACTACAGCGGGATATAACATGTAACCATGAGCCAAAATAAACATTCTCCCTTAATTTGCTTCTGCTATGGTATTTTTATCACGGAAAGGGGAAAGAAAGGAAGAAACCCAGGACTCCTACATGGGTGTTCTATAAGTTGTTTACATTTGGAAATGTTCTTAAGTAAGTTAGAGCATTATTCTTTCTGAATTTTTTTATTCCTTACCATGATGTTTTTGCTCTTATTAAAAAAAGTAAATATAGCATCAGGATTACATACTCCTACCAGCCTGACCTTCCATGTAGAGGCAGTTTCAAAGCACTTTCTGTCTTCATTTTAGGCATTTCTCAACTCCAAAATCAGCTTATATAAATGGCATCAAAGGAAGGAAAATAGACCATGAACTCAGGATCCCAAATATTCTCTTTGAAGACTATGCTCAGTAAATCTTCTTCACCCCTCCACATTTTTGTCATCTTAATGCAAGCTCTACTAAAGAACTTTAGTGTGGTATAATTTCATAACATTTATATATCAGAATATGAAACAGTACAAAGACTGTGAAATAACACTCAAGATCGTACTTATTATTTATCAGCACATGTTGAGGAAGTATTTTAACTCAGGGAAGCTGAAAGCCACTCTGGTTAGATTTTCACCTCTCCCTCTGTGCCTCCAAGCCCAATGTCCTCATCTCATATCAAACTCTGTAGCAGAACACATATTGCCACATTCCCGCCCTCTCTGCTGTCATCTCCAGGGTATCTCACAGATCATTTTCCCCCTTGCTTTCCTCCACCCACTCCTTGCTTTGTCACATTTCCCAACTCCAACTGACTTCACCTGCTTATCCTCAGGTCACTCTTCCCAAGGAAACAAGTAAGCTCATATTTACCTCCCCCTCTGCTCCTCCAAGTCCAGTCTCCCAGTGTTATGGCAATATCTTTAGCAGATAATCTGCCTTGACCTTTCCACAATCTGTGCTCCTATTCCCAGAAGACTAAAAAGATTCGGGGGAAATAAAAAGCTCTCCATTCTTCCCTCCAGTGAAACCTTTCAAGTACCTCTTAGTGTACCACCTATGTGTCAAGTACCAATACCTAGAAACACATTTACGTGGAAACACCAGTACCCAAACTTATCAGGATCCCTGAAGAATTTCATACCTGGTCACACACACTTTCCTAAGAACAAGAGAGAAAATTGAAACAAAAGATCAAAATACATACCTAACAAAGGCAAGATGACATATTAACACCTAGATCTATAATATTCCCAAACTCAGATGTCTAGAAGCCAGTGTAAAAATAATCTATAACAGTGGAAGTAATTGAATAAAACATTTCAACACCTGAAAGTGAGCATATAATCAATAAACACAAACTAATGGAAATCCAGTAAACTAAAACAATCCTCATTAATAAAAACTTTAATGAGGCCTGGTGGGAATCTACACACCTGAGATTTCTGGTCTTCTAGATTCCTGGTCTTCTTCTACACCGGTGAGACCAGGCAATTCAGGGTCTGTTTCTGGGACTGCGTTCCAGTGCCTGGAGACCATCACTGAGCTTCACCTCCCAGTGGGAGCCTAAGAACCCCAGATTCCTCATCTTTTCCACCCGTGGGACCAGGTAAACCAGGGCCTGTATCTGTGCCAGCTTTCCAGTGCCTGAGGAATGCCTGGGGACCAGCACTAAGTTTCCTCTCCCAGAGGGAGCCTATGCACCACAGCTTCCTGGTCTTCATCTCCACCCAGGGAACCAGGCAATTTGGGGCCTGTTTCTGGGCCTGTATTCCAGTGCATGGAGACTGCCACTGGGTCTCCCCTCCCAGGGAGAGCCTACACAATCCCAGATTCCTGGTCTTCTCTAACCATGGGACCAGGACAAGGACCAGGAAGAGGAGAACTACCAGAGTATTGGACTTGCTTTTACCTACCAAATGGGAACCCTGGTCCCCTAACCACCAGGACAGTTAAAGGATTTTTCTGCACTCACTAGAAGAAAGGATGGGAAGGAGACAATACAAAAACACACTCAGCAACAGACAAACAAATATGACACCACCACCGCCAGGTTCTAGAGACTCTAAACCAGCAAGACTCCAACATTCCAATGCAAATGACGCAGAAGAGAATGACCTTAAAACCAACTTCATGAAAATGATAGAGGCAAATCAAAACTACTTTTCATTGAGATCTTACATCAGTCAAAATAGGTAAGCTCAAGAAAATAGCTGACAAATGTTCTTTCTGGCAAAGATGTGGAGTAAGGCAACATTCATCTATTGCAGGTGAGTGTGAAAACACACATAGACACTTTGGAAATAAAAGCGGTTTCTGAGGAGATGGGTATTGATCTAAATCACTATCCAGATATACCAGTCTTGGCCATATACCCAAAGAAGCTCCAGTCTACCACAAAGACACCTGTTCAACCATGTTAATTAATGCTTTATTCATAGATGCAGACACTGGGAACAGACTAGTTGTCTCTTAACAGAAGAGTGGATGAAGGAAATGTGCTCTATTTGAACAATGGAGTATTAAACTGAAATAATACGATACAGGTAAATAAATAGAAATATAAAACAATCATTGACAGTGAGGAACCAAGACCCAGTAAGAAAAATATGTTATCCATTTGCTTATAAATGGATATTAAATGTTAAGTCAATAATAAGCAAGGTACAGTGCATACAACCACAGTGGTTAGGAATAAATTGGGGAAATAGAGGGTACAGGCAGTTATTATTAGGGAAGTAAAATAGAAAAGACAGCAATGAATGGACAAGGTTGAGGGCATTCTATCCATCAAGTGAGGATTAAGTTTGGAGGAAGAGAGCAGTAGATGAGGGAGGGAACATGGGGAAATACAGCTAAAATTAAGGACCATTTGAGGAGAAGTATGGAAACCTAATAACATGAAAGCTATTCAAAATATATCCATATATACAGATGATCTAAATAAAGTCACCAAGAAATGGGAATACACAGCCCCAACTGTGTATTTTTTTCTTTTTTGAAAAGTTTTATTATTTTCAATTTTTATTTTTATTTTACTTGTATATTTTTAAACCCTACAGGTTTTGGTATATATATTATATTTAATTTTAGTGTTTTTATGGAATTCCCAGGATCTGCTTATTGCATTTTCTTTTGGGCTCTGTTCCTTGTTCGTTTGTCTTGTCTAATTCTGATGGGGTTTTATTTTATTTCATATTGTTACATTGTACTTATTTCCTTATTATTCCATAGTAGCCTGTTTGTTTTCTAATGAAAAGCCTTATGGGTTTGGATCCAGATAAGAGATGGTAGGGGGTAGCTAGCAGGAGTAGAGGAGAAGGCTATAAGTGTTGATTTTATTTAGTATATAAGTTATAATTTTCATCTGGAAAATGTCCAAGGTATTGTGGGCTTAATATCAGAACTAACAGAAAAGCAAAAATCATAACTCCTAACAATTTTACTGGCCCCCCCAGATTATTTCATGTTGAAAATATACTGTGTCTTCTTTTTTTTTAGCTTCTTTTTTTATTTTATTTTCCAGTTTAAATTTAGATAAGAAACAAGGTTGCTTCACAAGTCAGTTCCAGATCCCTCTCCCTTTCCCTCCCCTCCTCCCGTGACCTCCCCCCCAACCCCCCCGTTATCCCCTCATTCCCCCAGGGAGGGTGAGGCCCTCCATGGGGGTGTCCATAGTCTGTCATTTCATATAGGGCAGGGCCTAGACTCTTCCCCAACAGTTCAGGGTGAGAGTGCACCTCACATTGTTCTATGGGAGTCCAAAGTCCGTGTGTATACTTGGAATGGGTACTGATCTGCTGCCCAAGGCTCAATAGATTCCCTATGCCTCCTCACTGACACCCAGATTCAGGGGGTCTTGATCAGTCCCATGCTGGATTCCCAGGCTGATGCCTGGGATTCAAGAGTTAACCTTTGTCTGGTCAGCTGTTTCTGGGGTTTAAACCAGCCCAGTAAAGAACTGCCTTAGCCTTTCTCTGCCCTTCCAATCCCATCTGTGACCCAAGACCTGAGAGAGACAGAGAGAAGGAAACACACACACACACACACACACACACACACAGAGAGAGAGAGAGAGAGAGAGAGAGAGACAGAGAGAGACAGAGAGAGACAGAGAGAGACAGAGAGCCCACCTCATGCTATGCTCTTTCTGCTTCTGTCTACATTAAACCAAAGTGGTGTGTGGTGTTGTCACTAACACAAATCCACTGACAAGGCTATGTGTCATTATAGGATATGACATTGTTGCCTTTACATATCCACCTGAAGGATATTTTCCAAGATTAACAAAGCAAATATATTGCTTTCATGCCCATCTTGCTTTCATGTCCATCTTGTTTCAATGATTTGAATATATGGTTTCCTTTTACTAACTCAAAACTTAACCAGCCATTTATTTAGAGCCCTATACAGAGCTCTGTTTGTGGCATGCCTTCCTAATTGATCTTAGATATTTCTTTTTATATTTATAGCCAGATTCAAAACAAGTGATTTATCCTTACCCGCAGTTGTACCCTGGGGGCCAACATGATGACTGCTTCTCTGTGATCTACATTCTGGATAGACTATTGTCTGCTTCCTCCTAATTATGTCCCATGTCAACAACAAGATTCCCAATGTTATACCCTCCTTTCACCACTGTGAGCCACTATAAATAATTATTTTGATTAAATATGTTACTGTTGTTGAGACCAAGCAAAGCTTAGGGTGGTGGTAGGAAATTATCTAGAATACTAATTCAGCAATGCAGTCACTTTCTGGAAAAAAAGCTTAGAAAGGGAAAGATGCATCTAGATATGAATTTTGGTAACAACGCATTGAGAGTTTCTAGAAAAATAAATCCATGATTATTTACAAGTATGAGGTAGGAATAGACTGAAGTTTAGTGTGGTAGAATCAACAATAATGAGGACTAATTCTTTGTTATTTTCCTTTTGGATGTCAACACACATGCACACACACACAGACACACACACACACACACACACACACACACACACAATTACTGTGTATCTAATAAGAAAAATGGGAAAAACAGTTGAACCAGAGGTTCTCAATTAGCATAATGGCTATGACTTGAATTTTATATGAACAAAATGAAATGTAACTTTTCCTGTTTTCAGATTGTCTGGGCTGCTTTATGGAAACAATTACCAAGACAGAATCATAAATTCAAATTGGTGAGGTCAGGGGTCAGACCAAGATACCAGAACATTGGCAAGACAAAGTTTCATTCAGGTATGAGGAATGATACTTTATTTTGTCCACTGGAGAAAATTCTTATCCTCTAGAGGTTCATATCATTGTTTACATAATAGGAGGAAGATTTACTTGAGTGAAGAGTTAGAAACCATAGATGATACCACAGGGAGAGAAACAGAATATCCAGCAATAATAAGCAGACAAGTAGGAAACATTATTTTCAGATCCTTGCCGCAAAATTTTGCAAGAGAACATGAGAAAATGTCTTTAAAATGTCACAATTCAAACAATTTTTATATGTAGCCAACTGTAGCTGACAGTGTGAGACATTAAATTCCAAACATTGAATTTATAGCCTCTAGCATTTCAGAACATGCAAATGTTTCATCTTAGGATTCCCCATTAGACATACTAGCTCACTTTACTAGGCATAAGTTTCCTGTGATTTATGTGTTTAAGGGTAGTATTTCAGCTTCTAATCCACAAGCTCTCATATTATTACCTTTAACAGCACTCTGTCATGTCTTCTACCCTGAAGAGATTAGGATTCTTGGCTCCAAATACCCAACACCATTTAGCAGCCATCATACTCACTTCCCCAGATATCCAAAATCATCGTCGTCATCATCATCATCATCATCATCATCACAACCCCCCCTCTCTCCCTCTTTTTGTCTCTCTCTCTCTCTCTCTGTCTCTCTCTCTGTCTCTCTCTCTCTCTCTCTCTCTCTCTCTCACTCTGTGTGTGTGTGTGTGTGTGTGTGTGTGTGTGTGTGTATAGAAAAAGCCTGCATTTACTATTGGCATCACAATGTTAGTGTTTGCATAGGAAGTTCCTGTTTGTTTATTTTTTTCATTTTTTTTGCAGTTTCTGTAGTTACTGATACCATCCACAGTGCAGACTGCATCTGTTTGCAAAGAACAAATTATCTTACTTTCTAAAAAAGTTCTCTGGTTTTGGAAATAATCTGAAAAACTTATATGAAACATGATGAAATAGAAACAGACATCAAACCATATCCTCATGGGTTTTGATGATGGTTTTACAATGCTGTAATTGATAGGCATGTGGATTATTAACCAATTCTTTCTTAGTCTACATATTTGATACCAAGTTTCACAACAGTTTCACAGAATAAGGTGATAAAGACGCTTCTCCCTTCACCAACCCAACCCCGCCTCCCCACCCCCAGCCCAATCCCCACATCATTCCCCAGGGAAGGTAAGCCCTCCTTGGGGGGATCTCCAGAGTCTGTTATTTCATCCAGGATCAGACACATGAGAAAGGGCCTAGGTCCAGCCATGGATGAAGTGATTTTTAATTGCAAATTTTTATATTCAAAGGAATGAATAAAATGAGAAAAAAAGGCAGAGATTTAGAGAACAGGCTTTTTATCCTAGGGGCTATGGATGCTGAGGCAGGTAGGAATCCAATGCTCATATATTCAAGACTTCAAGATATTCCTGTGCCATAGTAGTATCATACCATCAAACAGACAGACAGACACACACACACACACACACACACACCTGCATACAAACACAGAGAGTGACACAGAGAGAAAAGCAGACATACAACAGGAAGAGAGAAAAAGACATAGATAGAGAAACAGAGAAAGAAATACATGCAGCATCTTCAACATGGTATAACTAAATCTGCAATTGTAGTTCAGTCTCACGTTTCACAAAAGAGGCTCCAGGGACTTCATCAATTTCTTCACTAATGTAAATTGTGAAATTCATAAGCAGTTGAAATTTGGCAGAAGTAAGTCTTCAGTCACATTGACCACTGGCTGTAAGGAATTTTGGAATGTACTTTTTCATATACATTTAGTAAGAATTAACTCTTTAAATTTTGTATTCAACTTGAATATTTTATTGAGAGTTCTGTATATGCTTATAATTCATCACCTCCATAATTTGCACACTTCCTACTGATATGAGCAAATATTCATTTTAAGATTGAATTAGAGCCAGGCATTGGTGGCACACACATTTAATCCCGGCACTCGGAAGGCCAAGGCAGATGGAATTCTGTGAGTTCAAACCAGTCTGTTCTACAGAGAAAGTTCCAGGACAGTCTCCAGGCATTACAGAGAAACCCTGTCTCGAATAACCAACAAAAGAAAAAAAATTGAATTAGAAAACTTTGGCATGCAGTATTTACTTTAATTTATAGTTGCATTTCAAAATTTTCTTCAACCAAAATATTTTGGCACTTAAATGCTTGAGAATTGGTTAGCAGTCTAAATCTTTATCTCCAAAATTACATCCCTGCCACACATGAAATGACAGACTCTAGAGATCCTCCATGGAGGGTCTCACCATACCTGGAGAATGAAGTGGGGATTGGGTGTGGGGTTCAGAGGGGGTTGGAGGAGATTGTAGGGAGTGCAGGGAGAGAGAGCTGATATTGACATGTGAAACAAGCTTGTTTCTAATTCAAATTAAAAATTTGGAAATCTAAAAGAAATGCATGATTTTCTGTATAAATATCTCCTACCAAAATTAACTCAAGAACAGATAAGCAATTTATATCAGATTCTAACACCCAATGACATAGAAGCAGTCATCAAAAGTCTCCCAAGCAAAAAACAATAAACAAAACAAAAACAACAACAACAACAAAAACACAGGCTCACGTGGCTTCAATGCAGAATTCTACAAGAAATTCAAAGAAGAGCTAATTCCAATACTCCTCAAAGTGTTCCACACAATAGAAGCTGGAGGTTCTTTGTCAAACTCTTTTTACGAGGCTACCATTAACTTGGTACCTAAACCACACAAAGACACAACTAAGATAAAGAAGAAAGACAACTACAGACCAATATCCCTCATGAACATTGATGCAAAAATCCTCAATAAAATACTAGCAAATCAGATCGAAGAAGACATCAGGGAAATCATCCACCATGATCAAGTAGGATTTATCCCAGGGATGCAGGGATGATTCAATATAGGAAAATCTATCAATGAAATTCACCAAATAAAGAATCTGCAAAAGAAAAATTATATTATCTTCTCACTTGATGCTGAAAAAGCCTTTGACAAAATCCAACACCCTTTCATGATAAAGGTTCTGGGGAGATCAGGGATATCAGGAATATACCTGAATACAATAAATGCAATTTACATCAAACCAACAGCTAAATTCAAACTCAACACAATTCCTCTAAAATCAGGAACAAGACAAGCCTGTGCACTCTCTCCATATCTCTTCAATAGTGTACTTGTAGTTCTAGTTAGAGAAATAAGACAACAAAAGGAGACCAATGGGATACAAATCGGAAATAAAGATGTCACATTCACTATTAGCAGATGATATGATAGCTTACCTAAATGATTTGAAAAATACTACCAAAGAACTCTTACAGTTGATAAACACCATCAGAAAAGTGACATGATGCAAAATTAACTCAAAAAATTAGTAACTCTATTAGTAACTCAATAAATGTGTTACGAAATCACAGAAACATTCTTTACAATAGACACAAACAACATAAAATAGCTTGGGGTAATGCTAACTAAACAAGTGAAAGACCTGTACAATAAGAACTTTGAGTCTTTAAATATGAAATTGAAGAAGATATCAGAAAATGGAAAGATCTCACATGCTCTTGGATAGGTAGGATCAACATAGTAAAAATGTCAATTTTGCCAAAAACAATTTACAGATTCAATGCAATCTCCATAAAAATCCCAACAAAATTCTTCACAGATTTTGAAAGAAAATCACTCACTTTTAAGGGAAAAGCAAAAAACCCTGGATAGCCAAAACAACCCTGTACAATAAAGGAAAGTCTGGAGGCATCCCCATCCATCACTTCAAGCTCTATCACAGAGCCATAGCACTGAAAACAGCTTGATACTGACACAAAAGTAAACAGTTAGAACAATGGAATCAAATTGAAAACCCTTATATTAACCCACACACATACAAACACTTGATTTTTAACAAAAAAGCTAACATTATACAATGTAAAAAAGAAAGTATCTTCAACAATTTGTGCTTGCATAACTGAATCCATATATGCAGAAGATTGCAAATAGATCCATGTCTATCACCATGCACAAAACTTGAGTCCAAATGGATCAAAGACCTCAATATAAATTAAGCCACATTGAACCTTTTAGAAGAGAAAGTAGTTGGTACCCTCAAAGGAACTGTTACAGGAGACCACTTCCTGAGCATAACATCAGTAGCACACACACTGAGATTGACAATTAATAAATTGGACTGAGAAGTGTTTGTAAGGCAAAGGACACAGTCAACAAGACAAAACAGCCAGTCAATTGGGAAAAGATATTCACCAACCACACTTCTGACAGAAGGCTGATTTCTAAAATATACAATGAACTCAAGAAGCCAATCACCGAAACACCAAACAATCCAATTAAAATGTGGAGTGCAGAACTAAATATACAATTGTCAGTAGAGGAATCTAAAATGGCTGAGACATTTAAGAAAGTGTTCAACATCCTTAACCATCATGAAAATTCAGCTCAAACAACTCTGAGATATTATCTTACGCCAGCCTGAATGACTAAAATCAAATCACTAATGACAGTTTATGCTGGAGAGGATGTGGAGAAAGAGGATCTCTCCTCCATTGCTGGTGGGAGTGCAAATTTGTATGATTCCTTTGGAAATCAGTATGGCTGGTTTCTCAGGAGAATTGGAATCAGTCTACCGCAAGATCCATAAATTCTTCTCCTACCCAAAAAATGCACCTTCATACAACAAGGACATATGTTCACCTATGTTTTTAACAGCATTATTTGTAATAGCTAGAACCTGGAAGCAACCTAGATGTCCCTCAACTAAAGGATAGATAGAGAAAATGTGGTACATTTACACAATGGGGTACTACTCAGCGGGAAAAAAATTGAATCTTGAAATTCATAGGCAAATCATTATAACTAGAATAAAAAACCCTGAGTTAGGAACCCATTCAAAAAGACAAAAATGGCATATATTTAGACATAAAGAAAAGGATTACCAGTCTACAATCCACACCACCAGAGGAGCTAGGAAACAAGGAGGAGCCCAAGAGAAGATCAGATGGTCCCCACTAAGAAGTGGAGTGGAATAAGAACCCCTCCCTGAGCAAATTGGGAGCACGGGTCAGGGGTGATAGGAGGGAGATGGGAAATGGAGAGGAAGAGAAGGGCAGGGGGGAAGATAACAGAAATACTGAGATAGTGGAGGAGTATAGGAGGGCAATAAGGGAGATGCCTTGATAGTGGGAGCCAGTATATGAAGGTTTGGAGACAGATCTGGCACAGGGGAAATATTATGGAATCCACAGGGATGACTCCAACTAAGAATCTAGGCAGTGGCAGAGAGGCTGCCTTTGAAGCCTATCCCCTATAATGAAACTGATGACTACCTTGGTTACCATTTCTAGAGCCTTCTCCCAGTAGCTGATAGAAGCAGAAACAGGCACCCACAGCTAAACACTGAGGCATAGTCCCTGAATCCAGTTGCAGAGCGTGAAGAAAGATGAACAAAGGAGCAAAGATCTTGCTGGAGAAACCCACAGAAACAGTTGACCTGACCTGGTGAGAACACAGTGATCCTAGTCATAAAGTTAGGGAACCAGCATTGGGCCTAACTAAGCCCTGCAAATGTGGGTGACAGCTAGGAGGCCAAGGCAATCTATGGGACCTCTAAGAGTGTAGCCAATGTCTATACACACCAAAAAGTGGGTACATTGTGAGGGACAAGGTGTCTCTCTAATGAAATTTCAAACATATCACATGTACCCTTATTCAGTAATCTTATGAAATTTCAAACATATCACATGTACCCTTATTCAGTAATCTTATTTAACAACTTTAATAATCATTATTGTTTTCCCTTCAATCGGTAGAAACATTATTCTTCTACGGAAGCCCACAAGCAAAATTAACCATTGTATATTTTCTTCATTAAAATTACTCATCCTTTTCTAGAATTTTACCATTTATTTAAGAGAATTTTCTCTTTAAGCAGATACATAATTGTTTTCCAATTCACCAATACAACTATTTGAAGAAAAATCATTGAAAGTGAAATTTGATTTCAAATGTACTTGTTTCAGATCTCTCAGACAAAATGACTTGTTGAACAACATTAGCATATATGATTGGTTTGAATCCCTTTTCTAGTAGTTAAAAGAACCTTCAAATAATATTGGGGGGATGAGCCTTTCCTAGGATAGCTTGTATCCTAGGATAGTCTTCACAACATCCCACAATTATCTCAATTGAGGCAGTAAGTTAAAAGCTTCTGTACAAATTGAAAACTTGATTTTTAATTTCCCATCATTTCCACTACAATTTATTTACCTGATGCTAATAGCTGTCGGCATTGGAGATGTCATGGTAAACACACTCTTATTTTGTAAAGACTGTTTTCTCCTATGCTCAAATCTATGAGCAATGTCCTTTGTTATTGATGTGCATGTCACTTATTTGTTCAAATTACCATCCTGTAGTACTAACCTGCACAGTCTAGGATAGAAGAACTTTAGTGCATCTGAGCTGTTAACTGTAATTATTTGATTGCAATAACCTGGCTTTTATGTTTCTAATAACCATTAAATCACCACCTTTCCCCATTTAATTAAGCATTTTCATATCAGACCTAACAATATGGGAAACATTAGAAGACAACATTTAGGAGGAATTAGATAAATAAATAAAATCCTTGCTGTCCTGTGGTGAGATCTTTCTTCTACAAACAAAGATTGCCTGAAGATCATAGAATGTCGCTTGCCACTAGCTGACCATAGAGGTCTGGAGGCCTGTACAGACAGACAGGAAGTGAGTTCGCTGGACAGAAACAGGAAGTAAGATGGCTGTGTGTAGAGAGGATATAAGTGGGAAGAAACAAGAACCTACTGTCTTGTCTGCTGAGACACTAGGAGGTAAGGTGTGGCTGTAGCTTTCTCTTTCTCTCTGATCTCTCAGCATTTTCCTCTATAGCTGACTCCAGGACTTTTTTAGATCACTTAAGATCTCCCTTTTACATTTTGGTAGCCAACATGGGGCACAAACCCACAACTCTGAGATTAAGAGTCTCATTCCCTACTGACTGAGCAAGCTGAGCGAAACTTAACATGGTATTTGTTTTTATTCTTTTAAAATATCATTCAAATCACAATTTGTATAGTAATTATATGTAATTGGAGGTTTCATTTCTGTGAATAAAGAGTGTCAGCAATGTGGTGTTTCATGATAACCATGTCAACCAGAAGTTTTTCGAATCAATTTATATTTCTATGTATAAAACCTGAAAATAATTTATATAATGTGTTCTGGGGTGTTTACTCTGCATGTATGTCTGTGTATATATTATGTGTGTGCCTGGCACCAGGAAAGTTGGAAGAGAGCACTGTATCTCCTGAACCAGAGTGACAGATGAACTAACCATGCCTTAGCTGAGAATCAAACCTGGGTCCTCTAGAATAATAGCCAGTGCTCTTAACTTCTCAGCTCTCTCTATAACTCCCACTGCCCCCAATATTTTTAAGTAAGTAACATTATTGTAAATTTCCTTAAATTATCACTTCCCTGTGTGATTTGCTTCAATGACACAAAATTGGTAACACCATTCTAATTGAATAGTTTGAAGTATAGCTATGTAACCAACCCCCAAAAAGTGTTTGTCTGTGATAACTTTGCCTGTGACCGAGCAGTCTGGAAACTAATTCAGGAGCCTGAGCTTAGGGAAACCTAGTGCAGCCTGGGCAATAGAGAGGGTTCCAGGACAGCCCATGATATATAAAGAAACTTATTTAAAAATATTTTTAAAAAACCTAAGTAATCATGAAAATACATGTCATTTTAAATATATTTAGAGATAAGTTTGGTGTTCTTGATAATTTAAATTTTAACTAAAAATAATGATCTTTTGGTTCCATATGTCAAAATAAATTATTATATGCTCAGTTACCAGAGTTGAAATAACACAAAAATATAACATTTTATATAACAAGTGAAATATTATAACAATATTTGATTTAAATTAAAAAAAGATGCTCATCAAAACAGCTAAGGATAACTTAGAAAAAGAACCACCATCATGTGAAGTAAAATCCAAAACATTTTCCAGGATGTAAAGTACATGAGGCTCATGATTGGATTTGGTGCCCATCTTTTTAACCATATGATGTTCACCTGGTAAGAGAAAGACGTACCTTTACCCACATAAAATATTTCATAGGTAATTGTGTACAGTGATTTCCTCCGAATTTAAACATTATATCCGGGAGGTATTGATTAAGTCTCTGGAAGTTAAAAATACTTACAAGGCCCATGAAATAATTCATGAGTATCAGGGCATTCTTGAAACTTAAAGACTCACACATTCCTTTTTCCTTGATAAGGACTGAAGTACAGGAAAGACTCTGACCTGTTGACATACCTGAATGCTGTATGGGGAGCTCCAGGGATGCAGCTTTCATGGGTCTCCTATGCTGGGGTGGGTTTTGATGCTGCTGTTCTATTTAAGCCATCCAAGCTCCTGTAAGTAAACTCACATCTATCCTGTAAGCAACCCTAGTAAACTCACTCATTCCTTAAACCAGGCATGCACTGAACTTTTGCTTTGACCTCTGTCTTCTTCTCACTCTATGGAGTGAGTAGGTATTTGTTCATATCTCTCCAGAAGAACTCAGACAATAGAAAGTTCTGTTTTTCTTCTTATTTTTGTTAGCTTCCTAGCAAAACATCGAGCACCAAATTATGTTGCAAGTTCCTTCTTTCCAGGACTGGTTTTGTAATTTGGATATCTTTCAAATCTCCTGTTTCACGGATGAGAGAATTAATCTTGCCAAACACTTTTTCTACTTACTCTTGGTATTGTGCGCACAATGCAAAGTAGTGGGATGTTATTACTAAAAGATAAAAAGAATGATAAGTATTAATAATCTGTATTTAACTATTATTCCAGTATCTCCAATTCCTTATAATCAAGTTTTAAAACAAAATTTTGTATTGTAATTTCATAGTGTCCCATAAGTCACATCATGTTGGGATCAAACATAATTATGAGTATTTAATTTCTTCAGTGTAGAATCAATAACTATGTATTGTCCAAATAACTATAGAAAGCATTGACTTTGATATTTAAGTATGGTTATTGTGCTATTCAGATTAAACTCCGAAATCACAGTGGGGGAAGAAAAGAATGCAGTTATGTGGCAAAGCTTATCATAACCTGTGATGTAACCAGTACACAAATGTGAGGTGACTCATCCATTATGCATTTGCTGTGACTTTCATTGGTTGGTAATTCAGTTCACAGATTTAGAACTATTCACTCTTCAGTTAGAACACTGAGCATCCTACCAGAACATAAAAAGGCCAGGTGACACTTAAGGTCTTAAATGCGTAATAGTGCCCAGGTCACACATCCATTCTAGCGAACTCTTTAGGTTCACTAGAGATAAATAAGAAGATAGATAAGAAGACAGTAATTTCATCAGTTACTTTTCTATCTCTGTGATCAAACACTATGACCAAGGCAGTTCATGGAAGAAAGGTGTCATTTGTAGCAGCCTCTGAGAGCTCACATATTGAGCCTCAAACAAGAAGCAAAATGTCCTAACACTAAATGGTGGAAATCTTTTGAAAAACCAAATGTAAATCCCAGTGACATACTTCCTCCATCAACACCATCTAAACCTTGCCAAATAGTCACTGACTGGAACTGCTTATTCCAATATTAGATACTGTGAAGACCTTTATCATTTACCTACCAGAGTAGCCATTTGAGTGACGGTGACATTTTATATATTAATGCAATGCATTCTCTTCCTGAGAATGAAAAGTAAATCAGTATGCAAAAGAAACTAATTGTGTATCTCACATAATTTATACATTGATTTAAATGCCTGTGTTATGTGGAAACTATTCAGTTTATTTAGATAATATATTTTTTTCTCCAGGATATATGTTGCATGCGTATTTTATGATACATATATAAATATATAAAATATAATATTTCTAAATATCTGAGTTTGTATATATTTGTTAATAAACATAATGGTGAAAATTTATTTATATTTTAACACTGATATCAAAACCGTAATAAGAAACCCTGCTGACAGAAACATCGTTATCATATGTATTTACACACTCAAGGCGTGTCACATAATGAGAAAAGAAATGTCAGAATTTAAACTAAGTCATAGGATGTGAGATGGTGGTCACAGAATGAGTGTGCCCGCTTACTTTACTTGTTTCAAGTCCTTTTACGATGAAGTGTGGTCCCTGCATCTTTACAACTTTGAGCTGACAGACTGCAGCTGCTTCCATTCTGGAATGCAGTTTGCTGGAGTTTCTCCATTCCGCAGGACACTGAAACTCTGCCTAATGGTGAATGGGGGTCTCCCACTCAAGAACAGCATTTGACAGCTGCAGAGGCTGTGTCCAAATGTTTGCACAGCTTTCAGTTCCAAAACAAACAGAAACACACACTGTTCAATAAACTTAATTAGCAGGTTGTCCTTTAATTTGGTCTCTTAACAATCTGCCACTGTTCCCTTAAAATAGCATTCTAAAAGAGTAAAAATTGTGTCAATTAGCTATTTTCCATTCCAGTGATTCTAGAGGAACTGTTTTATCAATAAAATTATATTTTCCCAGCAGCTTATTAATCAATATTGACTATTCAATAATGATAAAATGATAAAATATATGCACATTGAACTTGAATGCATGTAATACAGATATACTCATATAATTATATATGGCATATTTTTCCCTTCTTTTTTTTAAATTTTATTTTCCAGTTTAAATTTAGATAAGAAACGAGGTTGCTTCACAAGTCAGTTCCAGGTCCCTCTCCCATTCCCTCCCCTCCTCCCGTGCCCTCCCCCAACCCTCCCCCCATTATCCCCTCATTTCCCCAGGGAGGGTGAGGCCCTCCATGGGGGTGTGCATAGTCTGTCATTTCATATAGGGCAGGGCCTAGACCCTTCCCCAAGAGTTCAGGGTGAGAGTGCACCTCACATTGTTCTATGGGAGTCCAAAGTCCGTGTGTATACTTGGGATGGGTACTGATCTGCTGCCCAAGGCTCAATAGATCCCCTAGGCCTCCTCACTGACACCCAGATTCAAGGGGTCTACCAGTATATATGGTATATTTTATACACATACATATATGTAATAAATAAAAATGTGTTCCCATTATACATTTAGCCTTGGGGCAGCTATCTCTACATTAACTCATTTTTCCATTAACTCTGAAATATTCAGAGTTAATACACAAATATGTAGTTTTTCTGTTGAACCATAGAATAACACATTAACTCTAGGACAGAAGACAAGGAGTAATTACAGGCAGTTTCTGTAGCCTGGGTCAAATCTTCCTCTACTTCCCTTGAATTCTGTGGCCAGGGATTCCCATTTGCATGCTCCTACATCTCAGAAACCTCCTGTATGCAGTGAGAATGGCCACCACATTAGCCTCAGCACATTGCCAGCCTGTTACTGTACATATTGCCTATTCACTGATTTCAGAGCAATTGTATTAGGACCAAGACTGATGTGTATGAAAACACACTTTAGAAGAAGTAAATGAGGCTATGTTTGGGATTTCATTTAACAAACACAATTATCTGTAGCAATTAAGGTTGTGTCTGTGAGTGTCAGAAAGCCCTGCTAATCTTGAAGCTGTAGGAATTGCTTTTCTCTCCTATTTAATTAGAGAGATTTGCAGTTTCTATGTCATGTTTCACTGCATGGTGGTGTTGTCAGAGATGATGCCTTGAACTCAAAAAGTTTCAAGACAGCTAATGCTCAGTTACATGTCACAAATGCATTCAAGGGTGGGATAGAGTTGGGGTGGGGCAATGCCACTGCTTCTTGCCTTTCCACAGAAATCAGTATTTTCCGTATCTCCTCTTGAAATATTGCTTATGTATCACTTGTATTCTCTATGTCAGAAGGTTCTAAAGTAGCCAAGTGGGACCTGACTGTTACCAGCAAATCGAAGGTTATCTTAACAGGATGAATGTTGGAAAGAGATACATGTAATATTTTATTGTCTTTTATAATACACATCTTGGGAAACATTATAATTTGTTTGGAGTTTCCTGCACTCATTTTATAACTTAGTGTTTACTGTTTCAATATTCAAATGCTTATGGGAATATGATGCTACAAATTTTTCATTGCTTAGTTCCTCTGAAGCTTAATGGGAAGCTGATGTAAGGAGATTTTATTTTGTACCTGAAATTTTTATGTTTTTTTCTTCATTTTTTTGCTTGGCACAGAAAAAGTCGTTGATCAACTTGATAGGTTGACCATTATTGCTCATTTCTCTCAAATGGTGATAGGACTGGCTTTTGATATTTTTCTCGGATATGCAAAACTCATGTCTTCCTCACAGCTTCTGCTATCATTTTTCCTTTAGATTTAGAAGAATCTGCAAGCCAAGATCTCCACTGTCACTGCCACTAATTCAGACCTGGTCCTCCATTAGGTCTGTTCCAACCTTTTCCTCCTTGGGCAGCCTGCCTGGCTCAATGCTTTTTCAAACACCACTCTATCTCATTAATAGTATCATTTGTTGATTTTCCATTTTTAACAGTCTCCATTTGAACCTGTTGCACATATAAGTATATAATCAGACATCCTCAACATTAAAGTATTTCATGTTGATATTTGTGTGACTCATTTTGTAGTTTTTGAACCTAAAACAGAGCAAATAACAATTATTTAATACATGCTAAATACATGGAAGAATCTTCTTAACTTCTTCCCCCCTGTTCTCTATTTCCTCACAGTGGAAAGATTAATGAGAAAACATTATTTAAGATAGAGTCCTGGGCTCTAGAAAAAACCATCCTGAGTGAGGTAACTCAGTCACAAAAAGTCAAACATGGTATGTACTCACTCATACATGGATTTTAGACATGGATTAGGGAGATCCAGCCTACAGTCCCACTGTCAGAGAGTCTGGGAAACAGAACCTTCAATCAATGACTTATCGAAGCAGAGGCATACACTACAGCTAAACACTGAACTGAACTCCTGGAATCTAGTAACAAAGGACTGATGAACAAAGGGTCAAGACTGGGCTTGTTTAAACCACAGAAACAGCTAACCTGAACAAGGGGGAGCTCTTAGACCCCAGACTGATGGCTGAGAAGCCAGCATGGTACTGATGCAGACCCCCTGAATGTGGGTGTCAATGAGGAGACTTAGGCAATCTACAGGGCCTTGGGTCGTAAAACAGTATTTATCCCAGGCACACAAATGGACTTTGGGTGCCCTTCTGCCTGGACTCTTTGGGGAGGTACTAGGCTCTGCCCTGAATGAAATATCAGACTCTGGATATGCCCCATAGATGGCCTCACCCTCCCTGGGTAACAGAATGGAGACTGGGAAGGGGACTGGAGGGGATATGGGAGAAGGGGAGGGAGAGGGAGACAGAGCAGGGATTGAAATGAGAATCAACCTTGCTTCTAATTAAAAATAAAAGTAGAGTCCTTGGTCAGGAGCTTCTTAGAACAATATAAATTATATATTTATTAAATGCAACTGTCTTATCATATCTCGATAAAGTATCTTGAGCATTCCATCTGATCAATTGGAAATTATTCAAAGCACTCATACTGATACTATACAGTGCTTGAAAGTACATCACTCCTCAGAATATTTTTATTTTAATTTTAAATAGCTTGTTTTACATGTCAATCTCAGTTCCCTCTCCCTCCCCTCCTTCCGCACCCCCCATCCCCCATCCTCCCACCCTATTGCCAATTCCTTCCACATAGGGGATATCTAGAGTCTGTCACTTCACTCAGGGTAGGGTCCAGGCACTTCCCTAAGAGTCCAGGCAGAGAGAGCAACCCTCGTTGTGTTATGGACACATGATGTCTGTTAGTATTCTAGGGATAAACACTGATTGACTGCTCAGGACCCCATAGGTAGCCCAGGCCTCCTCATTGACTCTCACATTCAGGGGGTCTGGATCGGTCCCATGCTGGCCTCAAATGAAACACTTTTAGGGTCATCTTCATTGTCAGATCTTTGGTTTCTGCATCATAAGACTTTCTTTCCTGTGCCTTACCTAAGATAATACATATTAATGTTAAAACTTATTTAGAACACTTAGTTACATGTATTTTTTGTGTACGTGTGTGAGTATGTGAATTTGACTGCAGGTGCCTACAGAGGCTAGAAGAGAGTGTGCCATGTCCTGGAGCTGGAGCTACAAGTAGTTGTAAGTCACTTGATATGGGTGCTGGGAAATGAACTAAGACTCTCTGCAGGAAAGCTGTATAGTTTTAATCACTGAATCATCTCTCCCGACACTAAATATTAATTATGAAGAGTATTTTTCTCAATTAAAAATAGGTAGCCCTGAATGAAATGACAGACTATGGACACCTCCATGGAGGGCCTCACCCTCCCTGGGGAAATGAGGGGATATTGGGGGTGGTTGGTGGGAGGGCACGGGAGGAGAGGAGGGAAACAGAGAGGGACCTGGAATTGACATGTGAAGCAAACTTGTTTCTAATTTAAATTTAAAAATAAAAATACTAAAAAAATAGGTAGAAGATTAGAAGAGGAACCCCACCAGAGAAGGCATACAAATGATAAATGGGCATATGGAATGATGTTCAGCATCATTTCTTCTGGAGAAAGTTCTTAGAGGACATTTGTGCCTGTATAGAGGATTCCTTTACAAAAGATGAATGCAGATTCCCCAGAACACCATATGCTGCTGAGGGTCGAGGAAAGAAAGCCACACCTATTGTTGATGGAGCTACAACTTGGTGCAGCCCTTTGATAGAGATTGACTATTCTAAACATTCTTTAACTGTAACATCTATAACTGAGGCACAATGGCATTTACCCAGATGCTTTGAAAATATATTGCTCCAAAGAACTGTTTACAGATGTTTATTCATAATTGCCAAAACTGGAAGCAACCAGAATGACTTTCAGTAAGTATGTTGATATAGAAGTTGTTTATCGTCAAGGTGGAACGTTGATTGTCAAGAAGATTTGGAAGTATCAAATGATGAAAGACTTAAAAATGATAACCTCATAGGGATCAGTGAACAAGGAATCTAAAAAGATTACATAATGTAAGATTTAAAATTGACATTTAAAACATGGTATAACTATGGCAAAACTATAGAGATTAGTAGTTGGCAGTTTCTGAGGTTGTAATTAGAGGTATATATATATATATATATATATATATATATATATATATATATATGCATCCAAGTTTCCTTCTAGGACCTGAGTATAGAAGAACGACAAATATATGATACTCAGAGGAATCAGCTAAAAGAATTGTCCCATATGGTATTGTCATAATAGATATGCTAACTAGGGTTGCCTTTATTCCTGACATTTCCTCTTCACAATTTACCATCCAGAGACCTTCCTTCTGCATCATCATTATGCATACCTCCAGCACCATGCTGCAAGTAAGATCCTTAATCCTTATCACTATACAACACACTGAGGCTGTCCTTACCTCAGGAAACTCACACTGAATGGAACTTCCCTTAATCCTCAAAATAGGAAAGGATGTCTTTCTTTCATATCCATATAGTTGTTTTGTTCTCTTCCCTCATTACCATATTTAAAAAACCAAAAGTCATAAATATTTTAAAATCTTCTTTAAGTCATAAAAATCAGTACTTTTATTAAAATTCTGCTTATAATGGCTTTGCATGATTGTTAACCAAACCAAGCATCAATCTTCTCAGGGACAAATTTGGTCTAGGAAACTTAATGAAAGGTATTTATAATACTATTTGACCATAGCTAAACTGAAAACTCTTCAGCTTTCTTCAAAAAATGTGCAAAAAATAATTTTTTAAAGGTAGAAAAACTCCTCACTTAGAACTATGATGTGTCCAAATTGAAGTGTGACCTTGTGTGACTCTTGATCAGGGAGCAGCTATTCATTAACTATTGACCATCTGGGTAGGAAAGGAAATGCTCCTGGAGCACAGCACCAAGAATGACACCCAGTCCTGCTTCTGACTCTCTGGGTTTGGTTGTAATGTATGCCATTAATGGTTGAGCCATATCGCCAGCCTTTTTGGTGTCCATGTCACCTCATATGACAGCTTCCTGGTTACCATGGTAGATTTTATTCATAATCTGATGGGAATCCAGTCTAAGTATTAAAACGCAGTAATGAAACAAACTATCATTCAGTGTAATGGGAACAGTGTTAGGACAATATTTTAAGCTTCTTTACATGCACCTTAAAAATCATGAAAATATTATGTAGCCTTTCTTATGATTATCCAGTGGAGAGGTTTCACACAGGTCTATTTTATATCATTTAGTTTTCCTAACAAATGTCTATCATGGGCTTGAGGTTAGGGATCATGAAGCAAATGCTGTCATTCAGGAAGCCTGAGTAATTCATTGATTGCTGATCTCCTCACTCTCTCTGACAACTAGCTCAAAGGTTATTTGTTCTTACTGATGGAAGCCTTGACTAGGCAAGGCAATAGTATTTATTGATGAAATGTCTAAAAGTGAAAAACACAGTTACAATGTGATGTGATGTTCTAATTGGGGAATAGGCTTAATCCTTCACAATCGACAAGCAGATCCATTTGTTTTCTCCTGTAATCCAATGCATTAAAAGCTGCTAATCACTGGAGGAAACTTCATGGATTCTTTCCAGATGTGCTGATGGTATAGCACCAGCATAGATATTCTCGGCAGGGCATGCTTCCTAGACTGTGCACAGCATTCGCGGGGCCGCATGCATTGCTCTCACTCTCCCTGTGAAGGAAAAAGAATCTCCTGCATAGGCACTGACTTCTCAGCCTCACAAACACTGGGGTCAGTATCACTACCTCCAGTTTAAAGTTTACCACAATTAACACTAAATAATATGAGCCTCAGGGAACATGTACAAGATGTCAAAAGTAAAACGTGGTAGTATTTGATCACAATGGCTCTCCTTTCATTATGCAATCTATAGATTGAGCTTATCGCCTCATTGGTGCTAAATCTATTCTCTAAAGTGGTATATAGTCTTGATTTCTTTTACCCACTAAAGTTTCTACTCCTCTAATTACCAAAGAAATGATTAGTGAAATTTATGGCTATTACCCCTGCCATCACTCCTGTCCTCCCTCACACTTGGGTTGTCACTGACTGGTGTCATTTTCTGAGCTCCTAGTTCCCCGTGTACACAGTGACCTCTGTTTTGTACTAGGAAGCATACTCACCTAACATTTCTTAGTGGCTTCTAGGGATTTCTCCCATCCTTTCCAGCAAATGATAACTGGGGGATATGAGATTTTGTTCTACCCCATCAGTTTTCACAAAGAAAATGAATGTTGAATGTCAGTGTTACCAGTATCACACATTCTTTATCTGCTCTAACTCCCCAGCCATTTTGTTCATTACCACAACATCATCATGATCACCTGCGTCTCCACCACCAGCTCAATTAGACTTTTGTCATCTAGATTCACTTTTGTGACAACTAGTGGCTGTGAGTGCCCATACTTCTTTCTTTAATTAATATTTTTTATTTATTTTACATCCTAAACTCAGTTTTCTCTTTTACCATTCCTTCTCCCTACTCCCCCTTTGCAACTGATGAATACTGATGCAGAGATCTACAGCCAAACATTAAGCCAAGTTCTAGAAATGCTGCCAATGAGAGTGGTGGGAGATGCCCTTCTGTATGCTGTGAATATATGCTTCTCTTACTGGTTGATGAGTAAACATGTTTTACCCAATGGAACGGCAGTAAGTGGATAGAAGGTATTTTAGGTGGGACTACCAGACTAGGAGAATTCTGGGAAGAGTAAGAGAGTGAGTTCAGACAGAGATTCCCTATAGCTGCCAAGGAATAAAAGTACCCAGGTAACACTGGTAAACAAAGACCACGAGACCATATGGAGATAACACAGATTAATAGAAGTGGGTTAATAATTAAGAGAGAGGTGGTCAATAAGCCTGAGCAAATGGTCGAATGTTTATAATTAATAGAAGTCTCTGTGTGGTTATTTGGGGCTAAAAGTCTGAGGCAGTGGGAGGTTCAGAAATGTCCATCTACAGCAGAGAGAAAATGGATTCTACAAACCAGAAGGGTGAAGGACATCTCAAGATATCCCACAGAAATTACAAACCTAGGCTCATAGGAATTCACAGACAAGCAGGCAGCACAGAATTGTCCTAGGCCCCTCTACACATGTGTGACAATGTGTAGCTTCATCTGCTTGTGAATGCCTATCTTTATATGGAATCACCACTTTCATACATTTCCTATCTGGAAACCTACACTGAAACAATCATATACATCAATTCATCTACTTTGTAGCATGTAACTGGTATCATGAAAAATTCTTGAATACTCACTTCTTAGTGTGGACATCTGAACTAATTAGCTAACTAGTAAAGCTCATAACTTGTTAAAGTAAAAGAAAAGATGAAGTGCACACGGTTCTCCCTTTACTGTCAGTGTGGAAACATGGACTTTCTATAAAATCTTTAGTTTACTTTTCTGTCAGTTAAAATTAATACTGCCTACCTGCATGTTTCATTGTACAGTGTAAAGACAGATTGTAGGCATGAACATGCTTTACAAAGTACAAATACTGCAGTTATTGTTTGACCAGTATTCTACAATCCTTACATGAAAGCACTAAGAATTAATAACAGTGAACAAATATTTATTGAATATATATTATTTCCCAGACTCTAATTTTGGTATCAGCAATATTAAAATAACCACATAATTGGCTCCTGACATGTAGGTCTAACGGGTAAGGTAGATGTTTGGCATTGGTTTTATTTGTGTGTTTTTAATACTTCACTAACTTACTTAAAACTAAGTATTTCAGTAAAATAAAATCAAATGATTCATGATTTAGGTAAAACAGAAAACAGATACAGATGTCATATATATGAACAGCTACAATGAACTAGAGTTTGTCTGTTTCAGAGGCGTTAAAGCAGAGGTTTTGTTCCTGTATTCTACATTCCAGAAGTTGCTGGCCCTCTCCATCTTCAGAGAAGTCATTTTGAGGTTTCTCAGGTTCTAACAAGAGAACACCTACCTCCCTCTGTACCTCAACAGAATTCTGTGATCACATTGGACCTACCCACATTCTACCACATAGCTTCCTCCTTTGGAGTCAGCTAACAATCAGCATTAGTTACCCACAAAATCTAACTTTTCTTTGCATTCAAGACACATTTACTCACATTCCCTGGAGTTAGAGTTGGTATGTTTTGTGAAACATCTATCTACCTCAACTATCTCAACAGAAAGCGGTCACGTTTCTGCTTTCTATGCTTCCTTATACCCCCGAGTACTGAAAACATAAACTACAACTAAAGTCATCCATCACTATGTGACTATAAGCTCTCATTTATTAGCCATTTAGACTTGTATAGCCTTTAATAATACTGTTTAATTACTAGTAATTTCCCCTAGATTGCTTATAGTAATATTTTCTTGCATTCCAGGAGGCAGTTTTTGTACATTTTTGTCTTCTGAACAAATGAATACTGAAGAAGCAGGGGATCATTTTTACTGTGATCAAATATATGAAAAGATAATCTAATAACATTTTAGAGATTTCAAAAATATCTATTTTGGGGTCAGCAAGATGGGTCATGATCATTGGATAAAGGTACTTTCTGTCAAACTCGATGACCTTAGTTTGTTCCCAGGGACAACATAATGGAATAAGAGAACTGAGTCCCAAAAGTTTCCTTGACCTCCACAGGTATATCCAACAGGTACATATACATACACGTACATTAAATAAATAAAGACTTTTAGAGTCTATTTTTCTAATTTGATTTTAGAAGCTAAAATCTGTTAATGTAGAACATTGCATATATATATGTTACATAAAAATATTTTCTTAAAATTCCTTTAGACTGAGAGAAAGTAAGCATGGTTATATCTGTATAAGGGAATAGCATACTTATTGCTTTTATTTATTCATGAAAAGTGGGTAAACTGATGCTGAAGTTCTGTTAAATGTATACAGCATTCTTGCTAGCCTTCTGGTAGTTAGTATTTAAACACATCAGGCCTTGGTGTTGATTCATGTTGATTGCACAGTAAGAGGGTGGATTTATCTGACCTAAACTGCCCACATACACGCATTTTTAAAATGAATTACAATATGAAAAATCCTTGCTATTTTGAAATAGCAGAACAAATACCAGCTTAGCTAAAGAAATTACAAGACACGGCAGCATGAGTTAACTTTTAACTCTCTATAATTTAAGACAATTTATTGCAAGACAGGGGGACTTTGCAAAAGCATTCCCTATAGTATGTTTCTAGGTAATGACACACCTGTGCAAACTACCGTGCTGATAAAATGTTTTCAAAATGCAAAACACTGAGAACAACTCGTATCAAAAGAAAAAGCAGTTAATTAAGGGAGTGTGGGGCACAAAGCACACGGAAGTAAGGGTCAACTTAACAAATGATACAGGAAATTCTAAACCTCAGTACAGTTTGTGTTTAACAGCCATGTATAGAACCAAACCTAAGAGCTGAGGATTCATATGGAGAAAAAAACTTTTATTTAAAAATTATGTCATCCCAGTGACAGAACACTTGATCCACTTGGGAGAACACTAACTTGGTATACTGCAAATGCTCCTATGCTAATGAGGCTTGATGAGGAGTGAAGATTAAATCATTGTACACACAGCCTGATAGCAAGCCTAGGTAAGCATTCAGTGTTAGATGCATTCTAATCAGTTTCCATCTTTGTGTAATTTTGAGCATCTCAGAGCGTCTCTCTCAATGTTCTTCTCTCTAAAAGAAGAATTAACCAACAGAAACTCATGAGGTGTTTAGTGCATGGTTTGTTAAGAACCAAATCGCATTGTGTTAATCATATTTATTCCTTCATTTGGAATTCATGTCCTAAGAAGTGGAGAATGGAATTCTTATCTCAAGAAATGAAAAGCAAAGAGCCAGGTGATGCATTCTGCATAGAGGATTAAATGCTGCAATTCAAGAAGAGCGAGGCCCTCATAGTAAACACAAAGGAAAAGTCCCTAGTCCCTCTTGGAGACAAACAAGGGCTTCTGCTGGGGCAGCCTCTCATCTGAGATGCCAAGGATGATATATTCACGTGTGAAATCAGGAGCCCTTGGAGTCTATGTATAGATAAGAGCTAGAGGGAAAAAAGGTGGAAACTGAGCAGAAAACGCAAGACTGCATGAGAAACTTATGCAGCTTCTGCTCTGTTCCTGTAGAGAATAAACGAGGTCTCATGCAACTCTCATCTCATTTTCTCTTCAACCATTTCGAGGGATAGAGTTATACAATGTTGAGAATTAATGTGCTTATCAAAGAATTAAATTGTCTGAGCAGTATTATGACCATGATAGAGCAAAGCACTGGGGAGAAGAGTGTGGGGTGGTTGGAGTTACATTCCAATGGAACATGCACTACTCAGTGACAGACATGTCTTTTCACAAGTTGTTGTTGTTTAGATTGACTCCTGTCTTGAGTTTTCTTTGTGTCAAACATCCTCTTTCGCCACATACTTGTGTTCTTACCCAGAGGAGATTGCAGACACCGTGTCTACCATTTTCTTTAGTTGGGTCACAGATTCAGGCACAAGCACTCCAGGGTAACTGATGAAGTTGTTGGTGATCTGGAAGCCAGTAATGGCTGTCATAAAATTTAAATGAGGACATAGGATGACCAAAGGGCCCTGTAGCTTCAAAGTAATTTTGTAAGTGCAGTTCTGAGAATAACCTATGGAAAATGAACTTGAAGATTTAAAAACACCCAGGAAGCTGTTTTCACTAGCTGCTGTGTGACCAGGAGCCAAACAGGGCCTAAACTCTGAAAATGTAGGGAGTGAGAATGAAAGAATAACTAAATGCTTGACAGATATCTCACAGCATCTCCACCTGTCACAACACCCTCACATATTTCGTATTTTTGAACATAGAAAAACAGGAACACCTTCTAACTAACAAAGGCATGATCAGCAAATGCAAAGACATAATCCATTGTGTAGTGAGGACCACAGAGAACATATGGGCTGGTTGGCTGTACTTGAGGACTGAAAACACAGAGGGTAAAACTAAGTGTTCAGTGAGACTTTCAACAGATGAGAGGAAAAGGTTTCCTAACCATCAAAATGACCTGAAAACCAGATAGGTCTCACAGAGAAGGGGGCTAAGCTGTCAAGGGAGGAGAGATGACCTGCTGACTGAAGTGGGAAGGAATTTATTGGTATGCTGTGAACTGGGATTAGCATCCTTCATGCTTCACTGTAACACTGAATTTATGCTAGGAGAGAATTAGTTTCCCCTCTTCCCTTAGGAGTCTTCAGAGTATGTGTGAGTTGACTGAGCATCCTCCTTGCTTTGGGATAGAGACTCTAAATCATTCCCACTGAATAAGATCAAGGAGCACAGAGAGAGTTCCAGTTCCTCAGCAGCACTGTAAATTCAAAATACCCTTAGCAAATCTACTGCAATCAAAAGTATGACTTCTTCAGGTTCAGCAGCCATCCTGCAAAACAAAAAAACAAAAACAAAAAAACATCAATTTAGTACAGAATGCTTGTCTCTTCTCTTATGTTAGTATACTATAATTCATCTTAACCATTTTAATACTAATTTAAGAAATTTACAAATAAAATGAGGGATAAAATAACCAATCAGTAAAGACTTTTTATGGGTATGTTTTCATTTTAGTTTGCTACAATATACTCTGGCTTCAAGAAGACATAGGGCATAAAGTAACAGGCCTATACATATATTAAATAATTAATTGATATATGAAGAACTAGCAATGAATAGTGAAAATTAATGATTTTTTAAAGTCAAGAAGGGGTACTAATGCTAAAATTAGGTTTAGGTACATACAAATGAAAAAATGTAAATTAATGCAAATTTAGTGTATAATCAAGTATAAACAGATTGCTCAGTATTTAAGAGCACTTGCTGCTTCCAGAGAATCAGAGTTTCATTAGCTCCCAGGTGGTATTCACAGCTTTCTGTACCTCCAATTCCAAGGCATCCCACACCCTCTATGTAAACAATATATCCATTTGCCACACAGCCATGCATTTGGATAGAACATTAATACACACAAGATAAACCAAATCTTAACAAAGCAAATAAAATACACCATTGAAGCAATGGGATGCAAATAAGAAATTACATGAAAAAAGTGGCTAATTGTTCAGGCTGGAAAGTTATGTACATTTCAGAAAGCAATGGGGCAAGGCTCTACACTTTTTTGGGGACAGGATCAGGAGGGTTGCAAGGACACTTATTAGAATACTGGGAAGCAGATCATCTTTAGGAAGACCCTCACACAGTCTTTGATATTGGGTGGGAAGAGGAGACTCAGAACCAACAGTGGCTGTCAGAGAACAGCACTGTCACCTCAAACCCTGCAGTCACTGGGAAGGAACGCCACAGTCCCCAAGGACATGCTGTCAGAAAACAAGAAGACCCCATGCCTTTAAGAATAATTTTATGCTGTGACTGTTATTTCATGATAACTTTTCATCAATATTCTCTATGCAAGATCTAAACTCTAGAAACAATTGATCATGGTGAAAGTCAGTATCAAAATTCACAGGGAAAAGAAAGACTAAGAGCCTTCTGAGGTTATTAAACACTGAAAACTGTCAGAGTTGGACCATGGAGGAGGTTATTTCTGTTAGCAAGGACCTTATGAAGGGAGGAGGTGACTCTCCAGAAAGACTGGCCACTCATGTACTGTGAATTCTTTTTCCTATATCTTTTATCATACAGTTTCAGATTTTCAAGACAGTTTCATCACCTTTGCTTCTGATGGCGACCAGGTCACACCAGCATATTTAAAGCATTTAGAGACACATTCCCATCACGTTTTCTGTCAGCGAAGAAAGGGACATACACCGAAGGCCTCCCACAACAAGCTGCCATCGCTTTTCATAGATGGCTCAGGTTTTATGACAAAAGTGTCTCCTGGGAGACATGTGCATTCAGAAGAACCAATCAGTGCCCCTGAGGAAGGAGGTGCTGGAAAAATTAAAGAGAGTCACACGGAACAAAAGTCCTTGAGGCATTTTAGACGTCAAGGAACATGATAAATCCCTCTGTTGTTCTTAATCCACACCTCTCATGCTTTGGGTCAACGACTTAAGGTAAAACATTTTACTTAAATGCATGCTACTCCCAACGGTTCTCCTCTGGGGAGAGTAGGAAAATGAGAACTTCAAAACAAGTGTGAGATATTGCACAATTTCTGATCACCAACCCCCATGAAAAGAAGCATGAGCTAAAACCAAGAGACTTGCACATACTCTATTAGGAATAAGTGCTGCCAGGTAGTGTAACATAGAAGCAGTGTACAGCAGATAAGCTCTCTATTGAAGAGATTAATGCCTATGTTAGACAAACTCAATAAGAAATCGTAAGGAAGCAGCTGCACCTGGAATGCAGCTGCACCTGGACTGGATCTAGGATTGCTTTGTTCCCTTGCATCTTCCACTTTCTGACTGCACTATTACCACACCAATAATTTCAGCAGAGGACTGTGTTAAATCCTGCAGAGTGCAGCAGTCACGTTATACAAAATCGTCTTTCGGTAATCGGGTAGCCAATCCGCTATGCTCTTTGTACAGTCATAGAAATCCTTGCAAAAAAATAAATAACGTGGATGCTGAGCCAGTCATGGGCTTTGGTGATAACAGTGTTTGTTCAGTATGGTTTTCCAGATCTTATTAAGTGCAACATTTTGGCAAGAAAGAATAGTAACAGAGAGATTACATTTGGGGAATGAGACGTTGCTAACCCTTCCACTAATGATTTCAAGGGACTTAAATCAGTTACAAAAATGATTCCATTTAATAAAAATGTCCTTAAAATGCCTCACCAGACTGATGCTTGCTTACAATTAAATACATACTTGTTACGAGAAGCTTTTTCCTTGAGAGGAGCCTTCCCGCCCACCTGGTTCCAGATCCACATCAGTCCCAAATAAACACACAAGAGGCTATATTCATTATGAAGCTGTTGGCCTTGCTTTTTTCTTACTGGCTAGCTCTGACTTAAGTATTTACCCCATAATTGTTAGATTCTAAGTATGTCTCTTACCGGAGAGGTTTCCGAGCTGCCTACCCCAATGGCGGTTACATCTCGACTCTCTTGTGTTTCTCCTTCCCAGAATCTTCCTCGACTCCTAGTACCTCCTATCTAGGTTTTCTATTGGCCAGACAGTACTTTATTGACAAATGCACAGGCAAATAACAGGACTTCCCCAACACATACTTATATACCCATGTTATATACATATGTTTATATATATGTATATATATATATATGCTTATATATGTATAACGCCAAGCTGCATCAATTTCAGATATATGCAGCAGGTTTTGTAGCAAAGAAGGTTACAACACAGGACACACAAAATCTTAAAAGGATAAACCTACCAGTAACATGCCCGCACCATAAGCGTTTATTCAACTTTAATGTAGAAGCAAAAAACTGATAAGGATGAAAGGTCAATAAAGGTGTTAATAATTACAATTTGTAATATCAGCATCTCTGGTGTGGTGTGTGTGTGTGTGTGTGTGTGTGTGTGTGTGTGTGTGTGTGTGTATGTGTGTTTACGTGTGCATGTTTATCTTTTGTGAAGACTCGGTGTAGAATTTATTTAAGAATTTGCTGCCTCAAGCTTTTAATAATAATTGTCTGATATATCAGACATATTGCACATATCCAACCTGTTTCCAGTACCTTTCATAGAGAAGACAGTTAGATTTCTAAGGATTCTTGCTTCAGGATCTTGTTACTGGTGTTTTATAGCATTCCAAGTTTAGCTCAGAACACATCTCTGAATGATGATTTTTCTCTCTGCTTTTATTTTCAGGTACAGGGTTGGTAAATTATTGAAGTTTCTTTACAGGAACAAAGTTAAGAGAATAGATCTATAATATGAAGGGGATTTACTATATTGTTTACGTATGATGTACACTGTATGATAGGAAGATGGCTGACTGCACAGTGGAGAGATGGAGAACACAATAGCTGGGGTTAATGACATTGGGAAATTCCACTTGATTTAAGTAAATACTTATGCAAAATTGATTTTATATATATATATATATTACAAAAGTACTGACATACTTTATTTAAGTAAATAATATGCAAAATTGATTTAATATATACTTATATATAAACTACTGATATATAGAGTGAGTTTCTACACAAATATGGGAAGTTATATGTACACTTATCCTGCTTCTGTGGCTCTCTCTGCACCAGTTTTGATCAACTCATGTGATGTAGAAACTCAGTTTCTTTTGCAGTGATTGTGTGTGGCTTCCTCTATCATGTTTGGAAGAGAACTCAAGTTCACTTATCAAGCTTCCTCTTCAGGTCATGTCCATGATTTCATTAAAAAATATAAGAGTTTATAAATAGAACTTTGAATTTCTATGTCTCAGAAGGTAAGGATTTTTGCTTGATTGTACTACAAGTGTTTCTAACACTGGGGTGTAAACTAAAATAAGAATTGTTGTTATTTTAATATGATTGGACAAATTTAAAAAATGTATTTGTTGACCTCATGTTAATTGGGTTTCCTCATCTCTTTAATAACAGGAAAGGAACCTTAGTAGATTTATCAAAACTGCTAATTTAGTTTGGAAAATTAAGAACTTTTTCTTATGTATTTTGTTTCTTGTAGGCAAACATGAAAAATAAGATGGTATCCTGAGACATTAGTAGGGAAAAATTAAGTATAGAAAGAAGACTGCTATTGATAAAGACCCCTTAGTATATGGGAAGAAACTAAAAAGAAAATTGCTAAGTGTATTGACTTACACCGCTTTCTGCATGGCATACATGGTTATTTTTGTATCCCTTCTTAAGAGATGAGAAAGGCATGACCTTAATAGATTAAATAATTTGCCCTGTAGCAGAATGATTCAACAATGAAGACTTTTGGTAAACTATTTCATTTTCTGGCTTCTCTTGATATCAACATTTTCAGAAAGTAGAAATACATATTCTTAGAGGGTGAAGATACAATGGATGGAAAAAATATCACTGGAAATCTATTAAGAAGTCAGTTTTCTGTTTATTTTATAACTACTAAATGTTGCAATCACAAACTTATGCTGTTTTTGCCCTAATACCCTAGCTTCTCAAAATCAGACAGTATCAAAGCTATAATGAAGATGGATGGTGAGAAGATTCCATGACAGTGGATTTCGTCATCTTCTTTATATTTTTGCCTTTCTTTCCCCCACTGACTCACATCTGAAGGATGTCCAAGTGGACTTGATTGTCACATATTCAACTGCTTTCACTCCGGTGCCCAATGGAACACCATGGTAGCATCCAGCCTCATCTTAGCATTCATTTTCTACTGCGTTGGAACCCTGAGTCATCTGCATAGTTTAATTACAGCTAAGGAAGACCTGTTATTTTGAAACGAGAACATAAGAACCTTCTGCATTATATTTTAGAACATAATTAATATTCGTTACATCTCATCTTTCTACAATCACCCATTCGTCAAAATACATAGGCCTAGTCATAATATGACATGAAATCCAGTGAAGAGAGATCATTGTTGTTTCAGGATTGTCCAACACTGGTAAACATTGAATAACTCACTAGTAGTTTATCATGTTTAAATTCCCATAATGCTATTGTCATTTTGCTGGTTTTGTTTTAATTTTGCAGCAGAATTATATATTTTAATGTGATTATCGATTTATTTAGTTACAAATATATTAATGTGGACCTTTGATTAGCCAAATTAGTATAACGCATCTTGGTTGTTGTCACTATACCTGTGGCCACAGTAAAGACTGTCAGCACAGCATTTAAAAGACTTAAATAAATGTACTATTGTGTACTCATCTTTAGGCTGTTTGTTTGAAGGAAAAATCAACAAAGAAAAAAGGTAATCTCCCAGCCTCACAGGAAATGGATTCTACCTTAGATTGATTGCTTTAGAAATCAGGCACATTGCTGTTCTAAACTGAATCATTCTCAGTGACTGGGCTGTTTCCCATGAATGTAAAAGCTGAGAATTAGATAAGTAAGTGTGTTATAGGGATGAGCTTATAACTCTTTGGTCAATGAAATGTTAGCCTTAGTTCATAAAGATACTTCTTAAGATGAAGATGATCCTGCCAGCTGGGAATTTTCCTAATTGTAACCCTATTTTTTAGCTGCTGAGATATCTAGAAGATGGATCAAGACTAACTTTCTTCCCACAAGCTTCAAACAGCAACTGATAAATGTTAGAGGCAATGTGAACATACAAGTGCAAAATTTGAAGGGTATGACCTTGTGCTACATTCTGTGGTAGAAAATATAATTCCTGATTCCTTCAAGAAATCATTTCCATTACAGGAAGAGAACCAAAGTTATCAATAACTGTGCTGATCACATCACAACTAGTACCTGAAATTTTCATAGTGAACAGGTATTTCTGAACTTTACCTTCATTCATGAATAAAATAGGTGTAAAACACTGATTACTTGAGTAAATGGGCAAAGAAAGAATTGACTAAGAAAATATATGGTTTTGCTGGTGGTTCATTGGTCCTGCCAGGTCCTGCTGCCCCTTTCAGCTTCAAAGAAGCACAAAGATGCTATATTAATTATACAACTATTGGCCAATAGCTTGGGCTCCTTATGACTAGCTCTCTATTAGTTATTAACTCACAACTATTAATCTATGTATTTCTAAGTGTCTTGGCTTAAGAGAGAATAGCCTGCCCTGTTACTCCTTTGGTGGCTACTTGACATCTGTTCTGGTGAGCTATAATTACGAGCTTTTCCCAAAATTCTCCTTATCTCCTCGCCCTGCCTATCTTCCTACCTCTATTCAACTTCAACACAAAGCTTTTTAGGCATCAACCAATTAGAGAAACATATATACAGAGGGACATGCCCAAACAATGCAGAGTAATTAAATTAAGGTATGGCATAGGACTATTACTCTTTAGATTATAATCACTAAGCTCACTGTACCTCAACTTTAGGCAAAGAGCTACAAGCAGCTTGGAAAAGCACAAAGTTGCAGAAATTGTCATTAGCAGGGTAGAAACTCCAAGTCAGTTCACCCTAGAACTCATATATGTGCAGATGATGCTATAAGGACTGAAGAAGTTATGTTTATGTATTTAGGAATATATAGTAAAAATATAATAAAAAGGGTATGAATTTGAGAATGAACAAGGTGAGTGTAGATGATGGAAAGGGTTGGAGAAAGGAAGGGAAAGGCAAGAATAATGTAATTATTAACTTTTATTTTTATTTTTAATTTTAAATTTAAATTAGAAACACATTGATATGCTTCACATATCAATTCCAGGTCATTTCCTTCCCCTCCTCCCACACTCTCCCACCAAACCCTCCAATATCTCCTCATTTCCCCAGGGAGGGTGAGGCCCTCGATGGGGGTGTCCATAGTCTGTCATTTCATCTAGGGCAGGGCATAAACCCTCCCTTGGGCGTCCAGGGTGAGAGTGCATCTCTCATTGTTGGATGGGAGTCCAAAGTCCATTTGTATACCCTGGATAAACACTGATCTACTACCCAAGGCTCAGTAGATTACCTAGGCCTCCTCACCGACACTCACGTTCAGTGGGTCTTGATGAATGCCAGCCATCAATCTGGGATTCAAGAGCTTACCCTTGTCAGGCCAGCTGTTTTTTGGGGGTTAAACCAGCCCAGTCTTAACCTCTTTGCTCATCAGTCCTCCCTCTCTATCATTGGATTCCTTGAGTTGAGCTCAGTGTTTAGCTGTGGGAGTCTGCCTATGCTTCCATCAGCCATTGAATGAAGGTTCTGTTTCTGATAGTCTCTGGACATGGGATTGTAGGCTGGCACTCCACAGACCTGTGTCTAAAATCGCTATATGAGAGAGTACATGCCATGCTTCTCTTTTTTTGACTGGGTTACCTCACTCAGGATAATTTGTTCTAGTGTCATCCATTTGCCTTCAAACTTCAGGATTCAATTGTTTTTTTTCTGCTGAGTAGTACTCCATTGTGAAAATGTACCACATTTTCTCTATCCACTTTTCAGTTGAGGGTCATGTAGGTTGCTTCCAAGTTCTGGCTATTACAAATAATGCTGCTATGAACATAGTGGAACAGATGTCCTTGTTGTATGAATGTGAACCTTTTTGATATATGCTTAAGAGTGGAGTTGCTGGGTCTTGTGGTAGGTTTATTCCCATTTTTCTGAGGAAACTCCATACTGATCTCCAAAGTGGCTGTACAAGTTGGCACTCCCACCAGCAGTGGAGGAGTGTTAAACTTTCACCACATCCTCTCCAGCATAAATTGTCATTGGTGTTTTTGATTTCAGTCATTCTGACAGGAGTAAGAGTTGCTTTGATATGCATTTCCAGGATGGCTAAGGATGTTGAGCACTTTCTCAAGTGCCTATCTGACATTTTAGACTCCTCTATTGAGAATTCTACATTTAGTTCTGTAGCCCACTTTTTAATTGGACCCTTTGGTATTTTAGAGACTTGTTTCTTGAGTTGTTTGTAAATTTTGGAGATCAGCCCTCTGTCAGATGTGGAGTTAGTGAATACCTTTTCCATTCTGTAGCTGCCTTTTTATCTTTCTGTGTCCTTTGCCTTACAGAAGCTTCTCAGTTTCAGGAGGTCCCTTATATTAATTGTTGACCTCACTCTGTGTGCTACAAGTGTTATGTTCAGTAAGGTATCTCCTGTACCAATTTGTTCAAGGGTACCACTCACATTCTCTTCTAAGAGGTTCAGTGTGGCTGTGTTTATGTTGAAGTCTTTGATCCATTTGGACTCAAGTTTTGTGCATGGTGATAGATATGGATCGATCTGCATTCTTCTAAATGCCAGAATTCCAGTTATGCCAGCACCATTTGTTAAAGATGCTTTCTTTTTTCCATTGCATATTTTAGCTTCTTTGTGGAAGATCAGATGTTCATACATGTATGGGTTTGTATCAGGGTGTTCAATTCGATTCCATTGGTCTACCTGTCTATTTTTGTGCCAATACCAAACTGTTTTCAGGATTACAGCTCTGTAACAGAGCTTGAAGTCAGGGATGGTGATGCCTCCCGACATTGCTTTGTTGTGCAGGGTTGTCATGGCTATCCTGGGTTTTTTGTTTTTCCATACAAAATTGATTGTTGTTCTTTCAAATTCTGTGAAGAATTCTGTTGGTATTTTAATGGGGATTGTGTTGAATCTGTAGATTGCTTTTGGCAGGATTGCCATTTTTACTACAGTGATCCTACCTATTCAAGAGCATGGGAGGTCTTTCCATTTTCTGAGGGCTTCTTTAATTTCTTTCTTTAAAGATTCAAAGTTCTTACAATACGGGTCTTTCACTTGTTTGGTTAGCATTACCACAAGGTATTTTATGTTGTTTGTGGCAATTGTAAATGGTGATGTTTCTCTGATTTCTTTTTCAGCCCTTTTATCATCTGTATATAGTAGAACTTCTGATTTTGTTGAGTTGATCTTGTAGCCTGCTACTTTGCTGAAGGTGTTAATCAGCTGGAAGAGTTCCGTGGAAGAGTTCTTTAGGTCATTTATGTAAACTATCATATCATCTGCAGATAGTGAAAGGTTAACCTCTTCCTTTCCAATTTGTATCCCCTTGATCTCCTTTTGTTGTCGTATGGCTCTAGCTAGAACTTCAAGTACAATATTGAAAAGGTATGGAGAGCCTTGTCTTGTTCCTGATTTTAGCGGAATCACATTGAGTTTCTGTCCATTTAGGTTGATGCTGGCTGTTGGTTTGTCGTATATAGCTTTTATTAGGTTTAGATATGTTCCTGTTATCCCAGATCTCTCCAAGACCTTTATCATGAAGGTGTGCAATTCGGTTAGCATGTGGTACTTATATGACAGTGTAATTATTAATTTAAAATAAAAATCATTTTCTCTGATTGTTGAAACTGTCTATCTGCAGTTTGAATGTTGCACTTGAGGTAATATGAGGAACTGAGCAGTTAAACTTTTGTGAGATTCAGACAAACCTGGCTCTTCAGATGTCCTTGTGAATGCCACCATCTGAAAACACTAAATTGTAACTGACATTTTTCTGAATGTACGATGAAATATATCCTGGGACACCTTCTTATCGACACACTGATGAGGGACAGTGGTGCCAGACATAGGTGTGTCCAAGCTTAATGCAAGAAAAATGAAAAAGCAGCAAAAAGAGTTCTTATGGCCTCAAAAAATGAAGGCAACTTAGGCTGTTTCTTTAAGACTCTAAAAAGGCAGAGGAGACTCTAATTGAGACAGAAAAACTGTGTGTGATAAATAACAACTTAAACTAACAAAAATTCCAAAAAATAAATTAACATTGGCTCTTTGAAGTAAAACCCAACCGAGCAAAGGAATAGCACACAAATCATTAACTATTAATTTCTTTTTAAAATTATATGTCATTTATTCACATTATCAGGAGACTGTTCATTAAAAGAAATATTAATTTCTATTGACTTAATACATAATTAAACATATTTTGCATAATTATATCCCATTCATTTCCATTTCTAAGAAATACTGGAACTCCAAAACTGAAATTTCATTATGACGCTAATATTTTGTTACCTCGAAAGAATCGCTCAGCACATAACCAAATTAGCTGCTCGATTAATTCATTTTACACCAATCATTCCTTATGTTAACCAAGTCACTTATTTTTTTTCATAGATTCACTCAGGAAGTTAATTCTCCATGATTCATTGGGAAAGTAAATATTCTTGAAGTTTGTCCATTTGAATTGCTGCCATGCACCGATTTTGAAACTTCTAGTTTCTGTGCTGTCAAATATTTTACAGAAACAATTGTAAAAGCTACTCATCAGACATAAACTATTTAAATATATTTAAAATACTCATTTTTCCCTGTTTACTACCAAAATCTAAGTTATGTCACAATAATCTTGGAAGCACAAAGCAGATGCCAGACAGACTAGTCCCCAAAAAACTCACTTTCGGGTTTCTAAAATGTACATGTGTTGAGAAAAATATTTGAAACTGTTTCATTATAATTAGAAAGATATGATAGAGAAACTGACACCATCTTTATTTTAAGTATGCTTATTTCTAAATTAAAAGAACCTATGGAATGTCAGATATTTAAATACCACTGTCATTAGTGACGAAAGAGCCAGTGAATTATTTGAAATCCGTGTCTCAGCTGAATTTCCCTCCCCCTCCCCTAGTCTCCAACACAGAATAAAGAAAGGGAAGAAACAGATACAAAAGAAATAAAAGCAGGGGAGAAAGAGAATTCTAAGGTGACTGCAAGGATGCTCAAGGCAGAAAAGACCCCTACTTTTGTATTTGAAAAAAGCATGCCTCTGAACCTTAATCCCTCATTTATATACTTGTTTCATCTATAGATCTCTACCTCAAAGTTTAGCATTGTAATTTTCTCCTGTTGTAGCTAAGTTACTCAATTCATTCTATTTAAAATGAAAGCATACTCTCATTACCCATGGTAGTCTTCCCTATCCTCTCCAATATGTGGCAAGGTCTCCAATGCCTGAAAATGTTGAAAATACCAAATAGGATGACTGTTGTGCTCCATATTGAGAAAATATATGTCGAAGGGAATACCACTCCACTATTTCTCTTATGTTGAAATAACCTGTCTACTTACCACTCATCACAGTAGACACACATACACATGTAAACACAAACACACACACACCTTCTCATTTTAAGGGGAGGAACTGGTCACAAAGTTGTGAAATGATTTACTTAGCTACTTTTATTATCAATAAGACTCAGGGCAGGCAGTACTAAAACTTAAATGTCATCTCTACATCACAAATCCTTATTAAGAACAATTTTACAAGAATCTTCCCTAATTCCCTTCATCATTTACCTTTATCCTTTTGACATTTAGACTTTAGTGTTACTTGGAGTTCAGTCTTTGAGCATTTTTGTGAGAAGTTGCCTTGTGTTTTTCTGTTCTTTTTTAAGGGAGAGAAAGAGAGAAGCCCGCCAATAATAAAAATTATGGAGTTGAGTTTTCCACATTTGGAAAAGTGACAGTGATCAGTGTATCTGGAGTAAAATGAAGGTGCCTCCCCTTCTGAAACCACTTTTGTGATCATGGGATCTCCCATAAAGCTCACTTATGTACTTAATTGATTTTCCTTCCAGAAGTTGATCATCTTCTGTAGTTTCTGGCCCTTTAACATCTAGTTTTTAAACTTGAGAGTGAGCAGTCATTCTCACTTCATCTCACTTTATATTACTAGTATCTGCACCTGTTTCTTGGGTGTATTTTTGGAGTCCAACTTTCATGCTTCTTTGAGAGCACTGAGGATAACCTCAAAGTCAAAGAAAAGCCCAGAATATGCCATTTCTTGAAAGCATGAATGTTCTCAAGTTTGCAAGAAAATAACCCCGAAGAGGATACCCAAATTATAAGAGGATGTCCAAATTATAAACTCAAATTTAAAATTAATTAATATTCTATTAAACTGTTAGGGATAGAAAAATGTCTGTTTCTGTTCAGCAGGTAAACTTGAATCTTTAAAGCAACCAGTACATGTGAGAGCACTTGATTAAGACAGAAAAAAATATGTTTCTGGGGGCATTATATAACACAAGGTTAGTGATTATGTTTATGCCTATGTGTATGTTTGTGTGTGTGAATGTGTGTGTTTGTGTGTGTGTGAGAGAGAGAGAGAGAAAGAGAGAGAGAGAGAGAGAGAGAGAGAGAGAGAGAGAGAGAGAGAGAGAGAGAGAGAGAGAGAGAGAGAGAGAGAATTCCAATATACCAATATCCAATGTTTTGGAATTTTCCTCTACATCGACTGAGATCACTTCTCTCCTTTTCTCTGTGTATCACTTTTCTGCCACTGATAAATTGGCATTTTATTCTTATTCTTTGTAAGTGATTTAAGACACAGCTCTGTCTAATCCAAGTACACATTTGGAGACTGAACTAATCTCCTGACAGTTCTTAATTAGAACAATGTTAGTCAAGCACAGAGAATTGCAAGTGTCTGCATTTTGTCTGCCTTAACAAGGGAACTACACAATTAGAATATTTTACAAACTAAGCTTCCTAGAAAAGTACTTGCATTGAGTAAAATGTTGAAAAATATTATACCAGCATTCTAAAACTTATCCACCTATTTTCCTGTGCATTTTACTGTGCTGTCTTGGTGTTTATTGAAAGGCAGTTTCCAGTGAGAGAGTTTATTTTTGGGGATTTACAGTAAAGTGAATATTAACCTGTGACATCTGGTTGTTTTCTCATTGTTAGAAGAGTGGGTTCAGTTATCTCATGGTTGCTGGGTTTTTTTTCTATGAAACACAGAAAGTTGTCAGTACACTTGTTTAACATCTAAGTCTCTTTTCATTTGTTTCACTTTGATGTTTGTAGTGTCTTTCCTTGTACTATTTTTTCGGGGGTTTACTTAAACATTTCTGTTCTAAAACTACGAGGTTGGTTGTTTGAGTGATTATCTGAAATGTCTTCAGTTGCTGATATAAGACCGTATTAAGTAACTTCTTGTTTGCTCTAGTCACATTAAATCCTAAAGTTTTTATATCTTGTGTTTTCAAAGCTGTTTGTAAAAAATATTATATTTTTATTTTTAAAATCATGACTTCTCAATATCATGGTTTTTCAATCTCCAAATGCTTTTCACAAATAATTATGTAGTATGCTATTTAACACCCTGTGTGTATTCTCTTGAATTACTGACATTTCTCTGCCATCCTCTGAACTTTTCACAGACTTCTATTATTCTTCTCCCCTCTCTGTGATCTGTTTAAATGAATTTGTGGACAAGATAGTGTTGACCTTTAATAGTCTTTTCAACTTTGTCAATAGTGTTAGCTTGGTGTTCCTGGTGAAGTTGTCAGTGTACATGCCAGGAAATATTTAACATGTTAAGTAGGGCTCAATATATCAGCATCCAGTGTGGCACACAGCCAATGCCTGTTCAAAGCTGTTTTGTGGCCTCTTTGCAATGTCAGTAAAAGTACCAGGAAGATAGAAGATGTTGGTTATTGCCTACACAGTGACTTCAGGAAATAGTGTGGTTAATGTATGCTAGGCACAAAGACAAAGGCAAGTGTGTGTTACAGAATTTTCTCTTGTTCTGCCTAGGTCCCACCCCTTTGGTCCCAAAGTAAACACACAGAGACATATATTAATTAAGAGACTTTTGGCCAGTAGCTAGGGCTTCTAATTGGCTAGCTCTACCTTAATAATTAATCCATCTCTACTAATCTATATATTTCCATATAGTCTTGGCTTGCCAGAGAATGCCTGAAATTGTTACTCCCTTGGTAGCCTACATGGCTACTATTTCTGGTAGATTTTCTTTACCTACTTTATTCCAGAATTCTCCTCATCTCCTAGTCCTGACTAATCTTGTTTTATTGACCAACAGTGTTTTGTTCATCAACCAACAAGAGAAACATATATACAGAAGGACTTTCCCAGTCAAGGGTGTTCCAGCCACAGCTCACAGCAATGGGAAGCATTAGGACTGAGTTATATCTTCTCAGACACATAGAATCTCTGTGCTGAAAGTCATGTATACTTTCTCATTAGAGAAGCAGAGTTGAAATTCTCAGTTCAGGGCTATGTATGTGGTAGAAATCTGTAATCCCAGCTAAATGAGAAGCTGATGTTGAAGAAGCACAGGTCTGAAGCCAGTCTGTGGAATATAGTGAGGCCGCATTTAAACCAGAAATATCTGAGCTTTTTCCACTTTAATAGGGTGAACTTGGATAAGTTAGCTTCTTTCAGTGAAAATTATCCAACTTTGAAATTCAAGTTATGTTAAGTATTGATCACTCAGAGGTGACTTCCCAAGCAAAAAACTAAGACGTGGAAAGTATTCAATGAGAGTCAGTATTCTCTAAGTTACAGTTGTCTTTTGGCTTAACCTTTGATTTCTTACTTTCAAAGTGATGGCTAAAATGACTAAGAATCAGACAATGCAAAGTACCTAATTCTATCATGTTATAAAAATGAATACAAACTTTTGTCTTTTGTTGTGGGAGGGCAGTTCAACTATCAAACAACAGCTCAGTGACTTTAACTGAGTCTATTAAAGGATCTTGACAAATTCTACAACTGCAAAACAGACATGGAAGTTCAGTAAGCAATATCCTTTCTTGGTTGTCTTCCTAGTTTGAATCTTGACCTTGGAAAATCATCCAAGTCACACAGCTTTAATTATATGCTCGAATAAGAGAGATTATGAAAAGAGATGATAAAATGGTGGTAGGATGAAAAGTAAATGAGACTCTGAGTCTTAGTTAGGGTTTTCATCGCTGTGAAGAAACACCATTGCCAGGGAAAATCTAATATGGAAAAATTTTAATTGGGGTGGCTCACATACAGATTCTGTGGTTCATTCGATTATCATCATGAATGGTAGAGTAGTGGTTTACAAGCTGGCAAAGAAGCTGAGAGTTCCTATATCTTGCCAGCAACAGGAAGTCAACCGCGAAACTGGGCATAGTCCTGAGCATAAGAAACCTCAAAGACAATCCCCCACAGTGACACATTTCCTCCAACATGTCCATACTCTTTCCAACAAAGCTACACCTCCTAATCATGCCATTCTCTATGAGATTATGGGGCCAATTACATTTAAATTACCACACCATGTTTACAGGAATCTTTGAACTCTGAGATGAAAAATAGCTCAGGGGCCACATACTATTCATGAATGTTATGCAAATGTATGCAATTGATGAAATTATATAAATAAATATTTTTCTAGGCAAACACATGTGGAGAGGAATTACAAAATTGGATTCATCAAAAACCTTGACTCAGTCATTGGTAGAAAATATCTTGTGTTTTGAGTCTACAGAGTCTATTGGCCAAGCTTTAGTATGTGCAATCATACAATGGTCAATTCTGTTACATTTAACAACAATTAGAAATAATTTAAATGAGTAAATTATTTAAATATTTTCTAACATTTTTTGGATGTGTGTGTGTGTTTATCTGCACACATATTGGTGCCAGACTAAATTGTTGGAACCACAGAAAGTGTTTTTACAGATGGTTGCAAACCTGGCTCCATCTTTTTAATATAGTGCTGGGGTACTTGATTTTCTCTTTCTCTCTCTCTCTCCCTCTCTCTCTCCGTCTGTGTGTGTGTGTGTGTATGTGTGTGTGTGTGTGTGTGTGTATTCCACTATGGGGCACTAGCTGGTTCTAGTGAGTTCTAAATGTCATAGATAAGAAGAGGAGAAGAAGAACATGAGCACGGTATCCAGTATTGAAAGTAATGGTCAAAGCAAGGGCACCATGGAGAGTAACTGTCTTCATTTCAGCATAGGCTTTAGGAAATAACTCTTGAGGACAATGGAAACTACTGTTCAAAATATCTTAAATCTTTACTTCATTTCTGGTGAAAATCAAGTCTTCTGTATCCAGGGAGGTCCACAGCACTTTCTAGTTTGTTATAAATGACATAAACAGCCCAAATCTGGTGGAACACAGCTGCTCTGGTGCAGACCCAAGCAGACAACCAGCAGACGGGAAACCTGGGTAGACACTGTACCACTAATCCCTCCACTCAATGGACTCTCTTCCACAAATAACCTCTCCTATGCACAGTCATATCCACCTCATCATCTTCTCTGTGGCTTGCCCTTTCCCCCAACATCCGAAGACCCTGAAGGCATAAGCATAACACATACCAGTTGAAAGAACAATCTCTATAGACACAGGTACAATCTACACCATTTGAAACAATAAACTCCACAGTCACAAACAAGAACCCACTAGTCAGAAAAACAGGAGGATATTCTCGGTTTAGGCACCCAAATATCTATAAACTTCATCTGAGACAACTAAACTAGAACTGATGACCAGACAGTCACCAGAAACCTTGGTCATTCAGGCTAAAAGACAATAAAGGAAACAGACAATAAAGGTACAAGAGATCTACTGAACAAATGCCACATAAGAATTAACACCTGCCAATATCCAGCTATGCCAGCACCATTTGTTGAAGATGCTATCTTTTTTCCATTGTATAATTTTAGCTTCTTTGCTGAAAATCAGGTGTTCATAGGTTTGTGGATTAATCTCAGGGTTTCCAATTCAATTCCGTTGGTCTACCTGTCTATTTTTGTGCTAATACCAAGGTGTTTTCAGTACTGTAGCTCTATAATAGAGCTTGAAGTCAGGGATGGTGATGCCTCCAGACATTGCTTTGGTGAGCACGGTTATCTTGGCTATCCAGGGTTTTTTGTATTTCACTATAAAGTTGAGAATTGTTCTTTCAAGGTCTGTGAAAAATTGTGCTGAGATTTCAATGGGGATTGCATTGAGTCTGTGAAATGCTTTCGACAGGATGGCCATTTTTACTACATTGATCCTACCTATCCAAGAGTATAGGAGATCTTTCCTTTTCCTGGTGTCTTCTTTAATTTCTTTCTTTTTTTATTTTTATTTTCCAGTTTAAATTTAGATAAGAAACGAGGTTGCTACACAAGTCAGTTCCAGGTCCCTCTCCCATTCCCTCCCATCCTCCCGTGCCCGCCCCCCACCTGCACCCCCCTTTATCCCCTCATTCCCCCAGGGAGGGTGAGCCCCTCCATGGGGGTGTCAATAGTTTGTCATTTCATATAGGGCAGGGCCTAGACCCTTCCCCAAGAGTTCAGGGTGAGCGTGCACCTCACATTGTTCTATGGGAGTCCAAAGTCCGTGTGTATACTTGGGATGGGTACTGATCTGCTGCCCAAGGCTCAATAGATTCCCTAGGCCTCCTCACTGACACCCAAATTCAGGGGGTCTTGATTAGTCCCATGCTGGATTCCCAGGCTGATGCCTGCGATTCAAGAGTTAACATTTGTCTGGTCAGCTGTTTCTGGGGATTAAACCAGCCCAGTCTTAATCCCTTTGATCACCAGCCCTGCCTCTCTGTTACTGGCTTTCTTGAGTTCAGCTGAGTACTTAACCAAGGGAGTCTGCCTCTTCTTCGATCAGCCATTAAATGAAGTTTCTGTTTCCCAGACTCTCTGGCCATAGGTTTGTAGGCTGGCACTCCCCAGATCTATGTCTACAATCCATATATGAGAGAGTACATGCCATGTTTCTCTTTTTGTGACTGGGTTACCTCACTCAGGATGGTTTCTTCTAGTGTCATCCATTTGCCTGCGAATCTCATGATTCCATTATTTTTTTTCTGCTGAATAGTACTCCATTGTGTAGATGTACCACATTTTCTCTCTCCACTCTTCAGGTGAGGGACATCTAGGTTGCTTCCAAGTTCTGGCTATTACAAATAAAGCTGCTATGAGCATAGTGGAACAGACATCTTTGTTGTATGAATGGGCATCTTTTGGATATATGCCTAAGAGTGGAGTTGCTGGGTCTTGTGGTAGGTTTATTCCCATTTTTCTGAGGAATCTCCATAATGATTTCCAAAGTGGCTGAACCAGTTGGCACTCCCACCAGCAATGGAGGAATGTTCCCCATTCACCACATCCTCTAGAGCATAAATTGTCATTGGTGTTTTTGATTTTAGCCATTCTGACAGGAGTGAGATGGTATCTCAGAGTTGTTTTGATTTGCATTTCCCTGATGGCTAAGGATGTTGAGCACTTTCTCAAGTGCCTCTCAGCCATTTTAGACTCCTCTATTGAAAACTCTCTATTTAGTTCTGCAGCCCACTTTTTAATTGGGTCCTTTGCTGTTTTGGAGACTTGCTTCTTGAGTTCTCTGTAAATTTTGGAGAACAACCCTCTGTCAGATGTGGGATTAGTGAATATTTTTTCCCATTCTGTGGGCTGCCTTTTTGTCTTGCTGACTGTGTCCTTTGCCTTACAGAAGCTTCTCAGTTTCAGGAGGTCCCATTTATTAATTGTTGATCTCACTGTCTGTGCTACTGGTGTTATGTTCAGGAAGCTGTCTCCTGTACCAATTCGTTCAAGGGTACCACCCACTTTCTCTTCTAAGAGGTTCAGTGTGGCTGGATTTATGTTGAGGTCTATGATCCATTTGGACTTAAGTTTTGTGCATGGCGATAAACATGGGTCGATCCGCATTCTTCTACATGCCAGTCTCTAATTATACCAGCACCATTTGTTGAAGATGCTTTCTTTATTACATTGTATATTTTTAGCTTCTTTGTCAAAGATCAGATGTTCGTACGTGTGTGGGTTAATACCCGGATTTTCAATTCGATTCCATTGGTCTACCTGTCTATTTTTGTGCCAATACCAAGCTGTTTTCAGGACTATAGCTCTATAATAGAGATTGGGGTCAGGGATGGTGATGCCTCCGGACGTTGCCTTGTTGAACAGGGTTGTTTTGGCTATCTTGGGTCTTTTGTTTATCCATATAAAATTGATTATTGTTCTTTCAAGGTCTATGAAGAATTGTGCTGGGATTTTAATGGGGATTGCATTGAATCTGTAGATTGCTTTTGGCAGGATTGCCATTTTTACTACATTGATCCTACCTATCCAAGAGCATGGCAGATCTTTCCATTTTCTGAGGGCTTCTTTAATTTCTTTCTTTAAAGATTCAAAGTTCTTATGACACAGGTCTTTCATTTGTTTGGTTAGCATTACCCCAAGGTATTTTATGTTGTTTGTGGCAATTGTAAAGGGTGATGTTTCTCTGATTTCTCTTTCTGCCCTTTTATCATCTGTATATAGTAGGGCTACTGATTTTCTTGAGTTGACCTTGTAGCCTGCCACTTTGCTGAAGGTGTTAATCAGCTGTAAGAGTTCCCCTGTAGAGTTCTTTGGGTCACTGATGTAAACTATCATATCATCTGCAAACAGTGAAAGTTTGACATCTTCCTTCCCAATTTGTATCCCCTTGATTCCCCTTTGTTGTCGTATGGCAATAGCTAGAACTTCAAGTACCATGTTGAAAAGGTATAGAGAGAGTGGACAGCCTTGTTTTGTTCCTGATTTTAGAGGAATTGCATTGAGTTTCTGTCCATTTAGTTTCACGTTGGCTGTTGGTTTACTGTATACAGCTTTTATTATGTTTAAGTATGTCCCTGTTATCCGAGATCTCTCCAAGACCTTTATCATGAAGGGGTGTTGGATTTTGTCAAACGCTTTTTCAGCATCTAGTGAGATGATCATGTGATTTTTGTTTTTCAGCTTGTTTATATGGTGGATTACGTTGATGGATTTTCGTATGTTGAACCACCCCTGCCTCCCTGGGATGAAACCTACTTGATCGTGGTGAATGATTGTTTTGATGTGTTCTTAGATCCGATTTGCCAGTATTTTATTGAGTATTTTTGCATCAATGTTCATGAGGGATATTAGTCTGAAGTTCTCTTTCTTAGTTGTATCTTTGTGTGGCTTGGGGATTAAGGTTATTGAAGCTTCATAGAAACAGTTTGGCAAAGACCCTTCTGCTTCGATTGTGTGGAACACTTTGAGAAGAATTGGTATAAGCTATTCTTTGAATTTCTTGTAGAATTCTACACTGAGGCTATCAGGACCTGGACTTTTTTTGGTTGGGAGACTTTTGATGACAGCTTCTATTTCCATAGGGGTTATAGGTCTATTTAAATTGCTTATCTGTTCTTGATTTAGTTTTGGCAAATGATAGCTGTCCAGGAAGTCATCCATTTCCTTTAAATTTTCGAATTTTGTGGAGTACAGGTTTTCAAAGTATGACCTAATGATTCTCTGGATTTCCTCTCTTGGATGTCCCCCTTTTCATTTCTGATTTTGTTATTTTGCGTGTTCACTCTCCGCTGTTTGGTAAGTTTGGACAAAGGTTTGTCTATCTTGTTGATTTTCTCAAAGAACCAACTCTTCGTTGCATTGATTCTTTGTATTGTTTTCCTGTTTTCTACTTTATTGATTTCAGCCCTCAATTTGATTATTTCCTGGCGTCTACTCCTCCTGGGGGGTTTGCTTCTTTGTGTTCTAGAGCTTTTAGCTGTGATGTTAATTCTCTGGTATAACTGTTCTCCTGTTTCTTCATGTGAGCACTTAGTGCTATGAACTTCCCCCGTAGCACTGCTTTCAAAGTGTCCCATAAGTTTGGGTATGTTGTGTCTTCATTCTCATTGAATTTGAGGAAGTCTTTAATTTCTTTTTTTATGTCCTCTTTGACCCAGGGATGGTGCAGTTTTGCATTATTCAATTTCCATGAGTTTGTAGGTTTTCTGCAATTTGTGTTGTTGTTGAATTCTAATTTTAAGGCATGGTGGTCTGATAAGATGCATGGAGTTATTCCAATTTTTTTTGTATCTGCTGAGGTTAGATATGTTGCCAAGTATGTGGTCGATTTTTGAGAAGGTTCCATGTGGTGGTGAGAAGAAGGTATATTCTTTTTATGTGGATGAAATGTTCTATAGATATCTGTTAATTCCACTTGGGTCATTACTTCTATTAGACCCTTTGCTTCTTTGTTGAGTTTCTCTCTGGTATTCCTGTCTAGTGGTGAGAGTGGTGTGTTGAAATCTCCCACTATAACTGTGTGGGGATTTAGATGAGATTTAAGTTCTAATAATGTTTCTTTAACGAATGTGGATGCCTTTGTATTGGGGGCATAGATGTTCAGGATAGACACTTCACCTTGGTGGATTTCACCTGTGATGAGTATGTAATGACCTCCTTCATCTCTTTTGATTGATTTTTTTTAAAGTCTAGTTTGTTAGATATTAGGATTGCTACCCCTGCTTCTTACTTGGGTCCATTTGATTGAAATATTTTTTCCCAACCTTTAACTCTCAGGTAATATCTGTCTTTGAGGGTGAGGTGTGTTTCTTGTATGCAGAAGAAGGAAGGGTTCTGTCTTCGAATCCATTGTGCTAGTCTGTGTCTTTTTATGGGTGAGTTAAGGCCGTTAACATTGAGGGATATTAATGACCATTGATTGCTTATCCTTCTTCGATTTGCGATGGTTGTTGTTGGAATTATGTGTGGAATTTCACCCCTTTGTTCTTTTGGCTGTTGGTAGAGAGGGATTCTCTAATGCTTATGTTTTTCTGGTTGTAGTTAGCTTTCTTGGGTTGAAGTTTTCCTTCCAAAATTTTCTGTAGGGCTGGGTTAGTGGACACATATTGCTTGAATCTAGTTTTGTCATGGAATATCTTGTTTTCTCCGTCTATAGTGATTGAGAGCTTTGCCGGGTATAGTAGTCTGGGCTGGCATCCATGGTCTCTTAGTGTAGGTAGAATATCTATCCAGGACGTTCTGGCTTTCAGAGTTTCCATGGAGAAATCAGGTGTAATTCTGATAGGTCTGCCTTTATATGTTACTTGACCTTTTTCCTTAGCTGCTCTTAATATTCTTTCTTTATTCTGTATGTTTGGGGTCTTGATTATTATGTGGCGAGGGGATTTTTTTGTGGTCCACTCTATTTGGTGTTCTGTAGGCTTCTTTTACCTTTTTGGAATGTCTTTCTTAAGGTTGGGAAAGTTTTCTTCTATGATTTTGTTGAATATGCCTTCTGATCCTTTGAGGTGGATTTCTTCTCCTTCTTCTATACCTATTATTCTTAGGTTTGGTCTTTTCATGGTGTCCCATATTTCCTGGATGTTTTGTGTTAATGATTTGTTGGATTTAAGGTTTTCTTTGGTTGATAAATCCATTTCTCCTAGTGTATCTTCAACACTTGAGATTCTCTCTTCCATCTCTTCTATTCTGTTGGTAATGCTTGTATTGATAGTGCCTGACTGTTTGTCCAGCTATTCTATTTTCTGCCTTTCTTTAGATTGTGTTTTTTTTAATGTCTCTATTTCAGTTTTCAACCCTTGCAGTGTTTGCATTGCTTCTTGCAATTTTCTGTTTATCTGTTCATCTGTTTCTTGCCTTTTATGAATTTTTTGGTTTGTTCTTTCTTCCATTTCTTGCATTTTTTGGTTTGCTTTTTGTTCCATTTCTTGCCTTTTGTGCTTTGTTTCTTCTTCCATTTCCTGCCTTTTTTGGTATGTTTCTTCTTCCAATTCTTGCGCTTTTTGCTTTGTTTTTTTCTTCCATTTCTTGCATTTTTTGCTTCATTTCTTCTTCCATTTCCTGTCTTTTTTGGTTTGTTTTTTCTTCCAATTCTTGCATTTTTTGGTTTGTTTTTTCTTCCATTTCTTGCATTTTTTGGTTTGTTTTTTCTTCCATTTCTTTGAGGGATTTTCCAATATCCTCTTTTAGGGCCTCTATCATTTTCATGAAAGTGCTTTTAAGGTCGTTCTCTTCTGCTTCATTCACATTGGAATGTTGGGGTCTTGCTGGTGTGGAGTCCCTAGAATCTGGCGGTGTCATATTTGTTTTTCTGTTGCTGACTGTGTTTTAGTATTGTCTCTTTCCCATCTCTTCTTCTAGTGGGTGCAGAAAGAGCCCCTTACTGGTCTGGGGACCAGAGTTCCCTTTTGGTGGGTGCTAGCAAGTCCAATAATCTGGTGGTTCTTCTATTCCTTGTCCAAATGCTGGTCCCGTGGGTGGAGAAGAACAGGAATCTGAGGCGCTTAGCCTCCTACCTGGTCCCCTGGACCCTATGCTGGGTCCTGTTGTACCTGATCCGGAACAGCTACTCCCCTGGTCTCCCTGGCTCCTCTGGTTTCCCAGTCTCGTTGGTGGGAGAGAAGATCTGGAGTCTGGGGTGCTTGGCTCCCGCCGGGATTGGGAGCTCTGTGCAGTTCCTAGGCGATCTGCAGGCACTGGAACACAGGCCGGGAAGCCGGCCTGTTTACCTGGTGCTGCCCTAGCAACAGCTGCTTCCCTGGACTCCCAGCCTCCTCTCCTTTCCTTGTCTCGTTGGTGGGAGAGAAGATCTGGAGTCTGGGGTGCTTGGCTCCCGCCAGGATTGGGAGCTCTGTGCAGTTCCCAGGCGATCTGCAGTCACTGGAACACAGGCTGGGAAGCCGGCCTGTTTACTTGATGCTGCCAGAGGGATAGCTACTTCCCTGGACTCCCAGCCTCCACTCGTTTCCTGGTCTCATTGGTGGGAGAGAAGATCTGGAGTCTGGGGTGCTTGGCTCCCGCCAGGATTGGGAGCTCTGTGCAGTTCCCAGGCGATCTGCAGGCACTGGAACACAGGCTGGGAAGCCGGCCTGTTTACCTGATGCTGCCGGAGGGATAGCTACTTCCCTGGACTCCCAGCCTCCTCTCGTTTCCTGGTCTCATTGGTGGGAGAGAAGATCTGGAGTCTGGGGTGCTTGGCTCCCGTCGGGATTGGGAGCTCTGTGCAGTTCCCAGGCGATCTGCAGGCACTGGAACACAGGCCGGGAAGCTGGCCTGTTTACCTGATGCTGCCAGAGGAACAGCTGCTTCCTAATTTCTTTCTTTAAAGACTCAAAGTTCTTGGGATATAGGTCTTTCACTTGTTTGGTTAGCATTACCCCACAGGTATTTTATGTTGTTTGTGGCTATTGTAAAGGGCGATATTACTCTGATTTCTTTCTCAACCCTTTTATCATCTGTATATTGTAGGGCTACTGATGTTCTTGAGTTGATCTTGTATCCTGCCATGTTGCTGAAGGTGTTTATCAGCTGCAAGAGTTCCCTGGTAGAGTTTTTTGGGTCACTTATGTAAACTATCATATCATCTGGAAATAGTGAAAATTTTACCTCTTCCTTTCCAATTTGTATCTCCTTGATCTCCTTTTGTTGTCTCATTTCTCTAGCTAGAACATCCAGTACAATAATGAAGAGATATGGGGAGAGGGGACAGCCTTGCCTGATGAGCAAAGGGGTCAAGACCATGATGATGAAACCCTCAAAGACAGTTAACCAGGTAATGTCGAGCTCTTGAATCCCAGACTAATGGCTAATAGGGGACTGATGCAGACTCCATTAATGCAGTGCCAGAGAGGAGGCCACAGAAATCACAATGGCCTGATGTAGTAGATCAGTGTTTACCTTGGTTTATGAATGATCTTTGGGAGCCCATTCCAATTAGAGGGATACTCTCTCAGCCTAGACACATGGGGAAGGGCCTAGGTCCTGCCCTGGATGAAATGACAGACTTTAGAGATCCCCCAAGGAGGGCCTCACCCTCCCTGGGGAATGATGTGGGGATTGGGTGGGGGTCTGGATGGTTGGTGGAGGGACAAGGGAGGAGGGGTGGGAGAGGGAGCTGGGACTGACATGTGAAGCATTAATGTTTCTAATTTAAATAAAAACATATATTGAGAAAAAAGAAGCCAAAAAAGGATTAACACCTGTTATTCCAAACCCACATAGGTACACAGCAGTGTAAGAATATATTTAGAAACATAAAGGGCAATACGGAACCATCAGAACCAAGTAGTCCTACAACAGTGAGACCGGAGCATTCCAATATAGGTGAAGCATAAGTCAACAAACTTAAAAATAAAACACCTCAAGCTCTACTATAGTGATATAGTAATAAAAACAGCTTGGTTTTGGCATAAAAACAGACAGGGGGATTAATGTAATCACATCAAAGACCCTGTTATGAATCCTATAAACACCTGATTATGGATAAAGAGGCCAAAATGGTACAATGGAAAAAGAAAAACCTCTAACAAATGGTGCTGACATAACCAGATGTCAACATGCAGAAGATTGCAAATGGATCCATACATATAGTCACCAACAAAACTCATATGAACCAAGGACATCAAGGTGAATCCAACTACATTGAACCTGATAGAAGAGGAAGTGGGAAGTAGCCAGGAGCGCATTAGCATGGAAGACGACATTCTAGATATGACACCAGTAGCACAGACACTGAAACACACAATTCATAAATGGTGCCTCCTGAAACTGAAAAGCTTCTGTAAGACAAAGGACACTGTCAATAAGATAAAATGTCAGCCTACAGAATCGGAAAGTATCTTCATCAAGTCCTCATCTGACAGTGGGCTGATCTCCAAAATTTATAAAGTCCTAAAGAAACTATATATCAAAATTTAAAATAATCTTATTAAAAATGGAGAACATTTCTGAACAGAATCAAAAGAAAATTCTCAAATGACCAAAAGACATTTAAGGAATTGTTCAACATCCTTAATCATCATGGAAATGCAAATCAAAATGACTCTGAGAAACCATCTGACACCCATCATAATGACTAAAATCAAAAAAATACTGAGGACAGCTCTTAGTGGAGAGGAGGTTGGATTAGGTGAATACCCCTCCACTGTAGGAGACTCCGGAGTGTAAACTTGTACAGCTATTTTGGAAATCAGTATAGCTAATTCTAAGAAAACTGGTAATCAATTTACCTAAAGACTCATGATATCACTCTTGAACGTATATACAAAGAATACTCAATCATACACCTAGGACACTTGCACAACAATATTTATGGCAGCATAAATTATAATTGCCAGAACAACCTGTAAACAACCTAGATGCCTCTCACTGAAGAATGGATAAAGAAAATATGGCATATTTTCACAATGGAGTACTACTCAGCTGTTAATTTGCAGGAAAATATATGGAACTAAAAAAAAACATTTTGAGTGAGGTAGCTCAGACTTAAAATGAAAATAATGGAATGTTGAAAATGCCCAAATGAAGGAATATCAAACATTTATTGGGTAACACACAATAAAGGTAAAAAGCAACAGAATTCTTCCCCAGAGTCACAGGATGCTGCTCCTCTTAAGCCTCATCCAAGAAAGTGCCAGCCTGCTCACAGTCCACCCATAGTATCTGAAACACCATCCTGAAGGGGCTGGTACCTCAAAGATAATTGGCTAAAGAAGTTCTCACAACCAACTACACTACAATCCACAGCTCCAGAGAGCTAGGTAACAAGGAGAACACTAAGAGATAGCCCTGGGGTTGGAAATTAGATGATATTACCTGGGTAAACTGGGAGTAATGGGGGAGGGAATGAGATGGTCAAGGTCGAGAGGGATGAAGATGGAGAGCAAGGATAGAGGTCCATTAATAGAGTCACTAAGGGAGAAACTCATGCTAAATAAATTTCCAATTTTCTAATCTTTATATTACTGGTAACTTCTGGAGCTCTTGGCCTACACTTCTTCCCCCCCTCATTTCTCTGTGTCTACTGGCAGAATTCTTGCAACTCAATATATAAATAAAACCCCTTTATATTTTTCTTCTCTTTCTTTTTCTTTAAAAAATTGTGGTGCCTTAGATGCATGGTAAATACCCTGTTACTGTGCATAGGATTTCTGCACACAGAAACATTGATATCCTCTTAGTAAATGCAGGGACAGCCTTCTATACATCGTCATTTGTGAAGGGTTCAGTTTCCTGAGATCCTTTCTCTCTGAATGATGTATATTCAAGGTTCCTGAGTGATTCCTATCCATCCCTCATAGCCTATCAAGTCATTGAGAATATCAGTTGCAAGGATGGAGATGAAATGAATCACTGATTAGGAATTGATACTGCTCTTGCAGAAGACCCAGATTCCTAGAACCTACTTTCAGAGAATCGCAGCTGCTGGTCTCATGCAGCTTCATTAACATGCACAAGCGCACACAGAGACAAACATTCATATATGCCTAATTAACAATAAAATAAATCCTTAAAAACAAATTTAAAATGTTCAAAGCACTCACAGACCACAATCATGCTACTCTGTTTTTGCCTAGTTTCATCAAGGGTATGGTTTGTCTGTTGGTAGTTGTCATACCTATGTGATGGTTATCAAAATAATTGTTCATGCTTGCAAAAGGTACAAGCATATTAATTAATTATGTAAAAGTCATTATCAGTTTCATATGATAGATTTTATGTTATCAAGTATATCCTCTTTAAATAGTATACATAAATGTTTTCTAAAGGGTTAAAATGTAACATTTTAGAACCTGAGACAGAGGGATTAGGAAGTCTGTCCTGCTTCTTCTACATAGCAATTTTGAGGAAAACCTCTAAGAATCGAAAAATAATGTTGGTTTTAGGTGGTAGGGATTTTGATTTTAGGGGATTCCAACACTTCATACTATGATATAGGGGTCATTTTGAGTTGTGCAGGTATTGCACTCACTGTTGTTGACTCTGACATGACAGCTCATCCTCGATGAGAAGACAACTAAGCCATACAGTGGCCTAAGTCACAGGAAGAATAAGCAAGCTGGGAAGAGGGGCAACACTCTACACAAGCAGAAGTCCAAGGTTGCTTTTGAGAACAAAGGGAACAAATTCATCCTACAAATTTCATGGTCAAAATTGAGTTTTTCTCATATTAAAAGCATTGTAAACATAGAAAAAGAAATGCACATGGTAGTATAATGTTTATTTGAATATCAATAATACTGTTTTGAACATTAACTTTTAACTTTTAGCATTTGTAGTATATCCAAAATTAAATTTTATTATTCAAAAGAGGTCAAACTTGTAGCATTTTTATCTTGAAGATGAATGGAATGGTAAGTTTTATCACTGAAATTTAAAAGCAAAGCATACTTCACTTATAGTTTGGGAAAGATGGTTTAGTGATGTAGGTCAATTCAATACAATGGAAGAAAGTGTGTGACAACCACGTGCTTCAATCCCTCATCCAAAATCCTTTTAACTGTGGTGACAAAAATTAGTCCTAAGTTAACACATGGCAAATACTTCCTATCCACTTCCAGGCTTCCAGACTGATCACAGTATAGGTTGAGTCCATGTCCCCAGCATTCATGAGGGAACAAATTAAAGAAAGATCTATTTCCAAGTCATAGATCTCAAATGGGAAAGAAGGTAAATATATGAAAACTAGATTAAGAAAGTCAAGGAATTAAAATGAAGACATTGTATTTTACTTTCATAAGATAGTGTCTAACTAGCATATAAGAAAAATGTTCCAAGATAAAATATATTAAAATATTACGGTTTCTAAGATCGGAGTAATCATCTTAGAAACAGCCCTGGGTTCCCATAAGCAGGGCATGGTATTCCATGCCAACCATCCAAACTTTGTGGAGATGGAGGCCATCAGGGGTTCAAGGTCACACTTGTCTGCAATGGAGTTCTATACAGTTCCAACTATGAGAACATGTCTCAAAAATTAACTAATTCAATTAACTAAAGTTGGAATTAGAAGAAACCTACAGATATAACAGAACATAAAACGAAAATTCTGTATTCTATGCCTTTCCAAACACTAAGCCTATATGTAATATTACATAAGATAAAATCTTTTCAATTTTTTTTCAGAAATGTTGCTGGCAAACCTGATCACACACCCCTTGGAGAAGGGGGTGAGAAGATGCAGAGTCAACTCTGCTGACAAAGGGATTTGGGTGAGTAACAGAGTGTGCTGTAGACTCATTCATTATGGAAGTTAGGCCTGCCTATATTCCCAGTCCCATGTCCGCAGGTGGCCAACTCTTCTGCATTGTCCTTTCCTCATTGGCATCTGCAGTCAGGTGTCTCTGCATCAGCAGTCTCTGTGTGTAACATCAGACCTTAGGTTGTCTCAGGGAGGAAGTTTGAGCAGTGTGACTGTGGCTTGAGTAGGCTTGCTGGCAGTTTCTCCTACACAGAAAAAAAAAACATTTTACCAGACAATATGTAACTCTATCTACTCAATTAGTTTTATTTCTACTTTTCCTATGAGAAAAACTCTATTCTTGGCCAAATATAGAAAGACTGCCATGCCTCGAGAATGTCTCAGCAATCACAAGAAACAAAGCCATTCATGGTCCCATGATCAGCCCTCTTAGCAAGTCCTATTTTAGGAAGTGACTTGCACCACTTCGAATCTCTGCGCTTCCCTCCTAGGCCACTCTCCACAGCAACTGCCACAGCACTCTCTGCTCCCTCCAGATGCATGCTTACCCCAGTGCCCCAATATCACCTTTCCCGTGAGCACCTGCAGTTGCTGTTTCTGCCCTTGTGATGGGTGTCACCTCCAGCCTTCACATTGCTAATGCTCTTTCCTAGTCTTTTTATCTTCATTATTTGCATATTCATTGTGTATTTTTTCTCTGATTCCTGCCTAGAACATTTGCATCATAAATGAGCATAGCCTGCTTATTTGTACAAATGTTTTAAGAAACCCAGATTTAAACTCAAGGAAGGCATATTGGGGCAAGCACTTATAAAACCCCTTTCAAATCCCCAAGCATACCATTTGCTGGCTGGCTCAAAGCAGTTATTTCAGTCACTATGTTTTGGAGTATTTATCTGTCTCAATGAGCAATTAATTTTTGAATTGTCTCTATCACTATCCTAACTGAAATAATCCTTGAATGTGTGTTTGTAATCTTAGCTCCTGGAGAATCTTCTTAGCTATAGATAACTGGAACACTTATAAAACTGTTTGACAGTTTTTGAGAAAATATTTCACCTTCCCAGTAGTGAAAACATATCTTTTACAGAAAAGGAGCATTAGTATTGGTGAGAACTTGAGAGTTCAAAGTTGTAGAGTGACAATTTTAATTTCTTCTGATGTAGAGCTGTGCTTTTTATTTCTTAGATAAATCAGTCTCTCCTTTTCAAGCCCCATTATTCATGGTAACACTGTAGTCCAGGACAAAGGAGAAAATGCATGTGAGAGGATTATGTTCCTATCAGAAAATAAAGAAGGTAGTTTCTCATCATATTACATACCAAACCCACCTACGCTGAGATTGGAGATAGTGTATGACTCTGCTACATGTCTTCATATCATTGGAGGTAATTTTCTAAGAGTGAGAATAATAATTTTGAATTTGAATAACATTTTAAATGTCCTTCTTAACTTCTGTTAAAGTACATTTTATGCCGTACTTAAACTGTGTTACATACACACACACGCAGACACATACATACAGATATACAGAAACACAGACACAATCACTCACACACACACACACAAAAGCAGATGTACATGCAGACTCTTGCAAAGACACACGCACAATTATACAGACTAACAGATACACAGTCATTCATATATGTAGAAATACACAGACACACAGACCTACAGACATACATAGACTCACACACAGACACACAAAGATGAAAACACACAGAATAACATACATGTGCACAAACAGATATAAGCACACATAAAAACTATATGTAGACACAGACAAACACAATCCCAGATACACACACACAGTAACAGACACACACACACAAATACACATACGCACACACACATGTATTCGTGCAAACACTGATGGCAAACTGAGAACTAGAAGAGATTCCCACTGCAGTTCCAGCCCTGAATGAAGCTTCCATCTGAGTTCGCTGACCGGACTGTCAATCTGTGCTCAGAGTTATCTAAAAGTACAAGAACAAAGGTGGTGTTCTGTAAGTATTTCACCAGGACAAAAGCAGGAACTCTTGAGTAACATTCCTGCAGGTTCTTTCAGTTTGTTCTCTTGCATGAAATCCCTGGGTTCAAGATGGTGATTTTAACTTAGCTATCCTCATAGAAGCAAATTTGGTGAAGTCTAGGAGATCACCAATTTCCCAGGAGAAAATTTGGCTGAGCTTCATATGAAGCATTCTTCCATAGAATGCTTTCCTCTCTGCCTCTGCTTTGAAATTAATCCACACCTGAATCACTATTGTTACTTTACTTTGGTTGCACTGTAAGTGTTAACTGTGGTTTTGTTGTTTTACACATATACACATACTTATACACCCTCTATCTAAATCTCTCTCCCTCTGCCTCTGCACATTGAACTTTCTTGGGGAAACACAAACATATAGACAATGCTCAGTTGTTTACTTATATTTTTGTTTTTAAAGTTAACATTTTGAATCAATATTTCAGTTGTCTGTGCCTGTCTGTGTGATAATATGTGCACATGAATTCAATATAAGGGAGACCAGTAGAGAGCATTGAATTAGAGTTGGAGTCTCTGGTAGTTATCAGCTACACTACCTTGGTGGGTACCCATGCACTCATCACAAAGTTTAGTAACCTTTCTTAATCCTCAGGCAAACTTTAATAAATCATAAATAATATATCACCACAACTGGGCCTTTCCACAAATAGTTCATGGCAGCATTTTCTCCCAATTTTATTTACTATGCCAAAGATTTTAAAGATCAAATTGTAGTTTTTGAAGTTCTAAGGATCAGGCTCATGGCCTAGTGCATGCTTTGAAAGTGTTGGACTACTGAGACTTGTTTACATGTTACATTTGCATTTAAAGCCATGGATATGTACACTAAAGCCTTATCTAAAGGTAACCACACTTTTTTTCTAATAGCAAAAATGTATCAGCTGACCTGCTTTTGTTTGAAAGAATATGGCCCCCATAAGCTCTCAGGGAGTGACACTAGTAGGTGGTGTATCCATGTTGGAGTAGGCATGGCTTTTTTGGAGGAAGTGTGTCAGTGTGGAGGAACTTTGAGGTCTCACAAGCACAAGATCTCCCTAGTGGTTCACTTGCTCTTCCTGCTGCCTGGCAACTTTCAGCTGCCTCTCCAGCACAATGTATATACTTTGTTTCATCATGATTCCCACCCTGATAATAATAGACTAAACCTCTGAACTGCAAGCCACACTACAATTATTGTTTTCCTTATAAGCGTTGGTATGGTCATGGCGTTTTTGTTTTGTTTTTTATTTAATTTTAAATAGCTTGATTCACATGTCAATCCCAGTTCCCTTTCCCTCCCCTCCTCCTGCAACCCCCCACCATCCCTCTGAGCTAACATCAAACTAAATGGAGAGAAACTCAATGCAATTTCTCTAAAATCAGGAACAAGACAAGGCTATCCACTCTCTCCATATCTCTTCAATATTGTACTTGAAGTTCTATCTATAGCAATAAGAAAACAAAATGATATCAAGGGGATATAAGTAGGAAAAGAAGAAGTCCAGCTTTCACTATTTTCAGATGATATGATAGTTTGTATAAGTGACCTGAAAATCTCTGCAAAGGAACTCCCAGAGCTGATAAACACCTTCAGCAAAGTGGCAGGACACAAGGTTAACTCAAAAAAATCAGTAGCCCTATTATATACAGATAATGTGGCTGAGAAAGAAATCAGAGAAACATCACCCTTTACAATAGCCATAAACAGCATCAAATATCTAGGGATAGAATTAACCAAAGAAGGTCATGGTGTTTCTTAAAAGCAATAGAAACCCTAAGACATGCTCCAATTTTCAAGTTATTCACCCAACATAAAGCACTTCCTGTGTTTTTTGACACTCAGCACTACAGATGTAGCATACAGTGAGAAGAATAAATTTCAGTAGGCTGGTACCCTGAAATACAGAAGTCAGAAAAGGAGGGAGGAAGCAGGAGTGGAGGTAATGATGGAGTAAAGGTAGAAGGCAAAGAGTGGGGGAAGATAAAGAAGAGAATAGAGACAGAGAGACAGGGAGTGTATGTGATAGAAATGAAAAAAATAATACATTGGGGAGGAAGAGCAACACACACACAGTCCACACACACCTTTCTTGAGTTACAGCATTGGTCATGTTTGCTTTCTTTGGCATTGGCATATTCTCTTGCCCTAGAGAATTCCAATTTGAGTAACTGGCACCTGGATTTTCATGTTCCTATGTGTTTCAACATGAATGCAGAGCCAACACAAAGCTCAAACCACTGGTTGTTGGGGGGCCACAAAAGTGTCCACATAGGATCTAATGCATATCTAAGAAGTAAGTGGAAAAACTACATTTACATCCAAACAACTTTTTAGGTTATTAAATTCTATCACTTCAAGTATGGCTTTCAAAAACATTTAAAGATGGCTTTCATCTTAATGTTACCTGATCATTTGTTTTAGATATGCTCTAAATGAATCCTAACCAGAGTTGTGAAGTCCATCATTGATCCTGATGATAAAATTAGCATAGGCCTCTTGGGCTGAGGACTTGGACCACTTTGAGAGTACCATTTCTTCACACTCCAGTGGAAGGGGCTCCCACTATAGTTCCAGTGCTGACAAACTGCATAGGCTTAAGGGTTCCAACAAAAGCTCCAAGACTGGATCATGTTTCAGAAGTAACTCACTGACAACATGACCTTGGCTGAAAATGAGACAAATTGAGAACCAATTCTAGCCTGAACTTCAAGAATATTGTTCTACTTGACCAAAATATCTGGGAAAACCTAACTCTAGCCATTACCCTAGTACATGGTCCACTGCCATCAGCACTTACTTGTCTGCTCTCCTTACTCAGTGAAAACCTGGAGTTTTCATTGTACACTGAAGGAAAAGAACCTGGCTTGTGTGGATTGGGATTGCAAAACTCGTGATAGCCCAGAATGTGTCAAATGGTTCCTCTGTTTAAGTTATTTGGATTTTATTCCCATGTCTCTTATAACTGAGAACATTGTAGATGATAGACTGTACACATCAGGGAATTGTGTCATCATTCAGAAATGTTATTTTCTTTAAAGAAAAGAAGGAAATTGAAGTACTGGGAAACTGCCCATCACAACCCTCATGGATTAAATTCGGGTCTTTTCTTGATACTTAAGAAACTTTTCTTTTGATCTTATTGTTGATTTTACATTTTACATTTATTCTGCCTTTTGGCTACTTTTCTCAAATTTGTCTATGAGACAGTTAACAAGTGTCCTAACAGTTGTGACTAAAGATTTATAGGTCCTAGCCTGCGTGTAGCTCCACCAAAATCAGGTATAGCCACCCCTTTATCTAGACACTGACCAGACTTCCAGCTTCTGTGTGAAGTTCAGGGTATTGGGTTGAAATATATCATAGTGACTTATAAAGCTTCTGGGTTATAGATCTAATAACATGACATGCTCGTGTTGACAAAGTGACCAAGAAGACAGTTTAGATTTCAACTATTGTCACAAACTGGATTAAGGAGATCTGTCTTAAGCCAAGCAATAACCATGTATTACCAAAACTTTAGAACAATCCAAAATGTCAGAATGTTAGATCAAAATGAGGAGTCAAAGGCTGCCTGCTTTTCAGGTCCATAGATGAAGGTATCAAACTCAAGCTGTGACCCACGTTTAGCATGAATTAAGGAGGTGCAATCTGTGTCTAGGTCATGGGGTAATTGAACAAGTCTTGGATATGGAGAAAAAGCTCTGGGTACTGGGTAATGGATACAGATTATTTCACTTTGATTCAGGTCTGTTTTCCTTTTGAAATTTATTTTTGTGATTTTTCTCCACTGGTATTGGCATATACGGGAGAGCAACTCTCAGTCATCACATAGACTCTACCTGGCCTTAACAAGCATGATGGTCAACCCACTTTCTTTTTCTTTAGTCTTCTTCACAGTCTGGTGAGGAAACACCTAGGCAACCATCAAGCTTCTAAGATCTGAAGAAAGGTCAGCATTTTGTAAGACTCTAAAAGATGGCTTCTAGGGCCATTAGATATCCTTTAACCAAGGAAAAGATGATTTCTGGGGAGTTTTTCTCATTCACTGTCACTAATTAAAGTGATGGACAGGACGTAGGCTAGATCTGTCATCTTAATCCGTTTTGGACTCCAGAAAAAGCATCTGCTTTGGCTAATAGTACTCCAAGTAGACTAGACAGTAGTAATTCCCAGGAAATGCCTAGACTCCATGGTCATTTAATGTATGGTTCAACTCTTTTCTTCCCTTGGAAGAGACTGGATGCTGCAGTAGCACTCCTTGGGAGAATTTTCACATGTATTTTGAGCTGAGTTTTAAAAGGGGATTTTTTAAAAACAAAGGTGTAAAAAGGGATTTTCTCCATCACTTGTAAACAAGCTAAGGAAATAATAATAAAATAATAATAATAATAATAAAATTCTTACTTGTTCCTTCCATAACTAAACCCCTTCAACAGCAAGAAGCAACCCTAATGGCATGCATAAAAAACAAATTAGGCAAATGAATGTGATTCATTTTTCCAGAATTTGGAAAATTAAAATATGTACAACATCCCAGCAACTCCACTCTTAGGCATATATACAAAAGATGCCCATTCATACAACAAAGATGTGTGTTCCACTATGTTCATAGCAGCATTATTTGTTTTAGCCAGAACTTGAAAGCAACTTACATGTCCCTCAACCAAAGAGTGGATAGAGAAAATGTGGTGCATTTACACAATGGAGTACTATTCAGCAGAAAAACACAATGGAATCCTGAAATTCGCAGGCAAATGAATGACACTAGATGAAACCATCCTGAGTGAGGTAACCCAGTCACAAAACAAGAAACATGGCATGTACTCTTTCATATATGGATTTTAGACATAGATCTGGAGAGGGCCAGCCTACAATCCCATGGCCAGAGAGTCTGGGAAACAGAAACTTCATTCAGTGGCTGATTGAAGAAGAGGCAGACTCCCTTGGTTAAGTACTGAGCTGAACTCAAGAAAGCCAGTAATAGAGAGGGAGGACTGATGACCAAAGCGATTAAGACTGGGCTGGTTTAACCCCCAGAAACAGCTGACCAGACAAAGGTTAACTCTTGAATCCCAGGCATCAGCCTGGGAATCCAGCATGGGACTAATCAAGACCCCCTGAATGTGAGTGTCAGTGAGGAGGCCTAGGGAATCTATTGAGCCTTGGGCAACAGATCAGTACCCATCCTGAGTATACACATGGACTTTGGACTCCCATCCAACAATGTGAGGTGCACTCTCATCCTGAACACTTGGGGAAGGGTCTAGGCCCTGCCCTATATGAAATAATAGACTATGGACACCTCCATGGAGGGCCTCACCCTTCCTGGGGAAATGAGCGGATAATGGGGGAGGTTGTGGGGAGGGCACGGGAGGAGGGAAGGGAAAGGGAGAGGGATCTGGAACTGACTTGTGAAGCAACCTTGCTTCTTATCTAAATTTAAACTGAAAAATAAATTAAAAATATGTACACCATACACTAGACAAAATTTCAGGATTTCAATAGGAACTGTTTTGAGCTCTGAGAAGATTGATTCTATTACTGCACACCTATTAGATGTAATAACTATTACAGGTATACCTGCACAAATAAAAACTGACACTTCTCAAGCATTTGTCTCTAGTAAATTGAAACAGTTTTTAAAATATTATAACATAAATTATATTACAAGTATACCAACAAATACACAGGACATGCAGTTATTAAGGATCTAGTCACCATTTGGGCAAAGAACTGCCCCTGCCTCAATCACTGACATTGGACAAATTGTCTTAACTGGGCTAGCAAGAGATTAAACATAAAGACTCTGCTGCACTTTGTCAAGTCAGGGCAAGAAAGTCTCTCAGATTTTCCTGCTTCTGAAATGGTCGGTCAGTTACTCTAAACCTTAGCCAAACTTGTTTGTCCCAATATTATATGAGACGTTGGATGTTGCCTAGGTGCTGTTTCTGTTATTTCTTGTACCTTTGTGAAGTTTCCCACTTGTACTTCATGCTTACACTAGTAATTTTCCTTTTCATGTCTTTGATAAGGCTGAAGACTAGATAACCCCAGTTAATATCCTCCATTATCTTAGCTAGAGTATATTAGGTTCAAGTTTTAGACTTTACAGAATAGGATGGCAGTTGGAGTAATTTCTATTATATGCCATTATCCTGGGACAGGACATTTAGTACATGTTTCTTGCTTAATGTTGTTCTTGCTGGTTGTAGGTCTAAATTTATGTGTTTTAACCTTTATTCCTCATGGACTATGCTTGATATTTGTTATCACTGTATATAGTTTTTGTATCAAGCTGAAAACCCACTTATTTAGGAAAAAGGGTGGAAATATAGTGGCATCATGCTTTCCCTGTGAACTTGCAGTGGTAACCACGTCCTAGGAGTGTGGCTTCTGGTGGGCATATATGACCCCTTATAAGGAAGAGAAGGGTCTGTCTCATTCTCTTGGGTGATGACAGAATTGGAAGGGCAGAGACTTCATGTTCAAGAGCAGGAAGATCATGATGGTTATTTTCTAGTATTTGTGTAAATATCATGTAAGTAAAGGGTCCCCTATTAAATATCTGTTTATCACTTATCTTGGGTCTTGTGGACTCAGTGACTAACAGCTCAAATAAGGCTGACCATATTACTCCTCAGGCAAATAGTCATTACAGCACCACAGAAGATTTAGAAACTGTTTTGCAATTTTCATAGCATCTATTTATGTTATTAAGTAAATTATCATATCTTGTCTCTGTTCACTGATATGTCCTCAGAATTTTTCCTCATTTACTTAGCTACCTTCAGAGACATCTTCTTCAGATATTAGATACTGATGAATTACCTGTCAAAACAAATTTTTAATTTTAAAAGCCCTATTGTGTATTTTGTCAATTATGCTCACATATATGTACCATATATATCTTTCCATCAATATTACATTTCTTTTTTGTTTGTTTGTTTGCTTGCTTGTTTGACTTGTTTTTAGAGACAGGGTTTCTTTGTGTAGCTTTGGAGTCTGTCCTTGAACTCACTCTGTAGACCAGGTTGGGCTTGAACTCACAGATATCCACTTGTCTATACCTCTTGATTTCTGGGATTAATAATGAGAAGTGCTATCACCTCCTGGAAACGTTGCATTTCTAATCTCATAAGATAGGATTTTTGCTACTCAGTCCTGCTGTGTTTTCACTATCTATATTATACTCCTGACACCATTAGAAGGTTAAAGACACAATTTCCTTTTTTCAACAGGTTACTGGGAACACATTTAAGGCACATTTCTTCAATATCATATTACAATTGTTTCCTATGATCCTTCTGGAGTTTTTGATATGGGCTAATTGAGTATTTAGATAATTATATGAGAAACTGAATCTCTTTACTTTTCAGTTGAATGATCAAGGTTATGGCCAGGTTGCATCTCAGATTCTCTGTAAATAGCTGTGGAGTGAAGTTCCCTTTCCACAGTTGAGCTCATTTCAATATTTTAATAAAGAAACAAAGTAAGCAGGAATTGTATTGTACAAAGCAGCATCATTAGAAGGACAGTGTGGTGCACTACAGTGTTTATTTTCAGGGAAATTGTGATAGTTGTCAGTCAATCACCTCTTTGTTTAAAAGAGTAATGGGATACATATTTCCTCTATTAGGACAATAGGAAATCTGCAAAATTGAAGAAACCGGAGGCTTGATGACTTTCTAGAGATTTGAGTCATATCTCATCCACCCAGACTAGATCAACTTGTTGATTCTAATTAGAAAAAGAAAAGCTCAGGGATATATTTCAGACAAATGGTTTGGAACATAAGGCATTACAGAAACACATAATTAAGGGTCTTTGGCAGGCTGTTTAATTTGTTTACATATTGCTTTAAAATTAATACCCCTGAGACATTACACAATTTCTCTGCTATATTCCAGCTTATTACCATTACAATTAATGTCCAATATGTTAATTCCAAGAACTACCACAAATGAATTTACCTGTGTTTTAAAATTTCATTTTCAAGTTCAATAATGTATAATGGTTTCTAATTAACATTTCATAGCTTTTTATAAAATAAAATAAAGCCTCAAAAGTTGAAGATCATGCCACGTTAACAGAGGTCTTGGCACTGTGCATAGCATAATTTTTAAGTATCTCCTGTATGCAGATATATGATTTAAAACTGAGTTACATTTAATTATTCAACCAAAGAGAACACTATATAGTTAGTTATTATTTGTTTTGCCCCACTAAAGCTCTTGTATTACAATGAATTAGGAGTTATTTCCCAACTGCCATGTCCTACTTGTGTATAACACAATACTAGCTATCACAATTAAATTTCTCATAACAAATTTGTATTAATCTGCTACTGGATTTCTGTTTTAAGTATAAGAATTATGAGTTCAGGGAACATAATTAATTATTCTGTTTATCTTCATCTTTAGATATACTTCCTGATTCATGGAATGCGACATTTATCCTACATAACTTCAGCTTGTGTCATAACTTCAATATCATTTATGAAGGCCATCACTGTTAAAGGTCACAGTCAAGCCCTCAGTTTGTATCTATGCAATTGTATTTAATAGATTAGTGCGCTAAGCAATAAAAGGATTAAGTCAAGTCTCTAGGTTAGAAGGTGAGAAAGCTGGTTTGATTCTATTCATTTACTTATTAATCACAATACAATACATTTTCCCACCAAATTATTGGTCTGAAATCCTCCCAGAACAATAGATTTTATCATTGACTGCAACTTAGGCTCAAATATGAGTTTTCATATCACTTGTACCATAGAATCGATGTGTCTCTTAAAAGATACCTTATGCATTTTTTGAAGACATAAGTTGTGTGAATAATCCACTGCTCTGCTCATGTATATCTTCCACCATGAAGGGAGCAAAAGCACCTTGATTGCAATCAATTATGTAACAGTTAAAAATCTGCTTTTATTAAAGGACTGACCAGGGAATAAAGAGATTATTCATGAAGAACAGGAACTCATTGACTTTGTTCTGCCCTTCCAAGTATCCACTCAAAATGTGGCTCACAAATGACTCAGGATGAATAAAACTAATTGAAAGAGGTGATCCTTAAGTCATTTACTTTAAAGAAGCTTGAATATATTGGAGACATAATGAAGGTGTGTTTCCTGCCTCTGATTAGGCACCCTGGGGATGCTGCAATCATCTCATCAAAAATAATACTGTGAGCAGCATAGCCTTTCGGCTTCTGGGAGTATACCCGCTCCAACTTCTGTAGGTCTCCTCAGTCCCTCAGAAGTCAAGGAAATTTATTTCTGCACCTCACAACCTTCCCCAGTGCTAACATGCTGTGTTGGTCAGTCTATGTAAATTATGCATGACTCCAAGAGGTAATTTTTTATTTGAATCACATGCATTAAATTATTCACCTTCATCTTCTTTATACACTTTCAATTCCAAGGCTCTGACATCTTGGAAAACTGTTAAATAACTGCCAATGAGTTATAGTTTGTAGTAATCCTACAAATATTTTTGTAGACCTTTGTAAACACATATTTATATATATTCAGTTTTTACAATATATCTAAGAAATTGAAAATAAGAGGAAACACTAATGTCAATGGAATGCTTGTTGACTATTAATCTTTGTCTTAAGTCATATTATTTATGTTAACCTATTGCATTAAACGTGGAGAGAAGGGGATGAATTGTACAGATTTTACTGACAAAAATGTTTTCTCACAACAGCAAATCCATGCAGGTTCAAAGGGGCAGAGACAATGCTGAGATCAAATCTGTCTCTCCCTAGACCCTATCTTGTGCTTGGTCTCTGAGGCTCTTCCATGCCCTTTGTTCTGGGTGAGTGTGGAAATTGTGGAAATGGAAAAATCACAACTATGAAGAAGGTCCTTATTGAGAGTTCTTTTGTCTCAGAGGCTAACATTAGATTTTGCATGAAGAAAAAATAAGTTTTTCTATTATCTTATCAATATTTAGGAGCTTTTCTGGGATCACATAAGAATAGCAAATGCTTTGTATTGTAATATAATTGTATCCAAATTACTACCTGATCAAATCTGTATTATTTTCTGAATAGAACTGTCCCACTGTTGCAATTTTCAAATAGAGACTCTGCTACTGACAACTTCTATTTTCTGAGTCAGGGTTGATTATTATAAAGTAGTGATTTTTCAGACAGAACAGTATGAAATATGAGGTCTGTAGTGTTGTCAGTGATGAGACAGTATCAAGGAAAGCCAGCCACTCTGACACCATCGCTGAGAACATTATGTGTTTAGACATTCTTGAATTGCATCCATCACTTATCTCAATTGATGTTCACAAGAGTTAGAGAAATATGTACTGTTATGCTACATCGGTTGGGCATCTGAGACAATAAAAAGCAGCAAGCTTATATAGTGTATCTAGGCACAGAGCAGACCACCTGTGAAATATTTGCAGGTCCCTCCCCCTGCCTTTTCTTTGATCATCCTATACACTACTCATGCAATGATAGGCCCTTACTACAGCCTAAACTACAAATATGAAAATGAAATGAATATTTGGCTATGCTACTTGCTGATAACTATTTCTGTACACTGTAGTAGAAGCCGTTGTTGAAACTCAACTGCTTTTGACTTTTGATTAGGAGCCTACTTGCAGATGTTTTACAGAACTGTTTTCCTCATCTACTTTGTTAACCATAGGAAAATAATCAATAGAAATGCACTGTGTTTAATGTGTACAGGCACTTTAAATCCCCCATTACTGTAATTTTTTCTATACGTACCATGTCCTAGCGGATTATCCATTACATCTTGCTGCATATATCTCTAGGTCACTGTTGCACAATGTTCTGAGAAAAAATTTATACCATAACTTTTCCAACTATTACCAAAAATTAATCAAATAGCATAGTGTTGGCATTAAAAAGGCTCATAAAACACTTTTGAAAATTCTTAAACATAATGCAAGCAATTGAAAAATTATGAATGAATTTTTCTAGTAAAACCCAGAGAATGTTCCACTCAAGCCCAGAGCATTTTATGTAAGCCCAAGCCACATAGCACAAGCAACAAAAGTTGAATGCTGGGATTAATGAAAGGCTCATCAGAGTGACAAAACAACCAACAAAGTGGGAGAAAATATTTTCCAACTATGCATCTTACAAGGAACTGATACACACATTATACAAATAAGTCTAGTAGTTATATAGGAGAAACAAAAGTAATTAATTTTGACAACTTAATTTGATCTTAATTTATATTTTTATAAAGACACAGAGTATAAGACAGAGTAACATGGTGAATGTGGCCAATATATGTAAGACACATGTGTTAAATTAACTAATTATTCTGTTTGGCACCATTAATACAGACTAATCAATTGAGAGAAAGAGGATAAATATAGACAAAACACACGTGAAAAAAACTTTATTAATGTTCACAAACATCATAGAAAATAAATAGAGTGAGTACCTTCTTCCAGGAAGAATGACTATAATAAAAACACCAATTATAACAAGTGGTGAGAAGGATGTGGGGACAGGAACCTCTTGTACTCCTGGGATGGAAACATATACTAACTGTCAGAGATGGACATTAAACAGTTGATGATGTTTGGAGATTTTCTTAGATTTAGTTCTGTTTTTGTGAAGAAATACTCTAACAAGAAGTAACTGAGTAAGGAAAGGGTTTGTTTCTCTTATAATGGTAGGCTTCAGAGAAGCATTTGGGGGATGTCAAGACAGAAAGTCTCATGGCTTCTCACATCACAGGCACAGTCAAGAGCAGAAAGAAACAAGCAGTTTCTTGAGGGCATGTTCTCTGCTTCTGCTTAACAAGTTTTCTTTCTTCCTATGGAATTCAGTGTCCAGACTATGAGAAAGGGCTTGACATTTCATGCAGAGTGGGTCAATGAACAGTCAACACAATCTCCAGAGACATGGGCACAGTCCAAGAGAATCTGGATATTTTCTTATTATTACTTAATTCCAGGTGATTCTAGGTTATGCAAAAAATGATTAAAACCAATACAGATTGGGTATTGATGATGTCTGAACCATTGAGAGCCACGATATGATCTAGGTGGCTTTCTATGATTCAAGAGTTCAGAGGACACACCTTCACATATCTTATTTATTGTGTTAATGCCAATTTCAGAGTGATCACCCCAAGGCTGATGCACAACTGTGAGCAATAATAAACCTGTGTTCTTCATAACTTATGCAAACTAGTATTCTGTTATTGGCTAAGAAAAATGAGTTAAACATTGTTTTTAATCCAAATTTAAAGACTTTTCTCATCAAAGAACATATCAAGAAAATAAGAAGAAGGCCAGTTACAGAATTCAATTATGTAGTATTTGCATAATGTATGTGAAGGAAGAAGAGGAAAAATTGCAAGATAGGAGAAAACATTTTTAATACAAAGGCATCCACATTTTTAAAAAAAATATTATTAGACCTTAAATCACATATAAAGCCACACACAGTTATAGAGGGAGATTTCAACACACCACTCTGACCAATAGACAGGAATTCCAGACAGAAACTCAACAAAGAAGCAAAGGGTCTAAATAGAAGTAATGACCCAACTGGGATTAACAGACATCTATAGATCATTTCATCCATATAAAAAAGAATATACCTTCTTCTCACCACCACATGGAACCTTCTCAAAAATCTACCACATTCTTGGCAATATATCAAACCTCAGCAGCTTCCAAAAATTGGAATAACTCCATGCATCTTATCAGACCACCATGCTTTAAAATTAGAATTCAACAACATCACAAATTGCAGAAAATCTACAAACTCATGGAAATTGAATAATGCTCAACTGCACCATTCCTGGGTCAAAGAAGAAATAAAAAAGAAATTAAAGACTTCCTCGAATTCAATGAGAATGAAGACACAACATACACAAACATATGGGACACTTTGAAAGCAGTGCTACAGGGGAAGTTCATAGCACTAAGTGCCCACATGAAGAAACTGGAAAATAGTTACACTGGAGAATTAACAGCAAGGCTGAAAGCTCTAGAACACAAAGAAGCAAACTCCCCCAGGAGGGGTAGACACCAGGAAATAATCAAATTGAGGACTGAAATCAATAAAGTAGAAACTAGTTAAAGAATACAAAGAATTAATGCAACAAAGAGTTTGTTCTTTGAGAAAATCAACAAGATAGACAAACCTTTGTCCAAACTTACCAAACAGCAGAGAGTGAACATGCAAATTAATAAAATCAGAAATGAAAAGGGGAACATAACAAGATACTCTGAGGAAATCCAGAGAATCATCAGGTCATACTTTGAAAACCTGTACTCCACAAAATTCGAAAATTTAAAGGAAATGGACGACTTCCTGGATAGCTATCACTTGTCAAAACTAAATCAAGAACAGATAAGCAATTTAAATAGACCTATAAACCCTATGGAAATAGAAGCAGTCATCGAAAGTCTCCCAACCAAAAAAAGTCCAATTCCAGATGGCCTCAGGGCAGAGTTCTACCAGAAATTCAAAGAATTGCTTTTACCAATTCTTCTCAAAGTATTCCACTCAATAGAAGCAGAAGGGTTTTTGCCAATCTCTTTCTATGAGGCTTCAATAACCTTGATCCCCAAGCGACACAAAGACACAATTAAGAAAGATAACTTCAGACTAATATCCCTCATGAACATTGATGCAAAAATACTCAATAAAATCCTGGCAAATCGGATCCAAGAACACATCAAAACAATCATTCACCACCATCAAGTAGGTTTCACCCTAGGGATGCAGGGATGATTCAACATAGGAAAATCCATCAACGTAATCCACCATATAAACAAGCTGAAAAACAAAAATCACATGATCATCTCACTAGATGCTGAAAAAGCCTTTGACAAAATCCAACACCCCTTCATGATAAAGGTCTTGGAGAGATCTGGAATAACAGGGACATAGTTAAACATAATAAAAGCTATATACAGCAAACCAACAGCCAACATCAGCTGTTTCTGCCAGGCGTGGCAGATCATTGGCTCCCTCTTTCCCAAGGTTGGTGTCTGAGTCATTGCTTACTGCTGTGGAGCAGCAATGGGAACCTGGTTTCCCTTAATACCCAGGCTGGGTGGAAGGAGAATGCCAGCTCAGATGTGGCAGAACTGCTGCTTTCTCATGTTCTCCAGGATCGAAACAGGAGCATCTTGTGGACCCCAACCAGGATGAGTAAGGGCCAGGCCATGTTTCTTGGCCCCTGTACATGGGCTGGAAGCCATCTTCACTTACACAGACAGTTCTGAAAGGCCTGGATCCACACAGGTTCCACAGCTGCAATGTGTCAAACCTCAGCTTTCCCACAGTGCACTGCAATAGCTTGGATGATGGCCAGGTAAGCTGGCATGCCATGGTTCACTGAAGAGAGAGGAGAGCTTCGAAATGATGATATCTTCAAATCAGACATCTCCAGCATGCCTGCTTCTGTCATTTTGCAGTATTTCTATTTGTTTTGTTATATCCAGCATTAATATTTTAGATTCTGCTTCATCAAGGAAACTAGTCATTTCACATGTCATCCCCCATCCTGTTCAAGAAGTTCTTTATTTGTTGAATTTTTCATGTAAACAATTTACTCATATACTGTAATTCCCACAATGTTTTCTTTCCTTCCTATAATTAAAATGTATGCCCCTTTAATATCCACAAATTAAAATATGATCATCAATGCAACAGAGTTGCTACTAATGGGGGATCTTCAGAGCATGGTCCCAATTAAACTGAGGTTATGGGAATGGCTTTGATGTCTTTTGTAACTCTTATCCTAGGATGAAAGTGTTCCACAATACAGTTCAGAAAGGAGAAACTGGTCTTTACCAGAGAGAAAATCTGTTTATGCCTTGGTCTGGGCCTCTTCAACCTCAAGGATTTTGTGTGAAAAAAAATGTTTATTTTTGTTCACTACCCAGTGTATTTTAACACAAATACATGTTTTGCCCTTAACTTGAAATGTAAAGATTTCTGTGGCAGTGGCCACTGTCTCAGGCTCCTTCTCATTGTCATGGGATTTTTGTGTATTCATAAAGCATGAGCAACAAATCCACTGACCTGGATGCTTCCAATCAACAAAAGCTGACTTTATAAGAGCTTTTTGAATTCAGATATCTCAAGGTTCTTAGTGGGTGTCTTAGTTTCTTTTCAATTGTTGTGACAAACACCATAACCATTACAAAGTAGTGATTTTAAAAGGAAACATTTGATAGAACTTACAGTTTCAGAGATTTAGTATCCATGATGGCAGAGGAAAAAATGGCAACAGGAACTGAAAAGAACTCAGATCTTGGCCCTCAAGCAGCAGGAAGATATAAAGAGAACACAGAATAGTTAGAGTCTCTTGTAAACTCAGAGCCAGTTCCCAGGGAAACATCTCTTTTAACAAGGCAAAACCTCCTCACCCTTCACAAGCAGCTCCAACAATGGAGGACCAAGTATTGAAACACATGAGCCTATCAGGGCCATTCTCACTTAAATCACAACAGGAAGAAATTTGGCTCTAATTCTCATGAGGACAACGTGTAAGTGTTTCTTTTCTAGCACCTCATTAATTCCAAAGCCAGAAATGTGGGTCGGTATTATTTGCTCTCTGTGAGTGTGTCATCTTCTCAAGAGTAATTGTGAACAAACCAGGCCTGGTGACTAACTCCTGCAACTCTAGGACTCAGGAATAAGTAACAGAAATATTACTATGAGCAAAATACCAATGTGGTCAATAGGGTGAACAGGAGACGCACTTGGCTGCTTGGGCTGCAGAGTGACCCTATTAAAAAAAAAAGGAACAAAACAAAAAGAGCCTTAGATATCAAGTACAAATGCTCTGTGTGTGTGTTTGTGTGAGTGTGTGTGTGTATGTGTGTGTGTGTAAGTTTGTGCATGGATGTGTGTATGTACATGTGTGGGCATGCATGTATGTATGTTTGTACACATGCCCATGTGTGTGCACTGCTCTGTGGCTTACTTCCACCATGTATGGTATCACATACCATACTCTTTACACTTTTCTTTTCTATACCTTTTATTTTTCTCTTATATGTTACATCCCAACCACATTTTCCCTTCTCTCTATGCCTCCTAGTGTTTCCTCCATTTTCCTGAAGGACAACTCTTCCTCAGTTTCCCTTCAAATAAATAAATAAGAGCAGGTTTCTATCCACCAAGCATGGCCTAACAAGATACAACAAGACTGAGAAGAAAGATGGATATGGAAGCCCAGTAGGACGAAAAGGATGCTAAGCTCAGGCAAAAGAGTCAGAAACATCTACCACTTTCTCTGTTTGGAGTCCAACAAGAACAGCATGCTACTCACCATAAGATATATGCAGAGGACCTAAGACAGACCCATACAAAGGTCTGTGTTTGTGGCTTCAATCTCTCTTAGTTCATGTGAGACCTGATTGATTGATTCTGTGACCCGGGTTCTCTTCCTGTTCTTGACTTCTCTGGCTCAAAAATTCCTACTTCCCCTATTCTATGAGATTCTGCTGGCTCTCCCTAGTGTTTGACTCTGGGTCTCTGTATCTGCTCCCATTAGATGCTGGATGACATCACTTTGATGACAATTGGGATAGGCACCTATCTATGAGTATAGCAGAATATTTCTAGGAATAATTTCAATGACTATTTTGAAGAGCAGTTTTGTTTGGGTCTTGTTCTCTAGGCTGCCCTGCCTCTGATTCCTGGGCATCCAGTGTTGTCAGACATGAACTCCTTCTTGTGATATGGGTCATAAGTTACAAAAATCATGGGTTAGCTTGTCTAACAAATTCTGGACCACCATTGTTCCAGCATGTCTTTCAGACAGTTCAGACACTAGGTCAAAGTTTTTGTGGCTGGGTTGATGACCCAGTCTTGTCAGGTTATAGAAGATGCCCAGTTTGAGTTCCTTATCCCCCATTAAAAGGAGTTTTCACTAGGGTCACTCTCATAGATTCTAGGGAACTTCCATTATACTAGGTTTCTACATAAACTCCCAAATGCCCCCTGATTAGTCCTCCTTCCTTCTATTTTATACCTCTGTTTCTCCCACCCCTGCCTAATCTCTCCTGTTCACAAATTGATAGATATGGATCAGTTTGCATTCTTCTACTTGCTGATATCCAGTTAGACCAGCAGCACTTGTTGAAGATACATTCATTTTTTTTCCATTGAGTATTTCTGAATTCTTTATCAGAAAACACGTGTCCTTAGGTGTGTGGATTTACATGCTGGTGTTCAATTTGATTCCATTGATCAGCTTGTCTGATTTTAATGCCAATGCCATGTGTTTTTTTCTTTCTTTTTACTAATTATTTCATTTTACATATGAACGCCAGTCCTACCCTTCTCCTCTACTCTCACTCCTCCCCTTCATACCTCCCATCCACTCCTCAGAGAGGGAATGAACTTCCTTGGGAGTGAACATATTCTGGAATACAAAGTTGACATAGGACAAAGACTGTTCTCCATGTATCAGGGTTGAGCAAGGGATCCCATAGTGAAAGGGCTCCACAAAGAAAGTTCATGCACCAGGGATACATCCTGGTCCCTCTGCCAGGACTTCGTCCCAAAGATCAAGCCACATAACTGTCGCTCACGTTCAGAGGGTCTAGTTCAGTCCCATGACATTTCCCCAGCTGTCAGTCAGAGTCAGTAAGCTTCCACTAGCTTGGGTCAGCTGCCTCTGAGGTTTTCATTAACATGGTCTTGACACCCCCTTGTTCATATGATCCTTCCTCTTTCTTTCTTCAACTGAACTCCAGGAGCTCACTCCAGTGCTTGTATGTGGGTCACTGCATCTGCTTCCATCAGTTACTGAATGTAGATACTGTGATGACAACTATGATAGTCACTAAATCTGATTAAAAATGCAGGACTTTCAAGCACATTCTTTGCTGTTGCTAGGAGTATCAGCTAGGGTAGTCCATGTGGATTCACAGGGACTTCTCCAGCAACATATTTCTAAATTTCTTTTAGTGCAGCTTGAAATCAGGGTTGGTGATATCATATTTTTTGTTGTACATGATTGTTTTTGCTATCCTGGGATTTTTGTTTCTCCATATGTAGTTGTGTATTTTTCATTCAATATCTATAAAGAATTTTGTTCATGTTTTGATGGGGATTCCATTAAATACGTAGATTGATTTTGGTAGGATGGCTTTATTATGTTAACCCTACCATTCTGTAGATATTTCCATCTTTGAGTATCTTCTTCTAGTTCATAGGCCAATGGGGGCCAATTACTTTAAACTAGCATATTTCCCTGTAAGTGCTAGGATTGATTGTGGCTGATGACACTCTGACATACTTGAAGAGCCCCAACAGTTAGCCTTCCAATAGTTGGAAAATTACTAAGCTGTCCCATCCATGGACGTGAGCAGCTACACTTAAACATCTTCCCCTGGTGGTCCTCAAGGACTTGAAAATATTTCCCAGACCTCAGTCCACAAGGCCTTGGGAACATTCCCCAGATCTCAAGGATCCAGGCCAGTCCCAAAGTTCAGCCAGGGCACAGATAATGCCTGAGACAGATAACGAGCCAGTCAGCCAGACAGCCACAAGCTACGTGAGTCATGAAGTCTGACACCAACTTCCAAACTCCCCTTGTACCCCCACCACCCCGTTTGTGGTTTTAGGCTTTTAAAACTTGCTGTAATTTCTGCTCTGGGTTCACTCCTTTCCAAGGCTGCTGAACCCTGGTGTGCCCGCTTAATAAAAATCCTCTTGCATTTTGCTGCGAACTTCTGCTCCCTGGTGGTCTTTGGGGCGAGGGTTCTGAGAGAAACACTGAAGGGTCTTTGATTTTGGGGGCTCTCTGGGATTTCCCTGAGCCCCCCAGACCTCTGAGTTCAAAGGAACCTCAACAAGCGCTCAAAGAAAACCTTCTGTTCTATCTGCTTTTACTTTTGGTTTGGTGAGATGTCACACCGCAATTGGAAACGATTGCGCTTTCTGAGTCTTTTCTTTCTGAATCTTTTCTTTTTCTGTTCCTGATTTCAGTAATCGGTATTTTCATCTCCCCAAGTGGTACGGGGAGTCAGTGTCAGGAATCGGTATCCCCAACTGTGGGGAGTCTGTGTCAGTTGTCCCAAGTATGGGAAAATCGGTATTCATCCTGGGGGACGCCCCAGTGAGACTGTTGGAAGGGGCAGTGTTACTGATCCTCCAACCTGTATAGGTAGGCCAGCCATCAGATTCCATCTCTTATATCTCTTTTCTGCATTCTGTATCCTTGTCTGTTTTGTTCTTGTTTGTACGTTGTTCGTGAGTTGTTTGTGAGTCTCTGTCTGTATTTATTTGACCCCTCCCTCAAACAGGTAATATGGGTCTCTGAATAACTCACTGGAAGAATGTAAAACAAAAAATCTGGGATTGTAGTTAAAAATGTTGGAATTTTTTTTTCTTTCAGGAACACTGGCAGCCAAGGACTCTATGCCCAGACCTGCTTCCCTCCTCCCCTCTCTCCTAAGCCAAATTCTTCACTGTGGTATCAGTTAAGGTCTCTTCTGCTGGCCAGCAGCTTTTCACATTAACCCTTCTCTGTCCTGATTCTACTAGGAAAATGAAAATGTTAAATTGTGCCCGTCTATATACTGTGAAAGGCTTTGATTTTAAAATAAAAGACAAAGATGCATTATGTTTGGGGAAAATTATGCTTTTGTTTCCAGAGAAAAATAAACATATATGGATTTTAGTCATTTAAATCTAATGGGTTGAATATACTTGTCATCATTTAAGATGTTTCACACGGGTACAGGATTTAATATGTTCATACAAGTTTAGAGTTATAAAAACCACAAGAAGGACTTTGGTAAGAGTTTTTATGTTGACAAAGAAATAAAAGAAAAGGTAGGAGACTAAAGAAATGAAGAGGGAAAGGGAAAGAAAAACTTGTCTAAAGTAGACTGAAGGTAATATAGAAAGTCATAGAGGGTCAAAGAAAGTCATCGAAGGTCAGAGGAAAATAGTCAAAGATCTGAGATAAGTTGTCGAAGGTCAGAGGAAAGTCGTACGAGGTCAGAGGGAAACCATATTTTTGCTGTGGTTTCTCATTCTTGCAAAAACTAAAATTTAAAAATTGGTAATATAAGTTAAAATTTTAACCATATTGGGTTAATTCTAGTTAAAAAGATTGTCGGTTTGTCAAAAAATTTTGTCTATGTTTTCTGCTATACACCTCTATACACAAGAATGCTAAACTTTGTGATTTAATAGTCACCCAGGCAATAATGGTTTTTAAGGCATATAGGATATTTTATTTTTGATATTGCAAAAAGACATTGAGAGATTTTAAATTAAATTTATAAGACTAAGGGATATTTATGCTCATAAACTGTTTTTATTGTTAACATTGTACTTAAATTTAAAGGCTAAATTTTAAGATCATAGCTATAAGCACTATATGTTAACCAAAAATTTGGATTTTTATTTCTTGAGGTACAGTAAGGCAATGACCTAAACCTGAAAGAGAGCTTGGAGTAGCTTCTAAACCCATGAGTCTCAATCCTTTTGGGGTTGAAAAAAAACTTTTCATAAGGGTAACCTAGGACCACCTGCATATCCGATGTTTACATTGGTAATAACAGGAAAACTTTGCAGTAATGAAATCTTCACAACATGGGAAATTCCTTTAAAAGGTCAAAGCATTAAATTTTTAAAGCTAAACCTGACAATGTATAGTCCTAGTATCGTATTATAAAATGTTAAAAATACAAGTTAATAGCCATCCTTATAAATGATTAAGTTTGTTAATTGTAGTCATGCTAAATATTATTATGATTAATTGCAGGCACAAATCTTACTTAGTCCCCTGTATATGTTTTCAAAAGTTGAGCTCAAAACAAGTAACTGAAAACAAAATTGTCTTCTCAGATTTACTTAGACAACCATCAAATACTTCAGAGATTTGTAGAATATGGCATTTAAAATGTTAATTTCAAAGCTTATAATATCAGAAAGAGACTCCCAGAATCTGACAGTGACCCAAGGTCTCCAAAGAAGATTATGAGGCACCATGGTTCCTGCACCTGGATTATGACAACACTGACCAGGGGACAAGATGCCCCAATGCATCACTTGCTGCCTGGACCCGGCCCAGACTGTGGACAAGCTATGGGACACTGGAGAATTGATTGTATCACTTTTGTCTAGACAAAATAAGGTCAGTCTTTTCTGTGTCTCCCCCTTCCACAGAGAGGAAAAAACTCTCACCTTGTGGTCCTTTCAAAGATTAATGCTGTTCTTTGATACTTCTGCCTCCAACACTATGGAGACTAGGGTATGGCTAACTATATATGGACTGGTCCCTGTCATTTTTATTAGATTCAAAAGTTAAATAGAATTTATCCTTCTCAGATCTCTGATAGTATTGATGCTTGGGCTAGCTATAACTTTGTTAGTTTGGCAAGCATCAGACAGCCAGATCCTTCTATAAGGTTATGGCCAGCTTTGTAGTTCATTTTATATATTAAAATCAAGCCTTGATATAGTTCTTAAATAAAAACCTGAGGATGTAAGTACATATAAGTTTCAAATATATAAAATAATTTAAAATATAAAATTGATTTTAAACTGTTGTCCCCTTCTATGCTATAAAAGTTCAGAGGTATCTCTGTGAGTTTGAGGCCAGGCTGGACCGACAGCCTCCAAAACAATACAGAGAAACCCTGTCTCGTAAAAACCAAAAAAAAAAAAAAAGTTCAGAGGTTAACCTTTAATAACGTTCTAATAAAGCTGATAGACCATGACTACCTGCTATTCAGTCACAAGCTCAAGAATTTGGATTTATTTTGGTTGTCATCTAAGTATAAACCTAAAGGGCTTCTCATTAGGCCAAAGGTATCTCTGTCTAATCTATACCTGGCCCTCTCTGGACAGAAAAAAAATGTACAAAACTGTCGGTTTTGTTAAAGCTTAAAGGTATTAGTCTATTACAGATATCTAGTATCTGTTTTTTCTGCAATGTGGATTTCAATACAGATTGATAATGCTAATATATCTAAAACTTTTATACCCTTTATATAATAAAGTTCGTATAAGCTTCAGAGGATCAAAAAGTCATAAAGCTTGGATCCACTTCTCACAGGTCAAAAGGACTCCAGATAAGTTTCCCACCTGTCTGTTCCTGAGAATGGTCTTGGGACTCCTGCCCTTCCTGATCACTAAAACTATGGGGTCTAAGGGTTCTGATTGAGCACATAAATTTTAACTTCTGTTCCTAGTTTAAACATGTCTCAACAGGTTTACACTTCTGGCAGACACATCCGAGCATCAGTTGCTGAAGGTAGCCTGCTCCAAAATCTCTGGACTTGCTGTGGACATGAACCAGTCCAGCCGATGTGGACACCTCCTGTATGCCAACCAGCTGCTCCTGATGGATACCCCATTGCGTGAATTCCCCTTTTGCTTTTGACTAGTATTTCAGCCTTCTTGGGTCCCTAACTACACCCAAAATTCAGCAGGAAGTAGCACAGGAATGAAAACATCATCCCTTTTCCTTGGTTAAGATGCTAAGTCAAAAGAAAACTCCCTTACATAGGGGACAAGGTGAGAGTGGAACTTGTACTCCAAACTTCCCCAGAGTCTTTTAAATTGTCCACTAGTAACCCAAGAATAGGTTGCCTATAAGAAAAGGGGGGATATAAGAGCCAGGTAAACTGGAGAGGATGGAATTAGTTCTATCCTCGGAAAAAGTCACCATGGGTCATCACTCTGTTGTCAATCCTGATGGGCCCCTTGCTTATTCTGCTCCTTTTGCTCACCTTCGGACCTAGGATTTTTAATCTCTTATTTACTTTAGTAAGAAAAAGAATGAGTGCAGTTCAAGTTTTGATGCCTAGACAATAGTATGATGCTTAAGTTAAAACTGAATGGTAACCAAAAATTTCAGGATTGAAATTAATAACTAGAAGGAGAAGGGAATAAAGAGCCACAACAGTTATCCCCCCAATAGTTGGAAAATTACTAAGCTGTCCCTTCCTTGGACGTGAGCAGCTACACTTAAATATCTTCCCCTGGTGGTACTCAAAGAATTGAAAATATTTCCCAGACATCAGTCCTCAAGGACTTGGGAACATTCCCCAGATCTCAAGGTGCCAGGCCAGTCCCAAAGTTCAGCCAGGGCACAGAGGTTGCCTGAGACAGATAACGAGCCAGTCAGCCAGAAAGCCACAAGCGTAGGTGATTCATGAAGGTCTGGCAAACTCCCCTTGTCCCCCACCACCTAGTTTGCAGTTTTAGGCTTTAAAAACTTGCTGTAATTTCTGCTGGGGGTTCACTCCTTTCCAAGGCTGCTGAACCCTGGCATGTCGGCTTAAGAAAAATCCTCTTGCATTTTGCAGGGAACCTCAGCTCCCTGGTGGTCTTTGGGGCGAGGGTCCTGAGAGAAATACTGAAGGGTCTTTCATACTCAGAAGTCAGTGTTTCATCCAGTTGTTCTCAGATGGGCTTTCCTAGCAGCAGATGAGGAATAGATGAGAGAGTCAGACAAGAGAGAGAGAGACAGAGAGAGAGAGAGAGAGAGAGATACTAAATTCCAAGTCTCCAATGAATCCCTCTCCTCTGATCTCAGTAAATCCCACAGAATAGGAGGCAGAAACATTATGAGAGTCAGAGTGGATGGAGGACAACCAGACAGCTTAGCCATCTTCACATTTTAAGCAATATGTATATGTATATGAATTCACAGAGACTGAAGCAGCAAGCAGAGCACCTGCATGGGTCTACACCTGGTCCTCTGCATATATATTAATGTATTTATCTTGGTATTTTTATGGGACACAGGTCAGTGAGGGTCTCTGATCCTTTTGATGGCTCTTGGGACTCTTCCTCTGCTTGGTTTGCTGTTTCCAATTTTGCTTCATTCATACTATATTTCGTTTTGTTATTTCTTAAAAGTCTGCTGTTTCTAATGAGAGAAAGGGAAGGGGTGGATCAAGAGGAGGAGGGGTGTGGTAAGAAATTGTGAGGCATGGAGGGAAGGGAAACTATACTCAATTTTAAAAAGAATTAAAAAAATAGAATAACAGAAGAGATAAGAAAGAATGAAGACAAAGGATATTAAATTTTAGCGAAAGTACCATGCTTTTATCTGTCATCAGAATCACAAATTCCACTTTACACTCTTTAACTTTTACTTGACTGAGACACTGATCATAATTTTTCTTGTATGTCTTTTCCGTACTGATGATGGCATTTGTCCGAGTTTTAAGCACTAGAGCTTCAAGCAGGAGTTAAATTTATGCATTCTTGTGAGTTTCATTATACCATTCATTCATACATTGATTAGACAAACACTTGTTATCTTTCACAAATTGTCCTAAGGTAACACAAGATTAGTGATGTCAACAAAGGCCCACATTTCTAGTCTGGATTTTTCAGCTGGAAAAGAAGCTACAGAGCACCCAGGAGCTTGCCCTGCCCTTGCATGGATAGCAGTGAAGTGGGATCCAGCTGAGCTGTGAATAAGAGCAGCTTTCCTACCTGAGACAAACAATTAAGTAAACAACAGCCAGCTGATCCACTAATTCCACAATACTGAGTGTTTACTGTGTCCCATGATAGTCCCAGTAGTAACTGTGTCTCAGTGACTAAATAGTACAAATATTTTGGCTTTCAAAAATGTCATGGTAGGAATGCTAGATAATCAGATAATACAGAACTAAAAAAAATTTTAGACAGGATTTATCTGTGTAGCTTTGTAGCCTATCCTGGCACTTGCTCTGTAACCAGGCTGGCCTCGAACTCTCAGAGATCCTCCTGCCTCTGCCTCCTGAGTGCTGGGATTAACAGTGTGACCCACCACTGCGGGCAAGTAATTTTTTATTAAAAGTAATTGCATGAAGGCCAGGAGCACAAGGAAGGATGACATATTAGGGGAGAATATTTTAGAGAAATGAGGAGGTTGATTACAGATACAGCTTAAATATGTGGCAGAATTAGCCAAACAGACATCTTAATAACTTTTGGTTGGTGTCTTACTTATGGATGCAAAGAGACACCATGACCATGGCAACTCTTTATTTTTTATTTATTTAAATTAGAAACAAGCCTGCTTCACATGTCAATCCAAACTCCCTCTTCCTCCTTTCCTCACTCCCCCCCATGGAAACTCTTATAATGGAAAACATTTAATTGAGGTGGCTTACTTATACTTAAAGGTTTTAGTTCTTCCATTGTGGGAAGCAAGGCAGCATGCAGGAAGGCATGATGTTGGAAAAGGGGCTGAGTTCTACATCTTCGAAGCAACAGAAAGTATTCTTAAGCACTGTGCAGTATCCTGAGCATATATGAGACCTCAAAGCCCACCTTCACAGTTCCACACTTATTCCAAGAAGATCACATGTACACTAAGTACTCCAAGAAGCCCACAAATCCTAATAGTGCCGGGGTGGTCCATTTTCTTTCAAACCACCACAATTAGTTAATTGATTTTTTGGAATGATAGATTAGTAATGACCTTCATGTTATCTAAAGTGTCTGAATGTCACATATTTCACAAGTACTTAATCAATGCCTTCAACACATATGAAAATATGACTCTCAGACTTGTAGGTGATCAACACGTAAACAATTTAATATTAATTTTCAGTATAAATTATAAAAAATACTCTGACATAGTTTCTCAGTCTATCTGGAACTGTGTGTATTCTCCCGTAAGTGAGATGGACTCTGCGTTTATCCAGAAGTGAAAGGTTTCATGTGGCCCTGCCTTTCTGCTTTTTATGTGTCTAACATAAGGAAATGAAGTCATGTGAAAAATGGTACATAATTTAAAAACTGGAGAAATATCAGTGGCTCCCACATAAGCAGTTTGTGTTTTCAGTTAGCCATTCTTCCAACCGACACTTGCCACCTGTGTTCTTTATACTAAATATAAATAAGGCCTCTACCATCAACCCACTCCCTGCCATCTGTGGAAACCTGAGTAATAGTTTAAGTCCCTTACCAATGATTTGTTTAAAATTGTCACTCAGAGCCTCTGAATCCATAAGGATCTCAATAAGCAAGCTTCCCACATTTTTAATCAAATTGTGATGTAATCTATACTTTTGAGAAAAGATAAAATAATGAGCTATACAGAATGATTATGGTTACTACTATAAATATTTCTCTTCATTGTACAAACATCCATTCAAGTTTTATGTTTTTTGAGGTAACTTTTTTTTACCTGCTTTGAAAAAAACTCTCTCCTATCTCCTCAATATTCCTTTATAAACTACATGCCATTTTCAATGACATATTTTATGCCCTCCCAATAACCCTCACAAGCTTATCTACATAGATTTCTCTCCTCAAATATTCATACAACAAAACTAGATTAATAATCACAGCTGAGATTCATCTGGGGTCTGGAAATCAAAAAGAAGTAAACCATATTCTTTAGGTTTTATTTTTTCTCCAGTCTTAGAACAGACATCATTTGGGCTGTGATCACAAATTCTTAGCAATGCACTTGCAATTGCTGTTATACCTCTCTTTCTTGCAATCATCTGCTCCCCATCTGCAAAGATGATTACACATATTTTTCTTCAAGGTCAGTTGTAGTGTTAGTGGCTTTTATAAAGTTTGGCATCATGTACACTTGACTCAAAAGGCAAACTTTTGAATGTCAGCATAGCAAACTAAGTTATTACTCTGTCTCCATATTGTTTGACCTGTGAAAGGATACCTTCTACAGGATCCCATTGGTAAGACACGTGTCCTTTATAAGTGTCTCCCCTAATTCGGTCTTTGCTAAATCAGGTTTAATCACTGCATACACCTTAGTTCATATATACGCTGAATGAGATACTTCGTGAGATACATTATTTCTACCAGAACCCTGTCAAACAAAATGGAAAAAAAATGTTTGTCTCTGCAAGGGTACAACACTAAGTGCAGAAATGACAGAATGGAGGATAGACACTGGGTAAATGAATTGGAAAACAACTTGTATTTCAACCCCCAAATTTGTTTTTTGTTTGTTTGTTTTTGATTTTTTGAGACAGGGTTTCTCTGTATTGTTTTGAAGCCTGTCCTGGAACTCAGTAGACCAGGCTTGCTTCAAACTCACAGGGATCCACCTGTCTCTGCCTCCTGAGTGATGGGATTAAAAGAGTGCGCCACCAACGCCCGGACCCCAAATTTGTTTTTAATCATGATTTTTCTGGTCTTCAGTTTGGTCCAGAAAGTACCCTGTCAATTTGTTTCCTGATGGCAACTCTTCCCAGATCCTTTGGTCAGCAACAAAGTGCCCATCACTTTGGTAACTATTTACTTAGCATTTTTATTAGCAGAAGTGACTCATAATCCCTGAATTTTCCATCAACCCCTGTGTTCTTTACATGTCTGTCTTGGTTTTCAAAACTGAGGACTCTGGACAGGTAAGAAAAAGGGAATGAGCTGAATGCCAACATTCCTATCTCTCTGCTTCCTCACTGAGGACACTATGGGACAAGCCACATCAACGTCCTGACATGGTTTTCACACCATAAGGACTTGATCCGTTCTTAAACTATGAACCTTAGTAAACCCATCTTTCAAGTTGCTCCTGCTAGGATTTTGTCATAGAAGTGTGGAGAATGTCTCAGTAAGTTTAGGACAAAGACATCCAAATTATCAAGATTAGTAGTAAAATTGAAGATGACCTTATGGTGAGTCTGGAAGCAAATAGGAAAGACAGAAGGAGTGGGGATATGCCAGCTAAAGAATCTCTAAACCATGGGCTCTCTCAGGTAGATAGATAAAGGGGTTGTGACTATGAAGTGAAGGTACATATGAAGAAGTTCTATGTGTCGTTCTCTTCTGCCTCATAGTGTTCATGGGCCTGGTATCTACTAGCTGAACACTACTGACAGAGAAATCAGTTGTGAAAATCTGTGGTGATACCTGGCCTGTACAAATAAGGCCTTTCTGAATTTCAGAGAAGGGAGTTGGCTACTATCTAGCCACAGAGGTCTAGAAGTTTGTCTGTACAGACAAACGTGAAGTGAAATAACTGGGCAGAAAATGGATATCATCAGGGAGAAATAATAACTCTCTTGTCTTCTGAGACATTAAGGAGGTAAGATGTGGTGGTGTCTTGCTCCTTCTTCTCTCTGATTGCTCAACATTTTCATATATGACTCCAGGCTTTTATTATTTAGACCATTTAAGAACTCCATTGAAAAAAAATCAAACACCAAAACCCAGGAATTGGAGAGGAGTGCTACCACACACTCTCTGTGTAGTTAGCTCCATTGAGACAATCTTCAAATGTCACAACTCCAGAGGGAAAGATATTATGACTATGAGAACTCAGGTTATACCTGAAGCTATGAAGAGAGGTATCCTGCATACCTACAGCTCTAAAGGGAAAGGTATCCTGATTTGTTTGAAAGTCAGTCTATACCTACATCTGTGAAGGGAGTGGATTCTGGTTACCTACAGCTACGAGGAGAAAGATATCCTGAGTTGTTGGAAACTCGGGCTATACCTGAAGCTGTGACGACAAGGTATCTTGGATACACTCATGTCTGGAGGGAAAGGTATCATGACATGTCAGGAAGTCAGGCTATATCCACATCTGTGAAGAGATCATGTTCAGTATATCTAAAGCTGTGAGGAGAAATTATCCTGACTTTTTGGAATTTTGGCTATATCTGGAAGTAGGTTCCCATGGTTTCCTCACAGAATGTGGAAATCCTGACCTTCTCTAGGAGAGAGCCACTGCAGCTGAACTCTGCTTCACTCCCCTAAGGGAGTTTCCCAGCAGAGGGTTCCATTTCTTATTTCTAGCCCAACTTTTTACTTCTGCTTCACTCTGCAAAAGGGAAGCCCCTTACAGAAATGTAGCAATCTGTTTTGACTTGGGCAGAAAGTTACTTCTGTTCTCATCCCTAAGGAAGTTTCCCAGAAGAGGTGAACTTTGTTTCTCTGTTACACTCCACTAGGGAGTTTTCCAGCAGAAATTGTCCTCTGCTCCAGTGACAGAAGGTCTTCATCAAAAATTCTTTAAAGAGCTTTATTTGGGAAGGAAGAATCCAGGAGAGTAGCTGTTTGACATGGTGGGGAAGGACAGTTACCAACTGTTCAGGCACAGGGCTTATACCGGGCTTCTTAGAGAAAGAGGTTTTTTAGTGTTTGGTTTTGTTTTGTTCTGTTTTGTTTTGTTGTCAGCAAGATTTTCAGGGTGCGAATTCATTGGATTTCAATCCCCTTGAGTTTGGACAAGCTCAGATTGGCTATATATTATGCTCAAGGTTCATTTGGTTTTCTGCTCAGGAATTGCTTGGTTTTTCTGCTCAAGGATTGGTTGGCTTAATGCTCAGTTAGTCAGGGGCAGATTTGCCTCTGTTCTGAGCCGGAGTGTGTTTTTCTCATTGATCCTTGTTAGCCTTTTTGCTCTAGTTTGAAGGCCAGGGTGTGTTTCTTTCACTGTCTCTAGTTCCTGAACCAAAGCGCATTTCTTTGGCTTTGATATCAGGGTTAGGCTGTGTTTCTTTGGTTTCTGGTTTCAAGACCAAAGTGAGTTTCTTTCACTGTCTCTGAGTTCAGGGCCAGGGTGTGTTTCTTTCACTGGCTTTTGCTTCAGAGCCTTTATTGGTTTTTTCACTGTCTCTTGTTTCAGGATTAGGATGGCTTTCTTTGGCTGGCCTTTTATCCTACACTGTGACCACTTCTTTATACTTCATTTAATTAGTCTCACGGATCTTCCCTTAAAAAGGGGAAACTAAATGAAGTTTCTAATGCAGTGGTTTTTTTCTGTAATTTTAGTCTTTGTTCTAGCTTTGATGACTTCCATGCATTCAATTTTTTTGGACATCTTTCTTTTCCACTTCAAGCTTTTGAGCTAGACCAAAGTATTTCTATAAAGTTTGAGTGCCAACAGCAAACAACTGTTATTATTTATCACAGCAGAATGAATCATACTTGCATCTAGAAATTAATACTTTAAGAGTCTCTCATAGTATCTTATTATCCTGCTTGGACACCAGCTATAATTTGAGCTATCCTCTTTTACTTGGAGAAGTCTTTATCTCTATAGACTCTGTATCCATTAGCATCAAAGCCTCAGCACTGCTTTTTAAAGCCAATTAAGAAATTCTGTATCAGCAACTATAGTTAAATTTATATAAAACATGACAATGTCAAAATGTAAGTTAATCCAAGGACATACTCCATATATTTTGAAACATTTTAGTGAGTTGGAAGAAAACAGGGCCATTTAATGCCACACAACATATAAAATATGACATATGGACTCTATGTGTATCCTCTATGTCAGTTCTCAGTAAATGTGTGATGACAGAAGTATCAGAGCTTTTATACTCACATCTGAATACTCCCACTGAGCATCTACAGTGGGAGAGGAGAAAAAGTCACTGATGAACTTACAGAGGCAGAAGAAGGTAATAAGAAGTGAGGAACGATGTCTAATTTTACTTATAACTACTAAGGGTAAATTAATTAAAATGCAGCTAAATTGATACTGATGCTGGCAGGTGCTGTGCAGTCAAATCACAAACTACAGTTATTTGGAGGCAGAGCCTTCCAGGTGCTAAACAGAGACACAGAATACAGTTTAGGATTTCATGCTTCAGTATAACCCCAAGTCAGCACGTCTTTGATAAAGTAAAGTAAATGTATCAAGGATATTTTCCCCAAATAGCCACTGTAACTCATATTCTATAAAACCACTAGATGTTTTCCTTAGACAATTGGCACTATGTCTGAAAATACCAGTTAGTGAAGGATTATTTGGCCTAATTCAAGTCATAAATCGCTGTTCACATGTTTAAAACAGCATTGTACCTGAAAGGCACAGATGTAACAAGCATAGTCACTATATTCCACAACCACTGGGTGCCCGAAGCCAATCAAGTATGAATTCCCTTTACTACTGACAGTGTAGAAGCCCATCACCCTCCTAATATTGCCTGATGTGGTGTGTATCCTGTCATCAGTTCCTATTCCTGATAAAATTATTTGAAACTCTGTTATTTATCGCCTTTTCTCTGGTTAAAACAGCCTGCTTTATCCTCACTTCATAGCCTGCTTGTTGCTCATGCCACAAGTACAAACTCAAACACATCCCAGAGATATACAACTTAATATTGTCAAAGTCAGACAAAGAACATTTGCATACTTGTGATTTAAATCTTATGTATCTGTGAGCTCCATAACAAAACCTAGGGCTAAAATCTATGATTGAGTATTGCAGGGTACCCCTGTCTTCTCTCTTGTGTTTTCAACATCTGGATAATATCTCTGTGTCTCATTCTTCTTCTAACATCCTGAACTTATGGATTTGACTTGAAATATCTTTCTGTTTCTTCTGCCTCAGAAACTTTGGTTTTCTCCCCAATGCTTGCAAGAGCAACTTGCTTTTCCCCTACCTGGAATTTTTATAGAAAATAGATGTTGTAGCCAATTTTTTAAAAGGAATGTCAAGTCCCCACAGGTGCAATTTACAACAATGAAAATGACAACACCTGAGCTGCACTCAAGTTTCTCAAATAACAAATGTTCACTGATTATTGTATCTATGTGAGAGATGAACCTGGGCTCTGGGTAAATAAAAACAAAAGATAAATTGAAATGTTTACTCATGAAAAAGCCTATTTTCTTAGAAAAGACAGACCATGAAATAAATTAATGAATGAAAAGAAAATTCAGGACAAGAGAACAGAATGCAGGCTTCTATGAGGAAAGGGTCCATGAACAGCTTGGCACAGTTAGGGGACAACACAGATATTTGTTCTTTGATCTGTATATATCACACCTCAGAAGGTGTAAAGGCATGGACCAGCTTCACTAAAGTCTACGGGGTCTTTTTGATGTGGTGGGATATGCAAGGTACATTAGCAGCATAAGAATGAATGAGGCAGCCACATGGGAAGAGAGAGAACCAGAGCATGGCGGGGCCAGGGTTCTTGATTCATAGCCCTCTTATGGTTGAAATCTGACATATTCCCCGGAGGAGGATCTTGGCTGTAATCTTGGTGGTCAGTCATGGGATATTAAGAGATGGTGTAACCTACAGGACTGAGGCCTCATTGTAAGGAGTTCACTCAAATTGTAAATGCACAAGGTATGTTGAAGCCCATCCTCTCTGTCTCAGTTTCTTCATCATTTTAAAGTGAGCTTGCTTGTAAATCAAAGTCTGTGAGAATTAGGGTGATTCCTTTACTATCACTAACAGAGGAATTTCCTTATTGCCATAATGTTGGCTGATGTATCCAAACTTCTAGGTATCTGGAATGGGTTCCCTCAGTGACCTAAATACTTCATTATATGTTATTCCTCTTAAAAATTTCAGACCTTCCATGAACAGCACCATAGTGAGGAATGAGTGTCTTACATATGAATCCATAGACATATGTAACCCATATCCAAATCACACAGGTGTATCTCTAGGTACAAAAGAGGTGTGAAATTGTAATTCTGATATATTCGTATATTTAGAGTTATGTAAGCATGTTCATAGATATTCACAGACAAATAATTTCTAGAATTAGCAAAACAAAAAGAGGTGTTTGTCTTTGCTGTTATACAATTAGGTCAGTATATTTGGTTGATTAGTAAATTTTCATTTCCAGAAAATATTTTAATTGGAAATAGATTCTTCTCTCAGACCTTTGACTGAAGTTTGTCTTCTATCCACTCCTCCCAGATTTCCCCAGCTTTCTCTCTCCCACAGTTCTACTCCCCATCCATCTCCTTTCTGAAAAGTGTAGGCACCCAAGAGAAAACAACCAATCATGACAAAAAGCCCTCATGCCAAGGCTGGACATGGAACCCAACAGGAAGAAAAGAATTCCAAGACCAAGCAAAAGATTCAAGGACCCATATGCTCCATCAAGCTATCAGCCACAACACATGCACAGAGGACCACTTGCATACAGCTGCAGCCCCCACGCTTGCCTCGGTGAGCATATATATGCCCTGCTAAGTTTATTTAGTGGGTGGTGTTTTCTTGGGTCCTATTCCTGCAGACTCTTTCAATCTTTTTGCCCCCCTTTCTGTGGGATTCCCTGAACTCATAGGAGAGGGACTCTCTTGCCAAATACTATCTGACTGCCAGAGGAAGCATCGTTGATGAAGACTGAACAAGGCACCAATTTATAGTATCATTTGTTTTTGTTTTATTTTGTTCTGTTGCTGTTAATTTTAGACCAGTTGTATTTGGTTCTTCCCTAAGTTTATTGAGAATCCAGCCTCCAGATCCTGAGCATCAAAGCAGTGTTGGGCATTGGCTTCCTCTCATGGAGTAGAATTCAAGATGAATTGGAGGGTTTTTGAATTTCGCCACAAGTTTTGTTCCACCATTTTCACAGTACATCATGCATGAAAGACATACTGTAGGTCTAAAGTTTTATGGCTGGATTGGTGTTCAGAACTCTTTTTCAGTAGCCTGCAGATTGCCTTCCCTCAACAAAGAGACTAGAAAATCAGGATGAGGTCTCCATGCAGACACCAGATTGATCTCTCCACATCCAATAAGCTGTATGTTATTTTGTCCTCAGCAAAGGGGGTCTCACTATCAGTGTCCTAGGATCAGTGTGGGTTGTTTGGTTATTTCTGCTGTAACTGCTCAGCCAGCAACTCAAGAAAATGCAAGCCAGTCCCATCACTTAGCACCTTTCTAGGTTACAAGAGATAGTTCAAATACTGTATTGAATAAATATGGAGAGAGAGAACAGTCTTGCCCTCTGCTATTCCTAATTTTACTGGTATAGCTTTGAGTGTCTCTCCATTGAATTTGATCTTAGCTGCCAGCTTCCTATGAATTCCTTTTATTATGTTTAGGAATGTCCCTTATATTCCTGATCTCATCATTTTTATGATGAAGGGGTGTTGAGTTTTGTCAAATGTCTTTTGTGCATCTAAGGAGATGGTCATGAATTTTTCCCTGTTCAGTTCGTTTATATTCTGGATTACATTAAATGATTTTTGGTTTTTGAATCACCCCTGCATCTCTGGGATGAGGCCCAATTGATCATGGGGGATAATCTTTTCATTGTAATCCTGCATTCAGTTTGCAAGCATTCTATTGAGTATTTTTGCCATCTATGTTCATTAGATAAAGTGGTCTGTAATTGTCTTTTTATGTTGATAATGTGTTTTAGGTATCCAGATAACTTTTGTTTCATAAAATGAATTGAGCAATTCTTTTCTGATTCAATTTTGTGGAATAATTTGAGGAATGTTGACATCTTGTTTTCTCTATATATGGTGATTGAACAAGTTTCTATATGTAGTATTATAGCTTGGTATCTGTGGCCATTTTGAGTATGAAGCACATCTGCTCAGGCCCTCATGAGTTTTAGTGTCTTCACTGAGAAGTCTGGTGTCATTCTAATTTGTCTTCCTTGATTATTTTCCCTTGCAACTTTTAATATTCTTTCTTTTTTCTGTATGTTTAGTGTTTAGATTATCATGTGATGAAGGTACTGTCTTTTTTCATCCAATCTATTTGGTGTATCTTGTGCGTATTTAGACATCTTCTCCTTCTTTGTGTTGGGAAATTTTCATCTATTATTTTGTTCAAAATAATATTTGGGTGATTGAGCTGGTATTTTTCTCCTTCCTTTATTCATATTATTCTTATATTTTGCCTTTTATAATTTCCCAGATTTCCTGAGTGTTTTTTGTCAGGAAGTTTTTATATTTTCTTTGATTCATTTGTAAGTTTCTTCTATTATGTCTTCAGTCACTGGGTTTCTCTCCTACCCTTCTTGAATTCTGTTGAAGATGGCCTCTGTATCTCCTGTAGATTTTTCATTTCTTGAACTTCCTCAGTTTTTTATTTCTTTCTTGCTTCTATTTCCATTTTTAGGTCTTGAGCAGTTTTACTCATTTCTTTCTACTCTTTATTTATTTCTTGGCTTTTTAAAATAAATAAAAGGATTCTTCGCTGTTTGTTTGTTTTTCACGGGTGTATTCCAGGTTTGTTCATTTCATCCTTAATGACTTCAACAATCATGACACAGTTGAATTTAAAGATCTTTTCTTCTACCCTAACTATATTGGAATATTCAGGGCCTTGTGTGGTTGGGTAGCTAGGAACTAGTAGGAATTTATTGTACTGGCTGGTACTGTTTGTGTCTATTATGCTGTAGTCTAGGCATCTTGATTTGGTGTGGTTATTGGTCTAGATGCTGATTTCTCAGTTTGTCTTTGGTGAGTGGGTGTTTTCTTTCTTGGTTTATGTTTCTTCTATAGATTTTCAGAGTGCATGGTTGCTGTGTGTTGCTTGTGTTACTAGCCTGCTTGGCTGTTGTTTTGACAGGGAATGTCTGTTCATGCTGGGGACTGGAATTCAGTGAAGAGTGTAGGGAGGGAAGTCACTAAAGAATGGTCTCTAGGATTCACAGAAGTCATTGATTGGGTGGAAGGAAGACTGATGCTGTTATTCTATTGCAGTAGTATGAAATGGACTGAGGAGTTGTGTTCAGGGGAACAAAGTAAAAGGAAAAGACACAAGGGAAGCCTATCTTGTCTTCTGGCAGGCTGGATCCATGGTTGAACTGAGGGGTGTCTTTTGAGTTGGGGGCTGGGCACAATGACAATGGGGGAGGAAGGCAGGGAAGGGGGAGATTTTCAGGAGGTTTGGAGGAGGTAGTAGTTTGGGTCTGCTGGAGGAACAAAGCAATTGAAACAGGTCTATAGCATCTTACTTGGTTTTCTGGAAGGTGTACCCTGTTGATTTCCAAAAAAATTCAGAAGTTATATTTTAAAATGCACAAAGAAAATTTTACAATATCTGATACTCTTTCCAACCATGCCACAAAAGACATATCTTGTAAAAATATGGAAATGACTTACCATGCAACCCAGCACTCTGGGGAATTCCATCAGTAGGACATGAGAATTTTTGCACAGCAGAGATTTCTGCCTTGGTTTAAGGGCATGTGATGGTTAGTCAATCTTCTCTTCACTATCATGGCTCAATAACTAAGATAAAAAATATACCCTGCTTCTGAAAACAGAAAAATATGTACCAGATTCTGATGTAATCTAAAATATTCACTGACTGAAAGAAGAGACAAACCAAAGGAGAGTTTTCATAATGGATATGCTGTAGACCAAGTTCTTTGAGTTTATTTTTTGTTTATGAAGCCCATAGATGATGAACTGTTAGAATCAAGACATGAAAGAAGTCAACCACAGTTTTTGACAAACAGCCAGAAGAATGTGATTCGTCTTTACTGTCCCAGGCACATGCACTTTCAACTGAACAGGTGATAACTCCCAGGACCTCAACCTTATTCAGGAAATCATGCTCAACATCTTCTCTGCAATGGAATTCTAAACCTGCACACTGTATATAAATAGACTATAGTATGCTGTATGACACAGCTCTTCCTCACGAGAGCAATCGTCCATTTATAGCATAGGGTACATTCCCGTTTTTTTTCCATTTCCCCATTCATAAAGTAGGAAAGGAATCTGGAAAGATATTATCAATACTTTGTCTGTTCTTTAGTTACTAATGTTCTGTTTCACAATAGAATGATGATTCAAAGTGAATACTAAACAGAGTTATCATATTGCTAATTCAAATCTGAATTTGCTAAACTCCGTCAAAATAAAAGGCAACATTCATAATAAGATACATTAAATAAAAGCATTTAGCACATTTTCTGTATGCTTTTTTTACAGGGAGTTTCAATTTCTCTTTCTTACCAATATCAACATGTCTTGGCTCCTTTGATTGTTGCTGTATTTTGAGGGCCATGCTTCCTATCCACAAGTATTAGCTCCGAGGAATAATCCTCTGTTCTATTGACCACTTTACTATTTCCATATGAACCTGCCTTTGGTCTCTCCACAAACATTAGTCCTGGATAGGACATCCTCTGTTCCAATGCAATGATTATTGTGGGTCTCTAAATGTATCCACCCCACTTCTATGTATTACTGACCTGTTCACACATTCATTAGTCTTAAGCAAGAAATCTCCTATTCTAATGATTACTGACTCTCTCCACATTCACTGGCACTGTCTGGTACAGTTGCCATCTGATATTTCTAGGCAGATATTTTTTTTCTCAAGCTACCACTGTTAGCATACTTTATTGGTTTGTTTAACGCGTTGTCATACACTCTTGTTTTAATTACGCAGAAGGACAACAGAAACCAGATGGTAAGTTGTAATGAAAATGAGCCAAACATTTATAAATAGAGAGAAAATATCAGGAAAGAGTTATATTTCATATTCATGCTCAACTGGTTCTGTCTTGTTCCATTTCGTCCCTGTGGAGTTCAGGCCTGTGTCCTCCTGAAAGCTGTCAGGGCACACCTGCTTCTCCATCATTCTTCTTAACACTCAGTAGTAATATATCATCTGTTAAGAAATGCAAAATTAATTGTCTTTCACTGGCTTCTTATATTAAAAAAATCATGAATTTACATTTTTCATTGTGTGATAACATATTTGGATTTATTGGACATATTACTTCCTCATCCTTGTTCGATTTTAACTGACTTTAAAATTTTGTAATCTTTGTTATGTTTTCTTTAAAATATATTATTTAATGCAAGAGTTTTCTTCTTATCAATGACTTGAATTTCTTTGGTTTGCCTCTTAACAATTTCTGACTCTTTCAGAAGAAATATTCACTATTGCTGTACGACCCATCACCCCTTCTGTTATGACAGTTCTCTCCTTGTAATGGATTCAAAGTTACACAGTCACCTGTCAATATGAAAACAACATCCCAAATATTCCTAGAATGGCATGTGTGTAACATTTCTTTCTATACTAAAATAAAAATCTAAAGACTGTAACTTATGTATGTGATTTGTTTTTCACAATTACTTGAATCATGGTGTCTATATCCCTGGCAGAATGGAGGTATCCCTTTTACACAGAATATCTCTGTATCCGTACAAGGTAATTTTAATACGTTAATATCATTAGCTTTTTTATATAATCCAAGTAAATAAGATAATCTTTTTGGTCAATCTTAGTCATATATCATTAAGTTTTTGCTGTTGCTAAAATTAACTGATTTATAATGTTTCTTTGATAAGAATTTGCAAACAAGCTAGAAATATATTAGGTTACTTATTTATTCTCCTATTGAGATATTCCTGGGCTATTGAAGTTCTCGTGTGAATAACTATCAATATCTGTTTACAGTATTTACTATGAGTATGTAGTTTCACCTTCCTTAAATAGATGACTGGGAATGTGGCTGAGTTATAGCATACATAACTATTTAGTTATGAATTTAAAGACTCTCTAGAAATGACATTATTCTCCTACTGGGCTGTGCAAAGAGCCGACGATAATTCATAAATGCTCAGGAGTCTCTCTCTCCCAATAAAAACTTTTATAATGAAAATGGACAGCCAGCATGTTCAGTCAAATTATCCCTTCCCATCATCAACTCTAACTTTTGAAGCCATCTCTTCTTTCCTTCATTTTAGCTACATGAGCAGAGCCTTTGTTTTGCTCTGAGAGCTGATAACATTGATTACAGAATCACTGTGGTTACAGGGCATTCACATAGCCTCACACATACTGCAGTGTCAGTTTAAGCTTGCTATTTCATGATGAAGTGTAAAGGTCAATGATGTCAAGGGCGTTGGAAAGAAGAGAAATGAAAACGTTAATGATTCTTGGAGAATGATTAAAGAGAAATGCTTTGAAACTGCTCATGCTTGAATGCATTAGAAGCTGTATAAATAAAGACAGGCTTAGCTAGTTGGGGCCATCAGTTTGAATGACAATTGGTATTCAGACTCCTCATTTTTCACTGACTTCAAACACCCTTCCTGTGGCACAAGAACCCAGCTGGAGCTGGATTCCAGCATCTCATTAGAACAGAATTGCCAAGACATGGAAGACCTTCCGTTTGACACTAGTTACCAGCACAGTGAGTGTTTCCCACACTGTTCTTCTTTAGCCTCTAACTTAGTTGTTTTTCAGCCACTGTGATAAAAGATACTGACTCAACAGTTCATTGGAGAAAGATTTGTGTGGGCTCAGTGTTGCAGGGTACTGTGTTCCATCAATATTTGCTTCAGGAGCTGACATTGCATCCAAAGTCAGTAGGAAAATAGGAAGGAATGCTGGTGCTCATTTTACTTTCTCCTTTTATTCCTTTCAGGATCCTGGCTCCATAGGAAGGTTCTACCCATGTTGAGTGAAATGTTTTCTTACCTCAGTCATCCAAATCTAGACAGTCCTTTCCAGGCATGTCTCCTGGGTGTTTCTATTTCCTGTCAAGTAGACATTATTAACCATTGCAATAACTTTATGTTCCCTGATTACAGTCACCCAGTCAGCAGCAGAGACTGTCAATGGTGAAGAACATTCAAGTTGATAATTCCAAGAATGATGCTTGAAAGGAACCCTGGCCCTTGAGTTAATGTCTATAGTTCTCAATGGAGGTGATTAAACTCAGAACCCACATGAAAGTGGCCAGGATATTTAGCTTACAAACTTAGTGTGTCCATATAAACTTATCTTAAATTTATATTGTTACCTCATTTAAACAAGTAGTATTTTCTTCTATTATACATTTTAAGAATTAGAGATTACCATTTATGATACTATTAATAAAAACAAAACCAGACATCCTGTTATGGAAAGGGAAAATTTCATGGGTCCCTACGTCTACTCAAAGAACTATAAAAACTTGTCAAAGAGGGAGAAATAGTTGTCTCGAGAAATGTGCTCCCTATCTGGGTATTGAGTTTCAATTGGTAATGTCTGAAATCGCACATGTACAAAGACATTACACAGAGTCAGTGAGTTACATTTACATGTCTATGCATATGTAGGAATAACAACTGAAGAGACAGAATCCTTGAATTAGAGAGAAAGCAGGAACAGGGTATACAAAAATGGTGAGATGGAAGAGAGTGAAGAAGGAAGATATTCAATTTCATTTAAATTTAATAAAAAGGTAAAGAGACCAGAAAAGAAAAAACTGGTTTAATGCTGCTAAAAGACTTAGTTTCTATGTTTTATTTAACTTATAATAAAATCAATAGTTCATAAACATAAGAAAAGTAAGAAGTTAAGCATTGGTATGTAGAAATATTACTCATACCTTAAAAGTTAGAAATAAGAAAAGGAGCAATATTTTTATAGTAACATACCACCCAGAAGGGTATTTTTATATATCACATATGCAAGTTTTAGATGGCTCTGATATGTATATAGAACAAACACTGTAAAAGCAAGTGCACATGACATCTTCAAATGTGTGACCCCTTTCCACCTTGAATCTATTCCAAATGTCACACAAGTAATAATTCTATACTAAAGGTTGGATAGGCACTTGTATGCTCATGAAAAATTGATTTTATTGACCCTATGAAACCATTCCTAAATAAATTGTAGCCCATATTTCTTTTAGTCTGTAAAGCAAGTTCTGATTTTAAAAATACTTTCATATAGGAAAATTCTAGGATTTCAGCATACCAAGGGTTTGTCGTTGAAAATATACAATACACTGCATTCTCTGGGTTCAGTTTTGATAAATTCTGTAACTAAAACAGCCACATTTGGACAGCTTGCTTTTGTGTTTGGTGGTTGTCTTGTGTCTTTCCATTTTTTGGCAAATGGGATATCCTATACTCCAGTCTGGCCTCCAATCCCCTATGTAGATTAGGATATTGTTGAAATTCTGATCGCTCTGCCTCTGTAGTCTGAGTGTTGTCATTGCAGATGTGTACACCATAGCTAACTAGAGCAATATCATACTACAACACAACAGTACCTTTGGTTTAATGAAATCATGTCTATTTACTATTATTTTTTAGGAATAGATACCACTTTTGGAAGTTTAAAAATCTTAGTGTGTGTGTGTGTGTGTGTGTGTGTGTGTGTGTGTGTGTGTATGTGTGTGTGTGTGTGCGTGCACCAATTGAATGGGATGGAAGTATATACTGATGATTGAGGGCCTTCTTATCATTCATTCACAAGACTGGGCATTCAGTACACAGCACTGAAACAACATGCAAACACTCTCCCATTATCCCCCATGGCCCTGTTCAGTCTGTTCATGATCATTCTGGACTCTCCTTGATGTCTCTGACTCTGGCTACTTTTCCCCACATATCTATAACAAATTTTCTCCTTCACCATACCTAGGAGCAGGCATATCCTTTATGCTCCTTTTTATTTCTATTTTTCCATTCACTGGGAAGATGCATGCCCATGAAACATCATATGAAGCAATGTGCCAAGACTGACAGTAATAATGATGGGAAATTATATTGAAACTATGAGAAGTCACAGCATCACTGAAGATCCATTTTTGTTGTGCAAATGATATGTTACAGGTAAAGTGTCATAGGGTATTTCAGCAGATTGAAAAGTATAGTGATAAAAACATGTTTGTGTGTTCCTATTGTATGGAGGCAACTGTTCTACAATGACCATGGAAATTACAGATCCCCATCCCCTGAATCCATGTTATAGGTTATACACAACTGAAATTGTTATTTGCCCCATACTTTGACATCATGCTATTTATCAGATTGCTACTTGGTTGCCTTGACAACTGCACGCATAAATTCTGAACCTTGAAGTTAGCCTTCTTACAACAGAAATACTTCTGCTTTTTTTCTTAAAAATGAGAGATTCTGTTCAACTAAGCACTCATAGTAAACATGATACTGATGGACAGTTTGTGGCTATTTTGCCTAATGATTTCCATGTGATTATGTTTGTTTTATAACTGCTTGCAATTATTTAAACTGAGGTAAAGAGTACCATTGAGGCTTCTGATGCTGGAGATGAATGAGGAAAACTTTTTTTTTCACAACATGATTCAGCTCCCAGAAATGCCTTACCTGATGCTTAGTGTCTGATCTTACAGAATATTGATGTGAAAAGAAACCATTGAGTTAGAGGTCACATACCAGACAACTTACTTTGGAAGCACTTTAGCCAGAATGAATAAATATTCCACTCAGCAATTTTTATCATGAAAATACTTAATATAACAGTGCAAATTCATATATATATATGTCTGTTTGTGTGTGTGTGCGCGCACACGTGTGTGTTTATAATTGTAGGACACACACAGAGTAAACCCTACAATTTATGATAAGCAAAGGAATTACCTCTGAAAGAAAGCTTTTAATTTTATGCTACCTCTCATTTTATAGGTTTCAGAAATAATAAACTTTGACACTTTTCAAGTTTCATTTACTATCATGACGTTATCATGAATTTAAGTTGCCCATCGTGTGCTTTTCCATAGTGTGGAAATAGTGAGATTTTTAGAAGCAGGGAGAATTCATTTAATAACCTAATAAGACACCACCCGATATCAGATAATTTTCAAATTATGTACTTCACTCAACTCAAGAACCTTGTACAGGACAAAAATATTATATCTAAATCATCTGGCACAAAATAGATCCAAATCAATTACCATGATCTCAATTTAATAGAAGACAAAGACTATTTCAAAAAAGATCAAATTGAAATAAAATGTTTTTGGCTCTCTGCTCCCCCCTGTTCTAGACACAACCGCATCTCTTCGTGCAGTGCCAGCCTCGTTCCTGAGACACAATGGTGAAGGTCGCAGGTGAAAAGATTTGGCCATATTGGATGCCTGGTAATCAGGGCTATCGTCACTTCTGGCAAAGTGGTCATTGTAGACCACCAATGACCCTTTCATTGCCTTCAACTACTTGGTCTAAATGTTCCAGTATGACTCTACCCATGGCAAGTTCAAAGGGTTAGTAAAGGCTGAGAATGGGAAGCTTGTCATCAACGGGAAGGCCATCACCATCTTCCACGAGCAAGGTCCCACTAACATCAAATGGGATGATGTTGGTGCGGCTGATGCCCCCATATTTGCGATGGGTATCAACCATGACAAGTAGTTCAAGATTGTCAGCGGTGTGTGTTGCAACACCAACTGCTTAGCCCCCCTGGACAAGGTCCTCCAGGGAATAAGAAGCCCACGCTGGACCATCCATCCCCAGCAATGACTCAAGGAAGAGAGAAGCCCTGGCTGCTGAGCAGTCCCTGCCCAACAACCCCTACTCTGATCATCTCCCTCACAATTTACATCCCAGACACCGAGAATAAGGAGGGGCTTAGGGAGCCCTACTCTCTTGAATACCATAAATAAAATAAAATAAGGGAGTCATGCTTACGCCTGCCATCTTGGAAAAAAAAACAATACCCATACCATAACTAAGGTATGTCTTTATCTGAAGAAAAATAATTATTGGTTAATGAAACCTGTAATGGATTACAGAATGCTGGGTGATATATTTTCTTTTAAGTATTTATTTAGCAAAAATAATGTGTCTGTGACCTCATATGAATTGAGTTGACTTTCGTGTGGCTTTCCATTTACTCTCAGAAACGTTAGCACTGTGTGGTATTGATTTCCTCTACCAAAGGCTATATTTTTATTAAATTAATAATACTAAATAAGATAAGCTTTTCAGAAATGGAAAAGACTAGATTTTATAAAATATTAAAAGTAGTTGAAACACAAAAATAGTAAGAAACAGAATTTAAAGATTATGGAGTCATTCACTAATGTTAATATGATCTTAAATTATTTAAAAGGAAAAATCTTTCTGTTGATTTTGAAATATGCATTTTTTCACATATCACTAAGTTTGTTTAATATTGCCTCAGTAACTTAGTAACCTTAGGAATGACTAAGATAAAAAATGACTGCTTTATAATTATTGCTTTTGTTTGACTGTGAGAAATCTATAAAACCAATTACATTTCACATTTTTCATATCCAAAAGAGAGTGATCATGAAACATAACTCATAATTGTTTAAATTTGAGTATCAATGTGAAAATCTTTACCTTTAGCTACTACTAGTAAGTATTTAATGGGTCATTGTTAACTAGAGATACCTACAGCTATCCTGTTTAAGCTGGATTTTTAAGTTTCAATACAATAATTGCTACACTAATACAGATTTTTGAGTTTTGGTCCTTATTTGCATAGTATACAAGGCCTCATCGGGTGTTTTACTATTTATTTTATTATTTTTGTTTATTATTGTTTTACTTGCATGTGTGGATGTCTTCCACCTGTTTTCCCATTCCCCGGACCCATTGAAGCCAGATGAGTGTGTGAGGTACCCTGAAACTGGAACTATGTCTAGCTGTGAGACACCATGTGGGTACGGGGACATGTACCATGGTGATCTGCAAAGACAGCAACTTCTCCAAACTTCTAAGCTATATTTTCAATCCTTATATAAGACTTTGAGGTACATGGTCTTTCTTATTTTTACATGAGTTAATGACATTTCTCTTATAATTTCGAATCCTAAACCACAACATTCCATTTTAAGTTTCAACAGGAAATTCACTATCAGAAACATTTGAGATGAATAATATTACAGACTTTTGCATTTACCCCCAAGTCTGTATGATGCTCTTCACCAATACCAAAGTGGAGAGTGCTGAGGAACAAGAAAAGGAAGAGTTTCCATAGTTGTTAAGCATCCCTTACATGCACACATAGTGGATAAGATTCTCTTAGTCAAACTTGGAAAGTTTACAGAGAAATGCACAGCGGACAGGACCATTTCTGTACAAGTATCTTAACCTCCTCACTAAGTACTGAAGTGATGTGATGACACACCTTCATTTGGTTCCTGCGCTACTCACAATGCCTCCATTCTCTCCCTCATGTGTTTTCCATGTCTCTGAGTTATCACAATTACTAAGTTTTCTACCTGAGTTGTACTGAGAATTTTGCAGGAGGTTCTTGGACTTATACTGTATAATATTAAGTAAGGACACAAACCTGGGGGGTGACAAAAAAATCTATACTCTCCTTCATATGTGGATCCTTGACTATTGTGCATATATATTTAAATGTGTATTTAAATCTAGACCAACATGTAGAAAGGAGCTTGAGAAAAGTATTAGGTAGTGAGGAAGGACTGGTTACAGATGATGAATAGGAGTCATGCAAAAGTATATAAAGTTAACTGTTTTTCTACCTCTAAATGCTCGTTGATTTTTCATTTTTGGTAGTGGGCAAGTGCACAAAAATATGTTTGATAATTAAAGTATAAAATTCAATGTGAAGCTCCACAGCTTCAAAATGGCTTTTATAACTGTATAGAAGTTCCCTGAGATTAAAATACTTTAAGTCTCATTAATTTTGGTACATGGTGTTTTTTTATTTTCAAGTCTCATTAATAAAGTTTTAGTTAGACAGAGTTCTGTACATGAATTTATATCAGTCTATGCTCAATGCACATCTAATATATTTCATTTTACTGTCATTAGCTGGCTTAAAAATAACTTAAAATATTCATTGATTAAATTTGTCTGGTAAGGACTAGAGTTTTAAAGGCTCACAACTCAAACATCCAAAACTTTATTGCTGTTTTATAATTTACATAAGGCAACTTAATGTACAAACACTTTCATTATTCTACAAAATTATATATAGTATCATTATCAACTGAGGTTTTCTATATTTACTGCTAGCTAGAATTTCTCCTTACACCTTGTCCTTTAGAATTCGGTTTACCCCTGTCAAACCCAGAAGGTCAGGAAATAAACAGCCCCAATGGGTCATCTTAAACTTTAGAAAAGTGAATATTTACATTACTGGATAAGCCTTTAATTAATAGTCATTTGAAATTAACATTTCATATTATCTGAAAGTTGTAGTTCAGGATAAAAAGGCAACAGTAAAACAACATCTTATATAGCATCAAACATTTGAAGGCTTTCATGTGTAAATTTCATCACATTGGCCCAAGTGTTCTTCCTACAACTGAGTAGTCAGACTTACTTAATTCTTTACAGTTAGTTTCCTTCATTTACATAGAATAACCTTCTCCAAGACAATAAAGCATTAACTCTCAATCTGTGATATAGTGAGTTATGGGGAATGTTCTTCTGTATGTTATAAATATGTTTCTCATATTGGTTGATGAATAAAGCTGTTTCAGACAATGGACAGGTAGGAGCTATCCATGCAGGAAGCATAGGTGAGGCATCCAGACTAGGAAATTTGTGGGAGGAGGAATGTAGAGGTTGTGAGTATTGAAGGAGACACCATGTAGCTACCAAGACGGTTGAATGCTTGGAGATTCTCGGGTAAGCCAAGACCACATGAAGATTTACAGATGAATAGAAACGGATTAATAACTTAAAAAGAGATAGCCAATAAGAAGCCTTAGCCATCATCCATATAGTTTATAATTAACAGAATCCTCTGTGTGTTTATTTGGGACTAAATAGCTACGGGACCAAGCTGGATAGAAACTTCCATCCAGAGTTGAGCATATGGCCTTAGTTGATTCAAACTAAAAGCTTGATGTTTCCAGTGTATTGAGCTTGTTCTGTATTGTCCCTTTGCTATTGTCAGCCATGTGTAACTGTGTGCGTGTTTGCATGTTTTATAGGCTTGTAGTGTGTTAAATTCCCAGTCCTTTATAGATTCTTTAGCTGAATAAGGTGCAGATAAGATTTTCTACACCTGAAATGTTGCAGCATGTCTTGTGTGTCAAACACTATGTTTTGAAGAAATTCCTATGTTAGTATTTTCTTTTTATTTTGATGCAAGCAGATATATTTGAAATTATTTACATTTGTATTTTGTGGTGACAGAAAGGAAGGAAATAAAGTTATCTTGTCTCATTTAATGTTCAAGGGTTAGAGGCACCATAGGACAATAAATATGATCATTTATGGATAGGCATTTTTCTGTATAGATTTCAACAGTAATATTGCTCATCTTGGGGTACTTTCTGGATCTTTGGTGTCCGGAGTTTCATTTTAGAACTCACTTAGCCTCTTTGTTTAGACAACCCCTCCTTCTTCCTTAGATGGAACTACCATGCCCTAGTGACAAGTGCTCTTTGTGGATTGCCAAGAGGTCTCTGTATTCAAAGATAGATATAATTGGATTCACAGTACTCTAACAATCTAGAGTATCATCTTCATCTTAATCATGAATGTGCTTCAAACTCAAGACAATTAGCTATGAAACGTAATTTGCTCACAGGTCCTGGAATTACAGATGAAATCATGAGGAGATTGTTATTCTGCCAGAATTGAAGTCCCCCCTCACACACACACAACATGATAAAACTTCAAAAAGTTAAGGTATAACAATGACCTTTACCTCAGTGTTGTCTACCCCTAGTCTGTTGGGAGAAACTTTAACACATAAGACGATTCCAGCAACATGCTCTCTGTAACAGGATGATTGAGGCCAAATGAGGTCATACTGGTGGGACGCGAATCCAACAAGGTAACGTTCAGGAAAAACAGAAAAGATAAGAAAAAGAAGGAGTACAGGGTGAAGGACAGGGCTTAGAGGACAGGAAGTAGCAGCTTTAAGTTTATGAGCACAGAAAAATATGTCATTTCAAAATTTTATATGAATGTGCATAGTTTCTAACAGGCTTCATTCATTCTTTTCAATGTGTTTGAGGTTCTTCAACTTTTCTAATATTAATTATTGAGCATCAATATGCAGCATAAAAATAATTTGTTTTTGATAAAACAAATAAAAATATTTTATTGTCATTTTTTTGAGCCTCTGTCCCCTGCCTCCATTTTTGTTGCAGTGAGAAGTACTGTAATAGAAAAACCTGAAGACATAAATTCTCTGTATACACCATCAGTGGGAATTCTTTCCTCCTGTGTATGTTGCAGGCAGCCCAAGTGTCAGACAGTTTCAGCAGGGATATTTTTCTGTTCTGACTTGGAGTTTCAACAGAAATACAGGGAAGTGAGAATATCTATAGAAATACTGACCAATTCTTTCTCCTCTGTTATTCATTCATGGTGTTAATTCTCATCACAGTGAGTCCACAATTCAGTAAGGGAAATTATTAAAATACTCATAGTAAGATAATTTAGATTCATAGACAGAAACAGAATTTTCAGAGTTTGTGTTCTCTATAGGGGTATATTTCACAGGTCAGCATTCCAAATTCCTCAAGCCCTGACTTTACTAGTATATTCATAAATACCCAAACACATCCCCTGTCTGTGGAAATAAACATGCAACAATGATAGGAAGGGTTAAACAGCTACATTTGGGGAGTAGTTGTTAATAACATAGTTTAAACCCTGATTACTTAGGACAGCTTATAGCAGATAATATTCAATGTGTAACACCAAGTGGCACAGACTAGTATCTTTTGGACTTGACCTAACTTCTTGATAAATGACCAAAATTCTTTGAAACGCATGCCACTAACTGGGATCAAATAAATTTTAAATGATTCCATGACCTCAACAGGTCTGTGTTATTAATATTCCCAAAAGAAGTGTCAGAAATAGATGTGTTCACATAATTTCAAAAGCAGTTTGATATCCAAACACTATTTTAAAAACTTGGTTTTTTTTACATTGTTTAAATTTTAAATAGCTTGTGTTACATGTCATTCCCAGTTCCCTCTCCCTCCCATCCTCCCGCACGCCCCCATCCCCCCATCCTCCCACCCTATTGCCAATTCCTTCCACATAGGGGATACAGTCTATCATTTCATTCAGGGGTAGGGTCCAGGCACTTCCCTAAGAGTCCAGGCAGAGAGAGAAACCCTCTTTGTGTTATGGACAAACGATGTCTGTTAGTATTCAAGGGATAAACACTCATCCACTGCTCAGGAACCCATAGGTAGTCCAGGCCTCCTCATTAACTCTCACATTCAGGGGGTCTGGATCGGTCCCATGCTGGCCTCCCAGCTGTCGGTCTGGGGTCCAAGAGCTCTCCCCTGTTCAGATCAGCTGTCTCTGCTGGTTTTGCCAGCCCATTCCTTGCCAATTTGCTTATCACTCCTCTCTCTCTCTCTGTCACTGGGTTCCTTGGGTTCAGTTCAGTGCTTAATTGTGTGTTTGCCTCTGCTTCCATCAGTCACTGGATGAAGGCTCCCGGATGGTTATAGACATCAAGTTCATTATCAGGAATGGGCATTCGAGGTGGTCTCTCCACTATTGCTTAGCTTGCCAGTTGGTGTTATACCTTTAGATCACTCGAGGTCACTCTGGTGCCTGATCTGTATTCGATCCTATGATTCCCTCTTCCCCCTATTCTACCCCCACCCCCTCAACTTCCTGTTCCCCCATGACCAACTCTCTTCCTCTTCACCCCCTCTCTTCTTCCCAGGTCCCACTCCCCCCCACCCCTCACCGTGTTCCCCATCCATTCAGGGGATCTTGTCTCCATCCTCTTCTCTTGGGTACTATGCATATATACCTATCTTTTAGGCTCTTTCCTGTTTCCCAGACTCTCTATCAGTGCAAGTGCAGACTGGCACTAACCTGATCTATGTCTAAAATCCATATATGAGTGAGAACATACCATGTTTGTCTTTTTGCGACTGGGTTACCTCACTCAGGATGGTTTCTTCCCGTGTTATCCATTTCCCTACAAATTTCAAGATTCCATTTTTTTTTTCTGCTGAGTAATACTCCATTGTGTAAATGTACCACATTTTCTCTATACACTCTTCAGTTGAGGGGCATCTAGGTTGCTTCCAGGTTCTGGCTATTACAAATAATGCTGCTATGAACATAGTGGAGCAGATGCCCTTGTTGTATGAACTTGCCTCATTTGGATATATGCCTAAGAGTGGAATTGCTGGGTCTAGTGGTATATTAATTCCCATTTTCCTATGGAATCTCCATACTGATTTCCAAAGAGGCTGTATGAGTTGGCACTCCCACCAGCAGTGGAGGAGCGTTCCTCTCTCTCCACATCCTCTCCAGCATAAATTGTCTTCGGTGTTTTTGATTTTAGCCATTCTGACAGGAGTAAGATGGTATCTCAGAGTTGTTTTGATTTGCATTTCCCTGATGGCTAAGGATGTTGAGCACTTTCTTAAGTGTCTCTTGGCCATTTTAGCCTCCTCTACTGAGAATTCTCTATTTAGCTCTGTACCCCACCTTTTAATTGGATCCTTTTGTGTTTTGGAGACTTGTTTCATGAGTTCTTTGTAAATTTTGGAGATTAGCCCTCTGTCAGATGTAGGGTTAGTGAATATCTTTTCCCATTCTGTGGCCTGCCTTTTTGACTTTTTGACTGTGTCCTTTGCCTTACAGAAGCTTTTTAGTTTCATAAGGTCCCATTTGTTAATTGTCGATCTAAGTGCCTGTGCCACTGGTGTTATGTTTAGGAAGTGGTCTCCTGTACCAACTCGTTGAAGAGTATCTCCCACTTTCTCTTCTAAAAGTTTCAGTGTGGCTGGATTTAAGTTGAGATATTTGGTCCATTTGGACTTAAGTTTTGTACAAGGCGATAAACATGGATCTATCTGTAGTCTTCTGCATACCAGTACCCAGTTATGCCAGCACCATCTGTTGAAGATACTTTCTTTTTTCCATTGTACAGTTTTAGCTTCTTTGCCAAAAATCAAGTGTTCATGGGTGTGTGGGTTAAAATTAGAGCTTTCGATTCGCTTCCATTGGTCTACCTGCCTATTTTTGTGCCAATACCAAGCTGTTTTCAGGACTATAGCTCTATAATAGAGCTTGAAGTCAGGTATGGCGATGCCTCCTGAAGTTCCTTTATTGTATATGAATGTTTTAGCTATCCTGGGCCTTTTGTTTTTCCATATAAAGTTGATTAATGTTCTTTCCAGGTCCTTGAAGAATTGTGATGGAATTTTGATAGGGATTGCATTAAATCTGTAGACTGCTTTTGGCAAGATTGCCATTTTTATTATGTTCATCTTACCAATCCAAGAGCATAGCATGGGAGATCTTTCCATTTTCTGGTATCTTCTTTGATTTCTTTCTTTAAAGACACAAAGTTCTTGATATACAGGTCTTTACTTTCCTTGGTTAACATTATCCCCAGATATTTGATGCTGTTTTTGGCTATTGTATAGGGTGATGTTTCTCTGATTTCTTTCTCAGTGACTTCATCATCTGTATATAATAGGGCCACTGATTTTTTTTTTAGTTTACCTTGTATCCTGCCACATTGCTGAAGGTGTTTATCAGCTCTAGGAGTAACCTTGCGGAGTTTCTTGGGTCACTTATGTAGACTATCACATCATCTGCAAATAGTGAAAGTTTGAATTCTTTTTTTTCCTATTTGTATCCCGTTTATCTCCTTTTGTAGTCTTATTGCTGTGGCTAGAACTTCGAGAACAATATTGAAGATATATGGAGAGAGTGGAAAGCCACGTCTTGTTCCTGATTTTACAGGAATTGCTTTGAGTTTCTCTCCCTTTAGTTTGATGTTAGCTGTTGGTTTACTGTATATTGCTTTTATTATATTCAGGTACATTCCTGTTATCCCTGATCTCTCTAGGACCTTTATCATGAAGGGGTGCTGGATTTTGTCAAAGGATTTTTCAGCATCTAGTGAGATGATCATGTGGTTTTTCTTTCGCAGATTGTTAATATGGTGGATTACATTGATAGATTTTCTAATGTTGTACCATCCCTGCATTCCTGGGATGAAGCCTACTTGATCATGGTGGATGATTTTTCTGATGTGTTCTTGAATCCGGTTTGCAAGTGTTTTATTGAGTATTTTTGCATCAATGTTCATGAGGGAAATTGGTCTGTAGTTCTCTTTGTTTTTTTTTTAATTTTATTTTCCAGTTTAAATTTAGATAAGAAACAAGGTTGCTTCACAAGTCAGTTCCAGGTCCCTCTCCCATTCCCTCCCTTCCTCCCGTGTCCTCCCCCCAACCACCCCCCCCCGTTATACCCTCATTTCCCCAGGGAGGGTGAGGCCCTCCATGGGGGTGTGTATAGTCTGTAATTTCATATAGGGCAAGGCCTAGACCCTTCCCCAAGAGTTCAGGGTGAGAGTGCACCTCAAATTGTTCTATGGGAGTCCAAAGTCTGTGTGTATACTTGGGATGGGAACTGATCTGCTGCCCAAGTCTCAATAGATTCCCTAGGCCTCTTCCCTGACACCCAGATTCAGGGTGTCTTGATCAGTCCCATGCTGGATTCCCAGGCTGATGCCTGCGATTCAAGAGTTAACCTTTGTCTGGTCAGCTGTTTCTGGGGGTTAAACCAACCCAGTCATAATCCCTTTGATCATCAGTCCTCCCTCTCTGTCACTGGCTTGAGTTCAGCTCAGTACTTATCCAAGGGAGTCTGCCTCTTCTTCGATCAGCCACTAAATAAAGTTTCTGTTTCCCAGACTCTCTGGCCATAGGATTGTAGGCTGGCAATCCCCAGATCTATGTCTAAACTCCATATATGAGAGAGTACATGCCATGTTTCTCTTTTTGTGACTGGGTTACCTCACTCAGGATGGTTTCTTCTAGTGTCATCCATTTGCCTGCGAATCTCATGATTCCATTATTTTTTTCTGCTGAATAGTACTCCATTGTGTAGATGTACCACATTTTCTCTATCCACTCTTCAGGTGAGGGACATCTAGGTTGCTTCCAAGTTCTGGCAATTACAAATAAAGCTGCTATGAACATAGTGGAACAGACATCTTTGTTGTATGAATGGGCATCTTTTGGATATATGCCTAAGAGTGGAGTTGCTGGGTCTAGGGTTATTCCCATTTTTCTGAGGAATCTCCATACTGATTTCCAAAGTGGCTGAACCAGTTGGCACTCCCACCAGCAATGGAGGAATGTCCCCCTTTCACCACATCCTCTCCAGCATAAATTGTCATTGGTGTTTTTGATTTTAGCCATTCTGACAGGAGTGAGATGGTATCTGAGAGTTGTTTTGATTTGCATTTCCAGGATGGCTAAGGATGTTGAGCACTTTCTCAAGTGCCTCTCAGCCATTTTAGACTCCTCCATTGAAACCTCTCTATTTAGTTCTGCAGCCCACTTTTTAATAGGTTCCTTTGGTGTTTTGGAGACATGCTTCTTGAGTTCTTTGTAAATTTTGGAGATCAACCCTCTGTCAGATGTGGGATTAGTGAATATTTTTTCCCATTCTGTGGGCTGCCTTTTTGTCTTGCTGACTGTGTCCTTTGCCTTACAGAAGCTTCTCAGTTTCAGGAGGTCCCATTTATTAATTGTTGATCTCACTGTCTGTGCTACTGGTGTTATGTTCAGGAAGCTGTCTCCTGTACCAATTCGTTCAAGGGTACCACCCACTTTCTCTTCTAAGAGGTTCAGTGTGGCTGGATTTATGTTGAGGTCTTTGATCCATTTGGACTTAAGTTTTGTGCATGGCGATAAACATGGATTGATCGGCATTCTTCTACATGCCAGTCTCCAATTACGCCAGCACCATTTGTTGAAGATGCTTTCTTTATTCCATTGTATATTTTTAGCTTCTTTTTTCAAAGATCACATGTTCGTACGTGTGTGGGTTAATACTTGGATTTTCAATTTGATTCCATTGGTCTACCTGTCTATTTTTTGCCAATACCAAGCTGTTTTCAGGACTATAGCTCTATAATAGAGCTTGAGGTCAGGGATGGTGATGCCTCCGGACGTTGCCTTGTTGCACAGGGTTGTTTTGGCTATCCTGGGTCTTTTGTTTTTCCATACAAAATTGATTATTGTTCTTTCAAGGTCTATGAAGGATTGTGCTGGGATTTTAATGGGGATTGCATTGAATCTGTAGATTGCTTTTGGCAGGATTGCCATTTTTACTACATTGATCCTACCTATCCAAGAGCATGGGAGATCTTTCCATTTTCTGAGGGCTTCTTTAATTTCTTTCTTTAAAGATTCAAAGTTCTTACGATACAGGTCTTTCACTTGTTTGGTTAGCGTTACGCCAAGGTATTTTATGTTGTTTGTGGCAATTGTAAAGGGTGATGTTTCTCTGATTTCTCTTTCATCCCTTTTATCATCTGTATATAGTAGGGCTACTGATTTTCTTGAGTTGATCTTGTAGCCTGCCACTTTGCTGAAGGTGTTATTCAGCTGTAAGAGTTCCCTGGTAGAGTTCTTTGGGTCATTGATATAAACTATCATATCGTCTGCAAACAGTTAAAGTTTGACCTCTTCCTTCCCAAATTGTATCCCCTTGATCACCCTTTGTTGTCGTATGGCAATAGCTAGAACTTCAAGTACCACGTTGAAAAGGTATGGAGAGAGTGGACAGCCTTGTTTTGTTCCTGATTTTAGAGGAATTGTGTTGAGTTTCTGTCCATTTAGTTTGATGTTGGCTGTTGGTTTACTGTATATAGCTTTTATTATGTTTAAGTATGTCTCTGTTATCCCAGATCTCTCCAAGACCTTTATCATGAAGGGGTGTTGGATTTTGTCAAAGGCTTTTTCAGCATCTAGTGAGATGATCATGTGATTTTTGTTTTTCAGCTTGTTTATATGGTGGATTACGTTGATGGATTTTCGTATGTTGAACCATCACTGCATCCCTGGGATGAAACCTACTTGATCGTGGTGAATGATTGTTTTGATGTGTTCTTGGATCCGATTTGCCAGTATTTTATTGAGTATTTTTGCATCAGTGTTCATGAGGATTATTGGTCTGAAGTTCTCTTTCTTAGTTGTATCTTTGTGTGGCTTGGGGATCAAGGTTATTGAAGCCTCATAGAAAGAGTTTGGCAAAGACCCTTCTGCTTCTATTGTGTGGAACACTTTGAGAAGAATTGGTATAAGCTGTTCTTTGAATTTCTGGTAGAATTCTGCAGTGAGGCCATCTGGACCTGGGGTTTTTTTTGTTGGTAGACTTTTGATGACAGCTTCTATTTCCATAGGGGTTATAGGTCTATTTAAATTGCTTATCTGTTCTTGATTTAGTTTTGGCAATTGATAGCTGTCCAGGAAGTCATCCATTTCCTTTAAATTTTTGAATTTTGTGGAGTACAGGTTTTCAAAGTATGACCTAATGATTCTCTGGATTTCCTCAGAGTATGTTGTTATGTCCCCCTTTTCAATTCTAATTTTATTAATTTGTGTGTTCACTCTCTGCTGTTTGGTAAGTTTGGACAAAGGTTTGTATATCTTGTTGATTTTCTCAAAGAACCAACTCTTCATTGCATTGATTCTTTGTATTGTTTTCCTTGTTTCTACTTTATTGATTACAGCCATCAATTTGATTATTTCCTGGCGTCTACTCCTCCTGGGGGAGTGTGCTTCTTTGTGTTCTAGAGCTTTCAACTGTGATGTTAATTCTCTCGTATAACTGTTTTCCTGTTTCTTCATGTGAGCACTTAGTGCTATGAACTTCCCACGTAGCACTGCTTTCAAGGTGTCCCATAGGTTTGGGTATGTTGTGTCTTCATTCTCATTGAATTCAAGGAAGTCTTTAATTTCTTTTTTTATTTCCTCTTTGACCCAGGGATGGTGCAGTTGAGCATTATTCAATTTCCATGAGTTTGTAGGTTTTCTGCAATTTGTGTTGTTGTTGAATTCTAATATTAAGGCATGGTAGTCTGATAAGATGCATGGAGTTATTCCAATTTTTTTGTAGCTGCTGAGGTTTGATATGTTGCCAAGTATGTGGTTGATTTTTGCGAAGGTTCCATGTGGTGGTGAGAAGAAGGTATATTCTTTTTTATGTGGATGAAGTGTTCTATAGATATCTGTTAATCCCAGTTGGGTCATTACTTCTATTAGACCCTTTGCTTCTTTGTTGAGTTTCTGTCTGGTATTCTTGTCTAGTGGTGAGAGTGGTGTGTTGAAATCTCCCACTATAACTCTGTGGGGCTTTAGATGAGATTTAAGTTCTAATAATGTTTCTTTAACAAATGTGGGTGCCTTTGTATTGGGGGCATAGATGTTCAGGATAGACACTTCATCTTGGTGGGTTTCACCTGTGATGAGTATGTAATGACCTCCTTTATCTCTTTTGATTGATTTTATTTTAAAGTCTAGTTTGTTAGATATTAGGATTGCTACCCCTGCTTGTTTCTTGGGTCCATTTGATTGAAAAATTTTTTCCCAACCTTTAACTCTCAGGTAATGTCTGTCTTTGAGGGTGAGGTGTGTTTCTTGTATGCAGCAGAAGGAAGGGCTCTGTCTTCGAATCCATTCTGCTAGTCTGTGTCTTTTTATGGGTGAGTTAAGGCCATTAATATTGAGGGATACTAATGACCATTGATTGCTCATCCTTCTTCGATTTGCGATGGTTGTTGTTGGTGGAATTATGGGTGGAATTTCACCCCTTTGTTCTTTTGGCTGTTGGTAGAGAGGGATTCTCTAATGCTTATGTTTTTCTGGTTGTAGTTAGCTTCCTTGGGTTGGAGTTTTCCTTCCATACTTTTCTGTATGGCTGGGTTAGTGGACACATATTGCTTGAATCTAGTTTTGTCATGGAATATCATGTTTTCTCCGTCTATAGTGATTGAGAGCTTTGCCGGGTATAGTAGTCTGGGCTGGTACCCATGGTCTCTTAGTGTAGGTAGAATATCTATCCAGTACCTTCTGGCTTTCAGTGTTTCCATGGAGAAATCAGGTGTAATTCTGATAGGTCTGCCTTTATATGTTACTTGACCTTTTTCCTTAGCTGCTCTTAATATTCTTTCTTTATTCTGTATGTTTGGGGTTTTGATTATTATGTGGCGAGGGGATTTTTTTTTGTGGTCCACTCTATTTGGTGTTCTGTAGGCTTCTTGTACCTTCATTGGCATGTCTTTCTTAAGGTTGGGAAAGTTTTCTTCCATGATTTTGTTGAATATGCCTTCTGCCCCTTTGAGGTGGATTTCTTCTCCTTCTTCTATACCTATTATTCTTTGGTTTGGTCTTTTCATGGTGTCCCATATTTCCTGGATGTTTTGTGTTAGGGATTTGTTGGACTTAAGATTTTCTTTGGTTGATAAATCCATTTCTCCTAGCATATCTTCAACACTTGAGATTCTCTCTTCCATCTCTTCTATTCTGTTGGTATTACTTGTATTGGTAGTGCCTGACTGTTTGTCCAGCTTTTCTATTTTCTGCCTTTCTTCAGGTTGTGTTTTTTTTTAATGACTCTATTTCAGTTTTCAACCCTTTCAGTGTTTGCATTGCTTCTTGCAATTTTCTGTTTATCTGTTCGTCTGCTTCTTGCCTTTTATGAATTTTTTGGTTTGTTCTTTCTTCCATTTCTTGCATTTTTTGGTTTGCTTTTTGTTCCATTTCTCCCATTTTGTTCTTTGTTTCTTCTTCCATTTTCCTGTCTTTGATGTTGAGATGTGTTTCTTGTATGCAGCAGAAGGAAGGGTTCTATCTTCGTATCCATTCTGCTAGTCTGTGTCTTTTTATATGCAAGTTGAGGCTGTTGACATTGAGGGATATTAATGACCATTGAGTGGTGATCCTTGCTTGTGCTTGATTTATTGTTAGTGAAGTTATTTTGTGTAGTTTCTCCTCCCTTTTTCTTTTGGTGTTTTGTAAAGTGTGATTATATATTGCCTTTGTCTTTGTGAATGTAGTTATCTTCCTTGGCTCTAGGTTTTTCTTCTAGCATTTTCTGTAGAGCTGGATTCATGGATACGTATTGTTTAAATCTGGCTATGTCATGGAATATTTTGTTTTCTCTATCTATGGTAATTGAGAGCTTTGCTGGATATAGTAGCCTGGGCTGGCATCCTTGTTCCCTTAGCATTTGTAGGACATCTGTCCAGGATCTTCTGGCTTTCATCGTTTCCATTGAGAAGTCAGGTGTAATTGGATAGGTCTCCCTTTGTATGTTACTTGGCCTTTTTCTTTAGCTGCTCTTAATATTTTCTCTTTACTCTGTAGGTTTGATGTTTTGATTATTATATGGCGAGGTGACTTCTTTTTCTGGTCGAGCCTATTTGGTGTTCTGTAAGATTCTTGTACTTTCATAGGCATATCTTTCTTTAGGTTAGGGAAGTTTTCTTCTATGATTTTGTTGAATATGTTTCTGTACCTTTAAGTTGAATTTCTTCACCTCCTTCTATACCTATTATTCTCAGGTTTGGCTTCTTCACGGTGTCCCATATTTCCTAGATATTTTGTGTTAAGGATTTGTTGGTTTTGAGATTTTCTTTGGTAGACGACTCTATATCCTCTAATGAGTCTTCAACACCTGAGATTCTCTCTTCTATCTCTTGTATTCTATTGGTGATACTTGCATCTGTAGTTCCTGATCGTTTACCCAGCTTTTCTATTTCCAGCATCCCTTCATTCTGAATTTTCTTTATCGTTTCTATTTCAGCTTTCAATCCTTCAACTGTTTGAGTTGTTTCCTTCATTTTTTTATTTTTCTTTCTTGGTGCTCTTTAGATTCTTTGAGAGATTTGTTTTTTTCTTGAATTTTCCCCCATTTCATGGATTTTTTTGTTTGTTTTTTCTTCTATTTCTTTAAGGGATTTCCTCGTTTCTTCTTTGAGGGTCTCCATCATCTTCATGAAATAATTTTTAAGGTCTGTCTCCTCTTCTTCGTCTATGTAGTGCTTTTCAGGTCTTGCTGGTGTTGGATGCCTGGATTCTGGTGGGGTCATGTTGGTGTTTCTATTGCTGAGTGATCTCTAATTCTGTCTTCTTCCCATCTCTTCTTCCAATGGGTGCTGGTGGGGTCTTTCCGTCTCCACTGGTCTCCTTCCTTCCTGCAGCTGAAGCTGGGGATGCTGACACGGAGTTTGGGTCCTGGTAGGGCTGATGTCTTTCCTGAAGCTGGTCTCACTGAAGCTGGTCTCGCTCAAACCTGGGTTATTTTTAAATGCTGTAGCATGGGGGTTCTCAAAAGCTGAAAGGGTTGTATTGCGTATGGGTAAAGATATTGATATCTGTTTTTGGCTATTGTAAAGGGTGATGTTTCTCTGATATTGATGTATATGAAGAGAAATTTAATTCAAGATTAAAAAGACTCTTTAAAGTGAGATAGTTCAGGACTAATTTGCTAGTCTTATTTAGTGAATATTTAAAGTATGTTTATACAAAAGATTGACATATAAAAAAGCAAGAAAAAGGCAATATTTTACATCTATATATTCGTCTATTCCTTGATTATGATGTTGATAGATCGATAGAGAGATAGATGGACAGATAAATGACATACAATATAATGAATGAAAAGCAAATACACACAGCATAATATCAACATTTCCTATTTCCTATTCATCAGTACTAGATGAATCAAGGTACTTATCTCAAATTTCATTCTGTCATGGATTTTTAAATACAATTATTACAGTTTACAAACACAGCCCATTTCCCAGGAAAGAAGATGGAGTTCCAGAATTCGTCTTTGTCTGCTTTCTTACTGCAGGTGCCTATGACCAGCTATTTCAGACTCCTGCTATGGTGACTGTAGGTGCATGTGACCAGTTGTTTTGACTCCTGTTGTGGTGACCTCTCTCTCTGTGCTGGATTATGAACTCAAGCTATGAGCAAAGAACCAAACACTCCTGCTTTATGTTGCTTTTGTCATGCACCTTTTCATAGCAATTAGGAAAATAATTTTGTCCTTCATCATCAGTAACCAACAATGAATCCCCAAAGGTACTTTAGGAAACATAATGGAAATTTGATTAATGACTTAATTGTTTCTTTAACAATAGGAAAAATGAATAGTACAATGCATTTGACTCTTTTGGATCTTAAAGTGTGTATATAATTAATGTACAAACTATCTGAGAATATGTGACAGAAATCCTCTGCTCTTTTATTTATCTTGGACAAAAAGAAAAAGGGAAAAGAAAACAACTATACTGACATTGCTCTGACCATGGCAAGCTTGTGACTTTTAGATTAATTTTCAGAGCAGCTGTGTAAAACATCCTGCTTCTGAAAAACATATGACAGCAGTTTTATTTTGAATTCAGAATGTAGTGACATAAGTAGAGACACACACTTCAGATCATAGAAATGTCAACACACGATTAAGTTCCCATGCGTGTCTGTGATTAGAAAGGGCAGCTGGCCTCATAACACTGTTTAATCTGATTTGTGAAGGAGTGTTGAGGAATGTATTTCCTATTGTGATCTGAGGCTAAATCCCAGACCAGTGAGGAGACAAAGTTTAAAGAGATTTAGATGGTGGCAAGATAGGAGGCTTTCAAAGAATTGTTTTGAAAATATGGTAACATCTGCTTAATGACTGAGGGACTAAAATAAGAAATAGAGTAATATGTGAAATGACCAATCATGGTTGTACATGGAGCTAAACCTGAAGATGAAAAATGTCTGAAGATGAGGTAAGCCAGTGGACCCTGACTGGGAGAAGTTGGGTAGGCCAGTGAATATCAGTTTCGCTTACTATCCCAATTCCATAAACTCTTGGTGCTCCCTCTCCAAAGGAACTCAACAAGTGAGTTCAGCATCTCAATTTTGAAACATGGCTTTCTCCTTTTTAATGCCGTTTTTGGTATTGCTACCATTGTTTTGAGACACAATATCACAATCCTATCAGGACAGTCTGAAACTTGTGGTGATCCATCTGCTTCAGCATTCTGGATGCCAGGGTTAAAGTCGGGTACAACATATTGGATTTCCTCTATTACTCTTTTTAGTTTTATTTGATTGTCAAATGCAACAACAAGAAATCTGATTTATAACAAGCTTTCTAAACTATGTAAACTAGAAAATCATTTTTTACCTATCTTGAACTTTATATTAATATTCATCAATAACAGTAAAAAAATCAAAAGCATGAATTATCTCACTATGCAATGGATGTAGCCAGTCTCATAATGGGTAGCACAACTATAAGGTAAGATGATTTTCTTATATTTCTGACTATTAAAGATCATTATTTGTATGGGAGGAAATATGAAGGCAGAAACATGTAAAATAGGCTATCATAGTGTTATAAAGTTATGTCTAAGGCCTTAGCAAACAACAATTAGAAGTGAACTCTAGTCTGTCTCGAGCTGTGTAATTATTGCCAAAAATCATTTTAGAATTATTACAAGTCAGTAACTACTCAACATCTTCGTCAATGATTAATGTCATTGTCAACTTCATTAGATTTTAAATCGCCATAGAAACATACCTTTGGATATATCTCTGAGTATGTTTCCAGAAAAGCTTAACTGAGCAGACAAAACCCACCCTGAATGTGGGTGATATCATTTTAAAGGCTGTGGTCCTGAACATATGCAAAGGAGAAAATGAGCTGAGCACCAACATTCATCTCTCTCTACTTCACTGTTAGATGCAGTGTGACTTGCTGTCTCAGCAACTCTAGCACTGAGATGGAGTGTATCCATTCCAACTTTAAGGAAAACACAAGTCAAATCAAAGCCCTCCCTGCATGATCAAAGCCTCACATAGTGACAGACTCCCAGGTAATGCCATGGAATGGACTTACATTGCATGTGATAGGGACACCTGTCATCATAGACCAGAGTCAATAAGGTAGAACCAGATGCTAGGATATCTATTGTTCACTAAGCAGTCCCCTCCTACACAATACTAAAGTTCTTTGTATGCAACAGAGTATAGCAAAAGTAATGTTAGGTTGTGAAAGGCACTGCTCCTCAGTCTTCCCTCCCTCTAGTAACAGAAAAAATGTAGTTGGAAAAGCCATGGGAAAATACCAGTATCTAAGTCACTGAAGAACGTACCTACAGCCCACTAAGAGATCAAGTCTTACCAAGAAGCACCATAATAAACGTGGATTCTACAGCTTGGATTCTACTGCTATAATGAAGCCTCAGAATGATGGACACACATGCTGAAACTTAAAAAATTGTAGTGTTCTTTACTTGACTCTTTCCTCTGTCTTCTCTAAGAATATAAGAAATAGACAGTTGCAGTTGGGCAAAAGTATGACACCACCAGTAGGTAAGACAATGCAAAAAAATGGGTTCTTCAGTAGGTGTCACAATGCAGGATCAGATCCATGGGAGAAGAACCAGACCCTTGTTTGTCTCTTCAAGCAGGTATTTCCAAATCTGTAATTTTTCTTATACCAAAGACTCTGACTGCCGTGAACACTCTTGGAAATTGTGAGGAAGTGTATGGGGTGAAGTTTCCTTAGAATCAGGACATCTTGACATATTGTCATTAGTGCAGACTCTCCCCAAAGTCATCATTATTCCTCAAATGAACCCTATACCTGCTTATATCTGTACTAACTCCTCCTAGAATCTGTGTTTTCTCTGCTCATATTTCAACTATTTTAAGTATCAACTATCATTCATTTTAGCTATAAAGTTCACATTTTATGCAAAGAATTAACTAATAATGGTAGGTGTAGCAGTATATGCCTATAAGCCTAGTACTTAAAAGGCTGGGCAGGAGGACTAGAAGTTCAAAGCCAGTGTCTATATAGCATATTTAGAGCCATCCAGCTTATAATGGACCCTTTCTCAAAAACACAGTAACAACAAAAGTATTATCTCATAGATACATAACTTTAATATTTTAAACTTTTGTACTAACTCAGAATGCATAGTATATTTATGCAAATTTTCAAGTGTCTTAGTTTGTGGGCACCAACACATCTATATAAATAACAGGTTACTATATATGAAACTTAGACAAGAAAAAATGACAAGCGCATCTAAAAATAAATATTGAATAAAATAATTGGAGATTGTTGATTGTCATCCACTTAGGTCTTTGGAAACTCACATTGCAAAACAGAACTCCAGAAAAATGACTGACTTCCACCTAAGGAAAACAGTTTCTGTCTGCTTCTGTAAAAGAAGCAAAGTACTTACTGATGTGAGCCATTATGGGGCACAGTGCATGCAGACACAAATCTGAAGGGTGCACTGTTATGGACAGGAAATAAGAACACAGAAACAGTTATACTTTTTCTTATAAATGATAAACAGCACATGAACAGCATCTTGGTCATGACAGTGACCTGTAGTCTTCTTCCAGAGGCATAGACAGAAAACAAGGAGCAACTAGGCAGCTAATCTTCCAATTCAGCAAACTCAGTTTGTAGGATATAGAGCAATCAAGGAAGATAGGCCCTATCAATCTTAGACCTCCATGAATATTCTCAAACATGTCAACACAGGGAACACATGTACAGATATGCACACTATACACACATGTACATATCTAACCAATGATAACTCATGGTAAGTGTCATTAGTTCCAGAAATCAGATTGCCTAATGACTAGAAAAATATCTCTAATTACAAGGAAAAAATTAAGGTAAAATTAGTTCACTTCTTGTTGCTGGTGTTCATTAACACATAGGCAGATTTACAGGGTAAATCTGTAATTCTGTTTTGTTAGTGGATTGACTTCTCACAACTGATGCCTAATAAGTTCTAAGTCAACAGAGAATAGAATTGTGAGTATAAAGGGACAGGTTTGTTTCTCAGCAAAGTCTCCAATTCTCAGCCTTCCCTAAGCACAGCTTTACTGATTACCTCATAAACTGCTCTGTCTTGGGTACACCTCTTCTTTCTGCTGCAGGACAAAGTTGTCTGACTAAGTGCTTCAGGCTCTGTCCTCTTACCACGTGATAGCTGAGGAAAATAGCTCCAAGTATGAACTTTCTTCTCGAATCATTGAACGGTTGCTCAACCTGAAACTCAAAAGGCTTCTTGGTAAAGCATTCATTTTTCATCATTAAAAGAGGTGATTCTTTTCATTTCTGCGGCCATATTATCATATCTGAAAATGTATTCACACAAATCCTCAGCCCAAAGACATCAGCATGCAGCATTAACCACAATTTCTCACTTCATTTTGGAGAATGGATTTCATCTTCCCTGAAGTTTTAGGGCCTGTAAAGTTAAAGAACACCTGTTTGGGGTCATGATTTTGTTATGAGAGATTAAAAGTATGTAATGTCACACTTTGCTTGACTGTATTAGATAACACATTAATCAATGCATAAACCCAGTCCCAGTTGGTGCACGAGTTTATTTTAGTCTCCTAGATGAAATTCAACACACTTGTTTCTTCTTGGTGTCTTTATCTCTCTAGAACTTTCCTTTTTTCTTATTAATGACAATAGGCCCTTAGTAGAAGACTTAGAATAACTGTCTATGGTGTTCCAATTTTCTTAGTCCTGCTATGATTTATTTTTGCAAACACTGGACAGCATTTTGCTCTTATTAAGTAAAATCAGGTGTATTGGTACTGTACCTCACTTGGCAGATTACTTGCTAAACATGCACAAACTCCTCACCTCTATCCAGAGTACCACATAAAACCTGTTTGCTGGTATATGCTTGTAATCTCAGCATGCAAATGTGGAGGCAAGCTGAACCGACATCCTGTAACATCCTGTACTGCTTGTTATGTAACCCTGAAATCCATAGGCTCCTGCCTAAGCAAAAAGCTTTTTGTTTATTCTAATATTAATGTTTATGTACAGATATCTTAAAAATGCAGGCAAACGATTTTTGTGAAGGGTGAAAACCTTGCAACTGCTCCATGTACATGTAAACTCTAGTAACAGAAAAGTGAATGAATTTTGCATCTTACCAGACATTGCAGACTGACAGATGTTGTTTGACTTCAAACCTATTCCTTCACCTTCTTTCCCTGAAGCCTCTAGTTCACATGTCCTTTCTGTTGGAATACCCATTCTCCAATATGTTAAATAAGACCACTCTTGCTACTTTTCCTTTCCCGGAAAGCAGAGTATTCTCCCTGCAGCTTTTGTCAGAGATGATAATCCATGCTTTCTATCACATTTAGAGACACAAGAGCTGAATCCCCCCAAAGTTGGGGATACAGGTTTGCCCATCTTCCTACAGTCCAGTTCTAAGCCTTGGGCTATAGATAGTCCTTTCCAGTGTCTACCTAGCTTCTAACACTGAGGCTAGGGCACTAGCAAGGAAACCACATCACTGTTCAATGAAACCTATGGGCAAAAATCTCCCTATTTTTCTTGGCGACTGAAGGGAACTGAACTATACTTTCTCTCTTCAGGCTACTTGTAACAATGATACTGTAACTCTCCTAAAGAACTTTCTTTGAGTATATTTGTTTTCAGTGTCTTTTCTGTAAACATGGGTCACCTTTAATAAATTATATTAGTTATTCTATGCCTCCAGTCAACGAGCAAGCACCATCTCTTGTGATGCTCTGAAGTCTATTAGCTATTCAATGTCAAAACTCAAGTGCCTCTCAGGCTTGACTTTTCAACATCACATCAGCAAGCCCAAATGCTTTCTCCTGCAAATTAAGTTTCAAATTTTCTTAAATCCACATGGTCATTTTCATCTCCAGAGTTGATGACTTTTCTTCTCTTCCACTCTGAGCATCTGTCTTTGAGATTGATATAAGAACTACAGGCATTCAATTCTCTGTCGTGATGTCTTCCTTGCACAAATGAAGCCTGTCTGGGGGTCAGAGAATGAAGTTTGCCACTAGCTAACCATCGAGGTCTGGAGGTCTGTACACAAAGACAGGAAGTGATGTAGTTGGTCAGTAACAGGATTTAAGCAGTGAGAAACAGGAAATCGCTCTCTTCTCTGTGGATATGCTTAGGAGGTAAGGTGTCCTTGACTTGCTTCTCTCTCTGATCTCTCAGCATTTCCCTCTATATCTGATTCTGGCCTTTTGTTATCTAAACCAATAAAGAACTCCTTTTATAATTTTCCACATCACAGCCTGCTTCAATAATTTCTTCATCTTTTTTATTTGTAACAGGTAATTTCTGAGGACCATGACTCTACGGCAGCTCTCTTTCAAGTGCCATTGAGACTTGGTCTGTTCATAGTTGAAATAAATAATCTTCTTAAGTCTTAGGTGCTCTTTCCCAGTTGTTATTAAAGTTGAGAGCAACCTCCATGGAAACGATCTTACTCTTCCTATGTAAATGAGAGTTTCCAGCTCTTGGTTGAACTTGTGTTAGAGGCTCCTGCTGCTCATGCTGTAAGAACTGTACTTAAGTGGCAGTCCCTTGTCTATTGTTAGTTATGTGATCAGCACTATGGAGATGCACACCATAATTTTGAGCTGTGCTACATCTACACAGTCAAGGTTTTTTTAAATTAAACTTTACTATCATAAAAAACTTTAAAAATCACACATTAAAATTAACCATATCCAGAATTTATAAAATTTAATGAAATGGAAGAGTTGTTATTCAAGACATGAAGCTTCATATTTAATTTTTTCCCTCAGTTTTGAATGTGTCTATACACTTAACCACCACAAATAATAAAGAAATCCAACATAATTAGGACTAAAAGGCAATTGTAATTTTTATCCTTTTTCATAACGTATGACAATTACCTTCATTCAGTCCTTCCTCATTCCCTTACATTCAACTTTTCTTATTCTCTTTTCTGAATATTATAGTATACCCACATGTCCATCTGTTTACATGTGTATACATATTATCCACTTATGTGATGAGTGAGGACTAAGTTGATTGCATTTCTTTTCTATAGTTAATAAAATATAAGGAAAACAATCCTCCAAAATGGCCTTTCTTTATAATTATCCTTCTGCAAACAGATATTACATTTCTTTGTCCTTACTCATGATACACATTTTTATCACTTGTTTTTTAGTCAGATCCTATTTGTGAAAAGTACAATAACAAATGTCCTATCTGCTCAAAGTCATGGTGTTTGGTGGTCATTGAATGACATACACATCTTTTCTTTCCCATGATAAGCAGCCAATTTAGGAAATAGAAAGAATATTAACTTGAATTTGAACCAAGTACATCTGAAACTTTGAAAAAGATAAATCTTTGTTCAGTTGGAACCATCCATTACATTTATTTATACTTCATAAATTTAATTTGTACTTCATATTAAGAAACAAAAATTGTAAATTTTTGATGAGAACATTATAAAATATCTTGATAAGTGTCATTGTTCTAGATGAATATATGTTTAGAGATTTATTTTCAATTTGTGATTAAATTATCTTTGATAAAATTAATTGAAGAGCAAAATCTTTTTTCCAATTTTCAGCATTTGATCTCTTAATTTGTAAAGAGTCTTGGGGTAATATGACAGAGTAATATTAGTTGGACATTGTTTTACATGTCTTTATTATTTTAGTAAAGTTTATAATGAGGAATCTGTATTATTGTCGAAGCCACTAAGCTAAGACACCCACTCTCCTGCATATCTCTATTGTGAGAAGAAAATGACAGACTTACAGCAAAGAAAATATCTACTGTCATTTTGCCCTATGTAAATCATGGTCTTCTTATATGAGACACTCAGAACTAGAGGTGGAACCATGGAATTCATGTGTAAGTTTACAAAATGCTCTTCTGTGTGATAAATGAATCTGTAAATAGATTTTCACTCAAATGCATTCTTGATCCATATGTCTTATCATAAATCTACAGGATGTGATGTTTAGGACTGCTGTAATTCTGCAGCAAGGAACACCCCTCTTTGCTGTGACTTACCCCCTACCACCTGACCTTAAGTATAATGCAGTGTATGGTATGTTCAGGTAGATGATGATAGATGACAGACAGACAGACAGACAGATAGATTGATTGATTGCTAAATTGATGACATAAACCATTTAAATAGAAATAAAGATGAAGATAGATTGGCAAAATTGAAGTAACCTAAGTTGGCATTGTGACTATATGTTTTTTTCAGAAGTGATATTATTCATTTTCTTATTCTTTGAGAATTATTTGATTGGCAATGCATTTCTGCCCAGAAGACTTCACTTTATCAACTATTTCATATGACCCAGTTTTTAACAAAAGAAAAATCTGAAGTTTATTTTGATATTACTTTGAGTCTCTTTGCTTACCCAAATGCCTTGCTAAGCCATGAGCAATTACACGCTACAAACATAGGTCAAGTACTTACCACAATACAAACATGGGACACCCTTTCCTTGGGGAGGACACTCTGTCACCTGGTGCTTCTTCCTTTATAGCATATTTGTACATGAAATCAGCTTCAGGCATGATTTTGAGTTTTACTTCTGCTTTGATTGGCTTTTTTTGTCTTCATTCTTTTTATTTAAGATTTTAACATGATTTTAGTATTTTATAATTATTCTTATGTTTAACAATTTTACAAAATAATAATTATTATATAATATGATCTCTATTAGTCAGTCTTTATTATTATGATTAAAATCTTATAAATAAGAAATGGCTCAGAGGTTCAGAGCACTGGCTGAACTTCCAGAGGTCCTGAGTTCAATTCCCAACAACCACATGGTGGCTCACAACCATCTGTAATGAGATCTGGTGCCCTCATCTGGCGTGCAGGCAGAACACTGTATACTTAGTAATAAATACAATCTTTAAAAAAAATACCTGCTAATCCAAACAGAAAAGTGTCCTTTGTGCCAGGTGACAGTGGTTCATGCTTTTATTCTTTTTCTCTATTTTTTTAATTTAGGTTAGAAACAATCTTGTTCCACATGTCAATCCCAGCTCCCTCTCCCTCTCCTCCTACCCCGTCCTCCCCACCAGGTCCTCCAGTCCCCCATGCAATCTCCAGTTCGATCCCCAAGGAGGGTGAGGCACTTCATGGTGGATCTCCAGTAACCGTCCTTTCATCCAGGGCAGGGCCTAGTCCTCCCCGAAGAGTCCCAGCTGAGACAGCCTCCCATAGCATGACATGGGCACTCAAAGTATATATAAACGCCTAGGTTAAATGCTACCCAAGGCCCCACAGATTACCTAGGTCTCCTCATTGACACACATATTCAGGGGACCTGGGTTAGTCAAATATTTTCCATACAACCATCAATCTGGAGTCCAAGAGCTCCCCATTGTTCAGATCAGCTGTTTCTGTGGGTTAAAGCAGCCCACTCTTAGCTCCTTTGCCCATTAGTTCTCTCTTTCTGACACTGGATTCCAGCAGTTCTTTCAGTTTTTGTCTGTGGGTATTTCCTCTGCTTTTCATCAGTCACTGGAATAAGGTTCTGTTTCCTAGATTCTCTGGGAGTGGGATTGTATGCTGGCACTTCCCTGATCCATGTCTACAACCCATAAATGAGTGAGTACATACCATGTTTCTGTTTCTGTGAATGGGTTACCTCACTCAGTATGATTTCTTCTAGTGCCATTCATTCGCCTGCTAATTTCAAGATTCCATTGTTTTTTTCTGCTGAATAGTACTCCATTGTGTAAATTTACCACATTTTCTCTATCCACTCTTCAGTTGAGGGGTATCTAGGTTGCTTCTAGATTCTGGCTAATACAAATAATGCTGCTATCAACATAGTAGAACAGCCATCCTTGTGGTATGATTGTGCATCTTTTGGGTATATGCCTAAGAGTGTAATTGCTGGGTCTTGTGGTAGACTGATTCCCATTTTCCTGAGGAATCTCCATACTAATTTTCAAAGTGGCTGTACAAATTGGCACTCCCACCAGCAGTGAAGGAGTGTTCCCCTTTCTCCACATCCTCTCCAACATAAACTGTCCTTGGAGTTTTTGATTTTAGCCTTTCTGACAGGGGTGAAATGGTATCTCAGAATTGTTTTGATTTACATTTACTGGATGGCTAGGAATGTTGAGCACTTACTAAAGCATCTCTCAGCCATTTTACTCTCCGCTATTGAGAATTCTCTGTTTAGTTCTGTACCCTACTTTTTACATTGGATCCTTTGGTGTTTTGGAGACTTGCTTCTTGAGTTCTTTGTAAATTTTGGAGGTTAGCCATCTGTCAGGTAATATCTTTTCCCAATCTGTGGGGTGCCTTTTTGTCTTGTTGACTGTGTCCTTTGCCTTACAGAAGCTTCTCAGTTACAGGAGGTCCCATTTGTTAACTGTCGTTCTTAGTGTCTATGCTACTGGAATTATGTTCAGGAAGCAGTCTCCTGTACCAATTCATTCAAGTGTGCCCCCACTTTGTCTTCTAACAGATTCAGTGTGGCTGGATTTATGTTAAGGTATTTGATCCATTTTGACTTAAGTTTTGTGCATGGTAATAGACATGTATCTATCCACATTCTTGTACATGTCAGCATCCAGTTATGCCAGCACCATTTGTTGAAGATGCTTTCTTTTTTCCATTGTATATTTTAGCTTCTTTGTCGAATATCAGATATTCATACATGTATGGGTTAATATCACCGTGTTCAATTTGATTCCATTGGTCTACCTGTCTATTTTTGTGCCAATACCAAGCTGTTTTCAGGACTACAGTTCTATAATAGAGCTTGAAGTCAGAGATTCGATGATGCCTCCAGTTGTTGCTTTGTTGAATAAGTTTGTTTTGGCTATACTAGGTCTTTTGTTTTTCCATACAAAGTTGATAAGTTTTATTTCAAGGTCTGTGAAGAGTTGTGCTGTGATTTTAATGGGGATTGCGTTAAATCTGTATATTGCTTTCAGTAATACTGCTATTTTTAATATGTTGATCCTACCTATCCAAGAGCATGGGAGATCTTTCTATCTTCTGGTGTCCTGTTTAATTTCTTTTGAAGACTCAAAGTTCTTACTATACAGGTCTTTCACTTGTTTGGTTAGCATTACCCAAAGGTATTTCATGTTGTTTGTGGCTATTTAAAGAGTGATGTTTCTCTGATTTCTTTCTCACCTCTTTTATTTTTTGTATATAGTAGGGCTACTGATTTTCTTGAGTTGAACTTGTATCCTGCCACTTTGCTGAAAGTATTTATCAGCTTCAGGAGTTCCCTGGTGGAGTTTTGGGTCACTTATGCCATATCATATCATCTGCAAATAGTGGAAGTTACATCTCTTTCTTTCCAATTTGTATTCCTTTGATCTCTTTGCACCACTTCTGGGTCAATGAAGAAATAAAGAAAGAAATTAAAGACTTCCTAGAATTCACTGAGAATAACAACACAACCTACCCAAACATATGGGACACTTTGAAAGCAGTGCTACAAGGCAAGTTCATAGCACTAGGTGCCCACTGGAGGATAGTTACACTAGAGAATTAACAGCACAGCTCTAAAACACAAAGAAGCACACTCATCCAGGAGGAGTAGACACCAGAAAATAATCCAATTCAAGGCTGAAAACAATAAAGCAGAGACTTGGAAAACAATACAAAAAATCAATGTTACAAGAGTTGGTTCATTGAGAAAAATTAACAAGATAGACAAACCTTTTCCAAACGTAGCAAACGACAGATTGTGAACATGCAAATTAACAAAATCAAAAACAAAAAGTGGGACATAACAATGGACAGTGAGGAAATCCAGAAAATAATCAGGTCATACTTTGAAAACCTGTACTCCATACAATTTGAAAATCTAAAGGAAATGGACAATTTTCTGGATAGACATCACTTGCCAAAATTAAGTCAAGAACAGATAAGCAATTTAAATAGACCTATAACCTCTATGGAAATAGAAGGCATCAAAAGTCTCCCAACTAATAAAAGCCCAGGTCCAGATGGCCTTAGTGCAGAATTCTACCAGAAATTCAAAGAACATCTTATACCAATTCTTCTCAAAATGTTCCATGCAATAGAAGCAGAAGGGTCTTTGTCAAACTCTTTCTACGAGGCTTCAATAACCTGGATCCCCAAACCACACAAAGACACAACTAAGAAAGAAAACTTCAGACGGATATCCTTCATGAACATTGATGCAAAAATACTCAATAAAATACTGCCAAATCAGATCCAAGAACACATCAGAAAACTCATCGACCATGATCAAGTAGGCTTCTTCCCAGGCATGAAGGGATGATTCAGCATATGAAAATCCAACAATGTAATCCACCACATAAACAAGCTGAGAAACAAAAATCACATAATCATTTCACTGGATGCTGAAAAATCCTTTGACAAAATCCAACACCCCTTCATGATAAAGGTCTTGGAGAGATCTGAGATAATAACAACTTACCTCAAAATAATAAAAGCTATATACTGCAAACCAACAGCCAACATCAAACTAAATGGACAGAAACTCAACGCAATTCCTCTAAGATCAGGAAGAAGACAAGGCTGTACACTCTCTCCATACCTCTTTAATATTGTACTTGAAATTCATGCTTTTATTTTTTTAGACATGATCTTTTTATTTTAAAACAATCATTTATCACTTTACATACCAATCCCTTCATTTTTGAATTGATTGGCTCTTGAATTCCAGCAAATTTCTTTTTTTTTTTTTGGTGTTTTGAGACAGGGTTTCTCTATATTGTTTTGGAAGCTGCCCTGAAACTCGCTCTGTAGACCAGGCTGGCCTCAAACTCACAGAGATCTGCCTGCCTGTGCCTCCCAAATGCTGGGATTAAAAGCATTAACCACCAACACCTGGCACAGCAAATTTCTTTACTCTCTGAACTCCACTTTCCCTTTCCAGAAAGATGGAACTGTCCTCCAGTTGACCTTGCAGAGCATGATGGTTACTGTGCCAATGCCACCAGTACACAACTCACTGAAAGCAGTGATCATGATGCTGCAGGTTTACTCTCAGGACCTACACACACAGTGCCGTCAACCAGGACTTCTAGCTAAAAGCAAGAGTGAGTGAAGAAATTAATCAAATACTGACAGATACATGCATTTAGGAAATACAGTAAGCACAAGTAAACTTCAGATTACACAATGGGGCAACGTGTTGGTGCTGTAGATTACAAATGAACTCATGAACTGACAAGCTACATATGCATCTTTCGGAAAATGGCATTCAGACACAGACATCTCATGAGGAAAGGAGTATTATTCTAAATATAATGACAGGAGTAGAGAGGAGATTTAAACTCAATCTAGCATGTGTAGAAGCAACCTGCTCATATAGTATATACACAAATAAATATTCTTTATATTTATTATATGTATCACATGATCGCTATGATATGTGTTCTTGTATTATATGATATGTATACATATATATATACATATCCAGAATGGCTGTATGGTTATGATATTGATTCTATTGACTCCTAAAGTATTAAATATCATATATATATTTGTGATATATTAACACAGAAAAGCAGATGTGCCAAGGACTTCTGAAGAGTCAAAGTTCAGTGAGTCTGCAGGGTCAGTGCACTCAATGAGATGCTGAAGGTGCTTACTGGTACTTGTCCTTCCTGACAACATGCTTCCCCTGTAATTTTCATGACACTGGTTTCTCCTTTTTCCCTGTGACTCTGTGTTTCTCAGAGTTTTTCAATGTGTGTTATTGTTCTTTGCTCAATAGTATACAAAAACTACCGCACTAAAGTATTTTGCTGGAATATATTTACCAACAGTCATAATGTCGCAAACATGTGTGCTGCCTCTATTGTTGCTGTAGGAAATACTGTGTTGAGGCAGGTGCTCTCTCTATTGCCCTTTGAATATGGTATTGAACTTATCTCATTTGGTTCTCTCCTTTTCTCCTATGGTCTCTGTTAAGGTGCCTGTATTTGTGGTACCACTAACAATCACTTACTCTGTGACAGGGGTCAATTTTTTCTCTGCTCTTACAATTCTTCCATATCTGGCCTGATTTCATGGGAGCTGTTTCACTGTGGTAACTGGGGAGCAGTTTTCACATTTTTATTTATCTTGGGGTTTCCGCATTATATTCATGTTTTGTTGTGGTCATTTCCTAGTTTGTGTTTTATTTTTCCTTTCCAACTCTAGGTAGGTGCTTTTTAGCTGTCTCTTTTACTGGTTCTCTTAGCAAGTTGTCTTATTAGCAACATCAACAACAAGGCTTCTCTTCTTATCACTCCAATGTCTATTTTTCTGACTGTCCTAGAAACTTCTCATGATCTACTACAAACACAAAGAAGAAATAATGACACATTCTTGACTTAAGTTGTTTATTTCAGGGATAAAAGGCAAATGCAGATGATAAGCCTTATTCAGCCATGTTGCATGTTAACATAGTGGTCTTACTTTTTCCCAGTGCCTGAGATACACAGTGTCACTATAATTGATCATTTCCAGTTTGATAGATAGGAGAGATCTGGTGTTATGTGCTGTGTGATATTCTGATTCTCTTCTGGCAAGTAAAGCTTGCTTGAAATCTGAGGGCAGAGCTAGCCACTAACTGACCAAATTTACCACAGATTGTAGGACTGTAGGCAGAGAGAAGATAGGAAGTGGTAAGGCCTGGCTGAAAGAGGATCTTGGACCTATAGAATGGATGAAATATAATGGTAGAAAGTGAGTGGCTGCCAGGGCATTGTTGGCACACGCCTTTAATCCTAGCACTCGGGAGGCAGAGGCAGGTGGGTCTCTGTGAGTTCGAGGCCGGGCTGGACCGACAGCCTCCAAAATAATACAGAGAAACCCTGTCTCAAAAAACCAAAAAAAAAAAAAAAAAGAAAAAAGAAAAAAAAAGTGAGTGGCTGCTACTCTCAGCTTCTCTGATCTTTCAGGTTCTTGCCCTGATATTTTACTGTTTTTTATTGGTAAAGATTAACTAGATTAATGCATCATGTAGCATGCCATCATGGGGCCACATTTTTGCACATAAAGTCTGACAAAGCTTAGAAAGGATTCTAAAGACAAAAACAAAGTCAAACACAGCTGCTTGGTAACTGCATCTTCTCAGTCGGTCTCTGCTGGTGGCAAGCAGAGGTGCAGCTGCTTTAAAAGTCTCTTTCTTGCCTTGGTGCTAGTAGCAAAAATTTTGAAAATACCTGCTAACAAACACTGAAATATGCTTCATGAGCAGTTGATGTAGACCCAGAAATTCCTGGAGTTGGGACAGTAAACATAGCTCCCAGAGCTGGTGGTAAATGGTACCTCTGCCATAAGACTAGGCTCTCAGGATACAAGCAGTGGGGCAGAGCTGGCTGCAAAAGCCATATCTTTGGTCTTATATATACCATTTAGAAGTTTAAAGGCTCATGTGGTCAGAAAAAAGATAAGGGTTATTGAGCAAAGAAAAATAAACAATCCAAAAAGACTTCTAAATGGTTTACGGTATATTTGAAAATACACAAAGGCTTGGAAAAGAGAAAAGAAACAGAAGATACAGTAATGGATTTAAGACTCTGAGACTCCATCTTAACACCTGTCAGAATAGCTAAGTTCAATATCATAAAGGACAGCTCAGGGTGGCAAAGATGTGGAATAAGGGTAACACCCCACCATTCCTGGTGGGAGTTAAAATCTTAAAAGCCGCTATGGAAATAAATATGGCAATTCCTTAGAAAACTGAGAATCTATCTACCTCAAGATCCAGCTGTACCACTCTTGGTAATATACCCAAATAGTATATTCCTCCATCGTAACACAAGGGCACTTGCTCAACTATATTTATCACATATTTATTCATAATAGTCAGAAACTAAAAACAGCCTATATGTCTCTCAACAAAGAATTGATAAAGAAAATGTGTATATTCAAACAATATAGTAGTACTCAATGGTTTTAAATAAAATGACATGAAATTTTGAGTCAAATGGATCGAACTATAACCAATCATCCTGAGTGAGGTAACCTAGATCCACATGACAAACACTGTAGATTCTGACTTGTAAGTGAATATTAGCTGTTCTGTAAACTAAAATCATACAGTGATCCACAGACCTAGAGAGGCTAGCTAAAATGGAGGGCTTTAAATGAAACAAATGCTTTTGATGTGGATTGCATTGAATCTGTGGATTGCTTTTGGCAAGTTTGCCATGTTTACTACCTTGATCCTACCTATCCAAGAGCGTGGGAGATCTTTCCAATTTCTGATGACCTCTCTAATTTCTTTCATTGAAGACTTAACAAAGCTTCTCTCTGCAAGTCTTTCACTTGTTTGATTAGAATTTCTCTAATATATATTATGTTGTCTGTGGCTATTTGAAGGGTGAAGTTTCTCTGATTTTCTTTGTATCCCTGTGTATATGAGTGCTACTAATTTTTCTTACTGTAATATTGTATCCTTTATCATTTTGAAGATGTTCCTCAGATGGAGGAGTTTCCCCTGTAGAATTTTCTGGGTCACATGTAACCTATCATATCATTTGCTAATAGTTAAACCTTGACATCTTACTTTCCAATTTGTATATCCTTGATCTCCTTTTGTTGTCTTATTGCTCTATTTAGAAATTCAAGTGCAATATTGAAGAGATATGGAAGAGTAGACTGTCTTGTCTTGTTTGTGATTTTAGTGGGGTTGTTTTGAATTTACCTCCATTTGCTTTTATGTTGGCTGTTGGCTTGCTGTATACTGCATTTATTATATCTAGGCATGCTCCTCGTATCCATGATCTTTCCAAGACCTTTATCATGAAGGGGTGTTGGATTTATCCAAAGCTCTTTCAGAATCTAATGAGATGATCTTGTCATTTATGTTTTATGATGGATTTCAATGACAAATTTTCATACTTTGAACCATCCCTGCATCTCTGGAATGAAACCTACTTGATCATGGATGATTTTTCTGATGTGTTTTTAGATTCAGTTTCCATTATTTTATTGAGTGTTTCTGGATCAACGTTCTTGAGAAGATCAGTCTGTAATTCTCATTCTGAGTTGTGTTTTTAATGTAGCTTGGGTACCAGGTTAAATGTAGCCTTGTAAGAAGAGCTTAGCAATATCCCTTCTGTTTCTTTTTTGTGGAACAATTTGAGGACTACTGGTATTAGCTATTTGGATTTCTAATAGAATTCTTCACTGAACCCATCTGGGCCTGGGCTTTTCTGGTTGGGAGACTTTTGATGAATGCCTCTGTTTCCTTAAGGGTTATGTACACATCTATTTGAATTATGTGCTCTTGATTTAATTTTTGTATGTTATACGTGTCCAGAAAATTGTCCATTTCCTTTTTGTTTTCCAATTTTATGGAGTATAAGTTTGTGAAGTTTGATGTGATGATTCTGTACTTGCTTAATGTCAGTTCATGCACCCTCCCTTTCATTTCTCATTTTGTTAGTTTGCATATTCTATTTGCCTTTTGGTAAGTTTGGATAAAGTTTTGTTGATCTTGTTGATTTTCTCAAAGAACCAACTCTTTGTTTCATTAATCTTTTGTATCATTTTGTTTCTTTTTTGTTTCAATTTTATTGACTTCTGTCCTCAATTTGATTAATTCCTTGCTTCTACTCTTCCTGGCTGGCTTTGCTTAATTGTTGCTATTAAGTAACTAGTATTAAAATTATTCAGTTTCTTTATGTAGGAATTTAGTGCTATGAACTTTCTTCTTACCATTGCTTTCAAAGTACTCCCAAAGTTTAGATATGTTGTGTATTTATTTTCTTTGAATTGTAGGAATTTCTAATTTCTTTCTTAGTTCTTCCTTGATCCACATATTGAGTTGGGGGAAGTACAGAGATGATGAGCAAGGAAAGAAATACCTTGATAGAGGGAGCCATTATGGGAATAACAAGAATTCTGGTATTAGGGAAACTCCCAGGAATCCACAGAGATGACCCCAATGAATAGCCTAAGCAATATTGGAGAGGGCATCTTAACTGCCCTTCCCATATAATCTATTTGATGACTTTCTTAATTGCAATCATAGAGCTTCATCCAGTAACTGATGGAATCAGATTCAGAGATCCACAGGTAAGCATTGGGTCAAATTACTGGAATCCAGAAATAGAGAGGGGGGAGTGATGAGCAAAATGATCAAGACCAATTCACGGAAACCCAGAAAATCAGCTGACATAAGCAGGTGAGAACACACTGATTCCACACTGGCAATGGGAGAACCAACATAAGACTGAACTAGAACCACTGAACATGGGTGACAGTTGGGGGATTTGGTCAGTTTATGGGGTCACTTGCAGTGGAACCACTATTTATCCCTGATGTGGGAAGTCCTGTGATTATATCAATAAAGCACTGTTGGGCCAATAGGAATCTAGATAGGTGGGAGTAGGAGTCCAGGAGGACTCTGGGAAGGAGAAACACCGAGTCGAGATGTAAAGCCATGGGGTAGGAAGCCCAGAAACTTCTCTGTTAAGAGACATACTTAGATTAACAATTATGGGGTAATTACTTAAGTCAGAGCTAGCCAGTAAGAAACAAGCAAGGCCAACAGCTTCATAATTAATACAGCGTCTTGTGTGTTATTTGGGGACTACAACGCGGCAGAGCACAGGCGAATGGCGGGTGATAAACCCTTCCAGCATGAAGCAGTTTGGAATGAGCAACGTCCTAATTCCCATCTTGTTCATAAATCTGTGTTTTCATTTAAATGGGATTGTTTATAATTGGTTGATGATCACAGCCAATCTCTTTTTAATGGTAAAAAGGGGAATTATAGTATGGGTATTGTTTTTCATTTATTGATACAAATTCAAGGTCAATTTTGTGATGTGTATATTTCTCCTCTTGATTAAGTATTGTGCTTATACTGATCTTTTAAAACATAATGCATAATGGAATACAGACTATAGATAGTTAGTTATAATAGAATTTATAGTTAGGTAAGTCAGGTTTTCTAGATATACAGAAATATATTTGAGAAAGATAAACAGTCTTCAAACCTCTCAAAGACCTTCAGAAAATGGCATTTAAAATGGCTTAGGGTTTTTCTTGACAATGAGAAATGTCTGCTGCTGGCAGCACCAATTACGTCTGAGAGGAAGATGGGCATCGAAGAAACTTGTTATGGAGTTTGTTTTCAACATGGCAAGATTAGCCATTTGGGCAAGAAACTGCTCTTGCCTATACTGCTTGACTGTTGTTGTGTAAACTGGACATGCGGGACCCACAGAAAAGTGACTGCTGAACTCAGTCTTACAGGGTTCCTGCTTCATGGAAGAGTCTACAAGACTTTCTGCAGGACAAAGAAAAATGACTAACAGACTGCCAATGCAGATGGACAGTTTAAAATTTCCTGCTTTGCTGAGAAATCTTCTGGACACATTGTGGCCTATGGGCTGAAGATGGATATCCCAACGTTACAGAGGAACTTCGGGTGACTGTCCAGGCAGTAAGATACCTCTGTCAATCCTAGTGTTTATATATTATCCTTCTGTGGTCTTTGATGGAGTTGAAGACAGATAGTTATAGTTATAGTTTTCCTTAGTTATGATAAGAGATAAGCTACATATAGAACTTTGGACTCACAAGAATGAGAAAATGATATTTTCTTTAAATCTTGTTAAATGTTGATAGACAAAATATTGTAACTATGTTCTTACTTGATAGCTGTTCTTTTATATAGAATTTGACTATGTTAAAGTTAAGACCTTCCTTTTTGTTTAGACAGAAAACAGGAGATGATGTGGGAAGTCCTGTGATTATGTCAATAAAGCACAGTTGGGCCAATAGGAATCTAGATAGGTGGGACTAGGAGTCCAGAAGGACTCTGGGAAAGAGAAACACAGAGTTGAGATGTAATGCCATGGGGTAGGAAGCCCGGGAACTTCTCTGGTAAGAGACATACTTAGATTAACAATTATGGCATAATTATTTAAGTCAGAGCTATCCAGTAAGAAACAAGTAAGGCCAACAGCTTCATAATTAATATAGCCTCCTGTGTGTTTATTTGGGACTGATGCGGCTATGGAACCAGGCTGGCAGGAATGCTTCTCTCAAAGAAAAGACTTCCCTTTACATAACCCTAGTGCATGAACTGGCTTTTTGGAGCCCATTCCCTTGCTTAGCCTAGATACAGCATGGAAAGGCCTTGATCCTGCCCTAAATGATGTGACAGACTTTGATGATTCCCCAAGGGAGGTATCACCCTTTCTGAGTAATGGACAGGAGTGGTAAGATGGTGGGGGTAGTGAGGACAAGAGGGAGAGGGAACTGGGATTGATATATAAAATAATATTGTTTTAAAAATAAAAAAGAGGAGAACATGAATCTTCCTCAGAAGGAAAATAGAAAAGTTTTTGTGGGAACACTGGGGGTGTGTGAGAATAAGTACAGGAAGGATGAAGTGGATGTGTAGATGAAGAGATTATGGGTAGAGACAATTAGAATTGGAGGGCATCTAAGGGTTATGTTGAAACCTAGTGTACCTAGTGTAGTAGAAAATCCCAGTATTCTCTAGGATAACCCCAGGTATTACTCCTAGGAATGAAGAACACTAAGCTTGAACTATCCATCTTCTGTAACCATACAACTTCCTATTGTAGGACTGGAACACCAACCCAGCCACAAAACCTTTGACAACATTCTATTCTGTTTCTAAGATATACTGAAGCAATGGAGGGGCAGACGCTGTGGGAGTGGCCAACCAATAACTTGTCTGTTAAGAGAAGCTTTTTCTTTGCTGGCCGCTTTGGTTTATCCCCCGCCAGCCTCCTGGGCTCTGCCGCATTGTAGACCCCAAATAACACACAGGACGCTGTATTAATTATGAAGCTGCTGGCCTTGCTTGTATCTTACTGGCTAGCTCTGCTTTAAGTAATTACCCCATAATTGTTAATCTAAGTATGTCTCTTACCGGAGAGGTTTCCGGGCTTCCTACCCCAATGGCGTTACATCTCAACTCTCTTGTGTTTCTCCTTCCCAGAATCCTCCTGGATTCCTAGCCCCACCTATCTAGATTCCTATTGGCCAGACAGTGCTTTATTAGCATAAGACTTCCCCAACACTTGTCTAAATTGAGACTCACCCCATGAGAGAGAGAGTGCCTATGCCTGACTCTTTCTTGATGGCAAGTAACCAGAGGTTGAATAACCTAGTGTCCAGGGATAGAAAAAAATCAATATAAGGAATCGTAAGATATTATGCTGACCTTATTTAATTCCTGGGATGAGATAGTTTGAAAGCAGTGCTTGCTGTTGCTGAATAGGTGAACACAACGTGCATTGTGCTTCTTTGAGAATATTTGAATCTTGTCTCAGTGCTCATAACGGATCACAAATACAGATTCTGATAGCAAAGCGACTTTAGTCCTGAGCTCTTGTGAGGAAAGGCATTGGCTTTATCCTCTTTAGGGTTAGACTGTTGGGGTGGGTATAAAAAAATGGGGTCTGTAAAATCTTCTTTTCTTAGAAATTCATTTACTAGTTATGTAGAAATGGTTGTATTAGATGTTCTCTATCATTTAATAATATACTTGTGGACTAAAAGATATAAGTGCTGTATAAAATCAGCCAATTATGTTAAACTAGCATATTTGCCTTTATTGTGTTCCTCATTAGCCTGATTAGAAAGGCCATTAAAAGTGATTTTTCTTTTTTAAGAAAACATTTGGATGCATTGTTTGGTATTGTATTTATTCAATAAAGTATTTAATTAGTGCTAAGTGTGAACTGGACCCTGTTGCTAAGCCTCAGCAAGCAATCATATCCCAGTAAAATTGCTATATTGCACATGTCTTAATGAAGTTTGAATGTTAAATAAATTGTATATTCACTTTTAAAAAAAGATATTATGCTGTGTCTATAGATTGGTGCCAGGTCAACTGTCATAAGACAGGCTTCTACCAGCATCCATTGGGAATAGAAGCAGAGACCCACAGTCAAACATTAGGTGGAGAGATAGCCCAGACTGGTGATCTTCACTGGGTAACTCTTCTTGGACCTCCTAGAATCTTTCAGAAGAGGCAGGGAAGCATTGAAGATTACAGAGTAGTAAAAGTGATGATGACTTAACTGTGTTTACATACAGGGATATGGATATCACTGAAAGAAAACATCAGTAGCAGAGTTTCATGGGCAGCCACATTCTGCAAGAGTCTCAGGCCTATTCTTTCTCTCTTAAATAGCTTAACAAGGATAGGAAAGAGGATACCTAATGATCACAGGAAGGTTTTTAAATACTGTTATTCTCACTTTTCCTTCCACAAGGGAATGCTTGTACTCAGAATTTCAGGAGGGTAACCACAGCAGTTCTAACTTAAGACACTTTGGCCACATTCAAGGTGTATAAGAGAGGCATAATACACTATATATTTCATTTGAATTTATTCCAGCTGGTGGTCTTTTCATTTTGAGTGGGCAGAATTAGCAATATCAAATGTAGTAAAAATTTACATTTAAATATAAAGTCATTGTAACTTCTGGGACAATGAATGCAAATACACCATTTTCTTGATTGAATTGTCTTTCCTATGATTAATGGGAATCAATGTCCAGTTGAGTTCATGGAATTATTGTTATGGGGTTCCATATTTTTTCCTATTAGACATTAGCATGATCAGAAATTGTGATCAGGATAGGAAGAAAAGGATGGAGAACGTGGTCTCTTGTGGAGATAATCCAGTACTTCATTGAAAATTCATTGTGAATCCTTATGTAAAAGCTAAAGAAGTTTGAATTTGGAAGAAAATTCCAAGGCAGAACAGATTTAAAGTAGTTAAGTTGATAATTGGTAATCCTTTTTGAAATTTTAATTTATATATCATTTCATTATTTGAAGGGAGTTTTACCATGCAGCCCAGGCTGGTCAGGAACCAGAATCTCTCACTTTAACTGTCAGTCTTGGTATAACAGGCTTTGCTAACTCACCTACTTTTCCTATTTCTTATATGAAACAAAACAATTGTACACTCTTATAGGATACAGTTGTGTAGTATTTTGATCATATTCTGAGTATAAATTTTGTGTTGAATAAGAAGGTGAAGCTAGCCACTTGCTGACCAAAACTAACAATAGAGGTTTTGGAGGAACGAGATCATACAGGAGACAGGAAGTAGTATGGTTTTGCTGGGGAACTTAGCTCTATTGAATAAAGCAAAAGAAGAAATACAAGGTCCATGGTGGCCATTGCACAGATTCTTTGAACTTTCAGGTTTCTTTCCTGATACCTGATTCCCAGTTTTTTATGGACAAAGAATAATGATATTAACACTTCACCCGACATCCAACTCTGAGCATAACATCACAAGTTAGACAATTGCCCCTGGCTTTGCTGTCACTACCGCTGCAGCTACCACCATTACCTGCCATGACTGTCATAACAAGCTGTCTTTTCCTTTATTGTCCCAAGTCCTACTAGCAAATCTTGGATTTTCCTGTTGTAGCCTCAAAACAACAGCCTCCATTCCTGGTGACAACAGAGGCTTCCAGAGACACAGACATCTACTGCAGAGAGAGAGGACTGTGTGATATGAATGAAAGACATGTAGTGCACACAAAAACTGAGGCTCTCTCCCAAACGCCACCATTCACCTCTACCTCATTGGCATCCCTGGGTCACAGACATCTACTGCACAGAGAGGGTTGAGAGAGATAAAGAAAGAGAGACAGAAAGAGGATCAGAGAGAGAGAGAGAGGGACTATGAGGCTTGTATCAAGAAGTAAAGACACTGCCTGAACCAAGGGGAAGAAGAGATATGTAGACATCATTGCAGGAATACATTCAACAACCTAAAGAGCATTATGGTGACACCAGAAACTATTGGTACTACAACAGGAAGACCTGAGCATACCAACACAGAAGAAGCAGAAGAAAATGGCCTTAAAATAACCTGATCAAGATTACAGAGGCCGTTCAAGAAGAAATGGAGAAATGACAAACAAAAAATTGGAAGATATCAATAAATCCCTTAAAGAATACCAAGAGAAAAAAACAAATCCAAGACTCAAAAATTGAAATGGAGACAAAAAAAGAAAACACAAACAGAGGAAATTTTGGAAGTCAAAAATCTGGGTACACAAATGGGAACTACAGACCCAAGCATAACAAATAATATACGAGAGATAGAAGAGAGAATCTCAGGCATTGAAGATATGATAGAGGATACAGATTCATCATCAGTCAAAAAAACACTAAGGCCAGCAAAGTCATATTACATAATGTTTGGGACATCTGGTACTCCACAGAAAGACCAAACCAAAGAATAGTAAGGATAGAAGGATAAGAATACCAGCTTAAAGACACAGAAAATATATTCAACAAAATCATTGAAGGAAATGCCTATGAAGATACCAAAGCTTACAGAACCTCTAGTTAATGAACCAAAAAATAAAATAAAATAAAAGGCAGATCCATCAGAATAACACCTAGTTTCTCAATAGAGATTCTCAAAGTTAGAAGGGGCCTGGAAAAACACTATGTAGATTCAAAGAGCCAATGAATGCCAACCCAGAGTGCTATATCCAGCTAAACTTTCAATTACCATTCATGGAGTAAACCAGATATTCTGTGATGAAACCAGATCTAAACAATACCTATGTACAAATCAAACCTTACAGAAAACAATAGAAGAAAAACTCCAGCTCAGTGACACTTGATATACCCAGAAGATCACAGGTAATAAATAATTCCACATCAGAAAATTCTAAAGGAAAATGGCACATATATACCACCACCACCAAAATACAACAGGAATCAACAATCACTGGTCATTGATATCCCTTAATAGCAATGGATTCAACTCACCTATAAAAAGACACAGGCTAAGGAAATAGGTATAAAATTAGGATCCAACTTTCTGCTGCATACGAGAAATGCATTTCAACTTCTCAGACAGACATCTCGTTATAGGAAAGGGATAGAAAAAGACATTCCAGTGAAATGTACCTAAGAAGCAAACTGGTGTAACTATCTTAATTTCTAAAAACTAGACTTCAAATTAAAGGTAATTAAAAGGAATGGTAAAGGACATATCACATTCATCACAGGAAAAATACAGCAAGATGTCTAAATCCTAAATATATATGCCCCAAATACAAGGGCACACGCATTTGTAAATGAAACATTTCTAAAGCTTGAATTGCACATCAAACACCACACACTAATTGTGGGAAACTTTAACACCTCAATCACACTAGCAGGCAGATAGGCTGTACAGAAAACTAGCAGAGAAGACAGGGATCTAACAGATATTATGAGTTAAATGAGCTTAACAGACATCTCTAGAACACTCCACTCAAACAGAAAAGAATTCTACTCACCACCACATTGAACTTTTCTAGAATTGAACACAAACTTGGTTACAAAGCCAATCTCAATAGATATAGAGAAATTATAATAATCCCCTTATTTTCTCAGATCACCGAGGCTTAAAATCAGAATTAAACAACAACACAAATTCTAGACAGTCTACAAACTCATAGAAACTGAATAATGTGAAACTTAATCAATCCTGGGTCAAGGAAGAAATAAAGTAATAATTGAAGTTCTTCTATAATTCAATGAAAATGAATGTACATCTTACTCAAACTTATGAGATACCATGAAAGCTGTGCTAAGAGGAAAGCTCCTAGCACTAAATGACTATATAAAGAAGTTAGAGAAATCCCATACTACATAATTAACTAAACACCTGAAAGTTCTAGAACAAAAAGAAGAAAACTCACCCAGAAGGAAGAGATGACAGGAAATATTCAAACTGAGGGCTGAAATCAATAAAATTTGAAGAAAAAGAACAATAGAATCAATAAAGTCAAAAGTTGCTTCTTTGAAAAAAATAAATGAGATAGACAAACACTTATCCAAATTAAACAAAAGGAAGAGAGAAAGTATCCAAATTAACAAATTCAGAAATGAAAAATGGGATATAACAGCAATGAGGAAATCCAGAAAATAATTAGGTCATACTCTGAAAACCTGTAGTTCACGAAATTGGAAAATCTAGGAGAAATGGACAATTTTCTGTATAGTAAATAAACAAAGGTAAGTACAGACCAGATAAACAAACTATATAGAACTATAACACCTGAGGAAATAGAAGCATGTTACCAGAACTTCAAAGAAGTACTGATACCTATACTCCTTAATCTGTTCCACACTATAGAAACAGAAGAATTGCCAACACTTATATACAAACCACAAAAAGATGTAGCAAAAAAAGAACTACAGACCAAGCTCCCTCATTGACATTGATGCAAAAATACACAATAAAATCCTTGCAAACTAAATCCAAGAACACATCAGAAATAATCATTCACCATAACCAAATAGGCTTCATCCCAGAGTTGTGGGGCTGGCACAATGTATGGGAATCTGTCAATATAATACATGATATAAACAAAGTGAAAGAAACAAACACACGATCATCTTATTGGATGATGAAAAGGGCTTCAACAAAATCCAACATCCCTTCATGATAAAGGTCTTGGAGAGATCATGGATACAAGGGATATACCTAAACTTAATAAATTCCATATATGGGTAGACAACAGCCAAAATCAACTAAATGGGGAGAAACTCAAAGTAATACCAGTAAAAACAAGAATGAGACAAGAGTCTCTGTTTATCTCTTCAATACCCTACTCAAAGTTTGTACTACAGCAATAACACAATAAAAGGAGATCATTGGGATATAAATAGAAAATAAAGAAGTCAAATTATCACTATTTACAGATTATATGATAGTATACATAAGAAACCCCCAAAACTATAACAGGGAAGTCCTACAGTTTATAAACACCTTTAGTAACGTGCCAGGATACATTATGAACTGAAAAACATCAGTAGCTCTCCTATGTACAAATGATAAAAAGGCTGAGAAAGAAATCAGGGAAACACCACCCTTTACACTAGCCACAAATAAAAAATACTTCAGGGGGAAAATATCCAAACAAGTGAAACACCTGTATGACAAGAACTTTATGTCTCTTAAGGAAGAGATTGAAGAAGATATTAGAAGATAGAAAGATATGCCAAGCTCTTGGATATGTAGGATCAACATAATAAAAATGGTAATCCTACAAAAAAATCTACAGATTTAATGCAATCCCATCAAAATACCGAAACAATTCTTTGCAGACCTCGAAAGAACAATAATCAAGTTCATATGGAAAAACAAAAATCTCAGAATAGGTGAAATAATACTGTAAATAAAGGAACATCCAGAGGCATTTCCCTCCCTGACCTCAATTTCTACTATAGAGCTACAGTAATGAAAACAGCTTGGTATTGGCATAAAAACAGACAGGTGGATAAGTGGAATTGAATCAAAGACCCTGATATTAATCCACATACTTATGACCACTTGATTGTTGACAACAATGCCAAAATGGTACAGTAGAAAAAGAAAAACATGTTTAAAAATAGGGCTGGCATAATTGGACTGTCAATCAAGATGCAGAAGATTGCAAATAGATCCACATCTATGAACATGCACAAAAATCAAATTCAAGTGAATCATAAATACAAAGTGGAAAGTAGCCTGGAATGAATCAGTGCTGGATATAACTTCCTAAGTATAACACCAGTAGCACAGACACTGAAAGCAACAATTTATAAATGGGACCTCAAGAAACTGAAAAGCTTCTGTAAGGCAAAGGACTGTAAATAAGGCAAAATATCATCCTACTGAATGGGAATAGATCATCACCAGTCCCACATCTGATAGAGGGCTGATATCCAAAATTTATAAGGAAGTCAAGAAACATGACATTAAACTATAAATAATCCAATTGGAAAATGGGGTACATAGCTAATCAGAGAATTATCGCCATAATAATCTGCAATGGCCATAAGACATTAAAGAAAGTGCTCATCATCCTTAAGCATTACAGAAATGCAATCAAATGACTCTAAGATACATTATTATACCTGTCAGCCTAAAATCAAAACTACTGAGGACAGCTTATGTTGGAGAGGATGTGGTCCCAGAGGAACACTTCTACACTCCTGGTGGGAGTGTAAATTGTGCAGCCATTTTGTAAATCAGTATGGTGGATTCTAAGAAAATTTGGAATAAATCTACCTTAAGACACATAGATACCACTCTTGAACATATATTCAAAGGAAGCTCAATCATACCACAAGGACATTTGCTCAACAATGTTCAAAGCATTATTGTTCATAATAGCCAGACCCTGGAAACAACCTAGATTCCCCTCAGTCAAAGAATGGATAAGGAAAATATGTTACAATTACACAGTAGATTACAATTCAGAGGTAAACAATGATGAACTCATGATATTTTCAGGTAAATGGATGGAACTAGAAAAAAATCATCCTGAATGAGGAATCCCAGACTCAGAAAGACAAATGCAGTATGTTTTCACTCATAAGTGGATATTAAATATAAATCAAAGAACATGAGACCACAATCCAAAGTTCTATATAATATAGGTAAAAGGAGGAACCTAAGGATATACAAATGCATCACTCTTGGAAGGCAAATTAGATGATACCTATCTATGGGGCAAACTGTGGGCAGGGGGGCTGACTTGGAGAGGGAAGGAGGTAGCAGAAGAGGAGGGAAAGAGATGGTCTGGGTGGGGAAGGATACATGGAAGAACAATGAAAGAGATATATTATATAGCTGGTCACTACAGGCTTAGGGAGAAGTCAGGTGCTAGAGTAACTCCCAAGAACCCACAAGCATGACCCCAGATAATACTACTAGCAATACTAGAGAGAGAATGCCTAAACTGGCTTTCCTCTGTAATCATATTGATGAATATCACAACTATAGAGTCCTCGTTCCATAACTCATGGAGCCAGATACACATATTCACAACAAAAAACCAGGGCAAGCTCTGGGAATTCAAAGATGGAAGAGGAAATATATGAGCAAGGGAGGTCAAGATCTTGATAAATATGTCTACAGAGACTGCTGAACCTATCTTGTGGAAAATCACAAAATCTAGACCTACGACTGTAGAGACTCCAAGGGACAAAACTAGGCCCTCTATATATGGGATGCAGTTGTGAAGTTTAGATTGTCTCAGGCACCCTTGGCAGTAGGACCACAATACAATCCTAGTAAATGAGCTAGCTTGTTGCAGCCCATTCCTTAGGGTGGGATGCCATGCTCAGTCTTAATACATGTGAGATGGGCCTGGCCCTGTGCCAACCTGTTTTGCTGGACGATATTGACTCCTCATGTGAGCTCTTACCCAGGAGGAAGAGTGGACTGGCCTTGGGATAGAGGTAGGTGAGAGTGGGTGATAAGAGACAAGGAGGTTGGACAAGAGGAGTGACAGGAATTGGGGTTGGAATGTAAAATTAAAGTAAAACTAAAAAATATGAAAAAGAACATAAAATATGAATAAGTAGCATTGAAACAGTACATATAGTAGATACAGGAAAATATGTAATAATAATTGCACCAAAATCTTGGCATCCAAATTGGCCACTTCAGGAGGCAAACATGTTCAGGTTTTAGGAGTTGAAACTTTTATCTCAAGTGTAACAGTGTGCACAGTTGATGGACAGAGAGGAAAATTAATACCATATGTGGCTAACATAGCATGGATTTAGTGAGGTGTGATTTGTTCCAGTGGTGGAATACTCAGATTAACATTCCTTCATGGTACCATGTTCTACTTGGATACATGCCTACAAAGATTCAATCTGTATGCTAAGCACATCTGTCATCTCCTGGCCATGTAATCAAGGACACTTACAATGGAAATGCATAGGAAATTTTATACAGAATATAAGGATATATTGTTTCCTCCATTTTAGCCAAAAAGTGGCTCTTTAAGAGAAATTGTTGTTGATTGAAGTTTCTTTCCAACTCTATCCTGCAGCCATTCAGTCCCAAATAAACACACAGAGATTTATATTAATTATAAACTGTTTGGCCTAAGGATCAGGCTTCTTATTGGCTAGCTCTCTTTTAATTATTAACCCATTTCTATTTATCTGTATATCTCCACATGATCTTGGATTACTGGAGAATCCCTGGGCACCTTAAACTCCCAGGCTGTACATGGCATCCCACCTGGGCACTCAAGCCCCTGCTTTTCTCTTCCGACAATTCTCCTAGTCTGGTAGCCCTATCTATATTTCCTGCCTGGCTACAGTCTACCAGTCCATTGACCAAAACAGTTTTATTCTTCAACCAATAAGAGAAATATTTAGTCACAGCATACAGAAGGACATGCTCATCAAGTAGTATTCTTAAATTTATTGTTAAAGTATGTGGATTCAGAATGATAAAATTTACTGTTTAGAAAAATAAAGCCAGACACAGAAACAGAGATCACTTTGTCTTTGTGAATTTAGAGGTTGGGAGATGACCACTGGGATTCTTGCATCTGGTTTGTGTGTGATAGACTCTCCATTGTCCTTGCCAATGCAGATGACAATTGAAACTCAACCTCCAAAATTATAAATGATATTACCATCAAATCCCACTCATACCAGGATCCTATATTTTATTTCTTTTATTCTCTTCTAAAATACTTCATCTCACGTTCTCCTTTTCTTCTTTCACTTTTTCCCATTATGCCTTTTTTCCTTTCATATTTTGTTTGATGTATATGTGATTATGGTTTTTTTTTGAGTGTATGTACATCTCTCTAGCACATACAAACAGACATACACACACACACATGTACATGGGTGTTTGTTTTGGGACTCCTGCACGTGCCCTGATCATCAAGGAATCATTGTGAAAGTAATGATGAAAATCTGGTTCTGCTGTGTCAACAATATCTAAAGCCTGACCAAGCGGCTTAGCTCTCTTATACTTTTAAACACAGCAAAATTTTTGGAAAAAGTTTTCATGTGACAGTTATCATAATTGGTATGGCTACCTAGAAGACTAGCACCTAAGTAATACTCAGTATTTGGGGGATTAAATTGAAGTCTGGCTCCATCGAAGAGCAGAAAATCACTTCTCAGACAATATCCACTCCAGCATCCCCAGTAGAGAGGTATCAGTCATTCCCTTCCCTTGAAGAAAAGAGTCTGTGTGTTTAATAATTCTGGATTTTCGGATGCTTTCTGTGATCTTTGCCTTCTATACACACACACACACACACATGCACACACACACATACACACACATATATGTATATGTACATGTATATGTATATATATATCCACATAGACTTCACACTGAAGTAGCATATATTCATATCAAATCTATCAATTGAGAAGTATTCAATGCTTGAGAAGAAAAATGTTAAGAAATTAATCTCTGGTATTTAATTTTTATTGTCAACAAGTTCATCACCACGTAATTAAGGATTGAAAATATATAATCCTATAATCCCTTTATTCATGGCTATATGGTTTGACTGGCTTGGGATGTAAAATTGATTGAGTTCTATAAACACATATTCTGAAATATAAATCTGCTGGAACAAAGTTGTATAAATGATCCACTTAATCCTAAGAGCTCATTAAATAAGTCAGAAATGATTTTTTGCTCTTTATTTTCTTTCTTCATTTAATACTTTGGTGTGACCTGGGTAATGAAACTTGCCTAATTCCTTCAATGTGACAAGTGGCACCTAGGAGAGGTAAAATCTGGATGCATTTTACCTCTAGATATGCCCAATTCAGCTCTGGTCCGTTTTGAAGCAATTGTTTCTGTTTTATAATCAGTATCTTATCTAATGCATTGATACAAAGAAATCATGGGATCTAATATATTGTCTGTAGTTAGTGGCTGCAGGAGTGATTGTGACTATTTTGGAAGAGTCAAACTCAAGAAAGGCAAACTTGCTATGCACAAGTGACTGTGCTTGTACCCAAGTATGTACTGGTATTTGAGGAATACGTTATGTTTAAATGTTCAGTATTCAATTAATAATCCCTGTATGATCCGTTTGTGACCACCCTCCTCTGCTGTCTCTGCCTCTCTTTCTGCACTGCTGCTAATTCTGAAGGTTCCGGTAGTCATTCGGTACTTTGCACTGTTTGCTTCTGTTTCCTGATTGCTGTTCTGTTGGGAGAATTATTTTTTTGTTCTTGTTTTGTTTTTTGAGATGTGGATTCTCTATGTAACACTCCTGGATATCCTGGAACTCACTTTGTAGTCCTGGATGGCCTCAAACTCAGAGATCTACCTGCCTGTGCCTCTGGAGTGCCACCATGCCTTGCTAGCAATGGAAAAATTTTCAAGAACGACAGTCGTTACTGATATTTTAGTGCTCCTTTCTAAATACTCCTGTTCTGATATTATTGCAAAATATTCCTGAATTTCTTTGAAGCTGCAGCCTTAAATAATTGTTTCCCGACTCTCCCTCCTAGTTTTTCATTTATCTTTTTTACATATCACCTTTTTCTTCACCCAAGTCCACCCTTTTGCTGCATTTTATATTGTGTTTATTATTCCTGCTTAATCTTTCCTTAGTGTGTGTGTTCTTGTTTTCAATAATATTTCTTTCATTTGGTTAAGTAATGAAGGCCTAACCAATATTTTTGTTTACATGTTTGCTTATTTGTTTTCTCCTGAAATTCTTACTTTTGTAAAGAGAGCATTAATGATCCCAGTAGTAAAATTTTAAGGTCTCATTGCTAACTCTTTGCTATAGGAAATAAATAAATAATACTTATTTTCACTTCATCTACCCATATCTGGGTTTCATCCTATTAATCGTTCAGGATGCATGCTCTCCAAAGATGAAATGGTAGTTGAACTTTTGCCTTCATTTTATGTAGAACCACGTAAATCTAAAGATTTTTCAGTTTTCTTCAGTTATTAACCAATACTATGAGTCTTCTATACATTTGCTTAATTTGCTTATTGATAAATGATTATGTTTAAGATCTTATCAAACATTCATAAGCTTAAGCTAACTCATATAAATAAATATCTACTCTATATTCCCTTTTGTTCATGAATATGAATATACTAGGTAAAACTCGAGGATCTGATCTTATGAATTTTCTCATATTTTACCTTAAAATTATTTTTATTGTTTCCTTTAGGTTCCTTTATTTTACTATGACCAAGTATATAGTTTAAACATGTGTTTCTAGTTCATGGCCTCAAGGTTTAAGACTCTCATGGAATCCAAGGTGTAAAACAGCAAATAGGAGGAGAAGGTGTTCTTGAGTGTTTAGCAGAAGACACAGCCCAAGGTCACATCCTTCATGAATTATTTCCTCCAAAGAGATCTGTGTCTTCAGAGTGTCACTCCATTGAGAATTCATCAATGATTTATGTGTGTGGAGTTTTCTGCCCCACAAGCCTCTCACAAGTAACTACAAGGAGTCTTAAAATTAGTTATAAATGCTGGGTTAATAGCTCAGGCTTGCTATTAGGCTAACTTTTACATTTAAATTAACTGATATGACTTATCTACACTTTGCCACATAGCTTGGTATCTTTTCTCAGTACAGCAATGTCAACGTTACTTCTCTCTCTGTATCTGCTACAGCCTCCTCCCTTATTTCTTCCAGCATCCTCAGTTTGGCTCTCCCCTCAATCATATCCTGTTCAGCTGTTTGCCAGTCAGCTTCTATATTAAACCAATCACAGTGACATATATTCACATAATGTGAAGAAAAATATTCCACACATTCATTACATCCTAGCCTTCATCTAACAACCCCAGTGATATCTTAGCAAACACAGCAAGAGGTGGTGTACTCTCCTGCTATTTAGTCACTTAGATCATGTTAACAGTCATATAATCTTTCACAATTAATTTTATTCCTAGTTCCAATTAATTGAGTTTTTTTCAGAACCATCTGGAATACTGATAGAAACATAGGCTAGTGGTTTTCTCCCTACATTTTCTGATCTATATCTGAGTAGAGTCCAAGATTTTGAGTACTGTTAATCCCATCAGCAAAAATAAGTCTACTACCACAATTTGAGCCTGATTTGAAGCAAACTTGATTTTTATTGGGGCATACACAAGTGCTGGCCAGCAACTGCCTCCTAAGTCAGGTTAAAGAGAGCAGTCCAAAATCCACCTCTTGGGTCCCTTTTAAATAGTAAAATCACAAGTAGTTTAAAGAAGGAAGAAAATAGGAAACTAAATAAATACAACAAACCTTAAGAGAAGGTCATCATATTCTCAAAAACAAATTGAAACTATGGATTGTGGAAGTTCAGGTTCCAAGAAACAGACAGCATCTCAACACTCACAGTAAACAGAAACTTTTTTTTAAAATACAACATAATCTTTCCTGTCTGCAAAATGGAGTCAGGCTGGTTCCTCAGTACCTAGCTCTGCCTCTGCTATGCTGATGAACATACTTCTAGAGCCACTTCAGGGCACAGATTGCATATTAGAATTGGAGTTTTCAATTTAACCAAAGTAGTCAATAAAATTCAGCTTCATATCTGTCATTAAAGAGTAGATTGAAGTGATTGGAAATGAACAACAGATTTGCTTTAAAAGTGTAACTAAAAGTCTGCCTGTGAGGTTCAAAAAATAATGACTACTTTTACATTTAAATGGCATTCTACAGACATAAATTTTATTTCAGGGTGACTATGTCTAACTACACATCCATTCTATCCTCACAAAAATTTCTGTTTCTTGTAGTTCAAAAACCAATGGCTATTTAGCAAATATTAGTATATAAAGAAACAATGTAAAATTGACATTTATGCAAAACTTTGACTTGCTGAAATTAATTTCATCTGCCTTTATGTACTATTTGGTAGTTTAATCCTCTCCACTAAAATGCCATGGTTAGGAACATTCTTTTATTCATAAGTTGAATGGAAAGTTTTAATCTAAGTCAATAAGTAGCATGTGTCAGAGTCACAAAGAGTCACCACAATTTTGAATGCTATACACATTTCATTAACGTGTGGACAGATTTAGTGTCACAGCTACATTCACTTGAGGAAGAAAACTGAGCTGGTACTGGATAAGAAAACAATGGAATATGCATGGGCAGTAGAATTTAGTTTAATTATTACCACCCAGGTTTAAGACTTTAATGGGTACACCTACTTTTATAATGAACCAAGGACAATTTAAGTGGTATCAATAAATGGATTTTTTAAGATGAGAGATCATTTTCATTATCCAATACAATATATGTCGTTCCCTTCCCTTCATAAGTAGCCTTTGTGGTTTGGAAAATTTCCTCTTCCTATGTAAGGTACAGTGGAGACCAACATGAGATTCCTTGGGTGTGATAGTCCCTGACTTTGTCTCCTGTGGTTCACAGATCTCTTGAATAAAGACACTCAGAGGGAAGATTTATCATCTTCAGCAAATAGGAATCACACTGACACAATTTTTCAGAAGCTTCTCCCACTGTTTGCCACCAAGTCTTAACAAGGCTACTGATTAAAGGCTCCCCCAACTCTGCTCACCAGGTCTGTAAATTAATCATAGCAGTCCTGCCAGTAACTCACTTCCTGAGCTGCTTCTCTCAGAAGACAAAGGAGGAGGAAGATTAGACCAGCCTTTTAGAAATGGAAATGAAGAAGGGATTAGTTAAAGTAAGGGAGAGAGAGAAAGAGCAAAAACATCTTAAAAGCAGTTTGTTTGAACTTTTCTTTTGGAAGGTGCCTGCTCCTTTCAGACTGGATCCATAGAATCCCAGGGCACCCCAAGAGAAATCACTACAGTCTCTAAACTTTGCATTGTGTCATCAATATGGTACCCAGAATTATGTGAAACTAATCATTAGAATATTTTTTACTATGCGTAACACCATCTTTCAATATAAAATCCTAAATGCAAAATAAACGGTGACCACATGAAATTATGAGTCTTATTTAATACATCCAACAGATTATCCTGAACATTCTACCTGTGTCCATTGTGTCCCAGCAAAGTAAAAGCATCACTACTCACACAAATGAAGCCAGTCCTTTCATGTATCCTGCAATCGTTTTAGATGAAAATGAAGTAGAAAAATAGAAATCAAGGGCCTGAAGAGAGAGCTCAGCAGTCAAAAGCATCACACTAGCTGCTCTTCCAGAAGACCAGGATTCAATTCCTAGCACCTAAGTAGTATTTCACAATCATCTCCAACTCTAGTTCCAGAAATCTCTCAGTATTTTTAAACTTTATGGGACTTGGAACCAGAAATGCAAGCGGTACACAGATATCCATGCAGGGAAAACACTCATACTCCTAAGATAATAAAATAATAGTTTTAAAATACATCTTTCAAATTCATGGCCTCTTTCATTAATTGTTGTTATTTACATATATATTAATAAGTATAGCCTACTCAGTTTGCACAGAAAACTACAACTAATCAAAATGAAGAATTATGGAGCCCATGCTCATGGGACACATCTACAAAACAACCCCTGCACCTAAGGCTCAGGGAACATTTCAGAAGAGGAGGCTTAAAGATTGTTAAAAGCTAGAAGAATATGGAGTTTGTTGTGTCTTTCCCCGAGTAATGCCAGAAGCTTCATCCATGAAGTCTGATCAATATCACTGCCTGAACATGCAGTCAACAAAATCACCAACAAGAAATCTGACAAAGTGGAGAGAGGGGAGCTCAGGAGGCTTCAAATTTCAGTAACAAAAAGAGTTTAAGGCAACTAAAAACTGCTGAAAGCTAGAGAAATAATCTTCTCCAGGAAAGAGCATGCAATTAGTTATCAAGTACTAGATAGCCAGCCCCCCAAAATACAAACAAGTGACATTGCACAGGATTCCTGTTTTTAATCATGATGCTTGGGCTCTGTCTCCATGGCTTAAGGTCCTGTCTGTTGCTTTTCATTTTTCAAATGCTTGTCCAGTCATTCCAACACCACTATCAATAAAATGTTTATTTCTATCCTACTGATTTTACCTTTTCTTTAGATAGTAATTTTTATAATATACAATAGAAGGCCAAATAATGGCAATAAAACTACCTTCTGCAGATATGGTGGTAATAAGCTAAAAAACAAACTAAAGGAGGCTATAATTGTGTTATTGATTTTAGCAAATACATTCTCGGTTTCTTTTCCAGTAAAGTTAAAGTTAAGTTTGCCATTACTTTAATAATTTCCCATACAGTCACTGTGTTTCCTTAGAGATATGCAAATCACTTCAATTATTAAACTAGAAAGCAACTGTGGCTGAACCGAAAGTAATGTTTCCTTTGTTCAATGTACTAAAGTTGACACATCATACAAAAGTTAGGTAGCTATTTTTACAATGCTTTTTAATCTTATGACTAACAGAAGAAGGCAATTGTTTGTTTCAACCAGTGTATAAGAAGAGCATCAGTGTTAGAATATGAGCTTTATTTGAGCAAGCACAAATCTGTCCAGAGATGCACTTCAGGATTGCTTCCATTTCAGAATCAAAGGTAAAAGGGGTAGACACAGGTTGGGTTTTCATTTCTAGAAATACAGCCTTCATGTGATGAAGGCCTCTAGTACCATGAGATTTCCATGAGTATCTGCAGTTGTGACCATCATACCCTTGTCTCTAGGTCTTTGCCTCTGAATAAGTAACTTTCCTACAGCTGCAGAGACTCCTCCTAACGTACTGTGTAGTTGAAGGTTGTCTGCTTAAGAGTAAAGTGCCATTAGTCACTGTAGGTGGCCATACTCTGATTTAAGGAGAGAATGTACTCTGTTCAGTGGGGGACATTACAATTTTTCTGTGCTTTTCAAGGTGACAGAATACAGAGATAATAGTCATTACTGCCTTAGAACTTATTATTATGTTTTAAGTAATACGTCTGCACCTAAAATCCACATGACAAATGGGCCCAAGTGCAGTCAGTGCTTAGAGAACACCTACAATCATGGGGAAAGACATCAATCAGAGTTACATTAATTCCAAATAAAAATCCATTTTAAAGTTTGGACAGAAGGTAGAAACTGAAAGCCAATTCCCTCCTTAGTATTAGAAATTATCTGTGGGGTTTATGGCATGAGCAGTAAGTGGGACACATGGTATTTACACCTAGCAAAAGTATGCAGAACAGGGAGAGAGAGAAAGAGAGAGAGAGAGAGATTTCATTAGTCTCTTTCAAAGTCTAAAGAGCTGCTAACTGTTCTATTTGTCAATATAAACCTCACAGAATAAAATCATATGTTAAATACACAGTGAGAGGTCATGAATCAGCTTATATGTGATAAGTGGATTGTATTGGTCAGCCATTTAGATTCCCAGAAAATTACCAATGATTTTTGAGTGAAGTTAATTCTTAACCTCAATGTGAAATTGTGTGCGTATCTACTGAGGCACATCATGAAGCTCTGTTTATCTTCGTCCTCCTGCTTCTGTGCCAGATGATCAGTAAACCCAGTAACCAAGAACAATACAAAAATGGATTCTACATTATAACTTGCAATGAACAAAGCAGCATGTAGATTGAAATTAAGATGAGCATGTTAAACACATGAACATTAAGTTATCTAGTGATCAGAGACTTCACAGGTAGCTCCCATGAGTCATTGCATTGCTTTTAATCTGTTACAGAGTTTGAAGTGAGCAGGCTGGGGTTACACAAAGAACTAACAAGATATTACACAAAGGCTTCTTTTCTAAATATAGTGTATTAGAAGGAACGTACTGCTAAAGATAACATGCAAAAATACCTCTAAACATAGACCCCTGATTTGCAATAAGATGGTGATATGGCTTAGAGTTTCTCTTTAATAGGAAAACAACTATGTGTACTGACTGCACCTCCATAACAATGAATGCAAGAATCTGTACTTGATTACCCTGGTTCCATTTGCAAAAGAGTGAAAAAAGTGAAAAAATCAGTGAAGGTATGTTCTTTCTACCTCTGTGAGTCAGTTCTTGTATAAAAATAGATTGGAAGAGAATTTCCTTGAGTAACTGGAATGAAGGAAGAAGATGGCTGATTGAAAAGGATGAAATTAAAACCATTGTAAAAAAGAAAATACGATGCTGTGTTTTGAAGGCCAAGGCCATCTATTCCTTAGCTACTTTCCTTTCTGTCTGGACATGATGTCTCCAATATGGGCTTATTCGTGAAACGAGTCTTGGTCACACTGAACAGACACATGGAGTAACTGTAGTGCAGCTTTGCATTTTTTTCTCAACTCTCCAGGATTCTCTGCTCTCCCTATCTGGGAAGGAGCAAGTGAAGATTCCAGTCTACCATTGTAAAAACAAATAACTATTCATCAGTCACGTCACTGTCCTCTCTCTATCTAGACATCACAAATGTGCCTGTATCATGTGTATAAATATCTAGGCATGTTCAAATATGATTGCATTATAAAACCCAATGACTAGAAAAAATGCTATTTGCATGGATGGATGACAATACTTTAAAAATATAATTGAAAATCTGCATGCAAGGTTAATTTATGAGCTGTGCTCACATATTGTCACTTAGTATTCTATTTACAGAGAACCTTGGGGAATTCCTCTTGCCTAATCACAAAGTATGCTGTTAAATATTACTCATTTGTTACTTAACATGAAACTCAACATTTTGGAGTCTAAAAACACTTAATGAATAAGCTCTCAAAGAACACAAAAGGTTTACTAAATAAGCCATTTTTGAGAAAAGCCAGAAGCTTTATACTATTACATGAGCTAAATGGTGAAAAATAAAATTGGAGCCACAGCACAGGCTGAAACTGCTCCTTTAAAGACTGAGCTGAGGAAGGAAACATACCGGTTCATACAGTTTAGTTAGAAACCTTTGCATAGGTTTAGAAAAAGAAAAAAAAATATCATGTGCTTGAAAGAGACAACTAGAGTTGAGAAAATCAATTAAACAAATTCAGAACACAGTGTAAAAGAGAACAATGTAGAACTTTCGCACAAAAATCAACATTACAAACTCTCTATAGGTAGGCAGCACAGCAAAAAGCAATGAACAAGAGCTTGGGACAGTTAGTAGATACACAGAAGTGAGTGAGTGGGAGAGATGGCTTTCAGTGCTTTCTCACAACAGGCAAGCAGGGACTATAACTTAACCTGTTCCCATGTAACTTCTAATGTCTTACATACAAACGGGAAGTAAGCCTTCCGAAGAGTTAAATTACTCTGAATTAGAAAACTGTAAAACTAGCCTAGGATTTATTTACTTTTTAGATATTTCCTTTTCTATTTTATCTAGTGTTGTACAGATTTTGTTATTATGTTTCTGTGATACCTCTTTTAATACCTTTTTTTCAAGATTGATTAGTTTTCTGGGTATTTTAGGCCTCAAAACAAATTTTATTTTTTTCTTTCTTCTAGTTCAATGAAAAATACTTGTGGAGTGCTTATAATCAGTGGTAATATAAACTGATACATGGAAATCAATTGAAATAAAATAACATGCAATCTGGTTCAGCTACACGAATTTCTATCTATACTCAAAGGACGCTAAGTCACCAATCCACAGAGCATTGTTCCAAAGATTGATGAAAAGATTGAACATAGCTTTCCTTCAGCTGAAGAACACAGAAATAAAATATGCTCATATATATAACACAATTTTATTAAATGTCTCAGCCTTAAGTGAAAATTTGACACAGTCTAGAGTCACCTGAGAAGAATGTTTCAACTGTGGGATTTCCTAGAACAGTTGGCCTGTGGGAATGTCTTTGAGGGATAGGTAATTGATTCTGGAGGACCCAGCCTTCTGTGCACATCACCCACCATTCCTGGAGAAAGAGGTCCTGAACTGTGTACTAAAGGTAAAGAAGTCTGAGCTTGGGAGCAAGTCAGCAAACAGTTTTGTTCCCGGGGTTCCATTTTAGCTTCCTTCCCTGGTTTCTGTCAATGGTCAATTGGAATTTGTAAGCCAAAACAGTTTTCTCCCTTAATCTGTGAGTTTCAAATATTTTGTCACAGCAGCAGAAAGAAAACTAGAATGAATTTGAAGAAGAATACAAACACCTTCGATTCTAGTACTCAAGAAGCAGTAGGATCTCTGAGTTCAAGGACAGACCGATCCACAAAGTAAGTTCCAAGACAGTCAAGGTAAAACAGAGAAACCCTGTCTGAAACTCTGCCAACAGCAATGGATTAAATAATTAAAAGAAAAGCTTGAGGTTTGCAGGAAAATGGGTGGAACTGAAGACCGTTCTGTTAAGTCAAGTAAGCCAGACTCAGAGGGACAAATAGCATGTGTGTGGTTAATACATAAGTGTGTGTGTGGGTGGGTGGGTGGGTGTGTGCAGAGAAATAAATATGAAGGAGGAGGGAGGACAGGACAGAACAAAAAACTGAAGGCGAGCCAAGACACTTGACAAAGAAGAGGTAGGAACAATTTAAGGAGAGAAGTCTGACTAGCAGGCAGGTTGTAGAGACTTCTGAGAGACATCAGGGAAGGGAGATCAATGAGACACAGGTGTATAAGTGTCTGAGAAGAAAACGCCATAATGAAACCCATTACATTGTGCACTCATTTAGAAAATGAATGAAGACAAGAGACATTCAAAGGTAGTTCTTCATAGGAGCAAGTGCTACTGTATGTAGAGCAAAAGCATGGCCAGATGAGAAGACTTGTAGGGGGAAGGGATAATTGAACTGGCACAATGTTCAGTTAGGCGGAGGAATACCTGTCACCACTGAACCATAGGGTGACTTGGAGGAGTTTGGGGAAGGAAAGATATAGTGATATAGTGATATATATATATGTACATGTATATATATATATATATATATATATATATATATAGCAATCTATCAGAGAAAGCTTACCTGAAGATCAAAACGCACATCTAAATCACTAGTTAACAACATATCTAGTTAAGAGCTAAGCCACTATTTAGCCACATACATAAGCTACTAGTTAGTCATAGGCGACAGACAGTGGTGGCAACACCTTTAATCCCAGCACTCAGGAGACAGAGGCAGATGGATCTCCATGAGTTCGAAGCCACCCTGGTCTGCATGAGAATGAGTCAGTCTCAAAGAGAAACAGAGCTCTTTGATACCGGCACTTGGGAAGACACGCCCAAGTGCGCAGCAGTATAAGGCAGGAAATCAGTGCAGTGAGTTCTGAGAATCCGTGGAGTCAGGATTGCCGTTTTCGTCTGAGGTAGAGAGAAGTAAGAGCTAGTGGCTGGGTGATTTGCTTTTCTTATCTTCATCATGAACCCCAATATCTGTCTTTGGGTTTTTATTATTCTGCTACAGAAATAATATAACCAAATATCAAAAAACAAGGCTCACAACAGTGTTACTTATTTCATGTCCCACAAGATGTTACAGAGTTTATTTTCATATACAATCCAGTAATTACATAAGAGGGTACATAAACAAGCAGAGTGGTCAGAGATACATCATTTTCCATTTTTACCTGAAGTTTGTCATTTGATTTCAAACCCTGATCTTTTTCTGTGGACTAGGTTTCTTCTTTGATCATATAAAATTATTTGCTTTTATGTTTATTCTCAGGTTGCTGCAGCAGTTTGACCCTGTAATGAAGATGGGCTTTTAACTCCATATCCACATTCTTGCCAAGCTCAAGCTTACCTGTTCTATGCATGATGTTACCTCAAATGAACATGAGCTGTAGTTTCCAGGAGCATCATATCTTTCCATAATTTTACCTGATATAATAAATAGGATTTAAAAATAAGATTATATGCCGGTCAACAACAGTTTTGTGACAATGAAATATTTATTTTTCAGGAAACTAAAATTCAGGCTAGTAAGGAGATTTCAAATTTCTTACATCTTGTAATAGAAGGAAGATAAGTTGTCATGTCTTACTAATCAAGTGTAGAGAGCTGCGAAGTGCCGCACCCTTAAGATGGTGCTGGCTTCCACCTTCTGCTAGCCCAACAGCAAGTGTTCTCTATGATAAACAACTCCTTATTTGGTCAAGGCTGGATATCAGGCTTGCTTCCTCGTATGTGGACCTATCTGCTGTCGCCACATGGCTTACCGGGGTTGGCCACCCAAGGGCCTTTTTAAGCTGTGGGTGGGCACTCCCCGGGGTCAGAAGATTTGTTCAAGGTTCCTGAATAAACTGCTTGGAGAAGAGTCCGAGTGTTGCCTCTTCCTTGCTGGTCGAGGTGGGCGCAACAAACAAGTTTAACAGTAAACCAAATTTGTTGTGATTTCACCTTCCCTTGATCAGTTTTGTTGGAATTATCCAAGAACTGACACAAACCACTTGAGCTATGTAATGCTGTAAGCCTACGGGAGCACACTGGGCATCTAAGGTATGTAAGTTGTCATTAATACTTAATTCTAAGGAAATTAGGAAAGAGTTGAGTGGTATAACAAAGGAAGACCATCAAGCATTTATCACCCTTCAGTGATGCCAAGTAAAATGGCTGAGAAAAACTGAGTAACTTCCCTTGGTAGGTATTAATTTATAATTTATTAATTATTAATTTATAATTAAATGACACTTGTATTAGAACCAGAACAATGTTTCATGTTTTTGAAATTTGTTGTTCAACCATGAAGACAAATATTAATTATGCAATATCCACAGGAGTTAAAAGATTTCAGGAACTAAATGGGCTGTTGAAAGGTTATGATACTATTTTAAAGTTACAATTTCCTTTTTGCTTCAAATGAGAACTTACTTAAGCAATGTGAGCATTCTGGATGATGACACCCATGCAAAAAGGTATGGATAGATGTGGGTAGTAAGCTTTGAATTAACAATAATTCTTCAAGAAACTAAGGACTATGATCTTGAAGACAAGGCCAAAGATATCATTAGTTTTCTATTTAATGCCTCCATAGTCTCTAAATGCATCTTTAAGGAGGTAGTTAAAAGACTTAAATCAGGTTCTTTAAAATCTTGCCTGATTCAAGAAATCCGGCAGTTTTATAAGCTGACCTTGATATTTTCCTCCATTCCAGCAGCCTGTCTCTGTCACCATAGCAGTTCCATTAAAACTTGTCACCAAAGCAGTTACTGGGGTTGATCATATAGATGGAGAGTGTTCAACGGATTTATCTTTCCTACGTTTCTTATATGAGTGTGTGTGTGTGTGTGTGTGTGTGTGTGTCCATGAAGGCACACTTACCTATGTACCCACATGTGTGTGGAGGCCAGAGTTTGAATTCAAGTATCTTCCCTTGTCTTCACCCTCTTTAGCTTTTGAAGCAGATTTTCTTCATCAAACCTAAGTCTATAAGTCTCTGCCTATTTCCACCTATGCTGGAATTACAGACTTGCATTGCTATATTCAACTTTTATGTGGATCCTGGGATTCAAACTCAGGTACTCATGCATGTGCCTTGTGTACTCTATCCAATAAGCCATGTTGCTGAACCCATATCTGAAATATTTACTCAAATATGTATTTTATGTGTTTGTGTGTGTCTTGATGTTTGGGTGCCATGAATTTCAGGTACCAGCAGAGGCCAGAAAGAGTATGAGATCAGGAGCTGGAGTCACATATTGCTGTAAGCCACACAAAGTAGCTTATTGGACCTGAACTTGGGTCCTCCCAAAGAGTAGTAACTGTTCTTAACCACTGAGCCATCTCTCCAGCCCTACTGCCCATAGCTGGAGTTTTAGTTAGCATTATATCACTTCTAGAAAATTGTAACACAATTTGTTCCAAAAGTGAACCAAAGAACGTCAGCAACCTAAGGATATGCCAAGCATCCACTGTAGTTTTTTCCACTCTATTTAATTCAGCTTTTCTTTAACTGAATACCTGAAGGAAATTCCAATAAGATTTCTATAAAACACAAGTTTTCATATTTTCCTCTATGGTGAAGTAAATGCAAAAAATGTGCATATTTGTGAGGGTTACTTCCTTCCAGTTAACAAATTAAAATTGTGTGCTATAAATTTTTTTCATTCAGTAAAGGCCAAAAAATTCTCAACTTCAGTGATATTCACTCCTTTGTTAAATAAGCTCACTCATCTATTTGTGTGAATAAAATTTCATGCTAGAAGAACACTTGAATTCTCATAAATTGAAAACAAGGGATTATAACAAATATGAGCTTAGTTCCATGTCAGAATTATAGGTGTAATATTCAGGAATATTTTTCCTGAGCTTAATTTTATAAAGGTTTAGATATTCAGTGTCAATTAAAATGAAAAGAATTTTATAATCACTTGAATGCATAAGGAAAACCTTGCATATGATCATCTGGAAAAAACTTAAAACGTGCCAGTGTATAAAACACTATTCTCATTTCAAGGGGAGAGAAAATATTCTGGGGCCAGATACAATTGTCCAGAAGCTGGGAACTTAGTTCGCCCCAAATCCCATGTTCTACCATGCTGTGATTTCATGAAGCTTTTATAGTACAGGAACAAAACAAAGTCATAAATCAACATGATTTTGAAATACATGAGTGGAAGATTAGGATGACAGCAGAGCTAACAAATCTCTGCTAAAGCCATCAGACTCCATCTAAGCACATTCTTACCTATTGGCATAGTGAAAATTATGGGCCTGTTATTCATTCTGAAGGATTTACCTAACAGCAACAAGAATGTTAAGTCACACATAAAGGTTCGCACTAAGTGACTATTTAAGATAATAAAGATGGGAAAATGCAATCTGGTTTTGGACTGCAACATTCTAGGTGTTTACGTTCTTGAAATTATAAACAGCTGATCAGCCTTGCAGCATGTTTAATGATATACACAGACTTTTCCTGGAAATTCATTCATAATGTGAATCATTTTTCTTAGGTGACCTAGAATCCTTGTAAGATCCCCCAGCTTACGCTTGTGCAAAGTTGTAACTGATGTGACCATTGCAGTACACAACGACTCCCGATACCTTATTGTCTTCAGTCTCCAAAGTACATACATAGAGAGCACATACTAAGGTGGAGTATGATGTCTCCCAACTCAGTGCTATACTGAAAAGAGGAACTGCAGCACTGTCTAGTATAACTGCATTATGTCTAGTGCATTCTGCATTTAAAAAGTTTCAATTTACATCTTTGAGTCTTTATTTAAGCTATATAAGGTATCTGGATTTTCCTACAAAGTAAAAACCACCCTGCTTTTATTTATGCATCTTACTACAAACATAATTTTACTAGCTAAAATAGACTAATTTTCATAATTAGCAAACTGTTTTTTTAGTTTTGTTTTATTTGTTTTGTTTTGTTTTGTAGAATCCAAACATGTAAGTGAGAATTGGATTTGAAAAACATCACCACTAGCTTTAACTGGTGAGATCATTGACGTATACAGAAATTGACACTGTATATAGTCACAGGCACTGCCCAAGTCTCATTAAGAAATTCATCAGAACATTTCTCCATGATATTTTCTTTAACAATTGCCATATTTTTATTTTATGACATATTAAAGATCATGTTCAAAATCTGCTTTCCCTTACATGCCAAATATCTATGTAGAATGTGTCCAGTGATAGCTCCCTCATATAACTACCAGAATAATCTGCTGATTTCTAAAGCTGAATGTGTCAACAAACAGAGCATCACTTCTTCTCCTGGGCCATATCCCAGAATGGGAAAAGAAAAGGAGGAATATTTATGAGGATTTATTAGGGATCAGGCTTATAATGAATCTCCAATAAAGTGGTTTCAGTACCTTTGATGTGGATCATTTTATAATAATTTGGGATTGCAGAGTTCCTGCCAAGGTGAAGGGCTTCAAAGCAAATTTGAAAGAGTGATTGTCATTTGATGCTACCTATTAAAACACTTAGCAGCTTGTTTGGTTAAACTAACAATGAAACTACTAAAAGTTGCCAATAGGAAAGTACAGTATTCTTTCCACTGTGGAGATTTCTCTCCCCCTACCCCTTTGACGGTTTTATAAAATTCTTTATCAATTTTTATTTATTTTACATACCAAACACAGTTTTCCCTCCCTCTTATCCTTCCCCCCAACTGCCTTCTATCCAATTCCTATCCACTCCTTCTCTAACTTCATTCAGAAGGGGTAAGGCATCCCATGGGAGCTGACAAACCATGGCATATAAATTCGAGGCAGGACCAAGACCTACACCTGAGTCAAGGCTGAACAAGGCATCCCACATAGGGAATAGGTTTCAAAGAGCCAACTCATATGTCAGGGACAGGTTCTTATCCCACTGTTATTGGCCACACAAAAGACCAAGCTACATTATTGTCACCAATTGCAGAGAGAGTAATTTGTTCCCATGCTGGCTTCCTAGCTGTCCTCCCAGAGTACTAGAACTCCCACAAGCAAAGGTCAGCTGTCTGTGTTGGTTTCCCATGATAGTGACCCCCCCACCCACTTGCTTAGATAATCTCTCTATCCTGTATTCAGGTATAATACTGGAGTTTGGTACAGTGCTTGGCTGTGGATCTCTGCATCTGCTTCTATCAGTTACTGCATGAAGTTTCTTTGATGACAATTAGGTGATGGGGAAGTCATTCTGTGTATATGTTTCTACTATTGGTTGATAAACAAAACACTGATGGCCAATAGGGAAGCAAAATAGGTGGGCCTAGGATTCAAGGAGGATTCTGGGAAATGTAGTCAAGAGTAGAGAGTCGGGATCTGATCCTGGGAGAAGACATGTCGCATGATGTCCTTGGAAAGGTAAGTCATTATGAATATATATATATGTGTGTATATATATTACTAATTATGAATTTATAATTAGGTCAGAGATTGACATTAAAAAACCATATCAAATAGCCAACAGCTTCATAATAACTATAGCGTCTTGCATGTTCATTTGGTACTGATGTGGCTCTGGGACTAGGCTGATAGGGAGAATGTACATTACAATTATGAAAGTCTCCAGTCTGTAAAGAGAAGGCTAGCTCAGGTTCCCTCTCCACTATTACTAGGAGTCTAAGGTGGGGTCACCCTGATGGGTTTCTGGGAGTTTCCCTGGCACTAGCTTTTTGACAACCCCATAATGGCCCCCTCATCAAAATATCTCTTTCATTACACTACCCTTCCATTCTGACCCCAACTTGACCATCCTGATCCTTCTTGTTTCCATCCCTCATCTCCTCCCTTCTATTCCCCTCTGCCCAGAGTCTACCCAGAGCATCTCATTTATTTTCTCTTCCCAGGGAGATTCAGGCATCATTTTTAGGATCCTCCTTTTTACCTACCATCTCTGGGGCTGTGAACTGCAATATCAACTTATGAGTGAGTACAAGTTGTGTTTGTTTTTCTGGGCTTGATTTTCTCAGTGATAATGATTTTTTTCTATTTCCATCCATTTGACTGCAAATTTCACATTGCCATTGCTTTTTGTAGTGTATAATACTCCATTGTGTAAAGACACCCATTTTTTTAATCCATTAATCAGTAGAGTGGTATCTATGTTGTTTCTGGGTTCTTGCTATTATGAATAATGCTGCTATAAAAATAGTTGAGTAATTATCCTAGTTGTGTGACTGGGAATCCTAGGGGTATATGCCCAAAAGTGCTATCTCTGGATCTTGAGGGAGGATGATTCCCAATTTTTGAAAAACCACCATACTGATTTCCAAAGTTTCCCTCCAAGTTTATACTCCCATCAGCAGTGGAGAAGTGTTCCCCTTACTCCACATCCTCTCCAACATAGGCATTGTCATTAGCATTTTGATCTTACCAATTCTGACAGGTTTAAGATGGGACTGCTTAAGACCCCCTGAATGTGGGTGTCAGTGAGGAGGCCTAGGTAATCTACTGAGCCTTGGGTAGTAGATCAGTCTTCATCCCAGTATACAAATGGACTTTGGGTGCCTATCCAACAGTGAGATATGCACTCTCACCCTGAAATCCTGGGGGAGGGTCTAGGCCCTGCCCTGGATGAAATGACAGACTATGAACACTCCTATGGAGGAAGAAAACAAACTTGACATAACATTCTAGCATAGTTAGGCATGAGGAGGTTTAAAAGAAAATGTAAATCAACTAGGAAAAAAGTTAAGGAAATAAAAACCTTCCTTTACCCCTAAACTAGAAGTATTCTCTTAAAAGGAGTATGTGCACTTGGCCCATGACTGATGAGGGCAGATAAGGATTAGGGATCCCCTGGAATAGATGATGGAGGTAGTTGTGAGCTTCCATGTGGGTGCTAGGAACAAATTCTGGGTTCTCCACAATATCAGTAAATTCTCTTAATACTGGAGCAATTGCTGAAACCCCCAGGTTGCTTTTTTGATTGTGAATATCAACCTTATTGGGGAACAGGATGTGCACGTTTCTTAGTGTCTGATGCTATATATTAGAAAATTTGCCTAGCACAGAAATCTTTGATGCAAATTTTTCAGACTTAAGTAATAGAAAATTGCATCAAAAGGAAATACTTAAGTAAATCTTGTTGGGGAAGTCCTTTGTCAATAAAGCACTGTTGAGCCAATAGGAATCTAGATAGGTGGGACTAGGAGTCCAGGAGAATTCTGGGAAGGAGAAACACAAGAGAGTCGACAGGTAACGCCATGGGGTAGGAAGCCCGGAACTATTCTCCGGTAAGAGAAATACTTAGATTAACAATTATGGGGTAATTACTTAAGTAAGAGCTAGCCAGTAAGAAACAAGAAAGGCCAACAGCTTCATAATTAATATAGCCTCCTGTGTGTTTATTTGGGACTGATGCAGCTCTAGAACCAGGCTGGCAGGAAGGCTTATCTCAAAGAAAAAGCTTCACTTTATAAAATCTGTCTCTATGATTTGATCAGGATACATCTCAAAGCAACAAGAGACCCTGCTATTGATGTGACTATGATGATCAGACCTCACAGGGAATTAATGAGAACCCAGAATAGGTATTCTTCCTGTGCACAGTATTTTAATACTATCAGGGTTAACAACTATATGAATTACTAGTGAATTACTCTAAGCTATAGATGATTCAGTCCCCGGGCTCCAAATTCCAGTTGTTGAAGATCAAACAACACTCAGTTCAAATCTATTTAAATACTTTGAAATGTCTCTTCACTATTCATATTATTATTCTTTAGAACAACTGTGAAGTCAATAATGTATACATTTTTTAGTTGAGGAAAGTAGGAATGGACTTTACTCATACAGTCCCCCCCCACTCCTCTTAAAGATGGTTGGTAATGAAATTTGCTTAAGTATGAGGACCTTTCACTCAGGTCCATAATCTTATTAATCACACAATAAATTCCTCTTCACTACTCTTTCTACTCATGCCCTTACTCAGAGGATAGGAACATCTGGGGATTCACCATACCTAATAGGAACATATTTAACATATTTTTTAATTTTTTTCAATTTTTATTTTTAAATTTAAAGTAGAAACAAGGTTGCTTCACATGTCAATTCCAGGTCCCTCTCCCTTTCCCACCCCTCCTCCCACTCCCTCCCAACAACCCCTCCAATATCCCCTCATTTCCGCAGGGAGGGTGAGGCCCTCCATGGGGGTGTCCATAGTCTGTCTGTCACTTCATCCAGGGCAGGGCCTAGACCCTCCCCCAAGAGTCCAGAGTAAGAGTGCATCTCTCATTGTTGGATGGGTACCCAAAGTCCATTTGTATACTGGGATGAATACTGATCTACTACCCAAGTTTCAGTAGATTACCTAGGCCTCCTCACAGATACCTACATTCAGGGGGTTATCATCAGTCCCATGCTGGATTCACAGGCAGCAGTCTGGGATTGAAGAGCTAACCCTTGTCAGGTCAGCAGTGTCTGGGGGTTAACCAGCCCAGTCTTAAACCCTTTGGTCATCAGTCCTCCCTCTCTGTCACTGGATTCCTTGAATTCAGCTCAGTGTTTAGCTGTGGGAGTCTGCCTCTGCTCCTATCAGCCATTGAATAAAAGGTTCTGTTTCCCAGACTCTCTGGCCATGGGATTGTAGGCTGGCACTCCCCAGATCTATGTCTAAAATCCATATATGAGAGAGTACATGCCATGTTTCTCTTTTTGTGACTGGGTCACCTCGCTCAGGATGGTTTCTTCTAGTGCCATCCATTTGTCTGCAAATTTCAAGATTCCATTATTTTTTTCAGCTGAATAGAACTCGATTGTGTAAATATACCACATTTTCTCTATCCTCTCTTCAGTTGAGAGGCATCTAGGTTGCTTCCAAGTTCTGGCTATTACAAATAATGCTGCTATGAACATAGTGGAACAGATGTCCTTGTTGTATGAATGTGAATCCTTTGGATATATGCCTAAGAGTGGAGTTGCTGGTTCTTGTGGTAGGTTTATTCCCATTTTTCTGTGGAATCTCCATACTGATTTGCAAAGGTGCTGTACGAGTTGCCACTCCCACCAGCAATAGAGGAGTGTTCCCCGTTCATCACAACCTCTCCAACATAAATTGTCATTGGTGTTTTTGATTTTTGCCATTCTGACAGGAGTGAGATGGTATGTCAGAGTTGTTTCGATTTGCATTTCCCAGATTGCTAAGGATATTGATCACTTTCTCAAGTGTCTCTCAGCCATTTTATACTCCTCTATTGAAAATTCTCTATTTAGTTCTGCAGCCTACTTTTTAATTGGATACTTTGGTGTTTTGGAGACTTGCTTCTTGAGTTCTTTGTAACTCATTCTGTGGACTGCCTTTTTGTCTTTCTGACTGTGTCCTTTGCCTTACAGAAGCTTTTCAGTTTCAGGAGGTCCCATTTATTCATTGTTGACATGATGTCTGTGCCATTGGTGTTATATTGAGGAAGCTGTCTCCTGTACCAAAAATTCAAGGGTACTACCCACTTTCTCTTCTAAGAGGTACAGTGTGGTTGTTTTTATGTTGAGTTCTTTGATCCATTTGGACTTAAGTTTTGTACATGTTGATAGACATGGATCGATCTGCATTCTTCTACGTGCCAGCATCCAGTTATGCCAGAACCATTTGGTAAGTTTCTTTCTTTTTTCCATTGTATATTTTCAGCTTCTTTGTCGAACATCAAATATTCATACATGTATGAGATAGTGTCAGGGTGATCAATTACATTCCATTGGTCTACCTGTCTATTTTTGTGCCAATACCAAACTGTTTTCAGGACTACAGCTCTATAATAGAGCTTGAGGTCAGGGATGGTGATGCCTCCAGAAGTTTCTTTGTTGAGTAAGGTTGTTTTGCCTATCCTGTGTCTTTTTTTTTCCATACAAAATTGATTAATGTTCTTTCAAGTTCTATGAAGAATTGTTCTGGTATTTCAATGGGGAGTGCATTGAATCTGTAGATTGCTTTTGGAAGGATTGCCATTTTTACTACATTGATCCTACCTATCCAAGAGCATGGGAGACCTTTCCATTTTCTGGTGTCTTCTTTAATTTCTTTCTTTGAAGACTCCGAGTTCTTGTGATACAGGTTTTTCACTTGTTTGGATAGCGTTAGCACAAGGTATTTCATGTTGTTTGTGGCAATTGTAAAAGGTGATGTTTCTCTGATTTCTTTCACACCCATTTCATCATCTGTAGGGCTACTGATTTTCTTGAGTTGATCTTGTAGCCTGCCACTTTCCTGAAGGTTTTAATCAGCTGTAAGTGTTCTCTGTAAGAATTCTTTGGGTCATTTATGTAAAACATCATACCATCTGCAAATAGTGAATGTTTGACCTCTTCCTTTTCTATCTGTGTCCCCTTGATCTCCTTTTGTTGTCGTATGGCTCTAGCTAGAACTTCGAGTATGATATTGAAATGGTATTGAGAGAGTGGGAGCCTCATCTTGTTCCTGATTTTAGGGTAATCACATTGAGTTTCTGTATATTTAGCTTGATGCTGGCTTTTGGTTTGCTATATATAGTTTTGATTTTGTTTAGGTATGTTCCTGTTTTCCCAGATCACTCCAAGACCTTTAACATGAAGGGGTGTTGGATTTTATCAAGAGCGTTTTCTGCATCTAGTGAGATCATCATGTGATTTTGTTTTTCAGCTTGTTTATATGGTGGATTACATTGAAGGATTTTTGTATGTTGAACCATCCCTGTATCCCTTAGATTAAACCTACTTGATCGTGGTGAATGATTGTTTTGATTTGTTCTTGGATCCAATTTGCCAGTATTTTATTGATTATTTTTGCATCATTGTTCACGAGAGATATTGGTCTGAAGTTCTCTTTCTTAGTTGTGTCTTTGTGTGGCTTGGAAATCAAGGTTATTGAAGCCTGCTAGAAACAGTTTGGCAAAGACCCTTCTGCTTCTCTTGAATGGAATACTTTGAGAAGAATGGGTATATGCTGTTCATTGAATTTCTGGTAGAATTCTGCACTGAGGCCATCTGGACCTGGGCTTTTTTTGGTTGGGACACTTTTGATGACTGCTTCTATTTCCATAGGAGTTATAGGTCTATTTAAATTGCTTATCTGTTCTTGATTTAATTTTGGCAAATGATTGATAACCATAAAATTGTCCATTTCCTTTAAAGTTTCAAATTTTGTGGAGTAGAGGGTTTCAAAATATGACCTAATGATTCTCTGAATTTCCTCAGAGTCTGGTGTTATGTCCCCCTTTACATTTCTGATTTTGTTAATTTTCATGTTCACAATCTGCTGTTTTGTAAGTTTGGACAAAAACATTTGTCTATTTTGTTGATTTTCTCAAAGAACCAACTCTTCGTTACATTGATTCTTTGTATTGTTTTCCTAGTTTCTACTTTATTGATTTCAGCCCTCATTTTGATTATTTCCTGACATCTACTACTCCTGGGGAGTTTGCTTCTTTGTGTTCTAGAGCTTTCAGCTGTGCTGCTAATTCCCTAATGTAACTATTCCCCAATTTCTTCATGTGGGCACTTAATGCTATGAACTTCGCTCATAGCACTGCTTTCAAAATGTCACATAGTTTTGGGTATTTTGTGTCTTCATTCTCTTTGAATTCTAGGGAGTCTTTAAATTCTTTTTTCATTTCTTCTTTGACCCAGGAATGGTGGAATTGTGCATTAATCGATTTCCGTGAGTTTATAGGGTTTCTGTAATTTGTGTTGTTGTTGAATTCTAATTTTAACACATGGTGGTCTGATGAGAAGCATGCCATTATTCCAATTTTTTTTACCTGCTGAGGTTTGATATGTTGCCAAATATGTGGTCGATTTTTGCGAAAGTTCCATGTGATGGTGAGAAGAATGTATATCCTTTTTTATGTGGATGGAATGTCATATAGATATCTGTTAATACCTATTGGGTCATAACTTCAATTAGACCCTTTTCTTCTTTGTTGAGTTTCCGTCTGGTATTCCTGTCTAGTGGTGAGAATGGGGTGTTTAAGTCTTCCACTATAAGTATGTGGTGCTTTATATGGGACTTGAGTTTTAGTAATGTTTCTTTTATGAACGTAGATGCCTTTGTATTTCAGGCATAGATGTTGAGAATTTAAAGTTCTTCTTGGTGAATTTCTGCTGTGATGAGTATGTAATGACCTTCTTCATCTTTTTTGATTGATTTAATTTTAAAGTCTAATTTTTTTATATTAGGTTTGCTACCCCCACTTGTTTCTTGGGTCCATTTGATTGGAAAATCTTTTCCCAACCTTTAATTCTCAGGTAATGTCTGTCTTTGAGGGTAAAGTGTGTTTCTTGTATGCAGCAGAAGGATGGGTCTGTCTTTGACTCCATTTTGTTAGCCAGTGTCTTTTATGGGTGAATTAAGACCATTAATATTGAGGGATGTTAATGACCATTGATTGCTCATTCTTCTTTGATTTGGAATGATTGTTGGTGGTGGAATTATGTGTAGAATTCAACCCCTTTTTTCTTTTGGCTGTTGATAAAGTGGGATTATCTAATGCCTATATTTTTCTGGTTGTAGTTAATTTACTTGGACTGGAGTATTACTTTCAGAACTTTCTGTAGGGCTGGGTTAGTGGATGTGTATTGCTTGAATCTAGTTTTGCCGGAATATCTTGTTTTCTCCATCTATAGTGATTGAGAGCTTTGCCAGGTATTGAAGTTTGGGCTGGCATTCATGGTGCTTTAGTGTTGGTAGGATATCTATCCAGGACCTTCTGTTTTCATAGTTTACATGGAGAAGTCAGGTTCCAAATGATAGGTTTGCCTTTATATGTTAATTGTTCTTTTTCCTTAGCTGCTCTCAATATTCTTTCTTTATCCTGTATATTTAGGGTCTTGATTGTTATGTGGCAAGGGGACTTCTTTATGTGGTCCACTCTATTTGGTGTTCTGTAAGCTTCTTGTACCTTCAATGGTATGTCTTTCTTTAGGTTATGAAAGTATTCTTCTATGATTTTTTGAATATATTTCCTGCTCCTTTGAGGTGGTTTTCTTCACCTTCTATACCTATTATTCTTTGGTATAGTCCTTTCATGGTGTCCCATATTCCCTGGATGTTTTGTGTTAGGGTTTTTTATACTTAATATTTTCTTTGGTTGAGGAATCAATTTCTCCTAGTGTATCTTCAACACCTGAGATTCTCTCTTCCATCTCTTTTATTTTGTTGGTTATGCTTGTATAGGTAGTACCTGACCATTTGCCCAGCTTTTTTATTTCCAGCCTTCCCTCAGATTGTGTTTATTTATTGTCTCTATTTCAATTTTCAACACTTGCACTGTTTGAATTGTTTCTTGCAATTTTTGCTTTGTCTTTGTTGCATTTTAGGAATTTTTTCTTTTTTCTTCCATTTCTTGCATTTTTGGTATGTTTTTTCTTCCTTTTGTTGCATTTTTTGTTTTTTTTCTTCCATTTCTTGTATTTTTTGGTTTGTTTTTTATTCAATTTGTTGCATATTTTGGATTGTTTTTTCTTACACTTCTTTGAGGGATTTTCCTATATCCTCTTTTAAGGCCTGTATTATTTTCATGAAATTGTTTTAATGTCATTCTCTTCTTCTTCATTTGCATTGGAATGTTGGAGACATGCTGGTGTGGAGTCTGTAGAATCTGGCAGTGTCATATTTTTTTTCTGTTGCTGAGTGTGTTTTTGTTTTTGTTTTGTCTCTTTTCAATCTCTTCTTCTAGTGGGTGCAGAAAGAGCCCCTTACTGGTTTGGTGATTAGTGGACCAGAGTTCCCTTTCGGGGGGTACAAGCAAGTCCAATACTCTCGTAGTTCTTCTATTCTTGGTCATAGTCCTGGTCCCATGGGAGGAGAATAAGCCCAGGAATCTGGGGTGCATATTATCCCACCTGGTCCCCTGGTCCCTTTGTTGGAGGTGAAGGCCTGGGAACTGGGGTGCTTGGCTCCCACCTGGATGGGAAACTCTAGGGCAGTCCCCAGGCAATCCTCAGGCACTGGAGTGCAGACCCAGATGTGGGGCCTTGTTTACCTGGACCTGCTGGTCCCCTGGTCTCATTGTTGGAAGAGAAGACCTGGGATCTGGTGTGCCTGGCTCCAGCCGGGATGGGAAGCTCTGTTTCTTTATTATGTTTATTTCCCTTTTATAATTACTCTATGTGCATGAAAATTAAACAGCATAACTGAGATCTTTTACATAGATGTTTCTAGTAGCAGGTTGTATAAACCAGTACTTTGCCACTGGAGAGATTTATTTTGAAATCTAAAATAAATTAGTCGTAGAATTTCATTCATATGTTATTAATCATGCTTCAAGTATTCCTACTCCCTTAAAGATTCAAAAATTCTTACCCAACAGAGTCACAAGTTGGATAAATTTGACCCTATTAATGACCAGGATGCAATGATCTAAACACTCACTTCTAAAACAGCCACTGAAGAGGAAAATGAGATCAATTCCAGTCCTGAAATTACATTAGGAGTGAAGAAACATGTGTGTTTACCTTTCCTGAAGTCATGATTATTTTTAAATTAAATTGAAATTGAGACCTGAGTATTCAAATCATCCAGAAAAAAAAAGAGAATGTCTAATGAGGAGAGGTAAGCTAGGGAATGCATCAAGTTTAAATACTTATCAGGACCATGGTACATAGTTTTAGCTTTTAGGTATTCTATTCTATATTAGACAAGTAGCACATGATTGATGGTACAATGTTAAATTGTAAGTTAAAACATCCTGTGTCAATCTTAGGTAAAAGTATTTACTTCCCAAACTGTGTTTTAAAAGTAACAGGTAAAATAAAGTTTAATGGTTTTGTTTCTGTATGTATCTGGGTAACTTTTTCCTTCAAATAAGAAATAATAATTTAGCAAACATTTAAACTGATAAACATATACATAGATTAGATACAATGATAAATGATAAAAGAATAGATAGATTCATGCACGAATACATGTGCATCTATAAATGAGCATATATATATGTGTGTGTGTATGAGTATATATTATATATATATGTATATATATATATATAATGAGAGAGATGGGCATGTGGTAGATATATGATAAAAGATATACATATATACATATATATGTATATATGGAGCTAAACAGATGACATGTAGGTGGTTTAATAGATAGTGTTTAATAGATAGATGGTAGTTAAGTACAGATAGATTTTATTCATAATAGTTTATCATAGATTATAGATATAGACATGTACATGATAGATAGATGATAGATTAGTAAATATATAGATAATAGATGGGTGACAGACTGAACTATGATGATAGATGGCAAGGCATATTGTCATATAAATAATTGTAATTATCTCTGTGGTAAGCAGATCGATGTACCTGTTTGCATGTGATTTCTCAATGATCAAATTCGGGTCTATGAGACCGTACTAAAAAACTGTGAGTAAACTAATCGTAGAAAAAATCAGAAGATCCATTAATCCATTATGAATAAGAGAAAAAAGGCAAGACAAACTATATATAAATAATGCTAATAATTGAAAAATAGAAGGTATTTGCATCAGGTTTTACTTGTTAACTTTGAAAAATAAACTTCCCTACTTGGCTGCTCCAATTTAAGCATCATTTTCAAGGGAAGTATGTCACACAGCTCATCTGCCAGGTGCTTGGTGGTTCTCTCATCTTAACTTGACACTAATTACCACCTCCTTGGACTTGCAATCCAGCTGCACCTCAGTGTGCCATGGCATTTTCATTTATTGAGCTCCAAATTTAGCAATAAACCAAAAGAATAAACACTTACTTAACACCATTTCCAGTAACACGGAGAAGTTATTCAATGATTCATTGCATTAATTTATTTCATGAATATGCATATATTGAAGTAGTGCTTGGAAATCTCTTTATGATGATGTACAAAATAACAATTCAATATGAATTATGTGATGATTTCCTAGGTACCGATTGTGGTCCTGTAGATCAAATTTAAATTAATTTTCTGAACAGGCCTGTAAGTGTGGAGAATACATTTTCAATTGTCAGTAACTCTTTCAAATCTAGGTTTCTTTTCCTTCTACTTCATTACCTTGATATGAAGAGGACTGAGAGTTTGGAGAAAACACAGTAACTTAAGTGGCATGCCCTGTTCCAAATGTAGATATCTCGAGTGGAAGATGGGCTGGACATGGGTCTGAGGTCAGAACTGTCATTTGTCAGTCTTCAACCTTTTTTAGAAGAGGTCAAGGCAGGGTCATCTTTGGAACAGTGGTTGCCCTCTCTGCCGACTCCTTGCAACAGTGGCCAGATTCCTTTTGGGAAAACTGTCAGTATACAGATTATCCCTACTACCTTCCAAATAATCCGGCTGTATCTATATCACTCAGTAAGAAATTTATGCTAGCAATGAAAGTAAACATGAATTTTTTATTATGAGTGATATAGGTTATCCGATTTGCCTGGTAATTGCAGGACTTACATAGTTCAGAAATTTTACCATTATTTAGCGGCCAAAGAAAACTCCATACAAAGCTGCTTAGCATATCAGGTTTTATAAAACTAAATTGAAAGTCTAGTGTGGTATTTGAAGTCTGTAATCTCAGCCTCTTATAGGATCTGAATTCAATGCCATGCTGAGGACTAGATTAAACTGGCCTTCAAAGTGAAAGCATGTTTTGTAAAATGACAACAAGAAAAAATAAAAAGTCAGAAAAAACTAAATCCAAGAGATTCTTGTGGAGGAAATACTCCAGTAATTTGTACAAAGATATTATGAAAGCAAGACTATAAAATATGTTACCCTATATATTAACTTCTATATATTTATATGGGTAGCATTATATGTTTGTTACTTATGTGATAACATAGTGGAATGCCTGTAATGATAGCTTCTAGTTGGATGAATTTATTATGCTCATGGTTGCAGAGGGCTCAGTCCACATGTCTGGGAGGCATGGTAGAATAGGCCATTTTTGCCATGTATGCAGCCAAAAGACGTAAAGATGGGAATTATTTCTCTGTTGGCTGTTAGGCTTTGCTAAATTTTATTCAGTCCCAGCTCTCATGACAAAGGTCACATAACTTCCCAAACTCAGAGTGAAACTTTTCCATCTGCTGAAATTTTCTGGAAAGTCTCTCAAAGATGTAACCAGAGGCATGCCTCTACAATTTCTTAGGTGATGCTTAATCAAGTGAAGTTGACAATGTATTAACACCACACCTTATTAAACTCTCCCCATTGTTTGACTGTTCAAGAGAGTTTTCCAGGCAATGTTTTCTGGGAGCCATTATCAATAGCAACAATGCCTACCTAAGTCATGATGCTATGTGACTTAGAATTCCTGGTGCTCATATATGAATGCATATTTTTTTATAATTCATTTTTTAAATTTTAAATAGCTTGTTTTACACGTCAATCACAGTTCCCTCTCTCTCCCCTCCTCCCGCACCCCTCCACCATCCCCCCCAGCCTCCCACCCTATTGCCAATTCCTTCCATATAGGGGATATCTAGAGTCTGTCATTTCACTCACAGCAGGATCCAGGAACTCCCCTAAGAGTCCAGGCTGACAGAGCATCCCTCTTTGTGTTATGGACACATGATGTCAGTTTGTATTCCAGGGATAAACATTGATCCACTGCCCAGGGCCCCATAGATTGCCCAGGCCTCCTCCCTGACTCTCACACTCAAGGGGTCTGGATCAGTCCCATGCTGGCCTCCCAGCTGTTGGTCTGGGGTCCAAGAGTTCTCCCCTGTTCAGATCAGCTGGCTCTGTGGTTTATGAATGCATATCTTCAGTTACTTCTTTATGACTTTTGTTTTTATTTAATTGACAAAAAACAATTCTAAATATTGATGGGATATAACATGGTGTTTTACTAATACACATTATGGAATGTTATAATCATCTTAAGGATTAAATCCATTGCCTCAATATCTGTCATTTCTTTGCGTGAAAGTGTTTAGAAGTTCGTATTTACTACTTTAAAATAAACACAATAATGTGCCATTAGTAACTAAAGTTACTACATGGTGTAATATAATCCAAAATGGGTATTTCTTATAGTTTTCAATAAATAATCTTGATTTTCTATTCGATTGGATCTAGAACAATTTAAGAGACAATGTGCCGAGAGTTCTGCCCTCCTGCACTGCCACCAGAATCCAACTTCTTCAGAACATCTCAATGAAGGAATGAAGATAAGTCAATCTCCAAGATCACTACAGGTCTTGGGAGTCAGATGGGGAGTGCTGGGTAATACAAAAGACCGCACCTAGTCTAGAAGATCTATAGACCAACCGTGTTGTTGCTATGACTAAACTTTCCATGGAATTCTTAAGCTGTGGGAACTGAATTGCAAGAAAGATTTGGAAATGTGCACTTTGGAGACATCCATTAGAAAAGCTTGAAACTCTGTAAGCACATCGTAATGGGTTGTGTAGTGGAAGATCAAGAAACAAGAATGTCAACAACATAATAGACAGTGATGGCTGGAGACCTTCTCAGAAGTTATCCTGATGGCTTGCAGAAAAAATTTCCCCGTGTTTTATTCATTGAGATTTTGAATTAGACTGAGATGAAACATGACTGATTAATTAGTCTGGTGCAGGATATTTAGAGGCAGTCTGTCACTCAGGCTGTGGCACTGTTATCACTGTCTGCTTTTTGACAGACTTAAAATGAGATTAGGAACAAAGGATACAGCAGAAATGCTTGAAAGATGTGTTATTTGGTCAAAATCTGTGTAAATGTGGGACCAAGGATGCCATGGATTCTCAAGAGATTAAACCTATTAAGGAACCATATACTTTGTCTTGATTTGGATGACAGCAAAGATGTCTTGAAAGTTTATTAAGATTTGATCAAATCTTGACTATTGTCTTAGTTAGGTTTTCAGTTTTTATAAAGAAATCATGACCATGGCAGCTCCTATAAAGGAAAACATTTGAGGTATCAGCTTACAGTTTTAGAGGTTTAGTCCATTACCATCATGGCAGGAGCATGATGTATATAGCATGGTATACAGACAGATATGGTGATTGCTACATCTTGATATGCAGACATCAGACTATGGATATGGCTTGAGCATGTGTGAGACCTCGAAGACCACCTCCACAGTGACACACTTCCTCCACCAAGGAACCCACACCAAGGAACCCACACTCACACCAACAAAGACCCTTGTCCCAATAGTAATATTAGCTTTGGGGGTCACTTTCTTTCAAACCACTACACTATCAAAGGTAGATGGCTTGAAAAATTCTAAACTTATTTGAAGGACTTTCCCTGAAGAAAATAACAGATCCAAAGCACTTCACTAAAGAAAAGAGGTACCTAGAAGGGGTTACTGGAAGTCTCCTTTCTGACTGCAGAGCCACCTAACACACCAAGGCCAGTGTGGAGAAATTCTCTGTCTAGACCTGACATCAGATTTGGGCATGGTCCCTGACATCAGAATTGGTCATGGTCCTCCGGTGCTGGGTTGCAGCCATAGGAAAAGCTACAATTACTGGGTTAGGAAGGGTCCTGACCAGATTCCAAAGGAAGGCTTCGGTGCCAAAGAAATGTGTGCCTGGTCCTGATACACTTCCTCCTTTTCCCATTTCATGTTTGTTTTCAGTAATGTGGTAAAGAACCTGAGTAGCCAGTATCACTTCAGCAGGGTGATTTGACCATCTGTGTGTAATTAAGAGCAGAACTGATGGGTAACGCATGGGAGTGTCTTAAATAAAACAAAATAACATGTGTGCCTGTTCTTGTCAAGTTTAGGGCTGTAGAGGTCTGAATTATACATGTTCGTGGTATTTTATAGACAGAACTGTAACTTCCCAAAGGTTAATAAACTGCCTGACAGGGTCACATTCAAATAGATTTCTATGAACTTTCTGTAATGTAGTAATGACACATTTAGTGGAGGCAGCTGCATGCTTCCTAGATATCTTGAATTGCTATTCCCTGTGGAAATAAAAGCAATTTACTTTCATCATTGTGAGTCTAAGCTACTTCCTTGGAGACTGAACTTCATCCACATTATTTCTGAATATGACATAGCACACTGAACTTAGAAAAGGATCATTAATCTTAAACAGTCTTATAACCTAGGGAAGTGTTGAAATGGGTAAATATGAAACCCATCAAATTAAAATTATAACCTGCTTATTGATCATTGACCTTTATCAAAAGGTGAAAATAAAGATTGGACAAGCCTACTGACCTGTGCAATGTTCTTCCAAACTGTCCACTTATGTATATGAAATCTCTGTCTAGATTTTGACAAGTAGTAAACAGAAAAATAAGATCTTATTCTTCATAATTGTTATGTTAATATCTTCTAGTTTTATTTTCTGGTGTTTGACTTTCAACTTTTTTAATAAGCTTTTAATACCTACCAACATAAATGACTCAGAAGTAACCTTAAATGAAGATGAGAACCTAACAAAATTATGAACTCTAGTATTTTCATACTTCTTTTTTCTCTTCCTTTTTTTTTATTTAACTTAGAAGCAAGCTTGTTTCACATGTCAATCCCACCTCCCTCTCCTTCCTCTCCTCCTCTGATCTCAACACCAGGACCCCCAGTTCCCCAACCAATCTCCTCTCCAATCTCCAGGGAGGGAGGCCCTCCATGGTGGATCTCCAGAGTCTGTCATTTCATCCAGGGCAGGGCCTAGGGCCTCCCACAAGAGTGTAGGCTGAGAGAGAATCCCTCATTGTGGAATGGGCATTCAAACTCTGTTTATACTCCAGGGATAAATATTACCCAAGGCTCCATAGATAACCTAGGCCTCCTCACTGACACCCACATTCAGGGGATCTAGGTCATTCCCATGTTTTCCACACAGCCATCAATCTGGGTTCCAAGAGCACCCCTTGTTCAGGTCAGCTGTTTCTGTGGGTAAAACCAGCCCAGTCTTAAGTCCTTTGCTTATCAGTTCTTCCTTTCTGTCACTGGATTCCAGGAGTTCAGGTCAGTGCTCAGTTGTGGGTGTCTGCCTATGCTTCCATCAGTCACTGGATGAAAGTTTTGCCTCCCAGACTCTCTGACAGTAGGATTTTATGCTGGCACTCCCATGATTCCTGTTTAAAATCCATGTATGGGTGAGTACATACTCTTTTTGTGACTGGGATACCTCACTCAGGATGGTTTCTTCTAGTGCCATCCATTTGCCTGCAAATTTCAAGATTCCATTGCTTTTTTTCCACTGTTTAGTACTCCATTGTGTAAATGAACCACATTTTCTCTATCTACTCTTTAGTTGAGGGGCAAGTAAATACCTTGGGGTAACTCTAACCAAACAAGTGAAAAACCTGTATTGCAAGAACTGTGAGCCTTTAAAGAAAAAAATTAAAGAAGACACCAGAAATTTGGAAAGATCTCCCATGCTCTTGGAAAGGTAGGATCAACATAGTAAAAATGGCAATCGTTTTTTTTTTGTATCACTGCTTTTTTTCTCAATATATGTTTTTCTTTAAATTAGAAACATGAATGTTTCACTTGTCAGTCCCAGCTTCCGCTCCCACCCCTCCTCCCTTGTCCCTCCACCAGCCTCCCAGCTCCCCAACCCACACACAACCCCCACATCATTCCCCAGGGAAGGTGAGACCCTCCTTGGAGGGGGAGATCTCTAAAGTCTGTCAATTCATCCTGAAAAGGACCTAGGCCCTTTCCCATGTGTCCAGGCTGAGGGAGCATCCCTCTATTTGGAATGTGCTCCCAAATCTCATTCATAAACCATGGTGAACACTGATCTACTACCCAAGGCCCCAGTGATTTCTGTGGCCTCCTCCCTGGCAGTACATTCACGGAGTCTGGATCAGTCTCCTGTTGGCCTCTCAGCCATCAGTCTGGGATTGAAGTGCTCCCCCTTATCTGGTCAGCTGTCTTTGTGGGTTGATCATGGTCTCAATCTTACCAAAAACAATATACATATATAACAGAACCCCCATTAAAATCCCAGAAAAATTCTTCACAGATCTTCAAAGAGCAATTCTCAACTTCCTATGGAATAACAAAAGACCAAGGATAACCAAAACAACCCTGTTCAACAAGGCAACATCTGGAGGTATCACCATCCCCAACTTCAAGCTGTATTACAGAACTATAGTCCTGAAAAAAGTTTGGTATTGGCACAGAAATAGAAAGATACAATAATGGATTCATATTGAACACCCCGACATTAACCCATACATGTATGAAAACCTGATCTTTGACAAAGAAGCTAAAATTCTACCATGAAAAAAAGAAAGCATCTTCAACAAATGGTGCTGGCATAACTGGAGGCTGACATGTAGAAGACTGCAGATAGATCAATGTCTATTAACATGTACAAAACTTAAATTCAAATAGATCAAAAACCTCAACATCAATCCAGACACACGGAACATCTTAGAAGAGAGAGTGGGAGGTACCCTTGAACAAATTGGTACAGGAGCTACATCCTGAACATAAATAACTCCAGTAGCACAGACACTATGATCGACAATTAATAAATGGGACTTCCTGAAACTGAGAAGCTTCTGCAAGGCAAAGAACACAGTCAACCAGACAAAATGACAGTCCACAGAATGGGAAAAGATATTCACAAACCCACGTCTGACAGAGGGCTGATGTCCAAACTTTACAAGCAACTCAAAAAACAAGTCTCCAAAACACCAAATGATCCAATCAAACAGTGTGGTAAAAAAACTAAATCGAGAATTCTCAGTAGAGGAGTCTAAAATGGCTGAGAGACACTTAAGAAAGTGCTCAAAATCCTTAGCCATCCTGGAAATGCAAATCCAAATAACCCTGAGATACCATCTCACTCCTGTCAGAATGGCTAAAATCAAAAACTCCAATGACAGTTCATGCTGGAGAGGATGTGGAGAAAGGGGAAGACTCCTCCACTGCTGGTGGGAGTGCCAGCTCATACAGCCACTTTGGAAATCAGTATGGAGATTCCTCAGAAAAATGGGAGTCTGTCTACCACAAGACGCAGAAATTCCACTCTTTGGCATATACCCAAAATATGCACATTCATACTTCTAATAAATAATCTGGAGAAAGTTATAGAAGTGTAGTTTTCCATGTGGTGGTGAGAAGAAGGTATATTCTTTTTTATGTGGATGAAATGTTCTATAGATATCTGTTAATCTGTTGGGTCATTACTTCTATTAGACCTTTTGCTTCTTTGTTGAGTTTCTGTTTGGTATTCCTGTCTAGTGGTGAGAGTGGTATGTTGAAATCTCCCACTATAACTGTGTGGGGCTTTAGATGAGATTTAAGTTCTAATAATGTTTCTTTAACGAATGTGGATGCCTTTGTATTTGGGGCATAGATGTTCAGGATAGACACTTCATCTTAGTGGGTTTCAACGGTGATGAGTATGTAATGACCTCCTTCATCTCTTTTGATTTATTTTATTTTAAAGTCTTGTTTGTTAGATATTAGGATTGCTACCCCTGCTTGTTTCTTGGGTCCATTTGATTGAAAAATTTTTTCCCATCCTTTAACTCTCAGGTAATGTCTGTCTTTAAGGGTGAGGTGTGTTTCTTGTATGCAGCAGAAGGAAGGGTTCTGTCTTCGAATCCATTCTGCTAGACTGTGTCTTTTTATGGGTGAGTTAAGGCCATTAATATTGAGGGATATTAATGACCAGTGATTGCTCATCCTTATTCGATTTGCGATGGTTGCGGACTTTGGACTCCCATAGAACAATGTGAGGTGCACTCTCACCCTGAACTCTTGGGGAAGGGTCTAGGCCCTGCCCTATATGAAATGACAGACTATGCACACACCCATGGAGGGCCTCATCCTACCTGGGCAAATGAGGGGATAACGGGGGGGGGGTGGTTGGGGGGAGGGCACGGGAGGAAGTGAGGGAATGGGAGAGGGACCTGGAACTGACTTGTGAAGCTACCTAGTTTCTTATCTAAATTTAAACTGGAAAATAAAATTAAAAAAAAAAAGAAGTGTAGTTTTCCACAGCAGTTCCTGCCTCTAGTTACGTCTTCATCAGCTCTCAAGTCCCAGTGAAATTCTAACACACAAGCAAGATTGATTGCTCCAATAATATTCCCATTATATTATATGTAGCAAACTCCTTCCTGTTTCTGAGCCTCAGATTTTAAGATGACATTACAGAGGAGCTGATTATTCAACAGCAAAGGCTGGTGTCTGTTCTTCCCTAAATGTAGTGATCCTCAGAATATTAGGTGGAATCCTGTATTTTGTTCATTTGATTTGGGATTTTTGCTGAAAATGAACTCAAGTTTCACAGTGGTTACCTCTTAAAACTTGGCAGTTTGAAGAGAAATGTATTTAGAGGATGTATGACTATGTTAGTCAAACATCCCTGACAAATTTCTTGGATTTAGAATTACTTAGGAGACATACTTCTAGTCATGTGTCTTAAAGTCCAGATGGGTTGACATGAGGACAGGTATTCACCCTGAATATCATCACATCATCCTATTGACTGGTATCCCAATATAAATCAATAATCTGAAAAGGAGCAATTTATCTAAGCAAGGGTAATTCTTAATGTGTGGTTTAATAAATAGAAAATTCATCTATTATGAACTGATTGAAATGATGGTTATCTTCTTATCTCATATATTAATATGTTAATAATCTCTATCCTGATATATAATATGTAAAGAGTGAGGTTTGGTGACACTCGTCTGTAATCCCAGAATTTACAATGAGTAATTTAATGTTATTTATGAGAACATGAATATTCATAAGAACATTAGGAGATGTAAACTTATCATTTATTAACCAGTCTTATGCAGAAAAAGAAAGAAGGTGAGGAAGAAGAGGAGGAGGAAAAGTCAGGGTGTGCTTATGTAGCATCTTGGCAATATCCAACACGAAAAAGTAAAAAATTTAATGTAATATTTCACTTTTCAAAGATCTTTAAAAATGCTTCTGACCTTGGGTTATTAAATTGGGTTATTAAAATAATTCTTACGTCTTCAGGAAGAATTTGATCACCATTTCAGTTTTTCAATAACTAATGTCTTTGAATTTTTGGCACTTAGCAAAGGTGGACAGGCAGTAGTAAACTTCTGTGAATTTTAAAACAATCACAGCTTGTGTTCTACATCTAAATACCATCACCACTATAAGTTCTGAGGTCATAGGCAGTTACTAATTGCCTATCTCTACAGAAAAATTTTTTAATCATGGTGCAAATCAAGAAATGCTCTTGGATTAACATTTATTTTATAAAAAGAGAAGAATAAACATTTGGAGGAAACAGATGATAGACAAATACATAGATAGATACACAGATACATAGAATTGACAGAATACGTGGGCTGAGATGATGACAATAATAAGGCTTGTTCAGTGTTGGATTTAAATACTAGACTCAAATCAAGTATGACTTTACAGCCCATTCATAATGACATATTTCTGCAAGACACATCATGATTTCAAAGATTATGTACTCTCCTGAAACTGCAACACCAGCTGAAGACTGTGAGGCTCTGGATGACCTCACATTATGTTGGTGATGCTGCACACAGATGCTATTTGAGTTTTGGTGAGATCTTCATGATGGGAACAGATGACTCTCTGATGTTTGATTTACTTCTCTTGATGAGTAAAGACGTTGAAAAAATTCCATAAATTTTTGAATGCTTGCATTTCATCTTTGTAAAATTGCCTTTTCAATGTGTGCATTTTTGTCAATTATTTGGTGTTTTGTTTATTTCAATTTTTTAAAATATATTCTAGATGTTTACAAACTCTCACAGTCTTTTGGTAAATGGTTCACTCCTCTTTCCTTTTCTGTGCATAGGGTTTTTTTTATTTCACAGTTTCATTGTCATATTTGCACTTTCCTGGGTTATCTACAGACTATTTACCAGAATTGATAAGAATGTATCTAACTTAAGATAAGAAAGCTTTCCAAGTTGCTGTGTTTGTTCTCATCATCTGACATGTGATTTCTTCTACTTGTAAAATGAGTATAGACATACTACAAACTGCACACAGTTGCAGAGTGGGGATTAAAAAAAAACCATGGTGCATTCAGAGCGCTTCTTCTGATACTGCCCTATTGAAAGGCATCTCTAGACAATGACCGGACGTAGTATTTCCATCCGATACTCCAACATAAGTGGAAAGTGGTGAAAAGAATTCCAAAATGTTGCTTGTGATAAGCCTGACTTTAAAGTAACAACATCTGAAGAAAAGTGTCAGACTCTGAATTTTAACTTCTTGTCAGACCCTAGGCTTGAAAAACTTCTTTGCTTTTTTCCAAATATCATTTAAGGATGCAAAAGTGCAGAGTAGAAGATGAAATTCTGAACCGAGAAAATCAAGATGGACTGTGAGAAAAAATATTTTACATGAAATGATGCAGAAAGGTGAAAAATTAAAGCTGTCTAAATTTCTCAACTATGCCCTTGTGCAAATTTTCCATTTTAAACAAGCACATAGCAGTTATTTTCTGATTTAAATAATCTGTGGTAGATACAAAATAATTATTTCATATTAGAAATGAACAGGAAAAGAAGATGAGTATACTACACCTCTACTACAAATTTTCATCATCATTATCATAATAATAATAAATACCATATGACTCAGAGAAGTTAATGTGCAAGAAAATGGTTAGCAATGCATATTTTCCTATTAGAGTTTGGAGTAAGTATTTGGAAGATTGTCATTACCTAGCTATTTATTTATTCATTTATTTATTTACCTGTGAATCAGAGTTTTTCTGTTTAGCAGTCCTAGCTGTCCTTGATCTGACTTTGTATGCCAAACTGGCTAGAATTCACAGAGATCTACTTGTCTATGTCTCCTAAATGCTGGGATTAAATGCATGATCCCAGACTGCCCTGCTTGGATGGTTCCTAAATGTGTAAAATGTTTTATTGGAATGTATTAAACATCATTAGCTCCTCTTCCATTTCCTGAACCCAAATTTGAAATATTTATTTTATTCTTTATCAGAGGCGATATTTTGAACATCTGTAAATGGATTCCATTTCTTCTCCCAACCACCTCATTTTGTTTTGAAAATTCAGATGAGCTTTGGCTTCTGAATAAATTATATATGGCTGTTGAAAGAGTTCCCCATTTTTCCAAAGTTGAAAAACACAAAATATATTCCTTGTGATATTAATTTTTAAAATTTATGCCCATTAAAATGGATTATGTGAGCATTAGTGGGACACATATGTGAAAATACCAAGATCAAGTCCATGACTTTTGTATTCTAATGACTATACCAATAATGGATCATGATCTGTGATGCCTTTGTTTATATCTTTTGGACTTCCTTTGTCTTTAATTATGTGTATGTCTGGATATCTGTTAACACATGCACATGAGTGTATTGTCTGTGGTTAGAATAGGACACTGGATTCTCAGGAGCTGAAGTTAAGAGTGGTTGAGAGCCTCCTGATGTAGATGCTAGAATATGAAGCAAAGAGTCATGCCTGCTCTTAGCCACTGAATCACCTCCAGACCCCTCCTTATTTCTTATTAACATATTATATTAATATAAATAAATAACATATTATGATATATTAATATACGAATAATTGGATAATATTTTGCTGTTTGAATATCACTAACTTGAATGTTTTTAGTCTAAGAGAAGAGTATGTGTCATTCCTGATGAGAACACCCTGTTTTCACAGGAGCTCTTTATTTCTTGATTATTTTCTCCTTCTGTAAATCTCCGTAACTAGCATGCTGTTAGATAATAACTCCAGTTCCCTCAGTTCTTCCCACATGTTCAATAAAATCTTTCTATTCCCAGCTTCACTTTTGAGTTTACCCAGTCTCTAAGGTCACATGTCTTTAAGTCAAAACCACTCCACAGTTTCTTAATAGAAGGGTTTTCTATCCACACAGTTAGAATTACATAGTTCTAAGTGATGCATTTTGAGGAATGTATGCACTAAAGTGCTTGTTTGATTTGGTATAAGCTGCTATGGAGATTTAAGTTCCAAGATGGTCAGTGGTAAATTCCAAGTACCAGGACTTTAACTGTGTTTTTTTACAGCAACAAAATAAGATAAAATAAAACAAATTCTAAAGTTTATTATTGTAACAAAAAGGAAATTTGGCTTTGTATTGCTACATTGTAGTACTTCATAACCGGTGCATTGAGACAACAAGAGTCTGTCTCTACAGTGTGCAGGAGTAGAGGGTATATGGAGAAGAGACTGCAAGATGGAGATGAAATTTGCATAGTTTTTAAAACATGTGAATCTGACATACTGAATCTATGCTATATCATGGACACATCACAGTGCTCGATATTCACGATGCATGATAGAGAACAAGGTCGTAACCAGAAGGAAGAATGACTTGGAAAGTCACTCAACACAGACAATACATTTTTAGCCATGGGCATTGTGTTTGTTTATTTGTTTGCTTTTAAATAACAAGAGAGGGCAAAGATAGAGAGGTTTTGTGACTGGGATCCTGGAGTATATATCATAATAGGCCAGCTCTGGTAGTGTTGGAAGTTGGGACAATATCAGGCTTAATTTCACCAGGGAAATGACAGGAGGAGGGATAAGTAGACATATCACAGGCCTATCACAAAGGCACAGGGTCTCTACTCCAAGAAATACTAAGAGACTGAAGACAGTCAATGGCCAGAGGCTCCAGAGAGATGGAACACCACAAAAATAGTATGTAAATGTTTAGTACCACTGCACATGTAGGTAAGTTAGGTCGTGTGAATATTACATAGTTCCAAATTATTCAAAGGGATAGAATGAGGGAGATGAGACCAAACCTCAGTCCTACTGATTGCATCTAATTAGTACAGGTGTATCAGCAGGTAATTTGCATAAAGAAAAGTAGGAACTTATTAACTGCCAAATATTTCAGAGAATGAAAGCACTGAAAAAGACTGGAAACGATGTTTGGTTAATGAAAATAAACAAGATAACACTTAAAATATTAAAATATTAAAAAAATAAGTAAGCCAAATATTCTTCCATTAACCTAGACAATTTTGAAATTCCAGTAAGTTTTCCAGTGAAATGGAACTATGAGTAATATGAAAAGATCAGCTGTGGCCAGGCGGTGGTGGCGCATGCCTTTAATCCCAGCACTCAAGAGGCAGAGGCAGGAGGATCTCTGTGAGTTCGAGGCCGGGCTAGACCGACAGCCTCCAAAACAATACAGAGAAACCCTGTCTAGTAAAACCAAAAAAAGAAAAAAGAAAAGATCAGCTGTGAATTTACATAACAATAAAGAATGGGTAATGGGTAATAATCATTTCAAGAATCTCAACTGCAGCTTGACTGCTAGATGTTGGTCTTTTATTACTGTTCGTTGCTGTTCGTGTTGCTTTCTTGTTATTTGCTGTTTTGTTGTCTTTGAACCTGCATTTTACTTTGTATCCCAGGTTGGCCACAGACACTATTCTACTCCTTCTCTCTTCCAAATGGTGTTACCATAGGAGGGCGGCACCACAATGAGCTTGACTCCTACGAATTTGCATATGTTAAAATATTTTACATCTATGTGGTCTTTTCTTGCATCTATTTCTATGTAGCATGTGTATAACTTCCATCCACAGAGGTAAAAAGAGAGCATCAGATGCTCTGAAACTGGAGTCACTGACAGGTATAAGCCATCATGCGCATTTGGAAGTGCACCATTGTCCTCAGTAAAAGCAGCCAGTACAGATAACAACTAAGCCCCTTCTCCAACACCTATTTTATTCCTTTAAAGAAGCCACATTTTTACATAGAGAGAAAAATGTTTTTACAAAGACGGGGTAGAATGGATTAATTATGCAGGAAATTGAATAAACAGAAAATGAACTTATAGAAGTTGTTTTAAGAGCGCAGAACTTTATAAGTACGTAAGTAAAGTGTAGAAAACTCAAATCTAAACTCTGAAGAACACTGATGCTACTTGGCAAATTTACCCTGAAAGGATGTGGTCCAGTCTGCTGACAAAATGGTTGGTACCTTATTGATTTTGACCACATAGTAGCTTCTGTGACTCCCACATTGTGGGGAGATGATTGCCTTCTATGTTATTATTTATAGATGACTAGAGGGAGCATAACACTTTGCTCAGCTCCATATGAAGAATGGAGTGTTCAGATCACATCCAAAATAGGGGAGGTGGGTGAAACTGAAATAAGATGACAAAAATAAATTTTAATTTTAAAAGCATGTCTTAGCAGATAGGACTTTGTGAAATTTCTTAATGGCACTTTGAAGAGGAAAGCTTTAGAGGGAATGTGTGCTGTTGTAGAAGCTTTATTGCCACAGCTCAGGGTTTTTTTCTTTTTTATTATTATTATTTTCATTTTAAATAGCTTGTTTTACATGTAAATCCCAGTTCCCTCTCCCTCCCCTCCTCCCACACCCTCAACTACCCCCCAGCCTCCCACCCTATCCCCATTTCCTTCCACATAGGGGATATCTAGAGTCTGTCATTTTACTCAGGGCAGTGTCCAGGCACTCCCCTAAGAGTACAGGCTGAGAGAGCATCCCTCTTTGTGTTATGGACACACGATGTCTGTTTGTATGCCAGGGATAAACACTGATCCACTGCTCAGGGCCCCATAGGTTGCCCAGGCCTCCTCAATGACTCTCACATTCTGGTTTTAATAAAAGTAGTTACCTGCAATTGTCACAGATTCATATTCTAGAAATATTTTTATCTTCGTTTTGTATATGAGTGATTTTAAAATGAAGTACATAGATGTTAAGATCCTGCAGTTCCTACTTTTGAATGGTGGTGTTTTTAAATTTATCTTTCTAATCAAAGTAATCATTACCATTGGAGGAAAAGAACAGTATAACTAAATTGTTGAAAAAGCAAAATGGTTTCTTTACTATATTGTACAGTAAGTTATCATAGAACTGGTATATAAATTTATTAATTCTTTTGCTGCTACATTCACTGCAGACATTATACAAATAGTGAATAGAAAAAAATAAATATAATTTGAAAGAAGAGAAAAACATCTGAAATATCAATAATTATGGATTATACTATTCCAGCTTTACCTGCTATTTGATTTAGAAACTATTATAATATGAAAAACACTTCAGAGTGTAGCTGGAAGCTGTTTGTCCCAATGGTCACTCCTGCAGCTGTTTAGTATTAATTATAAATGTTTGGGCAATAGCTCAGGCTTCTTATTAGTTAGCTCTTACAACTTAAATCAACCCATTTCTGTTAATCTGTGTGTCATCACATGGCCTGTAGCTTGTTGACAATGCTCTGGTATCTTGTTCCTTGGGCTTCTGGCTAGCATCTCCCTGACTCCACCTTATTTCTCCATGTATCTTTAGATTTCCTAGCTATCTATATTTATCCCTGTCACAGGCCAAAGAAGCTTTATTCATCAACCAATAAAAACAACACATATATCAGCATATGAAAGACGCCTGGCATCATCCCAGAAAGACTGATTCAAGATATAACTTCACTTATTTCCTTATTCAGAATAATTTTCACACCTGATTTTGCATCAGCATACAATTGATGAACTCAGTACCAAAACCAAACTGTGCATAAAGTGCTCATTGCAGAATCAAGCAAGTGATATTGTACTGACACCATGTAGTTATGTGATGTGTCAAGATTGGAAACATTTTCATCTCATACTTTATGTATGTCTATTTTTACATAAATATCATTTTAATATAATTTTGACAGATTCCTTTTATAGAAAAATTTTTTCTTTGTTTTGTATCTGAGTGGTTTTTAAAATGAAGTACATAGATGTTAAGATCCTGCACTTCCTACTTTTGAATGGTGGTGTTTTTAAATTTATCTTTCTAATCAAAATAATCATTGCTATTGGAGGGAAAGAACAATATAACTAAATTGTTGAAAAAGTTTGCATTCATGTCACTAAAAAAGAGATATATGAACCACAGAATTTTGAGACTGAAATTTAAAGTCAGGAATATCACTTAAGAACTCAGCATCATATCTGCTAACAAAAGAAAGGAAGAGAGAGAGAGAGAGAGAGAGAGAGAGACAGAGAGAGAGACAGAGAGAGAGAGAGACAGAGAGAGAGAGAGACAGAGAGAGAGAGAGAGAAAGGAAGGAAGAAAGGAAGGAAGGAAGGAATGAAGGAACGAAGGAAGGAAGGAACGAAGGAAGAAAAGTGAGAAAAAAATTAGAAGGTTAAAGTAAAATACAAACTCCAAAGTGATTTCTATTCCCTTTTCCTAAAACATCATAGACTAGTCTTCACAGTGTAGTTGTAAGTCTTGTCTTCAGTAGCTGTTAGGACAGATTTCCCCTGATCTCCAGCCACACCTCCAACTACTCCAGTACAGCACATTAGGCATTTTATTGCCAGTGACATTGCTCTTCCCCCTTTTTTTTTCCACAGAAACATTCTGTGTGGGACTTCTAAATGTTAATCATGGTACTTAAATGAGAAAAGCAGACATAGATTTCTGAGTAAAGGTTGCATTAACATACTAAGACACAGTGAGAGCAAATGTTATCTAAACTGTAAATAAAGGTAAGGTAGAAGATGATGATTAGAATTCTTCATGGATGAGAGAAAGAAAGGGAATAAAACACTCAGAAATTCAAAGTAAGTTTAATAACTGATTTTTCTATGACCTTTTATATGTTATTGACTCCTTCTGAATTATGTTCTTTGTACATATGGCATTTCTGCATCCTACAGAGGAAGAGCATTGGTTTAACATGGACTTGTCCATTATTAAAAAAAGGTAGAAACAATATTTGATTTCAGGCATTCAAATCCAGATATCTTCCTAATTCCAATACTATCCAATAAACTACAGTTTAAAATGTACTGTATAAATTATAATGCAAGGTAACTTTTTATAATGAACCAAAAATAATAAGAATGGATGTATGAAATCTCACAGTTAAGTATATCATTATATGTAAATCACTTCTAGATGCATCATAGTAAAGATTGTAATAAAATATGAATAAGCATAAGTGAAGATTATAAACTTTATTTAATTATGCATTAAGCTTTTAAAGATCTGTATATATGCAATCCAAAGGTCACCCTGAGAAAACCTAGAATCATGGCTTATGCAGTCTGCAAGGCTGTATCATCCTAGCTGTCTTGAATGTTGGATCACCTGCCACTGCTTCGGGGAGTCTTATTTGATCAAACCATAGTCGTCTGGAAGGATTCCACAGCTTTACATCTTGTGTGGATCAAAAGCAGTATGTCTTTTCCAAATCAACATGTCCTTAGGCTTAAATTTTGAACTCCAGGCATTTTCAAATATATAGGTAGGATTAATCCAGCAGCATTTGCAATCAAATGTCTTTTAACAACTATTGCTCCTTTCTCAGGAGTCAAACAAATCAAATGCAACAAAATAAAATACAGTACCCAGACTCTGTGTATTTTACATCTTTACATGGCATTTAAAAATTATTACTCTATTTCTCTTATTTTTATTTTTTATTGTTTTGTTTTTTGATACTGGGTTTCTCTGCATATTTTGGTAGTCCTTGAGATCATTCTTTAGAATAGGCTGGCCTTGAAATCACAGAAATCTGCCTGCCTCTGTCTCCCTAGTGCTTGGATTAAAGACATGTGCCACCAAACCAAGCTATTCTATATCTTTTTATAGGATTTATTCAGTCATTTTCCTTTTTTCTCTCAAGCCTACGTATATTTTTTAAACACACTCTAAACTGTTTAGAGATTTTTTTCCTCTATATCTGTCTTTTATGTATATCTCTGTCTTTTTCTGACCAGAGTTTTTAATCTGCTAAACAGCATGGCTAACATTAAAGGGAGGCCAGCCGCTGGCTACACCCAGTTCAGCTTTCAAAAATGGTGGTGATATGTCTACCACCAGCTCGGGGAGTTGTGCTCCCCACCTCGACTGTTGTCTGTGCCACCATCAAGCAGCCTGTAGCATTCTTCCCATAAATATTTTTTGTCTGTATGAGTAAAAACTAAATCTGCCATCAGACAGCATGTTGTGTGATGTAGAGATGTGGCCTCTCTGTGACATAGTGCTAATCTGCCATGCTGTATTCAAGCCCGACTGCCAAAGCTGCTCTGCACCATGGTCGGCATGAGATTGTGAGACTAGGAAGCCCACCATGGGACTGTTTCTGTGTGTTCAAAACCCTTTTAAAGCTTTTTCAGGTTTTATGTGGAAATTCTGGCCCCATGTTTAGTGCCATTTGAAGACGGAATTTCTGTCCCTCCAGGTTCCTCTGTCATGTACTCCCAGATAAACACACTAAGGGTTATATTATCAACTGTTTGGCCACTGGCTCAAGCTTCTTATTGGCTAGCTCTCTCTTAATCATTAACCCTAAATTATGTATTGCCTCAAGACTGTGGCTTACTTGTAATGCCACAGTATGTTACTCTTTTAGTGGCTACATGGCATCACTCTGTCGATTACCTCTCTGTGTTCTTCTTCCCATTATTCCTAGTCTGGTAGCCCCACCTATACTTCATGCCTGGCTTCTGGCTGATCAGCATTTATTCATCAATCAATACATTCATTCATCAACATATTCGCAGCATACAGAAGGACATCGCCATCACATAAAACTTCTAAATATATCTGGAAAGGCTTTGGGGAAAATAAATGCATAAATATAGGTGGAAAACGGTTTATATGAAGGAAATAACCATGCTAGGGCAAAATAACATTTGCACAAAGAGCCAGAGGCAAATTCAGGGAATGAGGCTTTGGAGACCAGCCTGAATGTCTAATAAGTTAAGGTAACCCTGGGCATGAGAGTGAAAGCAGAGTTGAGATCAGGAAAGGAGACGGGAATGAAATGTTCAAGGCTTTTACTAACAGAATAAGGATTGTAAAACTGACATTTTGCCCAGAGCCAACCCTGGGCTTGCCTTTGTCAAGCTCAGTGAAGACACTTGAAATAGTGAAATAGGCTAGCCTGTCCAGGGCACATTCATCATGTTCAGCTAGTAGGAGAAGTTCAACACATTTCAGCCTGATGAAAAGGATGTCAGCAAGAATGTTTACAATACTGCTGAAATGCAGTTCTTTTCCTTTAAACTGTTTTTCAGGATTTATTTAATTTTAAATTATCTGCATGTTTGTGTGTGTGAAGGAGGGGAGAGTTATGTGCACGTGAGGGAGCACAGCTCTCAAGGGAGTTTAGGGGATGCAGATGCCTTGGAGCCTGAGGTGTAGGCCAGCAAGGGCCACCCAGAGTATTACTGGGAACCAAACTCAAGTAGTTTGATACCTTGTCTTAACTGCCGAACCATCTCTTCAGCCACAAATTTTAGTTCTTCTATTGAGTTTTTAAAAGAATATAATGATCTGATAGAGAATGCTACATGCTTATTACTGAATGGGGATATAAAATGGAATTCATAAATTCATCTTCTGAATTAAGCAATTCATCTGTACACTGATAAAATTAACTAATTACCGCTGTCACTCACTTACTGTCTCATGGTGGTGAAGGTAGTCACTATCAATAATTGATGAACCTAAAAGATATGCATATATACATAGTACCCAAGAGAAGAGGATGGAGACAAGATCCTCTGAATGGATGGGGAACAGGGCGAGGGGGGGGTAGTGGGACCTGGGAAGAATAGAGGGGGTAAAGAGGAAGGGAGTTGGTCATGGGGGAACAGGAAGTTGAGGGGGTGGGGGTAGAATAGGGGGAAGAGGGAATCATAGGATCGAAGACAGATCAGGCACCAGAGTGACCTCGAGTGATCTAAAGGTATAACATCAATTGGCAAGCTAAGCAATAGTGGAAGGACCACCTCGAATGCCCATTCCTGATAATGAACTTGATGTCTATAACTATCCGGGAGCCTTCATCCTGGGACTGATGGAAGCAGAGGCAAACACACATCTAAGCACTGAACTGAACCCAAGGAACCCAGTGACAGAGAGAGAGGAATGATGAGCAAATTGGCAAAGAATGGGCTGGCAAAACCAGCAGAGACAGCTGATCTGAACAGGGGAGTGCTCTTGGACCCCAGACCGACAGTGGGGAGGCCAGAATGGGACTGATCTGGACCCCCCAAATGTGAGTGTCAGTGAGAAGGCCTGGACAACCTATGGGGCTCTGAGCTGTGGATCAGTGTCTATTCCTGGTATACAATCTGTCTTCATGTGCCTATAGCACAAAGAGAGATGCTCTCTCAGCCTGGACTCTTAGGGGAGTGCCTTGACCCTACCAAGAGTAAAATGATAGACTCTAGACATCCCCTATGTGGAATTATGTGGCAATAGGGTGGGAGGGAGGGTGGAAGGGGAGTGTGGGAGGAGGGGAGGGAGAGGGAACTGGGATTGACATGTAAAACAAGCTATTTAAAATTAAAAAAAAAAACTAACGAAAAAAAAAAAAAAAGAAGATATACTGCTTCAGAAACCTGAGTTTGGTTCCCAGCACCTACATCAGGTACAATTGCCTATACCTTCACAGGGTTGTGATGCCAATCCATACATATTATGTAGACAAACCTCACACAAAAGTACATATAATTAAAAATAATAACGGTAAAGTTAAAAAACATCAAAACAGTAAAAAAAAAAATAATTGATAACTTCATTGGCTGCTGACATACAGAGCTAATGCTGAGCCCTTCCTATATGATACGTGGAATTAGCCTCAATAATGATAGCCTTATACAGAATGCATAAGAACAGATGTAAAACAGCTTATTTTAGCTTTCTTTCAAACTCTGTGCCTGAAAATCATTTCAGTAGTAGAAGAAACCAGCATTTGAAGGGAAGTCTTCTGTTTTCAAACAGATCTTTGCTTTTTTAGTCTCTATTAACATATATCCATACCCTTGCCTTTTCCATATCCTTGGATGTAAGGAAATCATATTGTCTACATGAACTAAAGAGAAGTGGTTTACATGTAGGAATGCCTACTTATGTTCTGCCTACCCCTGAGAATGGATACAATCCTAATGTGTGCTCATGACTCTGTGCTTAAAAATGTCTAGAGATAAACAAATAGATTCGGGTCACTATGTTGACATTAAAATGAGGGTTGCATTTTTTAACTTATGTATAAATGAATGAAGCTATCTCCAGTTCTACTTTTAGTCACTTTATATTCTGTCAATATTTATGCTATTCATGCTACCAAATATCAAACCAAAGGAAAAAGGAATCTAAGAGAGAAGAAGTGACAATTGTATTAACACCAAAATCGATGTATTTTAGCCACAAACATTTCAGTGAATAGTCCTTGTGTTACTTAAACATGTAATGCCAAATTAATTTTCTTGCCGTAGTTTAAAGATAACGAATCAAGATTTAAAGTAAAAATCACAGGATGTTAGAACTACCAAAACAATTCAAACCTGATTTGCTAATGTTACTTTATGGAAAAAAGAATACACTAAGCTTAGCATGGGTCAATGTTGTGTTGGGAACCACAAAACAGATGTGTTTGATTTTGAGCAAAGATCTCCTGGATCTGAAGTTACAGATGGTTGTTAAAAAATGTCTGTGTGCTAGAAACTGAACCTGGGTCCTGCAAGATCAAAAAGTGGTCCTATACAATGGGCCATCTTCTATCTCTAGTAGGAATTTATTTTTGCAAATGTGATAGATTTGCAACCCAGTGATATTTAGGAGTATGCTTTCTAGGAAATATAAGCATTAAGGAAACCAGCACCCTAAGCTAAGGAACAGCCTGACCAAGGTATATTATTCCAGATGATGAAATCATAACAATATAAAAATTTAATTTTCCTTAAGGTCAGGATACTAAGCAAACTCAGATGTCCAGAGTTCTTACCAGCATGTCGAGACATTGTTCACATGTAATGGAGTTCAGGCTGAATTCTGTTCTTCAACCTGTAATCTACATACTCCATAAACACAAAGCATAAGCAAAAACAAACAAGCAAAAACTGGTGCAACAACAAACTGAATCTCCCAGACCTTCTCACTACATGTGTTCTGACAAGATGCCACAAATGAGAGTCACTCTGGGGATCTCCTTGGTGAAGAGAGTTTGGAATTGGTATTTGTGGATACAGCTTTTGACTTCCAGGCCTGTTGGGCACTTGGCCCTTCCCACAGGATCACACCTACCTTAATGGATATGGAGACATGACTGCTGCTTCTTGACTGAGAGTTGGTCAATTTCTGGTTATCTACAGAGACTCCATTGACACAGTGCTTTTCACTTTCTACTGGCTCTAAAAACTTCATGGGCATTTATTAGCTGTGCTGTGCTTAATAATTTTATTTCTTTCTCCCCTCTTTGTTCCTTCCCTCCCTTCCTCCTTCCTTCCTTCTCTCCTTCCTTTATTCATTCTTTCATTTCCTTCCTTTCTTTTTCTCCTTCCTCATCAAAGCCTTCCAATTAATCAGAGTAATGCTTTCATTAATGTACACATTTGGAGAATTACAGAGGAACTATTTAGTTCAGGATTTATTATCTTCCTTCATTCATATTGAACAAGAGATGTTCTATAAATTTAGCTTCATCTTCCAATATATTTTCATTCAACACTTTCTCAGGTCAAAAGCCCTGCTTATCTAAACTTCTGTTTTTAATAGTGAAAACATCTGTATAGGAAAACATACCACACACAGACAAGTACAACTGTCAGCATGGTGTGCAGTGTGGTTCCCCCTGAGTCACTGCACAATTGATGATGACAACAGAGACAGCAGCTTCTTTCAGCCTAGAGTCATACTCTATATTCCCAAACCATTGTCTATCATATGAATTTCTAAACACTGCAATTAACATTGCTTTTGAGGAGAACTCAGAATATAAACTCAGAGATAAGTTAGACAACACAGGGAGTGCTGATGATCATGTGAGCATTTGCCCTAGATGCTTTGTTTGTGTAAATAAAGTTAAATGAATTAAACAGATATCCTCTGTATAGGACATTCCAGTATCTATAAGAAATTCTGTGCACCATCTCCCGCAGTACACTCAAAAATAACATCTTAAATGATAAAAGGTAAAATGGAACAGGAAAGATTAAATGATTTAGGGAATTAGAGGAAATGGTAGAGGAAGAAATATGGGGAGGGATAATTAATGCTAAAGGTCTGTTGAAAAATTGATTAGGAAACATATATTATGTATTGTAAAAGAAATATTCTGGAATCAAAAATGTGTTAACTTCATTTGAGTTGTTGGCAAAGGCGGCACTAGAGAATCCACCCCCAATACACACATACACACACACACACACACACACACACACACACACACACACACATACACACTCTACAGGTTGTTGACAATGTGTAGAAGGACACATGGTCGACTTGTTTGCAGATAGTACTAGAGACACAAGAATTGTCAAATATGTAGACTGTTTCATTCAAGGGAAGAAATTGATACCTGCTCATCCAGAAGACTAGAACACATAATATTCAATACACTGGTGATCTTTTGCTCTGTTGTGACACCAGCCCTCACCTAAAATCCCCAAGACTCCTGAGCATTGTTTCTTTATTAAACGAATCTATCCTGATGAAAGAGATCTAATCTTCTTTGAAAAATGGTTTGCTATAATTACAAAGCCTTCCTCCCTAGGTCCTCGTCCTGAGCATTGTTTGTCAGTCAATAGAACCAATCCTTATACTTAATAGAAATTTTTCCTCCCTTGGTCCTTGTCCTAAACACAGTCTCTGTCATTAAAACACATTATTTTTTAGAAGAGGTGACAAATCCTCTGTGAAAAAAATATGCTTTACAAAGTAGTTTTGATGTAGTTATGTCTTAAGCTTTGTTGTAATAATTGTCATGAGGAAACTTTCGTACAAAGTTTACTGTACTTAAATATGTAAAAAATAAATTACTTGGGTCCAGACAAGAGAAGTATAAAAGAGCCTAACTAAGTCATGATGAAACAAGTTTCATTTTGTCTATCCATAGATTATTTTACTTCTGACCATTATGCTTGTATAGGTCCCACTAATGAGCAAAATCATCATCCAGAACTTTGTTTTAGACCCTATTGCAGAGGACAACACATACTTACATAATAACTCATAAAGAATTAGAGCCATTGGACATCTGGCAGCTTCATACTTTCTGGTTAATATTTGTAGATCTAAAAGTTGCTATGGTTCTGAGGGAGAAATGTAATATCATTCTCACCCAGCTAGCAATGCTGTGGACTACAAGATCTTCCCACAGGTGCAATAACGGCAAAAATGTTATGGGATTATCCCACACTTTAGTGTTGGATTTTAGATATGCTTCATGAGATGGGCACTATATCTGACACTGTGAATGAAGCCAAGAATCTGAGGCCTGATAAGTTTTGTGACTTATGGGAAATATAATAATATTCTGCCATATTGATTTAGTAATGAAATGACTTCTGATGACATATTACTATAACAATAGTTCACTGTACTGCTCAATGCTCATCAGAGAAGTTTCTTTTTTCAGTATTTGGCAATTAACACAGAAACACATAACTAGTCAATTTACAGAGAAGAAGAGATCTTGGAGTGCTCATCCCTAAAAAGGATGTCTATATCACACCTTTATCTCCAAGATTTCGGCATCTTTGAGTAAAAGAGGGCAGAAATACTTTAGGAGCCAGAAACGATAGACGACTCTAACAAAAAAGATGCTTTCAGACACAGCATGAACTCGTAGAGACTGACAACATGAACAAGACATAGTGAAGATCAAGGAAGAGAAAATTCCATCATAGGATATGGCAGGTGGGCATCTAATGCTTGCCCTAGTGAAGGAGCTATTGACAATTGCTACCTGTTTAAGACACAGAGAGTTTTCTCTAAGGAAGTGACAGGGTAAATCAACCACATACTTGGGAAAGCACCACACACAGAAGTAGTTGCCAAACATACACTGCATTCCATGGTTTATTTTTTAAGATACAGAACAAGACTGACATTGGGTGATTATGGAAGGATTTGGAATAAGTTTAGGGAGGGATGTCTGTGATCAAAATATCGTGTATGAAAATCACAAAAAACAAATAAGTCATTAGTAAAATTAATTTTAAGCAGAAGAGCATTGCTGGAAACATTCTATTTTGGAAATATAATCTCCTCGTTGTATTTTTCTCTGTGGAACACAGCTTCTGCTGGGTGGGAGGTTTTTAATTTAATGTTCTCTATTTATCTACTTTTGATTTTGTGTGTTGTCAGAGCTTTTGAAGCTTCATTAGAGACCAGGAACTAAAAACAGGGGGTAGACCCTGTTGTCTCATGTATTATGCTTAAGCTCTTTATCCACTTCAGTTGGGTTTTAAATGTAGTACACAATAGGGGTTAAATTGTATCCTTTTCTATGTAGAAATCCTTCTATCCCAGAATACATTATTGAATAAACTATATTTCATCATGTTGTTCATTTGCACTTTTCTCAAAGATCAATATGCAGATTTATCTCCTGGCCATCCATTCTGTTCCTTCAGGATTGCATATTTGTTTTTCTGCTTCAGTTATCCTCCACTTTCTTCTTTTACTGTAGTTTTTGGGGGGAAATTTAGTTTGAAGTTAAGGCTTATAATGTCTCCTGATTTATTTATTTGGCTTTGGCTTTTAGCTACTGATGAACTGCTTGTCTCTGTCTATCTTCTTCACTCTACTTTATGGGGTGAATTTCTCTCTGTAGTCCAGACTGTCCTTCAACCTATAATTCTTCAGTCTCAGATTCCTGAGTGCTGGGACCAGAGGTGGGCCAACACGTCCACCTAGGATTTTTCTTTCTCTTGATTACATTGGCTTTTGGAGTGGTTTATGATTCCATGCAGACTTGATTTCTGTCTTGTGTTTGGGTAAAAAAAGTGACAATGGAATTACAACTGATTTATTTGAATCAGTACACAATTGAAGATTACATTGTCATTTTTATATTAATTATGCTAATCAATAAGGAAGAATTATTCTGTCTGTTCATGCCATCTTCTGTTTTTATAATCATGTTTTATGTTCCTCTGTGCATATATATTTCACATTTTGTTTATATCTATTCCCAGTTTCTTTCTAGAATGATTATAAATGAAAACTTGAGTGCATATGTGTGTGGGGACACCAGACCTTGAGCAGAAACACACTTCCCCTTCGGCCTGGGAGCAGGCAGCTGTGTAATGTTTACTGAAAACAGTTCAGTGCTAAAGCTCTTGATAGGGCTCAGATAAGGGCTTACTCACTGAAATACCATGCCTTTCACACCCCCTAAGGCTAGATGCCTCTTCCTGTTTCCCTGCAGTGTCTCCCCGATTCTGGGGCCGGAGATTAAACCACCAGCCAGGAGGGTGAGAAGTCTGGAAAGAATGGTATGTAGATGAATGGCAGAAGTCCTTAAAAAGGGAAGCTCCTTTTTCTTAGAGAGATTTCTCCTGAGAGCTCTCTCCTAAGCAGACTGGGGTCTCCTCCTAAGCTGACTTGGGAAGCATAAAGTTTTCTTAAAGCAACCGAATGGTCTCTGTGTCATCTATCCCGACCACCTCCCTACATTCTCAGATGCAGGCCGCACAGCAGGTGCGACATATGTGTGTGTGTGTGTATTTGGGTATATGTATGCATATAATTTCTTTTCCATATAATTTGTTATTAGCTATTAATTTTCAAGCTGATTTTATAACCTGCAGCTTTGGTACATTTGCTTCTTAGGTGTTATAAACTTGGGTGCATTCTCTATCTTCCCATTCCCCTTATCTGTATACAGCATACAATTTGTGAACATGAATAATTAGTGCATTACTTCCCAAATTCATTTCTTCCTAATTGTTCTGATTTGGATCCCAAAACTTTGTCTAAGAAACGATCTAAGAGTGAGCATCTGTCTATGTTCTTGCTCCCAGAATCAAAATTTTGACCTGTTCAGTCTTGATGGTATTGTTAGCTTCGGGCTTGCTAAGAGGATCTTCAGTAAGATGATGTACATTTCATTTATACCTATAATTTTAAAGTACCTGAATTTGCAAGGACATAGACTTTCATCATGTGGTTCATTCTGCATGGAACTGATTCTGTAATTCTCATTCCATGTTATGGGCATGATGTATCTCATACAGATTTGCTGATGGTGAAGGATTTTTTCTACACAAGGATAAGTTCCACTGGTGACAGTAAACAACCAGTTAAATGGGGTCCTAGATTCTGCTTGCTGCTATTATACTTATATTGTTGACAGCTGTGTTCACTAAGGATACTGATTGCCTGTGATTTTCTTTCCTTGTAACACCTTTGCCTCATTTTATTCAGAGTAACTGTACATCAAACATTTTTAAAGTGTCCTTACTTTTTCATGATTTCAGAAGAAATTCCAACAGATTTGTGTTAGCTGTTCTAACATCATTTCCTGGACTGTCACATGTCATAGTCAGCTTCTGCTTATATTAATGAAATTCATGAAGTGAATAACTTAGAAAGAAATAAAGGTTATCTTGTTCCACATCCAAACCCAACATTAATTAGCACAAATTTTAAATACTATGGTGTGTACAGATCCTTTGGCAGGATTCTATGATAGGAAATATTGTTCATGTCATGAGCCAGGCTCCCAAAAGACCCTTAGAAATATTTTGAGCCCTCATTATCCAAGGTTCTGCACTGAGGCCTCACTAGCTCAGTCCCCATTGCATCTGCTAAGAGCATCATCCTGCAGACAAAAATCTGTGATACCTGTGGTCTGTGACATCCTACCTCTAATCTGTATACAGGAACTACATCAATTCATTATCTAATTGTATGTTCTGTATCTTCATTTGTGAACACCAAGAGATTATCAGTTCCTTCGCAGCTTTCCAATTTGCATTTTTGTGATTTTTAACAATAATATTCCTTGAAACTTTTCATTTTTCTCATATCATTTGTCTTCATAAATATATATTTGACTTTTCCATCCCTTTTTATTTACTAAAATATCTGCACTTTGTTTAGTTTTTCAAAAAAATCAGTGCTCATTTGTATTAATATTTTAATTGTTCTCCACTAGCCTATTTTACCCATTTCTGTTGTGATATATATACATGTATATATATATATATATACATGTATATATATATTGCATTTTTCTTTAAAGACTATTTGGTATGCCGTATGTAAATACATCCCCAATACTACATGCATTCCTTTTCTGCATATATAAGTTGTTGACATCTCTCTCTTGAATGCAGCATAATTTGGGATCTTATATTTGTAATTACTCAACTCTTCTATATCTTTATATTAAATAATTCACTTTCATTTCATGTAATAATCCAAAGGTTATAGAGGTGGCTCAGCACTTCAGATCTCTTTCTGCTCTTTTGGAGGGGCTGGATTTGGTCCTCAGTGTTCACTGGCTTGCTCACAACTGTCTGTAACTCTAGATCAAAAGAATGCAGTGTCCTTTCCTGGCCTCCATAGCGATACACACCTGTAATACACAGACATGTATGCAGGCAAGAAACACATATAAAACAAGTACATGTTTTATGCAATTATCCATAGATAAGTAATTACTATCGAAAGAGTCCATGAACAAATTTTTATTGAGTTATTGTGAAGTGGTATGTAATCTGTTTCTTTATTTCATGCTTCAGGGAAGTATTCTTTGAAACGAGTCTTCAGACTTTTCATGTACTATCAATTTATGCATTAGAATTTGAAACAATTACAGCTGGGTATAGATTATTACCTTCTATGCTGACCACTGTTTCAGACCCTGTATCAGTTCTTGTTGCTGTAATTTTTTTGCCTATAGTTTGAAGGTTCGGAGTGAGGCAAGCTGTGTTTTGGTTCTGATTGCCTTTGATGAATCTCCAGCATGTTATTCTTTTACAGTGGGCCATGAGAATTTAATAAAAAATTTCATACTGGTTAATTTTGGACTCATATGATCAATACTGCAAATTTAACTTTTCTTCTAACAGTCACTTTTTAGATTGTTACTGTCACCACAATTTTAAACATAAGATTAATAAGTCTTTCATCACTTCAAAGACTTTTTGCGGTATTTCTTGTGAGGCAAAAATTTGAGACAAACCTCCTTCTTTCTTCTCTGGGAGAAAGTTCCTCTCCCCTGAACTTCCAGAGAGAGCTTGCTCAAGTATTATACCCTGATGGAAGTTGCTTAGTTTCTTCTCAATGTTTTGAGACTTACTAATTACTAAACAAAAAATACTTCACATTATGAAAAAAACAACATAATATCATAACAAGACAAGTTATTATAAACCATTTATTTGACAGATTGTATCAAAATGTTAGAGTATGTCTTGGTGCAGCGAAGACTTGGAAGCAGAAACATCTGAGAGCTTACTTCTTGTGACACAAACACAAAGGACAGAGAGATAGAGAACAAGAGAGAGAAAGAAAGAAAGTAAGTAAGAGAGAGAAAGAAAGAGAGAGAGGAGAGAGAGAGAGAGAGAGAGAGAGAGAGAGAGAGAGAGAGAGAGAGAGAGAGAGAGAGAGAGAGAGAGAGAGAAGACTGGGAAAGGCATGAGGTTTTTGAAATTCCAATGCTCACTCACATTGACACACCTCCTGCAACAAATTCACACCTCCTAATCCTTTCCAAACAGTTCCACCAAGTATTCAATTGTATGACTCTAGGGGGCCATTCTCATTCAGACTCCTCTCCATACCCTCTTATAAAATGAACTAATCTTTCCTGATAGTTGAAATTCCCTCTAATTGGATTTATTCATAGATGCTATGGATCTGGCTATTAAGTTTCATATTCTGGCTTGGATGTTTTCAATAATGATTTATTCTGCTAATTTCTGATCCTGTCTTTTATTCTTCTCCTGCTCAGTTCTAGCCAAAAGGAGAGTGGGAGAAGGGGTGTGGGCTCCTTCTCAGGACAGCTCCAAACATTGAATGGATGCTGTCCTCACCAGTCTCCTTTGGTAACTGATGATACTGGCCCTGCAACACGGAGGAGGTAACATAGAAGGCTGGAAGAATCATGAGGTAGAAGAGTCCTAAAGGATCAAGGTACCCTCTGGGCAGAGGTTGCTCTCAGGCTATCAGGAAAACCTGGTTCCAGACTTAAGGAAATAAACATTAATCATGTGTGAGCTGGTGTAGGTTGCATCTTCTTGCAGGAATCCATGTTTCAGGGCTTCTGTGTATTCCCACTGGCTAGACTGTCTAGTCCATGATTAGAAGGAGGAGTGTGGATTGAGGAAGAAATGCACAAAAGACAGATGATAGAGTTTTGAGGTCATTCAGTGAATACTGAACCATGCATATTTATTGTTCAAAGTCTTTTTATACCCTCATAAAAAGAGGGAAAGAAGGAAAAACGTTTCCTCATAAAGACACAAAGAACAAGAAAGGATAATTACTTTCTCAATACCCACAACATAAAGTCACCATCTCATGAGTTCAGTATTCTGTAGTTTTGGCAGGGCAGGCCACAACCATATCTTAGATCAAATAAACTGTTGCATTTACAACTTAGGCCAGACATTCTGTTGTCAAGGTAAGACACACAATAGCCACACTTTAGTCCAAACTCTGTGGTTGAAACTTGAGGAGAAATAATAGGCTCAAGCTCTCTGACCTTAGAACGAGATGAAATGAAGTCATTTCTGAGGGTTCCTACAATTTTGTTGACTTTCATTAGCTACACAATATATGTCTTAAAAAGAATACAAACATATCACTAAAATATAAGCCTAAATGTTAAATGTACTGATGGAGAAATTTTTTAGCTAAAATTTTCAACTTGAATTATACTCAGGATAGACATGAGAAAAAGAAGAAAGGTGGTTATAAGTAGAGAAAAATAAAGTCTAGAGGAAGATAGGTAATAGACAATAATGTTTTAGTTGCACATATACCCTTGCATCATTTTCTTTGAGACACTCATTACAAATATTTGAAATAATAACATGCCGGTATTTTTTTTTACTATTTTGGTATCATGCATTGTTTATGCCATTCTATCTCAAAAGATTGTGCCACAGGTGAGAAATGTGGGAACTTTCTTTCAACGTGGCTTAAAAATAAAACTGAAAAATGTGTATTGCTTAAAATTTTTTCTTTAATCCATTTTTATTTAAAACAATCTTTTTATATTTTACATACCAATTCCCATTTTTCTCTTCCCTCCCCTCCTCCCACTACTCCCATCTTCCCCCTGTCATACCCACTAAGGACTCCTAACAGAGGGTAAGGCCACCCTTGGGGAGTCAACAAATCTGTCACATCATGTTGAGGCAGGATCGATGTTTACCCACTGTATCTAGGCTGAGCAAGGTATCCTTCCATAGGAATTCGGCTCCATAAAGACAGTTCATGCTCTAGGAATAAATTCTGGTCCCACAGCCAGTGGCCCCATTATGTTCACACACAACCCAAGTGTCACCTGCATTCAAAGGACCAAGTTCAGTCCTAGGAATGTTTGCAAGCTGTCAGCCTGGAGTCAGCAATCTTTTACTAGCTCAAATAAGCTGTTTCTGTGGGTTTCCCCATCATGGTCTTGAACCCTTTGCTCATATTACTGTTCCTCCCTCTCTTCAACTGGACTTGAGGAGCTCAGGCCAGTGCTGAGCTATGGATCTCTGCATCTGCTTCCTTCTGGATGAGGGTTCCATGATGACAATTAAAGTAGTTATCAATCTGATTACAGGGAACGCCAGTTCAGGCCCTGTCTCCACTACTGCTTAGAGTCTTAGCTGGGGTCATCATTGTAGATTCCTGGGAATTTCCCCAGTGCCTTGTTTCTTACTAACACCATAATGGTTCTCTCTATTGAGATACCGATTTCCCTGCTCTCCTTCTCTGTTCTTCCCCCAATTATACCATTCAGTCATGTTCCCTCATGTTCTCCTCTCCCTTCCTTCCTCCTTTTTCTTCCTCTCCCCATGCAACCAATTTACTCTGGAGATCTATGCTATTTACCCTTCCCAAGGGGATTAATGTATGTCTCTCTTAGGGTCCTTCTTGTTACCTATCTTCTCTGGGGTTGTGTAATGTAGACTGGTTATTCTACATTTATGTGTAATATCCACTTATGAGTGAGTACATACCATGTTTGACTTTTGGAGTCTGGGTTATCTCACTCAGGATTTATTTCTAGTTCCATTTATTTACCTGCAAATTACAGAATGACATTTATTTTTGATTATATGTATGTGGCTTAGGAAAATTCTACAGTCATGTTTCCAAAAGACTTTTTATTTTAAAAAAATAATCTTTTGGTCCATCTGAACCATAGTCCAGAAATTGATGGAAAAACATTTAATAGCCAACACAACTAATCCAGAGAGTAAGGTCTTGTATCTGAAGATGAAGAGAGATTATTTGCGGAATCTTGCTGAAGTATCATGTGGTGGCGATCGAAAACAAACGATAGATAATTCCTAAGGAGCATACCAAGAGTCATTTTATATAAGCAAGAAAGAGATGCAACCTACACACCCTATCCGCCCAGGGCTGGCTCTTAACGTTTCTGTATTTTACTATGAAATCCTTAATCCCGAGATTGCCTGCACACTGGCCAAAACGGCTTTTGATGAGGCCATCTCAGAGCTTGAAACACTGAATGAAGACTCCTGCAAAGACAGCACCCTCATCATGCAGGTGCTCAAAGACAACTTAACATCGTGGACATGAGACCGTGCAGGAGAAGAATGTGATGCAGCAGAAGGGGCCGAAAACTAATGTCATCCAGGGTGCCGACCTCCATCCCCTCAAGGAAACCTTTTTACATCTCCATTCCTTACTCCATTTGGATTTCCTCTAGCAAGGAAGCCCATCCATGTGTATGGGATCAACTGTTTATAGTCTTTTCACACTGCAGCTTTGGGAAACTCCATCCCTTGACTTGTGTTGTCTCAGCCTTCCTGGTGTGCAGTTGATCTGAACCAGTTCTGCAAGTGGCTGTGTTTTGTATTACTGTGAAGATATGAAAACGTGGTACATTACCATTTAAAGTAATGGTAATAATAACTTCCTGATTTCTACATTCCCTCTCTGACCCTTCTTTGGGGGTTTCGTTTCAGAAGCAACTTTTCCACACTCGTACTGAATATTCCTTTTTAGTAGGAATCCAGAAGTGTTAGATTAAATGGGAAAGCTCTTAATGCATCCAGTCCTGGAGAGCCACAGATCAAAATGTCTCCTATGTCACATATTCTGGAGGTTATGTCTGTCCATGATAACAAGGAATTTCCTGTATGCACTCTTCATTTGATGCTGTTTGAGTTGACAACTTCCTTCCCAATAAAAATTCACTTATACCTCCTGTCTTGGTAGCTCTGGCATTCACTTTGTCTTGTAATAGAAGTAGCATGTTGCTGACAGAAAACAAGCCTTGCTTTGGGCAAATTAAAATGCATGTCCTTTCTTGATAAATTAGAAAGGGGAAATAAAGTACACAAGGCCAGGTCCAAACTTCAGCACTTTTCCATGCAGATTTGTGCACATGTGAGATGGTGTCCAGTTTGTCCAGTGATGGTTCTGTAGAGAGAGGGACCCACTATATTGTGCTTGCTAATCATTGACTGCAATCCCAAAAGGGCCTTGTGAAAATTTTATGCCATATGTAACAGCAGAGTAACATAAAATAAAACTACACTTTACAAATAAATAAATAATAAATTAATTAATTAATAGCACAATCTTTTTACATGTTACATACCAATCCCAGTTCCCATTCATTTCCCTTCTCCTGCTCTCTCCACCTTCCACCAATCCCACAACCATTTTCACCCTGAATAGTAGACCATTGTGTAAATGTGCAAAATTTTCTTTATCTATTTTACAGTTGAAGAACATCTAAGTTGTTTCCCTGTTTTTCTTATTATGAATAATGTTGCTATGAACATAGTTGTGCAGATGTCCTTGTGGTATGCATGTGTATTCTTTGGTTATATGCTCAAGAGTGGTATTTGCTATGTCATTAGGTTTCAGAGAAACCACCATACTGATTTCCAAAGAGGCTGTACTACTTTTCCTCTCTCACCAGCAATGGAGGAATGTCCCCCTTACTACACATCCTCTCCAGCATAAGCTTTCATTAGTGTTTTGGATTTCAGCCATTCTGATAGGTATAAGATGTTATCTCAGAGTTGTTTTGATTTGCATTTCTATGCTTTATCTTGGTTTTCTTTAAGATATTTATTATTCCTTCCAAATTTTTGCTTGTCTTTTCAATTTCTATTAAGGGCCTCTATCATCTTCATAAAGTGTTTTATAAGGTTTTTTTTTTGCTTCAGCTGCATTAGAATGTTCAGGTCTTTCTATGGTGGCTAAGGATGTTGATTGCTCAAACTTTTTGAGAAACTTGGAAATGTTGGACTTATTGGATGAAAAGCTAGCAGAAGCCACGGTCTCTCCTGTCACTGTTCTACTTACTTTCAACAACATAGTGAGAACTCCTTAGGGCATTCAAACATGGTGCAATTCAAAGTGAAATGCAAATGAGTATGTTCAGCTAATCTTGGCTCCTGGATTATGATTGCTATTAGTGCTCCTTAGACCATGTTTAGGTCCTGTAGATAACTTGCAAAGACCCTGCCTTATGCTTCCCAGGTATTACTTATTTAAACCTTAGAAGCCGTGTTGTGTACAGGGAATATATTGTCTTATTTAACTTGACTCCAATTGGGATTTATGTGGTTAGAAAGGATTTATTTTCTGCCTAACAAATTCTGGATATATTACTCTAAACTAACCGATAAAAAAAATACAGACCTAAAATGACTTTGTGGAATATAGTATATACTTTTTCTCTAACTAACTTACTGAAGCAATGATAGAAACTTGAAACTTACATTTAACTTTTAAATTTTATTTTTCTGTCTACTAAGATCAGAACAAAAGGGTCACCATACAGATAATAAGGCACCCAGGCTTAGAGATCACTTTCAGATAATGTCTGTCCTTCAGTGACATTCTCCAGATAAGGTCAGGTAGAAACATGCATGACTTCCTGGGATGGGAGTTCCCATGTCATCACTCTTTGGGAAAAGCTACAAGGCCATGATAGACTACAATCTCTGAACAGTAAGACCTTCCATTAAAGGCTTTATGCAGTTACTTGTTTGACTTCTCCAAGTTAAATGACTTTCATTGGTGTTATCTTTAGTAGCTAAGGCCTTAAAGTTAGTTTGTGTAAAACAGCCTATAGTTTTTGCAAGAACCCCTTTGACTAATAGTTCAATTATATATAACCCAATCCTGGTACTAGAAGCTTCATTTGGTGACTATTATTTGGAGTCTCTTTCCACAATTACTGGTGATTTAATCATCTCCATATATTTGTATATTTTTAGAAGATTCTTCTGTATTATATTTCTATCTGATCTGTTGTGGCCCTCATTGCCTGTACTTTTGCAGGTACAGCTAACCTAATTGGGTTGCAGATTGCCTTCTAGTGCTTTCTGGTTTTGCCATGAAATGTTATTTTCTGCATCTATGGTGATTGAAAATGTTGCCGGCTGTAGCAGTCTAGGGTGGTATCCAAGTTCGCTTAGTGTCTGCAAAATGTCTGTCCAGGATCTTCTGCCTTTCAGAGTCTATTGAGAAGTTGGGTATAATTCTGATAATTCTGATAGCACTTCTTTTGTATGTTACTTCTCTTTTTTTGAAGCTTTTAGTATTCTTTATTCTCTATGTTTGGTGTTTCATTTCTTATGTAATGAGGGAATTATCCTTTGAGCTGGAATTCTACTCATTCTATCTCTGCTTTTCTTTGGTTTGGTCTTTTCATTGTATCCCAAATAACCTGGATTTTTTTTGTTGCTGTTGAGAAGTTTTTGTATTTAACATTTTTGATCAATAATGGATCTATTTACTCTGTTGTATCTTCAACACCTGAGATTATCTATTCTATCTCTTTTAGTCTGTTGGTGATGCTTGCATCTGTAGTTCCTGTTTGCTTGCTAAGATTTTCCATTTCCACAATATACTCAGTTTATTGTTTCTATTTCAATTTTCAATTCTTGAACTGTTTGAATGCTTTATCTTGGTTTTCTTTAAGATACTTATTATTCCTTCCAAATTTTTGCTTCTCTTTTCAATTTCTGTTGAAGGCCTCTATCATCTTCATAACGTGCTTTATATGGTTTTCTTTGGCTTCAGCTACATTGGAATGTTCAGGTCTTGCTGTTGTCAGACTTCTGGTGCCATATTGCCCTTTATGCTGTTGAATGTATTCTTACACTGGCCTTTACCCACCTGGGTTTGGGATAATTATAGGTACATGTGTTGATTTTTGCTTTGTCTTTGTTGGATGGGCCTTTTGTTCTTTTATCATATGCTTCCTTTGTTGTCTTTTAGACTAAATGGCCAACGGTTTCTGTGATTGACTGGTCATGAGGTGTAGCAGGGTCATCTCAATCTAGAAGTGCTGGGTTTGCGTGCCTAGACTTAGCATATTATCCAGTTCTACTGGCTGGTGTGAGGTTTACTTGTACCTATACACTCTGTTCTTTCAACTGTTGTGGATTGTGCCTGTGCCTATAGAATTCTTTCTTCAAACTGGGATGGGTTGTACCTGCGTCTGTGGTTTGTGCTTGTGCCTATAGGGTTTGCTGATGTTGCAAGGGAAGGATAGCAATAAGGATGATAATGAGTAGATGGGTTTGTGCAATGGAGTGGATCTTGTGGTAACAGTATTCAGTGGGTGGCCGCAGTGGTGGTGGTGCAGCCTGCCACAGGTCTCTCACCAGCTGGCCAGATTAGTGGACTTCCACCACATTTAGGGATAGTGCCCAGCTGTCTTCCTTGGGCTGAGAAGGGAGGAGAAAGGAGCATGGGATGGGCCTTGAGGGTTACAGCCCAGAAGTTGGGTCAGTTAAAGAGGATGACAAGTCACTCATCTGTTCTTCCAACTGGTTTGTGTGGTGCTTGTGTCTGCTGAGGCTGCTGATATTGCTGGTATTGTTTGGGCAAAGGGAAGATGTTGGGGTCAGTGGGTTTGAAAAGCAGAGAGGGTCTTGTGGGAATAGAGTCCAGTGGGTGGTGGAGGTGGTGTTGCAGCCTGCCTATAGGTCTCTCCCCTGGTGGCTGCTGAGAGTTTGCTTAGGTTATTTCCAAGCCTACATTATCAGTAAGTTTGACAGATAATATATCCATATTTATGTGTCATCCTTGTCTTTATACATGTTGCAAACTGTAGTATCTAAATATATTTTTGGCTACATTTGAGGTTACATGGAATTGACACATATATACTTGTTGATATTTAACTCAGAAATTTAAGTTTTAAGATATAGGCTATGTAATGTTTTCAATTTTTAAAGGGTTAAGATGTTATTTATGGAGTTTGCCAATACTAAATATCCTCTCTAGTTATGGCCATAGAAAGTATCATAATTAATATCTCCTATGTTCTTATAGAACTTGGTGAATATTATAAATTTCCATAAGTTATTAGTTTACAAAATACTTTTATGCTTTTTTGGTCATAGAATTTATAATATTTTTCTTTCTGTGCTTTGAAGAAGTTATTTTGGGCTAGCTAACGTTTTGGGTTTTTTTTCCAAAGTGAGTATTGATGACAATATGCTAAAATATATGTAAGAAAGTCTAACAAAAATGTCCATATTACAAAAAGTATTATAAATTCACAAACAAATGTACTCTGTAACATTTTACTAATAGAACACATTCCTAATAAGCAATGGCACATCATCTCTTTTTTCTTTTATCAGAAGGAAAGTTCTGGATAAAAACTGGTGATTATACAAAATTAAAAGATTTCAAGCTACACCAAGATTAGAACAATTTGTTTAAAAAACTTAAAAGTTCTTTCTACTGTACTTCTATAATGTTTGAGCATTTCATTAACTTACAGAGAGGGAGGAGTGATGAGCAAAGGACTCAAAACCAGGCTCAGGAAACCCACAGAAACAGCTGACCTGAACAAGGGAGAGCTCATGGACCCCAGACTAATAGCTGGGAAACCAGCATAGGACAGAACCTTGATCCCTGAATAAAGTGTCCGTTAGGAGACCTGGGCAATCTATGGGTCCTCTGACAGTGGATCAGTATTTATTCCTAGTGTATGAAAGGATTTTGGCAACCCATTCCATATAGAGGGATACTCTCTCAACCTAGACATATGGGCAAGGGCCTAGGTCCTTCTCCAAATGATATGACAGAGCAGAAAGAGGATGGGATAGGGAGTAGGTAGGGGGCAAGGGAGGGGGGGAAGGAGAGGGAACTAGGATTGATATGTAAGACAAGCTTGTTTCTAATTTAAGCTTTAAAAAGGAGAAAAATAACCACAAGAAAAAAAAAGGAAGGACTAATATATATACTACTATATATAATAATTTAGGAAAAAGAGAGAATAGAAAGAAAATTATCATGTTAAAGAAACTATAATTGATAGTCTATAAAAATATACTCAAATATATCTATATTTAATTTAGCACTAGAAGAAATTGTATTATAGCCCAAATATCTTACCGTGCAGAATTTGAGGCTTGTATAGTTGAGTGATGTTTTTCAAAATTAAGAAAATTTTAATGGGGATATATAGTCCCATGTGACCTCCTGGCTATTTTCTATGTGTGATCTACAGCCTTTCCTCTTGTAAGCTCATATTATGACTCTAAGAGGGTCAATATCTACATACATAAATCTCAGACTCCATTCAGAAAAGAGCATGCTTTTAGAATATGAGTATAAAATCTGCACATATTCCAGGTATTCTGTGATCATTGCTCTTTCATCCTGATATTAGGGTGTGATTGGTCACGAATGTTAGAAAGTTACCAGTATTTCATACTTTTAGCCAATTCAGAAGTCAAAAATGTGTGCATCCAATCCAAGTTTCACCCCCTTCCAAAGCAGCTTTCTTCTGTAATCTTTTCATGTATTTTGCTTCTCCTTCTTTGACAGATTGAAGTCAAACCCTTGATAGATTTCCAAGGTCAATCAGTGGATATGATCCTCCCCCCAATGAAAAACACTGATGAAAGGGCATAGATGTCAGGGACTCTTTAAAGTTTCTTTATGAAGCACACTTCATAGTTATAAACAAAAAATATCTCTCAATTCTGCAGAAAGGAAGTCGAGTGAACTTTGTATATTGGTGAGAGTGTCAAAAGTCTATGTGGTAAGCATCAGAGGCCGTGGTAAAGCAGAGTTCTGTGGGGCTGAGCTATGCTCACTGCGTTTCACTAGTGACTGGAGTAAGATACTGACCATTAACAAGTTGCTCACCACAAACAGCAGGTACATTAATGCTGTGTCCTCAGTGGGCCAGGGAGACTAAGCACAGAGGCCTAAGTAGGTATAGATGATCAAAACTGACATCTTGTCTCTCCATTGTCTCCCAAAACTCCACTTCCAAGGTAACTCAGGATCTCAAACCTAAAAAGACTTCTAGAATTCCTCTGAGAAATTAAATCAGACTTGGTTGCTGACCATGACCCACACAGTGGGAGAAACTGTAGGTTGAAATCCATGTTTACTCTGAGACATGGCTGTCCTTTTCTCCTGGATATAATCTAGGGCAGAGAGAACATAAGAAATGTAAAACTAAACAGACACAACAGAGAAGAAGAAGAGAGAGATAAAGAAACAGAGACAGAGATGGAAACAGAGAAAATAATCACCCATAAACCACTAGTTACTCTTACAGGGAGTGATCTAAAACTACCTTATAACATAAGGAAGCCATATTGTCAACTTTTATTGCTTCGTTAATGGAAAATGAGGTAACGTTATCAAATTTATATGGCTAATATTCAGTAGAAGTCCTTCCTGCCATGTACTTCCACACTGCACCTGTGTAAGTTTAAAATCTTAAACCATTTAGAGCAGATTCAAGAAACCAAGGCACTAACACTTCACACAGAGGCTTTAAACAGATAGGCTATATCTATGATAAGCCACATGTCAAAAAATGTTATTTTCAAAAGTCAACAGGTGTCAGTGAGGAGGCCTAGGTAATCCATGGGGCCTTGGGTAATATTTATCTCTGGTGTATAAATAGACTTTGAGTGCCCATGCCACAATATGGGATGCTCTCTCAGCTGGGGCTCTTAGGGGAGGGCCTAGGCCCTGCCCTGGATTAAAACAGTCACTGGAGATCCACTATGGAGGGCCTCATCCCTCCTGGGGATCGGAGTGGAAATTGAGTGGTGGACTGGAGGACCTGGTGGGGAGGGCAGGGGAGGTGGTAAGGGAGAGGGAGCTGGGATTGACATGTGAAACATGCTTGTTTCTAACTTAAATAAAAAAAATAAAATAAAAGTCAACAATGTTAAAAGCCCTAGGGGTATGGGCCTCAAATAATTAACCTAAAAATGTTTCTTAGCCGGGCGTTGGTGGCACGGCACATGCGTTTAATCCGGCAGTCGGGAGGCAGAGGCAGGCAGATCTCTGTGAGTTCGAGGCCAGCCTGGTCTACAGAGCTAGTTCCAGGACAGTCTCCAAAACAATACAGAGAAACCCTGTCTCGAAAAACCAAAAACAATGTTTCTTAAACACACACACACACACACACACACACACACACACACACACACACACCCTTTTGTTATGTACTCCTCCAAACTTAGTAATGGTATGTTCATCCTAACTACTGTAAAATCACTTCTTCTTTAATTCAGAAGCTCTTTGATAAAGATGTGGCAAAGCACACGTAAATAATGAGTGATGCTTGACAGTCAGCATGCCTGTGGATCTATTGAAGTTAATGGGCACCAGAAAAATAGACTCCCTGCAGGAACAGGTACAGACTTTCCTCAACAGCAACTGTGACTAACACCTGGAGGTCTCGTAGCTTTTGAGGCTCCCATCCAGCAAAGATGCTCACGACTGCCAGGAGTAATCCTGTCACTCTGCACAGGCTCTTGGAAATCTATTGACACTTTAACCCCACAAACTCATCTATAGCCCTTTCCCCAAAAATAAAATTTCTAGAATGTTATTAACTTATAGTTGCATTTGTGTTCCTTGCTATGTGCTAACAATCTCCACTAATACTCTCTGTAGGTAACACTTTCTCTCATGACAAAAATTTCAGACAGAGTTTAAAAATGTGTATCAAGGTTGATAAGGAGAAATAAAACTCTGTGTGTGTGGGGATGGAAATTTCTGTGCTGTACAATACTGCAGTCATTTGGTCCCAAATAAACACACAGACGTTTATATCAATCACAAATTGTTTAGCCAGTGACTCGGGCTTCTTATTGGCTAGCTCTCTATTAATTATTATCCCATTTCTATTAATTTGTGTATCTCCACATGTTCTTGACTTACCAATGATACCAGGACCTCTTGCATTGTCAGTTGCTGCATGGGATCTCTTCTCTTTTTCCTGCCTCTTTGTTCATAATTCCCACCTAGCTAAATCCTGCCTGTCCACTGGCAAAAACAGTTAACATATTTTCAGAATACATAAGTACCTCCCACATCATATCCCCTTTTCTGTCTCAATTAAAAGGAATGTTTTAACTTTAACACAGTAAAAATTTATATAAAACAGTTATCAAGCAATCATTAAAGTTACAATATTTAAAATTGGCAAAATTTAAAGAAAATGTTTTATCATCTATCCTATTTTTGTGAGCCTAAAATTTTATCTGTAACTTACCTTTTATCATAACCAAGGAAAATCATAGCATAGCTATTTTCTCTAACTCCATCAAAGATCCGAGGAGGATAATATATAAACTTGGTAATTAACAGAGACATATAGCTACATGGATAGTCATGCAAAGTTTCTCTGTAACATTGGGGCATCTATCTTTAGCCCATAGACCGTGGTGTCTGTCAGACTTTTTAGAGAAGATGGACATTTGAAGGTCTGTTCTGTCTTGTATTGTCAAAGTTCATCAGTTGCTTGCTTCTATAAACCAGGAGTCCCAGGGGACCATCCTGTCTCTTAGCAAGTTCAGCAATCACTTTTCTTTGTAATCTCCTTTTCCAGTTTTGATAGCATGCTGTCAAGCAGTCCAGGCAAAAGCAGTTTCTTTTCAAAATGACCATTTCTGCCATGTTAAAGCCAAACTCCATAATGACTTTCTTAGATGCCTATTTTTCTATCTGATGTAATTTATGTTGACAGGAGCAGTTGTGTTTCATTATCATTAAAAACCCTAACAAACCTCTTTAAATGCCATATTCCGTAGTTCTTTGAAAGGTCTTGAGGAATACCTATACATTTGAAATATATTTTTGTGTATCTAGAAAACCTAACATAATTATAAGTTTTTACTATTATAGGTTGTTATCTATATTCTGTATTTAATTATACATTATATTTTAAAAGAGTTGTATAAACACAGTATATAAACAATAGCAATATACATTTAACAAAATTGACCTTAAATTTGCCTCACTAAACCAAAATTCATACCAATGCATATTATTCATTTCTATATAATATTACCTTTTTTTCTTTAGAAAGATATTGACTGTAATCATTAACCATTCATAACCAACCCTGTTTAAATGAAAACAAACACTTATGAACAATATTTGGGAATATGGGCATCGTTCTCTCCAAACTACAATCTACTGTTTGTGGGTGCTGTCAATCACAAGGGGATCCTGAGAAAACCCAGAGCCCTGGCCAAATCGTGACTGTAGTGGTCTTAGGATGCACTTTTTCAGCTGTTTTCAATGTTGAATCACCTTGGCCATTGCTTCAGGGGATCTTGTTTGATAAAACCGTGCTAGTTTGTAAGGAATCCACAGTTTTTCATCTGTGGAAACAAAAGCAGAGCTTATTTTTAAATATTTTTTGAGACATGCTTTCTCTGTGTATCTTTGGGTCTCCTTGAACATAATCTGTAGACCAGGATGGCCTTGAAATCACAGTTACCTGCCTGTGTCTGCCTCCTAAGTGGTGAAATTAAAGGCATGTGCCACCATACCTAGATGCTCTATTTCTTCTTTAAGGTTTTTATCTATTCCTTTTCTCTCCTCTCCCAATCTATGTATATGTTTACCCACACTGTAAAGGTTTTTCTTCATCTAAATAAGTCTTTACTATATATCTCTATCTTTTATTGACCATGAGTCTTTAATCTCCTTACCCACATGCCTAAGATTAAAGCACAGCATTTGGCTGCTGACCCTTAGGCTTTAAAAAGTTTACCTCCCGCTCTGGCAGCTGAGCTTACCACCTCAATTCTGTTATATGCTACCATCAAGCAACTTGTAGCACACTGTCCATACACCTCTTATGTCTGTATGAGTAAAAGCTAAATCTTCCATGCAACATGCCCTGTGACTTAACAAAGGCCTCTTTGGGTGCCTTGGTAATCTCTGGGGCCTTGGGTATAGATCAGTGTTTACCATGGCATATGAAAAACCTTACCTTTGGGTGCCCATTCCACATGGAGGGATGCTCACTCAGCCTGGACACATGGGGAAGGGCCTATGTCCTGCCCTGGATGAAATGACAGATTCTGAAGATCCCCCCAAGAAGGCCTCACCCTCCCTATGGAATGATGTGGGGTTTGGGTCGGGAACTGGGGGAGGCTGGTAGAGAGACAAGGGAGGAGGGGTGGGAGAGGGAGCTGGGATTGACATGTGAAGCATGCATGTTTCTAAATTAAATAAAAACATATTGAGAAAAAAAGAAGGCCTGTTTGTAGCACATCAGGAATATGCCATGTTGTCCCCTCTGACATAGCATCTCTGCACCGTGGCCTTCATGAAACTGTGAGACTTGGCAGCCCACTGAGGATCTGTTTTACATGGAAATTCTTGCCGAACCTTTGGGTGCCACATGTTGATGGAAGTTTCTGTCCTGCCCAATACTGCAGCCATCTGGTCCCAAATAAACACACAGAAGCTTACATTCATTATAAATTGTTTGGCCTGAGGTTCAGGCTTCTAGTTGGCCAGCTATCTCTTAATTGTTAATACATTTCTGTTAATCTGTGTATCTCCCCACCTGAACCTCTTGCTTTCTCAGCAGCTACATGGGCTTTCTTCTCTTTCTTTTGTCCTGTCTCTTTGTTCCTGATTCCTGCCCAGCTAAATCCTGCCTGTCCATTGGGCCAGAACAGCTTCATTCTGTACCATAAGCCAATATTTTATGTACATTAAAAATGACAGTCAGTGAAGTGGTAAGACAGCAGGAAGCTGGCTGTTATTTTCTCCTTGGAGACGATGAAAAGCTGAGGGCTTATTGGAAGTATGCAATATATACATTTGATAAATATTCACCTCAACATGAGTGAGTGTAATTCCTGATGCACAATGATTATAAAAAGGGCACAAGCTAAATGAAAAGTATGTTTCTAGCTAGATAGACACCGTGTGCCCTATGCTGGAGAGACTGTCAAAATCTAAGCCAGGAAGACACCACTTACAGGCAGATAACTCACCAGAAGACACGCTCCTCAGTTTTGATCTTCAAGGGCCTGGTTCCTTCAAATGTGGAGCACTCCCTGAAGTGTAGAGTCATGGGAAGTTATTCAACCTGCTGTTCCTATTCTATTCACTCTGCCCACTTTTCTGTCTGTAATTGAAATCCCAAAACACATTATTCTAAAGTGTCCTTTTGAGTTTGCTGTCTTCTTGCATCTGGCCACAGTTGTGGTGTGAATATGAAATGATGACTGCAAGCTCTTGTATTTGAGTATCTAGTCTCCAGCTGATGGCAATGTGTTGGGAAACTTCTGGAATTTTGGGACACGGTTTCTAAGACTGAACCTTGAGGATATGGTGCATCCATAGTCTGGTTCTGTGCCTGTTTCCTGACCCACCAACCTGTAATAAGCTATAATGAGCTCTGAGCTCCTACCATCTTGGACTAACATGCATCACCATGCCTTCTACTTCTTGTTGAACCAACTCATTCCCCACACTGAGGAAGTTTGCCCTAGTATTTTGTCTTTGGTTGACAACTCATATAACAACTTGACATCTTATTTACCAAGCGACCCTGCATATATTTGCATCTATCCTGCCTCTAAATAATGTGAGCATCATAAGCTTTGTTTTCTGAGTTTCCCCAATATTTCATTCTACAGGTGACCTGACTAAGCATCAAGTGAAGGAATAGTGAGCAGTAATGTAAAATACAGACAGTATGGTTAAAATGGACCAGATTTGCATGTAACTTGCCCCTAAATGCAAGAGATTCAAGACTGAACATCATAGCACTGAAGCTGTCACTTACAGTTCCATTGCACATACTTATCACCTGCAAAGAACTCAGTCAGTGGGAATATTTAAGGGATTGTAAAGAATTATTTGAACATCAAATCAGGATTTATACCTCGTCTTTCCAACCAGGAGACAAATTGTGCTTTAGGGATCAAGGCCCATTGCTTTGTGTGAATAACAGCTTCTCTATAAGTTTTGAATGATACTAATTATGTCTCAGTTGTTTCAGCAAAGTACTTATTCGAATCACTTCCATACTCTGTGAATGGAGTGAAGAGCACGCTAGCTGTATCTGTGATCTACCTACATGTATGTGCACAGAGAATGTTTTAAAATCACTGTATCTTTTCATTGGTGTGAATAGAAATCAAATCTCTCATTCTTGTCCAAATAGTCTAGATCTTTGCCTTCTTTTCACAAAGTCAAAAGCATGATAAAGTTCATGGAAACTAGAGCACTCAAAATGCATCATTGTCTCTGATATATTTGCACAGTCAAGGAAAACGTCACTGTGAAGCTGCCACAGAGAATATTTCCACTTTCATGTTAACCTCTTCAAATTGCATGAGCTCCTGATGTAACAGTATTGTGATCACTGCTACCCTTTCTGCAGATTCTAGGTAGGAAGGATTCTAGAAATGATTCTGGTCCTCTGTAGCCACCCAAATCCTTGGTACTATTTGAGACATGAATATCAGCATGTCCACTTCCTGTGAAAAATGGAGTGACCAGTGTTCTGCAATAACTAGGTAAATATTCAAATAAGACTTAATAATATTTAGTAAGAGGCAGTTTGGAGGTTTCTATTGCTGTGAAGAGACTCCATGATCATGGCAACTCTTAACTGGGGCTTGCTTACAGTTCATAGTTTTAGCCCATTATCAACATGGTACGGAGAATGGTGGCAGGCAGGAAGAGATAGTGTTTGAGAAGGAGCTATGAGCTCTACATCTGGATTGTCAGGCAGTAGAAAGGAGACAAAGGCAGACAGAAATAAAGAAAGAGAGACAGAGGCACTGGGCTTAGCTTAGACATTTAAAAGTTTAAAGCACACGATCAATAACACACTTCCTCCAACAAACCGCACCTCTTAATAGTGCCACTGCCTATGAAATTATGGGGGTCATTTTCAATCAAATCATCACATTCCACTGCCTGCACCCATAGGCTTGTAGTTATATCATAATGCAAAATGTACAACTATATGATCAACTTCAAAATTTCCCATAGCTCATAACATTATCAGCAGAGTTTAAAAATCCAATGTCTCTTCTGAGACTCATGCAGTCTCTTTACAATAATTGTCAGTATTTAGGAATCTGTACTGTCCTGTCCTGGGGTTCAGACAGAATGTGCCCTCAGCTGTAGCCACTGAGAGCACCACTTGTACATATCCACTGTTTCTTTTTAAAAGGGCCTTGCCCTCCTCCCATCCTCATCTCTTTCTCTTTCTTTCCCTTTCTTTGCCTGTTCTCCCTCTTATCCCTGCCCTTTTCTCCTATCTCCTGATGATTCTGTCCCAGGAGGCCAGCCTCCCTCCTCCACTTTCCCTTTTTTGCAATCTGTTTCCTTAAATAAAACACCCTTCTGCTTGAACCCTGCCTCATGACATCTTTCTCTTATTGCCCCTTTCTTAAATTACAATAATCCCTTGTAAAAATCAAAACGAAAAAGCAGATCAGATACTTCCAACACATAATGGCACAAGATATGCATTACCATTCCAAATGGGAGGAAAGGTAGCATAACAAAGAAATGTTGGACCAAAAGCAAAACTGGAAACCAGTTGGGTGAACTCCCAACTCTGCATCTTCACCTCTGATATCTAACATTCTTCAGATTTTCAACTTCTTTCAGCTTTGTTGATGACAGCACACATCTCTCTCTTGGACTGGTTCCACTCCTGTTAGCAACTTTGCCATGGAGGTATCCCACAATTCTGGTATTTTTAACATTGTGGGATCTCCAAAGCAATCCAGGATTGACCTTCACAGCTTCATGTGAAGCCTCTGTAGACCTCCATTCAGCAAAATCCCTGACACATGTATGGCTTCAGGGGTTTTCCATAGGCATGGACAGAGATTCTATAACCCCTTTTTCCTGTCCTTGACTCTAAATCCACAACCACATGGCAAAGATGCTAAATTCTGCTGCTTGGTGGTGCTGAAACATTATCCCCTCATTCAAGTACATCTTCACCAGCTTTCTGTATCCAATGTTTTCCGTTACTGCCTAAGCTTGGCTAGGCGGAAACTCATTCAGTAGTCCAGGATGGTCTGAAACTCAGAGACATGCTACCTCTGCCTTATGAATGCTTGGATTAAAGTCCTCATCCTATGCTTTTTAAAATTCCTTTTCACAAGTTAGAAGCTTATTTAGGTAGTGTCTTTCCCTAAGATAACTATTCCCTTTACCCCATTTAGCATCAGGGTTTACTCTTATCTCTTCATACTCCTGATGACCCCTTTCTCCTCATACTGTACATTTTGTATTTTTCCTCAGTGAGCTTGCCCTTTTTCATTATAGATAAGCGTAAGTGTAGCCACTAATAACCAAGCAACACAGCAAATACTAGACTATCTTGAAGCCTACTCTGCCAAAGCTCTTAATCCATTAGCACTTCAAAGTAGTCTCAGACAGATTTTTTGAACATGGGCAGAAAGAAGCCACAGTCTTCACAAAAAAATAATGACCAGAATGTTATCGAGGCCACATATTAATAGTTTTCTCCTCTGAAACCACTAGAACAAACTCCCCCATAGTTTAAATCACTCCACCACTACTGTATTCCATGCTCCTATTAGTATGGCCCATTAAACCTCACTTAAAGGATTCCTAATACAGAGTCCCAAAGTTCACATTTCTACAAATAAACCATGGTCAGTCCTAGCCAAGCAATACCCAGGTATCTGGTACCAACTTAGATAAAGTTTCAATTGCTGTGAAGAGACACCGTGACCATGACAACTCTTATAGATGAAAACAATGAATTGTGACTGCGTTACATTCCAAGGTCTAGTCCATTACCAGAGTGACAGGAAATGGCAGCATGCAGGCTGATGTGGTCCTACAGAGAGAGGTATCTGGGATCTCTGTTGGGGAAGTCCTGTGTATTTGTCAATAAATCACTGCTGGACAATAGGAATCTAGATAGGTGAGACTAGGAGTCCAGGAGGACTCTGGGAAGGAGAAACACAGAGAGTCAAGATGTAATGCCATGAGGTAGGAAGCCCGGAAACCTCTCCGGTAAGAGAAATAGTTAGATTAACAATTATGGGGTAAATACTTAAGTCAGAGATAGCCAGTAAGAAACAAGCAAGTCCAACAGCTTCATAATTAATATAGCCTCCTGTGTGTTTATTTGGGACTGATGCAGCTCTAGAACCAGGTTGGTCGGGAGGCTTCTCACAAGGAAAGAGTTTCTCTTTACAGATCTCTTCATCAGGAAACAGAGACACGGGGCTAGCTTGAGCATAGGGAACGTCAAAGCACACCACCCATGGCACACTTTCTCCAACGAGGCCACGCCTAATCCAGCAAGGTTACATGTTTTAACAGGGACACTCTCTATGAGCCTGGGAGGGGGTTGGATATTTTCATTCAAACCATCACAGAGACTATTTCTCAACAATGCAATGAAAAATCTCTACGATGTTCATGACTTGTTTTCAAGCTGGCCTCCATGGATAGATAAAAATTAAACCTTTAGTAGCATTTCAGTATCAATAATATTTCAAGGTTAAAAACGCACAAGAGACCAGTTTTATGCTGGCAGCAAAAGGGAAGGGTAAACTGATGGCAGCAAACACAATGAGTTATGTTTTCCTGACCTGAAGCCTGCAGAACTGAAAAGTAGTCAAAATGCTGTAAATACTGTGACTGTTCATTCTGAACATAAAACTAAGTGGTAAATGGAAGACAATAAATGCCTTAAACATATGCTGTGCTCCATAGCACCCACAGCAACTCCTGCCGACAGCAAGGTCATAGCAAATAGCACTGAGGTTAATATTCTTCCTTGATCTTCCTAAGAGTCCAAAGTTCAGATTTTGCACTCAAGCCCCATGTCACCATAGAAAGATGGCAATTTTGGCTTTTTTAATAAAAAGCTAACTGGTAGGATGGCCTTTGGCTCCTGACCCACCTCTCCGTATTCCAGGATCCATCACTGTGTTCCCCGAGGGCCTCATTTTTATTTCAGTCTATCAAAGTCACTTTTGAAATGGGAAAATCTCCCCTCTATTTCCATGTCCTCCCTACCAGCAGCTGTTTCCACAGCTGTCAGCACCTGGACTTTGACCACCCTGCTAAGCCAGGCTTAGTTACCCTGTTTCAATAAGACAACTGAAGAGGCAAATTTATCAGGGAAACACGGGAAAAGGAGATTAATCCACTGGAGTATCATGAGGAAGATTGACAAAGAGGTTAGAGTGAGCCCCTCCATTTCCACCAGATGGTGGTGGGCAATTCCAATATCATTATTTCAATAGTCTGACAGCCAAACATGGAAAACATAGCTATTTTCACAGTCTGAAGCCCAATACACTCACCTTTTAATTTCTTTTGAGTCACTTTTATGTTTGAGTGAGAGAGCTTGCCAAAGTAATGTGATTGAACTTGCAGGAGGGTGATTATTTTGAAACTGATTGTAGATTCATGGTTTTAGGGTCTTACATTAATGTTCCTTAGGAAAATTTATTGCACATGAGTTGTTGAACAACAAAGAGTTTAGTCTTTGAAATTAGCATATGCATTGGTACACAAAGTAGGGGCAACAATTATTTATCAATTCTCACATTTTAGCGTTAATTATGAATACATACTTTGTTAACTTTGTTCACATAAAAAATCTATCAATTTTAAACTTTATCTATCCACAAAATCCAGACACACTATGTGTTCACACATGTCTTTGAAAGCAGCCAGCAGAAAATTCTTAAAGTGTTTTATCACCAGTTGTCTCTCAGACTGAAATTAATGAAATACAGCATCACTGTAATGCAAGTAAATACAATCCTACATTTGTATTCTTCCTTGATTTTATATACATTATGTACACAATAAGACATTTGAATCAAGACAGATCAGAAATAGAAATCTCTCCTATTATCCTTTGTATACACATTGTCACGAAGTAATATATAAATTGCAGTGCATAAAATAAGTCATTTTTTGTGTTAAGTAATGTCTGTTTCTCATTTTTCTGAAGCAAAAAAAAACCCACCACCCAAAATCCTCAATCAAGGAACTGCTTTTTGTAAAGATTGAAATTCTCCCCTAAAGATTTGAAGTGGTGATGTATAAATAAACTACTGTGAAACACCAATGAAATTTAGCATAAAAGATTATTCATTTTAATCAACTATAAGGCTTGTATCCATGTTCTCTAATTAGTCACCACATGGCTTGTGTGAGTAGAATATAAATGATCTTCTAGAATAAATGCTGAAACTTGAAAACTAGTACCAAGATGCATGGAAAAAAAACAATAAAGCAAAAATTACAACTTAAAGAAAACAATTTTAAACTGTTTGGAAAACAATAAAAATTTTCATTGTCAATTTTTTTTGGTAAACTTGCCACCATGCATAAAATCTCAGCTGTATAGTCTAATAATATAATTCTCTGAATAGATATCATGCAAAAGTATTTATTTCAGTTTTTATATATATTATATATAATACCTTTGAAAATTTTTATTTACTGACTAAACTATAATTATGCTTAATAAAAGCAGTTTCCTTTATAGTATTATTCTCCCCATTTCATTCAGTGACATTAGCAGCTGGTGCTGAAAATGCCAACTTTTGGGTCACTATGATTTATAAGACCTTCTCTTTCTTTCTTGTTCTCTTCAATTCTCAAAGAAATGCTTACATACTCACATTACACACATAGTTGTTATCACTGAATAATGGTTATTACCCAGAAAATTAAATGTGAAGTTACTATTTTGGAAGCATTATTGAGATCATTTTTTCCTGTGTAGTACAACATGTCAATCACCAGATATATATTTATAGACTATATGATACACATTCAGTCACAAATTTCTCCTTGAGATAGAGTAAATGATAATATGGAATTAAACCAGACACATATGATAATTTCATTTTATAGACAGGATCAACACAAGATCCATAAGACTGATGCTCTTATGACCCTCATATGACCTTGAAATTATTACAGCAAATGGTGTAGCTAAAAAAATCAAAAGCTGATAACATAATATATCATACAAGAGAAATTTGTGCCAACACCACTACTAAGTGGTATAATCATCATTTGATCATTACTCTGCTGGCCCTGATGTTTGCAGACACCAACACAAGTAAAACTGTGGCTTAATATTCTTGTCAATCATTATGCAGTATACTTAAGCATGGGTTATAATATCTAAACAACAGAAAATTTACACACATACCAAACATGGTCACAACATAAGTAAATACATAGCACTCCTTTGGTGACACAAAGACATCACTCAACTGTAGGAAGCTTTCTCTTCCATTTTCCTCTAATGGGACTACCGTGATATATGCTGTGGTTGGCTGAAATCTCTCATCTCTCTTCTCCTCCATTCTCTTTCCTTCCCCCTTTCCTTTCTTCTGTATGTGTCTGTACTTCATGTATACAAAATAAATCTAAATCACAATGTTTTGATATCAATTCACCTGAGTGAATGGAAAAAATTTAGACACATGATTATGGCAGTTCTGTGGAATGTTCTCCAGTGAACATCTGTGAGATCCACTTACATCTGCCCAACTGGGTAAGGCTTTGGTTTTGTTTTTTGAAATGGTTACAATTATTCCACAGTATTATTCTGGGAAAAACAGGGACTGTATATGTATTTTATAGGACTTTAAGTAGAACCTGGAGTGTTATGAGTGTTTACTGAATGACACTGTTGATAAATTTAGACCCTGAATACAAAACAAGAGAAGCCATAGAGCACACATTATAGGCTGTGTTTATGGAAACATGTGTATGATGAGGAAAATACATTTTCTGTAATTGGATTGGTCTAAATGACTCACTGGTAGATTCGCTTAGATAGCATACGGTTCATCTATGTAATGTACCGGCTCAATCCATAGATAGTTAAGCCTGCTTATAAACTATGTAAGTGCATTACACTGCATGCATCCTTTATGTATAGTTTCATGTTGACCATGCCAATGCACAGACCTGAAATATCCAAAACTTAAATGTCTCATTATAATAGTCAATTCTGCATGGATTCATTGACTCACAGGCAAAATGTGATTTGAATATATGCTTTTGACAGTATTTCCAGATGTGTGTAAGCTCTCTTCAGTGATATTGGTGAAGGAAAATGCTCACTGTGGATAAACAGTGTCCCATTATTTGAGATTCTAGATGTAAATATGTAGAGGAAGGAGATGTCTGTTTCTTCATGGCCTCCTGCTTTAACTAGGATATCATCTCCCTCTTCCCCTTAAACTATTTTATGACATGATGCTGCAATGATAAACGGCACACTTATTGAGGGTATAGGTAACCGTTTATTGTAGAAATTACTCACAAGAGGAAAAATGAACTACCCAGATGAGTCGAGTAGTTTTCGGTCACCAAACTGGAAGCCGAAAGAGAGCAATTGCTCTGCTATTCAGTCTTTTATTCCTCCCTTTGTACACGCCCCTAGCCACGCCCAAAAGTGGGCCTGACTAGTGGCATAGATCCGCTGTTCTGTCTCTAGTCATGCCTAAAGTGGGTGTGGTTAGCGGTACAGTTCCACCCTTTTGTTACCACATCCGTATGTGTCTTTAGAGTGCCACATGGCTGATGGCAGAGTCCTAAATTTCCCCCTACAGTGACATTGGTTTTTTTCCAATTCGCTAACACTCAGTCCAGACCAGAAATGTACCATCAGCTCTCCGGAAATGATGACTTTCAGACAGACAGCAGCATCAATTAGCAAATAAATTCTTTTTAAAATAATTTTTATTTAACTTTTTACAAATGTTACTCTCAGTTCACTCCCCCTCCCCTCCTCCCCCTGCGCACCAGTCCTCCCTCCCCCAGTCCCACTCCATCCCCCCTCTGCTTCCCAGGGAAACAAAGAGTTTCCAAGAGGGATTTTCAGATGTGATAACGAAAAGGGCACACTCACTTTAGGCATGAATAGAGACAGACTGGCAGAACTATGCCACTAGCTAGGCCCACTTTTGGGCGTGACTAGGGGGCGTGTACGGAGGAAGGAATAAAAGACTGAACAGCAGAGTGCTCGCTCTCTTTTGGCTTCCAGTTCGGTGGTTGAAAACTACTTGACACTCTTCTGGGCTGCTCGTTTTTCTCTTGTGAGTAATTTCTACAGTAAACAGTTACCTATACCCACAACAGGTGTGCCGTTTATCATTGCAGCATCATGTTTCAGGAGTTCACTTCGGTTTTTAACTATGTGTGTCTGCCTCTGCTTCTGTCAGCCACCGGATGAGGGTTCTAGGATGGCATATAGTCATCAATCTCATTATCAGGGGAGCGCATTTAAGGTAGTCTTAATGCCAGTTGGTGTCATTCTTGTAGATCTGTAAAGATCTCACTAGTACCAGATCTCTCCTCCAACTTATAATGGCTCCCTTTTTTATGGTATCTCTCATCCTTTTCTCCTGTATTTTTACCCTGGCTCAACCTTCCTGCTCTCCCATGTCCTCCTCTCCCCTCCTCTTTTCCCCCTCTCTTTTACTTATCTCCCCCCCCCACCATCCTATTCCCAATCCAAATAGGATTTTTCATCCCCTAACCCTTTTTCTGGTTACCGTGATTATCTCTCTTAGGGTCCTCCCTGCTTCCCAGACTTTGGTCATGGGATTGTAGGCTAGCAATCCCGTGCTCCACATCTAAACTCCATGTATGAGTGAGTACATATCATGTTTGTCTTTTTGTGACTCAGGATGATTTTTTCTAGTGCCATCCATTTGCCTGAAAATTTCAAGATTCCATTTTTTTCTGCTGAGTAGATTGTGTAAATGTACCACATTTTCTATATCCACTCTTCATTTGAGGGGCATCTAGGTTGTTTTCAGATTCTGGCTATTACAAATAATGCTGCTATGAACATAGTGGAACAGACACCCTTGTTGTATGAGTGTGCATGTTTTGTGTATATGCCAAAGAGTGGAATTGCTGGGTCTTGTGGTAGACTTATTTCCATTTTCCTGAGGAATCTCCATACTGATCTCCAAAGTAAGTTGACATTCCCATCATCAGTGGAGGAGTGTTCCCCTTTCTCTACATCCTCTTCAGCATAAACTGTCATTAGTATTTTTGAATTTAGCCATTTTGGCAGGAGTTGTTTTGATTTGCATTCGCTTGATGGCTAAGGATATTGAGCACTTTCTCTACTGACTCTCAGCCATTTTAGAATTCTCTGTTGAGTTCTGTACCCCACTTTTTAATTGGATCCTTTGGTGTTTTGGACAGATGTGGGGTTTGTGAATATCTTTTCCCATTCAGTGGCCTATCGTTTTGTCTTGTTGACTGTGTTTTTGCCTTGCAGAAGATTCTCAGTTTCAGGAGGTCACATTTATTAATTGTCAATCTCAGTTTCTGTGCTACTAGTGTATTTTTCAGGAAGTGGTCTCCTGTACCACTTTCTCTTCTAACAGGTTCAGTGTAGCTGGTTGATGTTGAGGTCTTTGATCCATTTGTACTTAAGTTTTGGCATTGTGTTAGATCTGAATCTATCTGTTGTCTTCTATATGCCAGCATCCAGTTACACCAGCACCATTTGTTGAAGATGCTTTCTTTTTTTTCCCATTGTATAGTTTTGCCTTCTTTGTCAAAGATCTGGTGTTTAAAGGTGTGTGGGTTGATATCAGGGTCTTCAATTTAATTCCGTTGTTCTACCTGTGTGTTTTTGTGCCTATACAAATCTGTTTTCATGACTGTATCTGTATAAAAGCGTTTGAAGTCAGGGATGGTGATGCCTCTGGAAGTTCCTTTATAGTACAGGGTTGTTTTGGCTATACTTTGTCTTTTATTTTCCATATATAGTCAATTATTGTTCTTTCAAGGTGTATGAAGACATGTGCCAGTATTCTGATAGGAACTGCATTGAATCTGTAGATTTCTTTTGGCAAGACTGCCATTTTGGGTATGTTGATCCTAAATCCAAGAACATGGGATGTCTTTCCATTTTCTTGAATCTTCTTTAATTTCTTTCTTTAAAGACTCAAAGTTCTTGCTATACAGGTCTTTCATTTGTTTGGTTAACATTATCCTCAGATGTTTTATGTAGTTTGGGAACATTGTAAAGGGCAATGTTTCTCTGATTTCTTTCTCATCCCCCTTTTTTCTATATATTATAGACCTACAGATTTTTTGAGTTAATTTTGTATTTTGCTGAAGGTGTTCATCAGCTGTAGGAATCTCTGGTAGAATTCTTTGGGTCGCTTACATATACAATCATATCATCTGCAAATAGTGGAGGCTTGAATTCTTCCTTTCCAATTTGTATCCCCTTGATCTCCTTTTGCTATCTTATTTCTCTAGCTAGAACTTCTAGTACAATATTGAAGAGATATGGAGAGATTGGACATCCTTGTCTTGTTCCTTATTTTAGAGGAATGACCTTGAGTTTCTCTCCATTTATTTTGATGTTAGCTGTCATTATGCTGTATATAGCTTTTATTATGTTTAGGTATGTTCCTGTTATCCCAAGACCTTTATCATGATGGGGTGTTGGGTTTTGTCAAAGGCTTTTTCAGCATCTAGTGAGATGATCATGTGGTTTTTCTTTTTCAGATTTTTTATATGGTAGTTTACATTGATGGATTTTCATATGTTGAACAATCCCTAAATCCCTGGGATGAAGACTACTTGATCATGGTGTATAATTTTTCTGATGTGTTCTTGGATTCGATTTGCCAGTATTTTATTGAGTATTTTTGCATCAAGGTTCATCAGAAAGATTGGTCTGTAATTTCCTCTCTTTGTTGTGTCTTTCTGTGGTTAGGGTACTAATGTAATTGTAGAGTTTGTCAGTGATCCTTTTGCTTCTATCATGTGGAACAAGTTGAAGAGTATTGGTATTAGGACTCCCTTGAATTTTTGGTAGAATTCTGCACTGAAGACAACTGGCCCTGGACTTTTTTTTGACTGCTTTTGTTCTTTAGGTGTTATAGGGGTTTAAATTGTTTATATGTTCTTGATTTAATTTAGGTAACTGATATCTATACAGAAAATCATCCATTTCCTTTAAATTTTCCAATTTAGTGGAGTACAAAGTATGACCTGACAATTATTTGGATTTTCTGTTGTTATGTACCCTTTTTCATTTCTGATTTTGTTAGTTAGCATGTCCTCTCTCTGTCTTTTAGTTAGGTTAGATAAATGTTTGTTTATCTTGTTGATTTTCTCAAAGCACCCACCTCTTTGTTTCATTGATTCTTTGTATTGTTTTCTTTGTTTCTACTTTATTGATTTCAGATGTCAATTTGATTATTTCCTGGCATCTACTCCTCCTAGGTAAGTTTGCTTCCTTTTGTTGTAGAGCTTTCAGGTGTTATGTTAATTCTCTAGTGTTGCAATTCTCCAGTTTCTTCCTGTGGGCAGTTAGTGCTATGAATTTTCCTATTAGAACTGGTTTCAAAGTATCCCTAAGGTTTGGGTTTATTGTGCCTTCATTTTAATTGAATTCTAGGAAGTCTTTTATTTCTTTCTTTCTTTATTTACCCAGGGGTGATGCAATTAAACATTGTTCAATTTCCATGACTTTGTGTGTTTTCTGTAATTTGTGTTCATGTTGGATTCTAATTTTAAGCCATGGTTGTCTGAGAAGATACAGGGTTATTCCAAATTTTTCATATCTGTTGCAGTTTGCTTTATTGCCAAGTATGTGGTTGATTTTAGAGATGGTTCTATTTGGTGCTGAGAAGAAGGCTTATTCTTTTTTGTTTGAGTAGAATGTTCTATAGATGTTTGTTAAACCCAATTAGGTCATAACTTCTGTTAGTTCCATTGTTCCTTTGTTAAGCTTCTGTCTGGTGGTGTTGTCCAGTGGTGAGAATGTGGTGTTGACTTCTGCCACTATAACCATGTGGGGTTTAATGTGTGATTTGAGTTCTAGTAATGTCTCCTTTATGAATGTGGGTGCCTTTATATTTGGGGCATATATGTTCAGAAATGAGACTTCATCCTGATGGATTTTTCCTATGATGAATATGAAATGACCCTCATTTGATTAATTTTGTTAGATATGAGGATGGCTACACCCACTTGCTTCTTACGTCCATTTGATTGGAAAATCTTTCTCAATGTTACTGTTGAGGTAATGCCTGTCTTTGAAATTGAGGTGTGTTTCTTGTATGCAGCAGAAGGATGGATTCTGCCTTTGATTCCATTCTTTTAGCCTATGCCTTTTTATAGGTGAGTTAAGACCATTGATATTCAGGGATATTAATGACTATCCATTGTTGTTTGCTTTGGATCCATTTTTGGTGGTGGTTTTGTGTGTGAGATTTTCCCCTATTTCTGACTTCAGGTAAAGTAACATTGTCTATTGCCCATGTTATTTGTGTGTAGTTAACTTCCTTGCGTTGGAGTTTTCCTTCTAGAACTTTCTGTAGGGTAGGATTTGTGGATACATTTTGCATAAAACTGGTTTTGTTATGGAATATCTTGTTTTCTCCATCTATAGTGATTGAGAGTTTTGCTGGGAGTGGTAGTCTAGACTCGAGTCTATGGTTTCTTAGTGTTTATAGAACATCTCTCCAGGACCTTCTGGCTTTCATAGTTTCCATGGGGGAAGTCAGGTGTAATTCTGATAGGTTTGCCTTTATATGTTACTTAACCCTTTTCCTTTGCTGCTTTTAATATTCTTTCTTTATTCTATATGTTTGCTGTTTTGATTGCTATGTGTCAAGGAGCCTTTTTTGGGCAGTCTATTTGGTGTTCAGGAAGCTTCTTAAATTTTCAGAGACATCTCCTTTTTCAGGTTGGGAAAGTTTTCTTCTATAATTTTGTTGAATATGTTTTCTGCACCCTTGAGCTGGGTGTCTTTGCCTTCTTCTATACCTATTATTCTTAGGTTTGGTCTTTTCACAGTAGCTCCTATTACCTGGTATTTTGTTTTAATGATTTGTTAAACTTAAGACTTTCTTTCATTGATGAATCTATTTCCTCTAGTTTATCTTCAGTGCATGAGATTCTGTCTTCCATGTCTTACAATGTTAGTTATGATTGCATCGGTAGTTCCTGATTGTTTATTCAGCTTTTCTATTTCCAGTATAACCTCAATTTGTGGTTTTTTATTGTCTCCAATTCAGTTTTCATGTTTGCATTATTGCCTTCATCTGTTTGATTGCTTTTTCTTGGCTTTCCTTGCTTATTTTAAGAAATTTGTTGATTTCTTGCATTTTTTTTTGGTTTGTGTTTTCTTCCATTTCTTTACGGGATTTTCTCATAACCTATTTGAGGGCCTCTATCATTTTCATGAGGCTGTTTTGAAGGTCATTCTATTCTGTTTCATCTGTGTTGGGATGTTCAGATCTTGCTCGTGTAGAGTTTCTAGACACTGGTGTTGTTATTCTAGTTTTCTGTTGTTGTCTGTGTTTTTATATTGTCATATTCCCACTCCTTTTTTCAGTGGGAGCTCTTGGGGTCTTTTCCTCTCCTGGTGGATTTGGGTCTAAGGATATCTTTCAGTGCATACAAGCAGGTACCATACTCTGATGGGAATTATAATGGATGCAGGAGGGTCTGAGACACACGCAACCTCAGGGTGGAGACCAGAGGAAACTGAAGATGCAAGCCCAGGGCAGGGGCCAGATGGGATTGAAGACTGAGGTGTGACCAGACTCAGGGTGGTCCTTTCTGGTAGGGCAGGTCCACTCTTGTGGCAGAGCATGCCCAGGGAGAAAGAAGCAGGGAATGGGCTGGAGGGGTCTCACAAATAGATTCTTATAAATATGATTTTTGGTCACATGCTATCACCAACTCAGATGAATTAGAGTTCCCTAGAGAGGGAGAAGCAAGATGAAACATGTGGATGTGCATGTGCACACATACACAGATGCATATGTGTCTGAGTGCATGTGATTAATATACTCTTGCTTAAAGGTGCTACTCATTTCCAGGAACTGTGAATGTGGAATTTTATATAGAGAGCTAAGCACTATCTAACCATAGGAAATATACTATTGACACTTACGGATACTTTTGCTGTGTTTTGGAATAATAAAAAAGGAAAATATAACTTTAGAGTGAGAGGTGTTCTACATCCTTGAAAAGGTAGCCATACAGGGAATGGCTTTCTATTACCTTACATTTCTTACTTGAGATTCAAATGATGCTGTGGAAATACTAATAAGAGCAAATGGGCCTCAGGTCATGACAAGTGGATTATCATTCTGGATTTGTACTGGGATGAAGGTGTAATAAATACTGTAGGATAAGAAGTCAGCAGAGCATCAACTTACTTTCTATCCATGAGCAGAATATTTACACATTGGACATGTTAGCATTGTGACTTTGAGCCCAAGAACTCTTGATTTTCCTCCTATGGCATTAATGTTTCTTTATGAAAAGGTATATGTGCAGCACGCACATTGCTCTAAGGATTGTGAAAGTTATAAAACAGAAATAGAGTGAGGAGAAAATTTTATCTCAATTTTTTATTTCTGTCTCTTAAAATAATTAGTTCAGTTTCACTTAAATGAAAGGGGATGGGCAATCAGAATATCTGAAGCACTTGGTGCATTCTTTTATGCTGAATCTTCTTGTTCACCATGCCTATTACAAATACCACACAGGATTCTTATTAAAAAGAATTGGATTGTTTTGTTCTGTGACACTTTCACCTCAATGATGGCCATTCAAGATGACTGTTCAGATTGATTTCTCTACTGTTGTTTTATTCCTGTATGGCAAGTATGACTTATTTTCATGTTTGATGCACTTTGAGAGTGTCAGATTTACAAGGACAAGACTTACTGTCAATTGCATCTGTATTTAGTTTTAATCAAGACCTTTTCAAATGGTTCTTTTCATGGATGGGTACTGCCTGGTCAATAATTTTCACTATTTGATGAATGACTGAATTCTCAGTAAGGCTGCAGATACCTGATTGTGGGCACCTAGCTCCTTGAAGGAAGTGGGAATCGAGTCAGTGGATCCCAAATCAGAGCGATGTTTATATTTTAAGACACCATTTAAATACAGATGTAATTTCACAAACACTTGATAGGCTAAAATACAATGATGAAAATGGGTCTTTGACAGTCCCAATGAGCCAGTGCACATAACCTAGGCTCTGTAATAAAGCTTACACTGTCCTACATCACTTTCATTAGAGAGGGTTTCTTTTTCTTCTCTTTACTTTTAGACCATCTTATTATATAGTCTATGCCAGCGTCCTACTCATGTCAATCCTCCTTCTTCAGCTTCTCCCATGCTTGCATTGTAGGAATATACTTATATGCCCAACTAATAGTCCACATGTTCAATGTGGATCTGAACAGGATATGTTTGTAAAACCAGTAGGAGACACAGTGGCAAATTATTCTTCTTGTTGAGAACTGTTGATTTCACCCACAGACACCAACTATAGTCATTATTGACAAGCTATGCTTTTTCCATAAAATTTTTAATGACACAGTTTCTATTATCAACAATGCCACTTTTGTTTTTTAATTTTAGTGACAATGTGGAGTTGAGTTTCTTAGTTTAAAAAATATCACTCTCAGTATTTTTCTTTGTAGGCTGGAACCTTACTGTTTCTTAATGGTAAGTGTTAAATCTGCTTACAGAAATCATCATCACTTCATGTACCATCTTAAGTACAGTGTCAGAGCCTAGAGAGTTTTTGTAATTCCCTTTTGGGTCTGATTCCTGGCCCTGCATTGTCACTGACACAGCTTTTGTTAGTTCACAGGTGGGCAGGGATCAGACCTGCAATCAGTAGCTTCCCAGAAATCCCTCATGAAAAGTCAATGCCTTTTATTTTCAAACCTGACAATCCCAGCCTAAAGCAATCCATTCAAACTACACTTGCCGTTATTCCTCTGAGGGGAAAAAATGTAAGACAGCACAAGTCATGTCACTAAAATAGAGACTCAACACAATCACAGATACCTGTGGTCAAAGAAAATAAACTGGTAACTCTTGCCTCCTTGCATATGCAATGGAGAGAGTCCAAACTCTCATTCTTGGCAACATGAACTTAACTCACAAATGGATGAGTCTGGATGATTAATGGAAAGGAACCTGAAGGTTTTCTCCAGTGAGTCTGAGTGAGGAGAGGCTGTGAACCCAAAGACGCTTCTGTGTTACTGGGTTCTCTGTGATTTCTTTTAGCCAGAGCCCCACTCCTCCTGTAGTTTGTTGGAATTTTAATAAGTTTGGAAATATTAGACTTCTTCCCACGATCATGAATTTTGGCTCAAGCTGGTACCTGTAGCTCATTTTTAGATGTGGCCTCTGAATTTGGTCCCAGAATATTTGATGGTAAGCAACCACACAATGGACTTGCTTTGGTCAACAAGAAATGCTGCATTTGGTTGTGCCCTATACTCCTTTCTTTTTGTACTTTAATCTACATTTATTAGCAAGGAAATAAACCAGATTGTAGAAACCTATCAAATTTAACTTCATTGAAATAATCCCAGGGGATTTGAGTTCCTACTCCCAGTTCTAATCATACAGTAAGTGTGCCACATGGTTTCACATGTATGTATGGGCACTAGTCACTCCCCATAGGTTCTGCAGTGTTCCCAGCACCTTGCCATGAAGACAAATTCATATATTCATCACACACAAACACAAACAAACACACAAACACACACACATATCTCTTAAGGTCTCTTTTAAGAACAGGATGTTCTTAGGAATGTAGTTTCATTTACTTTTTATCCATATTATCCACGAGTTGAAATAATCATTTTTCATTTTCTACAATATAATGGAAGCAACTAAATTTCACCTACGGTGCCTAACACTTACTGTGACTTTCACTTTTATTTTGTAACAGATGAAAACAGCAGTTTGAACACATGGAGTAAGTTTTCTTACACAGCTAATGTGAAATGGGGGAAGCCATAGATGCACTTTAAACTCTCTGAGGTCTCACAGCACACATGGCAGACATCAGTTTCACATCACTCAGTATGTCTCCATTTTCCTATGAAATAATATTTGTCCATAATAAAGTCTTATTCCTCTGGAATAAACAGCTGCTTGAGATTAGGCATGGCTTCCTCAAGAGTGAAATGCAACATTCCCAATAGCCATCAGAGATCATTCTCTAGAGCTATGAATACTGAAAACATTTTTTGAAAATGATAAATTGTCTGTATTAATAGATGACATTTAATTACTATTCCATTTTAGATAATTATGAATATACCCCAAACTGCAAACCTTCGAAAATGCTGCATCCATGTGGTTTAATTCTGAATTGGGAGGAAGGGGCCATATGCTCACAAAACTGATTTCTTAGTGACTTGATCATACTCTGGGTCACAATGACTAGTAAGCAATATTCTCTCGTATGACCTCATTCCTTCTTTCTTTTTGCTTCTAGACCTTCAGCTTTCTCTCCTCCAGTAACCCCACAGCTTTCACCTGTAGTCAGGTTTAAGCTTGCCCTGCTGTGTTTCTCTCTACAATGTAATAATCACACTGGGAAACAACTCCAGGTTACTTTCTATTTTCAATTTTTTAAAAAAACCCAAACCATTGTTCCCAAAGAGTCTTGTCTGGTGTAACACAGGTTCAGTTGGCTGCATTAATGCAGAGAAAGCCTGTTATACACCTGTGGATGTGTCACCTTGCATGCCTGATTCATCTGCTCTTGAATTTGAAAAGGACAGTTGATATGTGAAGATGTCCCCATGAACTACATATATATATATATGTATATATATGCGTGTTTAATGTGGAAAATTAAGATTTACCATTTTTAAAGGGAACTCTCCAGAATGTAAACACTTTCTCTCTCTCTCTCTCTCTCTCTCTCTCTCTCTCTCTCTCTCTCTCTCTCTCTCTCATTCATTTTAAACTATGTGACGATATCAATCAAATCACTTAAAACAAAATATCTTTTAATGTCTGTTGGCTTTTTTGTTGAATCTATTCACAACAGGATACATTATATACAATAAGTGCCTAAGGATTAATGCTCAGATCAATATACTGATCCACTGTGGAGGTGTGAATTATAATTCTTTTATATAAAACAGGCTTCAAGTCTAGCTTAGTTTTGAAACCATATTTTTTTTCTGATTTGAAAGTTCACATTTAGCAAGATAACAAAATGTCGTCTTTGCTAATTTTATTTAAGCTGTATTCAAATAGTCCACTGTTTGTCCAATACAAATCAGGGATTATGGAAAACAGAGTTCACAAAAATTATTGCAGAGACTCACATGAGCGTTTACCAAATCTCTCTAAGCAGGTGGCTTTTAGTTGGCATGGATCATAGTCTATATTCACAGCACACACTTTCTTGTACACATTTTCTGATCTCACAAAATGTTTCCATATTTAAAGAGGTAGTAGTGGACAAAGCAATTATAAACAAATATCTGGCATTGAATCATTATTTTAAATTTCATTTCCTTCACATTTTATAAATGATTATTGCATTTATATTTTTCTACCCTTACAACTCCTCCCCTGTCCCATTTAACACCATCTCAAATTCATGACTTGTACTTTAATTTTGACATACACAAACACATTTACACATACACACACTCCCATGCATGCACACTCACACACACACACACATTTACCCTTCTGTGTTCATTCAGAATCATTCACATATACTTGAGTTTAGGGCAGACCCTTGTGATTGGACACTTTATCAGGGCTCATCCCTAAAGAAGACTTCATTCTCCATCTTCAGAAGCTATTGATTGCCAGCGGCTCTTGACCCAGGCATGAGTCCCTGTGAGATTTCCTCTGTCCACACTGATTTACCAAGCGGTGTTTGTCTTTTATATAATGTAAGACCATGATTTCTTTGTTTTAGAATTACTTTTATTTGCATTTACATAAATGTTTGTGAGTTTGTATGTGTCTTCACATGCATGTGGACATGTGTGTCTGTGCACATGTGTGTTTGTGTGTGCCCTCAGTTACTTCTGGGTTGATACCTGAAGCAGCCAGAAGACAGCATTACACTCCCCAGGATTACAATTATTGCTCTTGCCACCCGATGTGTGTGCTAAAAGTGGAAATCTGCTCTGCCATAGGAGCAGATCCTCTGCTATCCAGGTCCATATTCTTAACCTTTGCTCCATCTCTTCACTTCCTAGCTATTTCTTAAATCATCACTTTTGAATAAAACTCTGAATGTGTCCCAAGCTGTGGGAGCCATAAGAAAATAAGTTTGTTAAAAATGGTTTTGTGATGTTGTGCATTATCAGAGTAAGTCAACATTTTGTTCTCACTGGAAGAGAGTGCTGGACAGACGGTGACATGGAAAGGGACTCTACTGATAAACTACTGGCTTCCTAGAAGTGGTTCCTGAAGCTGCCTGGACAGTTTTGTAGTCTTCAATGGTTTTTGTTCTTTAAGGAGGGGAATGAATTTTGTTTTATTGTATATAAAATGTGTAAGGTACATGTTGAGATTCAAACCAACACTGCATATCCATACCCTGAGTGTTTGGTGCAGTGGAAGGTGCTGGTTTCGCCTGGTGTGCAAGAGAAAGCAGGGACAGGAAGGGAGTACCTTAACAGCAGAGACAGATTTATAGAAAGATCCCTAGCCATCATGTATTGATGCTTATTTATACTGGTTAGGTACCATGTTCCCAATTGAGGCATTTAATCTGTACAATTATATATTATAATTTATGATAATAAAAAATAATTCCAGGCAGTGTTGGTTAACAACTTTAAATCCAACACTCGGGAGGTAGAGGCAGGCACATCTCTGTGAGTTTGAGATCAGCCTGGTCTATAAGAGATAGTTGCAGGATAGCCACCAATGCCACAGAGAACACCCCCCAAAAACCCAGTATAATGTAATATTATATATAGTGACATATATAACATGTAGTGATGTCATATACGTTATTACTAAATATTAATCTATATAATTTGTTAATAGCACAAAGTAACTAAAGATCGTGTGTTAACTGTTTTCCAGGATCAACAGTGTAAAATAAGAATACTGAATCACTTACACTTCAATTCCTTTTGCTTCATATTCATCATCACAGCCTCCAGGAAAGAATTAGTATTTCACACAGCAGGAACAAAAATAGCGTCAGCAAACCAGCTTGACTGTGAGTCATCGAAAGGTAGTTCTCAAACATAGGGGAGACTCAAGAGAATAAAATAAAAATCTTGGCATCAAATATCTTACAACATAAATACCTTTGTATTAGCATTCACGACCAAGAGGTATGCAGTGTACTTTTTCATGAGTTACCATTGTTGTTATCAGAGAAATCACTTAGTGTAAGCATTTGACCCTAAATTTAATTATATCTTAGCACAGGAATAATTAAGGTGACTTTGGGAAAGAACAAAGTCTACTCATTTTCTTTGCCAAAAAGGAAGAATTCATATTTCAGAGCTCAAAATCGTTATATGAAGCTTCTGATGAACACTGATCACTGCTATAGAAGAGTGTCCAAAAGTCCTGCCATCCTAACTTCCCTTAGTTTCACAGGGCAATTATGATGATGTCATTTCCTGCATTATCGTAAATCAGTGTCACTTCTGAAGGAACATGAAGACTAATGAGCTCACAGACATAAGGACAGATGTGAGTCACCAAAAGAATAACTCACTGTTCTATGCTGTTAGGGCCATGCTTTTTCTTCATAGAAAAATTTGAGGATTTATTACTTTATGCTTTAAATTGTCATTAAATTTATATAGATGTTATTTTGGAACAAATGAAATTTACAGTGAATGGGCAAAAAGATGAAACTATGTTGATAGATACTAGCTATATTGGTTTTTAGAAAAACTTACTAGTGTCACATACAAAATTGGCTTTAATGGTCTTGAGAGAACAAAAACAAAATATTAATTAGCTTAATTTGAACTATGTTTTTAGACTGTTTAATAAAATTTAGGAACAGCTTTATAAAATACATTTTCAGAGGTTCCAAATTTGTGTTGGATTACTTTAATATAAACATTCAGTGATGATCCAGCAAGTAAAACCATCTGTTGCCCAGACTGATACTGATGACCTTAGTTTTGTCCTCATGCCCCATGTGGTGGGAGAAACTCTGGTGTCTTTTTCTGTTTCTTTGCGCCTCTCTCTCTCTCTCTCTCTCTCTCTCTCTCTCTCTCTCTCTCTCTCTCTCTCTCTCTCTCTGTATGTGTGTGTGCATGCATGCGCGCGTGCACGTGTGTGTGTGTGTGTGTGTGTGTGTGTGTGTGTGTGTATGTCCAAACACACCATCTTAGTATGTAGACCTGACTGGCTTGTACTTACTATGTTGTCCAAGATGACCTCAACTCATCAGTCCTCTTGTCTCAGACTCATGAGTGTTGTGATTCCTGTTTTATGCCATCATGACTAACTTAAAACCTTTTAACTTTCGACAGGAACCAAATCCTAAGTTTCTACATTTAATGATTATGAAAATAAAACAATGGGACATTGCCTTAGTTAAGGTTGGTATCCCTGGGAAATGGATGTAATGATTTCACTTTTATTTTTCACAGGTTTGACAGGAATGTTAACAGTCAGTTCTGTTACATCCCATCAAGAATTCTGTTCAAATCTTTTTTATTTTTAAGAGCTTATGTGTTGCTGTTCAGTAATACCTGGACATGGTAATGGTAAATTATCCACATCAGTCTTGGTGCCGGTGGTGGTTAACAGGTAGCTAAGTGTTTATAATGTTTCCTCGGTAGTATTTAACATCATTAATTATCTATTGATATGTTGTTTATTTAAGTTTCATGATCTTCAGACATCTTTCATGAAGTCATATGAAATTATTCACTCATGAGAAGGTGACTGTACGTATAGTTTCACGGTCTATTCTTCTTCGTGTCAGCCTGTTTCCTGTTCCAGGTTTCCCTCATTGTGTCACTGTATACGCATCATAATATTGCTCACTTACTTGCTTCCTTTTAATGATTTTCCAAGGCTTAAATAATTATACTGTGCTTCTCTTTTCTCATTGGGAAAACATTGCAGATACAGCTCTAGGATAACACCATGCATTGATTTTGTTTAACATTTATTCTTCCATGCTGGGAATATCACAAGGGCTATTTCATTTTAAATAGTGTGTGTGTGTGTGTGTGTGTGTGTGTGTGTGCGTGTGCCCCACTGTAAATATGGAGATCAGAGAACCACATCTCTCCTTCCACCATGTGGATCTAAGGGCTTTTACCCAACATGCCATCTTGCTGGCACTACAGGGCCAGTTTGACTTTCAGTTTGAAACTATAACATTTTTGTTCATTATCACTCATTTAGCTGTCTAGTTTCACCCTACATGCGTGTTTAAATGCCAGAAAGATGTTTTAATACAAATAGGAATTGAGATTTCACGGGATGCTATATGCACCCTGAAAATATTTTTCCTCCTATTCTGAACCTTTCTCTCTCCCCTTGATCATATTGTAGATATTTTATATCTATTATGCTTAAAGATAGACCTTTACAAAATACAGAGTAAATCCGTGTTGTAGAAAGAAAAATGCAGACATCCCATCTGTTAACCCACATTTATCAACTCCTATTCTTTAATAACTGTATTGCAAGACTAGGGTTGAAGGTGCTATTATATTGTTAATTATGTGTTAGTATTAATATATTATATATGTTAACATATGTAAACTATATGTGTGAGTACACACACATACGCACCTACACACATACATACATATATACATATATATATATATATATAATTAAACTCCACCAAGAAAGGATCTGATATAAAGCACAAGTTACACATGTACATTTCAATAGGCACAATACAATATATGGGTCATGAAAGTAAAAGTGAAAAATATTCTTGAAGGGCAAAATAAAAAAGCAATAAACTTTTGCAGACACAACAATTAGGATAATGCCAGCTATTTGTTATTAGAAAAATGTTGCATTGATTTTCCGTGACATTAATCAGAAAAGACATTTCTTTGAGGTTATCCCCCATGAGATCTGAACCACAAGTTAGGCAGTCACAATAGTGGAGTTTAAATGCAGTAGTGGACAATTACATGGGTGATACACGTGACAGAGACCATTGGAAGCCTGATCATGGTCCTTATTCCATGGCTATTTTATTCTGTGTTTTATGGGAAAACTTAACCTTCTGGCTTTTTCAGGATCCTAGTTTAAGTAGAGGTTTGCCTATGTAAATAGTAAGAGAGGCTTATAAAGAATAGACGAATACTTACTAACAGGACACTTCTATAAATAGTTCATGAAATAAGGGCTATCAAATTAAATTTCTCCCTTCCATTGGTTTATTCACTAGTTAAAATCTTTATTAGTGTGTATTACTTGCATAAAATAGTGGTTTGTATTGTGACATTTTCATAGATGTGTTCAATAAAATATATATTTAAAGATCAAATGCAACTTGTTATTCCCTTTTTCATCTCCTGTTCTAGTGATCTTATATTTCTCCCATAGTTTTGTGCTTTCATAGGGTATTTTAAGTTAGTATATGTTGCACATATGATCCAAATATGACAATTGTCTTTCTAAGTCTGGCTAATTTGACTTACTTGACAGGATGATCTCTCTCTTAATTTGCTTGGGAAAAAATACATAATTCAGTTAACTTCATCCACTTGTATGCTGATGGTCCCTTAGGCTGTTTTCATAACTCAGCTACTGTGAATAGTACAATGGTGAACATGGGGTATGCAGGGATCTCTTTGGAAAGTTGCAGTAGCAGCCTTGTAACATGTGCCATGAATTACGAGTAGTAATCTAGGCTCATACTGTAGTTTTGCTTTCAATTTCTGAGCACTCATAGTGCAGATTTCCATCAAGGTTCACTAATATTTGTTCCTGTCAACAGTGTGTAATAGTTTATTTTTAGTTTATGTTCTGTATTCCTATTTTATTGCCTATTATCATACTTTAAAATATATTAGATGAAATATATATATATATATATATGCTCAAGATTCCTGTATTTCTTTGAGAATTTATTGTAGTATCATTTTGTTACACTTCTTCTGTCCAAAGTTAGGTAAAAGGGCACAAAAATCTACTTGCTGCTGCCATGCATTAAATTTCTTGAATTTATTGATAAACATTCATAGAAGAATTGAGCAATGTCATGAATACAATGAATACAAATTTCATAAATTAATTTTAAAAGGAATATGAAAAGTTACTTAACTTCATAGTAACAGCATAAATGGTCATTTAACTTCAGATGCCTACTGTGCCAATAATATACTAGAACTTCAGTTATAACCAAGATATGTAATGGAAGGCCAAGATGGCACAGGAAAAGATATTTATAACGTGAAAAGCAAAAGACACAGAGATAGATATTGGGGTTCAAACTTCAAGCTGAAGGTCAGAAAAGCAAAGCAACCAGCCACTAGCTCTTATCTCTAGTTCAGGCTGAAAGGGCTGATCCACGAACTCTTCACCAAGCCTCAGACAGCTGCCTCTCCTCAAAATGGCTGAGTAGAATGCACAGACTATCTCAAAATGCCACCCTGTCCTCAGAGTGGCTGTAGAATGAATGCAAGCCCTGAGACCCTGCTTCTGACTTAAATATCTCTTATGAGTTCTGGAATTAAAGGCATGCGACTCAAAGTGCTGAGATCATCTTTGGGTGAGCTGTTTCTCTTTATGCCTGGATGAAATTTTTGTAGCTCATGAGGCCTTGAAATAACAGAGATCCATCTACCTCTTAATCACAAATTCTAGGATTAAAGGCATATGCCTGGATTCTATGGCTTGTGGCTGAGTTTGCTCTCTGAATCCTTGGGAAAGCTTTAATAAATCATAAAAAATATATCACTGCAGATTTTATTTTATTTTAAATATATTATTAAAATTATGTTCAAATGCTGTAATTACTAATGTTTTTATGGTTTCCCTTGTCTAAGGTGATAATTTAGATTTAACTTGCTTTGAAAATTATTTCTCTTCCTTTAATGGATTATAATATAATTATATGACTTTCCCCTTTCCATTCTTCCCTTCCAAATCTCCCATATATCCCTACATGTCCTTTTTCAAATTCAGCCAATTTTGTTCATTATTTATTCATACATTCATTTACATAGGTTGTTTGCATGTGCATGTGTGAGAGAGAGACAGACAGAGAGAGAGAGAGAGAGAGAGTGTGTGTGTGTGTGAGAGAGAGAGAGAGACTAGTTTTTCAAAATCAGGGTGAAATATATAGAGAGACATAGAATAATCTAGTGATAAGAAAACTGAATATATAAAAATATCAGGATAAAGATGAAAATCTTTCAATGAACACAAACTATAGAATTTCTAAGTTATAGAATAAATTAAGAGAAATTTCATAAAACATTGACTCTGTAAGTTCTTGAACACTGACTCTCATAGATACAATTAATTAATTTTCAGTACTTATATATAACTAATATATAACATATACATGCATACATATATAAAAACATATTTCAGACTAAGCTCATCATTGGTACTCTAAATAATCATCTCAAATTTGATGTCTTAAGTGTTAATTATTGGAATGTTGGAGGCCTGGAAGGGGTGAATTTGGAATCATTTCTAACATATTTATTTTCAATGGTAAATTCTCACTTGAGAATTTGAAACACAGGGCAATAAAAGCTTGACTCAAAGGTGAATGCATCAATCATATATACTTCTCTTGATGATACTAGAACCAAAATGAAAAAAATCAGGAGTGACCTGAGGATGGCTGTGATATGGCCTCAGATACATGAGGCCCTGTGGACTTTCCTAAAGCCAACTGAACCCTCACACTGAATTGTGACAGTCCTTTAGAAGTTGAATACAAAGAAAGTCATAGCACAAACATCAGTGTTTTTGTATAATTTTTCCATCTCATATTAAACAAGGTAACTTTATATGAGACCAAAAATAGTATCTCAAAGACAAATTTAACTGAAATAACTGGATGTTCACCGAGGCATTAATGAAAAAGACAGGGATTAGAAAGAATCAAGGCTGGCTGGGGATTGTGATGAATACAATTGGGAATGTTCATCCTCTAAAACTGAAAATTTTCTTCTTAATGTTCAAATCATTACACAAAATTTTTCCAGTGATTATATTTCAGGAAGGTCCATGAATGACCATTGTTTGAAGAGTAACATATCAGTCTCATCACAGTGGCTTGTAGTATACAGGACAGTGTCTCTGAATAATTTTACCAAAGTACTTCGGGGAAAAATGCATTGAAAACTACGAGCTGCATATATTTCCATCCTGAAGGCATAAATCTAAATCATTTTAGGATGATCCACCAAATAAAATGTTAAGGAATACTTTTATTTATTTTTAAACACATTAGCTCTCTCTCTCTCTCTCTCTCTCTATATATATATATATGTATATGTATATATAGCAAAATAATCTATTAATATTTTTAGCTGGTAAGATGGAAAGAATAAAGACTCAGTTTGACCTCAAGAACTCATATAAAAAGACAATCTTTGTGTGGAGCTGAACACTTGTAAACCCAATGCTGAGGAGGTGGATACAACAGATCTCCGTGGCATGGAGATAGTCAGCATAGCCTACATAGATTACTCTGGTCCAATGACAGACCTTCCGCTGTCTACCCACAAGGTATGCAAGTATCTGAATATATGTAGTTATCTATACACACATAAAAATACAATGCATATGTAGATAAGCAATATGCTTATTCTAGATCAATACTAGATATGAGAAAAAAATTATGTAATTACAACATAGCAGCGTAGATACAGAATCAAGTTCCCAGTCCCAAAATTGCTAATCATTATTGAATCTTCTCTTTTCATGATTCATTATTTTTTTCAGGTGGAGTGATATTCAGCAAAGTTCTTTGAAATGTCTGGTGAATTATAAACTACCATACTGAAATGCTATCCCAGTACTATCACAAATTCCCATTTTATCCCCTGAAGAAGTTAAAAAGTTTCTTTATTATCTATGGGACAATTTTAAGGTGTAGATCATTACGTGGGCCATTGATTACCTTTCTATATAACCTCAAATAAATCTGAGTAGCTATTCGTATTAAAAATTAGAACATTTTTGTTTTCATTAGATGAGAAAACTCAACAATAATGCTTGCTTCAGACTTTGTTCCCAGGTTCTGCCTAAAATTGACTACGTTTTTTTTAAGTTATTTTTTTTATTGGAGAGTGTTATATTTGGGAGGCTGACATTTAAATGTAATAAAGGGAAACATGAGTTTAAGACTAATTTTGCCACTCTAATGACTCAGTGGTCTCTGGAATCCTCTATGTCACACTTTTTGAGCTGTGATTCTTTTTCTCAGCAGGGGACCAGATGTCACTTATACACTGATATGTTTGCTTCAGTGGAGATTGTGTGCACCAGGGTCTCGTTTTCTGGCCTTGGGCAGCTTTCTCCACTAATGCCCACATCATTCCTTAGCTCTGTGTTCTCTGAAACTCTTCTAGTGATGCACCCTTCTGTGTGACATTATCCCTGCAACCTCTTGTTTTCTTTACTTTTATAGAAACTTGTTCTTTGTTCTCAGCTCAGCAAAACCGCTGGGCAAGATGCCAGGCTTCCCAACCTCTTCTGGAGCTTGGCAAAGTGTCCAGCAATTAGCAATATCATTTCAAGTCTTGCCTTCTGTCTGTCTCTGCTCCTGGCTTCTCTCTCAGTGCTATGCTACATTCAATATGTAAAACTAGGAAGTTATTCAATGTTTGTACTATGATCATAGGATGATAATGTAGCTGATGAAATTGGCTCTTTATACAAACTTAGGACATTTCTCTCTGCATATTGTTCACATGCCTCAAAAAGAGATTGACTATGTACACACACAGCCTCTGTCCCTATTCATTCTGAATCTATCTGCAGATTTCTTTACACTGGTGCAGTCTATAGCATGATATTATGAATTTAGGTACTTGTGTGTTTGTGTTTGGGGGAGCGTTTGTCTGTCAGTGTGTGTATGTGTGTGTGTGTGTGTGTGTGTGTGTGTGTACATGTGTGAGTGAGATGATGTGATCTCTGGTGTATATGTGTGCTGTATGTGAGTGTGCTTGGTGTGGTGTAGTGTGGGGTTGGTGTGAAGGTGTGCCCGTGCGTGTTTCTGTGTGAGGGGGTATTACTGATTACTGTTTCTCTTTTGATTTTCAATGGAGGCCTGTTGTTTAAAGCCAGCAGTCTGATCTTTGGGAAATGAAACAGAAATTAAGAACGAAACTCTTCCACACAACAGAATATTTATGACTTGAGTTTTCCTGATATGTAAATAGAGTAACAAGCCTGGACTTGAGCCTGTCATTGTCAGTCCAAACAGTCCCTGCATGTTAACTTTCTGACAGATTCTATGACTTTCAACAGAACCTGTTGCTATCTTGCTTGCTTTTCTTCTGATTCCATGATACAATCACAATTTATCTCACCCTCTCCTCTCATCTCTCTGAAAATTATCTTATAACGCACACCTTTAGGAACAGATGGTAAGATGAGAATCTCACCAGGCAGACTAAGGTTTCCTGTCGTGCTTACAGAGCACAGGTCAACTATTAGGTGTTCAACATTTCCTACACAGAGTCATTCGTTTCCATTCCTACAATTCAGCATGTAAACTAATTACATTTAGTGCTGGACAAGCAGCAAATACATCAGAATTGTGTAATTTGAGCGAAAATCAAATTCAACTTAAACAACTCTTGAGGTTTCTTCCACCACTATGCTCTTTGGGATACTGTGAAGAGAAGGTTCAGCTGTGGACTGAGTAGAATTCCAAGTCTCCTGCAGGGAGGCTAATGGTCTTCCCTCTGAAAAGCTACAGACCTTGCGTCTGCAGCATGCAATGAGAAAGACTTTGGATTCTGAAGTCATCATGGTGTGAAGTCACAGAAGTTTCCTCCTTTCCTCATTGTGTGCATGCTCTCCAGCTCGAAACCTCAGCATTTTTAGCTTCACTCATTTTCGTGCCAAGAACTGAGATAGCAAAACATATGATGTGGGGAGTTAATGGGAAACACAGTCAATGTAAAGAACGCTTCAATTTTCATACTCAGTGTTACTGCCACAGTGCTAAAACATGAACGTAACTGACTTTCTTATACAGAAAGCATCAACTGCCTATGGGCCTGGTGAATCCCCCATTGCAGTGAAGCAAAATATAACACATTCAACATATAAAGCATTGAGCCCTAAACAGAAAAAAAAATCAGTTATACATCAAGGAAAAATAGGTAATAGCCAATATTTTTTGTAAATGCTATGTCAAATTGGATGATATGAATTACAGAAAATACTAGTACAATTTTAAAAGAGTTTTTTAGCTTTTAGTCACTCTATATATGATCACATATCACATTTTAAACCATTATAATCTTCAATTTTCATTTGCTTCATGTTAGGAAAAGGCTAAGTTCATAGACATCAATTGTAGCAATCTTCATTTTCCTCTGTGGACATAGAATGCTGGTCTTTAATGCTTGATGAGTTTAGAGACTTGATTAGGCAAACTGGTAAAATTACCAGTTTTGCAAGGCATGCCCATTGAGGCATAGTGATGAAAACATCATGTGTGTAACTGACCACTTTCTTTTTTTATCATTTTTTATTTTAATTTTAAATAGCTTGTTTTACATGTCAATCCCAGTTTCTTCTCCCTCCCCTCCTCCCGCACTCCCCTTCTCCCCCAGCCTCCCACCCTATCGCCAATTCATTCCACATAGGGGATATCTAGAGTCTGTCATTTCACTCCGGGTAGGGTCCAGGCACTCCCCTAAGAGTCCAGGCTAAGAGACCATCAACTGACCACTTTCTAACTGCATTTATGTTTCACTTGTCAAGATAAAACTCATATTTGACAGCAATGTTAGGTCATGAACTTATGGGTAGACAGATCATAGACACTAGTTGAAAATTTACTATTATTATTTTGATACATGGAGATAGTGTCAAACTAACTGCTAATGACTTATAGATTAATGTATCTCTCAACCTTCATCACTTTGCTTTGATGTTTTTCTCAAAGACCCACAATAGTCCAAGGTGCAGACTAAGTATTTGCAGAATACTTGGTCCATAAATGGGAAATCTCTTTCACTTCCTTCCCTTGCAAGTATCAGGCATCACTGTAAGAAAAGGCAGAAAGACTTTACAAACCAGAGATCATGGATGGATACATGGAAACATTACTATTTGGACACAACAAGGAAGCTGCATATGTGAACTAATAGTATTCTGACAGCAAATACAAGTTCCATGTAAGGTCAAACAATACAAATTGGTATACATGAAATCCAACCCTTAGCTGAGGACTGGCAATTGATAGCTGCTGGAAAAAAAGTCATGTTCTTGAAGATTGCTGTCCTTGGTGAGTTGATAATGTAGATGGGATGAGATGCCAGGTTTAACAAAAGAAAATACATAATAGCCACTTACACTTGAATTTCAGATTAACAGTTTTTGTTTAGGATGGAAATTCTTTGCACTATCTCTAAAATTCATATATGAGTGAGTACATATCGTGTTTGTCTTTTTGTGACTAGGTTACATCACTCAGGATGGTTTCTTCTAGTTCCATCCATTTGCCTTCGTATTTCAAGATTCCATTGCTTTTTTCCTGCTAAGTAGCACTCCATTGCGTAAATGAACCACATTTTTTCTGTCCACTCTTCAGATGAGGGACATCTAGGTTGCTTCCAGGTTCCACACAACCAAAAAAGATAGGAAACAAGGAGGACTCCAAGAGATTCATACAAGATCTCCCAGAGAAGGGAAAAGGGACATGATCTCCCGAGATAATTGGGAGCATGAGGAGACAGGAGAGGGAGTTGGGAGAAACAGAAGGGGAGAAGAGGAGGGGAGAGGAGGACAAGAAAGAGCAGTAAAATCAAATCAGAGGAAGAAGGGGAGTAAGAAAAAGATACCATAACATAGGGAGTCATTATATGTTTAAAGAGAAATCTGGGACTAGGAAAATATCCAGAAATCTATAAAAAGGACCACAACTAACAATCTATGCAATAGTGGAGAAGCTACCTTAAATGCTCTTCCCTGATAATGAGATTGGTGACTACCTTATATGCCATCCTAGAACCTTCATCCAGTAGCTGATGGAAGCAGACGCAGATACTCACAGCTAACCACTGATCTGAACTCTGGAATCAAGCTGCAAAGAGGGAGGCATGATGATCAAAGGTGTCAAGACAAGGCTGGAGGGACCCACAGAAACAGCTGACCTGAACAAGGGGGAGCTCATGGACCCCAGACTGATTACTGGGAAACCAGCATAGGGCTGTGCCAGATCACCTGAATGTGGAAGTCAGTTTGGAAGTCTGGTTAATCTATGGGGTCTCCAGTAGTGGAAAAGTATTTATCGCTTGTACAGTAATGGACTTTGGATGCTCACTCCACATAGAGGGATACTCTCTCAGCCTAGAAACAGGGGAAAGGGTCTAGGCATTACTCCAAATGATAGAACAGACTTTGAAGATCCCCCATGGAAGGCTTCATCCTCCCTGGGGAACACAAAGGGAATGGGATAGGGAATAGGTGGGAAGCAGGGGAGGAGAGGAGGGAGAGGGAAAGTGATTGACATGTAAAACAGGACTGTTTCAAATTTAAATAAAAAGAAAAATGGAAAGAATGAAACATAAAAACAAGAAAATGAATAAACAGTTTTTGTAAATCACATTCATGTATTACATATTGGTGCCACTGCATGGCACAGTAAGTATTTGTATCATTTATTTAAAGTTCAAGTTTCACTTAGCCTCCTGTGTTATACCTGGAAACCTCAAGATAAAAAATTGCAGCCCAGAAACATAAGCACTTGCCTTGAGATTGGGAGAGAGACAGGCAGAAAGTGAGAGAGCATGAGCTCCTTGTAGACAATACTGTCTGCAGACACTGACCTTACTGTGTCACAGCATAAATTCAAGCCCTGCTTATGGTGGTATTTCTAAGCACATTTTATCACACTCAAATAGTAGCTGATGATGTGGCAAAGTAAACAAGGGTTAGGTCATAAAAGATGTAGTGTATTACAGGTCATCCTGAGGGTAAAAGTGCAATTGTTGGCAACAGCTGACCTTGCTTTCTCTACTGAGTTTTGTAGGCTAATTAAAGAAATAAGCTGGCAACAGACTGATGGGAAAAACCACATGCACACAAGTCAGGTTCAATATCTGAAGCATTAGCGGACCACAGGAAAAGGGCTGAAAGCCCACAAGATTTGAGGATGTGTGAACTTGTTTATCGTCTCAGTCACAGAGCATGGGGGTGGATGTTGCAGGAGAGAAGACAGATTATAGAAGATGAATGGATCTTGTTCTCTTTACTTTTGAAAAGTTCTCTTTTCTGGAAGATGATACTCTACGGCAGGTTCTGAAAATGTTGACCTTTCTGGAGGACATGTAATCAAGAAGTTAAAGGTAGGCCAGATATCTCTGAGTTTTTCTTCTCTTTTTGAAGCCTTGCACCTCAGATAATTACTAAGGAAGCTGGGTGGTGGTGGCGCACGCCTTTAATCCCAGCACTCAGGAGGCAGAGACTGGTGGATCTCTGTGAGTTTGAGGCCAACCTGGTCTACAAGAGTGAGTTCCAGGATGCCCACCAAAGCCACAGAGCAGCCCTGTCTTGAAAAAAAAACAAAAAGAGATGGAGGAGTGATGACCAAAGTGGTCAAGACCGTGCTGGTGAAACCCACAAAGGCAGCTGACTGGAAAAGTGGGAGCCCTTCAACCTCAGCAGGGGACTGATTCAGACTCCCTGAATATAGTGACAGTGAGGAGGCCTCAGAAATCTCTGAGGCCTTGGGTAGTAGATCAGAGTTTACCATGGAGTACGAATGAAATTTGGGAGTCCACTCCACATGGAGGGATGCTCTCCTAGCCTGGACACATGGGGAAGGGCCTAGGTCCTGCCCTGGAGGAAATGACAGACTTTGGAGATCCCCCAAGGAGGGCCTCACCCTCCCTGGGGAATGATGTGGGGATTGGGTGCGGGGCTGTGGGAGCTGGTGGAGGGACAAAGGAGGAGGGGTGTGAAAGGGAGCTGGGATTGATTTGTGAAACATGCATGTTTCTAATTTAAATAAAAACATATATTGAGAAAAAACCCAAAGAGAAAAAAGAATAATTACTAGGTATAACTGACATACTTTAGGTGCCATTAAATAACCTGAACTATCTTGTAGTCATGGTTCAGTGAGACACAATCTTCTATTTATGCTACTAAAGAAGTCTAGATGGTGGTAAGGTTTCATTTTCCATGTAGGGAGGCCACTGATATCATGAGGACACTGGGGAAAAGTGGACAGGTGACTGTTAAAACTCTTCCTTCTCCAGTTCCCCCCTAGTTTTAAAGACAATATACATTATCTTCAGAAATTTAAGTGTTACATTTATTTCACACTAGACTTTAGTAGTATCTACCAAAGAGAAGCCAGAAATCCCCTTCTCCATTTTGACATGAGGTAAAACACAGTCCTCTAGGACACAGGACAATAGTTCTCACCAAACTCAAAAACTGCCAGCACCTTGATGGATAACCAGCTGTCCAGGATGGGGCAAATCAAGCGCATTTTGCTTTTAAGTGTCATTGACTACAGTAATTTATTATAGGATGAATGGCTGTGATATAAACATACGATGCTTATAAACCAAAGCATACACACCTAAAATCTTATATATTCACAAACTGGTATGTGACTACACACATGAATGTTCGATTATAAGGAACTAACTTAAATGCTATGGAGTTTGAGATGTCCAAATTCTACAAAGTGCCTGTACCTTTGTAGACCCAGAAGAGCTGAGTATGGCCACAGTATGATTGTTTTGATGAGAGTGTCAGAAGAGAGCTGAGAATGTAATCCACATTAGATGACTAGGGAGGTGATGCTTCACCATGAAGGGATAGAAAGAAAACAGTGGACATCCCAGGTGAAAGTTGTCCTCCAAATTGTTACTTTAAGAGGAAACACTGTCAACAGCAACATAGAAGCCTCCTCAGCTAAACATCCCATGTGTCACAATTCCTCACAAATTCTACTGTCCATAAAATGTCAGAGCACAATTCAGCATAAAAATGGCTTTCATCCCCTTATAACAAGGGTTATCTTTTCATCAGTGTTTGTGGCTGTGACCTCCTTGGTTTGTTCTGACTCTGTTGTCCCAAAATCACAAATATATTTGCACTTTCCTTTTTTATTTTTATTTTATTTTAAATAGCTTGTTTTACATGTCAATCCCAGTTCCCCCACCCTCCCCTCCTCCTGCACCCTCCCACCATCCCCCCATCCTCCCACCCTATTGCCAATTCCTTCCACATAGGGGATATCTAGAGTCTATCATTTCACTCAGGGTAGGGTCCAGGCACTTCCCTAAGAGTCCAGGCAGAGAGAGCAACCCTCTTTGTGTTATGGACACACAATGTCTGTTAGTATTCGAGGGATAAACCCTGATCCACTGCTCAGGACCTCATAGGTAGCCCAGGCCTCCACATTGACTCTCACATTCAGGGGGTCTGGATCAGTCCCATGCTGGCCTCCCAGCTGTCGGTCTGAGGTCCAAGAACTCTCCCCTGTTCAGATCAGCTGTCTCTGCTGGTTTTGCCAGCCCATTCTTTGCCAATTTGCTCTTTGCTCCTCTCTCTCTGTTGCTGGGTTCCTTGGGTTCAGTTCAGTGTTTAACTGTGGGTGTTTGCCTCTGCTTCCATCAGTCACTGGATGAAGGCTCCAGGATGGTTATAGACATCAAGTTCACTATCAGGAATGGTCATTCGAGGTGGTCTCTACACTGTTGCTTAGCTTGCCAATTGGTGTCATCCATTTAGATCACTAGAGGTCACAATCGTGCCTGATCTTTCTTCTAACCTATGATTCCCTCTTCTCCCTATCCTACCCCCCCCAGTCAACCTTCCTGTTCCTCCATGTCCTACTCTCTCTTCCACTTCTCCCCCTCTCTATTTCCCCGGTCCCCCTCCCCCCACCCCTCTCTGTGTTCCCCATCTGTTCAGAGGATCTTGCCTCATTTCTAACAATCCCTTGGAGTCAAATAAGTCAGAATATTTCTCACATCACTTTTAAAATTCTTTCAACTCCAATAATTTCTCCCAAGGTGAAATGACTCAGTCCAAACAATTGTTGGGTTCCTAGCACACTCGGAGTACAATTTTGAGATATTAGTACAGGGAAGTCACATTGACTCTAGAGACTCGGTGATTAAAACATGCCATCTATGTCAGCTATAAAAACTAGAATGCAAAATGAAGTATTCTTCCTCACCCATCTTGCTTGTGGGTTGTAGACCCTTTTGTGAGTACAATGATGGTAACATCCTTCCTCCAGGGCAGTGAAGTACCAAATTCACCACACTGTCTTGTCCCCCTGATATCCTACTAAAGTTCAGGGAGCCAGGCCAGCAACAAGTGAAACCTCTGGGCTGGTTGGCCAAATAATTCTGTTTGGTAAGCTTTTCTCTCCATTTACTAAGCATAGACCAAAGCAGAACCTGTGGTCTAATAAGGGGCGGAGTCTCACAGGGAGCTCGCTGACAGCAAGAGGAAAGAGACTGAGTGCTACATCCTGCTTGTTCTTAGTCTTCCTGGCTTTGCTTGTCCTTCTCTGGCATGAATAATTCAGTTTCCCTTCCTGCTTCCTTTAAACATACACTCCTTATGTTGCAATTATGATTTTTTTTGGTCCATTAGAGTTCATAATTTTTGCTTTATACTAAAAATTATGAGTTCATGCATTCTGAAATATTCTGTGTGGTCACTTAATTAAACAATGTTCTTAGGCAGAAACTGGATCAAACCATGTTTCTGTGACAACTTTGACCAGATATAAGGAAGTGTTTTGTGTTAAGGGAGGCTATGCCAGATGCCATGGTGAGCTAAGCTTTGTTTACCATAGGTTCTATGGAGCTGACATGTAGGCGAAGCATCCATTGGAACGTAGTGAATCCCAGCTATGAATACAGTCCTTTTATTATTTTGTGGTCACTGATTTACTCTGCCTTCATGGGAAGCAGATCCTCATACTCATAAAACAACACTTTTAGCAATCCAAGTTAAGAAGGTGTGCTCACTCATGGACTTCTCAAGTGCTAACATGTCGGACAGGTTTTGGCAAAGCAGACTCTAAGAGCAGGGCTCCTTCTCTCTGTATTCATCTGTGCCCACAAAGCAACTGCACTAATTCTCCCAAAGTGCAGGTAACCAGTGCTTGCAAATAACAATGAAATAGGCCAAGGCCAAGTGCTATGACGTGAACTTTTGTTAAGTGTATGTACCTTAGTATGATACTAGCCAGTTTCCATGGTTATTTACAAGGTAGAACCTCACTCCATAGTGGGCACAGGGAAAAAGTTCAGATTTGAATGCTGGGCCTCCTGAGTAGTAGAGTGAATGGTTTGGTGCCTTGTTATCTCACTGCTCCCTGAATGCACTGATCTGTGTCCCCCAACTCCTTTTATTATTCGATTCTCTCACTTACTGAAGTTATTACCAATGGACTCTTTCTGTGGATGGAGATTATTTTTCTTAATTTTGAGATCACATACTGATTGTACATGATATTATGCCCACTAGGGTTAAGTAATTATTTTCTTATTAATTAGTAATATTTCCCATTTAAAAGAATATATAAAATGCATCATAATCACTACAGTGATTGTACTTGTAACTCATGAAGTAAAATTTCGAAGCAAGAATTTCAGGGTTCAGAGAATGCCTTCCTGGTAAAACAAGGACTTTTTTTTCCTTTTATTAAAATTTAAATTAGAAGCAATCTTATTTTACATATCAATCCCAGTTCCCTCTCCCTCCCCTCCTCACCTGCCCCCAACCAACTTCCCCTCCCATCCCCCTTCTGCTGCCAGAGAGGGTGAGGCCTTCCATGGGGATCTGTCAAATCATTTGGGCTCAGGGCTTAGACCTTCCCCTGTGTGTCTAGGCTGCAAGAGTATCCCTCTATGTAGAATGGGCTCCCAAAATCCATTCGTACACTATGCATAAATACTGTTCCACTACCAGAGGCCCCATAGACTGTCCAGGCCTCCTAAATGACACCCATGTTCAGGGAGCCTAATTAGGTCCTATACTGGTTTTCCACCTCATCTGGGGTCCATGAGCTCCCCCTTGTTCAGGTCATCTGTTTCTGTGGGTTTCTCCAGCCTGGTCTTGACCCCTTTGCTCATCACTCCTCCCTCTCTGCAACTGGGTTCCAGGAGTTTGGCTCAGTGCTTGGCTGTGAGTTTTTGCTTCTGCTTCCATCAGATAAAGGCTCTAGTATGAAACAAGTATTTTAGGCTTTGATGTTTCTATGAGTATTTTGAGAGCTGATCTATAAACATTCCTTAATAGTCAGTGTGAGAAGCTTGAATTACAGCCTCCGTTCCCTTCTATTTGCAGAATAGAAGAAGACACTAGATCCCAGGAGTTTATTGCCTCCTGATTTTCTTTCCAATATTAAGATACATTCTCAGATACCTTCCCCACACTTCTCATAAATCATCAATAACTAGGAATCTAAAACCTAAGCAGGCCTGGTCACATATAGGGGCTTAATAATATAACACATTTTGAACATCTCATTAGCATAGGAAAATCAACTCTATAATATAAATGGGAGACTAGGTTTTGAGGCTAGTAAAACCTACAGATAATATACATAAAGAAGAGTTTCAACGTAAACCTAAGTTTATAGACCATAAACCCAGAGCATTGCTCTTGGTCTAGCCTTGGTCACATGAAAAGCCTAGACAGACATCATAGCCCACCGAATGTGTCATGGTCAACAACCTTCTGTGAGGCAGATGGATGTCAGACATGTCTATCAACACACATAGTAGTTGCAAAGAAAACTGAATCTCATATGTCACTTGTAAATTACAGAGTTGAAGTCCTTTTGCTTTAGTTTACCATCCTTATAGAAACTTGATGTACATTTTTATTTGACACACTTGCTTATATTACTTGACTGAAATACATTATAACAGTCAGAGAACACTATGAAATGTAGAAATAGGTGAAGTACACAATACCAGTGTATAAAAAGATGTATCTAAGGCCACCAATGCTGACTTATTCCTTCCTGTCATACAATTTGGGAACATGGAAACAGATTTCCTTATAATAACCGAAGAAAAAGTTTTAATTTTGTAAGTTAAATAAATTTTCCAAATATAGGTTCATTATTTGATCACTTTGCATAACTATAACCTATTCATATAAAATATATACTGATGGTTATTGATTCCTTTTGGCCTTTTTAATATAAAATCCATGATGTATTATTAAATATGATAAAGCTTGTGTAAAAACCACCTGTAATTATGTTAGTTAACTACATATATATATATACATATATATATATATCCAAAAGAAAATTACTTTTCTTTTAGGTACAGATGGTATAGGCAGCTAGAAACTCAACACACAGTGAGCTATTAAGAATTAAAGAAATAATTAGTAATGTTTCAAAGCAGCCATTAAACAATGGTGTGTATCACAAACATGTGTTGAAATTTACATCCTGTCATCCCCTTTACTCATTTTCAGCATAAAAGTGCAATCTTGTCCTTTAAAAACAATTACTTTATTATTTTTATGTGTATGGTATGTGTGTGCCTGCATGCACGCGTGTGTGTGTGTGTGTGTGTGTGTGTGTGTGTGTGTGTGTGTGTGTGTGCATTCGCACATGTGGCTGTGGCTTTGGCTGTGGCTGTGTAAGTACAACACCCATGGAGGCCAGAAGAGACGTAGAGTTACAGATGATTGTGAGTTGTGCTACACAGATGCTGATAACTTAACTCCATTCCTCTGAAAAAGATGCCAGAGCTCCTAACTGCTGTGCTCTTTCTCGCTAGCTCCCAGCAATTTTCTTTTAGTCAGCAGTTTTATATATCTCAGCAGATACTAAATTAGAGCTACAAGTTCTCTGTTTATCCTCAGGGTTCTCAGAAATGTCCTGAAGCAAGAGGCGTTTGTCTCCCAGGATATTTGATAGTAATCAGGTAACTATGAGTGTACTAATACAGTACAAATATTTTCAAATACTCATAAAAGCCTTTTTGAGCAGATAATTTAAGAAGTAGCATATCTGCTCATATTGACGCTTGAATACTTCTTACTGAGTGGAAGCACCATTCATACAGCACTTCTATCTTGCTGTGCAAGGGTGGTCAGCTCAATGAGAGGAAAATTGCATCAGGCAGGCAGAGCTCACATTTGGTGCTTACTGACTACTATATCAGATAGTTGAAGCAAGACCACAATGCTTTTTGTCTGCCCTTTGGTATCTACCCAAGGGAGATTCATTTTCCTTCTCCATGAAATGGTGTGTCAAGGAAGTTGGCTGAAAAACTATCTGGGATAGATGCATGCACTCTTTTTAATTCAATGATAGAGTTGCTTAATATGAGCCTAAAGTTGATCATCCCTGAATCTCCTTCTTTGATTTAATTACAAAGAGCTCAATGTTAATTATTTCAAATCTAGCGTTTAAAATCCTACAGACGCAAAATAAATGCATAGTTCTCTTTCAGATTTGAAGAAAATTTGAGTAATAAAAAGATTGGGTGGTTCTCAGGGAGTGTAGATATGCTAATCAAATAATGAATTATTCAGCACTGTACATCCTTGAAATGATATGCAGCTTTTAATGACCTGTCTAAATTTACTTTCATAATTTCATATTATTTTATAACATTGTGTTTCCAGAATGGTTTACATTAGAAAAAATGCATTCAATAAGTAACTGTGCCTTGCAAATAAGGTTGCTGAATTCTTTTCTTCAGCGTGCCTTATAGTTCTTGCTTTAGAACAATGCATTGGTAAGTTTTTAAACTCTGCAAATGTCCTATATAAAAGGTAAGGGTTGTAAATGGAAACCTCAGTTTGCTTAGGTTTTTACTTGAGAATTATACATCAATTACCCAGAACTCAATTTAAATACATGTCAACACTTCAGGCTATTTTAGTAATTTTTTACTCTTTAGTTGACTGGTGAAGAGGAAATTCTGTGACAGAAACTGAAGGTTTTACAAGACTTTATTTGCTTTTTCTTTTATTGCAGAAGGACAGAAAAGTATTAATTTTATTGGTAAAGGGTCATTAGAGTTTATTTAAATGTTTCCAATCATTTTGTACTATGAGGAACGTACATTTTATGTCAACTGTATTTGGATTTTGTCCTTAGACACAGATGTCCTCAAAGCATATGATGTAGTATCAATGTCAGGGTGTCAGTGGCCCTGGCCATGTCTGCCACATTTTCATGTAAATGTATTTGCATATAAGAGTGTGTCTAATTCATTCTAAGCACTCCTTGAAGCCACTGATATGAAATAGAGCATGTCTTCTGCCATGTAGATGAGTGGTAATGTTCAGAGCTGTGAGGTAACCACCCACACTGCACTCAGGGTCAGCAAAGAGAAATAGCCTGACTTCCCCCTTCCACCACTGTTTACTCAGAACAGGTGACTTTCATGGAGTTAAAATTAGAATGTCCTGGTTCCCTCTCCCCTCCCCTTATGTTCCCAATCTGCTCAGGAGTTCTTGGCTCTTTCCACTTTTCTGGGGCATCATGCATCTCTCTTGGAAACCTCCCTGTTTCCCAGACTCACTGGCACTGGGATTGTAGGCTGAAAAAGAGGGAAAAGAGAGGGGGATAAGAAGAGAGGAGAAGGCATCAGGGAGCAGGAAGACTGAGTCGAGGTAAGAATAGAAGAGAGTAGGATGAGAGATACCATAATAGATGGAGTCATTATAGGCTTGAGGAGAGAGCTGACACTAGTGAGATTTCCTGTGATCTACAAGGATGACACAAACTGGCAAACTAAGCAATAGTGGAGAGACTACCTTAATAGCCCCTCCCTGATGATAAGGTTGATGACTACCTTATGTGCCATCCTAGAACCTTCATCCAGTGACTGAAGGAAGCAGAGGAAGACACCCACAGCTGAACACTGAACTGAACTCCTGGAACCCAGTGACAGAGAGGGAGGAGTGATGAGCAAAGGGGTCAAGTCAGACCATGCTGGTGAAACCCACAAAGACAGCTGACTGGACAAGGGGGAGCTCGTGAACTCCAGACTGATGGCCGAGAGGCCAACAGGGGCCTGATCCATACTCCATGAATGTAGTGTCAGTGAGGAGGCTCCAGCAATCTCTGGGACCTTGGGTAGTAGATCAGTGTTTACCATGGTGTAGGAATGAAATTTGGGAGCCCATTCCAAACAGAGGGATACTCTCTCTCTCAGCCTGGACACATGGGGAGGTATGTAGGTCCTGCCCTGGATGAAATGACAGACTCTGGAGATCCCCCCAAGAAGGGCCTAACCCTCCCTGGGGAATGATGTGGGGATTGGTTGGGGGACTGGTGGAGGGCTGGTGGAGGGACAAGGGAGGAGGTTGGGAGAGGTAGCTGGGATTGACATGTGAAGCATTCATGCTTCTAATTTAAATAAAAACATATATTGAGGAAAAGAAACTAGAATGTCACATTTCTCTGTATTGTAATTTGTTGGAAGTATTTCAGGCATCTCTAACTCCCATAGAATGCGTAAAGTTCATCAAGATTCTTGCTAAGTTTTAAAATACTGGCTCTCACAGCATCCATCTTCCGGAGGATTTATGCAATTATGACTGACTCTGGCAGCCTACATGATTTTTATTTGGGTATTGTTTTCTCATTCTCCTTTTCAGTAGTAGTTTCAAAAAGAGTGCAGATGGAAGAAATACACTGTGAAATAATATGAGCTTAAATTGTCTAAAATATGCACCTGATATTTTATTATAAAAATATAGCTTGTGAATTTGCAAAAGTTAGAAATTAGAATTAAAAATGATTTTCCATTTTTTCTCAGTTCAGGTTCTTTCTCCTTAGTTGTATATTTAAACAACTATTTTACTAAATCCTAACATTTTACTCCATTTTTTGTAATTGTTTAGAGCATAGAAAATTCAGCCAATTCATACTTTCCAATAACATGTTATTGACATAGGATTTGGTACTATATTTGAAAATGGTAAACTTAACTTACTTCTTGGAAAAATGTCTGTTTTCTGACTTGTGAAATATTAATAATCGGCAGATCAAGTTTTGATTGGTTGCAAAGTAAGGGACTGTATGTACGTTTTCATGTTTCCCCATCATTTTTTCTCAGTAACTTATACAATAGATGTATAAGGGCAATCTAGGTCTTCTTCAATGATGGTTGAGTTGAAAAGAGATGTGTAAAACAGTCAACTCCCAACCTTAGACTTTACTGTTGGGCAAGTGAGGAGAGAGCACTGAGAAGGCTGGGTGTATGCCAGTTATCATGTATCTCACTGGAACAGTGGGCCCTCTCAATATGGATGTGAAGTATAACAATATATACAGTCGTGCAGCTTTGATTGCATGCCATCGCTAGAATTTATAGGAGAAAATTTAAATGAACTGCTGTACTAGAAATCCTGTGCACAAATTAGTTTTTGACAACTAGACTGGTAACCAGATATAACTGACTACATGGGTCTTGATTAAGGAATTATTTCCATCAGATTGTCCTGTGGGCATGTGATTAATGATCAATGTGGAAAGAGTCAGCCTGCTGTGAATGGTGCCATCCCCAGACAGATGGCCCCAGGAGCTATATAACAGCAAGCTGAGGAAGCCTTGGAGAGCAAATCAGGGAGCAGTGTTCCATCACAGCACCTGCTTCTGCTCCTGCTTGAGGTCCTGCCCTGATTTCACTTGCTGATAGACTGTGAATAGGGCTTGCTAGACAAATAAACACATTCCTTCATCAAGCTGCTTTTGAAGCAAAACTGGGACACCCTGTGTCTATTTCTAATAAACACAAGGAGGTATGCATCTGTCTAATTAAATGTCCATTAGAAAAATAAGTTGAAGGATTCCAATTTAAAGTGTGATGTGGAAACAAGACCCTGTTCTGGTCTCAGGATGGAGACTGTGGTGTGCTGTGGTAGAGATATCACACTTGTCCTTAGGATGCCCAAAGCAAGATGCCTTTGCAGACTAAACAGTATAAATCAAATTCTTGTGTGCTTGTGGTTTCAATTGGCTAAAACATTTCTTATCATTGTAAACGGAGGCATCTGATTTTATAATTAACATTCAAGTCATAGTTTAATAAAGCCACACATAATTTCTGGTGGTAGAAAAGAACCTTCAAAGGAAACAGGAAGCAGGATCCCTGAGACCTCCTGGTTCAGTCTGTCTCTACCTTCAGTTTGTCAAAAACTTGGCAACAAGGGCTAGCTCAGATCTTTATCTTCTTGTTGCAAAGGTATTTTGATGGGGAAGTGCTGTGTATATGTCAAAAAAGCACTGTTGGCCAATAGGGAACCAAGATAGGTGGGACTAGGAGTCCCGGAGGACTCTGGAAAGGAGAAACACAAGAGTCAAGATGTAACGCCATGGAGTAGGAAGCCCGGAAACTTCTCGGGTAAGAGAAACACTTAGCTTAACAATTATGGGGTAGTTACTTAAGTCAGAGCTAGCCAGTAAGAAACAAGCAAGGCCAACAGCTTCATAATTAATATAGCCTCCTGTGTGTTTATTTGGGACTGATGCGGCTCTGGAACCAGGCTGGCAGAAAGGCTTCCCTTTACAGTATTGAGAGTAGATGATATTGGAAAATGGGACTCAATCCAATAGTCACTAAACAAAATGCAAGGATCTCTGTCTTCTTTTTAATTTCATTAACTTAATAAGAAACACAATCATTCAATGGAAGCTGTACTTCAAGATTATTTAAGTTTTCAGGATTTTTCCATCTTTAAAACAGGATGCAAGTGTTGACAGCTGTTGAGGATGCTGAATTCAGATTTAACAGCATCCTTGGAGCAGGCTGTGTGTTGAGAGAGGCAATGTCTCTTATAACAAAGTAACAGAAGAACTGGAAAATGTATTCATGTCCTATGCAATCCCTAAAGACATCTGGGCATTTGCTACCCGGAGTATGATGGCCCTTGATTAAGAACAAATGTCTGCCAAGACTCATTAAGGGACATTCTAGGAAATTGATATTGTCCTGCAGAGTCCCTCATGAATTCTTGGCAGATTAACAAAGACTCAGGAAATGCACTAGGCCTTGCTGGCCTGACTTGGGCATACTGTGTGTCCATCCACCACCAACAAGCAGGGATCTTCCTCACTGATCTTAGTAGATTACTCCAGGATTATGTTATGCTGTTTGACAGTAGCGTATGTTGGCAATGTGTGATGCCATGAAACTCTTAGTGTTGAATTTTAACAGAGTAACTGTCTACTTAGTAATGCCTGTCAGTTCTACAGGTGAGATATTTGGGTTAGTTTTTAACTCATATGTTTAGCATAACCCCTATGAACAGTAGAATGTGTGAAAATGCAATTGTTCATTTAAGAGACAGGAAGAAAACATGTTTAAAAGCTGTCTATTGATGAATGCAGTCAGCTCTGGCATGGTGTGTATTATGCTTTAGAGACACAACAGCTGACATGGCCTACACAGGGCTCTTACCCAGGCATACATGATGTCTGAAGTTGTTCTAATGTGTGCACATTGGTACAGTCTCTTTACACATAGTGGTGTGCTGGCAATTTTGTGTGGTTGTCATTATGTATGTTGACATAGAAAGCATGAGAAAAAAATGTCTTCAAGATGTTTTAGTTATTATCTTGTGAATGATAACAGTCAATTATTATGTTCAAAAAATGAATTATCTTTCTTTGCATATGTGTACATAGAGGAGAGGGGGTTGGCTGCAGGAGAAGTATTTGCAATCCCACTCTGAGGTTATCTATCAGCGAAGCACAGTAGGAAAAGTAAGTGTTCTTCATTTTTGTCTGACGGAAATGTACTTTCATCTGTACCCTATAAAGACTGACTGCTGTTTTAAGGGAAACCAACTAACCAGAGTTTGTTCACCCATTGTAGGAAAACTACCAAGAGCTCTGACATAGTTAAAGCATGACTTTAAATATAGTTAAATAGCAGCAGGCTTGAGAATTTCAGCAGTAAACAACTACAAAAGAGGTGTGACAGAAGGTGGGTTGCTTCCATTGACAAAAGCACATATCTAGTGAAATTTATATGGTCTCTAGCATTAGCCCGGTTTTCTGGAAAGAAATCACACTTTATATGAAGCCAAATAGCGGAATTCTCCCTTCAGCTTATAGTTGGATTACTCATGCATTGCCTTACAATGAAAATAATTTCAGGACATCACAAAGGAAGATTGATTCCTTCATTGTTTAATGAGAATACTTCCATGGGGTATATTTTGCTTTGCTTCATGGGGACAGTGTGTTGAGCCAAATTTGAAGTTGGTGAGAAAAGTCAAGGTACTTACACACCAGCAAAAAATCTTTTTTTCTCCTCAATGTATGTTTTTATTTAATTAGAAACATGAATGCTTCACATGTCAATCCCAGCTCCCTCTCCCACCTCTCCTCCCTTGTCCCTCCACCAGCCCCCTTCCAGCTCTCCACCCAATCCCCATGTCATTCCCCAGGGAGGGTGAGGCCCTCCTTGGGGGGGATCTCCAGAGTCTCATCATTTCATCCAGGGAAGGACTTAGGCCCTTCCCCATGAGTCCAGGCTGAGAAAGCATCCCTCCATGTGGAATGGGCTCCCAAAATTCATTCGTACGCCATGGTAAATACTGATCTACTACCCAATGCCCCAGAGATTTCTGAGGCCTCCTCACTGTCACTATATTCATGGAGTCTGGAACAGTCCCTTATTGGCCTCCTAGCCATCAGTCTGGGGTTGAAGAGCTCCCCCTTATCTGGTCAGCTGTCTTTGCGGGTTTCAACAGCATGGACTTGAACTCTTTGCTCATCACTCCTCCATCTCTGTAACTGTATTCCAGGAGTTCAGTTCAGTGTTCATCTGTGGGTATCTGTCTCTGCTTCCATCATTCACTGGATGGAATGTTCTAGGATGGCATATAAAGTAGTCATCAACTTTATCATCAAGGAGTGGCTATTAGTGTAGTCTCTCCACTTTTGCTTAGTTTGCCAGTTGGTGTTATCCTTGTAAATCTCTTATTGATGAATAAAACACTGTTTGACCAATAGAGGCAGGGAGATAGGCATGACCAGGAGAGAAAGAGAACCTGGGAAACGTAGACAGAGAGGAACCAAGAGGATGCCATATAGCAGAGGAAGGAGTGAAAGATTTGGTCCCTTCTCTGGTAGGACAGGACCATGTGGAAATATATAGATAAGTGGTTATGGGTTAATAATTAAGACAGAACTAGTCAATAATAAGTTCTAGCTATCTGCCAAAAGTTTAATAATTAATATAAGTCTATAAGTCTCTGTGTGCTTTTGGGAGGATAAAGTGGCTGCAGACCAGGAAGGACCAGGCTAGAAATAAAACTCCAGCTACATGATCTCATTTTATATATGGAATGTGGAAAAGTACAGTGAAGTGTGATTTGTAAGCCAAGTGGAAAAGTTTATTCTTCTGGTTGGTAAACTGTGCCATTGGTCTCTATTTTAGGACTAATACAGTTGCGCTCAATTGTATAATGATATATCCAGGTTTTTATGAATAATTTTTTCTCAATATTTATTGAACCAATTATTTTATTAGATTATTAATCTCTCTCTCTGTCTCTCTCTCTGTCTCTCTCTTTGTCTCTCTCTCTCTCTCTCTCTCTCTCTCTCTCTATATATATATATATATATTTAATGAATAGGTATATGTTCATTTACATTCGGTAATAATGTATACAGGCAGCAAATTTCCAAGGAATGTTTACTAGATGTGGCTTATGAGAAAGCATAGCAACAGTATTTTCAATTTTTGTTTTGTTTTCAAGGTCAATTTTCTCTAACCTTAATTGTATTATTTTCCAGATTGTTCTATTGAATGTGTGTAGCACACAAGACTGGTTGCTTGAGGTTGCAAGGCCATCTCTATATCTGTTTATTTCTCCAGAATTCCTTCATCAATTCAATGGAAGTGATCACTTTTGAAGAAGACTATATGAGTCTTTGTTTAAGGGATAATGGGGGGTTGGGGGGAGGGCACGGGAGGAGGGGAGAGAAAGGGAGAGGGACCTGGAACTGACTTGTGAAGCAACCTTGTTTCTAATCTAAATTTAAACTGAAAAATAAGTAAATTTTAAAAAAGCAATTAAAATGAAGCACTATTTCCGGTACATTCTTCTATTGTCACTTTCAATTCTTCTCCTGCCTTTTTGCTCCTCAAAAGTATTGGGGTCAAAATTTCAGTCAACAGATTTTAGTGACTAATTCCAACACTAAATTATAAACATCTTCAAATATGTTAAAATGACATATTGAAAATAAGTTGTAGAGATGAGAAGTAGGATGTAATTTATGTGCCTTAGAGACCCCATGGGAGGTAATTTCTTGAGAGTTGTTAATTATTAGGAAGGAATTACAGACACGCCCTTCACTTTAAATACTTATTTCCACATATATTCCTCTGTACTTTCTATTCTATGTGTTTAATACCTCCCAGGTACCTAGTTCCTCAATTATCCAATGATAAAATATTCACTGCCCCCTTAGCTACTGGTGGTACAGTGCCAGAACACCTCTGCTCAAAAGTGCATGCAAATTTTGGAGTTCCCTTTCATTCTACCATGCCATGTCAATGTGAGGATTGCCTCTGATAGTGTGAGAGTGATTTGAAGATATAGAAAATATACAGAGACAACAGTTGGGTTTGTCAACTTATTGATTGGAATACAGTCTGCCTGTTGACACCATCACTGATATAATATCTTGTATTTATTTTCAATTTGTGAATTTGAGTAATTTTATAAACAAATGCAGCTGTTTGTGTGGGAGTATGTAATTTTGGTGTGCATGCCTGTGTGTGTCTGTGTGTATGTTCTCATGAGTGAGAATGCATGCAGTTGTGGGGCATGTAGAAACCAGAGAATGCTGACACATATATTCTTCATGAGATTTCCATTCAATATACTGAGGCATGATCTCTCATTGATCCTGGAGTTCCCAGGTTATTTTGGTTCACCTGTCTAGTTAGCCTGTTGCACAGGTCCCCACTTGGCTTAAGACAGGTGGTGCACAGCATATCTGTGACAGATACTGGGTGGTGACATAGTCCACAGCATTCCGGCATGACCACATTATTAAGTTCTCCACTTGCTTCAAGGCTTCTCTAGACCCATATTCCTAGAGCAGCACCAGAGTTTCATTCCTTAAACTACGTAGATCTCTATGGGTTCAGTCACAGCCGAGTACAGGAAAGCAGCTAATAGCCTCATTGATGGTATCTACCATGTTTCAATTGTCTTCTCCTTTGAACTCTATCTGAAGATGATGTGGGTGAATGAATAGAACTCGATGTGGTCCTGAGGCTGGTGGATTTGATCTTTGCTTTTTCCAAAGGAAGAACATTTGACAAGAGCTATAAGGACTGCCTTACACTTGAATCACACAGTTCTGTAGAAATAACATTTGGTCATTTCTAAGAACAAACCAAGCACAGGTAGATTTTAGATACGGCATTTATACCTGATAAGATGGACTAGTAAGTAGACTGAGAGAAAGAGAACACTTTCTGCACTTGCAGAGGATCTGGTCACATTGGAGTTCATAACCCTCTATAATTCTAGTTCCAAGGAATTCAATACATTCCTCTGGACTTCACTTGAGCCAGGCAGAGATGTGATGCACAATACACATGCAGAAGAAACATCCATATAATCAACAACAAATAACTATAAATTGCATAGAAAATATTCCTACATAATTACTGGGAAAACAGTGTTGATAATAGTCATGCCAATGACAGACAATGCAACTATTGTCACAAAAGTTTGCTTGATATGATTTATGAGAAAATAAGCTATTATATAAAAACTATGTTTTCTACAAGTCCTACTTCAGTAAAAAAGAACTCCACATGACCATTACAAATTAACTATTCCAAGATAGACACACAGATTTGTTCTAAAATATATTTATTCAATTTAGAGGAAAGTAAATGCCAAGCTGCATGTGCTAATGGCGCAAGGACACACTGCCACCATCTGCTTTTACAAGCTGAAGGCTTTGTAAAGAATGCTGTCTCGCCAGTGATGTCGTTTCAGAAGGAAAAGAAATAAAATACAAATGTAAGTCACACAATATGCACATAACCATGCAAAGAACATTTTAAAAACTTGTGTTTGACTGTTCTACAAACTTGGTGTGACTTGACCTTAATAAAGCTAGTGTTTATAGAAGAAGATTGCATTCTGGTGATTAGCGTATGAAAAGGTTTGATTGCCTTTTCTCACACTTGTTCAAATTTCTCTGTTAACACAAATTTGTGATGCATATTATTGTTAATCTTAAATAACAAGGGATGCGAAACTGTGTCTTTCACCCTCCAACATGAAGTGGCAAACTCAGTGTCATGGCTTGAGTAGGTTTAAGGTTGACTGCAGCATCTGAGTACTAATAGAAACTGCTCAATTTTAGTTTTTCCAACTTGGTAAACAAACTCAATGAAGTTACTACAAAGCTAACTGAAAAAAAATAGAATAGCCAATGATAAAATCAAAATAAATAACAGTGAGCTAGAATTTCTACAATAATTTCTTTCAGTGCTTTAAGCCAAAGGTGGTTTGGACACTATGTGAGCATGACTAGTGCTACTGTTAATTTCTAATTAACTAGTATCTAGGGATATGGTTATATGCCCCCTCAATAGAGAAGATTTGGGCACAAGATATCATGGAAGCTATCCATGCTGTGAGACAACCTGATTGAATTGTGCTAAGAGAAAAAATATAGACATTGCCATCGTCCATGCAGGCAATCTCACTGGAGGAATGATGTCTATTAATGCCAAAGAGGGGTGTTGTTTACTTTTGCGAGTATTTAATAAAAAGTGGGAATGCAGCCTAAAAATGGATTTATGTTTTCATTATTAATATCTTAAAGTATTTATTCATCCCAAGGGCACTTCCATTCTTCAGTGAAGTTTACATGGCTGCATGTTGCCAGTACAATTGCAGTTTGCTTTACTCTGTCTACTTTAAAACATTAACATTACTTGAAATAGGTTGATAATAAAATTCCACCTTTCTTGAACTCAGAAATAAGTCCTTAGTATATGTATGCACAAAACGTGTGTTAAAACCTGAAACATGATAAGATATTTTGTCATGTTTATCTACTAATGTGAGTTACTGAGCTTTTCCTTGTATATACAGTAAACAAGAAAAACATCCCAAAGTCCCCACTGCCTATTTAATTTGGATATATGAGAGCCCATGCATTTGGGATTAACAGAGAACAGATTGTTTAGGGAAATTTTAGCACAGCATAATGTAGCATAGCTAATCAGCTCTATATAAACTAAAATGTACTCAACAAATTTTCTTCTGCCCAGTGATTATTTGACCTGGAGGAAAAATAAACCTCTATCTACAAAACAGTGTGCAATGTGTTCTTAAAACACTAACTGATGGAAGATTATGAATCTCACGATCAGATACAGAAAGCCAAATTTCTCTTGCTAGAACAAAAATTGTCACCTAGTAATAAAATTCACATAGCTAGTGAAGTAAAATTTTCACATTTCCCACAGGCTTTTGCCATTCCTAAGTATACTTTGAATCAAGCCTTTCACCTCATCAGCCATAACAAAGAAAATCATATATTTAGTTAGCATCATAACTTCTACTCCATATATTGTTTGAGATACTAAAAGTCATTTCTAGATCACTAGTTATATCTCCTGACCATTGTTTTCATGTTACTACACATTTTCTATCACCCTTATGATCTATTTACAAATAACTTGGTAGAAGTAACAAGGTTAGGAGTTATGAGATTGGCCTGGCTATTTACAAAAACCTGGAAATTGCATCAGTTGGTGCTCCCCTGACTATTTTGACAGCTGGGTAACAGATTCTACTTAAAAAAAGTCTTCCAGGAACTACAGAAGAAATATTTGACAGTAAACTATAGTGTTCAGTCACTTTAGCTCCACTTGAACGTGTTTTAAGATTTGATGACGAACAGTGTCTCCCATTTTCAGCTGTTATTAAGCCAGTGTTCTCTCCCAGAGCTGATTGCTCTGGTAGCTCCCACTTCTTTTTTTCTTATTTTAGAAACAATCATATTTTATACATAAATGCCCCCATTCCATCTCCCTACCATTGGGTGAGGTAACCCACTGACCCATCACCTCACCTCAACCCTACCTACACATGCCCAAGTAGTGAGGAAATCCAAGGGGGGCCATCAAAGTCCAACACATCCTTTGGGGGTGGGCCTAGACCCTCTTTCATGTATCTGGGCAGCAGTAGTATCCCCCCATAGGTGATGGGCTTCCAAAGTCCATTTGTGCAATAAGTACTGCCCAGGCCTCCCAGTTGACACCCAAATTCAGAGAGCTTGGTTCAGTCCAACACTGGTTCCTCAGCTTTACCACAAGGTTCTCCGTGCTCTTGGAAGGTCAGGTCAACTGTTTCTGTGGATTTCTCCAGCTCCATCTTGGCCACTTTGCTCATCCTTCAACCTTCTCCACAACTGTATTCCAGGAGTATGGCACAGTGTTTAGCTCTGGGTGCCTGCTTCTGCTCTGATGAGCTACTGAATGAGGGCTCTAGGAATGGTAACCAAGGCAATCATCAATCTCATTATAGGGGAAGGGCATCAAAGGCAGCCTCTCCACTACTGTCTGGATTCTTAGCTGGGTTCACCCCTGTGGATACCAGAAAATTTCTTCAAACCTATACTGGCTCCGTGAATTTCCTTTCCTGCCCTCCTCTATTCCTCCCCTGTCTCAGTTCTCTTGATCATTATTTGTAATATCCAGAACCTGGAAGCAACCTAGATGCCCCTCTACTGAAGAGTAGATAGAGACAATGTGGTACATTTACACAATGGAGTATTACTCAGCAGAAAAAAAAACAATGGAATCTTGAAATTCGCAGGTAAATGGATGGCACTAGAAGAAACCTTCCTGAGTGAGGTAACCCAGTCACAAAAAGACAAACATGGTATGTACTCACTTATATATGGATTTTAGACATGGATCAGGATAGTGCCAGTATGCCCTTCCACTGACAGAGAGTCTGGGAAACAGGAAAGAACCACCTCACTTTTTAATTGGACAATTTGATGTTCTTTTGCCTAGCTTCTTGAGATCTTTATATATTTTGGGAATTGGCCCTCTGTCAGATGTGGGGTTGGTGAAGATGATCTCCCTTTCTGTGGGCTGCTATTTTGTCTTGTTGACAGTATCATTTGCCTTGCAGAATCTTTAAGTTTCAGGAGGTCCCATTTATTGTCAATCTCAATGTCTGTGATATGTTTAGAAAACAGTTTCCTGTACCAATTCACTCAAGGGTACTTCTAGTTTCTCTTCTGAGAGTTTCAGTGTGGTTAGATTTATGTTGAAGTCTTTGATCCATTTAGAATTAAGCTTTGTGCGTGGTGATAGATATGAAATTATCTCCAGTTTTCTATATACCAGTAACCTATTACGCCAGCACCATTTGTTTTTGTTATGGTTTTTGTTTTTTTGTTTTTGTTTTTGTTTTTTTTTTTTTTGGTTTTCCGAGACAGGGTTTCTCTGTGGTTTTGGAGGCTGTCCTGGAACTAGCTCTTGTAGACCAGGCTGTTCTTGAAATTACAAAGATCCTCCTACCTCTGCCTCACAAGTGCTGGGATTAAAGGCGTGTTTGACAAACGACTGGCCACCAGCACCATTTTTTGAAGATTCTTCCTTTGACACATTGTGTAATTATAACTTCTTTGCCAAAAATCAGGTGTTCATTTGTATGTGGATAACATCAGTGTTTTAATTTCGATTCCACTGATCTATCTGTCTATTTTCATGGCAATACAAAGCTGTTTTCTGTACTATCTATAATAGTGCTTGATGTTAGGGATGGTGATGCTCCCAGAATTTCCTTTATTGTACATGGTTGTTTTGGCTATCCTGGGATTTTTGTTTTTCCATATAAAGTTGAGTATCGTTCTTTCAGGTTCTGTGAAGAATTATGTAGGGCTTTTGATGGGCATTTCATTGAATCTGTAGATTGCTTTTGGCAAGATTTTCATTTTTATTATGTTGATCTTACCAATCCAAGAGCATAGGAGTCCTTTGCATTATCTGGTATTTTTTTAATTTCTTTTTTTAAAGACTTAATGTTCTTGCTATACGGGTCTTTCCCTTGTTTGGTTAGTGTTACCCACTTCTATCCTCTGCAAGTACAACTGAGAATAGTATGACCTTGCTATAGTTGCTTTTAAACAGAATCCTAACTTTCTATAAAAACTGTACCTGCCCCTTTCTAGTTCAGGTTAAGAATGAGCCTAACTGCTTTCTATTTTGAAATATGACCTATGCTGTCCTTTGTAGTATTCATCAGGGTAATAATCCAAGTTTGACATTATTAGCCCATATAGAACCTGAAGCTCAGAAAATGTTAAACTGTTAAAACATCTGCTTTTTAACATTAACATTATTTTAAATAAGTTGATAATAAAATACCACATTTCTTGAACTCAGGACTTGTCTCCAATCGTAAAAAGCACTGCTTGCTGTTGCAGAGGTCCTGAAATCCATTCCTGGCACCTCATGGAGGCGCACATGGTCTTCTGGTGTGCAAATGCAGATGCATACAAAACACGTATATACATAAAATCCATGCATAAACTTTAACAATTTATTTTAGATAGTAAATTTGGCATATTTGGTTTTGCTTATCGTTTGTGTTGTACATCTTGCTGCTGATTCTTCATTAACATTCCCTCCACTCATCACGATATCTTGCTGCTGATTCTTCATCAGTGTCCCCTCCACTCATCACCACATCTTACTGCTGATTCTTCATTAGTGTTCCCTCCACTCATCACCATATCTTGAACCACGAGTGTCAGCATTTTCTAGCTGTCTACTCTTTACTTACAACTTCCATTACAAGACTTTCTTTAAGTAACTTGTCAAGCTGATATCAGTATGTCTGCATCCTCTGAAATCTCGTCATTATTTTGTTCAACTTTTTTTCTCTTGTCTTGACTGACTTAAATTTCATGTTATCAACCTATTTACACCTTGATGTTAATAACACCTTTCAATTATTCCTCTACCCTGACAACAGTTTCAGAAAGCTACACAGTCATGTACACAGACTCACCATTACTCTAAATCATTTCATACAACAAATGGGAAACCCCAGCAACTCATTCCTAACAGAGATGGTTACCATCTAATGTTGTCATTCTGACCCAGGTGGGAAGAAACAGGGGTCAGAGTGTGAACTTGTTATGAACTCCAAAACCATGAACTTCAAATTTGCTCAGTAACCCTGATCACAAGCATTGGATACACAGTAGGGTGGAGGAATCAATAAGAAGTAATTTGTGTCAAAATTTTGATAACTAACGTTTTTAGCCTTCTAATTCACATAACATCTAGAAAATTCTGGGTAATCTTCAGCTCTGCAAATAATGTTTGTCACTAATGTCGTGATGCTTCTGTTAGTTTTCAGTTCAATCTTCCACATCAGATGCAGGTTGTTTAGGATAGGACTATAAAGGTCACACAACGAGACTGACTACATCCTCATTCTCTTTGCTTCCTGGATGAGCAGGGTTGATATTTCCCTGTGTCACACACTTCTCCAATGATGCACCCCACCCATGAGAGGTCCAAAAGCATCTGTGCTGCAAGGCCAAGGACTGGACACTCTACAACTAAGAGCCAAAGGAAACTTCCCTTCCTTGAGCCTTATTTCTTCAAGGGAATTTTTTTTCACACTGGTGGAAAGATGGTTAAAACAGAAGAATTAATTCAGTGCTTTTTAATTTATAATTTTTTAGGTTCTGTTTTACTATTTGTTTTGCTCTTAGTAGAGAAGAAGGGTAAATTGCATTTATAAAATTATTAATTAATTTCCCTGTGAGAGTTTAGTTATAATGTGACATTGTGATCTCCCCATGTTCCTTTACAATCGAATCCTCTTTATTTATCCCAGTCGAATGAAGAATATTTTTCATTATAATATATATATACATATATATGTGTGTGTGTGTGTGCACGTGTGTGTGTGTGTGTGATTGTATGATTTGAATTCTTGTATCCATTTTAAAGTCCACATGCCAATATTTAAGTGTGTGGTCATATTAGGAAGTGAAACTTCTAGGACATGATGAATGATTATAGAACATGTCTCACCCAGCCTCTAGCCATCTTTTCCCTGCCTTCTACCATATGGAAATAGCCCTTCCTCCTCTGTCCCAGGAACTTAGCACCCAAAGTGACAGCTTGGAGAACAGATCAGGCTGCCTCTGGTTTTCCCAGATACTAAGAACAACACTAATAAATTTATATTATTTAAGCCCCCTGCCACATTCTTCACAGACTAAAATGTGAGTTTGGTCTGATGTTCAAAATTAAGAAGAAGTTACTGCATGTGAGACAACTATTGAAACAGAAGAAGATGAATGTGGTTTCCTTTTTGCTGTGTTTTAATGCTAGGCAGTTCTGTTTTACAAAATTATTGACTCATTAATTTTATTCACAATTCAAAATACCAAAATATAGATATTTAATGTACAAACCCAGTTTGTTAAAGATTGAAATCCTAATGTAGGAAATAGAAATTTACAGTGAACCTATGTTCAATCTAAGTTCAACTTAATTTTTGTGAAGTATTCTAGAATTTCATATTAAATAATTATTTGTCTCAGGAATGCACATGAGCCAATGACAATTGTTTCCATAATGAAATACAAAATGAAGGACTTAGACATGTTATGAATTTTCATAATGCTACTTTAATAATATACTAACAAATTTTTAAAAATCGCCTGGAGCCAGTTAATATGACTCATTGGGGTAAAGGCACTCAGCATACATTCCTGACCATCCAATTTTATACTTTGGGTTCCACTTAAAAGTGGAAGGAGAATTGACTTCCCTTAGTTGTCCTCTGATATCTACATGCACATGTGGCACATGTGTCCACACATATGTCATGTGTACAAAAATGTCAATATCTTGAAAATATTTTTTAAAACATTTTAAAATATTTTTACAAATATTAAAAACAGAAAGACCAATTGCCGGGTACTTTGCCAATGGCGTTCATGGAACAAATTTGCTTCTTTTGGTTTTGGAATCCAGCATGTGTGGAAGCACTGGAGAACAGCTGCAGCAGCAGTCAGATCCCTCCAGTCAGAGTCTGTCTCAGCTGTCTACACAGCAGGCCCCATGACCTATCCTCAGAGTCCACATGCTAAGGGATGCAGGGCCAATTTGCATTGTAAATGAATGAGCTGTTGAAATCCTGTTGTTTCAACTTTTAGAACTATACAAAAAGTAATGTGATAAAAGGCTTTTAAACAAATGAGTTAATTAGCTTTCAAACTATTCAGTAAAATTTTCATATGTTTCCTCTTTAATGCAAAGCCAAGGAGAAGTTCAGTGTGTCCTGACAGGGGTATTGTCTTCAGTGTCATTTAAACCCCAGTGCACTGCAGCTTACTCTCATTTTTCTTCTCTCTCTCTCTCTCTCTCTCTCTCTCTCTCTCTCTCTCTCTCTCTCTCTCTCTCTCTCTCTGTCTCTCTTTCTCTCTCTCCCCATTTTGTCTGAAACTGGTAAATAAGTAGGCACACACTCTGCTGGAAATACACATCATTATATTTCACAGTGCCTGGAGGCTTCTTTAATAGCTAGTGTTACATTGACATGGTGGAAACATGACACATTTATGTAAGCAGAATTAGACCCATGCAGCAGTGACTCTGAAGAAGGAATAATGAACAAACATAGGGAATAGAGCCAAGACTGACTTCCTTGAATCTTTAGTTCATTAGAATATCTACACAGAATTTCCTTTGTTTGTTTTGGAGCCTTATTTTCCTTTAGTTCGAAAGACTTGGGCAGATTTAGCTTTAATTCCTGAGGGACTTCATAACCCTTAATTCTGGCAAGAGACAGCAATAGCAGCATTTCATGCAGCAACCCACTTGTCCTGATGTAAAGGTAATTGTTACCGATGACAAAAATGTAAGCACCGTGTATACTCAACTATCTCCTCATGTTCACATAGCCAGAAGGTTTTAAACTATAATACAAAATGAGATATTTAAAGCATGATAAACTTTGGGCCACAGTGTTGATTCGCTTTCGATGCTAGACTGAGATAAATCTTACGTATAAACAGCAAGTCACATATTCTTAATTTAGCTAGGTGTTTTAGTTCATGTGTATACGGGGGGTGAAGGGGTACTTAGTACGCATGTACAAAATTTTATACATGCAGAGGCAAGGAGAGGACATCACACACCCTGGAGCTACAGTTACAGGCAGTTGCGAGCCAAGTGACCTGGGTGCTGGCAACTGAATTGAATCCTCTGAAACAGAAATGTTTACTCTTAAGCACTGAGTGATCTCCTCAGACCAACAAGGGACAGTTTGACGGATTTAAGGAAAACATAAACTACAAGCATTTGGCTGATCTTTTTTTTGATAAGGTAGTAGCAACTTAGTTTATGTTTAATAGAATATTCAAAAGAATAATGTGATCCCCATCATTCTAAAAAGACAGCATAAAATTAAATAAAGGAAGGAAGGAAGGAAGGAAGGAAGGAAGGAAGGAAGGAAGGAAGGAAGGAAGGAAGAAACCCTGGAAATCAATTAGCCTTAACGCAGAATTGTTTAGAGCCAGTCAAAGGTGGTATAGGTACTCAAGACCCAAATTAAATGGCAATGGACTTCATAATTTGTGGGATTTAATATAGCAAAATAGAAGAGAAAAGAGAAGCTATTTTAACATAGAATATGAGTCATCTCTTGAAAAAAAAATTCATATTGACTTGGCACATTCTGATGTAGAATGCTCAAGAAATGGCTATTACCTTACCTTAAATAACACTGTAGAAATAAAAATCTAAATGTTGCTTATATTCTCTTTATGTAATTGACCAAACTGCTTACTTTTTAAGTAATTAATTACCTTTCCAACCTGATCACAGTTTCCCCTCCCTGTCTCCTCTCTTCCCAGTTCCTCTGTGCAACCTACACTCTTGGCTGCTCCCCCATCCCCTCTTCCTCCTTTCTCTTCACGTATATCATGTCAGTCATGGTATACCAAGTTGCACTAAGACTAGGCAGCTCTTCTCCTGTTAAGGCTGTAGGAGGCAACCCAGGGGAGGAAAGGATTTCAAATGCAGGTAACAGAGTTAGAAAAAAGAAAAGCAAGCTACACAACTGTAACATACAAGGAGAGTACTTATGTAAGTCCTATGGAGGCTCCATGGTTATCAGTTCCATGTCTGTGAGCCCCTGATTCTGTGGGTTTTCTTGTGGTGTCCTTGACTCCTCTGGCTCCCACCGTCCTTCCTCCCTCTATTACACAGGATTACTCTCAAGGTTTGGCTATTGCTCTTTTCATCTGTTTCCATCAGTTACTGGGTGAAGTCATCTCTGATGACAATTGGACTAGGCAACACAAATTTCCTATTTAATAACTCAAATAATTAGGAAAATTTTCCAGGAGTTTCAGAGTTGAGGGCTGAGGAAGTGTAAGGAATTTTCAGGTTTACACCTGATGCTGATTGTGCTTATACTAACTATGTTGGTCATTCTAATAAAGAAGAATGGCTAGGGCATTTGTCTTTGTTCTCTACAGTACTTTTCTATTTCCTGGTTCTGTCCCCTTGGCTGTCTTGAACCATATATGAATGTAAATATTACATATTCAATCTATGACAACACATGCTTCAATGTTGTATGGTGTGGACAGGGTGACATACTTCTGGAAAGCTGAAAGCTCGTGTGCAGGGAGAGTGGAACACTCTTCTCAGAGGCAGCATCTCCAGGGCACTGTGAGAAATGTTCCCATCATAATACAATAGCAGCAGCTTCTGCATCAGATCCTAATAGGAAAAACCAGCTACCGCTGCTGCTGCTGCTGCTGCTGCTGCTCAGGGTTTTTTTCAAACCTCGTCTGAAGTTCTACAGTTAGCATATCAGAGCTACTCTTGTTGCCAGACGTAGATGTAACAAGAATCACTTTCACCAAAGAACAGTGAGATATCATTGAAAGCCTTCAGTCTTCAAGTAGCATGGATCAGAAGTCCAAACACCAGTAAAATTTCAGCCTGTTTTAGAGCTGATACATAAACTGCTCACTTTTTTCACATAGACTGTGCTTCATCTAGAGAGTTTGTAAATAGCTTCTGTACATGTGTTGTTTCTGGCTTCAGCAGGTTTCCAAGGCACCCTGAATTATTTACCTCCTCCCCAGATGATGTCAACCATCTCAAACTTTATCATTCATCTTTAACTAATTTGCCCCAAACTGTGAAAGGTTCAGGTTGTCAAATGACCTCCAAGCTGTTTGGATTCTCTCTTGCATTCTGAATGGGGTGGGATTTGCAGGCCCAGGTCCCCATATTGAGTTTACTTACCTTGTGGAGAACAAACAAGTATCTGTGTTAGTAAAATGAAATCATGCAAAATGGCACTTCAATGCCATACTTTCTTTGTTGTAGAAAAACAGTGATTCTGGGGTCATTGGAGAAATTTGTGCTACTCTCTTTTCACAGAACAATGACCTTATAAAACATTTTCAAATCAATTTCTATATCATTAAAAATGAAATTGGAATATCAACAGTTTCATACCTAATGAATTCACATTTACATGTCATTATTTAACTTGTTATTGTGTTGGAGTTTCCTAAATTGACCAGTGATAAGTAACTCCCTTGTTCTCTGAGTGCCGGTTGATGAATTAATATGAGCTCATGATTCTTCCCTCTTCTGACTTTATTTCCACTCTATTCAGATAACTGCCTAAGCCTTTCAATAGGTCCCTGACAGTGTAAGAATTTATTTAGATATCTAGAAATACATCCCCTTGTAGTATGAGAACTCTATTGTACAAAGAGGTAATAGCCAAACTCACAACATTTAATGCAAATTCAGTCATGCAAAACATTTCACTACATTAAATGTACAAATCATTTGGGTTTCTTCTAGAAGGAACCCTCCCATAACCTAACATATTTACCTGTCTGTATATTATTTTTTCATCTCTTATATTTAGAAACAATCTTATTTTATATATCAATATCAATCCCCCCATTCCCTCACCCTTCCTTCCTCCCATGCCTCCACCAACCCGCACAACCCACCCACCCCCACTCCCCAAGGATAGTGAGGCCCTCCATGGGGGTTATCATCAAAGTCTGTCGTATCATTTTGGAGCTGACCAAGGCCCTCTTTCATTTATATTGGCTGCAATCATATCTCTCCATAGAGAATCGGCTCCCAAACTCCATTTGTGCACTAGGGATAAACAATGGCTCCACTGTTAGAGTTTCCATAGACTGCCCAGATCTTCCAGCTGCGACCCACATTTATAGGGCTTGGTTTGGTCCAACACTGGTTACTTGCTCTCAGGTTGAGAACTATAGCTCCCACTTTCTCTGGTCAATTGTTTCCGTGGGTTTCTCTAGCATGGTCTTGGCTCCTTTGCTCATCCTTCTTCCCTCTCTCCAACTGGATTCCAGCAATCTGGCTCAGTGTTAAGCTATGGGTACCTGCTCCCGCTTCCATCAGCTACTGGATGAAGACTCTAGGACGGCAACCAAGGTAGTCATCAATCTCATTATAGGAGAAGGTCATCAAAGGCGGCCTCTACACTACTGCCTAGATTCTTAGTTGGGGTCATCCCTATGGATCCCTGAACATTTCCCTAGCACCAGACCACTGTCCAAAACTATACAGCTCCCTCTATCCAAGTTTCTCCTTTCTTGTTCTCCTCTATTCCTACCCTGTCTCAGTCTTTCTGATTCCTGTTGCTCTCATCCCTGCTCTACTTCTCCCCTTCTCTTTTTCCTACCTCCCTCGTTTCTCCCCCATGTGCTCCCTATTTGCTCAGGAGTCCTTGTCTCTTCCCCTTCTTCCGAGCCATGTGTGTTTCTCTTGGGGTCCGCCTTGTTTTCTAGTTTCTCTGATAGTGTTGATTGTAGGCTGGTAGTCCTTTGCTTTATGTCTCTCCACTGCTGGTTAGTTTGCCAGTTGATGTCACACTTATAGTTCTCTGAAAATCTCCCTAGTGCCAGATCTCTTATCAAACCTACAGTGTCTCCTTGACTAAATCTTCCTGCTCCCCCATGTCCTTTCCTGTCTTCTTCTCCCCCTTCCTTCCTCCAAGCTTCCTTCCCCCTCCTCTCACCCCATGTCCCCAACCCGCTTAGAAGATTCCATCCCATTCCAGAAATTCCACTCTTAGCCATATACCCAAAAGATGCACAATCATACAATAAGGACATTTGTTCAACTATGTTCATAGCAGCAGTATTTGTAATAGCCAGAACCTGAAAGCAACCCAGATGCCCCTCAACTGAAGAGTGGATAGAGAAAATGTGGTACATTTACACAATGGAGTACTACTCAGAGGGAAAAAATGGAATCTTGAAATTGGCAGACAAATGGATGGCACTAAAGAAACCATCCTGGTGAGGTAACCCAGTCACAAAAGGACAAACATGGTATGTGCTCACTCATATGTGGATTTTAGACAAGGAGCAGGGGACGGTCAGTCTACAACTCCACCACCAAAGAGTCTGGGAAACAGGAAGGGCCATAAGAGAGATATGTACCCCAGTTTTTAGTTTGATTGTTTGCTGTTTAGGTGGCTGGCTTCTTGAGTTCATTGTACATTTTAGAATCCAGCCGTCTGTGAGAGGTGGGGTTAATGAAGATCTTTTTTCCATTCTGTAGTCTGCCATTTTTTTCTTGTTGACTCTGCCTTGTTACTTCTCAGTTTCAGGAGGTCCCATTTATTAATTGTGAATCTCATTGTCTGGGCTACAGGTGTTATGTTCAGGAAGCGGTCTCCTGAACCAGTGCGTTCAAGGGTAGCTCCCACTCCCTCTTCTAAGAGTTTCAATGTGGCTGGATTTATGTTGAGGTCTTTGATCCATTCAGACTTAGATTTTGCACATGCCAATAGGTAAGGATCTATGTTTTAAATTGCTTCATTGTCCATGTAGTACACATCCTCCCTTATGTGCGCCTAATTTTCTGCCATGTGTCTTGAATCTAAAAGGGGATTTTTTTCAGAATAGGCACTCAATAAAGATTTCAGTATATGACTTAAGGAATGTGCAGTGCATTCTTGTTTCATTTTTATGCGTGCATGCCTGTGTGTGTGTGTGTGTGTGTGTGTGTGTGTGTGTGTGTGTGTGAATGTATACGGTACCTGAGGAGATCAGAGGAATAGTATTCCCTGGGAGCTGAAGTTACAGGCAGTTATGAGATGACATACGTGAATCAAGGGCAGAACATGTTTTTAAATGTGGAGCCACCTCTCTGACATTCTGTTATATAGCTTTCTCAGGGAGTTGAAAGGCAGAGTTCATTGTCATGTGGTTGTCAATAAAATGCAATTTTAAAAAGATCATATGACTTTGAATTTTTTAAAATTTCATCTGGTGAACATTATATAATTGATTAAAGTTTTCAACTCACACATTATCAAATTTTCTTTATGTATGCAAACACACGTGTTAGTTAAAGCTCTTATCAGGACAACATAGCAGAATGCTTCAGTGCTCAAGGTACCTAATAAATCAAGTCCATCCAGCTGACACAGACTGACACCAACTCCAACTTAAGTTTGCAAAGGATAGACATAGTATTTGGATGTGTGGAAAGCTACAATGTCGAATACGAGTGTAGCTTAATGCAAGATATCAGTAGAAGAGATGCCTAAAAGAAGATTTTATTGAGCCATACACTGGAAGTCAAGAAGACAGGACATGCCATTGTGATGGGGGACATATGGAAAGGGGACAGTTGTGAGCACTCCTGGGAACAATATCTCTTAAGAACTTTCTGTAAAGTAGATTATTCTTGTAAGTTTGATGAAGACTATTCTTTCTTCTCATAGAAAAAGGCAACAAAAAATACAAAATCAAAAGTTTTAAGATGAGATCATCTTCAAGTAGTTAAAATAAGATGTAAATCAGGCATATTAACTTGTTATTTCAAGTTGCTAACATATAAAATCTCTAGAGAAATATGCAAAAAACATATTTTAAGTAAAAATTTCTATGATTTATATTGAGGACTAAATCCCAAGGACTGTAATTCAGTCATGGAATTTGTTACTTGCATCCTGGCAGAGAAAACTGAATATTATGTTACTGAAAAAAAGAAATTATGTTTTATACAAATTAGCAGATCTCCTTCTTTTTGCATATAATTTGGACTTAGGAATCCCTGATGTGAGGGAGAGATGACTGGGGGTGTGGTTTAAGAACACTGACAGCTTTCTCAGAGATTGTGAGTTGTATTCCCAGTGACCACATGGTGGCTATCAGCCATCTATAGTGGAACCTGATGCCCTCTTCTGACATAAAGTTGTACAAGCAGATAGAGTACTCACATACATAAAATAAATAAATCAATCTATAAAAAACCTCTAATGTGGAGCATTCCTGTCTGCTGAAGATCACTCACTAGCATTCTGTTCAGACCTTCTCCTTTTGACTGAATTGACTCTCATTGTAACCTCAGTTATTTGGGAGTCAGTCACTTACCCAAGCAATTATTTCAGGCAGTGCTTGTTTCACACTCCCCGCTGAAACATCTAGAAACTTAAGGATACATTAGCAATCTTTGCTTTTCAAGAAAATAAATAATTATGATTTTTCTGAAGAGACAAGAAATCGTATCTTTTAGTTATTATCTGTCTAGAAATTCATATGTTTAAGAATAATCTGGCTGGGCGGTGGTGGCACACTCGGGAGGCAGAGGCAGGTGGATCTCTGTGAGTTCGAGGCCAGGCTGGACCGACAGCCTCCAAAACAATACAGAGAAACCCAAAAAAAAAAAAAAAAGAAAGAAAAGAAGAAGAATCTGTATATTATCAGTCAGAGACATGAATCGGGTCCTCATAATTTATATATTACTTAATGTTATGCTACTATGTTCAATATTTTTCTATAGATTGATAAATGAGGAATTATTTATCTTAGGTTACATTCAAATCATTTAAAAATACACTATCCATTTCTGTTATTTTCTAAAGCAAGGAATTCATAACCTCACAAGAGGGAACGTATGAGTTTTATGACAGCACACATTTTAATAATGAACCTGGGTTTAGATATATTTTAAAAATTAGAAATTGACTTCAGTCTTTTTTATATTTTTTGAATGACATGCCAGGAAGCAGTTGATACTAGAAAATACTAAAAATACACCAATTTTTGTCACCATACTCCATTTGGAAAAGTACTGAATGTTAAATCTAGGAAATTTTCTGCTTGAATGACTTGGCCTCTTTGTCAAGTGATTGTCAATTAGGAGAGAAATCTTCTAAGTGCTGAGGTGTGAAGACAGGTGAAACTTCATTGAAATACTGTAACAGCAGCTGTGGTTTTGACATGCTCCTATCTTTGCTCTGTGGGATACCTTCAACTGTCTGTAGACAGACGCTAGGTAGGGTGATGTGTAGCCCAATATAGCTGAGCTGCACAGTAACGTGCAGGTAGCTTTCCACCTTGTCACTCTTCCATGTCCTTGTCCATGCAGCAAGAAGTTACAACTCAGTTTCTTCTCTGCTGAAGCATCGTGAAATATATGCAGACCTCTGTACTCCGTGGCAGGTGACCAGACTTAGTCCATGGACCACTAGGATTCTCTGCTTCCACGTCTTAACAGAGCTTAAGCAAGGAAACATAAATTATCTTAGACAAAAGACAAGCTTTCATGAGTTCTTAGTACAGGTTTCCCAACTCGCAATGAGAAGCTTGCAAAACCCTTTTTGAAGACACTAAGATTTACTTTTCATTTTTGTGTTTATGTGAAGAAATGATAACTCACACAAAACTATAATGCAAAGATGCAAAGTATGAACTGGAATTTTTAAGAAAAAGAAGTCACACCTACACTAAATTTTCCTCAATGCAGATAGATTGTAGAGTTATACTATTTCAAGTTCAGAACTGAAATATCGTGGGCTGTCTTATTCCCCCTAAATAGTTACTAATTGACGGACTACCTCTGTGGATGACCTAAAAATCCTTGCACTTTTGAGACAAAACATTCTGGAGTGTACAAACTTCCAGTTAACTCCCTGATATCCAAACCTTAGGATATAACCAGGTAACATCTAAGGCTGGTAGCAGAAAATTTCCCCTTGCTGTAAACTGGCTACCTGATCATTGCACTAATATGTCTGGAATGTGTCCTGTTTTATGATTTTCTTTGTCCTGTTTTTATAAAAAGCTTTTATGGCCGGGCGGTAGTGACGCATTCCTTTAATCCCAGCACTCAGGAGGCAGAGGCAGGCAGATCTCTGTGAGTTCGAGGCCAGGCTGGACCGACAGCCTCCAAAACAATACAGAGAAACCCTGTCTCATAAAAAAAATAAAAAAGAAAAAGCTTTTATGACATCAGAAAATGGTATTTGAAGTGACATGAATGTTGCCAGGCCATAGTCACTTATGTCCTATTATTCCCTCTGACATGGAAGCTGAGTTTCTAATTATAATAATAATATGGGATCAACCTTTACAATTTCATCCATCCAAAAAGAGAAAACAAACCATTAATAAACCATGACACCCATAAAAATGATATATGTTTCCATTTTTGCATTCTATACAGAAATTAAAATTTTAGTATATTTTTCACAACTGAAATATAGACTATGACAATTGTGACACTATGAAGAAGCAAACACAAAGAAACTCTCAAAGAAAGCATAGAATTAAAATCAGCCAAGGCTTCTGTTAACACAAAATAAGACCCACAAAAGAGAAAACACAAAACAATTATATAAATGCAAGGAAAATGCAAAACTATATAGCATGACTGTCATCCTGAGTGTAAGACAAAATATAAAGACAAAATTAGTGGGGTAATTTGAGCCAATACAAATTATTAATGAAATTTGTAATAAAAAGCTAATTTTAAGATGAATAGACTAAACAACTCAGTTACAAAATAAATAATTAAGGTAGACAATTTTGATCTAAACTATCAAAGAAGTTATATGTTACAAAGAAGAGAACTGAAGAAGAAAAAAATCACACATCTTAATGTGTACAATTCTTTATAGTTTTAATAATGGTTGCTCCCATGTAATTTAATGGAAAGTATGTATCTCTGTGTGCATAAAAGTTTTACTGTGAAACTACCATTTAAAACTCCATTTAAGGCTCCTAGCAATAGCAGATATATGCATAGCCTGAACTGGCCATTTCCTGTTACCAGGTAAGACTTCACATGGAGGTGTAGGACAACAACCCAGCCACATAATGTTCAACCTGCATTCTGTCCTGCCTATGGGATGTCCTAGGGTAAGGGTTGCCTAGAGATTGATGGAGTGGCCAACCTGTGAGTAGTCTAATCTCTCACACCCATGCCAGGAGAGTAGTACACCCAGGAAACTGCCTAGAGCACCAGTGCTTACAGACAGGATGACCTAGAGATCTAGGACAGAAGCAAATATGACTGAAAGAAAATATGTCAACATAATTAATGATGCCTAATGATATTCTGCTATACACATAGATTGGTGTCTAGCCCAATTTTCATCAGAGAGGCATTATCCAGTAACTGAAGAAAACAGATGATGTAGACCCACAGCCCAACATAGACTGAGCTCAGAGAATCCTGCAGAAGAGTGAGGGAAAGATGTAGGAGCCATCGGGGTCAAGAGCAGGACATGAAAACCTACAGAGTCAACTAACTTTGGCTCTTAATGGCTCATAGCGACTGGATCAACAAAAAGGGAGCCTGCATTGCTCTGACCTAGGCCCTCTGCATAGACGTGACAGTTGTGTAGCTTGGTCCTCTTGTGGGACCAGGGGCTGTCTCTTATTCTTTTACTGGCTTTTGAGACCTTACCTCTCATACTGGGTGATTGCCTTGCCCAGTCTTAATACATATGGAGGTGCTTAGTCTTGCTACAACTTGACATGCCTTTCTTTGTCACTACTCATGGGAAACCTGTCTTTTTCTAGACAGAAATTGAGGAGGGATGGATTGGGAGGAAGGAACAGAGTGGGTGAGAGGAGGGACCTGAGGAGAGAAGGAATTGGGGTGAGAGGAAGGAGGAGAAAGTGCAGTCAGGTTGTAAAATAACTGAATCCTAAAATAATAAAATAAACACATAAAATAAGAATGTGTTTATCATTCTCCTTCCCCTTGTCACTGACTCTCTGACTGAAAAATATTACTGTCTACTTAGTAATACTTAAGCACACTTTTCAATAACTTTCAATTGTATCTGAGGTAAAGATAAATTGTTCATGGAGCTTCTCTTTTACTTTCCTTCTTGTCTTCTTTCTTCCTTCCTTCCTTTATCATTTTTCTTTGCTTTGTCTGTTTGTTTTGATAGAGGTTCTCACAGTATAGCAATATTGACACTCCATGCGCTATGGGCCTATGCTGGCCTGAGTGTTCAATGAAATCATTCCTTAACCTCCATGTGCTTAGAATAGAATACCTCATTACTATATCTACCAAACACTAAGTCTACATCCTCAAACAATATCCTAATAGTCACCATCTATTACATCTTTTTGCATGAGTGTAGAGTACGGGGGCATATTCCCAGCATTCTTCTTTGCCAACTTGGTTTTCTTCTATGATAACATTGTACCCTTTGTATGAAACATTTCTTCCCCATCCCCTGTTACATTCTAGGAGATATCCCACTGGCTGTGCATGCTTTTCAGGTGTGTCTCATTGCTAAATCATGATTTGTATGCATCCCCAATGAATAGTTCAGTATATAATCTTTATATCTAGAAGCACCAAGCATAACTTCCAAATGAATGTAACTAAGTTCCATGGAAATCATTCTTCCTTTAAAGCATATGGTACATAATAAGGTTTAAGAATGTGTTACATAATTGCTATATATGTTTTCAGACACAGTAGGTTTTGTATAAAAGCAGATAGAAGTAATTCTCTTAATGAAGATGTACAGACTGGGAGATGGGGAGACGGCTCAGTTATAAAGCTCTTACCATTCAAGAATAGGATTGGAGGACAGAGTCTGGATGACAGTTTCTACTTAAAATCAAAGGGCATCAAAGTCCTCTTGAAATTCCAGTGTGAAGGTTGAGCGAGACAGGGGAGCCACAGAGAGCGGGGGTAACTATGGGGAGCCCACATCTGTGAGCTCTGGCTTCAGTGTGACCATGCTTTAATGAATGAGGTGGAGAATGATGGAAGAAGAGCGCTAATATCAAATCTAGGCTCCCGTAAACATTTGTACCCATACACTTGCACAGACACACATGTACCCACACAAGTGAAAACAAGCATACATATCTGCACATCCTACACAACAATGCAATAATGCATATGTAGAAATAGCAAATAATTCTGTTGACTACCACACAAATGAGCAAACATCATAGTCTCTTATGTTCTAATTCTCAGAGTTATACTATAAAATACTGTACCAACAGTGTCTGCGTGCCAGTAATATGTTAGGCATTGGACGTACACTAAGAGGCAAAACACTGTGTTTTTTAACTTCATAAAGCTTGCATTGTAGACTCTCCTTTGCATAACAGCACTTATTTTAATTTTTTTACTAGAACAAATATGCATTGTATTCAGATTATAAAAATTGCTATTTTCTTTCTCCTTGCTGTCTCCTTGGGCTGTCCACAATGCAATGTCATTCAATATCTCCCACTGCAGAATAAGCCCTGTGCATGTGGCAGGCCCACTTTCCATATTTCACAAAGCTCCAAGACCTGTAACTGAAGAAGATCATACTACTGACAAAAGGCCTCTTAGTGCCTTTTGGTGCCCAGCTGTGTCCTAATGATAACCTATGCCCTACATTTACTTTTGTGTCAGAGCTCATCATATAACATCTAACTCATAACAAACTTTCCATAGAGGTTGAGTGAAAAGTAAAAATCCATCCAATGTTTTAAGTTGGCTGCTGGATAAACACATTTCAGTTTGAGACCTTGCTGTGACAAGGTAATTGTGGCATAGAATTAGTAGGAGTAGCTAACTAGTGGTCCAACTTGAGGACCACACCACGAGAGGGAGTCTATTCATGATACTGCCCGGATGCCCAGGAACCAGAACCAAACATAACTGCCTGCTCACCCCACCCCTCAAAAAGACAAGACACGTCAACAAAGTGATTCCTAATGATATTATGCTATACTCATAGATTAGTACCTAGCTCAATCATCATCAGAGAAGCTTCATGCAGCTACTGATGTGTGCAAACGCAGACACCCACAGCCAACCAGTAGAAAGAGCTTTGGGAACTCCTAAAAGAGGGGGAGGGATAATGATAGGAGCCAAAGGCATCAAGGATACCATGACAACATGGCTGGCAGAATCAATTAAGCAGGGTTCATGGGCTTCACAGAGACTGAACTGGCAATCTTGGAGCCTGTGTGGGTCTGAGCTAGGTATTGTCCATGTATGTTATGGTTGTGAAGCTGGGAGGGAGACATCATAACTCTGTTTCCACTTAGGTATTCTGCATTTGAACTTAAAATAGCTACTATTAAACTGGGACGTGTTTTCATTTAAAACATACAATTTACTGCGAGAAGCATTTTTTATCTATTTTCACTGAATACACTTTTTTTAATGGGGAGCAAACTAATAAAACTGTTGTATAAATGCACAAAAGAGAGTTCATTGGATTTATGGCATTTATCTATTAAGAATATTATGTGTACACTGACAAAGATTGTTGAGGATGAGGCTAGTGGCTCTTACTCTAGGAACGTGGTTCTCTTCTTTTGACTGAGACAACTCACAAAGTCGTTTGTAAAAAATCAAACACATTTGAGCAATCAATGCATGACACCTAGCAAATCACCCTGTCATGTAATGGTTTTAATGGAACCATTATGCGTTTCTCTCAGCAGGTTGCTCAGCTCTCGGTGCTCCACGTCCCATCTACAGGTGTAGGTATCCCAAGAGTGCGATGATGGAAACCCCAGAGTGGTCTCTCATATGAGTGCCGTCTAACAGAGCTCCTTCTGTCCTCAGCAAGTCAGTCCTGCATTATTTCTTATATTCCTTCCACTTTCGGAGGGAATAACTCTAAACTGAAAGCACTGTGCAATCTCTGCTTCAGTTTTGCTTGTTGAAATTCCACAGGGCACAGCCAAGTGATTGGACATCATATCACGCTCCCATTACACATCACACTTCTGTCCACAGCGAGCATGATATGATGTCCAAAAAGTCTCTCTCTCTCTCTCTCTCTCTCTCTCTCTCTCTCTCTCTCTCTCTCTCTCTCTCTCTCTCTCTCTCTCTCTCTCTCTCTCTGTAGAGTGGAGACACCTATAGCCACCTTCTTTAACATTTCAAAGGAAAAAAAACAGAATAATTTCTTGTATTGATGAGTACAACTGAAGGCTTATGTTTTCATTCGCTTAGAAGGGTAATGTTATTATAGGTGCTTGGGGTGTTGAATAAATGGGGTCTCACTGTTGAAGGTGCATGTTTTACTTCCCAACAATGGGATACATGTGGGGAGCATGTGTACTTCGGTCAGGAGGACGAGGACTGAGTTGGCACTGATAGTGTCCTAGCTCTAATATCCATTCTTATTACAGAAAAAATTATGTTTATATATATATATATATATATATATATATGTGTGTGTGTGTGTGTGTGTGTGTGTGTGTGTGTGTGTATGCGTGTGTGTGTGTGTGTGCTGTGCAGGTTTTGTGCCCCCCCCAGACTTTTTTCCTTTTCTAAACAGACGCCGATCATCAGTACCCTCGAAAGAGGACTTTGCTGTTAATATTCACTGAGCACCATTGGAGACTCTAACCCCAGTACTGCTGCAGGCAAAGTAGCAATGTGCTGCAAACTGCTTCGACCCTTGGCATTCCCAATCCAGCTTCAATCGCCGCGGCTGCATCGCTGTTTGCTTCTTCTTTTATGGAGTGAGTTGGGCTCCGGAGAAACTACCTGGGAGGTGAGTTGGTATGAGAAAGCAAAAGCTAAGTGCTTTCCATCTTGCTTGCTGAAATGGAAGCCCTGGGGTGATCATTTTTAAAAAAGATTTTTAAAGCATCTGATTTTCCTCCTCAGCAGGGATAGGACAGCTTCATGGGTAGCTGGTACAGCTTTAGAGTGTGGGTTTAATGAGGCTATTCCTTCTCCAAGGACTCTTCACCACCCTGCACATGCCCAGGGCATGATTATTTCTACTCTCTTCTCTGTCTTACCCCTTTGCTTTTCCTTTATGTTTGTTTCCTTGTTTCAAGTTAACCACTGCACAAAGATGACTTACTCTGCGGGATGCTCAATCGGACCAGGATGTGGAAGTCATGACACTAGGGTGGGCCCTGCTTTATCTCTTTTAGGCCCGCCCATCTGTATATCTTTTTGAAGTACCCTGTGAAGTCTTCTGCTGTAAATGTTAGGGAAAGGCAGGCTGACTGGTTCCTATTTGTATCGCAGGTGTTCCTCCTGTCACAGCATCTTTCCTCAGGCCCTGTCTGAATCAGTTAATGCCTTTCAGCAGATATCACAAAACGTATCGCAACTTACTTGAGATTTCAGTATTCCTAAGGAAATACCTCCGCTTCGCCTGACTTGCATGCCTATTTTCTAGCTTCCAAAGCAACACTAGAAAATCCATTTATTTCAAACAAGACAAACGTTACCCTCATCAATGCTGCTTCACATATTGAGGGCAACAGTTGAGTTATTGATCATACTTGATCTACATGGTGACATCCTACTTTGTCCATGTCTCGTTCTCTTTTGTGTTTCCAATTGTTTTTTTAAAAAATAGGCAGTCAAACAATTGTGTATGATACTCAGTTTCTGTTTTTATTTTCTTTCACATTACTTTATGCCAATTAGGTTCATCAAATATCACCTCATATCTCATTCTCTACCTCTGTCTCTGTTTCATCTCTATCTTTTCTGCTTTCTCTTTCTCTCCCGTCTCTCTCTATTCCCTATAAGAAAAAACAGCAAATATATTTCAAAACCTTTATCTTAATGTTAACCACTGTCACTAAATTTTTAGGATATTACTGTAATCCAATAATTTTTAATGATCAATATTCATAGAGATAACTCTATTGTCTTCTGTGGGCTTTATAATTTAGTTTAACCTTTTATGGAAAAGTACTTGTAACGAAAACAATATTTTCTATAAAAGTTGGGAAAATTTACAATAGAGCTATAATTTGTCTGGCATTGTACAGCTTTTTAATGCCTCTGTCATACGGAGAGTTATCAGGTAGATCTCAAAATGTCATGTGAGCGCTACAGCTTTCGTCATGATTACTCACTCAATTGTATGGGCCTTGGACATGAAAATGAAACGAAGCCTCACTTTTACATCTGATTTCTCTTAATCCCACAAACACACACACGCACACACGCACATGCACACACACACACACACAATAGTAGAAAAAGAGGAGAAAAAAAAACAAAGAATAAAATCATGATGTGCACACCTTAATCTTCTGGGGACTTTACAGGATATTTTTTGATATGGAAACATTATTTCAGTTTTTATTTTGGAGCAAATAGTTGTTATTTGACATGGTAAATAGTAAAATGCTTTTCTGATAGATGATGGCTAATAGGCATTTTCCCGTAAAAATAAATTGAATTATATTGTTGTAATCAGCACAGTAAAAAACGCCTTTTAGACAAGTAAAAATAGCTGAGTTGGGAACCCTACCGCACCCAATACTGCACCTCATAACCAGAACCCAGTGACATTACTCATTTAAGATAGCCAGACACAGGGCTAGAGCCCTGTGATGCCCACTGGGCAGTATGTCAGCAGAAACCAAGAGAAGTGTTCTGCTGTGCACTTCTGGAGAGATCCCACCTTGATCTGCCCTGCATGCAGCTGGAGAGTCTCCCCTAGGATCCCGAGAGACTACTGTTTAGAATCTGTACCTGACCTTCAGCTAAGATATATCACACAAGTGTGGACATTAGTTAAGAATTTAGTGTGTGAAATTTGTGTGATGACCCTCAACATAAAAAAATACAACTTTTGTTGTACTAACCACACCTACGCATATCTACCATCTTGCTTGAGAGAATCATATACTTTTAAATCTACAAATCGTGTTTGTAGCAGGGTAAACAAAAGACCCAGAGACTGATATTGGAGTTCAAGCTTCAAGCTAAAGATCAGAGAAGCAAGGCATCCTAGCCAATGCATCTTACCTCTATCCAGCTGAAATGGCAATCAGTCCCCACAAATCCTCAGAGTCTGAAAGCTATGAGTTCCTGTCTCATCCTCCTAGTATTCCTTTCTCTGCTCAGTCATATCCTCCTATCTCCTCTACCTTTAATCCCTGGGATTAAAGGCTGTGATCCCAAGTGTTGAGGTCAAAGGTATGAGCTCTGTTACTCTTCACTCCTGTATAGGTAAGCTTTGAACTCTGAGAGATCCATCTACCTCTTAATCCTCAGTCCTGGGATGAAAGGTAAATACCACCTCAGCCTAGCTCTATGGCTATTGAGATAGAAGGTGTGTATCACTATTGCCCGACTTCTATAGCTTGAGGCTGGCTTTGCTTTCTGTATCCTCAGGCAAGATTTAATAAATCATAAATAATACATCACCAAATTTCCTCTTTTTGTCTAATACAAAAAAGGAAGGTTATATATAACATAATAAAAAACAACTATATAAAATAAGTACAGCAAGTATATATAGCATATGCAGGCAAAAATTGTATCAAAATTGTCTAGTCCATAAGAATTTGACAAATTCAGACAAAATACTCCTTATCTAGTCTATCTTGGTGAGTTCAAAATCCTGTACATAATTTGTTTTCTATTCTAATTTGCATTATCAAAATATCTTTTGATTTCTCTCAATCATATATACTTCATATTTCTTTAGTGAGCTTCCTTTCTGAGTCTGAAATTGTAACTATTCTTCAACTCCCTCAGAGACCTGAGAAGGAACTAATATTAACTGAGTAAACATGAAGTGTTAGCAAGTGACTTCCAAAAAAATGGGAGAAATGACAAAAACTTTGGCTGCCTGAACAGTCATCCAAACGTCCTCTGCAACAGCGGGACATTTATCTTTGGACAACAGGCCTAGCACATCTGACAGAATATTCTGTGAGGCAGGATTTTCTGAAGGGCTGTCCTGCTTTGACTCTGTAAGCTTTTCCAGTCACTCTCTTTTGTGTCCTGTTTGTTCAATTTGAACAGTGTGCTGTCAGAAATTGCGGCACGGACAGTTTCTTGTCCAGTGGCTAACTTTTCCCAGAAAGAAAGTAAACTCCACGTGGAGTTTCTCTGATGCACATCATCTTCTTCATAGTTCCTTCCATAGCCATCATCTTCTCTGAAGTAGATTGGTGCTGCGAGAAGTAAATATGTCTCATTGTCATAAAAAAAACTTTGTTAGTAAAACATCTTAAATGCCATATTTTGTAGGTCTCTGAAGTGTGTGAAGACAACCTGTCTTTCTAAATATATCCCTGTTTAACAATGAAAACATATCTAATGAGATTACAATTTTTATTGTAATAGATGACTAATTACTCACCTATGTTTCTTTATTATCTTGTTGTTGATAATAATAGCTCTCAAGGACTAGAAATTTCCATTACATTGTAAAATGAACTGTTCAAGGTACAATACCTTGAACAATATTAGGAATATAACAGTATGTTTTAATTAATTAATTTCAAATTTGTATCAATATACAATAATTGTATGCAATATACAAAAGCCCCAATCCAATGTAAAATGCTTAAAACTTCTAGTTGCTTTTTAGAAGTATATTCAATAATCTACCTTTTAATCTCACCATATCTATAGCCTCCCTTTACTCTTTTTAGGGTAGATCCAATAATCTACTGTTTTATTTTATCATATCTGTACTCCCTTTTTTTTCCAAAACAAAAACCTTGACTCTAATCTCCTTTGTTCAACTTTCTTCCTGACTGTAATCAACATCTTGTAACCAATCCTTGTAAAAGATGACTAATATCTATAATTCAACAAGCAACCAAAAACCACTCACCCCACCTCTTGGGAATATGGGTGTTGTGTTCTTAAAGTTACTTACTGCTGTCTGGGGCAGAATCATTTTTAGGGGATCCTGAAAAGAAAACTTTGGGTTAACTGTCAAGCTGTATCATTTTTGTTGAATCTCTGTGTAATGGTTAAGTACAGGACTTGTTTCAAGTCCTGGCTAGAGTAGTCTGTGAGGCTGGTGGATCATCTCCACTAGCCACCTGAGTTCTGTTCCCATCATCCATATCAGGCAGCTCACAATGGCCTGTAATGCAAGCTCCAGCGTATCTATCAGCTATACCCACTGTGGGCACCTGCAATAAAGAGTACACTTACACACACATATAAATGTAAAAGATAATTTGTCTATTTTAGGTCACTTGAAGGGAAAGCCTGGTAGCTACAACTAGGATTACAGGTGGATGCTAGCTGTAGTATCTGCACAGCACTCCTGCTCTCTGTGTGAAAGGACATGGTTTATATTTTCAAACATGGCTGTTGATACATCCAGTGAACATGTTAATTCACTAGTACCTAAACAGGATGCATAATTACAGCTGAACCTGAGATGCCCAATGTGATTATGAAAAATTTCCTGATCAATTTTGCATTTCTAGTAGAATACAAGCATATATGTTTAAAATCTACAACAAAATTTCCCAGCTATTTCCAGTTAAAGATGTTTAAACACATTTAAGTCATAGTTTACTAAAGCTTATATTTCTAGGCAGAACCTAGATCTTACCATGTAGGAGACAAGGGTGAGACATCCTGAGCAAGGAAAAAAAACTTCCTGGATTCCTGTGCTGAATCAGAATTGACAATCCTTCTCCAGGATAATGACAAGGCAGACTATTTTGAGACTAGCATTTAATGATTACTTTGTCTTTATGGAGCACAGTTCTTTTGTTAAAAGTAGTACCATGCTGACTATAGCCCTTTTCAAAGTTATGGCTGCTTCAGACTCTACTAAGGTAGAAACCAGTAACTCTAATCAATATCATGGACACTTTTTTAGATCCCTTCTCACCTGAAAAACTCTTGTTAACATTTCTTGTGGTGATATTTGGCTTGATTGTGCTTTATGTATTAGTTCTGTGGTCCCTTCTCTAATCTGAACCCCACATGGGAGAAAATCCCTGAATTTACTGTAGACTCAGTATCCAACAAAATAAAATACCTACTGAAAAGTATGGTTAACCAAGAAAGATAATTTTTAAGAATCCAATGAAAGGCTCAATGGGTTATTGGACTTTGATAAAGTGATTGAAGGTTTTAAATTTTTAAAATTTTTTACAACTGAATTTAGGTTTCTGTTTTCTAAGAAGAGCAAAAGAGGTTTCTCTCCCAAAACAAAGGACCATTAATCAACAACATCCCTGAAAATGGGAATGGGCAAGAAAGCACATAAGAAGCCTGAGCCAACCCTCATAGTATACCAAGGCAATAACCAAATAAGGACAATCCTTCAACTTACCCCACACACATGAAATACGTCCCAACCTGCTGAACTTTCCCAAATATGTTCAATGACACTAAAACTAAAACCTCAGCCAAACGAAAGTATACTAGTGTAAAGTCTGGTTGCTTGACCAATCATGTTTGAGATGACCTAACTGTATCTGGAATTTCCCTAGCTATGCTCAACAATAGCAATTGTTTTCCCCTCAAGCATACCATTTTGTACAAGTCGTTGTCCCCGAATGCCCATAGTTTCTTTAGATTAAATGCTCTATGCTTTCTTTACATATTATTTGAGTCTGGGGTTTTCCTTCAGCAATTCACAGACTCTTAGAGTGACTGGTGTTTGTTCTGGACTTCAGGTCTTAGAGGTCCACTCTTCACCTATAGCTCCTGCCCTTGTTAATTAAATAATCACCACTCCCCCTCTTATCTCTCTGCATTTTTCTACATTTGTCTTCCTAACCAGCAAATTCCATGTCTTCAGTGAAACTCTCACTTTTCCTATCTTTCTCACAAAAATATGATCTTTAATTGTTTTTTCCCCCATGAATGCCAAACAAGTCCCCATCCTTCTGTAAACAACCTAAAAACCGGGACCTCATTAATGTCTACCCATTCTCACACTAAACTGACCTGCCAATGCTTAGTAAAATAAAGTAAGTAAAAGTATGCACTTACAAAGAATTTTGTGTCAAAACTGAAAGATAATCTTTGCTTTACTTGTTCTCCAAATAAGAACATTATAAGTTTAGGCAGTTTGCTTAGCTTTCTCTGATAACATAACTCACAGGTGTAGGCATCTACATATAATTCTGCTCTTGGCATGAAGCCCTGCTTTGGGCTCTTTAGCTGCTTATATTATTTTCCACAAATTACTTAATCATGTAATCTTACATGGAACAGTTAGAATTTAGAACAATCCTGTGGCAATTTGGATATACTTGACCCCATAATATCATAGGGAGTGGCACTAGTAGGAGGTGTTGCTTTCCTGGAGTAGGTGTGGCCTTATTATACAGAGGTGTGTCACTGTGGGGGCAGGCTTTGAGGTTTCCTATGTTCAGCAGAACACCCAGTGTCTCAAACTACTTCTTGCTGCCCGTAAGGTGTAAGATTGTCAGTTACACTATCACTATGTCTGTCTGCAAGTTTTCTTTGTCGTGCTCCCTGTCATGATGATAATGGACTGAAACCCTGAAACTAAAAGAGAGCTACCCAAAGTTACCGTTGTCACGGTGTCTCTTCACAACAAGAGTAACCCTAACTAAGACAAATACACTAAACCACATCCACATTGGCTCTACCTGGAATTCAGGAAAGATTCTAGCAGCCAGGTTGGTTGCAAGTCCGAAAGTAATATGGGGGTCCTTGAGATAACAAAGGCCTATTCATGGGGAAGTGAAGGAGGGGGATGTCTTCCCTATGAAAAAATGTCATGGACCCTAGAAATATGTTAATATAGTAGACGGAAAAGTCTTTGGTAATCACAATTTCTGTGCAAAAAGCCAGATAGCCAGTTCTGTAATCACAGTATTTGTAATGATTCTCTTAAACCCCACAAATCCAATCTACTACTGCAATTTCTACAGTATTTGCTTAAACTTCTAGAAGTGCCTCTTGCATTACATGCTGTAATTGACCTTGACAAAGGTGCCACCTTAGGCTCAGTTTAAAAGGGAAGCTACTACCTGTGAAATTTAAATGGATTTACATGTATACTGAAATATATGTGCCGACTGTCAGCTTCAAGGCTCTTTCTATGAGTGTCTTTCCAAAGCAGGACTAATTAAGGGCAGAAGGATCATTCTGAATATCAGAAGTACTACCGCACGTGCTGGGGGACCTAGCCTGAATGAAAATGGAAAAAGAAGAAAGTCAAAAGTTTCCAAGCCCTCCCTCTTCTCTGCTTCCAGATTCCAGCCATGTCTTCCTGTAATCACGGCACCATCACAGCATCACACCATGATGGACTACATTACCTAAGTTAGGAGATCAAATAAGTCCTCCCTCTAATCGATTGCTTTTTGTCAGGTATTTCTTCACACTAGTGAGAAAATTATTGGATAGAAGTAACTTATTTTACAAGTTTACATAGCTTCCAGGGTCATACCTGTCTTCTGATATCAGAAGTAACTCTGTTTAGTGAAGAACTTAAACATCCTCTCAACACTCATATTCTCAAATGCAACTCCCATGGTTGAGTCCTTCTTTCCTAATACAGTCTCATCCAATAACTATTCACACAATATTTCCTTAGAAATCCTCACAGGAGATGGTTTCTGAACAGAGCACTGATAATACAGGCAGTAAGATCAACAATTAGTAAATGGGACCAGAAACTTCTACAAGGAAAGGACACTGTCATTCAGAAAAAGAAGCAGGCTACAGAAAGTGAAAACAATTACGATATACACATCTAATTTAGACATAATACCCAAAATATATATAAAAAACAGAAAAGTAGTTATCAAAAATTACTAAGAACTCTATTTAAAAATTGGGAGGGAGTGGAGGGAAAGAGTACTGAAAGAGACTACTGGAAGGCAGGAGACTTTTAGGAGTCATGTAAAAACCTAGTACAAGGGAATCTCTGAGGAATCTACAAGACTCCTAAAAACAGCAGACACATAGACTGAACTGACCATCTCCAGTGACCAGGCAAGACTTCAAGTGGAGAGATAGGGACACCAACCAAGAAACATGACCTTTGACCTACAGTCTGTCCTGCCTATGGGATGCGTTGGGGTTAAGGGTGGCCTAGAGATCGACAGAGTGGTTAACCAATTACTGGCCAAGTCTAAAATACATACCAGGAGAGTAAGCCCACACCTCACACTTCCTACAGCACCAGGACGCAGAGACCTAGGATAGAACCAGTCATGACTGTTGATAAAAAAATTCAATGTAAAGATGCTTAGTGATATTCTGCTATACACATAGATCGGTGCCTAGCTCAGTAGACACCAGACAGGTTTCATTCATAAACAGATGCAGATCCAGGGTCAAACATTAGGTAGGGCTTGCAAATCCTGAGGAAGAGGGAGAGAAAGTATTGTGTGATCCAGGAGAGTCAAGGAGCCCATGAGAAAATCCACTGAATCAGCTAACTTGGGTCTATAGGGGTTCATAGAGATAAAACCAAACACCAGGGCACCTGCATGGGACTGATCTAGGCTCTCTGCATATATTTTTCAGCTGTGTGGCTTGGTCTCTTTGTGGGACTGCTAACACTGGGAACAGCAGCTGTCTCTGAATCCTTTACTGACTTGTGAGAACTTACTCCTCATACTGGCTACCTTTTCCCAGTCTTAAGGAATGGGGAGGTGCTTAATCTAACCGCAATTTGATATACCATGTTTTGTTGATACCCATGAGAGACCTGACTGTTTCTGAACAGAAAAGGAGAAGTGGATTTGGGGGTTAGGAACTAAGTGGGGCTGGGAGAGGGACGGGGTCGGGGGAGGAGAGAGAAGAAACTGCAGATGTGGTGTAAAACTGATTGATTTCCAAAACTGAGAGAATATACTCATTTCAGCCACATCAAATGACTGAGAAACACTTAAAGACATGTTCAACATTCTTAGCCATCAGTTAAATAGTAATCAAAACTACTTTGATATTGCATCTTATATCTGTCAGAATGGCTAAGATCAACAGAAAAAGTGACATCTCATGCTGGAGAAGATGCGGAGTAGGAAAAACACTTTTCATTTGCAAGTAAGAGTATAAACCTTTACAGCCACTATGGAGATCAGTATGGCAGTTCCTCAGCAAGATGAGATTCAGTGTGGAAGGGGAGGAGAGAAAGGAACTAAGGAGGAATATGTGGAGAGACAGCTAAAATTATGAAACATTTGGGGGGTACTATGTAATCAAAATACAGGATATATATATATATATATGTATATATATATATATATATATGAAGGCTATCTAAATGAAGTCACTAATTAATGGAGGAGACGGACCCCCTATGGCCGCTTGTTACCAAATGAATCTTCAAATACTGGAATTAGGTTGCATCTACTTGAGTTGTTGGCCCAAGGTGTCACATGGGAACCACCAAACAAGCTAAGCTTTTGCTACCATTGTTGTTTTTTCTCAAAAAAAACTGGCAGCAAGGCCTTATTGTTGAAGGCAATAAATACACCTCTTATATAGAGAAATCAAGCAGCTGCAGAAAGGACCTCACCTACATATACTAGTATTACTGATACAAAAAGGTACTGTGCATGCTAGCAAAAGACAAATGTAAATGCCAATATAGCCACACCCCCTGTGATCTACAATGGTGCCCTTCCTGCAAGATATTCTAGTGCAATTGTGTCACAACACTCTTGGGACTAACCAACCAATATTTGACTTGGATGAAAGCTAACTTGATGAGTTGGAGCCTAACCCTGCTTAGGTGAACAAGTACAGCAGCCTACGGTCCTAAGGTAATAACAAATAGCACTGTTTCTACTGAGAGGAAATAGCAGTGAAACTATTCCGGATAACATTCTGCTATACTCATATATCAATGCCTTTCTCAGTCATTATCAGAGGAGCTTCCTGCTGCAGCAGCTGAGAACAAATACAGAGGCCCACAGCCAGTTAACATGCAGCGAGTAAGAGACCTTGGAATATTCCCTCCCTTCTGGCCTCAGGGAACCCTGGGAAAGAGAAGGCAGAAAGAGTATAAGACTCAGCATGTATTTTAATCCCATTCATTTGCATCAGTCTTCAGCTCCTGTACACTTCCCATATAAGGTACAATTTAAGAGAAAAAAGGGGAAAGGGCATAAAATAAGGGAAAACTTAAAATTCCGATTATGGGAGTAACTGTGACACAGTGAATCACACTGTAAACCCCTTTGTCCATATACCTTTACTTGCAAGTGTGCATTGCAAAGAGTCATTAGTATCGTTTGAGGTCTCTAATTTCCACTATACTATCAATGCTGGACCCTCACTAGGGACTCCTTCTGTGTATCCTGTTGTTGCCCTGTGTTGTAGAGATCTTTTAGCTTTGGGTCTAAGGGTCAGGGTCTTTCACATGCTCCAGAAGATACAGATGAGGTGGATGTTCCCACTGGCCTGGGCAGCTATATGGTTGGTCTGCCAGATGGGAAATGGGGACAGGTCTCACGTGATGACCACGGCTGGCTCACCCACACCTACATTAACAGGGCTGGCTCTCCCACTCTTAGGACCAGAGGTTCTGCTTCAGATTTTGATGTAGTGGTGGGGATTCTCCTCCTCCCCTGCCCATGCCACCATTAGACGTATGGGTAATGGAGAAAACTCTCCCATGCTCACAATAGCGTGCCCTGGCTGGCTCAGCCACACCTGCATTAACAGGGTTAGCTCTATCATGCTGCCCTGGCAAGGTGCAGGGCCTGCTCTTTGGAGAGGTGCAGCTTCTGGGGGGGGTCAGACATAGTTCTCTCACTCTTATTGACCACAGGGCCAGCTCTCCTATCTTGCAGCATTTCTTAAGTCAGGCAAGCAATAGGCTGAACATATTTAAACCAAAATTTAAAAGAGGCCATAATAAAAATGCAAATGTATAGACATCATCTTTCTTAGCAAAATAAATCCAGATATTGCCAATGTTGGAAAACTGAAAAGAAAATGAAATCCTCACTCGCTTATCACATCACTTCATGGCGACTCCTTGGCACTTGCATCCTATCCAAGCATGGCAGAGCCAACAAAGACAGACCCAGGACTCTCCTGTCTATGTCGTTAAAGACACTACTCAGATTCCGGCAGATACTCATTTTAAAGCCACAACAGATTATTTTGTTGGTATTTTGTAAAATTGAACCCTGGACACCTAAAACTGCATGTGACTTTATTGCATTCTATGTAATATGCCACAAAGTTACAGTGCTGAATTGCCACAGGCATTGTACATGAAAGGTATTCTTTCCTTAGTCTCAATGGTGTCTGTTGTAGTTTTTAAAAAGCGGCTTGAGAAAGATGCATGGGACAGAGTTCAAGCAGAGGAGTTTTCTGTTGTTGTTGTTGTTGTTAATGGAAAAGGATGATAAAAAGGGGAAAGGAGAAAGGCCAGACTGGCCTCCTGGAATAGTAGCAGCAGGAAAGTGGAAAGAGAGGGAGAGGAAGAAAGAGAGAGGGATAAGCGGTGGGCAGAGCCCTTTAAAAAGGGAGCATGAGTGAATAAGCACAGGTAGTGTTCTTAGTGGCAGGAGCTGAGAGCATTTCCTGCCAAGATTCCAAATGCAGGTCAGTACAAATGCCTAAATACTAACAGTGTCAGCCCATAAACTACAATATTGACAACTACACTCTAAGTATTTTTTTTTGTATTTCCAAACAGTGCATTGCGAGAAAAGTATAGAAAACACTTGCATAGGAAAAAAAAGAATGGGAAACATTAAGGGGCAAGTAAAGTGTACTTTAAATCCCTAAGCAACAAACTCACAGCCAGAAAACAGCCGCAGGACATAGTAAGGGTATTAGGAACTTATTAATTCAAAGTTTATATTCTCAAGGATCCATGCCATGATTTTGCACAAGGGAATGATGGTTGTAAGCTTAGAAGACACAACAGTCATTTTATGAATTACTCGAAACCATGTAAATCTGCCAGAAAAGTAATTGGGAATTTAAAGAGACCCAGAAAAGTGTTTCAGAGTTTCAGATTTTCATTTTAAGCTGAGATACTAGAATCAATGAGACCAGAAACAGAATAGGTATAGATTGAAATGTATCTTATTCAATGGCCGCAAATGAGAAAGATGTCTTAGCACATCTCTAGTTTACCTTTTAAAAGTCGTTCATATCTGATCTATGTAAACCCTTTCCCTTCTGTCTCAAAGAACTTAGCATCAACATGCTCTCTGTATTTCACTGTCAAACGTGTGGTCCTTCTCTTATTGCCCCCTTATATTTAAGGACTTTTTAGGATACAACTGGGAGGGAGCATTTTCAAAGTGAAAGGGCTAGTGCCTAATACACAATGGCTGAGTGAGACTTCTCTGCTTCTATCAAGTAGTTATTTTGATAACTAGTTCAATTCCTCAAGTTGCCTGGTGGGTTGCTGTGGTTTGTAAGACTTGACTAATGTTCCATGCCCTACAAGGCCTTCAGGGTTTTATCATTGTGTTGAAAGACTTGTCTTTACCTCAAGTGCATTTCAAGTACCTGAGAAACGTGTGCTACAGCATGTATTTACAGCTGCCATTGATATTAGCTTGAAGATAACAGCAACCCAGGAGCAAAATTTCACTGTCAGGTGCAATTATCAGGGAAGTTTTACAGAGGACAGGAAGTTCCTGCAGAGACTGCCACCTCTTCCTTTAAAAACTTAAAGACATGCAATCAGTTCAGTCCCTCCAATCTGTGCAGTGTTCCTTCTCTCTACAAAGACATCGGAAATGAATCGCATCGGTGGTTACTATGGCAACATTACAGAAGATCCTTACCCAAACCTGTCATCCTCTGCATGGAACTCTGTTGATAAATACTAACTGTAAACACAGTGAATACCTGGCACTTCCTATCACTTTTTCTCGTTCCTCCCTCCATCTCCGTCACAAGTTTTTCCTGAAGTTTATGCTTTCCTCAAGGTCTCATGCGTGTTCTCCTTCTGCGATGCTTTGTCTGGAGCTATGAAGGTAACTGAAACTCTGCTAAATACGCATGAAGAACACCTCACAGATGACAGTTCTAATAATCTTACGGTTTTACGGCACTTGGTTTTGCCGAGTCTGCCTCACGTTGTTTCACAAGATAGTCCTGAGTCCAAAGGTTTAAGTTATCTCAATGCCTCAGCTTCTCCAGAGTGTCTAAGAATAAAGCTTCACATTGCTATGACTGACAAAGTTAATTGTAATATAAAAGGCTGGAAACTGCATGATATGATTCTGGTAGGGGTTCATTTATTGTGAGAACTCCCTTCCTGGCTGGAATGAAATTGCCTATTTCTAAATTTGCCTTTAAGTAGAGCAGGAAGAGAAAAAACTCTTGATGTTAGCCCTAAGAGAACAAGGTTCCATCCTTGCGACCTCAGTTTACCCTGATTAGTCACTGAAGAATGTCTTTCCAAATCAATTTCTCTGGAATCAGAGAATCATGGATTTGGAGAAGACACACCTCAGTCCATGCAACTCACTTCTATTTCTTTATGAAAAAAATAAAACTGAAGGTAACAAAAAGTTGTTTTAAAATTTATATCAGAATACATTCAGCTCTGTGTGTACATGTGGTCCCTTTCCCTGACTCATGCCTATCTGAGATAAGAGAGTCTAAACATTTGCAGATCCTTTTTTTTTGTCCTTATACCTTAAACAGTGAAGTATTTGCAAAAGGTTTCATTGTATCAAGTATCAGTAGCAAGAGAAATGAATGAAAGCTTTGATGTGGACACACATATGCAAATTCTATAAAGGAAACAACTTGGAGTGTGGTATTTGTAGCTATTCTTGGAACTAAAACTCCAAACAAGAGCCAGGCATTGTTGGCACTCACCTTTAATCCCAGCACTTGGGAGGCAGAGGCAGGCAGATATGGTCTATAGAGCAAGTTACAGGACAGGCTCCAAAACAATACTGAGAAACCTTGTGTCGAAAACTGCTCCCCCCCAAAATAAAGCAACTAAACAGAGAATCAAACATACATTCTATATAGACTGTTTGTATTATATTGCATATTATAATAAATTTATTTCATATGAAATATGATGATTTCAGGAAGCAGGAAGAAGAGGTGAGCTGATGGGTCCCTCCTCCTCTTCTTTTGGCCCATCTGAGCCCAAACTCATTACATCCAGAATACATCTGATTTTACCATCTATGGAAAGCCCTCCCAGGAACACCCAGGGTACTCTACCAATTTCCAAAGTATTTCTCAAAACAGTCAAAAGGACAATGTGTTTGCCCCTTCTTAGTTTCATGCTGCTATGCAAGCATACATTTCACTAGCGTCATATGCATCCATGGTTTACTCAGCATCCTAGTGTTTGTGGATAAGCCTCTGTGTCAGGTATGGGATGGATAGAGCTGTATTGACACATCCTTCCTGAGATGCTTTGTGGTTTCAAATTGCTACTGTGCACATTGTAGCCAGTTAGGAAAAGACAATAGTCTTGAAAAAAGGCAACACTAGGGAGTTTTGCCAGGACTGCAGGATCATTCTGTGATCACAGGTGGAAATCCAAAAGGGAACCTCTGCTGTGCTGGAATTACCGGATTTCATTTATACAAATCTTCTCATTTTACAAGCTTACAATGGCTCAGAAATGCCGCCCCATCAATCCTGATGGCTGCTCACGGGAACACTGATGGGCTATTAAAATGGTAAGTGGTGCTGCTTCTAGAAAATGGTTATCTCTGTTCACTTAAGGGCAAATGAAAATGATCTCAACAGAGAAACTGATTTGTATTACTTTCCAAGATGGGAAGATTTTACAAGAGGATTTGACTCTGACAAGCTTACAGCATGGTCTAAGAATGTAATTAAACCAGACTGGAGAAAGGCCAGGAAGGGACAGCAGCTAGTTAATATAATGGGTCCTCCGGGGAGCTCAATTTCCCTGGAACATAAATCTTAAACTTTCTCCAGCAATTCTAATTTCCCCTCTGTGTGTTTTCTTAGAGCAGACATAAATATGTCTGAATCTGTACACAGAAAACCAAAGTGTGTAGGAGCTGTGTCTACGTACTCCTGTCTCAGTGCAGCTTTTACATGACTCCTCTGCAAGACAGCAAATAAGTCAGATTAGGGGTGAGTCCACAGTGTGCTAGCAAGTGTTCAATTAGGGTACAGGGGTCCACAGACACAATGAGTCCTTGGAGACCATTCGGTTTGGATTTTTGTGGGTGCATTTTCCCTTTGAGTAGACTGCTCAAAATGCTATTTGACTTAAGGCTCACTTGATGTGATGGAAACCATACCTGATACACCTTGGTGGTCAAGAACCATCAACTCAGAAACCTAAGGGAAACCTAAATACTGTGAACCTAAGAAACAATGAATGTAACAATAAAAAGATTCCTAGTGATATTCTGCCATACTCATAGCTAGGTGCCTTGTTGAGCTCTTGTCAGAGAAGCTTCCTACTATAACGAGATACTGCACAGAGAAAGAGAGAGAGACCTTGGAGTATACATATTTAAATTGGATGTTTCCATCAAATCTGTCCCCTCAGAGCTCTGGGAACCCTGAAGAAGTGGAGGTAATGTATAGGAGCCATAGGGGATGGAGCCTACAAGGGGAACAAGGCCAACTAAATCAATGGAGCAAGGCTCATATGAGCTCACAGAGACTGAAATAGCAAGCATAGGGCTGACAAGGATCTGTACCAGCTCCTCTGTGAATATATTATGGCATCCAGTTTAGTGTTTGTGTGGGACACCTCAGTGTTTGAACTAGTAAGTCTCTGATTCCTCTACCTCCTCACAGGGCACTTTTCCTTCTGTTGGTTTGCCATGTCCAAACTCATTACAATGGCTTTGGTTTTGTCTTCCCCTATTTTATTTTTTGTTATATTTGGTTACCATCTCTTAGAAGTCTGTTCTTTTCTAATGAAAGGCAGAAGTGGGGTGGATCCAGAGAAGAGAGGATGCAGGCGGGAAGTGGGAAGAGTAGAGGGAGGGGGAATTTTAATAGGTTATATTTTTTGAGAAAATAATCTGTTTTTAATTAACAGGAAAAGGGATCATTTAAAAGGGGAGTTCTGGCTGCAAGAAGCTAGGGGAGGACTTTGAAGTTTTATAACCCAACCCCAATTCCAGTTCTCACCATTTACCTCCTGTAGCTGGATGAAATGTGGTCACTCTGTGTCTTGACCATGAGCCAGGCCTCACATTCCTGCCTCCATTCCTTCCCTGTCATGGTCAACTGCATCCCTTCTGGAACTGTAAGCTAAAATAAACCCTGTTGCCCCTTTGTTGTTTTAAGGCTTCTGATTTGAAACGCGTTGGAAAATTGCAGAAGTAAGAAACCCTTGTTCTTTAGCGATAAACCACATGGGTGACACAGCTGACAAATTCATCTGATGCAGGGTGGGCTCCCCTCTGCTTTTTGTTTCATATGAATGCCATCTTGACTGAACTGTAGTCAATTCAAAAACATGAATCAAAGTGTGTCGTGTTGTTAGTTCAATGCTTAATTTCTTGGTGTTTTGTGTTCAGAGTGTGTGATATCTTCAGCAATATGGTCTGGTTTTCTATGGTAACAGTTGACTGTGTTTTGTGAGTCCCTTTGACACTATTAGCTAATAGCTCAAGGGCAGGTTTCCAGTGCTTGGCCCTGGGATTTAGAGCAGAGGTACTCTCTTGGTAAGCAGCTGAAGGCTACCTGTCTCTAGAGAAACGCAGTGGTGTGCAGCTCAGCTCATTGCCCCATGCTTCCTTCTCTCCTGGAACATGACTTGAACCTGACACCAGTGCAACTGCATGGCTTGTGAGGAGTTCAGTTTGTTAATACGATGAAGATCCTGTTAGTTACATAGTATGTGCTTGGTAAATGATACTTAGCAATTATGACAAATTAGAATCACTTAAAACGACATTGCAAACATGCCTATTGCCATATCATTTATAAGTCACAAACAGTGGCATCGAAGGAAATCTTGAAGCTATACCTCATCCTGCATGGTTACCTTGTTGCTGAGATTGAGGAAATCTCGAAGCATCCATAACTCTGATTATGGGCTGACGGCTGCTTGGCAGTACAAATGACTGTCAGGAAGTATAAACCAGCCAGCTCCTCTCAAATGAGTCAGGTATGAGCCTCTTAGAGACCTTGACATGAGTTCTAAATGTGAGAATGAGGAATTATAACTGAAGCTCATTATAGATGGAGTTACGAGGCATTGGTTAAGCAGGACTGCTGCTTATGGAAGATGCAGCTTATTACTGCTGGGATAAAATGACTTCCACAAAGCAATGTCTCTTTTATTATGTGGATGCAATGTTCTTAGAGGCTCACAAAGGCTTATTATAACAAAATGCACTCAATAAACCTGACTTAGTTTAGAACATCAGAATAATGATTAACAAAATGTCACAGGGAAAGTATGATTAATATTTTACTGAAAATTAAAAGTTAATGAACATGACATGGACAGCTTCACAATGGTAAGTTACACATTGTAAACTAACAAGACTATGCCCTAAAGAAAAAAAAAGTGAAGTTTTTCATAGCTTTTCCCTTCAGTAAATCATTGCAGATATAGCCATATCCTGAAGAAGTTCCGAAGGATGGGTGGATGTTCCTCCTTTATGCCCCCGCCTTGCTGTCCGTGAAACATGGAGAAAGAGCTTAGCCTGGTCTCTGGGGAGCTTCTCCTTAATCTGAATCACAATGTAAGGGATATTTAATTCTCTTTACAAAAGTTTCAATAATTCTGAAGGCCTGTGTATAAATATTGTGTGTTGTATAAAAGGCAAATACTACAGATTTTCTTTTGTATGTTAAGTTTAAATTTCTTTTAAAAAGGCACAAAATTATAAAAGGCCAGTTCTACACAGAGGAGGAAGTGAAAGAGAAAGGAAACCAACAGAAGCGTCTGGGGAAACAAATGATCAATAGGGATACAGATAGGCAAAGTACATGACACAGATAGGCACATGTTATAGGGAGAGCAGAGCACCGCTTTGTATAGTCAATATAGTATACACTAATCAAAGGAATAAAGGAAAAATTCACCAAAAATTATTTTACATGGAGAGAAAAATTGTTGGACTCGTCCATGAAGTAAGAAGTATGGAATTTTAGTGTTGTGCACAAGAGTACTACAATACTTACACCTGATCACTTTAGAGTCTAATTAGTATAAACCCCTCTAAAGCAACTTCTTCATCTCCAACATAGGCTGAAGGTTTTTACTTTTGTCCTCCTTGAAGGATGAGAGGAGCAACGTCTGTGTCAATCCCTTGGTGTACGTTCTGGCCTGCAATTAATAGTGTTCTGTTTATAGTAAAAGCATGCTCACTAGGATTTGAAAAACTAATTTTGAGATCAGCCAGATTGAATGTGTGAAGATGTCAGAAAAGGTCGCTGGACCACTGTGTCTCAGGAGACATGTGTGACACAAATAGAGAGACCAAGTCATACTGATGAGTAGTAGAAGCACTGAACCAACCAGTGTCCAGCTCAGTTTATAATTAACCCTCCTTAGAGCTGGAGGTTCTTGATCATATGGGGGGAATTCACACTTCCTCTTTGCCTGAGAACTTTCAACACTGCCATTGTGATAAATGAGTATGATCAACCAATACACAAACAGCTCCTACAAACCAGCACCTGGAAAGTGTCAGAAATAATCTCAATCCTTTGAGCTCAATGAAAACAGACCTTAAAAGTGGACTTAAGATATTGCAGTTCAGACCGACAGCCTCGAAACCAATACAGAGAAACCCTGTCTCGTAAAAACCAAGAAAAAAAAAGATATTGCAGTTCAAACATTCTGACCATGAGTCTTAATGAGAATCCCATCCCCTTCTACAGGTGCACTTTCAATTAGACTCTGACTGAACACAATATACTGGGGAGAAAACTATCTTCAGAAAGGAAAATCGAGGAATAAGTTCCAGACCAGGGGTCATTATGGTGCAACTGAAAATAAAGGTACCTGGATCTAACTCCTTGGCCACCTACAGCAGGCAGTGAGATAGACTCTTCAGAGTATGCAGAGTCTAGAAAGCACTGTTCCCAGTCCCAGGGATAGATGCTGGAGTAAGGACACAAGACAAACTAGGGATAGGAACACAAGAAGCCCTGGAAGATGGATTTGGGCTGGGTAGTAAAAATAAAATGAAAAGCAGACGTTTGAAGTATTACTAAAGCCTTAAATCTTCACCAACGAATACATGAGAATGAGTACTCACTCTGGGTCCTCTAAGCTTCATGTGTGTGTGACTGTCACAGAAAATATAGTGAGTGGTGTCAACTGAATAAGATAAACAGGACCGAGTGCTTAGGGGGAAGAATACATACCAGAGGAGTGTAACAGTCGATTTAAACCTACTTCATTTTAAACTGTGCTATTGTCAAGTCAGGGGTAACACTGGAAGATTATTTTTCTGTCTAGTTTTCTTCACTTTACTCCTTCGAAAAGATGTGGGATTTGGCTTAAATACTATGGAGGAGTTAAACTTTCCTAGAAGACTCCTCAAAAGATATGCATGAAGATGTCATCCAGAATGATAATACAAAACAAGATTTTAAAACTTTTTATAGACTTGATTGTTTTCTAGGAAATAAAAATGCCAGTTGTTCTCTTTCCATGACTCCCTAAATGCACAAGTGAGTCCTGGATAAGTGTGCTGAGAGTTCCATGAGACACGTTCTCAGACCGTGTCTGCCAGGCACGGCAATGCACTGAGGTTTTGGCTAACTGGAAGGCACCAAAAAGCCACTTTTGATTTCAATTTCTTTATTTGATAACTATACCCTGAAATATCAGACACCCAAATGTGGAAAAAATCAGCACAGAATAGGTCACCCATGAAATATTTTCTAGACAGTTGTTCATTTTTCTTCCTGTATTCACTTTTACACTGAGGTTCAACCCAAGTTTCCATACTTCAAAGTGAGTCTGTTATAGACAGCTTTACATAGTTTGTTTATGGATGAAACACATGAAAGACTTTCTATGGACTTATAAGATCATGGACATTTTCCATGAAGCTAATTTGCTAAACTCTCATCGGTATTTTTTAAGTATCAATAATTCTACTAATCAGTCATAAAAACAGTTTACCTGCACCTCAGTCAATGATCCCTTACAGAGGCACAACCTGTATTCAATTTTCTTTCTATTGAAAAGAGAGGGACCCAAGGACATGATATATGGGAGAGATAGACAATGAATGAAGTAAGTTAAATTCATGTACATTGTAGATTTGAAGAAATGAAAAAGACAGATTAAAACTGCTTTCTAAAGTCAGGCAAATGCACCTGTGCTCAGGAAATAATTACTGTAACTATCTCATAAAAACCGTGGAAGACAGAAGAAGAAACAGATGTCAAGACAACCTTTGTCTGATGGGAGAAGGGAGCAAGTGCAGACAGAAGAGAGTATACCCAAGAGAGCAACCATGCAGTAAAGGAGCTCAACTAGGAGACTGGATGATCGTGGAGTACTGAGGACAAATTTGAATGGTGTCTGTACTCTGTCAAGTATAGGTCAACAATTACCCACCAAGCTACAAGAATAAAATCAGACTCCTGTGTTCCAAAGACAAGTTATAAACTATTCTTTGATGAGGCTTTGGGATGCTTTAGCACTCAAAGGTTCTTGTTGCCAAGCCTCATGACCTGACATCCATTGATCCCTGGAGCCTATGTAGTGAAAGGAGAAAACTAAGTCTTCCATTTTTTTCTAGCCACCACATGAATGCCACGGTATCTATAGAAAAATGTGCACACATATAAACATATAAATGTCCATACACTTACATACAAACTGAGTGACACCCTCCACACAAGGATTCCTTCACTTAGAATTTTTTTGTTTGTTTTGTTTTTATACACTACTTTACAAAAGCAGAACCAAGTACTCAAAAAATAAATCAGTTTTACAATGCAGACAAACTGTCACATATTACCTACAACTTGTACAAATTTATTCCCACAGACTGACCTGCTATATGGCATGCGAAATGCCTATTATAAATCATGGTAAACACAAGAAACTTTTCTGTGCATGCCTTTTGTGGATAATCACTTGAAACTGAAAGCAGAAAGTCACTTTTAGTGTCCTGTGACAGAATCATGTCTCAGTGAAAGAATATGTAGTGTACCTTGAATAAACCATCTTCAGCACCCCTTTATTCCTGAGCTCTTAATTTACAGTAAACGATGTCTCTGAAAGCTGGTGTCTGACAAAATTTCAATAGCTTTTAGCTTCCTCTCTTTCTGGCAGATGCTCTTATACGAGAGCCTGCTGTGGATCCTGAGTCTCTACTTTCAGTTCCACAGATGAGTCATTTAACCTCCTTAGCCTTTAAAGGCAGGAGCAAATTATTCCCTGGACGATTCCACCCACTGAAACATCTATTGGTGTGATAGCGTCTACATAACGGGTTGAATGTCTCGCCAAAAAGCAATGGGCTGCAATTTTTTGACCCTGAAGCTGAAAAGGAAACATATGGAAGCAGAGGTGGGGGATAAACACAGATATCTGTGATTTGACAGAGGTGAGCATGGATGAAGAGACCTAGTATTTCACATGAATGAGGATGAGACAGAGGTCTATGGTTTAACAGAGATGGGGATGGAAGCAGCCGTCTGTGACTTCATAAGTGTGGGGATGAAAGCAGAGGCCTGTGACGTCACGGAGATGGGGGATTGCAGCAGAAGTGTGTGACTTCACAGAGATATGGGGCTGGGAGACAGAATGTGTGCCTTCACAGAGATGGGGGATTGCGTGCAGATGTTTGTGACTTCACTGAGGTGGTGATGACGGCAGTGTCTGTAATTTAAAGATGTAGAGGATGGATGTAAATGTCTATGTCTTTACAGATTTGGGGTATGAAGGACACCTCTGGGCTATTGAAGGGATCCCGCTGTTTTGTGATACCACATATTTGAAGGAAAGAGTATTTTGCCTCTCTTGAATGTATTTCTGATGATAGCTAATATTTTTAATTGACTCTGCAGTCACAGAGAAATCTAAAGAATGCCCATATGTTTTCCAAGACAGATAACAAGAGGAGGACAAAAACGCCAAAAGAATTAAACTTTTCTGTTTATTTGTGCGTGGTGCTAATGTCCACAAGGGTCAGGAAGGTATAAATGCCTGTTTCATTCTAGAGTTCTCTAACAAACCCAGTGAGTGCTCTGACAGCTCACTGTGTCTTTCTAGTCCTGTACCTTTCTCAGAATGCCTGCATCGCTTTTCTTTGCTTGCTGTTGCTTCGTCCTTCTAGTTAAAGCTCAGTGGCTCCATTTCTCTGTGTCATCTTCCCCACAAAAAGCGCACCAGTGCTGCGGTCTGGATCCTGACTTTCCCATCAAACCTTTGTTCTACAACTCCTGTCAAGTAGCCTCCTGCCCACCATTGTGAGCTTCTTAGCTTTCCAATAGCACATTTCTGGCCTATGCCTTGTGCACATCACCTGTGGTAGGGATGTCGTTCCCTCAGCAAGAGTGGTAAGATACTCCAGAACCAGGCTCTGGCACATCTCAAAATGCAGCCATCCCTCCTGACCAATTACCTTTGCGTAAATATCTCAATTTCTGTGTTTTAGTAACTGTTTCTCTAAAATAATATGACCATAGCACTGTTATCATACCAGCAATCTGATTACATGAGGTAATTTGTACAAGGGAAACATTAGCACGCACAAAGTAACCACAGGCTCAGCTGTCAGCCCTGTCTTTTATATAAGCCTTTTCATTTCCCCAAAGCTTATTTCATTTCTTTCAATCTTTCTTCCTGTTTTCTCTGCTGAAGGTGTATCTAACTCATTATTTTGATCTATTCTTTTTCTTACTGTTTTGAAATTAATTTATAATTAAATAAAAAAATCTTATTTTGCATACCAATCCCAGTTCCCTCTCCCTCCAATCCTCCCATCATCCCCATTACTCCCCCATCCCAATCCCCATCCACTCCTCAGGGGGATCATCATAGTCTGTCACATTATTTTGGGCAAGAACAAGGCCCTCCATCATGTGTCTAGGCTAAGAGAGTATCCCTCCATGCGTAATGGGCCCTCAAAGTCCATTCATGCACTAGGGATAAACACTGGTTCCACTGCAAGAGGCCCCATAGATTGTCCAGGCCTCCCAACTAACACCCACGTTCAGTGGTCCTGGTTCAGTGCTACATTGGTTCCCCAGCTGTCAAACTGGGTTTCCTGAGCTCCCATTTTCTGAAGTCAACTGTCTCTGAGGGGTTTTACCAGCATGGTCTTGACTACTTTGCTCATTACTCCTCCCTCACTACAACTCGATTCCAGGAGTTGTACTCAGTGCTTAGCTGTGAATCTCTGCTTCTGCTTCTATCAGCTACTGGATGAAGGTTCTAGCATGGTATTTAAGGTAGCAATCAATCTCATTATAGGGTATAATAATCGTATGTGTTTGAAATACTTATTTTAATATCTCTTATGTATGGAACTGTGATACAAATTTAAAGTAGATATTCCATTAATGTGAATCTCTAAAAACTAATAGATTCTTAGTATGCATGTGGTGAAGTGGTAAGGACCAGGGCTCTGTTTATGTAATTAAATTACCTACAAGATTAAAAATAATGACTTTCCTCTCTACCGGCAAATACTGTTCAAAGATTCCAAGGGACAGATGGCTTCATCTACTTGTATGTGATAGTTTTCCAACTGACTTTTTTCATAGACATATAAAACAATAATAGTTTGTTCAGTAGAAAGTTACAAATCACTTACAGTAGTCACTGCTTGGTCACACCACAAAGCATAGTTTTAATGTGTCATAGTGCTTGTTCCAACACTCTCTGGTAATTAAGATGTTTGAATTTTAAAAGTCTTACTCAAATGTCTTTAATTAAATATATTGATCAGATGACATAAGAATGGGACATTGAACATTTATTTTGAAATATGTGTACTGGAAAAAATGTTCAGTTATCACAATCAAGATTATCATGAAAGCTGGGCAATGGTAGCGCATATCTTTAATACCAGCACTTGGGAGACAGAGATAGGCTCCCTGTGAATTTGAGACCAGCCTTGTCTATATATCTATATCTACATATATATATATATAATTTGTATATTAAAGTACCATCATTTCATGAATAGATAGATATGCAATGCAAATTAGTGCAATTTACTTCAAAAACCCATGAAAGGCAGCAATTTTTATTTCTTAGAATTAGTATTGCTATAACTATTCCTGAAGGCAACCTTTGCATTGAACAAATTATGAACTAAAAGAAATAAGGTAATTGCATATTGGGTGATAATCTGAATGCTGTGCCATAACTCTAGACTTTGAGGCATTTGGAAAATATTGAAATTGATTTTTTAGTAACTTGACATTTGTCTTTAAAAGGCAAGTTGAAAATAGAGATAGATCCCACCTGTAAAATATGAGTCTGCATAATGAGATTTCCCAATGAAATGGCATCATACAAATAAAATTTTATGGTAGAGATGCTTCTTGTGAATACTTTCCAGATCTCCTCCTTTTCTCTTCACACTGTACCTCTCCTGCACTCCCTTCCTTTCTTCATCCCACACTTGAGCATATGGATACAGCCCCACCTCGTCAGAAGCAAGAATGGATGTGGTAGATTTTCTCTTGCTCCCATTAGCTAAGTGCATTGGCTCAGCAGCAGCAAACCCATAAGTGTCTGTTTCATCCTGTGTGTTCTTCTTAGCTTGGTATAATAATCTCATAGCAAGAGAAAATACATACATTCACCCTAGAGTATTTGCAAATCTGAACAGCAAGAGGTAGACTGGGAATTTTAGAAACTTAGTAACTGAACGCATCTTTCAGGAGCATGGCAGTGTCTTCCCCTTGCATTTCTGGAAGGGAATGACATCTTCACTGTGTTGGCTTGGCATCTTAAGGTTTCTTGTATTAGTCACATTTCCTCACCTCAGATCCTCATTACAAAAAAAAGTTTCATCACACTCACACAGCATTATTTAATTACTGCCTTATTAACGAATTTCCACAAAACCATGGCTTAAAGCAACTCAAGTTCATGGCCTGGCAGCTTTCCCAGTCTGGCTGGAGTCTCAGTAGTTTAAAATCTCCATGTCTCAGGGCACTGTTCTTTACTGCACACTCTGGCAGAGAACTCATTTCCTTCTGTTTCCAGATGCAAGTTGCCCCCAGGTCTTGACTCCTGGAGAGCTACCTCTATCTCAAAGCCCAATTCTTGGGTCTCTCAATCTTTTTTTCTCACTATTCTCTCAGGGTAGCCAGGAAAGTGTTTCATGGCTATGAACTGATAGGTGTAAGTTGAGAACATTATGCAAAAGAGGATTCTTTCAATTTTTGGTACTCACACATTTAATGCAACTTTGTTCATTAAAATACCCTATCTATAGCTTCTGGAAACTAGAACACAGTCATTGCTGGAACCCATCAGTCTGCTTGTCTCCCTGTCCTTAGGAATTTTCTATGTGGGTTCTTGGCAGATTTGTGAGTGGGATACACACTTGATGTCCCGCGCACATTGGCTCAAGAAGGTTGCCTTTCATCTCATCGGTGTTTTCTCCAGTGTGCTTTCTCGCATTCCCTCCTTTGCTTAATTCATTCAGAAGTCTCATTTATCCCTTCAAATAATCCAAATTCGTCCACCTTCCATAAAAAACACTTTCATTGTTTTCAATTTCACTTTATTTTTAACAAATGAATAACTTAAGTTCAACACAGACCACAACACTTAGGTCCTGACTACATAAATAGTGCATCTAATATTTAACTGAATATGAAAAATTAACAGACACTGGAGGCAATCTGAAGTAGGCAGCAAAGAATTTCATTGCGAAAACTAGCCAACTCATGAAAAAGTAAAGAGATATTTTGCTAGAAACTATGATTTTCTGGATGGTAACAGCTTTCTCCACATGGATATAAACACGACATTGCTAATATTGTTTGAATTAGGATATAATATTTCCTTAATATAGGACTCAGATTAAAGATTAAATGAAAATTTCTGCTATACTTATAGTGGTCAAAACTTTGTTTTTCCATATAAAAGTGCTTGCCACTGTTATTCAACAAAAATAGCATAAGACTGTTTGAAGCTTCCCTATCAAGAAATTTTATAATCTGTCTTTAATTTTCTCATGTATTGTACTTACCTCACATATTTTTTTCTCTAACTTCTCTCCCATGACTGTCACTCCAGGGAACACTACAACTGCTGATCATTGACTCACATTCCCCAGAATGGAACTTTCTAAGCTCAGTGCTTTTTTTCTTTTGTTTTTCAAGACAGGGTTACTCTGTATTGTTTTGGAGGTTGTCCTGGACTCATTCTATAGACCAGTCTAACCTGGAAATCACAGAGATCTCCTTGCCTTTGCCTCTGGATTTCTGGGATTAAAGGCATAAGCCACCAATGACAGGGTTTTTTTCTTCGTTTGTTTGTTTTAGCTCAGTGCTTTTGCTTGTCATATTTCCTTACATGCATGATATTGCTGAATTAACATTCTGAATTCTATTTGCCTTTTAGATTTACTTTTAGATCCAACTTGACAGTCAATTATTGCCTATGTCTTCCATCAGAGTATCTAAGTCTACTCTAGGTTAGCTAGTGCAATGGTTCTCTAGCATTATTTCCCATAGAACTGCTGCTGAGTCAGTACATGCAAATATTGCTAACTCCTCTTTCAACTTCAACTTCTTGAAGTGTGCAGTTAATACTCAGCATTAAGCTATTCACACTGAACTACATTGTGTTGAGATCATTATTCATTCTTCATAGAAAGCTAATAAATCAGTTAGAATTTCTACATGAAGTTCCTATTTTGATAGTCTATTGTTTTTAATCCTGTGCTGTGTCATTGCACAAAAATTGGTACTTGGCATATTTGAATGGAATATGTAATTAGTCAAGGATAAGATGGTATCTCTATGCTTGTCAGAGAGCTTTTTGCCATAATCAATGCTCAAGAAAAGACTAAACTGGTTAATAATATCAAAGACTTCATGTTTCTTATCAAAACTTCCAATGCTGAAAGTCATGGACTCACATTTTGCACCAGTGTCTGTCTGATGAACTGAGATAGGATAATTGATTAAATTTTTTATTTCATCCTTTATTTTGGTCTTTCTGTTGTTGAGTGTGTTCTTATACTGTCATCTTCACATCCCTTCTTCCAGTGGGTGTAGGTGGGGTCTCTCCTCCTCCTCTAGTCTCCCAGTGGCATAGGCGGGCCAAGACTTCAATGTTTACAGCTCTGGATGGTCTTACCTCTGCTGGTGTTCTCCTCACTCAAGAAGAGGGCATGGGGGGCCAAGACTCAAGTGGAGGGCAGAGTGTGTATGGGGGCCAAAAGTGGGGTATGGTCAGACTCAGAGTAGTCTGTCCTGCAGGGATGCATCCATTCTATGCACAGAGCAAGTCCAGAAAGATTCAAGGAGGAGGGGGTGTCGGAAATTGGGCTCTGAGCAGAGCTCACACTCACCTAGGATAATTGTTTTAAAGACCAAGTTATAGTCTGTGCACTCTCATGTTCCTAATACGCATAATCTCCAATACACAACCGATTCTATTTATTGTTCTTGAAGACCTGGGAGGCACCTCAGCATCTTTCCATTGCAGTGAATATTATTTTTCTGTACAAAGAAAAAGGGCCAATTGCATACTCGGGAAATGTCTTTACAGATATAACTGACATTTTTATCTCTGGAATGCTGGTTCATCCTTGTTCATGTGGCTTGCTCCCTAGATGAACACAAGATACCACGATCAGACCACTATAGCTACTCAATTCAATCATGAGAATCCTTGATATATAGTTGGATTGTCTGAATAACAGATAGGATCATTTTTAATTGAAAGTTGTTCATTTTTCACTAACCATAGAACTTCCCGATGTGGAGAAATGTATTTCAGGCAAATCTGGAATATGATTCCCTGTCATGCATAAAGCTAGCTTTTGACTTCTATTTCTTTAATGTGTTGCAAAGGCTTTTGAGATATGCAATGTAAGAAATGGAGACTACAGAGAGAAACTCTAGAACAGCACATAGAATTATCCTGTGGCTTCTTTACTTTTAAAGCACAAAGCATTCCTCCTCTTGTATCATAGTTGTTGTCAATAATGTCACCTACAAACTTTTTTGTTTATCAAGAGCTTGTGATTATTCCTGTCCCTTTTAACAAATCCATAAGTAATTAACTATGCATGATTTTAAAGGGACTCTTCTAACACACATTCTTCTAGGTCTTCTGCCCATGAATCTGGCAATGTTCAAGAATGGCTCTAAACTACTAAACTATTGAACCCTTTTGTATTGCACAAGGTACCCAGAATTGAACCCATAACCTCAAGACGTTCCACCTGGTAAACAAACTCTGTAATTTGTTCCCTACCCTAATCCTCCCGTACCTTCTTAGAGCCAAAGCATCCACACTATTACTATTGTATCACTTCATGAATTACTCACTTATTCTTTTCTGGCTATTGAGGGAGTTAATAGAGTTTTGATTATATATATAATATTTGAGTGTTTAAAACCTGTCATATTGCTTCAATAAACAAGAACATTAGACCTACAGTTTTTTCAGTTTTTTTCTAGTGTATAACACACACTATAATATTATAGAACGGATTACCTTTTTCATTAAAGGCTAAAAGTATGTACCAAATAATTTCTTTAGACTTTATAGTTCTGCTTTGATTTCTTAGCCCTAAGGCCATAAAAGTTCTTATAGGTGTTAGTATGTGTTATAAAATTGTTCTCCAAAGGCACCATAACAATTTCCTATTCCTAACATTGATTACAGTGTGTGCCTCTATAGTTCCCAAAGTCCTGTCGACTGCTAATCTTTAGCACTGTTGAATAGCACTTGCTAATTACCTTAATATATAATCATACCATATATAAAATGGTGTGTAAATATTTTATATTGTGAATGTTGAGTTGCTAAGGATATCTATTCAATGAAAAAGCCTGAGACAGTAGTATAAAAACCTATATGCAAATGTTTTAACTGCCTCCATGAGACACATGTATGGAATGCTTTAGTGACATCTATAAAGTCACCTATTTCCAATATTAGCAATATTGGCCAAATGAAATATGAGTCACGAAAGTGCTATTCTACTTTCAAATCTATCAGAGCTTTTTGTTGTGACTTTTTGATATAGGAAGAGAATTTTCTGAATATTGAAAAAACAAGAAGTATAAAAATAAATAATGAATAAAGTTGTAGTTGACAGTGAAAGTATAGAACCGTAAGTGAAGCTCCATGGTTTTAGGATGGCCATTCCAACCCTAAGGAATACGACTAAGATGTGGAGAGTATGGGAGTGGGTTAGCTTTCGGCTGGCTTCTTAAAAAGTGTAATGGTGTTTGTATTTGTAATTCATTAAGGGGATGTTTTTAGAAGAAATATATAACTTCACTTAGGTATATATGGTATGTAGAATGTTTCAGTTGTACACTGAGACAGCATTACGTAGGTAAGGACAAAGTTTTAATTCTTCAAAATTGATTCACATAATGTGATACGCTGAAAACAAAAAGTATAACAATTTCTGTGAAATTGGGGAAAAGTTTTCCATTTTCAGCAAACAACTCTATCAAGATTATTAGTTTTCTTCTTGTTTATTTAAAGATAATAATCAATGAGAATATTCTCCTTTTGTGTTATTTAATGTGTGTTTTTTATTATAGATGTGTGATCAATTTGTTAATTTTCTTAATGTCTTTCAATGATCATTTTGTTTTCTACTATGTTTTTGTAGTTGATATGGTACCACGGACAATTAAGTGGCTTAACATAATAAAATTGTATTTGCCGTACTGGCATAACTGGAGACTGGCATGTAGAAGAATGCAGATTGATCCATGTTTATCGCCATGCACAAAACTTAAGTCCAAATGGATCAAAGACCTCAACATAAATCCAGCCACACTGAACCTCTTAGAAGAGAAAGTGGGTGGTAACCTTGAACGAATTGGTACAGGAGACAGCTTCCTGAACATAACACCAGTAGCACAGACAGTGAGATCAACAATTAATAAATGGGACCTACTGAAACTGAGAAGCTTCTGTAAGGCAAAGGAAACAGTCAACAAGACAAAAAGGCAGCCCACAGAATTGGAAAAAATATTCACTATCCCACATCTGACAGAGGGTTGATCTCCAAAATTTACAAAGAATTCAAGAAGCAAGTCTCCAAAACATCAAAGGACCCAATTAAAAAGTGGGCTGCAGAACTAAATAGAGAGTTTTCAATAGAGGAGTATAAAATGGCTGAGAGGCACTTGGGAAAGTGCTCAACATCCTTAGCCATCCGGGAAATGCAAATCAAAACAACTCTGAGATACCATCTCACTCCTGTCAGAATGGCTAAAATCAAAAACACCAATGACAATTTATGCTGGAGAGGATGTGGTGAAAGGGGCACACTCCTCCATTGCTGGTGGGAGTGCCAACTGGTTCAGCCACTTTGGAAATCAGTATGGAGATTCCTCAGAAAAATGGGAATAAACCTACCACAAGACCCAGCAACTCCACTCTTAGGCATATATCCAAAAGATGCCCATTCATACAACAAAGATGTCTGTTCCACTATGTTCACAGCAGCTTTGTTTGTAATAGCCAGAACTTGGAAGCAACCTAGATGTCCCTCAACTGAAGAGTGGATAGAGACATTGTGGTACATCTACACAATGGAGTACTATTCAGCAGAAAAAAATAATGGAATCATGAGATTCACAGGCAAATGGATGACACTAGAAGAAACCATCCTGAGTGAGGTAACCCAGTCACAAAAAGAGAAGCATGGCATGTACTCTCTCATATATGGATTTTAGACATAGATCTGGGGAGTGCCAGCCTACAATCCTATGGCCAGAGAGTCTGGGAAACAGAAACTTCATTTAGTGGCTGATTGAAGAAGAGGCAGACTCCCTTGGTTAAGTACTGAGCTGAACTCAAGAAAGCCAGTAACAGAGAGGGAGGACTGACGATCAAAGGGATTAAGACTGGGCTGGTTTAACCTCCAGAAACAGCTGACCAGACAAAGGTTAACTCTTGAATCCCAGGCATCAGCCTGGGAATCCAGCATGGGACTGATCAAGACCCCCTGAATCTGGGTGTCAGTGAGGAGGCCTACGTAATCTATTGAGCCTTGGGCAGCAGATCAGTACCCATCCCAAGTATACACACGGAATTTGGACTCCCATAGAACAATGTGAGGTGCACTCTCACCCTGAACTCTTGGGGAAGAGTCTAGGCCCTGCCCTATATGAAATGACAGACTATGGACACCCCCATGGAGGGCCTCACCCTCCCTGGGGGAATGAGGGGATAACTGGGGGGGATCTGGGAGGGTACGGGAGGAGGGGAGGGAAAGGGAGAGGGACCTGGAACTGACTTGTGAAGCAATCTTTTTTCTTATCTAAATTTAAACTGGAAAATAAAATTTTAAAAAATTGTATTTGCCTATATACCTGAAAGTCAGAGATGTCTGAAGTTAATGTGCTATCTATCAGGCCAGTTTTCCTGGAGTTCAGAGTTCTGGAGTCAGTGTACATCTGGGGAGATATATCTCTGGTCATTTTGGGGGGAGATTCATTTTTCATTATTATTTTAATTTTAAATAGCTTGTTTTACATGTCAAATCCAGTTCTCTCTCCCTCCCCTCCTCCCGCACCCCGCAACATCTCCCCCATCCTCCCACCCTATTGCCAATTCCTTCCACATAGGGGATATCTAGAGTCTGTCATTTCATTCAGGACAGGGTCCAGGCACTCCCATAAGAGTCCAGGCTGAGAGAGCATCCCTCTTTGTGCTATGGACACACGATGTCTGTTAGTCTTCGAGGGATAAACACTGATCCACTGCTCAGGACCCCATAGGTTGCCCAGGCCTCCTCATTGACTCTCGCATTCAGGGGGTCTGGATCAGTCCCACACTGGCGTCCCAGCTGTCGGTCTGGGATTCAAGAGCTCTCCCCTGTTCACATCAGCTGTCTCTGCTGGTTTTGCGAGCCTATTCTTTGCCAATTTGCTCATCGCTCCTCTATCTCTGTCGATGGGTTCCTTGGATTCAGTTCAGTGTTTAACTGTGGGTGTTTGCCTCTTCTTCCATCAGTCACTGGATGAAGGCTCCAGGATGGTTATAGACATCAAGTTCATTATCAGGAATGCACATTCGGGGTGGTCTCTACACTATTGCTTAGCTTGCCAATTGGTGTCATCCCTTTAGATCACTAGAGGTCACTCTGGTGCCTGATCTTTCTTCTATCCTATGATTCCCTCTTCCCCCTATTCTACCCCCCCAGTCAACCTTCCTATTCCGCCATGACCTACTCTCTCTTCCTCTTCACCCCTCTCTATTTCCCAGCCCCCCTCACCCCCACCCCTCGCTGTGTTCCCCATCTGTTCAGAGGATCTTGCCTCATTTCTCTTCTCTTGGGTACCATGCATATCTTTTATGTTCTTTCCTGTTTCCCAGACTCTCTGTCATTGGGAGTGCAAACTGGCACTCTCCTGATCCATGTCTAAAATCCATATATGAGTGAATACATACCATGTTTGTCTTTTTGTGACTGGGTTACCTCACTCAGGATGGTTTCTTCCAGTGCTATCCATTTACCTGCGAATTTCAAGATTCCATTGTTTTTTTCTGCTGAGTAATACTCCATTGTGTAAATGTACCACATTTTCTCTATCCACTCTTCAGTTGAGGGGCATCTAGGTTGCTTCCAGGTTCTGGCTATTACAAATAATGCTGTTATGAACATAGTGGAGCAGATGCCCTTGTTGTATGTATTTGCCTCATTTGGACATATGCCTAAGAGTGGAATTGCTGGGTCTAGTGGTATATTAATTCGCATTTTCCTGAGGAATCTCCATACTGATTTCCAAAGAGGCTATATGAGTTGGCACTCCCACCAGCAGTGGAGGAGTATTCCCCTCTCTCCACATCCTCTCCAGCATAAATTGTCTTCGGTGTTTTTGATTTTAGCCATTCTGACAGGAGTAAGATGGTATCTCAATGTTGTTTTGATTTGCATTTCCCTGATGGCTTTCCCTGAACACTTTCTTAAGTATCTCTTGGCCATTTTAGCCTTCTCTATTGAGAATTCTGTTTAGTTCTGTACTCCACCTTTTAATTGGATCCTTTGGTGTTTTGGAGACTTGCTTCTTGAGATCTTTGTATATTTTGGAGATTAGCCCTCTGTCAGATGTGGGGTTAGTGAATATCTTTTCTCATTCTGTGGACTGCCTTTTTGTCTTGTTGACTGTGTCCTTTGCCTTACAGAAGCTTTTTAGTTTCATAAGGTCCCATTTGTTAATTGTCGATCTCAGTGTCTGTGTCACTGGTGTTATGTGAAAGAAGAGGTCTCCTATACCAACTCGTTGAAGAGTATCTCCCACTTTCTCTTATAAAAGTTTCAACGTGGCTGGATTTATGTTGAAATCTTTGATCCATTTGGACTTAAGTTTTGTACAAGGCGATAAACATGGATCTATCTGCAGTCTTCTGCATACCAGTACCCAGTTATGCCAGCACCATTTGTTGAAGATACTTTCTTTTTTCCATTGTATAGTTTTAGCTTCTTTGTCAAAAATCAAGTGTTCATAGGTGTGTGGGTTAAAATCAGGGTTTTCAATTCGGTTTCATTAGTAAACCTGCCTATGTTTCTACCAATACCAAGCTGTTTTCAGGACTATAGCTCAAACTAAATGGAGAGAAACTCAACGCAATTGCTCTAAAATCAAGAATAATACAAGGCTGTCCACTCTCTCCATATCTCTTCAATATTGTACTTGAAGTTCTAGCTACAGCAATAAGACAGCAAAAGGAGATCAAGGGGATACAAATAGGAAAAGAAGAAGTCATGCTTTCACTATTTGCAGATGATATGATAGTTTACATAAGTGACCCGAGAAACTCTACAAGGGAACTCCTAAAGATGATAAACACCTTCAGCAAAGTGGCAGGATACAAAGTAAACCAAAAAAATCAGGGGCCCTATTATATACAGACGATGAATGACTGAGAAAGAAATCAGGGAATCCTCACCCTTTACAATAGCCATAAACAGCATCAAATATCTGGGGATAATGTTAACCAAGGAAGTGAAAGACCTGTATATCAAGAACTTTGAGTCTTTAAAGAAAGAAATCAAAAAGGATACCAGAAAATGGAAAGATCTCCCATGCTCTTGGATTGGTAGGATCAACATAATAAAAATGGCAATCTTGCCAAAAGCAGTCTACAAATTCAATGCAATCCCTATCAAAATTCCATCACAATTCTTCAAGGACCTGGAAAGAACAATAATCAACTTTATATAGAAAAATAAAAGGCCCAGGATAGCCAAAACAACCTATACAATAAAGGAGATTCTTTCTAGCTTCTGTAATCACTAAGCATACAGAAGCTATCCTGTCTGCAGCTCCTTTTAAAGTGCAAAACACTTCTGTGTGAAATGGGTAGTATTTATTCCTGGCATACAAATGAACTTCGGCTGCCCATCCCACAATGAGAGATGCTCTCTCAGCCTGGACTCTTGGGGGAGGGCCTAGGCCCTGTCCTGGATGAAATGACAGACTCTGGAGATTCACCATGGAGGGCCTCACCCTACCTGGGTAAAGGAGTGGAGATTGGGTGGCGGGCTGGGAGCCCTGGTGTGGTGGGCAGGGGAGGAGGGGAGGGAGAGTGAGCTGGGATTGACATGTGAAGCAAGCTTGTTTCTAACTTAAATTTTTAAAAAGGAAGAGAAAAAAAGAGTTTGAAATGGTACATGTCTGATGGTGCTCTGTGTACATCTTTCTTAATTTAAGTTGCTATCATTTTTCCCTTCTCTAGTAACACCAGTCGTTGAATTTGGGCTCCTCCTATTTCCAGGAATGCTACACTTTTCGACGCTTTGTTCATTTAATGGTCAACATTCATTGTTCCTGGATTATGTACAATAGGAGTTTCTAGATGAGCATGCGTACATTGGGACGAGATTGTCTTCGCTGTTTAGTGAAATGCATTGGCTTATTTTTAGCCTTTAAGTAAACCTTGATTTCTATGAACAAATGTCCCTAGTCATGACATACTATTGTGGGTCTTCTTCTACCTCTGGCTCATTGGTCACCAGTGCATGAGGATGGAGGGAGGAGAAGTGGGGAACAGGATTCAGATGACTGCAAATATGGCAAAGATACCCCCTGGGAATGACTGCAGTGAGACAACTCAATTTTATTAAAGAATATTAGGAAATACATAAGATTGGCAAACCTAGGGACAAACCCTAATTTGCATTAGGTGTTACACTCTTATCGGGAAGTTGAGTTAGTGGCCACAGGGTCCTATGAAAATAGGTAGAGCACGTTACTTAATTACCATGTGGTCAGCAGGGGAAGAGTGATCTCAGGGAACTACCAAGGGTCATCCTTGAGATGAGTCAGGCATCTGGGCCTACACACATTCTCCAGATTTGGGTAGGTAGACAGCAGGAAGCCTTTCCAGGCAGGTAGTGCTTTATGTTGCCCAGCTTGGAGAAAGATGCCAGGCTATGTTAGCCTGCAATCTCTGATCAGGAGGCCTCCCAACATACAATTTATTTTAAATATAATGAGATTTCAGAAAAAGTGTTTGTATCTATGCTTATAAAGTATATTAGTTGATAGCCTTTTGTTAGAGTAGTATCTTTCTCTGACTTTGGCATCAAGATAAGGCTGATGTCATAATAAACCGAGTCAAGTCAGGATAGGTTCTGTAACCTGTGGTTTCTAAACTGGTGTAGGGACTGCACTGTTCCTTTCAATGTTTTGCATCAATATCTGTGTTTCCTTAAAAGCTTGAGCCAAGACGTGAGCTGAGTTCTACATCACTAGAGTTATGTTTACTACTTAGTCTTACCACTAAAACCCAAAGCTGCCTTTCCGTTCTCTATTTTCTACATTTTGGGGGTCTCTGTTGATGGTCCTGGTTTTCAGAACAGAAACGGAGAGCTAAGCATTACTTGTTACTTTGTACATTCATGTCATTGGCATTGCTGTTCTTGATGGGGGTTTTCCAGGCAATGAATTCACACCTTCATGGGCCACATGTCACTTGGCAGCTCAGGAGAGCTGTACTTGATTATCTGAAGCTCTTTCTCTGTGAAGCCTCCCACCATGCTACCAGGGTCACTCATTTGTCTCCTTCTCTAAGTAAAGATACTGTTCACAACCTGTTTGGTCCAAGGAGGACCTGCTAAATAATTTAAGAACAAAATCCAGTAATGAACTTGCTTTCATCTACCAGGCCACAGGGATGTACGCCTTGTTACATTGCCTAGGAAATAAATCATTTTAGAACATTAGTGTGGACTTCCTATTCAGGTAATGAACTTGGGCCAAAAAGTTGGCCCACTTGTAAGTAAAACAGAAGCACAAGTGGTGTTGTGGTGTCTAGAATCTGGCCATCTTGAACAGAGCCCACTAGCTTTCCTTCTGTTTCCAAAACACCTACTCTTTATTGTATTTATTTTACCTATCACACTATGTTATTTTCGGTACCAGTTTTTCTCACTGAATAATTTTCTGCTTGAGATGTTTTATTTGCTCTGACACTTAGCTCAGTGATTCACAGTGCAAATGAGAATAAAATAAATAAATGAACAAACAAATCATTCTCTGTTGCCAATAAGTAGGTACCAGCCATTAAGGAAAAAGCATAGAAAAAAAATAAACAAGCGTACAAAAAATCATCTGTATAAACACCAGAGAATGCCTCAGTATTTCCAAGGGTGTAGCTCAGACTAATAGGCACTAGTGTCCCTCAGCAGTAATGCAGGTAAATTCCATCTCAGTTGAAAAGTAAGCCCCACAAATCACACCAGAGTCAGCATTGAGTACCTGATGTCCTATAAGCCTGTACTTTAGAACACAGATCTAAATGATTTTGGTTGATGTGTCATCATTTTATCTCCTAGAGATCATCTAAGATAAGACATATTGAAAGGAGCAGGGTTATCTTTTACAGCATGTGGTTCTCACAACTGTGTCTATTCATATGTAGCTGGACAGGGAGTTCCAGGCAGCACCATAATTGACACAGAAAATAAATCCAAATAAAATGATTGAATAAGCAGTATTAGTTCCATTTTTTCCCTAAAATTATTGACTGATGGGATAGAAAAATAGATCCACCAGAATAAAATGGTTTGATGACATGGTTGGTTAGTTTTCCTCTTAACATGTCTAAAAATGGTAATTCATATATTCTAAATGTTAAAACCATTGGTAGACAAATATAAATTAGTATTATAGTTGTTGGGACTAAATGGATGAAACCTAATTGAACATGGTGACTCACACTCATCTTTATTCCCAGTACTCAGGAGACAGAGACAGGCTTGTAATTCCAATCCTGCTGTATGTAATGAGTCCCAGGCCATCTGGAGCTACATAATGGGAATAATGTGTATATGAAACCCTAATGGTAGAAATAAAAGGAAAGTTACACTAAAACAACAAATCAATGCCATAATTTAATAAAGATTAAAAGTAGACCAGACTTATGCTAAAACACATATTCATTGAAAAAATAAAGCATGATTTCATCTCTTTGACACTGTGTAACTACTACCTACTACAGATGTAGTCTTTGTTCTACCAAGACCTTATTGCCTAGAATTAAACACATGGTAAATATGTATAGATCCGGATTCATCGGGGCATAAAAGTGAATGGATGAAGCTGGTCTTTCATTGGTTATAACAGTTCCCATCAGGAGGAGTATATAGTTTGGGTTTTTTTTTGTTTTTTTAGGGATTTTTTTTCTATTAGCAACATGGCCATGATAACAGTGGTCTTGCTCTGTAATTTTATCTCATCCATTGCCAATCTTAAGATTCACACAAGTAAAGATAGAGACTCAGAAACAATCATGAATATCGCAAGAAACTCTAACAATGCCTGAGCCCTCTCACTCAAATAACCAGGATTGTGATCAGCTGCTGTTGTTAAGAGAGAGACTAGTTGTTAAGAGACTAGTTGTTAAGAGACTAGTTGTTAAGAGACTAGTTGTTAAGAGACTAGTTGTTAAGAGACTAGTTGTTAAGAGACTAGTTGTTAAGAGACTAGTTGCATCAAGGTCTCACTGATGCTGAGGTTGGGGTTTTGGTCATGCAGTATCCAGAGCTAATCACAATTCTGGACACGCCTATTGGTAATTCATGCCATGTATTAGTTTTGTTGTGTTCCCTTTCTTATTAGTGTGAAGAGAAACAAAGTACAATTAGGTAAGAAATACGACCATGCTTCTTTGGTTCTAGAGAATGCTATTAAAAGTAAGGTCAATAATAAGTTCCAAAACTGCCAAAAGACATCCTAGGACTGATCCACACTCTCAGCTAAGTGGCTGAATATTGCATCAACATACAAAAATCAATAGCTCTCCAATAACACAAAGATGGGTTAAATGTCATTAGAGAAACATTCCCATTTACAGTAGTCTTAAACAAACAGAAGAACTAAACAAACTTAATGAAGTAAATGAAAAGACTTCTACAATGAAAACTTAAATTCTCTGAAGGAAGAAATGGAGGAATATGAAGATTTAAAGAATTCACCGCGCTAATAGATTGGTAGAATTAAAACTGTGAAAATGGGTATCCTATCAAAAGAAACTTAAATGTTTAATGCAATCCAGGTACTTAGCCTTTAGAGAAGGTGAAATGAATACATTTCGAGATTTTATTTTACCCTCATCAGAATGACTAAGTTTAAGAAAATAAATGACAACAACTGCTGGCAAGGGAAACCAGAACCGTCATGTACTGTTTGTGGGACTCTATATTCTACTGCAAAGATACCTACACATCCATGTCCAGTTCTTCTCAATTAATACTATGTGGGAAATGGAGGTAGCCCAAATATCCATTAACTGTTGAATGAGTATAAAAACACTGTACATAGCAACAACAGAATTCTATTTAGCTATAGGGGAAAACAAAATGACAATTTTGCAGGTACATGTATTGAACTGGAAACAATAATCGAGTGAGGTAACTCAGACATGGAAGGTCAAGCACTGTATGTTCCTTTCTCTCATGTGAATCCAACTTTTACTTTGAAACTACAAGTTTTGACCACACACTGTTAAGAGTGCTTTGGAGTTAGCTAATAAGATACTCCCAAAGGCAGAATTATGTATTTAACGAGACAGCTCAAATCATTGTTCAGTAATCAAACAATGTGCTGGGAATGTGCTGGTTCCTAAGATCAAGCCAATTATGACTAGACTATTGAGTCAAATTTTTAAGTGATACATAGGCCAATTTCTCTCAGCGGTATAGCTCTGGGTAATGTTCATGGGGAAAATTAATGCAAAACCATAGTAATTTTACAAGTGTTTCTATTTTAATACTTTCCATAATTGCTTATTTTGAATGACCCAGAGAGGGGTGTAGTGGATTCTGTTAGCTGAATGTAGTACCAGGTTTTTGACTAGAGAAATTATTTTTATTCTATAAGAAATGTTGAAGAATCTGGAGTGATAGAGAAGAACTTTTCTCATATGTGTGAGACTCTAAGTTCAATCGACCATAACCTGCATTTAAAAAGTATTAGCCAGTCATGGAGGGAAAAGATTTTAAACTCAGCACTGGGTAGAAAGAGAAAGACAAATCACAGTGCCTCATTTGGGAGAGCATTCTAGTCAATGTAGTGAACTTCCATCTATTTAGATACCATAACCAAAATTCTGTTTGCTTTTGCAGTTCCTGAAGAACAGCAACTGAGATTGGTCTCCTGCCCCTGGTTAAGCATGCACACAGTGCACCTATGGTCACAGCAACACACACTTACACTCATAAAGTAGATGAGAATTAATTTTGTCATTGACTTAACCTTGTCTCCAAAAGTACAAATTCTTCCTATACTCATTCCCTAGATCTTCAATATGTGAGTTATAACTAATGTAGCCATTGCAGGGTGACAGTAGACCTCCTGCAGCTCAGCAGGATCTGCATCAGCATACCTGTGTGGCATGTGAGAGTCATTTTGCATGCCAAAATGGTGAACATGTGATACCTATTTTTACACTTAAATAAAAATGTAGATGTTACTGTGAAGGTGTTTCTTGATGTAATTAACATCTATAATCAATTAGCTTTATTAGGTAGGAATTAGGTTGTCTGAGTGGCTGCAACCACTATAGGCAGTGGGGGGGGGGCATCTCAAGAACAGAGAGAGGATGCCTTGAAAATGAAGTAGTTATGCCTGTGGAGAATGGCTTCCTTTATGGACACAGGAGCTCCAATCACCTGTCCTGAGTATCTTTCCCATAGACATTTGACTTTCCTAGATAGCTCAAATTGTACAAGTCAAATTGTTGCAAAACATCTTTACTCATGTGTTTTATGGTCCTGCCAACTCTCGTCAATCTTGGTCTGATATACCGTACTTCTCTTCCCATAAGCAACAGAAGCTTTACCAAGATGCATACACAGTCCTTCCCCACCAAATTGGGTAGATTTAGACCACATGTTTTTTTTTTTTCTCATGGTAACTACTACTAAATGTAAAGATATTTCTATTTATTGACAGAATTACTCTCGGAGTGGAGGAGAACAGAAAAAAATAAATTCAAGTAAAGAGATCCACAAACGTAAGTGCTTCTCCTTCACACTCAAAAGTGTAAAATTATTCAAGTCTATTAATCTGTAAACAGTATTAGATAGCTATCCACAATATCTCTCAGCGTGATGATAATATTTTGGATGAGGTTAACAGATTCTTGGACCTTCAGCTACATCAGCATTAAAAAAAATCTGAACAAAGTGAAGTCACTGTGTTCTAGCCTGTTCTGGGATTTAAGCTTAATGACATCCTCTGTAAACTCATTGAAATTAAACCCTTTCTTCTACCCATCCTATAGTCTTCCCTCTACATTGTAGACTGCGTCCTTATCCAGAGATTAAACAACACTTCAAAATGCTGAAGCCCACAGCATCATATATACATTGCTACCATTTCCAGTTTTAAATAATGTATCTTCTTATCCCTACAAGACTGAATGGATATAAATATCATAGTCAATGGGATGTGTGCAAGCCTCGAGTTAGTGTCTATAACAAAGTGAGCTTTGAGTGAACTTCTTAATCTTAGTTAAATTGCTACAGTTGTATTCTCATTTTGTTGCTTTGTGAGTCATTTATTGAAAAACTGGTGACAAATTAATGAATCTTTTCATTCTGGGATAGTTTCCGTGAAATTCTTAAAAGGTTCAGAATCTAATTGGCATGCTCAGCTCAGTGGGAGTGCTTGCTCTCTATGCATCACTGAATGACAGTCTCTAAATCTGACCTAGTGTTCAAATTGGAAGACAGCCTGCATAGTCCAATGTTTTCCCATTCTGGATTGTAAGCAACGTCACTCAGAACTGATATGATGGTGACACGGATATGAAATTGAGGGTGAATGTGACATTGAAAGTTACACTAAAAAGAGGCATGTCAAAGCCACACCAGGTTTCTAACACCATCAGTATCCAGGCTTCCCAACATTATTCCTGATCCTTTAGGTGCTAGTTACCACACACAACATTGTATGAATGACGGGGATGCAGCCAACCTGTTCATATCCATTAAGGAAACCTCCCCCTGTCAGAACTGGGCACTGTGTTAATCTTAGTTCCATTTACTTCTTGGTTTGAAACTGAATTCCTGTTTTGTCTCGGATATTTCCATCTCACATCATAGGTGGTAAACGCAAAACTTTTACAGTCATTTATTATACATGAGGTCTAATCACCATTTCAAGACAAATGTAGATTCCATGGATCTCCCCTTTATACACCTGTTACAATAACAATTCCATTCTTCAGTAAATAATATATAGACCATGTGAAATCAACTGTCAGGGTTGTGCTATTTTAATGGTTAAGATGGGGGCAGGTGAAGAGGGAAAGCAGAGGGAGCAGAGATTGACTTATGAAGCAGGCTTTTCTCTAATTTAAATAAAAAGTTAAAATAAAAAAGAATCATCTCTCTAAGAACCTAAGAGATATGCATGGTACCCCAGAGAAGAAGAACGAGGCAAGATCCTCTGAACAGATGGGGAACATGGCAAGGGGTGGGGGAGAGTGAGAGCTGGGAAGAAAAGAGGGGGAGAAGAGGAAGAGAGAGTAGGTCATGGTGGAACAGGAAGGTTGAGTGGGGGGTACAATAGAGGGAAGAGGGAATCGTAGGATAGAAGACAGATCAGGCACCAGTGTGACCTCTAGTGATCTAAAGGGATGACACCAACTGGCAAGCTAAGCAATAGTGGAGAGACCACCTGGGATGTCCATTCCTGATAATGAACTTGATGTCCATAACCATCCTGGAGCCTTCATCCAGTGACTGAAGGAAGCAGAGGCAAACACCCACAGTTAAACACTGAACTGAACCCAAGGAACTCAGTGACAGAGAGAGAGGAGCGATGAGCAAATTGGCAAAGAATGGGATGGCAAAACCAGCAGAGACAGCTGATCTGAACAGGGGAGAGCTCTTGGACCCCAGACCAACAGCTGGGAGCCCAGCATGGGACTGACCCAGACCCCCGAATGTGAGAGTCAGTGAAGAGGCCTTGGCAACCTATGGGGCCCTGGGAAGTGGATCAGTGTTTATCCCTGGCATACAAACAGACATTGTGTGTCTGTAACACAAAGAGGGATGCTCTCTCAGCCTGGACTCTTAGGGAAGTGCCTGGACCCTGTCCTGAGTGAAATGATAGACTCTAGATATCCCCTATGTGGAAGGAAATGACAATAGGGTAGGAGGCTGGGGGGGATGTGGGAGTGTGGGAAGAGGTGAGGGAGAGGGAACTGGGATTGATATGTAAAACAAGCTATTTAAAATTAAAATAATAAAAATAAAAATAAAGAATCATCTCTCTTCTAAACTAATTTATTCTGGTTCATGTGTTTGCATCTACCTGTATGGGTGTGTGCCATGTGTATCTAGGTGATCATAGATGACAGAAGATGGCATTGGATTCCCTGGAACTAGTGGTTATGAGCTGCTTTATATAGGTACTGAGCCTTAAACTTGGATCCTCTGGATGAACAACCAGTAGAAGTATAATAAATCATGGGTTAGACTCCAAGTTTAAATAACTACATATTTTGTCCTATAGGAAACCCATACAGAATGCAAACTCTATGAAAGCAGGGCCCATATCCTCCTTAACGAGAAATGTGAATGAATGATCTTTCATGTTGATGAAACTGTCATTCCTAAAAATTAAAGTGATAATTAAGATGGAAGAAAACTGTATGCACCGAGTTTTGAAGTGAAGGAATATGGTGTAGATGATAGCATTTTGTTTTCACCTTTTTATGGTTATGTGGGTCCATAGGAATCACTTTCAATGGGAAGTGGCAATTTATGTAAATAGTTCAGGAAAATAAATAATTTCATATCCTACATTTTTCTACTTGCATTTATGCACTCATTCTTCAAGGATAAGGTCAAGCATCATCTCTTTTTCTCTGTTCCCAGGGTGTTCAGCAGATAGCTCCTGAGCTGAAAATGATGGTTATAACCTGTTTACTTTGTTTTGGTTTGAACTTGTTTTTTTTTTTGTTTGCATTTATCCCATTGTAAATACATATGCACATTTGGAGAAAAGCCTTCTCTGGATATAGCCATGTTCAGCAACAGCATACTTTTGCTCTATTATCTTATCCACACTTATTAATCATCTCCCACAGTGCTGAAGTAAAATACAGTGGCATTCCCTTATCCTATAGGCTGTGGGTAGGCTTTTGTCAGGAGGCACTGGGAGCAATGTAAGACTCAATGGCTAGCTCTGAAGGATGAGCGATGGCATGCTGGGAGAATATACCTCCACCGCCCAAAGCAACACAGCATGTGTACTTCCATGACCCCCTTCCCACTGTGACCCAACTTGTGAAGTGTCCCCATTTACTGAGCTCAGGTAGTGGATGAATAAAACCTGTGATGGAGAAGGTCATAGCCTACAACCCAGACTACAAGAGCCAGAATCCCCCACAGTGAATAACAGTCTCACTTCCTATCACATGCAGCTGGCCTCCAGGTTCTCCTTATGGGAGGAGGACTCTACGGTTGCCAATCAGAAATGGATTGGTCTTGAGTCATGGGCTCCTACAGGTCAGCGCTAAAAGAAGAGACCAAGAGGCTCCTCTGGAGAGGGTAGAACCTATTTACTTCTTTGTTTACAACTCATGATTGCACTTAAAATATAGCTAGGATGTTTCTTGTAATTTATTGTGGATTTTCTGTATAAAAATGATGAAAATGACAATATTGTCATTTTACTTTATGCTTTTGCTATTCTAAAGATATATTTGTTGTTTTGTTAGTTGGTTCATTTTTCAAGACAAGGCTGTTCTGTGTAGCTCTGACTCTCCTGGAGTTTACTCTGTAATCCAGGCTGACCTGGAACTCACAGAGATCCACCTGTCTCTGCCTCCTGAGTGCTTACATTGAAGGTGTGCACCTCCACTGTCTGGCTGTTGTATAACTATTTTATATACTTGTGATGGTTTAGAATTTTGTTAATATATGGTACATGCCAACATAGAAAACACAAACAAATGAGAGTAGGAAAAGGTCTATAGACTCCTTATCAAACTCAAAGCAAGTTTATTAAGACATCCATATCAAGATTAATGAGCATGAAAATGCCTTTTCTCTACAGCATTGTTTTATGAAAAAGGCAATAGCTTCTTATTTCCTGCATAGCTTGTGGAATTATCAGGACGAAAATGTGCATGGTACCAAAACTTACCTTGAAGGAAAAGCATTTCCTCGCTGTCAAACAATGACAACTCTTCACTGTGAGAACATTTAGGACAAAGACAGCACTAATGAATCCCTAGCACTGTGTCACTGGTTAGTATTAGAATTGTGCTATTCAAGTTTGACAAAAATTGGTGCTCTTTTGCTAGCAAAAACTCCCTTCATGATAAGAGAATAATTTTGGAGGGAGATGTAATCTGACCTGAGATGGGTGATGAGACTATATTTAATAATTATTTTGATAGTAAGAATATTGAACTTGTTAGTTTTACTATTAGTTAATTAATAAGATGGACTAAGTAGAGCTTCCCATTCCGGCGGGAGCCAAGCACCCCAGATCCCAGGTCTTCTTTCCCACCAAGGAGACCAGGAAACAAGGCCCTGCATCCCAGCATGCCTTCCAGTGCTTGGGGACTCCCACAGAGCCTCCATTACCAGCAGGAGTCATGAAACCCAGATCCCAGGGTTTGTCTTCCACCAAAGGGACAAGGGTACAAGGTGGCAGACTAAGCACCCCAGATTCCTAGTCTTCTTCTCCACCCACATGACCAGAACTAGGATAAGGAAGAGAAGAACTACCAGAATATTGGAATTGATTGTACCCACTGAAAGGGAATTCTGGTACCCTAACAACCAGACCAGTAAGGGGCTCTTTCTGCACCCAATAGAAGAAGAGATGGGAAAGAGACAATACAAAAACACACTCAGCAACAGAAAAACAAATATGACAATGCCAGATTCTAGAGAATCAAAACCAGCAAGACTCCAACATTCCAATGCTAATGAAGCAGAAGAGAATGACCTTAAAAACAACTTCATGAAAATGGAGTACTATTCAGCAGAAAAAAAACAATAGAATCCTGAAATCGAAATCTGTAGGCAAATGAATGGCACTAGAAGAAACCATCCTGAGTGAAGTAACCCAGTCACAAAAAGGCAAACATGGCATGTACTCTCTCATATATGAATTTTAGACATAGATCTGGTGAGTGCCAGCCTAGAATCCCATGGCCAGAGAGTCTGGCAAACAGAAACGTCATTCAGTGGCTGGTGGCAGCAGAGGCAGACTCCCGTGGCTAAGCACTGAGCTGAACTCAAGAAATCCAGTGACAGAGAGGGAGGACTGATGACCAAAGGGGTTATGATTGGGCTGGTTTAACCCCCAGAAACAGCTGACCTGACAAAGGTTAGCTCTTGAATCCCAGGCTGATGCCTGGGAATCCAGCATGGGACTGATCAAGAACCCCTGAATATGGGTATCAGTGAGGAGGCCTAGGTAATCTATTGATCTTTGGGTAGTAGATCGGTATTTTTCCCTGGTATACAAATGGACTTTTGACTCTCATCAAACAAGGAGAGTTACAGTCTCACCCTGAACTCTTGGGGAAGGTTCTAGGTCCTGCCCTGGATGAAATGACATACTATGAACACCCCCATGGGGGACCTCAACCTCCATGGGGAAATGAGGGGACATTGGGGAGGTTGGTGGGAGGGCACAGGAGGAGGGGAGGGAAAGGGAGAGTGACCTGGAATTGACATGTGAAGCATCTTTGTTTCTAGTTTAAATTTAAAAATAAAAAAATAAAATACAAAAAAAGAAACAACTTTCAAAACTCAAAAAACAGATGACCCAAGAAACTCTGTCGTATTAATTTTAATTGAACCTAGAGTGAGGAGACTGGACTTGATGTCCCTTTGAAGATACCATGTTCAATGGTTTATTCACTGGTTTTGAAAACTAAGCACAGAGACTCACAAGGATGTGCTTTTAATGCCTGGGTGAATCTATGAGTCACTATTGTATGATTTACAAGACTTAGGCCCTTAGTTTTGCATGAATGGCAAAGTAAATGAATATTCAGTGTCCTCACTCTTTCAAATATGGGTGCAGAATGACTCCATATGTGACCAATTCAGTTGTATTGTCTATTTCAGATGTACTAACAGCAATGCTAACAGAACATGAAGACCATGGTTCCAGGCCATAATACCCAATGTCAGTATAGTTCTCCATACTCTCCCAAATATCTACTATTGTGAAACCACAAGGTTTGTTGTTAATGTAGAGGCAATAGATGGCACAAAACTCAATTCAAGGCTGTTAGAATATACAGTATATTCCACCATTTCATTATGCATTCAGCCTAATGGTCTAAAACAGTGAACATTTTGGAGAAAGCAATTGCAGAGGGAATATATGAAATTTGTAAAAACACATAATAAGACAGTGAATAATATATGTTACCCTCAATCTACTTTGTCTTTTATCTACATCATTGTAAAACAACCTAGCAGGATACCCACAGCCACTTGTTGAATGCAAGTCCACTTAAGTACATACTTCTTCTGACACCTACTCTATTGAGACAGATCCTGTTTGGTCAGACACGGGCTGTCATCTTTCATGATTTTCTCAGATAATCACATTTTTCAGAAAATGCTGAGTTGAAAAATTTATAGAGAATAGTGAAAACCTGACTAACAAGTCACACTTTCTTCAGGAAGTCCCATCATTCATATTTCAACATTTTAGGGAAGGTTCTAGGATTCATCCTCAAGAAAATCTTGGCTAAATGGAAACTAGCTGCCTTTGAGTTTTACCTCAGAAAAACCTTTGACCATGAAAATGATTTCCAGAAAGTAGCTCAAAGAATGGAAATTCAGTCAGAATAAGGGCATAGCTTCATATGTAACTTTCAAATACTTGGAAGTACATATATATATATATATATATATATATACATATATGTACATGTATATATATATGTATCTTTATAAATTATAGATTGACATATAGATTGATAGGCATATACATACATACATACATACATACATACATACATACATATGTGGATACATAAATACATAGATAACTTCCCCTTTGGAACTACAAATATTCATGACTGCCCTTTTGGTATCGTTTAGTCTATAAAACCACAGAATTATGACATGACAAAAAAAGTAATTACAAAATTAAAATTTGTTAATTATTTTCTTTCCCACTAGTAGTTGAATGCAGGGTTATAATGAGTTCACTAGATCCAAGATAAATGATAAATGGGTGCTTTATTGGGTAACAACTTACACAGATGAAAATAAAGAGTCACTGCAGCCTTTCTCTGCATTTCTGATACAATTCACTACAAAGAGAGCAAGTGAGCAAGAGACTGTCCCAAGGTTCCCTGCCTTCTGACTCCCTCCATTCCTGAAGCCATGTCCAAAGGGGTGTGGCCATTAACAGAAATCCAGTGGCAAGGCTAGCTGCTGCTTACAATTCCCCTTTTAGTCTAAAGAAAAAGATTTTAATCCTGATGCAAAAACTGTGTACAATGTTAGCAAATTTCAAGTATTTTACAGGAAAAGTAATTGTAAACATATACAAATTAGCAAGAGCAACACTGAGTAACAGACATATACTACATGTCCAGTATCAGGGAAAGACTTAACAGAGATTACTCTGATAGTTGTCCTAATCTGCAAAGTCTAAAACTTGTCTATCTTACATAGGATTGGATATAGCTGCAACTGTCTAGTCTTCAATCTCATCAGAAACCTGGGAAGGCAAATAAAATTACTAGGGTACACAGGAAGTGCAAGAGTGAGACTTCCTAAAGTTGCAAGCAAAGACAGAAACAGCAGGCTACCAGGACAGTCACCCAAGATCTCACAGCAACGTCAGGGTGACCATCTTTGGCTATGTTAAATTTAAAGCCCTTCTTTTTATTTAAAAAGAAAAGAGATGATGGGAATGTCCTTCTGTACATATGCTTCTCTTATTGGTTGATGAATAAAACACTGTTTGTCCAATAGTCAGTAGAGGCAGAAAGATCGGCAGGACTAGAAGACCAGGAGAATTCTGGGAAAGGTAGGCAGATGAGACCCCATGAACGATATAGGAGGGAAGGACATACCGCACGTTCTTCAGTATATAAAACTACGTGGAAATATTTAGTTTAATAGAAATGGGTTAATAATTAAGACAGAGCTAGTCAATAAGAAGCCCTAGCATCAACCAACAGCTTAATAACTAATATAGCTTCCGTGTGTTTATTTGGGGTTGAGAAGGGAGGCAGTATCTGGCAGAACAAGAATCTCCCGGAACAGGTAGCATTATTTTCAGAGAGTACCGCAAAATTATTTGAGCTCTAAAAGAATAATCAACTAGTGGATATGTAACAGCTTAGCCATCATGAAAAGTCAGTAGAAAATGCTTTGCACCTAACTAACACCGCAAATCATTCTATCATATGAAGTTTCTGAAATTCAGTGGCACAAGTGTTACAGATTGGAATATCTTGGTTCATTTCTAGATCTAAGTTCTCTTTGTCATTTAAGAAGGACACATTCTTGTGGAGTGAATGTGAAATTCCCCTACATACTGACTTGTTTGAACACTTAGTTCATTTGGGAAGATTCAGTAACCACTGGGAGGTGGAGCCTTGTTGAAGGACATCACTGTGTTGTGCTTTGTGGTTTTATAGCCTGCCACTTCTTATGTCTCTCAACTCCTGTGTGTAGATGACATGTGATCAATGTGTTTCCTGGTTGCTAGGTTTGCTTAGAGCTCCAGCAACCAGGCTTTCCCCACCAGAAAGGACTACACCCCTTTTGATATTATTAGCCTGAGTAGACTGTTTCTTCCATATGATGCTTTTTTTTAGGTTATTTTTATTACAGCAACATAAATGTATCTAATAAAGACAATAAACCCTAAGACAGATGTTTCAGTGTGCAAACTGTTAACCAATGTTTCATGCCGTTTCTACGGGTCTGGGGTCCAAGATCTCCCCCTTGTTCATGTCAGCTGTTTCTCTGGGTTTCACCAGCCCAGTCTTTACCCCTTTGCTCATCAATCCTCCCTCTCTGTCACTGGGTTCCAGGAATTCAATTCAGTGTTTAGCTGTGGGAATGTGTTTTAGAAGACACTAGACAAAACTTCCAGATGTCAAAGGATGACGAAATCAGGCATGAAAAGTTTCAAACAATGAGTGCAACATAAATGTTCTTGTCATTCTGAATCTGGGTGTGTTTGTCTCCAGGAAATCCTGTGCACATTCCCATCTCTGGCTTATATAATGATATTGTACTGATATGTGCACTTCCCCTTGTGTCATCAGTCACATGTAGCTCTCTTACACTGCATTCTCTCTCTGCTCTAACTGAGTGAAAAAATCAATGCTTCAAATAAGCTGAATCCACAGCTAGTTGAATCTGAGGTTGCCAAACCAGAGGATGCACAACCCTAAATGCTCTCCACACAGTAGCCACATGTTTTCCCACAGTGCTTGGATTATTTTTTTCAGCTTGCTTAGTTTGTGTTTTTCTGTGCATATTTAGATGTTTGCATTCTAACTTAGCATATCCATTACAGAAGTCCCTGCACAGTGAGTAACTTAGACATAGTTACAGGTATTCAGATAAAACACCGAATGATCAGAGACTTGCTGGAAGTCACATGCTGCTGAGAATGAGAGAATCAGTTTTCTTCCAGGACTGGCTGTCTCCTTACTAAGTTATCCAGTCCCACCTGGTCTTCTTTAAACTCACCAACAAGGACAAAACACTAAGTGAACTCAGTAGATTGTATATACATGCATGCATAAATATGTGGAACCTGAGTATATTGTATAAATATGCATACATGAATACATGAGTGTGTATTGTAAGAGAGACAAAGAAGGAGTCATGAATTTGTTTTTTTTTCTTTTTGTTTTTTTTTTTACGAGACATGGTTTCTCTGTATTGTTTTGGAGACTGTCGGTCCAGCCCAGCCTCGAACTCACAGAGATCTGCCTGCCTTTGCCTCCTGAGTGCTGGGATTAAAGGTGTGTGCCACCACTGCCCAGCTGGAGTCATGAATTTGTAAGGGAGAGGCATAAGGGAGGAATTGGTGGCAAGCGACAGATGGGATGGATTGAGTTGCTGTGTTCATCTATGAAGTGCTCAAAAAGAGAGAAATGACAGAAAATAAAAGCATATGTTAATCCATTTACCATCAAATAACTATGCGGAAAATAATAAATTATGAGATATGCAATGAAGATCAATGTCGATTCAAACTCTCACATTGAGAGGAGATATATTTTACAAATGAAAGAAAAATAAGAATTTTTCAAAAAGACAAAATTAGTAAGAGTGAAAGTTCAAGGTGTCCAGACACATCCTGGAAATTCTAGCAATTTATAGAAGCAGGAGGATCAGAGTTCAGGGTCAGAATCAGTCAAGAATTTTGAGGCGATCTAGGACTTGGGCTACATATGATGCTGTTTCAAAAGATAAATCAATTAATTGGTTGATTACTGAAATATAAGTAAAAATCATGGATTCTCAGAATGCACAGTATAAGAAAGCTTCCAGCAAAAGGATTTATGACATGAGGTGTGGGGATCACAGACCCTGGCCAGAAACCCACCCCTCCATCAGCCTGGGAGCAGGCAGCTGCGAGATAGTGTTTACTGACAACATGTTTACTGAAAACAACTCAGTGCCATAAAGCTCTTGATAGGGCTCCGATAAGGGCTCGCTCACTGAAACACCATGACTTTCACACCCCCTACAGCTAGCTGTTTCTTCCTGCTCCCTGCTGTTTCTCCCTGATTCTGGTGCCGGAGATTTAACCACCAGCCAGGGGGGTGAGAAGTCTGTGAGAGCTGTGAGAGGTGTGTGAGAGCTCGGTTGGAGAATTGTGTGTGTATGGATGGCAGAAGTCTTTAAAAAGGGAAGCCTTTTTTCTTGGGGAATTCTCCTAAGCCGACTTGGGGAGCATAAAGTTTTCTTAATGCAACCGACCGGTCTCTGTGTCATCTATCCCGACCACCTCGCTACATTCTCGGATGCAGGCTGCTCAGCAGGTGCGACAATGAGGCAATAAAGTACCCACAACAGTGTGCACAGGTGTCTGACTATAAAGCTGTCCCTTAAAGTTTTTTTTTGGTTTTACAGTCTAAAATGAAGCTGTATTCAGTAAAGTGAGCCTTCAGATTACTTTTTGATTATTTTCTAGCCAAGTTCTATGGGAATAAGAAACACATGACTCTGGTGAGCCAGTGAGATGTACATTCAGCGTCTAAGGTTGAGGTACCGCAGGATACTTTGATTTGTGTGGGGAGAGTGGGTGTCAGTCTTGTATTCTGGTTGGACAAAGAGGAGAACAATTCAGTTTGTAGAAGGCACTAGGATGACTCCTGGATTCTGGGTAGGACAGTGACCCCAAGCTCTCAGTGTGCCAGGTATCCACAGGAGCAGCTAGCCTTTATCCCACAGTCTTTACAGTGTAGTCTGGATATTCTGCTCTGTGTTCTAGACAGAAGCATGTCCCAAAATGTCAATGTCTGTGTATCTATGACCTATTTTTCTGTGTTCCACTTAGACACATTGTTGCATGCTGTAAACATTCTTAGCAAATATGAGTAAGGTTAGGTTAAGCTCTTATAATTGATAGAAAAGGAAAGTAGAAACATCTTCAATTTGGAGTTCCTTTCATTTTAAAGTATATGTTAGTACATAATGCTATTGTAATTTGGGCAGAACACATGTAATATATTTCTACACTTTCAATGATTCTAAAAATGATGATTAACTCCCAGGACCAAGTGAATAATGACAAGACTAAAAATGTAAAAGAGGCTAACTCTGATGTATATTATTAGAAGTTTTCACACTTACATAAAGGTAAATATGGTTTTCTTACCAGAGATTATTGCAAATTGAATTAGCAATATAGCTAAAACTGGTAGAATTAATAAACATTTGTGGAAATAGGTGAAACTACACTTGATTGTTTATAAGAATTCACAGTAGCACTTTTATATTATAAGAAGGGTTAACCAAGGTTGCTTGGATAGAGAGGGTCATCTTGGAAACATAAAATTGCAATACACCATGATTAACATAAGAACACAATACAATTAAGAAATGCTAAACTGGATGGCTTATATACATACTTAGTGAAAGAAGTTTCACAGATACATTAAAAAGCATGTTGAAAAGATACTGAAAATATTAATCATCTAGTTAATGAAATTCAAGCCACAACAATGTATTTCTGCACCATTACTACAATGGATAAAGCTGAAGACAGTCATCACATCTTACATGGCATGGAAAGGTGACAATTCTGAAGCTTCTCAGGACATGTTAAGTCAAAGAAACACTTTGAAAAACAATTAACTGGATCCATCAAAGTCAATGTTCCATCGTATGGCAGAGACAATGGACTTCCAGTTAAAATAAGTAAGTGAAATATAGAGAACATGTTTATGAATGCATAAAATATGCTTTTAACATCATTGTTGTGTGAAACTGTCAAAAGAAACTAATTGTGAATTATAGAGAAAGTTGATGGACAAATTGTATGACCATCATATGTTGCACCATTAAGAACTGTCACAATGAAAACAGTGGTATTGAATGCATATCCCAGACACACCTATTCACATGTACACAAATATATAACAACACCGGTAATTTAAAATTAATTTTTTGAAAAAATATGTTGGTCTCATAATAAGAATAAAAGGATAATTTTATTTATGCAAAAATATTACTGTAAATCTTCTTTGTAGAGACAGAATGAAGGTAGGTGTTGCTCCAGCATGCCATGGGAAAGAAGGAAACAGGAAAATATTTAGAGTTCTGTTCAGATTCTTACTCTCAAGTATGCAATGCATTTATGCACAGGTACACATTTCAAACATAATTATTTCTAAATTGTATAAAACTTGTTATATGTCAAATTTTAATATAATACGTACCAATGTTTTCAAAACTCTGGCACTGACTTTAAATAGAACTACTACTCAGTGACATGGACTATAGGCAATAATATACAAAGCACACCTAATAGCTACCATTATTTTAGTAAAAGATAGAAGTCCCAAGAGCTGCACAATGTGTGCATGCATCACATTCTAGAAAATATTGATGTATTGAAATAAGAAAAAGTAAAAGGATACTACAACAAAAAGCAGACCAACGGCTCTTAGGAAAAAAGAGGGGTTAGACTGATTTGAAAGAAACAAAAGTCAATTCTTTAGGGTGGTGGGAGAATTTTACATCTTTTGTATTGCAGGGATTACCTAACTACATGTGACAAGAAACATATACCTGCCCCTAGAAGATGTACATTTTGTCAATTTAAATTTTTCTGTAGTAAACCTGCCTTGGAGACTTAGTCTAAGCCTGCAATAACATTAGCCTTTGGACCAGAGAAATGGCTGTGTTTAAGAGCACTTGCTCCTGCAGAGGATCGTGGTTCACTTCCCAGCACTCACATGGTCACTCACAACTACCAATAACTCTAATTTCAGATGTTCTAATACCCTCTTATAAGGGTGCGGTACAGATACAAACATCCATACACCAAATAATAGCCACAAAATAAATTAAAATGTATTGTATTTAATCTAATAAGCAGGAGAAAGAGTTGTGGGACAAAATCTTCAAGTATTTGAAGGAAAAAGAACCAGATGAAGATGGAATGATCTACCATGCTCATGGATCAGTAGGATTAACTTGGTAATAAATGGCCATATTATCAAAACCAATCTACAGACTCAATGCAATCCCTATAAACATTCCAACACATTTTTTACAGACTTTGGCAGTACAGTTCCCAGTTTCATATGAAATAAATAACATGATAGCTAATGCAGTCCTATACTATAACTTCCTGAGGTAAAGCCATTCCTGAATCCAAGCTGTGCTACTGAGCCATACCAATACTAAGCACATGGTATTTACATAAAACAGACACACTGATAAAAGGAATAGAATTAAAGACAAAAACATAAATCCACACACCTATGGACACCTGATATTTGATAAAGAAGCCAGAAATATACACGGGAAGAAAAAAATCTTCAACAAATGGTCAAACTGGGTGTCAGTATGTAGAAGAATGCAAGCATATTCGCACTTATTACCCTGAACAAAAGTCAAATCCAAGTGGATCAGAGAACTCAGCATAAATCCAGATACACTAAATCTGATAGAAGAGAAACAGGAGAACATCCTTAAATGCATTGGTACGGGAAAGAACTTGCTGAACAGAACACTGATAGTACAGGCACTAAGATTAACAGTTAATTAATGGGAGTCCTATAGAAAATAGATAATATGGGATATTGGAGATCCTTTGTGTGGGCATGTAAAGAAGCAGGGTGGGACTTTTAACTTTTCATCTGTGAGAAATGCTGATGTGGAAATTATTCATATGATCAATTAGGTGTACTGAGAAGAAATCATAGGCTAGAAAAGATGAAATGTCAAGGTAATTTTTTCTTCATTATAAAAAATTACAGATTTCTTTACTAATCTTCATCTGTTGCGAAATGAAGTTTCTTGGAGGAAAGATGAAAGCTACAATTTTCTGTGGGTATAAAGACAAGTATTTATAAGGCATTAGGAATTATATTAGTTTAGGGACATGGCAGTTAAAAGTTCTACATCTCAGTTTTAGGATCTCTGTAGTGCTGGGTAGATGGCTGGTATTGAGCAGAGTTAGACAACCCTTGTTTACTTCCAAACTACAAGTACCACTATTTTACTCTTGCTGGGCTGGACATTATTTTTCTACATAGACATTCCGTCTGTGTAGGACTATTGACTTCTTTCCTAGAAATTTGTATAACGCACTTGGACACTAAGAAAGCTCATACTCAGGGAGGAAGATTCTAGGTCAGTTTCATCTCATTTTCTTCAAGCCCTGATATAAAGTCTACTTAGAATTAGCGTCCTACTTTCAATTTTCATATCAATAGCCTTAATTGCTTTTGGAGGTAAGCTCCCCTGAACTGCAAATCAAAGGAGTTTCCCAGGCTTCAAACTGTGGACTTTTGTTAGTCTATGACTCTTGGGGCATGCATTATCAGCCTGTGTGGTATAACTAAATTGTGGGGGGAGTGTGTGTGTGTGTGTGTGTGTGTGTGTGTGTGTGTGTATGTGTGTGTGCGTGTGTGTGAGAGAGAGAGAGAGAGAGAGAATAATAATTAAAGAACAGAAAATCTTGAATTTGAAAGTGGTGGTGGGAGCTGGATGGTATTGGAGCATGTCTTTAGTCCCAGTACTTGGGAAGAAGAAACATGCAGATCTCTGTGAGTCTGATGCCAGCCTGGTCTACAGAGCAAGTTCTAAGACAACCTCCAAAGCCACAGAGAAACCCTCTCTCCAACATTTCCCCCACAAAAAAAGAAAAGGAAAAGAAAGAAAGAGGTGTTGGCACATGATAGAAACTGGAGGTGGTGTTTGTGGGTGGAAATTATGTAAATATAGTACTTAGGTATAAATAAATACATAAATAAATACATAGACAGTCTAAGCAGATTCTTTGTCTCAAACTTATCCTCAGAGGTGTTCCAGTTCTGCCTCAACAGAAAACAAAAGGGTTCATTTTCAAGATATGAATAGATTTCATCCTTTATATTCCCCCAAATAAGAGAAATTCTACAAGTGAAAGTAGTTACAGGTTATAATAAACCCACATGTCACGAAATTTTTCTTTTATATGCTCTTTAGTATGGACTAATGTTGGTTTCTTCTGGAAACTCAGAATTCCAAGTGACCCATGAAACCAAAAATTAGGTCTTATGGGACATCAAGGTCTCTCTAGTCTTTGTTCATTCTGCCTCATTCTTTGAGACTAGTCATCTGTTATCAGATTCATCAAAGATCCATAGGAAGAGGCAATGCTGCAACTATCTGTGTCCCATTGTCTATATCATGTGAATGGCCATCCTGATACGATATGCAAGACCAAGCCAACTCTGTAGATGAATGCAACTTTGCCAACCATCTTAACTGCAAAGTCAAGGAGTTGATACCTAGTACTGAAGCCATTTTCAAGTTCTTACACCAACACTCTGTCTGATGTTTTGTGACTTTATCTTGGGGGATATGAACATAGGTCACCATTCACAGACTAGAAAAAAATTTAACCCAAGTCCATCTTAATAAGCAATATTAGACTGGGCATTGGTGGCACATGCCTTCAATCACAGCACTCAGGAGGCAGAGGCAGGCAGATCTCTGTGAGTTCGAGGCCGGCCTGGTCCACAGAGCAAGTTTCTAGATAGCCTCCAAAGCAATACAGAGAAACCCTGTCTTGAAAAAAAAACAAAAACAAAACAAAACAAAAAAACCAAAAGCAATAATGTAGGCATGCAGTGAACAACGTATGTAAGTGAAAGGTTATTCACAGGAATTTTGTTGCATAACTCAAAAGCAGCTGTGTGTCTGAAAATCCCATCCAGCACAGTGACAACAAAGAAAACTGCATCCCTAGATCTTACTCCTTTCATAACCACAGGCAGGGGTTTTGAGGATCTTATAAATTTCTGCACTATCTGAGATTTTAAGTATCATTAGCATCTGAAGTCTGATGAGCCTCTTACAACTTTCCATGATGGAATGTGCCCAGTGAGAAGAAATGACTACACAGTGTAGTCTACAAATATTGTCAAGGTTGCTTAAAAGAGAAATGTTCAGAAAACATGGTCAATGCAAGTCTTAAAGAGATAATTATTAACAACTTCCAGAAACCACAAAACTACATTAAAATGATTGTGATGTTTGGAATAGGAATGACCCCATAGACATGTATTTCAATGTTTAGTTACCAAGTAATTCCAGCATCTGAAATGATCTAAAAGGTTAGGTGGTGTGACCCTATTGGAGGAAGCCTGTCCCTACAGGTGGATTTTGATGTTTGAAAAGCCCATGCCACCCCAGGCCCTCTCTCTGCCTCAGGATCAGGATATAGCTTTCAGTTACTTCCCCAGAACCTCGCTACCTGCCACCATGCTCCTTAGCATGACAATAATGAATTCATCCTGAAACTGGATGCATAACCCCAAATAAATACTTTTTATCACAAGAATTATCTTTGTCATGTTATTTTTCACAACAATAGAACAGTGATTTAGACAATGATAGAGATTGTCTATGCTACAAAAAGACAAATATACTGCCAGATTGTCCTGTTAAGTATATTGCTTATAACAGATTTTAAAATCTTAGTATGGCTGTAAAGTCATTTCTTTATATTACCAACATGTCAATTTCTTAAAGATCTGGATGTCATTGGGGAATTCAGAGTCAGCTTTCCATGATCAATAATGCTCATTTACTCAAGGCGGGTTTGCCTAATTACAGTTTTAGAGAGCTATATTTTGCAAAGGGAAATAGGCTGGACAGTTTACCCAGGGTGCACCTTGAGAGTAGACTTTATCAAGTCTCAGTGGATCTGGTTAGAAAAAAACTGGCATGGTACTGCTGTTCTTGAAGGAAGATGTTCAAGGAGAATGTTGTTTGGTGTCTGAGCTTTGTGAGGCCCGGATAGTTAAGAGTTCTACTGCAATGACTGTAACAAATAACTGTATCGAAAACTGCCAATGGGGATAGCATAGAATGCTGAAAGTTAATCCTTTATTAGTGTTGGCACGGCGACTGTGAGATTCCTTACTAAAGGAGAACATGTGTAAACCTGTGGTGGAGCAGGTTATCAAGAACATGAAACCAGGACCAAGGCAGCTGCTTCAAGTAATGACCTGATGACCTGGAATTACTGTAGAGATGTCAGGCTGGACTCAGACTGTCTAGGAAGCCAAGGATAATTTCAACTCCTGACACTTCTGACCTTACCTTGCGATATTAGGTAGTGTGATTTTATAATATTATTTTATATCTGGGCTACTTGAAAAGGACCCCTTTATAAAAATAAAAGTATGAGTACATAGCTCAGAGAAATTCTTATGTATTAAATACTAAGTTTTAAAATTGAGAATTATTTATTTACAGAATATGAATGCTTCATCAAATAATAAATAAGTCATTTGATGGAAATCTCCCTCAGTTGATTTCATTTTCATTCTCTTTGGACATTTGGGAAACTTACCCTGGAGCACTTTGAATGCAACACCGGTCTCCACAGAGCTTCACAGACAGGTTAAGTGTAATTCAACTCTATGAAGACAGAAGGTAAGGTATCTTTAATTTCTGATTTACTGAAGCTATATGACATGCAACCTGAACTGGCAGAGTCTAAAAGTGTGTGTGTGTGTGTGTGTGTGTGTGTGTGTGTGTGTGTGTGTGCGTGTTTGTGTGTGTTTGTGTGTGTGTGTGTGTTTGTCTTAAGCTAAAACTTAATTACTATATTCAATAGATATGGAGAGGGCAGACAGCCTTGTCTTATCATGTTTCTGATTTTAGTGAAATCACTTAGAGTTCTCTCCTTTTAATTTGATGTTGGTTATGGGCTTACCATGAATTGCTTTTATTATTCATTATGTGTGTAAGACATTAATTATGAAGGGGTGTTAGACTTTTTTCAAGGGCTTTTTTCAGCACCTAATGAGAGATTATGTGTCAAGGGCTTTTTTTCATCACTAAATGGGAGATTAGTGTATTCTTTTTCCTTTCAGTTTGTTTATATAGTGAATTACATTAATTGATATTTATATGTTGAACTACCTCTGCATATCTTGGCTGAAGTGTACATGATCACAGTGGCTTATCTTTTTATATATTCTTGGATTCTGTTTGGGAGTATTTTATTGGTTATTTTTTGCCTCTATGTTCATGAGGGATATTTGTCCATATTTGTCTTTCTTTGTTGAATCTTTTTGTGGTTTGTGTATCACAGTGACTGTGACACAATCAGTAGGAAAAAATGGCAAGCTATAGAATGGGAAAAGATGTCTATCTACTCCACATCTGACAGAGGACTAATATCCATAATATAGAAAGAACTCAAGAAATCAAGAAACTAGATATCACCAAAACAAATAATCCAATTAATAATGAGGTACAGATCTAAACAGAGAATTCTCAACACAGGAATCTCAACCGACTCAGGAAAACTTAAAGAAAAGGTTAATATCCTTAACCATCAGAAAAATTCAATTGAAACCAAAACTACTTTAAAATTCTGTCTTATCCATATTAGAATGGTTGCTATTCAAACCACAAGTGACAGCTCATGCTGTTGAGGATGCGGAGCAAGGAGAACACTCCTTCCTTGCTGGTTGGAGGACAAACTGATACAGCCACTATCGAAATCAACATAGTGGTTCCTCAGCAAATTGTGAATCTGTCTAGATCAAGACCAAGCTATATAACTCCTGGGCATGCATCCAAACCTATCTTACCACAAGGATACTTGTTCAACTATGTTCATATCAGCTTTATTCATGGCAGCCATGAACTGGAAAGAACATAAATGCTCCTCAACAAAAGAATGGATAAAGAAAATGTGGTTCAATTACACAACAGAGTATTGCTTAGTTGCTTTAAAAATGGCATCATGAAATTTACAGACAAATGGATGGGGATAGAAAAAAATCTTCCTGAATGAGGTAAACCAGACCCAGAAACATGGTATATAATCACTTATAAATGGATATTAATTATTAAGTAAAGGATAGTAATGCTACTATCTACAGACACAGAGGCTAATTAACAGGTCTCAAGTAGGGGATGCATGGATCTCTCAGGAAGGGGAAGTGGAATAGATTTTGGGTAGACTAGAGGCAGGTGTGTTTGAGAATAGAAGACATCAGGTGTGAAATGAAGGGAAAGAGTAATGTGAGAGCCAACTGGAATTGGGGACCATTGGGGACCAATGTGGCAAACTATTGCAGTGAAAACATCCTGTAATCAATAAGAGCAACTCTAGTAAAGATTCATAATAATGGGAGATACGGAGCATGAACTGGCCTCCTTCTATAACTATGCGGGGCTTCCAGGGGTGGGAGTGGGACATCAACCTAGCCCCAACACCTTCAAAGTACAATTTGTCCTGCCTACTATATATGCTGAGATCTTGTAGGAATGGCTAAACAATGACTGGTCCAACTTGAGTGCCTTGCCATGTGAAGAAGACAGAGATAATGGATGGTCAGGAACTGGAGGCTAGATATACAAGAGACGTAGGCTAGAACCAAATAAAAAGGGAAAATTGAATAAACAAATAAATAAAGTGAAAAATCATTGAAGTGATTACTGAAGATATTCTGCTATTCTCATAGATCAGTGCCTAGGCCAGTCATCATCAAAGAGGCTTTATCCAGCAAGTGATGGGAGCAGATAAGCATTATATGTAACTTGGGGAACCCTATGGAAAAGAGGGAAGAAATATAAGAGACAGACTTTTGGAGACACCACAAGAACATGACCCACAGAATCAAATAAGAAGAGCTCATAAGGAGTCACAGAAATTGAAGACACAATTGTGGAGCCTACATAGGTCTGAACTAGGTCCTCTGCATCAGGTTATGGTTGGGTAGTTTGGTGTTCTTGTGGGGACTCTTAACAGTGGAAGAGGGCTGTCTCTGATTCTTCTGCCTATTCTCAGGACCTTTCTCTTCCTAATGGGTTGCCTCTTCCAGTTTTGCTGTGAGTGTTTGTGCTTAAACATATTATAACTTTATGCCATGTTCAGTTGTTATCCCTGGAAGGCTTTTTCTTTTCTGAAGAGAAATAGAAATAAGTGGATCTGGTGGATAGAGTAGATGGGGGTTTGGCATGTGAAGTAGGAGAGACAGAGAAAATTGTGTTTGGATGTAATGTGTGAAAGAATATTTAATTAAAAAACAAAATAAGGCAAGGTGAAATTCTGCTTCTCTAGCTGTCTACTTGATATACTTCTATCTTTGTGTTAGATTGCATTTTCCATCTTATTTCTCCAATGTTTCTGAATATATATGAATGAATCATAGGTTAAACATGATCATGAGATAGTCATCGTTGTCAGGAAAAGGAAGAGTCTCTCGGACTTCATATTATACTCTCATTCCAAGATACAAGGTGTGAGATTGACTCTAGAAAAAAAGCTAAATAAAGATTAATTAGAATTTTTCTTTCAATAGAAAAGAACCAAGAAAACAATCACACTAACAAAACTAATCATGCCCAAACTCTTGTCTAAAAAGTCATCATGTATTATCATATCCATTAGCATGGCCTATAGACTGTTTCATAGCATTGATTTCATCTAACTCATCACTCTGTCTATGGCACTTCTGAGACGTTATATTCAAAGAACATTAAATTAATATACATTCCTCAAATATTCTGCCACACCTCATCTCCTATTTTCTGTACTGGATAATCTTCTGCAAAGAGATCATTTCACTTCCCTACAAGAAAACTTCCACTCTTACCAGGAAATATCTGTTGATCCATACAACCACTTTCTTTATGAAATTACACTCATTTCTCAAGCAGAACTCCTCATGAGTTCTGTGTCCTTGGTGTCACATAGTACCATGCTTTGTTAGGATGTTAATTTCTCTGTCTTGTAACTTTCCATTTTGAGTTCTGTCTCATTTATTATATTTTAATGTTCTGATTTAATAGGCTTATTATTATCTGTACTCTCTATTGTGGATCTCAATAAATGCCCTGACATTCACAACATCAAAGAAAAGGAAGTAATACACATTCAAAGTAGATTATGCAGAATGATATTTGATGGTGTGATCTTTCATATTTTAAAAAAAAGATTAAATATTTGTAGAAAGTAGAACATAATAGCATACTCTTGCCAAAAAAGTTTATTATTGATTTTATATGTATGTGTATAACATTTTCAAAAGATGACATTTGATACATTTTCCTGTATTGTGACATTTTCATCATTCATTACGATGAACACTTATTTAGAAAGGCTTCTCCTCACATAAAAATCAAATTATTTGAAGAACTTTCAGTAGGATGATGGGGGCTATTACTAGATCAAGTAAATGAGTGTTTATTAGTCTCAACTGATTTGGAAGTCCATAAAAAGGGAGCAAAACTAACAAATGTCACAAGTAGTACAAACGACCAGCAAGTTGCATAGTATAGAATGAAGTCTATGTTATCAGTACTTCCAAAGAATGTACATATGGGAATTTACTATGGAGGACGTTATGCATGGGTGGTGAGAACAGAGCATTTATAGTGATATAAACTACGGAACACCATAATCGCACTTATACAGGAGGCAGAAGCAGGCAGATCTTTGTGAGTTCCAGGTCAGCCAGGGCTACAAAGAGAGACTCTGTCTTGAACAAATGTACACACAATTAGGAGTGTAGCAGAGTATCATAATGAATCACTTCATTAATTTTTTTCCAGTTTTGTTCTGCCCTAGGTCTCTGGGCTATCCAGTCTTTGGTTCCTGGTCATCAAAGCAGTGTCCAGAATGGGCTTCCTCTCATGGAATTGGTCACTCCACGAATTCTGCACCACCATGACCCCAGCACATCTTTCAGGCAGGACAGATTTTTAGCTTGAGTAATTTGTGGCGCAATTGGTATCTAGTTTCTCTTTACTAAAGAGTGCCTTCCTGCACCAAAGAGACTAGAATATGGGTGCAAAAACTCCATGTTGGCATCTCCTTGATCTCTCTTTGTTCAACGAGCTGCTCTGACGTTGTCCTTGGCAATAGGGCACCACTCTATTTTCAGAGAGAAACCTTCTGTCCTAACATCAGCCTTGACATGTTAGGGATCTCCACAGTACTGCTACTTGACCTAGAGCTTAACCAAATACAACCTAGTCCCACCAAGGTAAGCCTTGCTTGGCTATAAAAAGCAGAGGCTCACAGCCTAACATACATAGTGAGAGTCTAAATTGGAGGTCTCTATGGGGTCCCTCTTCTAGGATACCAGGAAATAGTATGAGAGCAAGGCAGGGATAAATTATAGGAGTCATAGGGGTAGAAGAAAACCAGGAGAATATGCCCCACTGAATCAAATAAGGAGGGCTCACATGAACTCACAGAGACTGAAGCTTCAATCATGGGGACCTGCCAGTTCCATACCAGGTTCTCTTGATAATAATGTTATAGCTGTTTAGCCTTGTGGTTTTTGTCAGACTCTTAACAGTGGAAGCAGGTGTGTCTCTGACTCTTCTGCCTTCTCTTTGGACCATTTTCTTCATATTAGATTGCCCTGTCCAACATCATATTTGAAAGGCTTACACCTCATCTTACTGTATCTTGTTTTGTGCATTTGGTGACCAGCTCCTGGAGGCCTAAAGAGTAAAGGGAGGGAGAGTGGATCTGAAAGTCAGGGGGTGATGGGTGAGAGGAGTGGAGGGAGGGGAAACTGTTGCAGATTGTATTGTATGAGAGAAGAATCTATTTTCAATAAAATGAGATACAATTATTTCTTCCTGAAATTGAGAATAAGGCAAGAATGACCTCCTTATCCATTGGAGTTATGTATATTTGCAACTTGTGTTATAGTTAGCGCAATGAACAGGAAAAATAAGTGAAATGTACCGTAACGTTGTAACATTAATGATATAGAAACTATTTTATTCATAAATAAAATGATCAAGAATTAAAACTAGAAGACTTTTATATAATAGTTAACAAGTGAGCTTGTCTGGAAAATCAACATTTAAAATTGTATTATGTAAAATAACTAACAAATTGAATTACAAGACTATGTTCTATTGTTTAAGAATTTCATATAATAAATGTATTTTTATCCTTTCCATCTCACACTATTCCATTGAGTTCCTCTGATTCCCCCAATTTGAGCAGTGTGTATTGTTCTGTAAATGTATTCTTATTCAAGAAAAGAATCTTATTTTCCTTCTTTTTTTAAATTAGAAACCAGCTTGTTTTGCATATCAATCCCGGTTTCCTCTCCCTCTACTCCTCCCCTGCCCTCCCAACCCCCTATCACATGCCCTTTCTGCTCCCCAGAGAGGGTGACCCCTTCCATGGGGATCTTTAAATTCTGTCAGATCATTTGGAACAGGGCCTTGGCCCTCTCCTCTGTGTCTAGGCTGAGAGAGTATCCCTCTGTATGGAATGGGCTCCCAAACTCCATTTGTATACTAGTAATAAATACTGATCCACTAAAATATTTTTCCTACTTTAATTTTAGAAGTCAACATGGTTATCTTTACACAAATACAAATGTTTAAATTGGCCATATCCTGAGAGAGGACTATTCAGAAAAATACTATTTAAAAGGATAAAAGAGAGAGAAGGCATGACCAGGTGAGTGGGCTGATTTTTACTCACCAGGACTAGTGTGGGGGATTGAAGTTCACAGCTAAAGATTCCTGTGACCTACTACAGCAATTAGCATGGACACTAACCACACTTTCATGGCATTTCATAATTCGAAGTGAATGCTTAGCTCATTCTCCCACTACGATACTAAAAATTTCCACTCTCAATGTCTTAGAGTTTTCAGTCCTGAGAAATATGTTTATACCATTTATGTTTTCTGGCTTTTGTCTTATTTATCCATCACTCTTGCTTTTTTCCAATAGTTTATTAAAATCTGATTCCTAGCTGCTTTGTCAGTAATTAAATATTCTCTAAAATGTAAATGGGAATAACAAATAGAAATTGGCATCATTCCTTATTCTTGGTATCTCTTGCCTTTTAGGAGAAATTATATTACAGGACTACTGAAAGTCACCTGAGTTAAAGTTATACATCATAGCTACCTTCAGTTGTTACCTCAGCATAAACCTAGAGTCACTTGATAAAAGGGATCATCAACTTAAAATCTATCTCTATTACTTAGCAATGGTGGCAAAAGCCTTTAATTCCAGCACTGAGGAAGGAGTTGAAGCAGGAAAATCTCTGGGTTCAAGGACAGCACAGTCTACTCAGATAGCTCCAGAATAGCAAAAGATACACAGAGAAAACCTTTCTCAGAAACAAACGGAAGGAAGGGAGGAAGGAACGAAGGAACGAAGGAAAGAAGGAAGGGAGGGAGGGAGGGAGGAAGAACGAAGGAAAGAACAAATGAAGGAATGAATAAAGGAAAAAGGAAAGAATGAAAGAAGGAACAAAGAAAGAAAGGAAGAGTGAGAAGGAGGAAGGGAGGGAAGAAGGGAGGGATGAAGGAAGAAAGAAAGAAAGAAAGAAAGAAACTAAAAAGAAAAGAAAAACTGTCTATCAGATTAACCTGTAGCCATGTCCATGAGGCATTTTCTTCTTGATTAATTGTTATAAGAGGTCCCAGACCACTTCCAGGGGTGCTATCCCTAGGCAAATGGGTGTAGTTGGTTCAGGATTTGTTTTTGTTTTTGTTGTTGTTGTTTTTACTCTTTGGGGAGCCAGTGACCTAGTTCCTAAATAAATACATGAAGAATTATTCTTTCTAGTGACTGTCTGGCCTTAGCTTTGATTGTTTCTAGCCAGCTTCTCTAACTTAAATGATCCCATTTCTCTTTGACTGAATTTTGCCTCTGGGCATTTTACCTTTCTTTATTCTATATATCTTTTCGTCCTTTCTTCTCCATGACTAGCTGTGTGGTTGGAAGACTGGACTCTACCATCCTCTTCACCTTGGTTTCACAATCCTACTCTTTTTCTCCTTTTATTTGTTCTATCTGCCTGGCAGTTTCACCCATCCTTTCTTCTGCATAGCCAATGGCTGATCAGCTCCCTATTAAACAGGTGTTTTAGCCAGGCAAAGTAACACAGCTTTGTAGAGTTAAACAAATCCAACATAAAAGAATTCAACAGATCTTTGTATCATTAAACAAATATACCAAAGCATAAATGAGTGTAAGACATCTTGAACTAATAATCCACACCAGATGGGTCTGAGATGTATAAGAAAGCTGGTTCAGTAAGCTATGTGGGATGGAGATCAAGGTCCTAAGCACCATTTCTCAATGGCTCCTGCTACAGCCTCTGCCTCCAGCTTCTTGCTTAACCTTCTGCCCTGGTATCCTTCAATAATTCCTATAAATCATTTCCTCCCCAAGTTTCTTGTCAGTGTTTTATCACAGAAACAGAAAACAAATTAGGAAAATATGTATCAAATTGTCGTGATCTCTTTTGATGGCTTTATTTGATGTAATATACCTCCTGTCTTACCATATGTAAATACAGGAACTCATGACAGAATAATTAGTAAATTCTTCTTACATATTTATATTCATTTTATGTGAGTCATGTGTCGTATCATGTTTCCTCAAACCCAACAGATCTGGAAATAGAATTTCATGTTTATTCAAAAACTAGTCAAGTTGTGACTTGTAGTAATTTAACAAGCATCCATCTGCCTCTTTAGAGCTTATTTGATGACAGTTCCCTTAGTAAGACTAATTCACATACTGTTGAGAAACCAACCATTTATACAGCCTGACACTGGTTTAAAATACAACCATTATACAGAATATAGCTGAAAATTGCTATTAGTAATTCCAAGATTTAAAAGATTCCTTTCCCTAAACCATTGATTTTGTTAGTTCTTGTTTTAAAAATGTATGTAATTATATGTATTTCACTAAGTAGGTGCCAACTGAGATCAAACGAAGACATCAGATCCCACAGAGCTGGAGTTATAGTATTTCAAGAATTGCTTGATATGGGGTCTGGGAACTGAATTCAGGCCCTCTGCAAAATCAGCAAGTGCTTAACTACTGAGCCATCTCTAAAACTCTCAGATTTTATGAGTTCTTAGCAAAAAAAAATAGCTGTCTTTTGTCTCCTGTAGCTCCCATGTTGCTAAACCTGGCCTTATTTTCCCCTCTTCTAATACCATTCTCATGGACTTGTTGGGCAGCAACAGTTCGCCAATATTTTGGAGTACCTGTATACAATCTGTGCATCAGTTAATAACTAAAGATTTAGTTAACAATCCTTAATTCTAAGATACAAGAGATCTGTTTTCTATATATAGATGTTATACATGGGATCCTGTAATTTAACTTATTTTCAGTTTTTGCCCTTTTCCTATCTTCTATCTGGATGTTTTATAAATTCTTATCTAAAATGTGTTAACTGTTATTCTTTCTCATGCATAGACTATTAGATATACATGCCAATTCATTCCTAAACTGCATATTCAAAAGATAGCTTTGAAACCTGTACAGCTAGCATGGAGTGGGTATCAGAACACAGGCTGTCTGGAGATGGGCAGAAACTAACTCAATGAGTCACTCTGCATGATGAATATAGCATATAAATTAATGACTATTTTTATGGGTTTAATTCTTTGCATGAATAAAGATTAACCAAACCAAACACTCAAGTTTTTAAACATTTTGGCCTGAAGAGATCGCTCAACATTCAAGAGCACGTGCTAATTTTCCAGAGAAGCAAAGTTAGGATCCCAGCTCCAGGGGATATAGTATGATCTTAAGACATGACAGGTACACACACTCACACTCACACTAACACTCACACATACCCATAGATACAGACACATACATACAAACTTATACAAACATATACACACACATAGACATGCTCATGTACACATGCACAGAAACTTACAAACTTGAGCTCATACACACACACACACACATACACACATACACACACACACATACACACACACACACACACACACACACACACACACACACACACCTCTAGCTGCTAGGAGATCAGCCCACTATGTAATGTGTCATCAGTGCCACATAATCTAGGCAAGAAACTCTCAGGATCTTATGTTCAGACATGTTTCATATTAGCACTATCTCAGACCAGATAGTCTCCAGCCTCTGATGGGGATGTCCTTCTGTATATATGGTTCTCTAAATTGTAGATGAATAAAACATCACTTGGCCAATAAAGGCAGGAAGATAGGTGGGAGTAGAAATCAAGGATATTTCTGGGAAAAGGTAGGCAAAGAGACCATTTAGCTGAGGAAGGAGTAACATGTCAAGACCCATCTCCGGTAAGGAAACGCCACATGGAAATACTAAGATTAATAGATTAATAGAACTGGGTTAATAATTAAGAGATAGGTAGCCAATAAGAAGCCCTAGCCATCAGTCAACAGATTATTAATTAATATAGCACCTCTGTGTGTTCATTTTGGGGTAAAGTGGCAGGACCTGGTGGGAAAAAACTCCACCAACAAGCCTCTGCATATGCTGTAGCCCAAGCAGCTTCAAACATGCACAAATACATGACTGTCTTGCAATTAATCTGGATTCTTGGCCCCCAACACTTTCACCATGTGTTCAGATTGCTCTGATGTAAAACCCCTTCCTTCTGTATTCCACAGCATTCCCTTAGAGGCCATGAGGATTAGTTTAATGCGCTTATTTTACTTTCAAAATTAGGAAAACGAGTGTGAGTTTTTTTAAAGTCCTTTGCTCGTGTCTTAGTTGTCAGGGCATCATGCTGGCACCTGATTTACCATTTTCAATATATCAATCTCAAGCGAGTCTATTTTTGCTTATGTGGACTCATTAGTCTGAGGTTCAAATTTCTGTAAACATAATTCATTATTATCAGAACCTTTTTCATCTTGCTTCACCTTGGGGACTCTTCCTTGTTTCTGTAGACACTGTTGGATTCCCCATGAGCTTGCAGGAGGCTGCTCCCAGTTGATACAAACACTTTTCCAATGGCTGCTGTCTACTCCTTCCGTAGTCACACTCTTCCTGTCCACCCTTTTTCTAAGACCTTGAGCATGTGTCTGTTCTCAGACTGATATCATATTGCCCTTTATGTCTTTGTCCCAAGTGTTTTCACCAAATTTGGCTCTGCTCCAATGTCTCTATTAGAGACTTCTTATTTCTTAGATATCAAGACGAAATGGGAGGGGGTTTAATTAATACCTTGTCAGAAAAACACACTAAGAAGCTCAAAAATACTGTCTTGTCTTTTTCCTCCTTACAAAAAAATAGTATTTTCGAACAAACCAACAAACAGAGAAAGACTGACCGATGCTTCTATGAATCCCTGCATCCAGCAACCCAGAGTCTCAGACATTATCAGAAGAATGGTATGGCCACATGGAGAATCAGTTTCACAGTTTTCTGCCTACAGCATAGTCTAACAGTATTTTACAGTGTTGCTATGCACTTGTTACAGTCCTAGAGATTAAAACAAGTCCAAATATTATGCATGATACCAGGAGTACTCAGTTTTCTAAGGTCGAAGCCAATGTGGTTGTTGGTATGAAACCCTTAACTGTCTCTGAAATACAAAAAAAAAACCTTCCAGCTTTCATCAGTGTGTACTGGGGAGATAAAAGAATAACTAACTGTGTTACAAACGGTTTACAGAACTAATGGCACTGGTTATGATATAAGGTGGTCTCCATTATTCCACAATGGCTGATTTCTTTTAGCCAGCTACTTACTATGAATTCTCATTCAAATTCAAATTCCTTCTCAATTCTTTTCATACTCAGCAATGAAAATGTTATGCCTTTTTAAAGGCTTTATGAAAACAAACGTGGAGCTAGTTGGTTAGAGTTTTGCAAACATCCATGGACCAGAAATCCTGGTGATACAGAAGGTGGCCTAGCCCAACTGTGATAGGCAAAAGGCTATGATGAATAGGAAAGGTAGGAAGACACAACAGTGGTTACGAGCAGGGGGTCAAATGTGGGTGGTAGTTAATGGAGATGGCTAGGAAGACATGGGTACGATGAGCTATGCCTAAGTCTCTGTTCTGTTAAAGAAACAGCTGGCATTTTTATCCTGTCCTTTATGGTTATAGCTCATATAGTTCCAGCTTGGCCTTTATCCCATTCCTTACCATTTAGTTCCTTCCTGACTGGCTATTCTGTGTCTCTGCCAATGTGACAGCTGATATACACCCCAATAAATGATTTTCCCCTGTATTTGTCAATTTTCTTCTGTGTGATAAGATATCCTTGCCCACCCACCCCCTCCTGAAAAAAAATCACATCATATACAGGAGTTTATTTGGGGTTACGGTTCTAAAGGGAGAGTCCATCCTTGCAGAGAAGCATGACAGCAAACAGCAGACAGGGCAGCAGGAGCAGAAAGATTAAATCTTTTATCCTGTACTGCAATTAGGTAACAGAAGGGATGAACCAGGAGTGGTGCAAAGCTTCCAATCTCAAAGCCCAATTCTGCGGTGATATATTGTTTATGATCTAATAAAGCCTCTGAAGATTTGAATGCAAAGCCAGACACAGTAGTCAGCCACAGAGGCCTGGCAGTGGTGACATACACCTTCAGTACCAGGACTCAGAAGACAGAGACAGATGGATTTCTGTGAGTTCAAGATCATCCAGAGCTACAGAGAATGAATCAATCTAAAAGAACAATAGGGTTCATACATCTAATCCCAGCACTAGAGAGGTATATAAGGAAGACTCGATGGGTCTCATGTGAGATTCAGTTTCCAGTTGCTGGGAAGACAGGATCTCCATTTCAGCCTTGATAGAGGTAAGAGTTATTGACTGACTGCTTTGCTTTTCAGATCTTCAACCTGAGCTCCAGTATCTGTCTCTGGGTTTTTTATTATTCACACTACACAATTCCATTGAAGTCCTTCCTCCAGCAAACCAACACCACCCCTAAATCTACAAAAGCAGTGTCACCAACTAGGTACTAAGTGTTCATAGGCCTGAGGCTGTGGATGACATTTCTTATTCAAACTGCCACATATTCCCCCACAACAACAGTACAAACAGCAGTAGAAACAGCTTCCTTATGACTGAGTCAGGCCCTCAACTTACTTTTTGACACTGTATTCTGACATATTTACTTAATATATGCTCTAACCAGCTGGCTTGATTACTGCACATCTATAATAAGCCTTAAGCAATGAATAACAAGAGATTTTAGGCAAAAAAGAAACAAACATGTGTCTTTGTCTAGTTAATCAATCCTGTGACCCACTTCCTGCTCTCTATAGCCAATTGGTTTTTCCTATGACCTTCTTAATTTATGCATTGATTACAATTGGATTTGCTAAATGGAAAATTATTACCAAACCTTTGTATCCCACGGATTCAAGATAAAACCCAATTCCTCCACCAGTGTTTCACTTGGGCCTAACTTCTCTCCTGAAAATAGGTGTTAAGACCTTTTTGCTTGTTAAGGTAGCTAGAGCACCATGGTATCATGATAACAGAACCCTTGAAGTAATTCCCGGAGCACTTTTACCAGAATGGATGGGAATTTCACCATTTGCATACCACTATAATGTTGTCTAAGGAGCTACTAACAAAGAAGAAACCAGGCAAATAACAATGGAGGAACAATGTTAAACACGCATTATAGCTGTGAGGGACTCTTAGCTGCTCAGACAGCCAAAGCTCTGATTATGCACACACCGATTCCCAAATTTCTTCAAATTTCCTGCGAACATGTGGGGGGATATTTCCCTGCCTCATTTTAAGTGGGTCATTTGCATGAGTGTCCTTGGTCTAGAGAGATTCAGAGCCTATGGGTCCTTTGAGGCAATAAATGTCAGTAATAGCAAAAATGTCAAAGTCTTGACAGTTGCCACCCGTGGAATCAAGGCTGCCTGTTCATTTCCCAGGGTTAATGTGCCATCGCTTCAGTTCAGTTACCTGGATGTGGTTTAGGAGTCTTCAGATTTCCTGCATCACAGTCTTATACTGCCAGACCTGTACTTTAACCTCTGCTCTGGTACCTGTCACCTTTGTGGACAGGTGGGCTACTTCACCCCTTTATGTCTGTCTCCTCCAAAGCCGATTAACAGCCACACTTCCTACCATGTTGGTTTACTAGAAAATGTTACAAAGACAAGGGTCTTTGAAAGTGAAGTTTGGAGATGTAATGACAAGTAAGTATGAGGCCTGTTGTGAATCTTAGGAGAATTCTGTGGGACTTTTTGTGGAGCAACAATTTGAGAGTGATGGGGGCAGAGATCAAAATGTTGGCTGCTTTAATTAAGCTACAAAAATAGCATGACTGAAGGACAAAATGAACTTTGGACATTTTTGCTCATTCATACCCAATGCAGGGGTAGATTTCTGTGAGTAATCCTGGTGGTAATATTCATAGATCAGAGTAGAGTGGTTAACAGCGATAAAGGTAACAGATGGATCCTAAGAAGCTTTAGAATCATTTTCCAAGAGACAGCACACACTATCTCTGCTGAAGGGAAGAATTAAAGACAAAGCCTCCCTCTCAATACTTCTAAGACAAGAGATGTTTTCATCTTCCTGTTCAAGACACAGGTGCGTGTGTGGATAAAGTTTCAAGTCCCAAATAGCAATGAAATTTTATTATTTTAACTATCAATGAAGCAAAAATAGATTGTGTAGGTGTTACCAGGAGAAAAATTAAATCAGTGCTTAATGGATGTTATAATATGATTACATTTCTTTGGGGTAAAACAATCCCAAGCCTGAGTGAAAGTGTGAAAGTGGGATCCACAAAAGAGAATTTAAAGTTGGAAGATACAAATTCTCTAACTTCGTGTAGTTTAATATTCCTCATCACCTCTGAGATCAAATTCTCTCTCGAATTCATACATGTTTAAATACATTTTAATTTTAACAACAAAAAGAGAACTGTAAGACCTTGATACACCCAGAAAGAACAGGAGGGGTGGTCATGAATTTACTTGATAATCCACTGTGTATTAATCATAAATAGAATCTTATCTTAATTCACATATCATATATACATTTGTGGAATAACAGTATGAGGTTCACATATATGTATATGCCTGTAAAGTGAAAAATACGATTATTTATTATGTCTCTCACCTCAACTTATCCTTTCTTTGTTCACCAATGAGCAAATGAGCAGCTAGTAGGTGGATTAACAGTTAACAGCTTTAATGCTCTTCCAGGTGACCTGGTTCCCAAAACCCACATTGGGTAGCTCACAGCTGCCTGAAACTACAGTTCTACAGGTTTTTATACCTTCTTCTGGACCCTGATGGTACCTGTACTCACATACTTAAATATTTACACATGTATCCCCAGTTAAAGCTCAAAAGTGTCCCAGATATTTTGAAATGTACATTCCCATCCTGATGGTTCAGCTCCAACCCTCTACACTCAAAAAAGCAAATTATTTCTTCTAACTGTAACTCTTTTACTCACCGAAGAAACTTCCCCATCTGCTTCCTCTACTCCCCATCTACTGCAAAAAAAAATTAGAAAAATGTTCCTTACTTATCTGAAAAGGAAGATTTGTGTTAAACACTAGAAATTCTAGGCAAGAAGTGGAAATTCTTGACAGATAATATAATTAAGAAAAAACATTTGCATAGCTCAGGGACAGTAACAGGCATAAGAGACAACCTACAAAACTGGTAAAAATATTTGCAATTTAAAAATCTGATAAAGAATTAATAGGAAGTATTTTTAAGATTGAAATAATTAACAAAATGAACTATTAAAAATCCATTTAGAAAACAGGCAAATGAATTTTACAGACTTTTTATACAGGAAACTGATATCACCATAATTTGCATATTCACCTTCTTTAACCAAAAAAAAAATGTAAACAAAACCCACAATGAGCAGCACCTTGCTCCAAGCAAAATGGCTGCCACTAATCCAATTAAAATTTTTGAAAGACAGGTTTTGTTTTGTTTGTTTGTTTTTCGCTGAAGAGTCTTGAAACAGAAGTAGTTTAACTCTTGGTGCCGATTCTAATTAGTAAGACCATAGCATAAAATAATATGTAGTTTTGTCAGAAATTATTTGTTACTCATACGTTTTTATTAATTCTCTTTTAAAGAATGATTTACTCATGTATTCATGTGTATGTCTGTGTGTCTATGTGTTTTCTATGCTTGTGTGTCCAGGTGGAAGCCAGAAGCTGGTTTCTGGTATTTCCTTCCACCACATTCCACTTGTTTCTCCCAAGCAGATGTCTACCTGAATTTTGGGCTGTGTTTTCTTGGCTAGGCTGAGAGTGAGCAAACCTCACAGGCTCTTCTATCAAGGTCCCTTAGACCTAGAGGTTAACAGTTTGGTTGTTATCCAGGTCTAGGATCTGAACTCTGGTCCTCATAGTGGCAAAAGCAGGTCTCCTTTATATTTTATTGAAATTTTTTCATTTATTTTGCACACTGACTACAGCTTCCCTCCCTCCTCTTGCAGTTCCCTCCCCTGACTCCCTTCTACTCTCCTCCCTACTCCCTTCTCCCCCATCTCCTTTCAGAAAGGAGTAGACCTCTCATGGGTTTGAACAAAGCATGGCATATCAAGATGAGGGAGGACCAACGCATAAAGACTGGGGGAAGCAATCCAGCACAGAGAACCAGTTCCCAAAAGCCAGTTAAGCACCACGGACAGGTCCTGATCTCACTGCTAGGAGCCTTACAAACAGGACAAGCTACATGCTGTCACACACATGCAGAGGGCCTAGGTTGGTACTATGCAGGTTCCCTATTTGTTGATCCAGTGTCCATGTGCTCCCATGAGCTCAGCTGTCTCTGTGGATTTCTCATTCATAATTTTGACTCCCTCCCGTTGCTCATACCACCCTTCCTCTCTTTAATTATCAGGACTTCAGGAGTTCAACTCAGTGTTTGTCTCTGGATCTCTGCAATTGCTTTTGTCTGTTAAGTCTCTCTGAAAATTTGGGTAGCCACTAACCTGGTTATAGGAGATAAAAGCAGGCACTCTTAACCACTGTATGATCTCTCCAGATGCATTTTTCTAGAAATTCTTATATTGAAAGCATCCATAGGAAGGAAATACTCATGGAATTATAATTATCTATAACAAAGGAGAAAATCAGTTATTAAGTTAACTAAAAATAGAAAATGCTTCAAATATTTAGTAATTTAAAAAGTATTTGTCTTCTTGTTCATGTCAAAATTGACAAATAACCTGCAAATTAAAATAGAATGCAGAGTGTAATCTTAAAAAATAGGTGTAATATAGTTTATGACAAGAACACAACTTCATAATGACCTTACAACATTAGATTTATGCAGGTTCCACATGTAGAAATGACTCCATCTGAGGCTTATAAATCCTGTATGCTGTTGTCTTCTCTCTTAAATAAGGACTGAGACTACCAAGGAAGACATCTTGAATTTTCTTTATGAAAGACACAGTTGGATTTGCAAATATGTGTTTTGCTCAGTCAGTGAAGAAAACCACATGATTTATGAAATCCAGATTTCCAAGAGCTTGTATTATATTGAACCATCAAACAAAACAGATATTGCCAAGTCCAAAATTTTTTGCATTTTTAAAAAGTATTCAGTGCAAAGATCAATATGAATAGAAGCAGCCTCTCCTTTGGAAATGTGTTTTTCATTATAGAAACTAGACAATTAGGTAGGAAAAAAAGACATGGAATCCTGGAACTGAAGACAAAAAACTTCAGAACTCTTCCCCAGCTGTGTGACTACAGTCTAATTAAAGAACTGTAAATGCTGTACATTGAAAAAAACAAAACAAAGCAAATCCATGACTCTTGGTACCTCCAATTATCCTCTGGTTTAAGAACATGTTCTGCAGGTTCTCAGCATATCCCCACAACTCTGTGTTGAGGAATGTGTACAAGAGAGGAGGGATGACCTGCAGAATCCCTGGACAAGTGTCATCTACACACAGATATTTTCTGTAGCTGCTGACCTCAAGTCTGATCCTTATGTACAACACTTTAAGGTCCTTAGCAGTACTTCACTTCATTTGGCTTGCATAGAGATTGTGGTTAGACTAGATTAGTATAAATTTTGTTACATCATATTTTGAAAAATCACCATAGAGATATGTTCATTGCTGGACTATCACCCGTTCATTCTGCAGTGAATTTACTGATTCTACTCTCATTCTAAAAAGGAATGGATTTGTCTTATTGAGCTTCAATAAAATGAAGCATGAATAGCTGGTGGTAGTCAAGTGTTGATCAGAAACAGTAGGATGGTTTTGACAAGGTTTTTCTCTGGGGAAACATACACATATCTGAGACAGCAACAGCAAGAGACCTTTGTTTCCCCCTGTCCACAATACTTCCTGAGAGCCTAGTGAAGCTGACCTGTAGAGAAGAGTTGGGAGGCAAGGGACTTAAATACTGCATTAACTCAGTAAAGATGGTAAACACAGGTTCTGCTTGTTTTTCTGGTAACTGGGTGAGATAGAAAGACAAAGCATAGAAGGCCAGCAACGTGCACACATGTACAGGGAGGTGCGTGGTAAATGTCACATGTCAATCACAGGTGTGTCATGGTCATGAGCAGCATCCCTTAGAGGAGATCAGGGCTTCTTTGCATATCCTAAGTCTACCCAAACTTCTATGGAATTTAACATTAAATTTTCTCAATGGGATGGACATTATGTATTACAATTCAAAAGATTTCTGTGGACCAAGTTAAAACGGCCAGAGAAAGATAAAAAGTGCACCATTGAGGCAAATTCAGTTAAAGTGGCAAGGCACTGTGTATAACATAGAACTGGAACCATTACTATGAAGGAGGGGAAAGGAGGTCTCCAGGTGTTGAGAAATAATGAGATCATCAATAGACAGTACAGTGGTGTTTTCCAGTATCATCTACAAATGAGGTTAAGTTTACTATATTAGACATTGAGGACTGAAAGACAAATCATGCTGCAAGGTAAATAAAGATTTCTAGGGAGAAAGTTGATACAAATAGGATAATGGATGACATTATGAACCCATGCATTATGTGAGAAGGTCATAAAAGGATAACTAATGCATGATAAATTTATGTGTCTTGCTATAGTTTCTTTGCATTTATTTTTTATCAGTCTTCATCTCTGTTGCACTTGTTACTAAAATCTCAATTGTTTTCCCAGTGTTACTTCTGTCTTAGTCCAAATTCCTAGATACCAGGCAATCTATAAAGCCCAGAAATTTGTTTGGCATATATATGAGTCCGGTGAATTCAAGCACAGGACTTGTTATCCCAAAGTGAGGTCCTTGATGTATCATTAGATGGTGTAGGGTGTGTCAGAGTGAGGTGGAGCATCCAGGCTTGCTTGGTTCTTCCTCCTGTATGGCTCACTGATGTCATCCGTGAAGATCCACTTTTAAGACCTCACCTAGTCCAAAATAAATGTATAAAACTATACTTCTTAAGTCTGTCAATGTGTGAAATTATTGTTTAGTTTCCCAGGTATTGATTTTGGATGCTCAATTAAACCATAGTCAGAGATAGGACCTGAAGGGAGTAGTTAAGTGTAATCTAATGGTGAGAAGTGATCTTCCCAGTCTTAACACCTGGTCTGGGCTCATGATTCACACACAATCCATGGTAGAGTCTCAACTTCCACAAACTCAGGTTGTCATGAATGAGAAAACATTTTCAGTGATTGTATAATAAGATATCTTAAAGACACATACTTAAAAAAAAGTTTCTGAGAGACACAAACTTCATATGAATATGGATAAGGTTTTCAAGAAACATACCTTCATGGGGGTTAGAGTAATCAACAGATTATTTATAAATGTTTACTTATTAATTGTCAAATGCTGATAAAATCAATATTCTTAAAAAAACCTCATGCCAAGAGACAGAAGATGACTTTAAAAATAGGAAAGCAATTGGTAATGTTAATACACTCATTAAAGAAACCCAAATTTCCCAAATACTGATTTTGTTAGGACTTTTGCAGAGCCCACTGTGCAGTCTGTGTACGAGAATGTGCAGAGGGTGTCGGGATTGATGACACAGAGATCCGTTGGTGGTGCAAAGAAAACTTCATGAAGGCTTTTCAGAAGTCTCCTCGAGAAGGCTCTACTTTATTCTTACACTGGCAGGTTATATATGCCCTGACAACAGAGGCAGCGGTGGGGGGGGGGTTCAGGAAGAGGTGGTTAGTCTTTGGAAAAGGTCAAGGTCAGGGTGTTCCTGTGGGCAAGCCTTTATCAGAAATGTATTGCTCTGGGCACCGTATTGTTTTTAGTAAACATTGTCTTACAGCTGCCTGCTCCCAGGCTGATGGGGAAGTGGGCCTCCAGCCAAGGTCTGTTGTTCCCACAGACTTTCATATTTATGCCTACATTTCTCTAAGCATGATTATAAAACCTACAAAAGAAATACCAAATTATAGGGAAGGACTAATTCAGGTTTAGAATGTTCTCTAAGGAAAATGAGTAAGTTAATTAACAGTTGTTATAACTCAGTTCAGTTTAAAAGACATCTATAGAACATATTATCCAAACACAAAAGAATGTATCTTCTTTTCAGCACCTCATGAAACACTCTCTAAAACTGAGCACACACTCAGTAACAAAGCAAACCTCAACAGATCAAATAAGATGTAATCACCTATTGTATCTTATCAGATCACCATCAATTAAAGCTAAACCTCAACAACAATACTAATTTCAGAAAGCCTACAAATTAATGGAAACTGAAGAATGCTTGTCTGAAACATCAGTATCTTATCAGATCACCATCAATTAAAGTTAAACCTCAACAACAATACTAATTTCAGAAAGCCTACAAATTAATGGAAATTGAACAATGCTTGTCTGAAACATCAGTGGATCAAGGAAGAAATGAAGAAATAAATAAGACTTCCTAGAATTCAAGGAAAATTTTGGCTCAATATACCCAAACCTATGGAACACTCTGAAAGCAGTGCTAAGAGGAAAGTTCATAACACTAAGTGCCCACATGAAGAAACTGGAGAATAGCCACATTAAAGAATTAGCAGCACACCTAAAGTCTCTAGAACAAAAAGAAGCAACCCCACCTCATAGGAATAGATGTCAGGAAATAATCAAATTGAGGTTTGAAATGAATAAAGAAGAACCAAAAATAAATACAAAGAATCAATGAAACAAAGATATGATTGTTTGAGAAAATCAACAAGATAAACAAAACTTTATCCAAACTAACCAAAAGGCAGAGAGCAAATATGTAAATTAACAAAATCAGAAATTAAAAGGGGGACACAATAACAGACACTAAGGAAATCCAGAGAATCATCAGGTGATCCTTTGAAAACCTATACTCTACAAAATTGGAAATTTTTCTGGACAGATTTTACTTACCAAAATTAAATCAAAAACAGATAAGCAATTTAAATAGACCTATAACCCTTAATGAAATAGAAGTAGTAAGCAAAAGTCTCCCAACTAAACAAAAGCCCAGAACCAGATTGTTTCAGTGTAGAATTCTACCAGAAATTCAAAGAAAAGGTAATACCAATATTCCTCAAGTTGTTACACAGAGTGCCAACAGAAGGAAACTGTAAAATTATTTTTATGAGGCTGCAGTTACCCTGATACCAAAACAACATGAAGATCCATCCTGAACATTGATGTAAAAAATACTCAATATAAACTGTCAAACAGTATCCAAGTACACATCCAAAAAATCTTCCATCATGATCAAGTAGAATTCATTCTAGAGATTTTGGGAAGGTATGACATACAAAAATCAGTCAAACAATCTGAGCAATAGTGAAGAGGCTACCTTAAATTCTCTACCCGATAATGATATTGATGACTTCCTTATATGCCATCCTAGAGTCTTCATCCAGTAGCTGATGGAAGCAAAAAGAGACACCCATACCTAAACACTGAGCCAACTCCAGGAAGCCTGTTGCAAAGATGGAGGAGTGATGAGCAGAGGGGTCAAGACCAAGCTGGAGAAATACACAGAAATAGCTGACCTGAACAAGGGGGAGCTCATGGACCCCAAACTGATAGGACCTATCCAGACCCCTTGATTGTGGGTGTCAGTTAGGATGCCTGGGAAATCTATGGGGAATCTGATAGTGGATCAGTTTTTATCTGGAGTCCATTCCACATAGAGGGACACTCTCTCAGTCTGTACATATGGGGAAGTGCCTACAGCCTGCTCCAAATGATAGGACAGACTTTGAAAATCCCCCATGAAAGGCCTCATCCTCTCTGGAGAGTAGAAAAGAGATGGGACAGGCGCCAGTGGGGGGGAGAAGTGGAGGGAGAGGGAACTGGGATTAACATGTAAAACAAGCTTCTTTCTTATTTAAATAAAAAAGGAAAATATAATTCATCAGATAAATAAACTAAAAGTAAAAAGACACATGGCCATTTCATTAGATGCTGAAAAAGCCTTCCACAAAATCTAACACCCCTTCATATTAAAGATTTTGGAATAACTTTCATTATTCATAGATGTTATTTTAGTACATATAAGCGACCCTCAAAACTCTACCAAGGAACTCTTACAGCTGATAAAAACCTTTAACAATGTGGCAGGACATAGAATTAACCAAAAAAATCTTTAGCCTTCCAATATACAAATGTTAAAAGTGCTGAGAAAGAAATCAGAGAAATATCACCCTTTACAATAGCCACCAATAATATAAAATATCTTGGGGTAATTATACCAAACAAGTGAAAGACCTGTATAACAATAACTCTAAATCTTTGAAGGAAGAAATTGAAAAAGATATCAGAAAATTGAAAAATCCCTCATGCTCTTGGATAGATAAGATCAACATAGTAAAAATGGCAATCTTACTAAAAGAAATCTAGAGATTCAATGCAATCCCCATCGATATACCAACAAAAATCATCACAGACCTGGAAAGAACAATGGTTAACTTCATATGGAAAAACATAAAACACAGTATAGCCAAACCAAACATGTGTAGTAAGGGAACTTCATGAGGCAGAACTATCCCTGACTTAAAGCACTACTGTAGATCTACGGTAATAAAAACAGCTTGATAATGGCAAAAAATGCAGACAAATGAATCAATGAAATCATATTGAAGACCTTGATATCAATCCACACACCTATGAACACCTGATTTTTGACAAAGAAGCCAAAGATATACAATGGAGAAAAGAAAGCATCTGTAACAAATGGTGATGGAATAACTGGATGTAGGTATGTAGAAGAATACAAATAAATTCATATCCATCACCATGCACAAAACTCAAGTCCAAGTGGATCAAAGACCTCCACCAAAATCTAGGTGCACAGAGGATAGAAGAGAAATATGGAAGTTGCCTTGAATGAATTGGTACAGGAGACCACTTCCTAATTAGAACACGAGTAGCACAGACTCTGAGAGTAAAAATAAAAATATGGGACCTCCTGCCACTGAGAAGCTTCACTAAGGCAAATATATGGTCAATAAGACAAAATGGCAGCCTACATAATAGGAACAGATCTTCACCAATTCCGCATCTAACAGACAACTAATCTCCAAAATATATAAAGAACTCAAGAAACTAGACACCAAAATACCAAATAATCCAATTTAAAATGGGGTACAGATCTAAACAGAATCCTCAACAGAAGAAACTTTGAAGGTTGAAAGACATTGAAGTAACGGTTCAATATCTTTAGCCATCAGGGAAATGCAAATCAAAATGATTGTGATATACCATCTTATACCTGTCAGATTGGTTTATATCAAAACCACTAATGACAGCCCATGTTAGAGAGAATGTAGAGTGGGGGAAATTTCTTCATCTGCTGGTGGGAGTACAAACTTTTATAGTCACTTTCAAAATCTGTATTGTAGCTTCTCAGAAAGTTGGAAATCAATTTACCTCAAAACCTAGTAACACCACTCTTTGGCATAACCAAATGATGCACAATAATACAACAAGGACATTTGCTCAACTATGTTCAAATCAGCTTTGTATATAAATAATAGCCAGAAACTGAAAACAATCTAGATGTCCATCAATGGAAGAAGATAGAAAATGTAGTTCATGTACACAGTGGAGTACTTCTCAGAGATAAAGAAACAGTGACATCTTGAAATTTGTAGGCAAATGGATGGAAATTTGTAGGCAAACATCCTGTGTGAGGTAACCCGGACTCAGAAAGACAAACACAGAATGTATTCATTTGCAAGTAGATGTTAGATGTAAAGTAAATGATAACCACAACCACAACCCCAGAATAGCTAAATTAAATGGAGAACCCTAAGAGGATCACACATGGAAGTCCCCAGGAAGAGAAAGATCTCCTGATTAAACTGGGAGGCGGTAGAAGGGAAGAGATGGGGGATGGTAAAGTAAGAAATCAAGAACACTGAGTGGTGGGGAGATAGAGGGGGAGAGCAATGAAAGAGATATCGTAATAAAGTAAACCATTTTGAAGTTAGGGAGAAAACTTGTGATCAAGAAATTTTCAGGAGTCTACAAGGGTGACTCCTGCTAAGACTCCTAGCAATAGTGGAGATGCTGTCAGAATGGGCCTTCCCCTTTTGGAACATGATTAGTGACTACCCTAAATGTCATAGAACCTGCATACATTGACTGATGGAAGTAGATGCAGTGACCCATTACCAAGTACTGGGCTGAGATCCTGGAGTTGGGACGGAGAGGGGAAGGAGGGATCATAGGATAAAAGAGGGTCAAGACCACAGTGGGGAAAAACACAGAGACAGAAGACACACATTAGAGGGAACTCAAGGATTATGGTCAGACAGCTAGGCAGTCTGCATGGGACTAAACTAGATCTGATGAATGAGGGTGACAGTTATGAGATTTGATCTGTTGGGGGGAGACCCTGGCAGTGGCACCAGGACCTATCACAGGGGTGTGAACAGGATATTATGAAGTCCACTCCCTATGGTGGGATGTGTTGCTCAGCATTGATACAGGGATAGAGACTTGGTCCTCTCTCTGCTTGGTATGCCAGACTTTGTTGACTCCACAATGAAGACCTTTATCCCCTCTGAGAAGTAGATGGGGGATGGGAAAGGTAGGAGGCAGGGAGAAGGGAAGAAGAGAGAAGGGGGAACTGGGTTTGGTATGAAAATTAAAAGTATTTTTTAAATAAAAGAAGAAAAATTTAAAAAGTTAGTAAGTGGTCCAATAGAAACAAGTTTCTTGTGTATTTATAGGAAGTGAATTTCAAGTATGAAATAAATGAACAAAAACTACAGGGAAAATGTTAACTCAAAAATTATACCCTTTCAAACTGCTTTGTTCTGAAATAATTTAATTTTATCAACCAAAGGTTTAGAGCAGATTTAGGAATAAAACCATTCTTGACATAAGTTCATAAAAGACTCTTAATGTAAAGAAAATATCCATGAGCAGAGTGTTTATGATTAAATAAGCAGTGTAGAATCTTAATTCGTTTTCTTTAATATCTTACTCTAACACTAATTGTCACAGAGGAAAGAACAGGAATTCATTTTATAAACACAGCAGAATTCAATTAAAATAAGTACAGTGGATTTTCATAGTTTGACATGTGAATCATGAATGACATCAAATTAAGAAACTTTGCACACACACACATATAAGATGTATATATTCACCGATATAATAAAGTGGATGCATGTGAGGATGTGTATACAAGTTAGACAAAGGTTTATAAGATAATTGACTCAGTCAAGTGGTTACAAGGTAAAAATGACAGATATATGACTTTCCAAAATATTATAATGCTAAACTGGGTTGTTATATAGTTAACACATAGTTTTAATGGAAAACAAGTGTGTCATGTCATCACAGTGATAACATACATATTTACATGTATTTTTATTCAATATAAATAAGTATGAAACAACCCCAGCAGCAATGTCATTAACTCAGTTTCACACTGTCATCCAAATTCAAGTGCAGTTATGGCCTGACAAATATTGTTCCTTGGGGGCACCAGTGCTCATAATATATGTTCTTATCTCCTTCATTCCAGGGCTATATCATGCTGATATTAATTTCTGGCTTCAATTATAAGCAGTTTTCTCAAGAAAAAATCCCTCAAAGCTTCTGGATACAGAATGGAAATTAAGTTCATTATAGTTAAAGTCCTTAAGATAATTTTTCAGGAAAATCAGTTTGTCAATTTACTTAATACAGCATCTTCCCTAGTAAGATAGAATAGTGATAGTATCTTTCGATGAATAGAAAACTTTCAAGTTTCTTTCAAGTAACTCTTGGGAAGATTTTACTATTGTTCTAATAAAGATTTTACATTATGATTCTTTGTTCAGTAGTTCTTAGTGAATTAAGTCCTATAATATTTGACAGAATATCCAGTGATCTCGCAATTCAGTCCTCAGATTCTATTCAAAAGACCAAATTAGAGAAAGTTGAGTGCAGCTGCATGTGATTTCATAAAAGTCTGATGTTACACAGGCAACAGAGAGAATACTAACATTTTTCTTAGAAGAATAACTCTCTACTCGTGAATTATGAATGTCCACCTTTCAACATATCTCTAAATTACTGTATTTTAAAGAGTAAATAGACCATAGATCTGGGGAAAACCAACTCTTATTCCACTTAAAGGATAGTAACAACAAAATGACTCCTAATGACATTCAGCTATACACATAGGTCCGTGTGCCTTTCAGCCATCATCAGAGACACTTGCTCCCGTAGTAAATGAGAACAAATTCTTTGAGCAATGTATAGAGAGTAAGAGACATCAAACCACTCAGTCTTAAATGTGATGTCTCCATCAAGTCTCTTTCCTCAGGGCTCAGGAAACAGTGAAAGATTATCTTGGTGGAAATATTTCAAGAGGTGGAGTGGATGGAGAACACTAAGAAAGTAATACATTCTAGACGCGACAGGACTGATGCAAATATGAATTAATGGAGTGCTGTACTTGCATGCATAGGTCCTGAACAGTTCTAAGGTAGATGAGGTCCCAGCACTGTAAGAGGTAATGTGCACAGGCTCCTATCCCTAACCCAGAGTCTGATAATCATTCACAAAGAAAAATTAGTTTTCCCCAATGTAGTATCATTGGATATACAAACTAAGCTTAAGAACAGGTACTGTGCCAAGAAGTAGATACCTACACAAAATGAACTCACTAGTATTTTTGAGGGTATTTTATTTTATTTTCTGTCTCACGTTTTGTATGGATAGTTTTTTTCCCCCCATTTTATGTTATAGTCTCTAGTTTTGTATTTTAGTGGAACTTCATGTGTGCAAATGTGTGTATCTCTACATCTATGTTTCTTGTGCTTTATTCTTTGGCTCTTTTTTTCTGTTTATTAGTTTTTTTTTAATTTTGCCTTTCCTAGCCCTCTCTCGCTCCCAGGTGCCTGTTCATTTTCTAATGAGAGAAAGAAAGAAAGGGTGTGGATTTGGGTGGGTGGAGAAGTGGAGAAAAGCTAGAAGATGTTGGGAAGGGGAACCCATAATAAGAATATATTACATTAAACATGTATTTTCAATAAAAAGAAAAGCATATAATATTGACTCAACAAAAAACATTGCAAAATTAAATTAATGCCTAAACATTTGTTTTAATGCAACATGTTTAAGCAAAAATGAATTGGCATCTATTTACTAATCTTACTCATCCCTAATTATTTTTCTCTGTGTGGTATTTCCAGTGCCAATTGTCAGGCCTAACACAGGCAGGTCACCAAATGCAGACATGTTTTCTATTTTTATACCTTCTTCCTGTACATAAACTTGTGCCCAGCATTTGGGATCTGATGCAGTTGTCTTTGCTGCTACAATGAGTCAAGTTAAACTAAATTAATTTAAATTAAATATATGTGTCATAACAACTACCACAGTCTATTCAGGCTATTGTGACAAACTGTCACACCCCAGACAACTTATGAACAATAGAGCTATACCAACCTGTTTTCCTTTGCTTTCCTTTTCTTTTCCATGTTAGAAGGCTCTGTCTAGCTGGGTCCTCATGAAAACAAAGAGTCAAAGCATACATTCCTGGTCATTTTGAGATATACACTAACTTCAAAGCTTTACCTACTATCATCAGCCCAATTTAGTTAGTTTACCAATTATTAATTGCCAGGTAATATGCAGACAAAACAACCACTGGATTTATTATATCAAAAATGAAATACTCACTAACACAGTTAAAAGCACCAATGAATATTTACACTTAAGCAAGTCTGAGCATCCAATTTTAGAAAGTCAGACACTGGTGGAGATTCAAGCTGATTCCTGATTGTGCAGTTTTAACTATCATCAAGTATTTCTCACATTCTTCATGAGGCTTCTGCCTCTGTTTGCAGCCACTAAAGGTGAATAGTAATTTGAACCTCATTCCTGAATTCTCTTACTTCCTGTGTGCTCTGGGCACTGACTTCCCTATCTTTTTCTGCTTTTTTACACAACCTAAGATGAGTAAACCAGTTTGGAGCCATGCTGGTGATTGGAAGCCCTGAAGATGGACAAAACTGAATGGATAAAATGTTATTTAAAAACTAGCTAATTCTCCACAACACCATCATTTCAGGCAGTTTTCAGCTTGCAGTGCTCATTACCACATATTGCAAAGTCAGCAGTCAAAGACATGGTGTCATGCGTAATTTGACAGGATCTATCTCGAATCAGCTAAAGAAAGAACCTCTGGGCACATCTAAGGGGTTTTTCTAGATGAGGATGCTTGAGGTGAGAAGACCCACATTAACTGTTGGTAGGAACATCCCGTGATCAGAAGTACACAAATGAACAAAAAAGAGAGAAAACCAAGTGCCAAGATTAATCTCTCCTCCATTTTCACTTTGTATGCAATGTCACTAACTAGATTGTTTTCTGTTCCTGTAAGACTTCCCTGCCATGAATGACTGCACCCTCTTTGTGCTTATAAGGCAGAATAAATGTTTCCTTTCTTAGGTTACTTTGATCAGTTTTGTTAAAGTAAGAACATTAACTAATACACATCTTGATAGGGCAACACCATGGGCAGATATTTGCTTGTTAATTTTTCATGTCTGCCATTCAATCTCCATATGTTTCTCTGCATCCGTCAAGGAGGATGTAGAGAGTTAGGCTTTAGTGGGAAATTAGATGTTACTCCATGGAGGTAAGTAAGGATTAGGGTGTTCTGGGTTCTAAACCTTACTATAGCTGGTACAGACAAGAGACATTGGTTCCGCGCAGATGATTCCTCTGGTCCTAACTCACATTATGAGCCAATTTCGTTTGATGTCTTCATACAAGTGTATTGAGCAAAAGTGTCCTTATTGGAAAAAAGTTATAAACCAAGTATATTTCACAGCAGATTTAAATTATAATTTCTTTATATGCTGAGTTTTATAATAGCAGAGAAATATGGATGTCCTTGGAGTGTGCAGATGCTAATATACATTTAGAGAATTTCTAAATCCTGTCATTTTGCAAATTCTGACTGCGTAATATATTTTGGGCTGACAATTATGATCTAAACATTAAAACAGAAAAGACCCTAATGAATCCAATCTATTTAACTGATATATTTCACCTCCATGTGTAATAAGGAACTATATTTAGATAAAGAAACTGATTGGAAAGACATGGGAATAAATGCTGTCTTGAGAATAAAAACACAGATGAATACTCTACAGAGGAAAAAGATATTTTCTTCCCTCTATGTGCAATTTACAATCTAATTTAAACAAATAATCACGTACAAGCAAAATGAGAATTGTGGCTCTTTCAAACTGCAGATGTATAATGCCTGTGTTATCACGGAAAAAAATATTTCTCCCTGAAAATAGAGAAAACAAATTGACAGGGATGCAATCGTTGGCTGAAAATAAAAGCACTTTATTGGTGAAATTTAAAGATGAGGGACATGATCAATGTCAAGGAAGCTGATCATAAGATAAATAACATAAAGCAGAAGAGTGCTTTGGAAAACAAATAACAATTTATAGTATTCATAATATTACCACCTATGAACATTTTCAGAACCATTAAAAACTATAGGTTCTCTAGAATATTAAGGTTTGAAACTATTTTCCTCCTTAAAGCACAGAGTAAAAGTACAGACCTTCCTAAGGTCTGTAAAGTTACTAAAAGCACACTATCTAGCAAGGTGTCACTTCCATTCCAAAACCAATCCCATCTTGATCTCTGGAGAGAACTGGAAAGACTAGTGGTTGGTCCTCCTTATGGTCCGTAGTCACATTGTTATTGGCATCTTTTCCATAAGCAACTCAGGTTAGTCAACTGGCCAAGTTTCATCCTGTATTTCTCCATACTTGCATTCTGTCTTAGTATTAAAGGTGCAAAGATGACTTCATGAGCCAAAGATTGCTTTATTGTATTTACGCCTATGTCTTCAGCCCACAGGAATAAGTCTGGGAATGTGAGGGTCCTCAGTACTTGGTGAAACCGAATGGGAAGGCCTTCAACATCTTGCGTTCACGGTATGTAAGCAGAACAAACAAATGTGATCCATAGTGTTAGCTTTCCTTCCAAACATTTTTACAGTGGTAGAATTCACATTTCACTTGGGGATATGACTATAAGGGGGAAACTATGAGGTCTCTCTCTTATCAGAATGATGGTTGTCTCACATTTCTGATGTTAACAAGATTTCTACTGTGTTTGAGACTATATATGATGTTCTTTGATGTTTCTGTTATCTCAATAAGTTTTTGTTGATATGATTATCATTACAAAGGAAAGGATAATACACACACATATTGAAGTTCCATAAACAAGAGAGACACCAAAGGCCCTTCCTCCACAATGTTTACATGCTTTTCCTTAGTATTAACAGCTTTTTCCTGTCCTCTCATTTTCTTCAGTAGAGATTGACCTTGAAATGGATGTCTTCCCGTAATTCAAATGACTGAGTTAATTTTGTGTGCCAAGATTAAACACAGAAGGTCAGGATAATTCTCTCTTAAATTTGTGTGCTGTTTCTTTCTAGCTGGTGGGTGAGTCATATGTCTGGAAAATTTATTCCTCATACAGTGTTCAGATTTCTACCTGAGAACAGCTGAAGTTCTGAGTAATAAAATAAATATATTAATAGCAAGCATTTTCTCTAGCTATGAAAACCAAATAAAACACTGTATTTTAGGTACATACAAAATATCAGAAGCAAACTCCGGTAGACTATCTATTTCAGATATAAGGAATGAGATCCTGATAAAGGAAACTAATTCTCTTGCTTTATATATAATTATTTAAAAATATAAAAGGGAAAACCCAGTGTCCAGTTGCTTAAGGATCTTGATCTCTAGGAAGACATAAACAACCCACTGCTTATAGGGCTCCAGCATCAAAATCAAGAATGATTATATCAAAATACAATCTGGGGAGAAAATGAGTTGATTTGGTTTAATTGCAGATCATGGGCAAGGGATTACTTACGGGAATGTGGTAACTCCAACGCAGCAATAACAATGTAATATTTTACCCCCAGCATGGATGATGACTTCCCTATAGCTGCATAGATGGAGAACCTTCCTGGAAACTCTTCCAGTCTTTATAGTCTAGCACTATAAAGAGATCATGAGCCCACACGCAGTTAGGGTGGAGTGACAAATGGCCAGGAGGTCCAGGAGGAAGAATGTCAATGGAGGAATGAATGACCCCTTGTCAAGTGTTACCCCCATTGGGGAACTTCCCCAGTCAACAAGCCAAACCACAGGGGCCTTGTGAAGTAGTCACAGCTGTTCTGGTGACAATGAAGCTTCTCGTGCTCAGAGAATGGTTCATCCATTACACTTGGTCAGAACCTTCTGCAACTTTTCAGACTACTCTGGAAATAGTCTCAAAACTCAGCACTATTCCTTCAAATTGATGTACACATTAAGCACAAGAAGTAGGAGTCCGGGTTCGAGGCCAGCCTGGTCTACAAGAGCTAGTTCCAGGGCAGCCTCCAAAGCCACAGAGAAACCCTGTTTCGAAAAACCAAAAAAAAAATATAGGAGTCCGGAAGGAATATTCAACATGGAATGATCATAGAGGCAAGCAGTATGTGTAGATCTGAGGAAAATAAGAATGAATACTATTTCTCCACATTTAACGTTTATCACTGGGACAAGTAATCTTCTGTTGTTCCAACTGCAAACATCAGTATCTGAAGCTGTTACCAAGAGTTCTGTCATCATGACCATTAGCATGTGTAATTAATAGCACACCAACAACTGTGAAATACAGTAGAGAATATATTAGATGCTTTATTTATTCAACATTTTAGGAGAACTGGCTAATTTTAATTTTCATTATCAGATCCAAAGACTGATTTGATGGTTTTTGATTCAGATGTAGTCAGAGTAACATTTGACAAAGAAAATTCCTTAAAACATAATTTAAGCAGAAATGGAGTATTAGTTATGCAATTGTTAAAATGAACAGATGATCAGTGAATTAATAATAAAAAACAAATCTCATGGAGTAGATGTAATTTTGGTTTTCCTAGTTAGTATGGTATCTAGTGAGAATGTTACATCTACTTAATTTGAAACCAAAGTGAATTTTAGCTTACAAAAAAATTATAGCAATTTCCTTTTCCAAGAAGCTTACTGTAGTTTGAATTAGATTTATGTAACAGTTCATTGGTAGCTGGTGTTATAGCCTTATAAGTTGTATCTAGTTGGAGGAAGTGGGTCACTGTGGATTTGTCTGCAAATGTGTATGTCTAGTTTTCACAACTCTGCCCTGCCTCTCTCTCTCTCTCTCTCTCTCTCTCTCTCTCTCTCTCTCTCTCTCTCTCTCTCTCTCTCTCTCTCTCTCTCTCTCTCTCTCTCTCTCTCTCTCTCTATCTTTCTATTCCACCTTCCTCTCTTCTTTGTGGTTGATAGGAGATGAGTACCTTATTCTACCACATAGCTCTGCCACAATGTATCACATAAAGTAGTCCCCAAAACACAGAACAATTCCCTCAGATGGGCATTGTCCAAATACTGAACTAAAATAAAGTCAGCGCTCCTCTTCGAGATTTTCCTCTTAGTTATCTGTCTCAGCAAATAGAAGTCTGACTAAGACAGTAATATCTAACTGAAAAATATATCTACATTGGCATAATGTCTCTTTTGTGGAAGATTTTTGGAAGAGAAAAACTAATTGTCACTTCAAGGTTATTTTTACTTAAATTAGAAACAATATTATTTTACATATCAATCCCATTTCCCTCTCCCTCCCATCCCCTGACCTGCCATCTCATCCCCCTTCTGCTCCCCAGGGAGGGTGAAGCCTTCCATGGGAGATTATCAGCAATCAAGGTTATTGTTACATAATCTATATAAACACAAAATTTTACATATTAGTACTGTACTGAGGTGGTTAGCTTTAAATGTCAACTTGAAACAACCTATAATTTTCTGGATAAAGATTGTCAATTGAGGAATTTTCTATATCATATTTGTTGTGGGCAAGACGGTCAATTGAGGAATTTTCTAGGTCATATTTGTTGTGGGGAATTGCATGTACTTTTACTTTAGCCATCTCACTATGGGTGACTCCATTCTCTAGGCCCTGGAGCCATATAAGCAATGAAGAAAGCTCAGCAGCCAAGGAAGCAGATGGTATGGGTGCATTTGCTTATCTCTGCTCTTTACTGTGGATATAGTATGATCTTTTGTCTCCAGGTGCTGCCTACATGGCATCCCCAAAATGATCACAGCAACCATTTCTTCCCTGATGCTGTTATTGGTAAGAGTATTTGTTATAGCAAAATAAATGAGATTGGGACTAGTTCTAGGAAATGCTGTGCTGTGTGGCACACTGTATAACAGTGACACACTGTATAATGTCTAAATGAGATGACACATATTTCTCCATCTGTCCCTTCTTTCTGATGGAATGCTTCAAATTCCTTTGTTCTAACGTTTTCATTTGTTAATTCTCATCGTGTCCTGTGCAAGGGCACACCAATACATTTAAACCTTATACTCTCACAACTTGATATCCTCTTTCAAACATCACTGTTCCCTATATACCACAACACCATGATAACTATCATCTTACTTATATATTCAACGAGAATCTACTTTTATCTTCCCAAATATGAGTGAAAACATTTGGCGTGCTCCTGCCTTTGCCTGACCTATTTCTTTTAACAAGATCTGGAGTTGCACCTTGATGTTACAAACAACAGTAATGTCCTCTCTTCATGGCTGAGCAGTATTCTTTTGTGTATACATACTACAGTATCTGCAAACACATGTTAGTAGATGCACACATGGATTAAGTTCTTTTCTGGGCTGCTAAGAATAAGTACTCCAGTGTAACAAGAGTGTCTGTTGCACTTGTCTGTTGGACATTATGGGAAGAAGGAAACAAAAACAAAAACAAAAACAAAAACAAAACCACTTACCTAATTCCCCTAACATCATCACATTGCAATATGGGAGGGTATTGTTGGTTGTGCATTTTTATTATTAAAAACCTACTACCCAAATTGGTGCACTTTATCTGAAAAGATGTTCATTTAGTTTAGAGTTTTAGAATCTGCAAGCTAATCCTGGCCATGGCTCGGACTCTGGAGAGTACTCCATAGGCAGTCTTACATAACTGCAGAACACACACGGATCCCCTTTTCCTCTCTCAGGCCACCAGGATTTAATAACCAGTCACCAACCTAATGACCCATTCTCATTAATTCCTCAGTGCATCACCTCTGAATATCAGAGTCGTGTTTAGTTTTCAGTGCCATTGTAAAATGATTTGGGGAACTGAACCCAGCATAACTTCAGCGAGTCAACTCATATTCAGGCTGAGACTCACTTATCCTTGAATGAGTGGGAATTTTGGCTCCAACAAGAGAGAAAGCCCACTAAATGAAAATTGCTAGCTGTGCAAAAAACATCAAACTTTAGAATCTGAAGTCTAGTTAATGGTCAATAATTATCTGTTTATACCAACAAACAGAAGAGGCCTTGTGTGTCAAGTCACATGACCATCCGTGCCAATACACTAAACTAGCCATAATTTTAAGATACTACATGCTTAGTTGAAGGGAAACTTATCTTCAAGGCATATGGTTCACCTTCATTACAACTTCATTTTTTATTTTCTCTGAATACAACACTGCATTTCATATCCACTTAGAAGAATGATTCCTCTTCTAGAAGCCCATTTAATCACACCCTTATTCACCTTCATGTAGCCACTTCTGTAATTACATTCTTCTAATTAAATAGCCAAACAGGAGTTTATATTTAATAATTTCTGCTCTGACTCTGACCTGTAATCTCATCTATGTCCTAATGAATTTTTATGGTATAGTACAACAATAACCCATGACAGAACATTATAAGAAAGTTGATCTATGAATTTAGTTTGCAGGTTATTTTTACATATTTTAGTGCACCACCTATTACAAAACATGATGTGACTTTAGAGAAAAAAATAGGAAAAAAAACAAATCTTTGAGAACACACTAGATAAGTCAAATTCTGCTAAAAGTGATAGTGCAGAGACACCAGGAATGAGGGCATGAGCTTATCCTTGGAAGCAATTGCTGTGGAGGTTTTTATTTCCTTAAAAATATTATAGGCTAAATACTAATCCACTACCACAGACCCCATAGATTAACCAGACCTCCAAACTTGACATCCTCATTCAAGTTCTATGCTGGTTCCCAGCTGTCAGTCTGAGGTCCATGAAGGGGATGGGATAGGAGGTTGAAGGGGAGCAGGGGAGAAGGGGAGTGAGAGGGAACTGGGATTTACATGTAAAAGAAGCTTGTTTCTAATTTAAATTAAAAATGGAAAAAATATTATAGACTGTGATTTAGATATCTTGGTTAACTTACCAAGTGAAGGTTCCCGAGATCTAAGATGCACTTCAGATTATTACTGTGACCTGATTAAAAATACATTAGTTGACAGTGACAAAGTGGTTCATCACTTGTTTTCAATATAAAAGCTGTTTATTTCAGAGGGCAGCGTACTTACCTCAGGAGAGAAGTGATGACAACTACCACCCAGTTTACCATAGCTCTTTAAATGGGTTTCAGGGATTGGATCCCATATGTTATGCTGTTCTTTGTAAATAGTACATAAAAAGTATTGAGATGGTTAAATATCCTTGGAGATAAAGAAAATGGACTTGTCCTTAGAAGTTTAAAGTTATCAAGTGTTGCAGAGAATGAGATGAGAGAAAACGTCTTCGACATTCCTTGGAACTATTATCTAGATCCACATTAAAAGAAACACTGTACCAGACAGGAAATAGCCATCATATAAAAATTAAGTTTAGTCTGTCACCATTCCTGAAGTTTCTGGAATCCTTTCTTCTTCAGGATGCACCTCCTTGCTGTTTTGGGTTCTAAAGACATTGGTAGAATTAACGCCTGTGCTTTATGACAGGGAAGTACAGGAGAAACAGGTAACATTTTCCAATACAGGAGAAGGAACCACGGGACCTTTCCTTCTCTCAGTTGATTGACATGTGTCAGCAACTTGTACTTACTTGCTTCACCACCACTAATTCTGTCTCCCAAGAGTTAGTTTTTGCCTTGGATTGCTAAATGGACTACATATGATTTTATTTAAAAAGAACAATAAAATATCAACGACAATAATTCCTACACGATTTGTCCTTGCATGGCACACACAAAAAATGATGAATTAAACACCTGCAAAATGACGATCATATCTTCCTTCAGGGGTCTGGAAGGGTCTGGACCATGGTGTGGTAGTTTACAGGGGCTGACACTCAGAAAGTAACTAAGTCTCCAGAAACGTTACAGGCTCCTTTCATCAACTAAGGGGACAAGTTGAAATTTTCAAATCACTAAATGATTTCTTTAGTAATAATTTGGTTTCCCACTTGAATTTTCAGCATCAAATAAGTGCTTCAGGTTATAATACAAAACTTAGACATCTGGAGGGACCAATGACTCAGTTACCTTTTATGTAGCCCATTATATCAGGATTTCTGGTTATAAAATATGCAGATTTCTCTAGTGCTTCCCTTCAGAAGGAGGAGAGCTCGGGTCACAGAGAACATTAGGCTTCCTTCTGCTGTTCTGATTCCCCAGGCTGCACTCAGCCTTGCTCAGACCTTGCTCACACATATGTTTGGTCTAGCTGACTTTCTTTGAATAAATATGATTTAACCACACAGTTGGTGAAGAATGTGAAAATTCCATTATGTCAAAGACATCCTTATCACTGGTAGAGTGTATAATGGTGCTTCCGGATAGGCTGGGTCTTTAATGCTCTCAAAAGACTGCTTTGTATCCCAGAGGTGATTCTGTCACAGACTTAATTCAGTTACTTTGTCATGCGATTAGGGGCCCTATACCAAGAGCCATGACAGATGTGATCTTTTCTCATTTGAAAATATAAGTGGGCAGGTACAACCAAACAGGAAAGCTTGTCCTCAGGTCATTCCATATCTGCTACTGCCTCAATTTTTGAACTCCCGGGGTCCAGAACTGCATGAATGCATGTTTTCTAAACACCATCTATAGCATCTACAAACACATCCTGCTACTGCCAACTGAAACCGACTAGTGTTTCTCCATCTTCCCATTAGCACTGAAGGAGAGGCCTCTGCCTCCCAGAGCTAATCAAAAGCTGTAAACACAGACTGCTGCAGGATTTTGTGTTTATCCACTCACTTTGCATAACCATAAATGCTGGGGAATATTATTTCTGATTATTGTTTTGACTTTTTCTCAACGTTTCAGACTCTCTTCTGTTAAATCACTTTCTTACTCAGGAGACCACGAAAACTGTGAACAGTTGAAATAACTTGAATTAAGTCTTGCTATTAGAATTGTTTACTTTGGTGCCTCCAGGCTAGAACACAGTAATAGCAAACCTTGGATAGTTCCTCTTGAAGACTCAGTCCAACAGCAGCCATGTCTTCTGGCTCTGCTCCACTACGGAAGTGTCAGCAGTGGCCAAACTTTTGAAGACACTTCTTTCTCTTCCTTCCAGAAGACATTTGGTTCTGTTGCAACAGAAATTCAGCTTACACTTCACTGTTCAAAATGGTCTGTGACATTTTGGGTTGCCTGAACATCTGAAATAACCACAAATAGGAACTACGTAAGTGAAATACGCATAGGCATCAAGTCAAGAATGGGACATACACATTCTGAATAGTTTGGTCTTGTAGGGGCTTGACAAAAGTGCTGCAAAGATAATGACAGAAGATGTGGAAGATGCTTAATACAAACTCAGTGCTCTTTATGTCTTCCCTGTGTCAGTTATTAACTGACCTTGAAGAGTCAACAACTTCACTGTGCTTTGTTTCTTAACTTTGGCAATGTCCCTATGATTTGGAATGTTGGTTCACAATGAACATTTTGTAGATAATGGCCAGACATTGGATAACTTTTTCATTTGATTATAAAATTTTTGTTACAATGTATATAACAAATAGAATTTTACCATGTGATAAAATAAATGGCATTTTGGGGGTAATGACAAATTCTGGTTTAGCATATAATTGTTTAGGGGAAAAAGAGAAATATGGCCAAGAGTTCTTGTCATATCATATAAACACATACATATATAGCACATAAATATGTTATATTTAGTGGTGTTCATTTTAATTGTATGGATGTGTGTATCTATAAGGTGACTGTGAGTGATCTGCAGAGGCATCTGATCCTCTGGAACTGTAATAGAAGGAATTGTGAGCCTATTGATATGGGTGGGTGTCTTGAATAGAAATTGGGTCCTCTGCAAGAATAACATGAATTCATAACTTCTGAGTCATCTCTCTGGGGTATAAGTGCAAAATTTTGAATATCATTATCTACTGGATGTTTGGTGTATAAGATTGGGTGTGCATGTGTGAGTGTGTGTGTGTCTGTCTGTGTGTGTGGGGGGGGGGTTTGTGATTAGATGGCTGAATGGAAGTGGAGGTGTTGTTAATAGCAACCAGTAGACTTACAGAGTACATTTGAGAGTTTGTAAATCTCTCTATCTATCTATCTATTTATCTATCTCTCTATCTTTATGTCTATCTCATACTCACACACACACTGCTCTGCGTAAAATTGTGCATTGTAGGAGCAAATATTTGTCTGTAACATAGAAGCAAAGGGAAATACAATTCCATATCCCAATATAATCTTTTCACACAGGATTTACCTTCAAAACTCAAATCACAACAAGTTGCCATCAGTGGGTCACTTCTCACTTAGACTCACAGAAGCATTGTCTCTGTCTGATTCAATCCCACAGCCTGGCTTACCAGGCTAGATACTGTGGCCTGCAGAAGGCAGTTCTAAGAGTGAACATTCCTGAAAGGAAAAACAAAGAACATGCATGTCATAAGGGCAGAGACAAGAGTTACACCTACACATTTCAAAAAGAAAGTGTGATATGTTCTTTTTCCCATCTGCTTGGGAAGCTGGCAGTCACAGTCAGAAGAAGTTGTCCGAGGCACAGTCAAATTGAGAGAGAGGCGAAGAACAGCTTGTTAATATTTAATTTGTAAGTCTGACTGTTGTTAATAATAAGCATCCATGCAAGTTGACGCAACTGGCAATCAATAGCACTTAGGTGGCAGAGAGAGGAGAATGCGTGGTTCAAGACTACCCCTTGCCTACATGGGACCTTGTCTTGAAAAACAACTCAGTGAGGAAAAACAAAACAAAGTACTGTAATTTTGAGTAAATTACTTAATCCCCTTGCTTCCATACCGGCAACTCTGAGGAGATATAGTTCCTTGTACATAAGGGTAATTGTGATATCAAAATAAAATTATGGTGGCAAATCCTTTACTTCATAGCCTAGAAGGAAAATTTTCCAATATACACAGAAATAGTTGTTTTAATTAATGTCATTTATTTTCTCACGTGGTAAAATTCTATTTGCTATATACAATGTAACAGAAATTTTATAATCAAATGAAAAAATTACCCAATGTCTGGTCATAAGCCACAATGCTGTGATATCCTAATTAACAACCAAACAATTGACAAGAGTGAAGTCTGTTATGGAATATATATACATATATATTTTTCTTTTTTTATCATTTTTTATTTTAATTTTAAATAGCTTGTTTTACATGTCAATCCCAGTTCCCTCTCCCTCCCCTCTTCCCGCACTCCCCTTCCCCCCTCCCACCCTATTGCCAAATCCTTCCACATAGGAGATATCTAGAGTCTGTCAATTTACTCTTGGTAGGGTCAAGGCACTCCCCTAAGAGTCCAGGCTGAGAGAGGATCTCTCTTTGTGCTATAGGCACATGAAGACAGTTTGTATACCAGGGATAGACACTGATCCACAGCTCAGGGCCCCATAGGTTGCCCAGGCATTCTCACTGACACTCACATTTGGGGGGTCCAAATCAGTCCCATGCTGGCTTCCCCACTGTCGGTCTGGGGTCCAAGAGCTCTCCCCTGTTCAGATCAGCTGTCTCTGCTGGTTTTGCCAGCCCATTCTTTGCCAACTTGCTCATCACTCCTCTCTCTCTGTCACTGGGTTCCTTGGGTTCAGTTCAGTGATTAGTTGTGTGTTTGCCTCTGCTTCCATCAGTCACGGGATGAAGGCTCCCGGATGGTCATAGGCATCAAGTTCATTATCAGGAATGGGCATTCGAGGTGGTCCCTCCACTATTGCTTAGCTTGCCAATTGGTGTTATCCCTTTAGACCACTCGAGGTCACTCTGGTGCCTGATCTGTCTTAGGTCCTATGATTCCCTCTTCCCCCTATTCTACCCCCACCCCCTCAACTTCCTGTTCCCCCATGACCAACTCTCTTCCTCTTCACCCCTCTCTTCTTCCCAGGTCCCACTCCCCCCACCCCTCGCCGTGTTCCCCATCCATTCAGGGGATCTTGTCTCCATCCTCTTCTCTTGAGTACTATGCATATATGCCTATCTTTTAGGTTCTTTCCTGTTTCCCAGACTCTCTATCAGTGGAAGTGCAGACTGGCACTAACCTGATCCATGTCTAAAATCCATATATGAGTGAGTACATACCATGCTTGTCTTTTTGCGACTGGGTTACCTCACTCAGGATGGTTTCTTCCAGTGCTATCCATTTCCCTGCGAATTTCAAGATTCCATTGTTTCTTTCTGCTGAGTAATACTACATTGTGTAAATGTACCACATTTTCTCTATCCACTCTTCAGTTGAGGGGCATCTAGGTTGCTTCCAGGTTCTGGCTATTACAAACAATGCTGCTATGAACATAGTGGAGCAGATGCCCTTGTTATATGAACCTGCCTCATTTGGATAAATGCCTAAGAGTGGAATTGCTGGGTCTAGTGGTAGATTAATTCCCATTTTCCTGAGGAATCTCCATACTGATTTCCAAAGAGGCTGTATGAGTCGGCATTCCCACCAGCAGTGGAGGAGTGTTCCTCTCTCTCCACATCCTCTCCAGCATAAATTGTCTTCGGTGTTTGGTGTTTTTGATTCTAGCCATTCTGACAGGAGTAAGATGGTATCTCAGAGTTGTTTTGATTTGCATTTCCCTGATGGCTAAGGATGTTGAGCACTTTCTTAAGTGTCTCTCGGCCATTTTAGCCTCCTCTACTGAGAATTCTCTATTTAGCTCTGTACCCCACCTTTCAAGTGGATCCTTTGGTGTTTTGGAGACTTGTTTCTTGAGTTCTTTGTAAATTTTGGAGATTAGCCCTCTGTCAGATGTAGGGTTGGTGAATATCTTTTCCCATTCTGTGGCCTGCCTTTTTGTCTTTTTGACTGTGTCCTTTGCCTTACTGAAGCATTTTAGTTTCAGAAGGTCCCATTTGTTAATTGTCGATCTCAGTGCCTGTGCCACTGGTGTTATGTTTAGGAAGTGGTCTCCTGTACCAACTCGTTGAAGAGTATCTCCCACTTTCTTTTCTAAAAGTTTCAGTGTGGCTGGATGTATGTTGAGATCTTTGATCCATTTGGACTTAAGTTTTGTACAAGGTGATAAACATGGATCTATCTGCAGTCTTCTGCATACCAGTACCCAGTTATGCCAGCACCATTTGTTGAAGATGCTTTCTTTTTTCCACTGTACAGTTTTAGCTTCTTTGTCAAAAATCAGGTGTTCATAGGTGTGTGGGTTAAAATTAGGGCTTTCGATTCGGTTCCATTGGTCTACCTGCCTATTTTTGTGCCAATACCAAGCTGTTTTCAGGACTATGGCTCTATAATATAGCTTGAAGTCAGGTATGGTGATGCCTCCTGAAGTTCCTTTATTGAAGTTCCTTTATTGTATAGGGATGTTTTGGCTATCTTGGGCCTTTTGTTTTTCCATATAAAGTTGATTAATGTTCTTTCCAGGTCCTTGAAGAATTGTGATGGAATTTTGATAGGGATTGCATTGAATCTATAGACTGCTTTTGGCAAGATTGCCATTTTTATTATGTTGATCCTACCAATCCAAGAGCATGGGAGATCTTTCCATTTTCTGGTATCTTCTTTGATTTCTTTCTTCAAAGACACAAAGTTCTTGATATACAGGTCTTTCACTTCCTTGGTTAACATTATCCCCAGATATTTGATGCTGTTTATGGCTATTGTAAACGGTGATGTTTCTCTGATTTCCTTCTCAGTCACTTCATCATCTGTATATAATAGGGCCACTGATTTTTTTGAGTTTACCTTGTATCCTGCCACATTGCTGAAGGTGTAGGAGTAACCTTGCGGAGTTTTTTGGGTCACTTATGTAAACTATCATATCATATGCAAAAAGTGAAAGTTTGACTTCTTCATTTCCTATTTGTATCCCCTTGATCTCCTTTTGCTGTCTTATTGCTGTAGCTAGAACTTCAAGTACAGTATTGAAGAGATATGGAGAGAGTGGACAGCCTTGTCTTGTTCCTAATTTTAGAGGAATTGCTTTGAGTTTCTCTCCATTTAGTTTGATGTTAGCTGTTGGTTTACTGTATATTGCTTTTATTATATTCAGGTACGTTCCTGTTATCCCTGATCTCTCTAGGACCTTTATCATGAAGGGGTGCTGGATTTTGTCAAAGGCTTTTTCAGCATCTAGTGAGATGATCATGTGGTTTTTCTTTTGCAGATTGTTAATATGGTGGATTACATTGATAGATTTTCTAATGTTGAACCATCCCTGCATTCCTGGAATGAAGCCTACTTGATCATGGTGGATTATTTTTCTGATGTGTTCTTGAATCAGGTTTGCAAGTATTTTATTGAGTATTTTTGCATCAATGTTCATGAGGGAAATTGGTCTATAGTTCTCTTTCTCAGTTGTGTCTTTGTGTGGCTTGGGTATCAGGTAATTGTAGCCTCATAAAAGGGTTTGGCAGTGAGCCTCCTGCTTCTATTGTGTGGAATACTTTGACGAGTATTGGCATGAGCTCTTCTTTGAATTTCTGGTAGAATTCTGAACTGAAGCCATCTGGGCCTGGGCTTTTTTTGTTTCGGGGACTTTTGATGACTGCTTCTATTTCATTAGGGGTAATAGGTCTGTTTAGATTATTTATCTGTTCTTGATTTAGTTTTGGCAGGTGATATCTATCCAGGAAGTTGTCCATTTCCTTTAAATTTTCAAATTTTGTGGAGTACAGATTTTCAAAGTATGCCCTGATGATTCTCTTGATTTGCTCAGAGTCCATTGTTATGCCCCTCTTTTTATCCCTGATTTTGTTAATTAGCATGTTTTCTCTCTGTCTTTTGGTTAGTTTGGACAGAAGTTTGTCTATTTTGTTGATTTTCTCAAAGAACCAACTCTTTGTTTCATTGATTCTTCTCAGTGTTTTCCTGGTTTCTACTTGATTGATTTCAGCCCTCAATTTGATTATTTCCTGGCGTCTGCTCCTCCGGGGGGAGTTTGCTTCTTTTTGTTCTAGAACATTCAGCTGTGCTATTAATTCTCTACTATGACTGTTCTCCAGTTTTTTCATGTGGGCACTTAGTGCTATAAACTTTCCTCTCAGCACTGCTTTCAAAGTGTCCCATAAGTTTGTGTATTTGTGTCTTCATTCTCATTGAAATCGAGGAAGTCTTTAATTTCTTTTTTTATTTGTTCCTTTACCCAGGGATGGTGCAATTGTGCATTGTTCAATCTCCATGAGTTTGTAGGGTTTCTGCGATTTGTGTTATTGTTGAATTCTAATGTTAATGCATGGTGGTCTGATAAGATGCAGAGGGTTATTCCAATTTTTTTGTATCTGTGGAGATTTGCTATGTTTCCTATTATGTGGTCAATTTTAGAGAAGGTTCCATGTGGTGCCAAGAAGAAGGTATATCCCTTTGTATTTGGGTGGAGTGTTCTATAGATGTCTGTTAAACCCAGTTGGGTCATAACTTCTATTAATTCTTTTGTTTCTTTGTTAAGTTTCTGTCTGGAGGTCCTGTCTAGCGGTGAGAGCAGAGTGTTGAAGTCTCCTACTATTAGTGTGTGAGATTTTATGTGCATTTTGAGCTTTAGTAATGTTTCTTTCACGAATGTAAGTGCCTTTGTATTTGGGGCGTAGATGTTTAAAATCGAGACTTCGTCTTGATGTATTTTTCCTTTGATGAATATGAAGTGCCCTTCTTCATCTCTTTTGATTGATTTTAATTTGAAGTCTAATTTGTTAGATATTAGGATTGCTACGCCCGCTTGTTTCTTGGGGCCGTTTGATTGGAAGATCTTTTCCCAGCCCTTTACTCTGAGATAACGTCTGTCTTTGGTGTTGAGATGTGTTTCTTGTATGCAGCAGAAGGAAGGGTTCTGTCTTCGTATCCATTCTGCTAGTCTGTGTATTTTTATAGGCAAGTTGAGGCCGTTGACATTGAGGGATATTACAGACCATTGATTGGTGTTCCTTGTTTGTGCTTGATTTATTGTTAGTGAAGTTATTTTGTGTAGTTTCTCCTCTCTTTTTCTTTTGGTGTTTTGTAAAGTATGATTATATATTGCCTGAGTCTTTGTGAATGTAGTTATCTTCCTTGGATCTAGGTTTTCCTTCTAGCATTTTCTGTAGAGCTGGATTCATGGATATGTATTGTTTAAATCTGACTTTGTCATGGAATATTTTGTTTTCTCCATCTATGGTAATTGAGAGCTTTGCTGGATATAGTAGTCTGGGCTGGCATCCTTGTTCCCTTAGCGTTTGTAGGACATCTGACCAGGATCTTCTGGCTTTCATCGTTTCCATTGAGAAGTCAGGTGTAATTCGGATAGGTCTGCCTTTGTATGTTACTTGGCCTTTTTCTTTAGCTGCTCTTAATATTTTCTCTTTACTCTGTAGGTTTGATGTTTTGATTATTATATGGCGAGGTGACTTCTTTTTCTGGTCAAGCCTATTTAGTGTTCTGTAAGATTCTGGTACTTTCATAGGCATATCTTTCTTTAGGTTAGGGAAGTTTTCTTCTATGATTTTGTTGAATATGTTTTCTGTACCTTTAATTTGAAGTTCTTCACCTTCTTCTATACCTATTATTCTCAGGTTTGGCTTCTTCACGGTGTCCCATATTTCCTGGATATTTTGTGTTAAGGATTAGTTGGTTTTGAGATTTTCTTTGGTTGACGACTCTATATCCTCTAATGAGTCTTCGACACCTGAGATTCTCTCTTCTATCTCTTGTATTCTACTGGTGATACTTGCATCTGTAGTTCCAGACCGTTTACCGAGCTTTTCTATTTCCAGCATGCCTTCATTCTGTGTTTTCTTTATCGTTTCTATTTAAGCTTTCAATCCTTCAACTGTTTGAGCTGTTTCCTTAATTTTCTTGGTTGTTTTTTCTTGGTGCTCTTTATATTCTTTGAGAGATTTGTTTATTTCTTGAATTTTTTCCCCCATTTCATGGATTTTCTTGTTTGTTTTTTCTTCTATCTTTAAGGGATTTCCTTGTTTCTTCTTTGAGGGTCCCCATCATCTTCATGAAATAATTTTTAAGGTCTGTCTCCTCTTCTTCATCTATGTAGTGCTTTTTGGGTCTTGCTGGTGTTGGATCCCTGGATTCTGGTGGGGTCATGTTGGTGTTTCTATTGCTGAGTGATCTCTTATTCTGTCTTCTTCCCATCTCTTCTTCCAGTGGGTGCTGGTGGGGTCTTTCCGTCTCCACTGGTCTCCTTCCTTACTGCAGCTGAAGCTGGGGATGCTAAAGCTGGACTCGCTGGGGTTGGGGTCTTGGAGGGGCTGATCTCTTTCCTGAAGCTGAACTCCCTGGGGTTGGGGTCTTGGAGGGGCTGATGTCTTTCCTGTGTGGGCGGCTCTTCTGGAAGCGGGGAGCGGCCCTGAAGATGGAGGTGGATGAGTGATGGCCGGGCAGTCCCAGCCGGAGACCCAATCTCACCTGAAGCTGGGCTCCCTGGGGTTGGGGTCTTGGAGGGGCTGATCTCTTTCCTGTGTGGGCCTACATATATATTTTTCATAAACACATCTTAAATATGCTGATTTTGACTATTATCTCTACATGCTAGAAAATTTCAATAATCTATATATATTTCTGGGTAATGATTTACTTTTATTTTTCTTCAGTACAATAAATAACACCAAATGTAACAAATGTGTTTTTCCATCCCACAAACCCATGTCTTTTGCTAGACATTTGTTACTTGTTTTGTTTTAATAAATTTGATTCCAAAGCTCCCTCATGCTTTTAAATCAGTTACTCCCCAGGTAGATGTTTATTTCACATACTTGGAAATAAATGAAGTTGTATGGTTTTTGGTTAGTCTCTTCTCTCCACTGAAAACAAGAATATTCTCTTATTGGCGAATCTATTCCTTTCATTCAGAAAAACACATGGCCTAAGATGTAAAGGATGAACCAATGTATAAGGCCAAAACCACCTGTCTAAACTTACCCTTGGGGTTCATGTGCCCCACAGGTATTGGAGAAAACAGCAGCAGAGGGAGCTCCTCCCTGCTCTGCAACAGACAGAATTCTAAGGGGCCTCTATGCCCCTTCCCCTGCTGACAGTGCCTTCAGAGTTTCCTTCATTGAATGACAACCTGGACTCACTAACACAATGACAATATTTTACACTGCAGTTGTTATTTGGCAAAAGTGAAGGTATATAAAAAAAACTCTTAGTGGTGTCATAGATGTAATGACATGGATTAATCAAGAAGGATACTGTCCTGTGAAGCTGAAATGACAGGAAAGTCTGTCCACAGAGATTGAGTCTTTCTGAGAGAAGCAGAGAATCGAGCTCCTGATGGAGACATTGAAAAAGGGAGCTGCCCTGTTATGATGGCAGATGCTTCCCTATGAATGTCGATCTAAGTTTTTAAGTGTTGTGTTACTCATTAAAATTCAAATTTTGTTAAATGTAGAAGAACATCTAGTGATGTTTCTAGCAACATAACTACCACATAATATTCAGATGATTTCTAGAACATGTGTCTCCAGAATGTAAATTTCAGTCTCTTGTATTTAAACACAAAATAATAATTTTCCAGAAGATCAAAGAATGAAACAAACAAACTAAAAAATAAATATTTCACAGGAAAATCACATTTTCCAGAGCCTCAATAACTTGTGTGTTACTGATCCATTTTTGATTTATTGAAAATTCAATTCAAATCTTTGCAACTTGTTTATGGAAAACGTCTCTTTTTTATTGCTTTGGAATGTCTGACAAACATGGATTTAGAGCCATGCTTACAAAACTATGTTGCCATTTCATGCATATTCTTTAAAGTAATGCCGATGTGAACATTTCCCTAGTGAATCGATTCTACTCATCCCAGAAGGAAGGGACAGTGAGAGATCAAAGACACCATTCTACCTGAACCAAGCTGGAAGAACTGATGTATTTAGTGAGGACATGGCAGCAGCTTGGTGACTTGGATAGCAACATCTGAGAAAGCCGCCCTGCCCCCCAGTATGGTTGCAACTCAGAGAGTCAGAATTACTACTGCCACGTTCGCAAAGGAACTCAGGAAAAATGGTTAAATGTGGTAGCTATTTAACATACCAAAATGCACACTGGCAGCCAGGCTCTCTTAGCATAGCAGGAATGTGTTACAGAGTCCTGGCTCCTCTCAGCGTTTCTCATCCCAGTTCCCTGTCCCTTACTCTAAACCACTCCAGCTCCTGTACTTCAATTCTCTTTCTCTGGCTTCTGATTCCTATAAAAGCCTGCTGTTTCAGCCTTGCATTGTCTTTGTCCTCTTGGTGGTTCTTCTCTCTCTGTCTGTCTCTGTCTCTGTCTCTGTCTCTCTCTATCTCTCTCTGTCTCTGTCTCTCTGTCTCTGTCTCTCTCTCTTTCTCTCTTCTCTGTTCTTGTCCCCTGGTCCCCTCCCTTCGCACCCTTGCTCTTCTCTTCCTCTGTCACTCATGCAGTTTTCCTCTGCTCTCATGGTCTAGTTCAGTCCACTGACCACGTTCATTCTACTAGTTTCTCTCAGTGCTTTGGACTCTTCCAGATGCCTCTGACTGTATGCTCCCTCAAAGTTACAACAGAAACCTTCTCAAGCACACCCTAGAGCAGTCATGCCCCTATATCTTTTAATTGTACTCTCCTGTGCCGCATGCAGATGACTCCAATGAAGAATCTTCCTTCCTTTAGTAGTGGTTTAACAATTACAAAAATACAGGCAGTCTCCTCGCAGGCCTTGTATGTTTCATGAACTTCCCATAAGCCTTCTGAGCCTGAGAAAGAGAGAAACAACAATGACATTCTCCCATGATCTAAAGGACTGATGCCTCACTCTCATAGCCTAAGGTCATCTCATTATGTTCCGTCTTGGTTACAACAATGAGAATTTCAAATTCGGCTGCATAGGTCCTCATAAATCCCAGAATCACTTCACATTTCAGGTCAGGAACTGCGACATGCACAACATTCTGAGGTAGGAACCTCCAGATACACTTCGAATTTACCCAGGCCTGTCTTTTGGCTTGCACATGTTACTATTTCTAGGTATAGTGTTATTCAGATAGGAGTCTTCAGAGCTTAGACATTTGTAAACCTAAGGGAGAAGTAGCATGAGGTTGTAAACAGGCACATGGCACAATTCTATTTGAGTTTCAGTAAAATACCTAGAGGACCTCGTGAAATGCTGGTCAGAAGTAGACTACAAGACTACATATAAACCAGTTCACATACTTAGGGTAATCCCATCCAGACATGACCTCAGGAGAGGTGATGGAAAGTGTAGATCACTGATGAAATGAAAATGGAACAAATACCAGAATACACAAAGTAAATGTAAAACATGCTGGACTAAACATCCATGAAAATAGTGCTTAAGACTGTGTATGACTTCAGGGTTCAGCACACTGCTCGAAGGAGGAAGGAGTCAAGATGGAGTGCAGGCCACATAGCTTGTAATGTGTAATGTATATGTGCATATTTGTAATGCATACATGTATAATGTATATACTATGTACACGGGGAATATGAATAAGAATCCTTACATGATAAGATGACTGTGTTTCAGTATCGGCAAGACTTATTGCTACTCACGCCTAATTGTCATAGATATTATGCAAAGAACATGGCTCATTGCTCTAGTTTCATTTCTGTTGTTGGGATGAAACACTGAACAAGATCAACTTAGAGGTAAAAGAGGCCCCAGGTTATAGTTTATCATTTAAGGTAAGTCAAGGCAGTAATGCAAGCAGCCGTTGTCATCATGCCCACAGTCAAGAGCACAGAGAAACACACCCATGCTGCCTGCTTACTTGCTCTCAGCTGTTTCCTTCACTCTTAGACAGTCTGGGCCCAGTGTAGGGAATGGTGAAACAAAGAGTCACATCGGTCAACTCATCATCAAGATGCTCCCCCATTGACATGGCCAAATGCAAATCTGCTCATAATCAAGGTACTCCCCCATTGACATGCCCAAATGCAAATCTGTTCATAATCAAGACACTCCCCCATTGACATGCCCAAATGCAAATCTGCTCTAGAGAATTTCTCAGTGTATTTTCACAACGTGACTTTTAAAGCTATCACACTCACATTCACTGATGCTGTTGCTTGAGACAGGACTTTACCATGTAGACCAGCCTGATCTTAATTTTGACCCATCCCACCTGGCTCTAACTCATATTATTGCTATTATTATTATTTATCATTATATTTCTTGAGTGCTGTTATAAAACATGATTAAATGAGTTCTACCTATGTTTCCATTTTTTATTTCAACCACCCTGTCCGCAGCTACTCCAAAAATCAGAGGGTGATTTTGATCATCTCCTACAACATTCCCCTTCCAAAACCCTCAGAAGTTTATTGTAGTCATGGTGGGAGAGGTCCCCTCAGATGTCACTTTCACTAGGAACTCATGTTTGCTGCTGATGGTGCCCTGCCTGCCAACTAGACAACTAAACTCCATTTGGCTCTGTGGGTGCATACATTCCATGGCATCACTGTCATGCAAATTCCTTGGGTGAGTGTTCAGGTCAGTCCATGTGGACATGATCTCAACATTTCAGTACATCAGTCTCGCATATTCACAGCAAGTGCTTTTGATTAGGACCATGCTAGTGAACTACAATGATGCCAACAGTTCACACTTTCACACACTGGAAGCCTGTCAGCACACATCCATGAAGGCATAATCTTACACAAGGGGCTTTCAGCTAAACGTACGCTTTTAATTGCTCTACAACGGGATTCCTGCTGGTTTACCAGATTTCCTACTGAGACAGTACTACCAGGAGCTCCAATTTGTGTCAGAAAGGTTAAAATGTTGCCTTTCCCCATGTGAACTAGACAGTGGGAGACCTGAGTGGTTACCATGGCAATAGTGGTGACAGACGCTAAAGGAGCTGACAGCCTCCCCTGAAGACTTGTAGAGAGCTTAGCTCTCCTAGCAGAGGTGAAGAGAAATGGCCCCCAAGCACAAGTCCACTCTCCTTCCCTTTGGACTCCAGGCTCTGACATCAAAAACTATTCAAGGTCGGTTGTGAGAAACACAAATTCCTGCCCTAGCACAGCCAGTCCATGCCAACTTTCTCTGTGGAAGACGTTCCTTTTCCTTAGGCGGCCACCTCCTACCAGGAAACCCCTCACAACTTACCCTGCAGGGGCTGTGGACTTGTCCTTGCCACAGCCTCACCGTCCAACCGTGGTGGTGCACACCGATCATCCAGCCAGTTGGGATGTGGAGAGAAGAGGGTCAAAGTTCTAGTTCATTCTCTGATACACAGGTAGTTTGAGGGTAACCTGGGCTACATTAGACCCTGTCTCAAAACACAAGCAAGCAACTAGTCAATGAAATATTTAAAAAAGTGATAACAAACACCCTTACCCTGAGCCAGCGCCTGCCTCTCCCACTGATGCTCTCTGCTGAGGGTTAGACGTTTTCACATCACACAGTCACTTTGACATGAAATGAGGGCAAAGTTTGGATCTGATGTTTCACAGGAATTCAGCATAGGAAAGTCAGGTCTGTGGGGCTGGCCTCAAACTCTCAGTTGCTCTGTAAACAGGAAGACAGCAAGGGACCCCTCAGAAATGGGTGAAGGAGAGGTAATGAGACAGAACCTACTTGCCCCACCCCTGCACAAGTGCACATGGGTGTTCACCTGTCTATGTACAACTCATTCACAGAGGGACTCTTTCCCCACATTCCTACCTGCTGCCCGCTCGTTAAACAGTGTGCTCAATCCTCAGGTGTGTGGGCGCTGTTTCATTATTTATTTATTTCACTTTTATGATGAGTCTATCATATACATCGAGCTACAATATCGCATAGGAGGATTTTAACAATTATGATGCAGGACATTCCTTTTTTATTTTTTAATGTAAATTAGAAACAAGCTTACTTCACATGCCAATCCCAGATCCCTCTCCACCCCCTCCTCCCCTGCTCCCCACAGACTCCCACCCCATCCCCCTTCCACTCCCCAGGGAGGGTAGGCCCTCAATGGGGGAATCTCCAGAATCTGTCATATCACCCAGGGCATGGTCTAGGCCTTTCCCCATATGACCAGGCTACTCCATGTAGAATGGGGTCCCCAAATCCATTCATATGCCAGGGATAAATACTGATATACTACCCCAGGCCCCATAGACTGCAGAGGACTCCTCACTGACACCCACATTAAGAGAGTCTGAGTAAGTCCCATGCTGGCCTCACAGCCATCATTCTGGGTCCATGAGCTCTCCCTTGTTCAGGTCAGCTGTCTCTGTGGGTTTCACCAGACCGGTCTTGATCCCTTTGCTCAACACTCCTCCCCCTCTGCAACTGGGTTCCAGGAGTTCAGTTCAGTGTTTAGCTGTGGGTGTCTGCCTCTGCTTTCATCAGCCACCGGATAAAGGCTGTAGGACGGCATATAACATAGTCATCAATCTCATTATCAGGGAAGGGCATTTAAGGTAGCCTCTCCACATTGCTAAGATTATGTCACCCTTGTAGATCTCTGGAAATCTCAATAGTGCCATATCTCACCTCAAACTGGCTCCCTGTATTATGGTATCTCTCATCCTGCTCTCCTCTCTTCTTCCCTGGCTCAACATCCCTGCTTCCCCATGTCCTCCTCTCCCCTCCTCTTCTCCCCCTGTCTTTCTCCAAGCTCCCTCTCCCCTCACCCCATGTCCACAATCTGCTCAGGAGATCCTGTCCCATTCCCCTTCTCTGGGTTACCATGCATGTCTCTCTTAGGGTCCTCCCTGTATCCCAGATGCTCTGCCAATAGGATTGTAGGCTGGAAGTGCCCTGCTCCATGTCTAAAATCCATATATAATTGAATATATGCCACATTTGTCTTTTTGTGCCTCACTTGGAATGTTTTTTTTTTGTAGTGCCATCCATTTGCCTGCAAATTTCAGGATTCCATTGTTTGTTTTCTGCTAAGTGGTACTCCATTGTGTAAATGTACCACATTTTCTCTATCCACTCTTCAGTTGAGAGGCATCTAGGTTGCATCCATGTTCTGGCTATTACAAACAATGCTGCTATGAACATAGTTGATCAGATGTCCTTATTGTATGAATGTGCATCTTTTTGCTATATGCCTGAGAGGGAAATTGCTGAATTTTTTGGTAGACTGATTCTCATTTTTCTGAAGAATCTCCATACTGATTTCCATAGTGGCTGTACAAGTTGGAACTCCCACCAGCAGTGGAGCAGTGTTCCCTTTTCTCCACATCCTCTCCAGCATAAACTGTCATTGGTGTTTTGATTTTGACGCAGGACATTTCAATAACTTATTTTTCTTGGATTAGTTTTAGTGAATATTTATACTATATTGGCACCTAATTCATCCAGGTTTTTGAAAAGATAATCTTTCGTACACTGCATTAAAACATCCCTTACTAATAGAATAGTGAATCCCTTGTAAGCGACTTTACTGATGGTTTTTTAAATTTCTTGTTCTGCCAGGCATCTCATTGTGTCAAGGGAGTAGATATACTATGATTACAGCGACATTCATAACTGATTGTCAGGGACTAACACCCTGCTTAGCTTTGATGTATTGTCTACGTGCCTCTATTTGATTTTATGCACAAAAGCTTCAGTCTTTAATTGCCATAAAATTTGATCTTAGCACCAAATCTGAGATTGTACGTTTTGCTAGTTCAACTGAGTTACATTGACCTGATTTTAAAATTGTGTTTTCCACTCTCTCAGTGGCTCCCCCCCATCTGTTGTGCATTCTTTTTCTCTTTGCATTTTAGCCTTTTGTTTTTCTTCACACTTTTCAAGTGTATGAAAATAAACGAACCAATCTGTGACATTTTATACTTTGCATAGCTATTGTGCATATCAAATAACATGATTCTAAAGAGATCTTATTCTAAGCCGTCTTGCTGATTTTTATTGTTTTTGTTTTGGAAGCAGCTTCACCGTACATAACTACAGGTTCCAGCATTCGTCTCTTTTCTCTGTTTTTCTTTGCTTCCAAAGTAGACCTGGTGTTGACGGCATGTGCACTTCTTGTTACTTTTCACCTATGTGCAATATACAAGGGGCCATTGAGTGTGTGACTTCAGTCCGTCTTGTTGGGTTCTATTGATTCACTCTGATCAAGGGATCTTTGTGCATGAATGTGCTTGGAAGAGGACCATTTCCCTGAACTTCAACTCTGCTGAGGGTGTATCATAAGAAAATTTACTTTATTCACGTGCTTTGCAAAAACCTGCTGAAATGGTCGTGCTTCTTTAAAGTGACAGGGGACGTTGCATTAGTTAATGTGAGGACAAGCTGTGTTTCTGTACTTGGAATAATATGTTTCTAATAGCATTGGCTTATTCTTTAATCAGTATGTTTCACTTTTGAGATTTCTATAAAGGAACATATATTTACATACATATTTAAGTTAACACTTATTTCTGAATCATACTTCTCCACATATTGGAGTCAAGTATCTTAGGTAACAATAAGAAGATTTTGGAATGTTTCCATAATTTATAGTTTGCGAAATATTTACGTTAATTTTATTAAAATGCTTTAGAATCATTCCAGTACATCATGTGGTTTTCTTTGTTGAGAGATTTTATGAAATTATCTTTTAAATAATATAGAATACTCAGATTTTCTATTATATCTGATGCCTTTTTGCAAATTTCTATATATACAGAAATGTATTTAATTTAACAGAAGGAATTTTACAATATCCATTTATCTATCAAGGTATGTCTTTCTGTTTTAATGATTCTGTATTATTCTTGCCTCTATTACTGTTGTAATATACATATTAGCTGGTAGTTACTTGTTTGCGTGTCGTGTTCTGCTCTGTATGCTTTCAAGGGTATCATTGTCTCTCTTCTCACAATTGGACTATTAACTATTACATGCAGATATTTTGTCTGCATGCCAGTTGCATTTGGTTTTAATTCTGATTCTCTGTAGTAATACCTTCTAATAGTATTAGAAAATCTGAAGATTCACAATTATATTTAGCTTTTCCTCTTTACTATTATTTTTTCTTTGAATCTTAAGTCACACACTCAAATGTCTCTTAGAATACTGTATTATGAAATACACACTTGGTAAACTTGCCAGATTGTACTGCCACTTTCTTTCTAATACAAGTAGTCTTTAAGCATCTTGTACCTTTGCAATTTCAGAGGATTAGTCTGCATCTAGTTTTTGCCTGATCTATCACAGAATCTTTACAGACCAAGTGTTTTGCATTGTTTTTATTTTTGCGTTTGTTTTACCTTCTCCAATGTCCTATAATAACAGGTATTTCCCATACCAAGGCTTAAAAATCAGCTGTTCAGTTTCCAAAAATGTCTGTAAAATGACTGAGGCTGAATGATGGAACTGTGTCTCTACACTCACCCAACCCCCTTAGAGAATGATAATGAACTTTTCTATTAAGGAATTGTAACTAATTTCTCAGTGTTATGAACAAACTGATTCCAAACTGATGTAGAATCTGAGTCTACAGAAATGTACAGTCATCACCTTCTTATGTCCATAAACACATTTCTGGTTTTTTTTCTCACTCATTGTAGGAACATTTGGAGAAGCCCATTCCTCTCCACAGAGTCAGTGGTAGTCAGGATGTGAACAGGCACTGTTTTCCACCCTCAAAACATCTCAAACAGAGTATTCTTCTGGGTTGGCTCATGTTAGCTTTGTGGCTTTTGGAGTACTTTGGTTGCTGTGAGAGAGGACTTCTGAACCAATCATACTTTACTACTTTTTCATAGATGTCTTTTCCTGCTACAAAGTACTTCATGTTCCTGCTTATGATTCATAGTAAATTGTAGATTAAAAACATGAGTCTTGCTTCTTCATGCCTCTATAGACACATGTTAATTAGGATTCTTTTTCTGTATAAAACCAGGCTAGGAGTGTTTTCTGTTAATTTAATTTCATACTAACCTTTATGGTAGTAATATGTTTCCACTACTTTTCCTTCTTGAGTGGATTATTTTAGGCTCCACTACAAAGACATGATAATTTATAGCCAATCATATTAAAAGTATTAGGAATGAAACTCCATGTTTTATTATGTCTCTGGAGACTAATGAAAGAACAGGTTTTTTTCTCCAATAGAGCTTCAGATTTCTACATAGATTCTCAGTCTCTCAGGAACCATTTCACGTTTTTCCTTAGTTGAAAAAATGCTTAAGTAGGAAAATTGCTTCCACACCTTATCATTTTGAGTAGCTTCAAGTCTGCTTGGAAATAACTGCCAAATAAGTCTTATTCTCTTATGTCATCAACATAATTTTTACTTCTTTTCAAGCTTCAATATCTGTTCTTAGTGAATGGATTGTTCAAGGGAAATTATTATGTTGATTCCAAGTCTATTATCATGCACCTCTAAATAACTTTGGATCAGTCTAATTCTATGGATACATAATTACTGCAACTAAAAGGCTGTTGATTCTAAAAGGCTGGAACACGTTTCATTTTAATCACCATGCATTTCTGTTATCAAAATTTATATATCAATTAGCAAAGGATGGGCAGTTATTGATAATAATACTTGATCTATTGACAGTAGACTAAAAGAACACATATAACAAATTCTGCTTAAGAAAGAATGATAAATATCTCTGATTAAAATCTTCCAAAGTGAGCTGTGTACAATAACCTATGTCTGTATTCACAGCCAAAAATACTGCCCATCTTAAGCCTTAGCATACAAAAAAAAAACAAGGAAATAGCTCAATGGTACAGTGCTTGCATTACATACATAAGGTTTTAGAGATGATCCCTATTCACCAGAAACTGATCATGTAACTGATTCACCTGTAAATAGTAGAGCAAGCACTGGAGAGACATACACTCTGCATACTGAAAGAGTGAGTTCAAGGCAGAAGATAAGACTTCTGAGATCACCTCCTTGCCTCAACCTGAGAAACACAAAGGGAAGGTAGAATTTCAGGTGACTGCTAGAAGGCACTGCCCACAAAGACAGGTGGACAGTGATCTGAGAATGAGATGACAACTCCACTGTGTTTATAAAGGTCACATAACAAAAGAACTGAAGATCATTGCTAGTTTGGGGAAACAAGGAACAAGAGCACATTTAATTAGATCCAACCTTCATTCATAGAAACCCAGATAAATGAGATCTCAGAATGGGACGGAGACTGTCAAGTGTAGAGTCGTTTCAAATCTGACTTAAAATCAAATCAAGAAACAAAAACAGAAAGGTTAAAACACATAAAGTTTAAAAATGTGATTATCCTATCATTTTTCTAAACATGCCCATCATAAATCAGATCCTTTGTTTACCAGTCCTGTTGTCTTCTTGTTTGTTTATTTTGACAGTGTCTTTCTTTATATCCCATGATTGCTTAAACTCACAATTCTCTAGCCTAAAGCATCCTCAGTGCTAGGATTGCTAACATGTGCCAAACCATGCTCACAGGATCACATTCATACTAACAGGACAGGAAGAATGACAGAAGGCATTTGGTCATAATTTGGGAAACTCTGGTTTTCAGTGTGGTTGGTAAGTAGGACTAACAGTTGATTCCTCAAGGTGTCCCACTAGACTCAAAGATGTGATCCCTTTACTCTGGTTTTCTTTTGCGATATACCATATATCTAGTAAAAGTAAATAAGGAATAGTAAGTCTTGAAAGCTGCCAGGAAAGACCAGAAGAGAAGTCAGGGTCTTCATGAATGTCTTCTAATGAGATAATATGCAATGTTATTTTTGTCATGAAGTATTCTGTTGATTTAATTACAATTTATGTATACTGACCAATTATTGTTAATCTACAAAGAAATAGAAAGAAGGTTACACTAGAAATGTAAAAAAAGTCCAAATATTAAAATAAGCTGAACACTGTAATCCCAACAGTATAGGCAAATAAAGTTTGTAAAATTATACAGGAAGGAAATATACCATAACCATCTCCAGTGATCATTTCTGAATTATTGTATTTATCTTCATTAGAGTTTCTGGGCTTTGCCTGGTGTTTCTAAGCAACTTGATTTGTGCTTCACACCTGCCTCACTACAGCCTCAGAAATCATAAAATGACCCCCTACAGCTGACTAACAGCAAACTTAGCTGATGTTTCTCCTTGGTCCTTTACTAGATGCCTCCAAAAGACTCACTGATCCAATTCATCATCAATCAGCTGACCTAGAGTCCATGGCTCCTGGGGGAAATGTGCCTTCCAGTTCCTGAAAAAACATTTAATTCCTTTAGGCAGTGAAACATTCAGACCACTTCATGTTTCTCTGTATGTTCCCTTAGTATTTAATGAAACAGGCTTTACAGAAAAATTGGTCTTAGGCAGTAATCTTGAGTACCCTGTATGATTTGCAAACTACACTGTACCCTGGCAAATACAACTGTATTGATCCTGGCAATTGTCACTGCATTCTGTTTCAGATAAATATATAAAAATTCTTATTTTTCTCAATAAAATTGTCATAGCCTCAGATGTACTGTGGCCCCTCCAACCTGACTTGATTTCATTCCTTGAAACCAAATCAGGTGACCTTGATCCAATAAGTAAGCCCAGGTGCTTACACTCATAAATTTTCATTTAAAACATATTTAATCAGTAAAAACATATTTATATTTATATAAAATAAAATGAAGAGATCACTCAGTTATCAAGATCATTTACTACTCTTGCAGAAGATGTAGCTATTTAGAAAGATACATATCTCTAATCCCAGGGAATCTGATGTTCTCATCTGGCCTCTGAAAATACTAGGGATGTATGTGGTGCACATATATATATACAAACAAACAAAACATTCATTCATGTAAAAAATAAAATATATGTCTGAAAATAAATTATGTAAAAAATACATGGTATGAATTTTACAATCTGTGATGGTAAATCTGTCTACTTGTTAAGATTTAGAGTCACTTAGCATACTTGCCCCTGGGAATGATTAGGATGGCTTATCTGAATTAGGTTAGTCCCTAGCATGCTTGAGATAGGTTATCTATATTAGGCTAGTTTCTAGCTTACTTGAGAAGGGTTATCTAAAGTAGACTTGTCTTTAGCATACTTGGGAGAGCTTACCTAAAGTAAGCTTGTCTCTAGCATTGTTGGGAGGAGTTATCTAAAGTAGGTTAGTCTCTAGCATGCTTGGGAGTGATTATCTTTATTAGGTTAACTGAGGTAGGAAGACCCTGTATTGTGGGCAACACTATTCATGGGTTAGTGTCCTTGGACAACACCATTCATGGGCTAGGGCCATTTGGGGAGTGTCATTCATTGGTTCTTGGCCAAATAAAACATGGAAACATGGACACTGAGCTGAACAACAGCATTCATCTCTTTCTGCTCCCTGGTTGTGAAGCCAACTTTTTTGTTAACTTCTTTTTTTAATATAAATTTTTATTTAAATTAGAAACAAGGTTGCTTCACATGTCAATCCCAGCTCCCTCTCCCTCCCCTCCTCCCTTGCTCTTCCATCAGTCCCCCCAAGCCCCCTACTCAATCCCCACACCATTCCCCAGGGAGGGTGAGGCCCTCCATGGGGGATCTCCAGAGTCTGTTGTTTCATCCAAGGTAGGGTCTAGGCCCTCCCTCATGTGTCCAAGCTGAGAGAGCATCCCTCATTGTGGGATGGGCTCACAAAGTTCTTTCTTACGCCATGTTAAATACTGATCTAGTAACCAAGGCCCCAGAGACTACCAAAGCCTCCTCACTGACACCACATTCAGGAGGTCTGAATCAGTCCCATGCTGGCTGGCCTCTCAGTCGTGGTTCTGGGGACCAAGAGCTCAAGCCCATTTCCCTCAAAGACTCTTCTTATTGCTTTATGTTATCATGTGAATTCATGTTGACAGGACTAGACATCCTGAGTGATAACTACCGTGATTACCCCCAGAGTTACCTCAGTGGGTTTTCCCTAAGTGGTATGCAAGCAAATTGTAAGTAAACAAACACTGGGGTGCTATCTGGGACTTTATAATGTTACCCAGAACTGTGTGTCATTACCTTGAGATGAACCAGGTTCAAAGCAATGTGCATGAAGTTGCTTCTGTCATAAGCAATACACACATACCCCTCCCTTGTGACCCAATGGGTAGAGAATGCACTTTTTTTCAGCCACCCCGAAAACCGTGCTTGTCTATGTTGAGGCTACCAATAAATGGTATCCTGTGTCCTCTCACACACGTGGGTCTGACTCTTTTAGAACTAGTTACAGATCCCAAATAAAACAAAAGAGACACATAGTGTATTATACTTAATAGGTCAGAAATTCAGGCATGGTACAGGTTAAGATTCTTATTGGGGTATCACAAGATTGAAATCTGGGTACTTTATGACTGAGTACTGATAAGGGGGCTTGGGAAATTACTTTGCTTCTGAGCTTGTTCAGATGGGAGAATCCAATCTCCTTTGTTTCCAAGACTGAGGTGCAAGTTCCCTATAGGCAACTATCCAGGGGCCACTTTCAGCTAAGAGAGGGTGGTATGCTTTCCTGGAACAAAGCATTCTCTCTCATCAAAGCCGTGGCCTCAACGAGGTTCTCTTTGCACTGAACTCTCCATAGACTAATCTATGTCCCCCACTTCTGACAGCTGGAGGTGACTCTGCTAATAAACATCCAGATGATTAGTAAGGCTTCTCAAGATTACCCCGCCCCCTTCACCTGTAATGTCACATAATCACAGGAGGGCTATGTCACCATAACCACAGTCTCTCTGCACACTGCAGAAGAATTAAAATTTCAATCTAAGTTTGCCACTCTGTAGCGGCATGGTTTAGTCAAAGGATTTGATGCTACAGACATGCAATTTATTCCTAAAGATATCTCTGATGAAATCAAGTAATTGGTACACAGTTGCCTCTGCTGGGTTCTTCATGGGAGAAGGACTGAGCTATTGTTGTGAAGGCTCACAATGGGCACTTTTGAAACCTCAGCAAATATTTATGAGTCATTTCTAGAAACTCTTTCACAGAGAAGGAAACACTAAGTATTGGCATAAGGGAATTGCCATCAACAGATTAAGGATGGAGGGAGAAAGGCTTTTAGAAAGTAAAGAAATTGTAGGACATGCCACACCCTTCACTCTTTGATGTAAAAGGTGGATTATCTAGAAATGAATGCATTCAAGATATATGATACAAAAGACACATAGATTAATAAAAATAAAAAAGCACAAAAAAGCAAAAAGCAATAACCAAAGAAACCAAGGGGACAGGAGCTCCAGATTCACCTGCAACCTACTGTATCCTTAAAATTGATATAGATTGTTTTCTGACCTGAAACCTGCAATTATCTGTTAGCACTAAATGTGAATATTTGAAAAACGAAAAAAGTAAATAAAGTATACAATTACTTGTAGATGGAAGTTTCTGTCCCACCTGGTCCTACAGTCATTCAGTCCCAAATAAACACACAAAGGCTTATATTAATTGTAAACTGTTTGGCTTATTGCTCAGACTTATTGCTAACAAACCCTTTCAACCTAAATTAACACATAATTCTTGTCTGTGTTTAGCCATTCAACTTGATACCTTTTCTCAGTGAGGCATTCTCATCTTGCTTTCTCTCAGTCTGGTTGGTGACTCTCTCTCTGCCTTTCTGTTTCCAGAATTCTCCTACTTTGGTAGCCCTGCCTTGTAGTGACCAGGTCCCCCTTTTAGCAGCTATGACAGGCTAACATATGCTCCCATGATCCTGATGCTCCCTTCCTGATCACTAGGAGGTCAGATGCTCTCCTCGTGGCAAGGAGCCAATCAGAAGTTAGATGACAGGGCTGTGCTTTACGGCTCTGGGTGTGCTTTAAGGACAAGTGCACAACAGTGACCTGCAGAGCATAGCAACCACCCTGGGAGGGCCTATGGGCTATAACAACTGGTTGACCAGTCAACACAGGGTGGGTCATCCAAACTTAGAAGCGCACCAATCCTGAGACTGTTTCATACCCCTAGACACTCCCCTTACACTGCCCTTTAAGATCCCTGCCTCGAGGTTGCTTGGGGTCTTTCTCCAGCCTTCTGCCACTATGCTAGGATGAAGGGCCCAAGCCAATGAGTTTAGCATGTTAAATAACTTTAATCAAAGACTCTTTTCTTTTACATCACAATGGGCCTCTTGGTGATTTTGGGGTTCAGAATTTGGGCACAACATTTGGGGTGTCGCCTGGGATCCCCAAACTCCAGCACAACACCCCCTTTTGCTGAGTCACTTGGTGCCAGGTCAGGTAACTTCCTGTTTTTGCCTGGGCAAGTCTTTCAAGTTCTGCTTTCTGTCTCTGGCTGTTGAAGCTTTGGTCTTTGTTTCTGGTTGTTTAAGCTCTAGTTTCTGTGAAGCCTGCACTCTGCTTGCAGTTCAGTGGTTGGGGGGACCCAATGGATTAGAATTGGGTTCCCTGAGGGAGAGGCTGAACAGGTGTATGTCTCCATCTGGTTGGGAGATCAGCTGTTTGAGCAGGCTTGTTATCACGAGCAGGCTTCTTATTGCGAGCAGCCTTGTTATCTAATTTGCTGCGATCCTCAGCCTGCAGGCTTGGCAGGTCCTGAGCACTATGTTTTGTGTCAGTTTGTGTGATTTTGTGTTTCTGTTGAGTATGCTAGCGAGATCTGTAAGTAGACCTACAAGGAATCAGGGGGCTTGAGGAAAAGTGCCCTAGGTCTCCCAGTCTGTAGAAAGGGGGATTAAGGAAAAAGGGGCCAAGAGTCACCTAGTCTGTAGGAAGAGGACTTGGTCAGGGACCGAATTACCCCAATTGCTGGCCATCTGACTAAAGGTTCTTGAAAGATTCTGTAGATTCTATGTCTAGTCTGTTTGTAATGTGCTATGTGTTTGTTAAGCCTTTGTTAGCCCTGACTCTGGCACCCAGGAGTTCCGATAGAACAGCTGCCGCTCAGGACTGAAGCTGGGTGTTTTTTTGATAAGTTGGTCGTGTGGATGGATGAGGACCTTGGCCAAGCCTGGTTAGACACTGGCCTATCTTCTCTCTCTCTCCTCCCTCTCTCTCTCTCTCTCTCTCTCTCTCTCTCTCTCTCTCTCTCTCTCTCTCTGCCCCCTCCATATGACATGCTGGCAAAGGAGCCATATGCCAGCTTTCCCCTTCTCCAGAGCTCCCTGCCCAAGCACACAGCACCTGGACAGGTAAGCCAATTGGCCAGATCCTATCTTTCTGCAGAAACTGATCGACATTAAAGTTATCAAAACCACAAGATAAAAAGGGGAACTATAAACTGTTTACTGTGGTGTTTCATGTCTTGAAATACTAAATTTTAAAAATTGGTGACATAAGTTAAAAATTTTGATCATATTGTTAATTCTGTTGTTTTAAATGTTCTGTTTACCTCTGAAAAATTTATGTATACTTGCTTTATTACAAAGTTCTATCTGTGTTTTCTGGCATAATGCACTCCCACCAACCCCCCAATATCTCCTCATTTACCCAGGGAGGGTGAGGCCCTCCATTGGGGTGTCCATAATCTGTCATTTCATCCAGGGCAGCGGCTAGACCTTCCCCCAAGAGTTCAGGGTGAGCGTACATCTCTCATTGTTGGATGGGAGCCCAAAGTCCATTTGTATACCCGGGATAAATACTGATCTACTACCCAAGGCTCAATAGATTACCTAGGCCTCCTCACTGACACTCACATTCAGGGGGTCTTGATCAGTCCCATGCTGGATTCCCAGGCATCAGTCTGGGATTCAAGAGCTAACCCTTGTCAGGTCAGCTGTTTCTGGGGGTTAAGCCAGCCCAGTCTTAACCCTTTTGGTCATCAGTCCTCCCTTTCTGTCACTGGATTTCTTGAGTTTAGCTCAGTGCTTAGCCATGGGAGTCTGCCTCTGAATGAAGGTTCTGCTTCCCAGACTCTCTAGCCATGGAATTCAAGGCTGGCAGATCTATGTCTAAAATCCATATATGAGAGAGTACATGCCATGTGTCTCTTTTAGTGACTGTGTTACCTCACTCAGGATGGTTTCTTCTAGTGCCATCCATTTGCCTGCAAATTTCAGGATTCCGTTGTTGTTTTTTTTTTCCTGTTGAATAGTACTCCATTGTGTAAATACCACATTTTCTCTATCCAATGTTTGGTTGAGGGGCTTCTACATTGCTTCCAATGTTCTGGCTATTACGAATAATGGTGCTGTGAACATAGTGGAACAGACATACTTGTTGTATGAATGGGCATCTTTTGTATATATACCTAAGAGTGGAGTTGCTGGGTCTTGTGATAGGTTTATTCCCATTTTTCTCAGGAATCTCCATAATGATTTCCAAAGTGGATGTACAAGTAGGGACTCCCACCAGCAGTGAAAGAGTATTCCCCTTTCACTACATCCTCTCTAGCATAAATTGTCTTTGGTGTTTTTGATTTTAGCCATTCTGACAGGAGTGAGATGTTATCTCAGACTTGTTTTGATTTGCATTTCCTGGATGGCTAAGGATGTTGAGCACTTTCTCAAGTGTCTTTCAGCCATTTTAGACTCCTCTATTGAAAATTCTCTATTTAGTTCTGCAGTCCACTTTTTAATTGGGTCCTTTAGTGTTTTGGAGACTTGCTTCTTGAGTTCTTTGTAAATTTTGGAGATCAACACTCTGTCAGATGTGGGATTAGTGAATATTTTTTCCCATTCTGTGGGCTGCCTTTTTGTCTTGCTGACTGTGTCCTTTGCCTCACAGAAGCTTCTCAGTTTCAGGAGGTCCCATTTATTAATTGTTGATCTCACAGTCTATGCTACTGATATGTTCAGGAAGCTGTCTCCTGTACCAATTTGTTCAAGGGTACTACCCACTTTCTCTTCTAAGAGGTTCAGTGTGGCTGGATTTATGTTGGGGTCTTTGATCCATTTGGACTTAAGTTTTAAGCATAGCTATAGACATGGATCTATCTGCATTCTTCTACATGCCAGCATCCAGTTATGCCAGCACCATTTGTTATACATGCTTTCTTTTTTCTACTGTATATTTTTACCTTCTTTGTCAAAGATCAGAAGTTCATACATGTATAGATTAATATCAGGGTGTTCAATTAGATTCCATTGGTCTACCTGTCTATTTTTGTGCCAATACCAAACTTATTTCAGGACAACATATCTATAATAGAGATTGAGGTTGGGGATGGTGATGCTTTCAGATGTTGCATTGTTGAGTAAGGTTGTTTTGGCTATCCTGGGTCTATTTTTCCATACAAAATTGATTATTGTTCTTTCAAGGTCTGTAAAGAATTATGCTGGTATTTTAATGAGGATTGCATTGAATCTGTGGAATGCTTTTTACTACATTGATCCTACCTATCCAAGAGTATGGGAGATCTTTCCATTTTCTGAGGGCTTCTTTACCTTCTTTCTTTTAACACTCAAAATTCTTGAGATACAGGTCTTTCAATTGTTTGGTTAGCATTACCCCAATTTATTTTATGTTGTATGTGGCAATTGTAACGGGCGATGTTTCTCTGATTTCTCTCTCAGCCCTTTTATCATCTGTATATAGTAGGGCTACTGACAAAGGTTTGTCTATCTTGTTGATTTTTCTCAAAGTATCAAGTCTTCCTTGCATTGATGCATTGCATTGTTTTCCTAGTTTCTACTTTATTGATTTCAGCCCTCAATTTGATTATTTCCTGGTGCCTACTCCTCCTGGGGGAGTTTACTTCTTTGTGCTGTAGAGCTTTCAGCTGTGCTGTTAATTCTCTAGTATAACTACTCTCAAGTTTGTGGGCACTTAGTGGTATGAACTTCTCCCATAGCACTGCTTTCAAAGTGTCGCATAGATTTGGGTATGTTGTGTCTTCATTTTCATTAAATTCTAGGAAGTCATTAATTCCTTTTTCTATTTCTTCTTTGACCCAGGATTGATGTTATTGTGCATTATTCAATTTCCATGATTTTGTAGGGTTTCTGCAATTTGTGTTTTTGTTGAATTCTAATTTTAATCCATTGGTGGTCTGATAAAATGCATGGAGTTATTCCATTTTTTGTAGCAGCTGAGGTTTGATATGTTGCCAAGTATGTGGTCGATTTTTGAGAATGTGTATGTGGTGGTGAGAAGAAGGTATATTCTTATTTATGTGGATGGAATGTTCTATAGATGTCTGTTAATCCCATTTGGATAATAACTTCTATTAGACCCTTTGCCTCTTTTTTTAGTTTCTATCTGGTATTCCTGTCTAGTGGTGAGAGCGGGGTGTTGAAGTCTCCTACTGTAAGTGTGTGGGGCTTTATATGTGATTTAAGTTTCAGTAATGTTTCTTTTACGAATGTGGATGCCTTTGTATTTGGGGCATAGATGTTCAGAATTGAAATTTCATCTTGGTGGATTTCGCCTGTGATGAGTATGTAATGACCTGTTCATCTCTTTTGATTGATTTCATTTTAAAATCTAATTAGTGTGATGTTAGGATTGCTACCCCCACTTGTTTCTTGGATCCATTTGATTGGAAAATCTTTTCCCAACCTTTAACTCTCAGGTAATGTCTGTCTTTCAGGGTGAGGTGTGTTTCTTATATGCAGCAGAAGTATGGGTTCTGTCTTCTAATCCATTCTGTTAGCCTGTGTCTTTTTATGGGTGAGATAAGGCCATTAATATTGAGGGATATTAATGACCATTGATTGCTCATTCTTCTTTGATTTCGAATGTCTGTTGTTGGTGGAATTATGTGTGGAATTCCACCCCTTTTTTCTTTTGGCTGTTGGTAAAGTGGGATTATCTAATGCCTATGTTTTTCTGGTTGTAGTTAACTTCCTTGGGTTGGAGTTTTCCGTCAAGAACTTTCTGTAGGGCTGGGTCAGTGGATATGTATTGCTTGAATCTATTTTTGTCATGGAATATCTTGTTTTCTCCATCTATAGTGATTGAGAGATTTGCCAGGTATAGTAGTCTGGGCTGGCATCTATGATCTCTTAGTGTTGGTAGAATATCTATCCAGGACCTTCTGGCTTTCAGAGTTTCCATGGAGAAGTCAGGTGTAACTCTGCTGGTGCAGTCACAGTACTGCCTCCAGGTAGCTCAAACTCTCATGCCAGCTCTCATGCTAGTAATTCTCCAGAGCATGGCCATATTATATACTTTACCAATTTTATAAGTGCAATTCACTGGCAGTAAAATGGTCACTTCAGGAGTTGCTATTGTCGTTTACCTTTAAAACTCTGTATGTTGTAAAGGGTAACATTGAAATTCCACACTGATCATATTGCAGTTCCTCTCTACCCTATCCAGCAGGCCTGGGTGAGTAACATTCCATTTTCTGTTTAAATAAATGAGGGTCTTTTCACTTCACCCTCTAAGAATTTTATTTTTATGACTGACTGATTCTTCTTAAGGCCCTGAGCTTTCATTCATGTTATCCTGTGCCACAACTACTTCCCTTTTAAAGGCTGGGCATTGTTTCTTTGCATCAGTTAGGAAATCGGTTTAGAAATGTATCTGTCAGCAACCTCCTGGGCTAGTTTCACTTTAATTTGTTAGTTGCTTGACATGGTAATTCACATTCTTATTGACTCTAAAAATAAACCCTGCAGAACTCATTGAACACCAGCATTATTGCCTCGTGGGCATCTCAATCCGTGTATACCATATGTATAATTTAGAATGTACTTAGTCCATTTGAGGAAGTTTTCCCTTTCTCCCAGCCTCCTTCACTGCATCCTTTGACCTTTGCTCTCTGGTGCAGCTTCAATCTCTCCTCCTCTGTCTTTGTTTAAGCTGCTGGGGGAAATGGAAAGTTGTGGGGCTAAACACAGCTTTACTGGCGAAATGCTTCCAAATAACCTCCTGCTTGAATGCTTCTATTTACCCATCTGTGTTCCATAGATTATGAGAGAATTTATACCCAGACACGAAAAAAAAACCTTTTAAATACATTTCTAAGTGCATGACATTTACTATAGCTATACAGGTTTTTAAAAATAGTTTCCCTCAAAGAAATTGATATTATGAAATGCTTTGACATGAAACTAGATTTTTTCCCCAAAACCTATGCTGAAGTATTAACCCTTTCCTTCAGGCATGTCATGCTTATTGGAATCTTGAAGCCACAATAATTAAGCTAACTCTCAGGACACTACCAAAGACCAGACTTACTAGAAAAGAATACTGCCATTCTAGCCTCTCCCTTTGTCCTTCCTGTTTTAATCTATAGTGTTATATGAAAGTCATCATTGGAGAGATACTAGAATACGGAGAAGGGTTATAGTTGACTGGGGATTCATTCTATTAATGCTGCTGCCATGGCTGTCATGGAACTGGAGTGAGATTTCTGGTATAGCACTTATATTTTAGACATTTTTTTCTGCAAAAAATGTCTCATCCAAAAGCATGATACAAACCAGAGAAGTTGGAAACACCAACCCACAGAATCAAGTGAACAGGGTTCATAGCCGTTGACAGAGACTGAAACAACAATCACAGATCATATGTGGGTCTGAGTTAGGGCTTTTGTATATACATTATGGTTGTATAGCTTGGTGTTCATGCAGTGCCCTTAACAGAGGGTGTGTGGGGGGGGGACTGGGTACCTCTGACACTTTCGTCTGCCCTTGGGATTCTTCTCCTCCTAGTGGGTCACTTCAACCAGCCTTGATATGAGTGTTTGTGCCTAACTTTATTGTGTTTTGTTATGCCATGTTCAGCTGATATCCTTGGGAGACCTGTTTGTTTGTTTGTTTCTGGGAAATGGAATAGGAGTGGATCTGGGGAGAGGGAGGTAGGGGAGCTTGGAGGAGTGGATACAGGGGAAACCGAGAACAGAGTGTAACAAACGTAAAAAATAATAGTAAAATGGTGCCTCACGCATGCTCTGTAAGCGGCCCCCTCTGTCATTCTCTATAAATAATGCCTCATCCATGCTCTATAATGCAGCCCCCATAGCTCACTTGTTCACCAAGGTGAACTTGCTTAGAAGTGTTTCTTGAACATGCCCTTGTTGCTTTATTTTGTAGGAAGACACATTTGTTCATTCACATCTCCCCCAAGGAATGCATACAGATCCTACTTGACTGTATGCAAATACTAAGAAGTGGGGCCTTTGTGGAGTTAATCTGGCCCTGAGAATGGAGCCCTCATGGCACCATGAGATCATACCTTAATAAGAAAACAGCATGATTCTCTCTCTCTCTCTCTCTCTCTCTCTCTCTCTCTCTCTCTCTCTCTCTCTCTCTCTCTCTCTTTCTCTCTCTCTGTCCTCTCTGCACAAGAAACCTACATAACAGGAAGCAAAAGTCACCACATACCATATCTTCATGTACCTTGATCTTAGACTTTAAAACCCTTCAAACCCTGAAGAAATAAGTGATTTTATATCTCAAGTCATCCAGTATATAGGAGTTTGTCACCACAGCCTGACACACTGCTGACTGCAGTGGGCAGAACAAAATAGCAACGAAGACAGTGATACAAATGAGACCCTATGTGTGTATAACAGTCATCAACTAAAACTCTGTGAGCACTCACACCCTTTATGAGCTTTAAGTTCATTTCATTCTCTACAGTGATGCAGTCTGGAGGGTTTCCAACCTATTGAGTTTATTTCCTCTAGTTTTCTTTCTTCTCAGCTTGTAGTTATCATGTGTCCTTTATTTCATCATTTCCAATTAACGGTGTAAAAATTTAGAAATATTGCATAATGTATGTTCTCTTGAATATAATTCTCATACTTATAAATTTAAACTTTTGTTTTGCTCCTAAATGTTTGACATTCCTTCCTTTGTTGATCTGATGATACATAATTGACTATTTTAGTTTTATATTGAGATTCTCAGTTTATGGCACATTTATGTATAACTTCTACTTACAAAAAGTTACACATGAATTTTTTATCATTTTCTGTTAGTTTATGGAAATTTTCCCATTAAAACCTAAATTGAGATTACGATTTTGAATATGTGTGTGCAGCTCTCCTTTATTCTTTATTTCTCCTTAATTTTTAAAAGTTCAGTAGCTGTCTGGTGAGTTAAGAGAAAGTTCACTGAGTCTTGCCCTTTATAGCAAACTGTATACTGAAGAGTTTGCTTTCTTTCTTTAATTGCCTGTTGAGTTGAAGGGGTGAGCTGGGTTAACTGAGGATCTACTTTCCTCCATTCAACTTAGTCTTTTGCTCAGCAGATTCATAATAAATAAAACTTATTGGAAAATAATCAGTTAAAAAAAACACAGGCCTTGTGAAGGGTTTTGTCTTTGACAGACCAGGTGAAATTTCTTTTATCTAAGATGTTATTGTTTTCTTGGTGACATTTGTGCTATTAATATGAGAGCCCCTGTTCACTGATCAGTTCCTCCCCATTGAATACTTTGTTTCCAGTTGAAAGTGTTCATTCCTGTTAGGCCAACAGAATGGCAGCAGAGCTGTTAGGGAATGATCATATATCTTCTTGTCTTTTTCAGAACATTTTGACCTTTTGTGTCATTTATTTGATATAGGAAGTTGTGCTACAAGAATGATAAATTAAAGATGAGAATCAGACATGTTTTGTCCAGATTGGTCTAAGCTGACATTACAGTTGAGAGAAAGGGTTTACAGGCAAAAACTCTGTAAGTCAGTGATTCTAAGATTCTGTTCAAAAGCAATCCACACTCCCATCGATAAAAGTGCTCATTTCAATGACAGAGATAGTGTAGGAAAAAGGGGGCAGCCAAAGAAACACACCCTGAGCAGAGCCAAAGAAACACACTTTGGTCCTGCAACCAGAACCAAAGAAATGTACCCTGACCCTGAAACCAGTGCTGAAAAAAAACACACTTTGTCCCTGGAATCAGAGCCATTGAAAGAAATATACCCTGGCTCTAAAACTAGAGCCAAAAGGCTAAAAAGGACAAGAGAAACAAACACACTTTGGTCCTGAAACAAGAGCAAAACTTACCCTAACCTGTGCAGAAAACTAACCAATCCCTGAGCAGGAGATCTAGCCATCCTAAACTAAGGGATTGAAATCTAATCAATCCCCACCCCAGAAAAACTTTGCCCTCTAAGAATCCCTATATAAACCCGGTGTCTGTTCAGGTTGTGGTTGCTGGTGCTACCTGGCTATCCTCTGCCACTCTGGCAGAGGAAAGCCACTCTCCTGGATTCTTCCCTCCCAATAAATTTCTTGAATGACGTTTGGGTGAAGACCTTCTTTTGCCAGAGCAGAGACAACCCTGTGTGGAGCAGAGCAGCAAGATTGTAACACTTTTCCCTGGGGTAAACCTTCCCCTAGCCAACTGAAGTTGTTAAGCTTTCCTCCCCAGGGGAATGGAGCTGAACTATAACAACTTCAACAGGAATACCCTCTCCTGCTGAAGCAAAGCTGATACACTAGGGAAGCCTTTCCCTGAAGCAAGGCTGTAAGCTGTTATACTTACTGTGACCTGTGGTATTCCTTGGCTCCCAAGTGCCAGAATACCTGTCTATCCAAGCTATAACACTCAGTATTTCTTGGTTCCTGAGTACCAGAATACCTTTCTTTCCAAGCTGTAACACCCAGTATTCTGTGACTCCCCATTGCCAGAATTCCTTTGCATCTGAGCTATAACACTCAGTATTCTTTGGCTCCTGAGTGCCATTATCCATCCCAGTCTATCCCAGCAGATCAGATAGAACATTAAACTAGAGAAGGTACAGTCTCAAACCCAGTAGTTGGGCATGGTGGTGTACATCATTAATCCCAGCAGCCTAGAGGCAGAGCCGGGAGGATCTCAGTGAGTTTTGAAATCTACATAGTCATCTCCAGGAAAGCCAGAAGTATAGAGAGACATTGTATCAATGCACCTCCACCACCGGAGGCACAGAAATTATTCATTTTTATATACTTCAATTGTGAGACTTTGATCACCCTTGCTTGATAGTCTCATGTATAATGATAGTCTCATCTATAATGAATCACAGCTAGTCGGTGGTTAGATCACTTTCAAAGTGTAATGCATTAGCTCTAAATGGTAAAATTCTGATAGATGTCTGGTATGTCTGAAAGATAAAACTCACAAGCAACAACTGTCTATGTACAAACTTTCATGACAATATAGAACCCTTCAGGGATAATGAGAACACTTAAAATATACTATTCTATTATTAGTTATTTTTGTAGGTTTACTATTTCAAGCATTTTATCCCTCATCCTCTCCTCTCTCAAACTCCTCATGTGTTTGCTCATCCTGCTCCCACTCAAATCTGTTACCACATTCTTATGATTCTTTTCTCATATAATGTCATCTGAATACAATTCCCCCTCCCTCTTCTTGTTCCAGTTCATCAATATCTTCTCTCTTACCCAGATCTACTGCCATTCTGTCTCTCTTTAGAGAATAACAGGCTTCTAAGAGATAAAAAGAAAACAAAATGAAATAAAGCATAATAAGATAAAATGAAAAAAAAAGCCTTCAGATGATAGTTGGACAAGCCAAGCCAACAGAAAAACAAGAGTGCCAGAGTAGACACAAGAATCAGTTACCAACTCATTTTCACATTCAGGAGTTCCATAAAATGTCTAAACCAAATGCTACAGTGTATATTCAAAAGACTTGATGCAGAACCACATAGGCTGTGTGCTTGCTTCTTCAGACTCTGTATGTAAGCTCATAAGAGATTTTCTCCGTTATTTGAGATGGTCTTGTTTTCCCAATGTCCTGCATCTCATTTGTTACCCAGGATCCTTCTGCTTCATCTTTTGTGGAGTACCCTGATTTCCAGGGAGAGGGGAGATTTTATGGAGATATCTCATTTAGAGCTGTGTATTCAAGGATGTTTGTATGTGGAGGTGGGGGGGTTTTGGGGGTGGGGGTGCATGTAATATCTGGCTGTGGTCTCTGTATTTGTTTCTGTCTGCTGCAGGAGAAAGCTTCTCTGATTATGACTGAATAAGGCACCAAGATAGCAGAATATCATCTGGAGTCATTTTATTGTTTTTAAGATTAGTAATAGTTTGTTCTTCCTTGGGTCTCTGAGCTATTCAGTCTCTGTTTCTTTGTCACCCAAGAACTGCCACATATGGGTTTTTCTCTCAGAGTGAGCTTTGGGTCAAATCAGACATGAGTTGGTTACGCCTGTAAAGTTTATTCCACCATTGTCATGAAAAAATGTATACATATACATTTTGTGTTGGTGTTTTCTCCAGCAATGGGACCTTGTTATTGCTGTCAGTTTGTGGAGAGCAATTTATTGCCCTGGCAACAGCCTGGGTTTAAAATAAGTTCTTTAAACAAATCAATGACTATAGCTGAAGAGATGGATTCAAAGTAAGATTCAAACAATTTGAAGATGAATCCTGCTCCTTTAAATTACTTGTCTTTGATTCCCAGGATCCACATGAAAGGGTAAACCTACAAATAACTCAAGTTGCCAGGGATTTGATGCTCCTGTGGACTCAGAGGGCACCATGCATGCTTGTGCTGTACACATATACATACAAGAAACCTCTAATACATGGGTTAATAATAGTAACTAATAGTCTGTAACTCTCTGAAACCAAAATAATATAAAATACTGTAAAGAACAACATTTTATAAATATAGTAAATGCTTTCTGACACAAAAGGCAATCTCAGTGGCTAGCCTGCTGTTTGAGTGCCTGCTGCCCTGTGTCATACAGCTACCCATGGGATTGATTCATGCCATGAAAATAGAATCTCCAGTGGGGACCTCAGCCAGTTTTGTGATCTTTAGACATAGTACCAGGAGTACTTGGAATCTTTGCACAAATTGGAAATCAAGAAAATGAATGAAATGCTGGGAAATAAACAGTGATTTGCAACAGATTCAAACTCTCTTAAACTGAATTTTGCCCTCAAGAATTTCTAGTTTAATTAGAAGATATTGTTCAAAAAGTATACAATATTCAGAAAGAAATGGAAGCAAAATTCAGACATATATGAGGTAAAAGAAGTAGAAACATGGATAGAGAAAAATAAATAGAAATCATTAGAAATTTTGTCAAATTACAAAGAATTGCTTCTGGCACTTCACTATCAAGATAATTGTTTTCCCAATCACTCATTCAGAGATTTATTTTGTTCAATAGTTTACTTAATTTTAAATGTTTATAGGAAAAACTACACGCAGAAAACAGTGATAAAAAGGCTTTATATGAGTCCTCGTGTGTTGGTGACACCTTTAATCCCAGAACTTGGGATACAGTGGCAGATAGATTTCTGTGAGTGTGGGGCTAGTCTGGTCTACAATGTAGGAAAGTGCAGATGAGGAGGAGAAGGAGGAGGAGGAGGAGAAGGGGAAGGAGAGGAGGCTGCTCTTCGTGACTGGGTGTCTTGGCAAAGTTAGAACTCACAGTAAGAATTGAGTTAGAAATTTAATAAGAATAATTGCTCATATACTTTACCATAATGAGTAGTATAATTTCTCATGCATAGATCCTCAAAGTGGCTTTATTTCTGACTGTAGGTTTGTAAGATTCCAAAGTATGAAGAATCTGGCCTCTTGTAGCATTTTCCATACAGCCTCATCTTAGTCTCAGCTGGTAAGTGCTGAGGCTGCAATTCTGAAGCTGAAACTCATTTCATCTTGTTTTGAAAATGTCATCCTGAACTTTTATTTTTGTCTTTCTGTAGTTCACTGAAGGAGTTTGACATGGAGGAGAGATAAATCTTCATGTGGCCATTTTTTTTGATGTTTTGTCAAAAGGAGTGGTAGGAATACTAAGACGAAAAAGGCAGAGAGTACACTAATGTGGGCTGATGTATACATTGCTTTCATTTTTTCCTATGGTAATTTTGTCAATTCTGAAAATATATTTATTTACTCAGTAGTACTATATATGAGAAATCATTTTATTTATATGCTAAAAGACCTTAAATCTAACAAACTATAAGCAATTAGTATAAAGTAACAACCAAAGCATATATACAGTATGCTATTGATTGAAGGAAAAGGAGTTTACCATGGGTGTCAACCTGCAGAAAAATCTCCATAAGGTATTCTGGTAAGTCTTTCCTTAAGAAACAAATTAATTCAACAACAGAGAAAAAAGAGTAAAGGAGCAGAAGGATGATACTCCATAGAGCAGAACAGGTGTGTGTTTTGTAAGAAAGCTAGGACATCCTGGACATTGTAAATTACATTCAATAAATAACTGAGCTGAGCTGTAGGAGTCCAAGGAATAAAAAAAAATGCTATCTCACGTTGAAGAAGAGAAAAGTCATGAAATTACTGATGATTTATGTACAGCCATAGAGAAGTTTTCAAAGGAAGTTCATAAGTTTGGGTTGTGAGTATCAAGTGCTGATCAAACATACAATGAATAGCTGATGGGATGGGAAAAGTCAGATACCATGAATAGTGAGGCTTCTGGTAAATCTATGGTACTGCCCTGGAAAGTCTTATTACCAAGAGTACATAGGACCACTAATTGTCCTAGATAAGTTATTACACAACAGAAGAAAGAACATGAAGCTGAGAGAGTAGGAGTTTGAGGGAGTTCTTGAAGGTGTTGAGAGGCAATAAAGAGTGAATATGATCAGAATATTTCCTATGACATTTTCAAAAAATTGAAAAGTGTGTTTTAAAATATATACATTGGGTCTTAGCTTTGCTTTCCAGCATGGAAAATAAGTTTATTAAACAGCTCAAGGTTTGCTGTTCCAGCGAGGTCTCTAGCCTTCCCTCTTAAGAATCATTTCTGTATTCTTACATACCTAACTGCTACCTCTTGACAGTTTTACAGTAACGACTATTCCTCTTCTTGTAATTCAACCTTGAAGCACTGGAGATCTTGGAGGGCAGAGATGTCTTCTTTACTAAATCTCAAATACCCTCTTAATGAGATAAGAGAAACCAGAGTGTCACACGTACGTTCTTAACATAGTTACTGCAGACAGGGTCAGGTCTCCATGTGCTATAAATTCCCTGTTGGCCAAGTTCAGGTGTCCTCTAATTCAATTCCACAAGATGCTTTCAGCCTGGAGTTCAAGGTCAGTCCCAAATGTTCTTCCTCCACTCTGACATAGTCACAAGCAGTAGACTGTCAACTGCACTTCTAACTGGAGGAAGGGGCATGTGTGCAAGCTCTATCATGAATGGGTTTCAGATTAGCATCCTTACCAAAGTGGTTATATATATATATATATATATATATATATATATGTGTGTGTGTGTGTGTGTGTGTGTGTGTGTGTGTGTATGTGTGTGTGTGGTGTGTGTGTGAGTGTATGTATGTACATAAATATACATTTATATATGTAAACATAGACACATATATACATGCATAAATATGCATATGTGTGTGTGTGTGTCTATTATAGAAAATTTTTTCCTTGTCACATTAGGAAAACCCCATCAAGCACACACATTGCTAAACTTTTTTTTCCTCTAGATTTCATCAACAACGCAGCTCAGGGAAAGTGTAATACTCAGTAGTCTGGGGGTATGTCAAGCCCTGCTACACACAAAATGGAACTTATATGGAAGGAGAGAGAAAAGCCCCAACATCATGAATCTTAGCCTGACCATCTGACCAGTTGAAATGATTGTCTGCCTGTGTCTCCCCTCCATATGTAATCTGATGGCAAAAGAAGAGATGAAGACAGATTTTTAGGATCCTAAGCAACTGTTTTATCATCTGGTTGACTATGGCACTGTTTTAAGACTCAGTTTCCATTTCTTATCTGATGATTTGATATCTAAGAGGTAATGTGAATCAAATTCTAGTTTCAGCTTTATTAAACAAGTGAAAAATTATAGAATTTAGGCATTTATCATTTAATAAAATCTCAATGGTTGTTCTTGTAGCTACTAAGTCAATTGTTTTCATTTCACTATTTTAATAATCCCTTGAACTACACTTCTCATCAAGACATAGATGATATTCATGTGTGTACTATAAACACTTTAACCAGTGATCCAGTGACTCATCAGCAGGACACAGCCATTCTAACTTGAAAATTGTATGTTCCCCAAAGGCCCCTGTATTGAAGGTGTGGTCTTCAGCAGTTTGTGCTGTCGAGGAGAAATGTAAGGATATGGGTTCTAGCAAGAGGAATTAAGTAGTTATGGGCATCCTAGAGAAATGTAGTTTACTTTTTTCACTGCCCTTTATCTTGATCCTCTCCTTTCCTCACTTTACTCCTTGTCTTCTTCTTACTCCCTCTTCTTACTTCCTCCCCACTCAAAACGCTGAGACTCACAGGCCAAAAACCAAAGAAGCAGGATGACTATGGAGAGATACTTCCACAACCATGAGTAAATGTAATTCTTTCCTTGAGTTGAGTTCCACATGTACTTTGTCATAGTGATAGAAAGTTGACTAACTTGGAAGTAAAGATTTTCAGACAGATGTTCTTGAATTTAAATCTCACTTCTTCTAACTTCTATGATCGCTAGTTTTTAAACCTGGCACCAGTCCCTGGAATTTTCTGAAGACTAGTTAAGAATAATACATGTAGACAGCAGCCAGGTTGACTAGTCCCCAGAGGACCAAGCAACCAGGAATCTGCTGAGAGTCACGGGCTACTCCCACCCACACTCAGAGCAGAGGGCAGAGGTGAGAAGCAACCCTCACCTTAGGCTAACTTCCTTCCACTTTCCCTCTCTGGGATCTCTTGGGCTAGGGACTGCTGCCAGGTTGACTCACCCTCTGAGGACCAAGCACCCCAGACCCTGCTGAGAGTAGCAATCTAGTCCTGCCCCCCACTCAGGCCACAGGGCAGAGGAGAGGGAGTGCCTCAGACATGCCTATACCCACTGCAAGACCCATGAGAATATTGGACATGCTTGCACCCACTGTAAGAGAACCTGGACCTGTACTAATCAGGAAAGGAAGACACATCACCTGTACCCACTGGAAGAAGGAATGAGAAGACATAAATACTAGTAAATATTCAACAACAGAAAAACCAATATGACACCTAGGGAGAGATACCCGTAGGACTGACTATGCATATTTGGGTGTGTTCACAGTTACATAGAACATATGTGGGATAAATGAGGTAGGGGGAGTGTACTCTTTCTCTTTTGGGTTCCAGTTTCAGCCTGGAGAGTAGTGTGCAGACTTTCTTGGCTTCTCATGTAAGTGATTTCTTCCTCAATAAAATATCATAGGGCATCCCTATTTTGTGTAGCTTAATACTTTTGCATTATCTGGTGTCAGAAGTGGAATATGAACCCAAGCTTCTGGTACAAGGACGGAGAAAAAGCTTCACTGAATTCTTACAAAGACTGTCCTGGGCAATAGAATTACAGATAACTGATTCAAATTATAGGGAATCATTATAGAATCTCTAGCTAATGAGAATGCAATCCACAGTGCAAACATGTACTTTGGCCCTTAAAAATCAGATCAGCACCATTGGACAAATTGGTCTTGTATACAGCTAATATTGAGTGGAAAGATCAAGATACAGAAGCCTGAATAGGAGAGGCAATTTCTAAAGGTTTGAAGAGACAGCAAGATGCCAAATGGCTTAACTGTGAGAAGATAGAAACTTGGGTAGAAAAAGCAATCTCCAGAAGTTTAAAGATATAGGAATACCATATGTTTCAACTGAAGGAGAATAGGACATCTAAGTAGGGATTGTAGACAAAGCATTCCTAGAAATTATGCTCCTCCTAGGAATGATTCAAATAGAAGGCCTCAGTCTTCTGGATTATGTAGGAGATGTGGCAAAGACCAACCCTGGACCAGTGAATGTAGGTCGACTACAGACAAACAAGGTAAACCTTCATAATCAGGAAACTTCTCAAGAAGCTTCTAAAAGGCCCCCATGTCAAAAGTGGTTCAGTCATTCCAGTCAACTGTAGAGGACAATCTCTCCCAGGAAAATTAGAAGATCCACTGCCCATTGTAAAGAATAATACCACTCTGGTAGATAGAATAGCTACTGTAGATAAACCAATCTTAACTGGAGGAAGCAGAAAACATAAGTTATCTGGTGTGTTTTAAGGATATTATGACCTCATTTTGGAAACCAGGATAATTGCTATGTTGGGGAAGGGGTTTCCTTTTTGTTTCTTCAGGAGAAGAAAAACTTCAGAGTCCATCAAAATCAATCAAGATTCAATCCAAGCAGGAGAACCTCAGGAGGAGGAAAGATGGCATCTCATCCACAAAGTCATAGTGTATGAGTTGTAAGGAGACCACACAAAAGGAAGGAGAAGTGTTTTGTTTTTGTCTTCACAGGAAAACCCATCTCAAACTGTGTAAAGGTACCGAATGAGTGGAGGCCTAAAGAAGAGAGGATGGCTACCCAAAGAACCATCAAACAAAGAAGAATCTGATATTTGGTATCAATATCATATTCTCTTAACTTTGTCCTTATAATGTCTATTTCCTTTTACTTTCTAATACTTTTTTGGTCCCAATTTGCTTAAAGCAACACTGCCCTTGAAGTAGGGTTTGGCTCTCCTCTAAATTCAAGCATGCTATTAAAATAAAATTCAGAGTTTCTGCATTATATCAAGGAGCCAATTGATGCAAGACACAAGATAACAAAATCTAGGGTCTGTCATCTGTTTATACTTGGTACTTTCTCTGAAAGTCTAATTTCCCTCACATTTACCATCTTCTTATTGTTGCCTTTCCTGGTACACAAACATATAAAAGTTGAAATTACTTTTTTTTTCGAGACAGGTTTTCTCTGTGTTGTTTTGAAGGCTGTCCTGGAACTTGCTTTATAGACCAGGCTGGCCTTGAACTCACAGAGATCCTCCTGCCTCTGCCTCCTGGGTGCTGGGATTAAGGGTGTGTGCCACCAAGGGCTGGCTTGACATTTCTTTATTAACATTGACATTTGAGTTTTCCACAGAGAAAATGGAATTTCCTAACAGTAACTTTCAAACACCTGGCACAGAAAATGGGGTCCTACTTCATCGACTCTACCTGATTCGACTTCATGCATCTGAACAGACAAGTACCATCTGAAACCGGTTTGGGACTACATTACTTTACACAACTCCAGACAATTAACTGATATGTTGTACCTTCTATACTCTGGTGAGAGCCTCAGACAAGAGCTTCAATAAAGATTAGAACTTCAGTCAAGAACTTCAATCAAGCATCTCCTGCCAAACAGAGACTGGGTACAAATGTTTTAGGTCATCCACTAGAGACTTTCACTATACTAACATTTTCTTCCTACAGGATCCTATGAGGTAATTGTCATCCCATTTCGGCAGGAAGTAATTCTGAGAACACTACACCCCCTTTCCCTACTGTTGACATTGCACCTGTTAGAGCTAGTTTTCAATTATTTAGGGATGGGTTTGGAAAGAGATATTCAGACTTGATAAGTTTAGGGTTTAGGTGGGACAAATATGCTTAGGATAGGATATAATTAGATTATGATTTGTTTATCATCTTCTATGCATATATGCTGTATATATGTTTGAGTTTTGTATCAAGACTAAATCTTTAGACTAAAAGGGGAATTGTAGGTAGAGATCTGCATGCCAGTAGAACTGACCACACCCATTTGGATGTGTTCACAGGTACCCATAATATACAGGGGATAAAAGAGCTAGGGGAAGGATACTCTTTCTCTTTTGGGTTCTGTTTTCAGGCTAGAGAGCAGTGTGCGGACCTTTGATTCTCAGCTTTCATGGCTTCTCATGTAAGTGATTTCTTCTTCAATAAGATAGCATAGGAAATCCCCATTTTCTGTAGCTTAATATTTCTGCAATAATGATCCCACCACAGTCTAGGATCTGTACACGAGCAAGACCTGAACATGCCAACACAGATGAAGCAGAAAAGAATGACCTAAAGACAACTTCATTAATATGATAATGACCCTAAAAGAGGAAATCAGAAAATCTTTTCAAGAAATGGAAGAAAAGACAAATGAAAAAATGCAAGAAACAATTCAGACAGCGCAAGTTTTGAAAGCTGAAATACAGGCAATAAAAAAACACAGTCTGAAGGAATGCTGGAATTACAGAAGGTGAGTAAACAATCAGAAAATACAGGTGCCAGTATAACCAACAGAATATAAGACTTGGAAGAGAGAAACTTAGGCATTGAGGATTCACTAGGAGAAACAGATTCATCAACCAAAGGAAATCTTAAGTGCAGAAAAATACATAACACAGAATATCCAAGAAATATGGGACACAGAGAAAAGTCCACATCTAAGAATAATAAGGATAGAAAAAGGTGAAGAAACCGAACTCAAAGGTGAGGAAAACATATTCAACAAAATCATAGAAGAAAACTTTCCTAACCTAAAGAAAGATATACAATGAAAGTACAAGAAGTCTACAGAACACCAAGTAGAGTAGACCACAAAAATGTCCCCTTGCCACATAATAATCAAAACCCTAAACATACATAATAAAGAAAGAATATTAATAGCAGCAAAACAAAAAGGCAAAGTAACATATAAAGGCAACCCTATTAGAATCATACCTGATTCTCCACAGAAACTCTGAAAGGCAGAAGGTCCTAGATAGGTAATCTACAAACACCAAGAGACCACTGATGCCAGCACAGACTACTATACTCAGCAAAGCTTTCAGTCACAATAGATGGAGAAAACAAGATGTTCCACAACAAAAGCAAATTTAAACAATAAATATCCACTAATCCAGCCCTTACAAAAAGTAGTGAAAGGAAAATTTCAACCTAAGAGGGTAAATACGCTCACAAAAATGTAAGCAGTAGATGACCCAGCTTTACCAAAATCCAAGAGAAAGTTGGAATTAAATAAAAAACAAACAAGAATTAACACTCAATGGTCATTTTTCTCTCTCAATATGAATGGTCTTAATTTGCTTTTGAAAAGACACAGGAAGAAGTCTCTGAAGATCTATGTCCCAAATACAAAGGCAAGTACATTTGTAAAAGAAGCAATTCTAAAACTCAAATCATGCATAAGACCTCACACAGTTATAGTGGGAGACTTTAACACCTGACTCTCACGAATAGACAGGACCACCAGACATAAACTTAACAAAGAAACAAATGAACAACAGAAGTCATTACCCAATTGGGTTTAACAGACATCTATTAAACGTTCCATCCCAACACAAAAGAATATACCTTCTTCTTAGCACCACATAGGATCTTCTCTAAAATCAATAATGTACTTGGCAAAACAGAAAATCTCAACAGGTACAAAAAAATGGAATAACAGCCTGTATCTTATCAAACCACCATGCTTTACAGTAAGAATTCAACAATAACACAATTTTCAACAGCCCTAAAAACTCATGGATATTGAACAATGCACATTTGCACCATTCCTGGGTAAAGGAAGAAATAAATTATTAACTTCCTTAAATTTAAGGAAAATGGAGACCCAATGTACTGAAAATTATGGGACTCTTTGAAAGCAGTACTAAGAGGAAAGTTCATAGCACTAAGTGCTCATCTGAAGAAACTGGAGAATAGTAAAACTAGAGATTTTACAGCACAACTGAAAGATCTAGACCAAAAGGAAGCAAATTCATTCAGAGGAGTAGATGCCAAGAGATAATCAAATTAAGGGCTGAAATCTATTATAGTTGAAACAAAGAAAACAAGACAAAAATCAATGTAACAAAGAGTTGGTTCTTTGAGAAAATCAACAAGCTAGACAAACCTTTACCCAAACTTATGAAAAGAGAGAGATAACATGCAAATTAACAAAATCAGAAATGAAAAGAGGGACATAACAATGGACACTGAGGAAATCCAGACAATCTTTAGGTCATACTTTGAAAACCTGTACTCCACAAAATTAGAAAATTTAAAGGAATTAGAATTTTTTCTGGATAGCTATCACTTACCAAAATTAATCAAGAACAATTAGGCAATTTAAATAGACATATAATGCATAATGAAATAGAACCAGTCATCAAAAGTCTCCCAACCAAAAAAAGCCCAGGCCCAGATGGCTTCAGTGCAGAATTCTACCAGAAATTCAAAGAAGAGATAATTCAAATACTCCTCAAAGTGTTCCACACAATAGAAGCAGAAGAGTGGTTGCCAAAATATGTTTTACGAAGCTACAATTTTCTTGGTATCTAAGACACGCAAGGATGAAACTGAGAAAGAGAACTACACACCAATATTCCTCATGAACATTGATGAAACAATCCTGAATAAAACCCTGGCAAATCAAATCCAAGAACATGTCAGAAATATCATTCACCATGATCAAGTAAAATTCATTCCAGTTATTCAGGAATGGTTCAAGATATGAAAATCTATCAATGTAAACTACCAAATAAACAAATTGCAAAATGAAAACCGCATGATAATCTCACTTGATGCTGAAAAAGCCTTTGACAAAATCCAACACCCCTTCATCTTACAACTCCTGGAGTGATCAGGGATAATAGGAACATACCTGAATATAACAAAAGCAATATAGAGTGAACCAATAGCCAACATCAAAGTAAATTGAAAGAAACTTAATGTGATTCCTCTAAAATCAGGAAAAAGGCATGGCTGTCCACTCTCTCCATATCTCTTCAGTATTGTACTTGAAGTTCTAGCTAGAGCAATTTTCAACAAAAGGAGATCAAGGGGATACAAATTGGAAAGAAGTCAAATATTTACTATTTGAAGATTATATGATAGTTTACACAACTGCACCTAAAAACTGCATGTGAACTTCTACATCTGATAAACACCTTCAACAAAATGACAGGATACAATATTAACTCAAACATATCAGTAGCCCTATTATACACAAACAATAAGGGAGCTGGGAAGGAAATCAGAGAAGCATCCCACTTCTCAATAGCCACAAACGACATAAAATATCTTGGGGGTAACTCTAAACAAACCAGTGAAAGACCTGCATAACTAGAACTTTGAGTCTTTAAAGAAAGAAATTAAAGAAGATATCAGAAAATGGAAAGACCACCCAGGCTCTCAGATAGGTAGGATCAATATAGTAAAAATGGCGATCTGGCCAAATGCAATATAGAAAGCACTCCCAACAATTTTCATTTATTTTTCAAAGCACTCCCAATCAATCAAAGCACTCCCAACTATTTTACATTTCTGATTACAATGTGTCAAGGGAAGAGGCACCAGGTTCACAACTCAGGGTGATTATGAGCTACTGGTGAAATTGTTGTTCACACATAATGAGAAATCTGGATTTCTGGTGCTGAAATTTTGACATGTTTTATAGATTTACTTGTGTAAAATTAAGACTCTTTGACTCTGTTCTTCAGTGTGCTATGGGAATTGTGACATTCAAATATCTCTCTGAAAGTATCTTTTTGATGAAAAGTTTAAGATCTTCCTAATGTAACACTTGATATGTAACTTCAGCTTGTGACACATAAAGAAAAATCATTTTAAATAATTCAATAAACTACAAAACAGTTCCTTTCTTCTAATGCCATGCTTCTGTGAAAGACAACTCAGAAGATAATTGATGAGCTCAAACAGACTTTTGCACAGGTAACAAGGTTCATTTCAATTAATCTCAGAATGGTTTTGCTTTTCATATCCCCTTAAGTCTTTGAGTAAATATTTGCAAATAACACCAACTTAATGAATATATCCATCTACTGTTCAGAGAACAGCCTGCATCCTCAAGAGCTGAATACGCTATTTATTTTCTCCACACAGTCAAAGGCAGTGAAGACCCAGGAGTTTCCACAAGAGTGAAAAAGATGCACCAACAAATGCCCAGGTGGTCAGCAAGTTGAAGCATAAGCTGGGAGGCACCATCACTGTGCTGACTCTTTCCAGGTACCTAATTACCACTTCTCTTTACTCAAAATCCTCTCGTATTCATGCAAATGAGCTGTGGCATCTGCTGTCTTTACTCCCAGAGAGTCTTTATACTCTTAACAGTCTGTGAACTAAAACTGAGCTGGTTATCAATAATAATATTCTCTCATGAGCATTTACACACCTTCCATCAAACAGAAAGTACAGAAAGCTCATTTTAATAATTCTCTCATAGAGTGTATATGATATAAACCCCCCTTTCACCTGTTATTAGGCTGTGAGTCCCTCTTGATGGAATGGTATAAATATATAGCATTCATGTGGAGGAGGCCCTAAAAACCAGTGAAGAAAAAGATCATTCTGCTGTCTCAAGAAAGATCATTCTTGACCCAAAGAGCAGGAAAAGGAATGATGACTATGAGGTTTTACACAACCCAGAACCCATTTTCCTTGGCAACCAAAAGAACATTCCGTCCCTGAAGCCAATATTTAAAAGACTCACAGTTGAGTGAGGAAGGAAAATAAACTATTACAAAGATAAACCACCTAAGTCAGTTAGTATATTGGCATGGTAATTAGCCTGGCTTCAACAGCTAGGTCACCCTTTGTGTGCAGGTGAATATGAACACACTTGTGTGTGTACATGTAAAAGTGTCTGTATATGTGTGTGCCTGCGTATGCATGTATTGCACATGTGTGTACACATTCTTGTTTATTTACACTCATGTGTGCTTAGGTGTACATCTGTGTGTTCCAATGTATATGTTTGTATAATTGTATATATGTTTGTTCTATATGAGTTTATTTGTGTGTGTATGCATCTGTTTGTGTGTATGTATGTATTTCTGTATATTCATGTATAAGTACATGTATATGTGTTCATACGCATGCACTTTGGGTTATGCACTGTGTAGATTATGCACATGTATTATTTTGTGTTTATGTGTGTATGTATTTATCTACATGCATCTGTACAGATTGAATTTTCGTGTTTATGCCAATAAAGTCACCTTTACTTTTGCATGTGTATAATTGTATGCCTGTTTTCTGAATCATATACATACATCTGTTTCTGTATGTTCGTGCATATGTGTATATGCATGTGTTTTCTCATTTATCTCTATGCATATACATTTATGCATGTGTTTATATGCTTATGTATTTGTATGTATGACTTTATTAGTATCCATGTATGTGCATGAGTATTTGTGGCTTTGTATATGTTCATACATTGTACATTCCAATCTATTTAATCATATAAGAAAAAAAGTGACAAAGTACAATCAGGTGAAACACAAGCAAATTAATAGTGTACGATGAAATGTCATGACTATCAAGACAAGCAAGGCAACACATGGAAATGACAATGGCGCTGCTTCCATGGTGGCTACTTGAATCAAGAGTCTTAATCAATGTGACCTTGACCTGAGCAATGTCAGACCAATGGCATTACTACTTGCAGTATGTGGCTGAGTGAATGGTACCTTGTGCAACCTGGAACAAAAAAATGAGTTCCCATAAACATTTCTTATTGATTGCTTGTTATTAATTTGTCTAAAAATCTACAAATATGATTTAAAGTTTGAGCACTTACAAGCTATGTCAATTGTCATTATCGAGAACTAATAATTTTGCTTTCTCCATTACCTGTCCTCCTTGGTACAATCATCTTTCCAACCCACAGACACAAAAATATCAAGCAAACAACAGGTAGAGCTGGATCAAAAGTGTTCTTATAAAATTATCTTCTCAATGGAAGAAATCACTCATTCCTTAAGTACTGTCATTCTCTTAGAAGTTTACTAATTACTTAGTACTAATTATATGATCTTCAATTATGCAAATTGTTCTAGAAGAGGAGATATGCTTTAAGGACAGTAAGTTATGAATACCTAAATTGTTATAGCCTTTCACCATAATAAAACAATTAAATTTTCAATTAAAGCAAAGTGAAATGAGAATAGAGTATTATATGCATAATGTAACCAGCGAAATACAAACATTTGTAAATAAGATGAGTAGAGAACCCTGGGCTAATATGTAGCAACATTAGATTTAGAAAGTACTTTATAACATGTGAATATAATATGCAAAAAGAATTAACTGCTTAACAACTCACTAAAGTTATCATAGACCATATAATTAACGCAAAAGGAAAGAGAGCAATAGCATTTGTCATATGAGGATAAAATAAAGTCAACGTTATGTAACTGCTACTCACTTTCAAAGAGATGATTGTACTGTAAGATTTCATGTAAGGAAATTTTTTATTATTGCACAGTTAGCAAAATTAGTATAGAAGATTGTATATCTGGGTAATGGATATTAATTTTGCTTTGGTATATTAGAGGTAGGTATATTATTATGGATTTAGGAATAAACAGTTGACCAGTCAGCTGGTGGTCTTGAAGAAGTTTCTATGTGCTACTCAAGGTAAACAGGGGCCCTCAGTCATGTTCAAATACTTTCTAACATTGAGTTTCTGCAATTCAATGAAAGGAATCTTTATTAAATATTTGAAATCCCATAATGGTCCTAGAAGTACTGTTTACATTGTTGACATAAAGTATATGGACCTTGTGTCTCATTCCTTTGATCCACAATGTATATAATCAAAATGACTCCTAATATCAGAATATTTTAAACAGCTGTGTTTTGTACTTTTTTCTCAAGAAAAATGCATCCTTCTTTTCATGGAATATATTTCCATACAATAAGTTTTAGCCAGGGAAATCATTAGTCAAAGAGTTTCTGGCTATAGGTCTCATTAGAAATGCAGGATGCTACAAGAGGAAACAGAAAAGTAGATTCATAAGTTAGAATTGCAATTCATGCAGAATGCAATCTTCAAACAATTTTCTATCCTCACTCAAAGTAGCTATGAGCTTTAGCCTCAATATACAGTCATAAATTACAATTGTCATAAATTAAAATATATTGAAGTCTATGTTTCCTTTGCATTGCTTGAGTTTGAACAAAGGCTGTTCTAAGCACGATATTTCCCACCATATTTCCCAACCTGTGCATTATTCAAGAAAAATCTTAATGACATGTCAGGAACAAAGTCACCTCACCTTGAAAATAACAGTACTGATGAAACTTAAATGATTTTCCTTTGGTCTCAGAACTAAAGGCTGAGTTTGTCCTCAAAAGGGTTTGCCTTGAGGTATCACAATCCTCTTTGTTTTCTTTATTTGCTTTTATTTAAATTAAAAAGAATCTTACTGCACAAACCAATCCCAGGTCCCTTTTCCTCCCACCCTCCCATTCACCCCACCAAGTCCCCATCCCACCCCCATCTATCCACTCTTCAGGGAGGGGGAGGCATCCCATAGAAGACTATCAAGGTCTGTCACATCATTTGTGGCAGTACCTAGGCCCTCCCCCATGTATCTAGACTGAGACATTATCCATCGATAGGGAATGGGATCCCAAAACCCATTCATAAAGTAGGGATAAATGCTGGTTTCACTGCCAGGGGCCCCACAGACTGCCAGATTCCCCAAAAGGGGGCCTGGTTTTGTCTTATGCTGGTTCCCTAGCTGTCATACTGCGGTCTGTGAGCTCCTGCTTGCTCAGGTCAGCTGTGTCTGTGGGTTTGCTCAGCATGGTCTTGATCCCTTTGCTTATCACTCCTCCCTTTTTACAACTGAATCCCAGGAGTTCGTCTCAGTGAATGCTCTGTGTTTTATGAAAGCTTTATCCTTACTGCTAAAAACCACCATGAAAACTTGAGCTCAAAGTTTTACCTATCTGTCTGTCTGTCTATCTATCATCTATATATAACTTACTAACTCTAGGGATATCTTCTGTTGATCATCTGAAATTCACCTACCTTTCATCTGTAGCCTATCTAATGTAGGATAAAAGGTACAGAAAAGTAAACACACCCTGAACCTGAAACCAGAGCTAGTAAAAGAAACCCACCCTGGACCTGAACCAGAGCCGGCTAAAGAAACTCTCCCTGAACCTGAAACCAGAGCTAGTAAAAGAAACCTACGGTGGCCCTAGAAGCAGAGCCATTGAAATAAACACCTTGGATGTGAAACTCAAACTAAAAAAGCACACTCTGGCCGTGGAACCAGAGCTAGTGAAAGAAACACACCTTGGTCCTGAAACTAGAGCCAAAAGGCTAAAAAGGTTTAGTGCAAAAAATGCTCTTTGGCCCTGAACCAGAGCCAAATCTGTCCCTGAATAACTGGACATGAAAACAATCAATCCCTGAGCAGGAAAAGCTACTAGCCACTGAGTAGAAAACCAACTAAACCCTGAGCAAGAAATCTAGCCAGTCTGAGCATGTACTAGCACAAGGGAATCAAAATCTGACAAATTCCCTACCTGAAAATCTTCTCCCTGGAAAACTCCACTCCTAAGAAACTCTATATCTGTCCCTCTGCCTGTTCAGTTGGCACCTGTCCTTCTCAATCCTGGTAAAGTCAGCAACATTTCTGGATTCCTCCTTCCCAAATAAATCTCTTGAAAGAGTTTTTGGTGAAGGCCTTCTTTTGCCAGCACAGAGTGTAATCTCTGTGGGGAAACTCCCTTACGAGAACAGAGCAGAAGAAGCAACTGACACCTGCCTAGACTTCCTGACTGGCTACTGGACAACCAGTGTTTCATGAATCAACCAATAAGAGAAACCTATATATAGAAAAACTACCCTCACCACAAAGCTCAGCTGTAATGATTCTCAGAGGATCATGATTGCTGTATCCTTCATGGAAACTATTCCCCACCAGAATCCATCTTCAGACATAATGAGTCAGAATATCTTTTCTCCATATAGCTGTAGATATCCAGGAAACCTTCGCTTCACATCTGTAGGTGTTGTAATTTTGCAAAGCTCTATGCATGAGATAAAAATACCATGTTACAGAGATTGAGTAGAGGGTTTTTTTTTACTGGTGGAAAGTGAATGAGGAAAGTGGGGGAAGAGAAGACTGGCCTCTGGAGACAGGAGCAGCAGAAGAGAATGGAGTGGCAGAGAGGGCAGAGAGAGAGAGAGAGAGAGAGAGAGAGAGAGAGAGAGAGAGAGAGAGAGAGAGAGAGAGAGGAAGGATCATTTTAAAAGGGAATGTAGTGAATGTGCACAGGTGGTGCTCTCCATGGCTGTAGCTGAGCATGTATCCTGTTAGAGCCCTAAGGTCAGGCTAGCACAGATGCCCACAGCAGTAGGTATAGCCTTCCTTTCCCTCCACAGCTTTAGGCATCCACAAGGCTGTCCCTTCCCAGCTGTGGGTATAGCCTGACTTCCCAACAAGTCAAGAAACCTTCCCTCTGGAGCTGTAACACTTGTACCTATTATCTATTGTCTATCGCAATCCACCTTCTTTCTATGAATGATCCCTCTGGCACATGTCTGTCATCCCTATGCCCCTCTGTCTGCCATATGTATCTGTGTCACCTCCTTTCAGTCTGACTACAATGTTCTACTTTCTGATTTGCTTTTGGAGTTTTAGCAACTGTTCTCTACTATAATTAATTTTCCAATCATATGCTAATTCTAGTCTCTCCTAATGTACATTGTTTTCGACTTAATGGTTTTACATATTTAGGAATATGTGAAACTGTGTATGGCTTAACACAATATGTATTTCTGATAATTAAGAACTCATGCTTACCAGCACTCGGGAGGCAGAGGCAGGCAGATATCTGTGAGTTCTAGGCCGGGCTGGACCGACAGCCTCCAAAACAATACAGAGAAACCCTGTCTCATAAAAACCAAAAAAAAAAAAAAAAAAAAAGAACTCATGCTTAGTTTCTACAGCAACTGTGTCTCTGGCTTCATGAAAACACATTTATAAATGAACATACCATTTCAGTCAGATGCAGAAGTATAAGTTGAATAAGTCCTTTCAAAGATTTATACAAGCAAAGCATATGGAAATATGCTGTGAGTCCTCAACCCTATACAAAGAATTTCAGGCAACTGAGAGATGTTGAGAATGGTAGAAATGTTCTTCCCAGCGATGAGTATGTGAACTGGCTATCCAAAAACTAAATAGTCAGTGTGAAAATATACATACAGGTGATATCATTTAGATTGAACAAGCTGTATTTCATTATCTATACATATACAAAAATACATGTAATAACGATTACTGAAGAACTTGACCATGGCTTTTAAAGACACCAAATGAAAGAGAGAAATGATATATTATCACTTCAAAAAACAGAAATAAAAAGGTATAAAAAGAAATACAAATGATTTAAACAGGCAAAAATATATATAAGTTTATGCAGTCCTATTACAATTGCAATCCATGAAAGTTGTAATTAGGCAATGTTTGCTTTAATACATGAAATTCTAATATGCAGACGTGTATTTGATCAGCTTGGCCTTCTGTGTGTCTGGTTTTTAACCAAATATAGATTTATGCACATATAAACATGTTCTATGAAAAATATCTTAAGCCACCTTATTTCTGCAGAAGACATGTGTGCATGGCATTTCCAAATATCTGAGCGTTGAAATTTAGCAGGATAATTGCTTTGTTTTCAGGAATATATCTTCTGTTTATTAAAGCAGTATAATGTTCATTCTAAACTCTCTACAAGTTTGACATTTAAGGAAAAATATATATCCATGTGACTATGGGTAGACTGTGAAAAATATGTCTTCATTCATTTTCCAGTTGTTTAATAACTCTTACTTTCTTAGTTAACTCTTACACAAAAGGTTCTTACAGTAATACTTATAAGGTCTGCTTCCATACCTAATGTGAAGAGAAAATGTTGCTGATAGAATTGTTTATTTTTCAGCACCCCTTGTTTCCCTAACTTGGTAACCCAATGATGTAAAATTACCAATAACAGCAGAGTGTTTACTCTGCCTATCTGTTCATCTTTCAATCATGTTAGCATTGCTTAACCCCAAGACAACACACATAGGACTCCACTAGATCCTCTTTTCATGGTCTTGAGCTGGAATAAGCTAGGAAAAAACTCAGAGACAGTACGCTCATTGCAGAGGTATGTACTGGTAGTATTATGTTATCTTAACAAAAGCTAGAGTCACTGGTGAGTATGGGGTCTCAATTTAGAATGCATAAGTTTAAGGTTGGCATGCAAGCAAACTTGTAAGGTATTTTCTTAATCAGTGATTGATGGTGGCTGGCCCATCTCATTATGGGCAGCATCACCCTATTCTGGTGGTCCTGGGTATTATAAGAAAGCTAGCTGATCAAGCCAGAAAGAGCAAACCAGCAAGCAGGGCATCTCTTTGTCCTCTGCATCAAGTCTTATTTCTAGGTCCCTGCCCTCCATGAGTTCCTGTAATGATTTCCTTCGATGATGAATAGTGATAAAGAAGTATAAGCCAAATAATTTCTTTCCTACCCCATTTGCATTTAGTAATGGTGTTACATCCTAAGAAAAGTCTGTAATGAAGAGGCAAAGATGAGAAGAACAAGAGAAGATTTTTTTTAAGTTTGGGTCTGGTGAGATGGCTCAGTCAGTAAAGATACCTGCCACCAAGCCTGATTAACTGGATTCAATCCCCAGGACCCACGTGGTGCATAGAAAGAACCACATTCATGTCCTTTGAATTGTGGTCACATATTGTGGAACAACGCATATGCTTGTGTACACACACAGATATGAATGCAAAATGAACATATTATTGCTTACTGTTTCAGTGATGAAATATTATGACCAAAACAACCAGGAGAGGAGAAGCTTTATTTTGCTTATGCTTCTGCATCACTCTTTATCACTGAAGGGAATCACGGCAGGAACTTGACCAGGACAGACACCAGGAGGCAGGAGCTGAGAAGCCAGGGAGGAACCACTGCTTACAGGTTTGCTCACCATGCTTTCTTGACCCAGGACCAGGGAAGGCACCATGCCAGGGAAGGCACCACCAACAACAGGTTGAACCCTCCCTCATCAATCAGTAGTTAAGAAGAGGCTCTAAAGGCTGGTCAGCAGCCCAATCTTATAGAGGAAGTTTTTCCATCATGGGTCCTTCCTATCAAATGACAGCAGCTTGAGTCAAGTTAACATACCACTACCCAGCACATAATAAATAATAGATTTTAAATTTTTAAGAAGAAAAGTTCTAATGTCTTAACATTTTCAGATTAACATGGAAGTTTATCAAAGGGCCAAGTCCATTATGAGGGCACAATACAGAGCGAGTCCTTGTGCACATTGCCAAGGACCAAAGGACCAAGTTACAGTCACTATGGAGCTCAGAGAGGCTCCCGAGGTTTCCATGGTCAGCTGCTGTTAACAACCCTCTGGACGTTAGAGATTTCTCTCATTACTCACGAGTACAAACTCCTTGTGAGAGGAAAGAAGTCTTTTACTTTCTCCAAAGACTCATGACTCCGAATGCTAGACAAAAGTTCCCACACCTTCCCAGCTGCATGTCCCCATTTGCTGTCACCCGATGAACTAGGTCATCAACACACTGGGCAGCTGCTTCTGCACTACAGCTCTCAATCCCTGCATTAAAAAGAAAGTTCTAGCAATGTGAGGCAGAGGAGTGTGTCCTGCAAGGGAGCACTGGCTGCAGGAGCGTCAACTAAAAGGACATTTTCTAGCTTCTATGTGACATCTCACATCAGATAAATAGTAAAATGTAGAAGGAATGGAAAGAAACCAGAAGATGTAAATAAAGATTTTTTAAGAGAAGCTTTATCTTTGCTAGCTGCTTTGGTTTATCAACCGCCAGTCGCCTGGGCTCTGCCACATTGTAGTCCCCAAATAAACGCACAGGAGGCTATATTAATTATGAAGCTGTTGGCCTTTGCTTGTTTCTTACTGGCTTGCTCTGACTTAAGTAATTACCCCATAATTGTTAATCTAAGTATTTCTCTTACTGGAGAGGTTTCCGGGCTTCCTACCCCAATGGCGTTACATCTCGAACTCTCTGTGTTTCTCCTTCCCAGAGTTCTCCTGGACTCCTAGTCCCTCCTATCTTGGTTCCCTATAGGCTCAACAGTACTTTATTGACAAATGCACAGGACTTCCCCCAACATCTCCTCTTTTCTGAAGGACAATATATAAACACTAGGATTGACAGAGACATCTTACTGCCTGGACAGTCACCCGAAGTTCCTCTGTAACGTTGGGGCATCCATCTTCAGCCCATAGGCCACAGTGTGTCTGGAACACTTCTCAGCAAAGCAGGAAATTTCAAACTGTCCATCTGCATCAGCAGTCTGTCAGTCATTTTTCTGTGTCCTGCAGAAAGTCCCGTAGACTCTTCCATGAAGCAAGAACCCTGTAAGACTGAATTCAGCAGTCACTTTCCTGTGGGTCCTGCATGTCCAGATTATACAACAACAGTCAAACAGTCTAGGTAAGAGCAGTTTCTTGCCCAAATGACTAATCTTGCCATGTTGAAAGTAAACTCCATAACGAGTTTCTTCAATGCCCATCTTCCTCTCAGACATAATTGGTGCTGTCAGGACCAGACATTTCTCATTGTCAAGAAAAGCCCTAAACCATTTTAAATGCCATTTTCTGAAGGTCTTTGAGAGGTTTGAAGACTGTTTATCTATCTCAAATATATTTCTGTATATCTAGAAAACTTAACTTACCTAACTATAAATTCTATTATAAATAACTATCTATAGTCTGTATTCAATTATGCATTACATTTTAAAAGATCAGCATAAGCACAATACTTAATTAAGAGGAAAAATATACACATCACAAAATTGACCTTGAATTTGTATCAATAAATGAAAAACAATACCCATATCATAATTCCCCTTTTTACCATTAAAAGGAAATTGGTTGTGATCATTAACCAATTATAAACAATCCCATTTAAATGAAAACAAAGATTTATAAACAAGATGGGAATTGGGACGTCGCTCATTCCAAACTGCTTCCTGCTGGAAGGGGCGCTGTTCATACCATGGGGATCATGACAAAACTCAGAAACCTGTATAAGTCTGTATTTTCGGGGTCTGTAAAGCTGCATCATCTTAGATGTCTCAATAGTTGGAACACCTGGTCCACTGCTTCCGGGGGTCTTGGTTCGTCAAACCACAGAAGCCTGGAAGGAATCCTCAGCTTTTCATTTTCTGTAGAAACATAAGCAAAATCTCCTTTTCCAAGTAACATATCCTTATACTTAAATTTTGAAGTCAAGGCATTTTCAAAAGATATAAGTTGAATTAATTCAGCAGCATTTATAATCAAGTGTACTTTAGCATTTGTTCCTTCCTTAGCAATGAAAAAACTGAAAAACACAATAGCGTACAGTATCCAGACTCTCTGTGTGATTTCCATCTTTATGTGGCTTATTTATTTATCTATTATTACTTCATTTCTTTCACTTTCATTTATTTTTCTCTGAGACAGGGTTTCTCTTTGGAAATCTGCCTGCCTCTGCCTCTGGAGTAAATCCTACCGGCGTGCGCCACCACAACGCCGGCTTTTATATTTATGTACCACTTTGCTGTTTTATTTTCTCTCTTAATCTCACGTATATTTTTAAACACACTGTAAACCTTTAGAGGCTTTCCTTTATCCAAGTCTGACTTTACTGTAAATCTTTATGTTTTTCTGGCCACGTGTCTTATCTGTAAAACCGCGGCTGTTTTAAACTGCTGCTTTCAAGATGGCGGGCGTAAGCATGATTACAGCTTACCGCCTCAGTCCATGCTGACATCCAGCAAATGCTGCCATTTCCAGCTGTACGTACACACCTTTAAATCATTAGCAGAGTCTCTTAAAAGAACCTTGCTGGCTGTTTTTTTTTTTTCTTTTTATGCCGAGTCAGGAAGACTCCAGTAAGCGAGCCACGTGAATCTCGGCTTGTTGCTAGCAAAACAGAGCACACCTGAGAAAATGTTGCTACCAAAATTCTGTGCTTCTCTCAGTTCTTCTGTTTCTAAAATTCCTTCAAAGCTTTTGTCATTCTACGTGGAAATTCGTCATCCCACTCCTGATCACCATTTTGTTAAGAGAAGCTTTTTCTTTGCTAGCCGCTTTGGTTTATCAACCGCCAGTCGCCTGGGCTCTGCCACATTGTAGTCCCCAAATAAACGCACAGGAGGCTATATTAATTATGAAGCTGTTGGCCTTTGCTTGTTTCTTACTGGCTTGCTCTGACTTAAGTAATTACCCCATAATTGTTAATCTAAGTATTTCTCTTACTGGAGAGGTTTCCGGGCTTCCTACCCCAATGGCGTTACATCTCGAACTCTCTGTGTTTCTCCTTCCCAGAGTTCTCCTGGACTCCTAGTCCCTCCTATCTTGGTTCCCTATAGGCTCAACAGTACTTTATTGACAAATGCACAGGACTTCCCCCAACATCTCCTCTTTTCTGAAGGACAATATATAAACACTAGGATTGACAGAGACATCTTACTGCCTGGACAGTCACCCGAAGTTCCTCTGTAACGTTGGGGCATCCATCTTCAGCCCATAGGCCACAGTGTGTCTGGAACACTTCTCAGCAAAGCAGGAAATTTCAAACTGTCCATCTGCATCAGCAGTCTGTCAGTCATTTTTCTGTGTCCTGCAGAAAGTCCCGTAGACTCTTCCATGAAGCAAGAACCCTGTAAGACTGAATTCAGCAGTCACTTTCCTGTGGGTCCTGCATGTCCAGATTATACAACAACAGTCAAACAGTCTAGGTAAGAGCAGTTTCTTGCCCAAATGACTAATCTTGCCATGTTGAAAGTAAACTCCATAACGAGTTTCTTCAATGCCCATCTTCCTCTCAGACATAATTGGTGCTGTCAGGACCAGACATTTCTCATTGTCAAGAAAAGCCCTAAACCATTTTAAATGCCATTTTCTGAAGGTCTTTGAGAGGTTTGAAGACTGTTTATCTATCTCAAATATATTTCTGTATATCTAGAAAACTTAACTTACCTAACTATAAATTCTATTATAAATAACTATCTATAGTCTGTATTCAATTATGCATTACATTTTAAAAGATCAGCATAAGCACAATACTTAATCAAGAGGAAAAATATACACATCACAAAATTGACCTTGAATTTGTATCAATAAATGAAAAACAATACCCATATCATAATTCCCCTTTTTACCATTAAAAGGAAATTGGTTGTGATCATTAACCAATTATAAACAATCCCATTTAAATGAAAACAAAGATTTATAAACAAGATGGGAATTGGGACGTCGCTCATTCCAAACTGCTTCCTGCTGGAAGGGGGCGCTGTTCATACCATGGGGATCATGACAAAACTCAGAAACCTGTATAAGTCTGTATTTTCGGGGTCTGTAAAGCTGCATCATCTTAGATGTCTCAATAGTTGGAACACCTGGTCCACTGCTTCCGGGGTCTTGGTTCGTCAAACCACAGAAGCCTGGAAGGAATCCTCAGCTTTTCATTTTCTGTAGAAACATAAGCAAAATCTCCTTTTCCAAGTAACATATCCTTATACTTAAATTTTGAAGTCAAGGCATTTTCAAAAGATATAAGTTGAATTAATTCAGCAGCATTTATAATCAAGTGTACTTTAGCATTTGTTCCTTCCTTAGCAATGAAAAAACTGAAAAACACAATAGCGTACAGTATCCAGACTCTCTGTGTGATTTCCATCTTTATGTGGCTTATTTATTTATCTATTATTACTTCATTTCTTTCACTTTCATTTATTTTTCTCTGAGACAGGGTTTCTCTTTGGAAATCTGCCTGCCTCTGCCTCTGGAGTAAATCCTACCGGCGTGCGCCACCACAACGCCGGCTTTTATATTTATGTACCACTTTGCTGTTTTATTTTCTCTCTTAATCTCACGTATATTTTTAAACACACTGTAAACCTTTAGAGGCTTTCCTTTATCCAAGTCTGACTTTACTGTAAATCTTTATGTTTTTCTGGCCACGTGTCTTATCTGTAAAACCGCGGCTGTTTTAAACTGCTGCTTTCAAGATGGCGGGCGTAAGCATGATTACAGCTTACCGCCTCAGTCCATGCTGACATCCAGCAAATGCTGCCATTTCCAGCTGTACGTACACACCTTTAAATCATTAGCAGAGTCTCTTAAAAGAACCTTGCTGGCTGTTTTTTTTTTTTTCTTTTTATGCCGAGTCAGGAAGACTCCAGTAAGCGAGCCACGTGAATCTCGGCTTGTTGCTAGCAAAACAGAGCACACCTGAGAAAATGTTGCTACCAAAATTCTGTGCTTCTCTCAGTTCTTCTGTTTCTAAAATTCCTTCAAAGCTTTTGTCATTCTACGTGGAAATTCATCATCCCACTCCTGATCACCATTTTGTTAAGAGAAGCTTTTTCTTTGCTAGCCGCTTTGGTTTATCAACCGCCAGTCGCCTGGGCTCTGCCACATTGTAGTCCCCAAATAAACGCACAGGAGGCGATATTAATTATGAAGCTGTTGGCCTTTGCTTGTTTCTTACTGGCTTGCTCTGACTTAAGTAATTACCCCATAATTGTTAATCTAAGTATTTCTCTTACTGGAGAGGTTTCCGGGCTTCCTACCCCAATGGCGTTACATCTCGAACTCTCTGTGTTTCTCCTTCCCAGAGTTCTCCTGGACTCCTAGTCCCTCCTATCTTGGTTCCCTATAGGCTCAACAGTACTTTATTGACAAATGCACAGGACTTCCCCCAACAAAGATTTATATGTGAAAAGGAATAACATTTTTAAAATTATACAAAATAATAAGTTACTGTGGAAAAACAATAAACGAATATAAAATGGAGCTGATCTATTTGTGCTTTTCTGAACTTCACAATATTTTCTAAAACTTTATCCTTAAATAAGGAGTCTGTGGAAATGCCCAGGTTCCTGAGACATTTTATACATAAAAGTAAAGCCTCAAATAGGGAATATTATACAATAGTGCTGAAATAGATTTGAAATTTTAAAATAGTTATTACACACAACACAGAGGGAAAAGGGAGAACATAATTATCAAAACCTCTATGCCATCATAAAGGGGGAAATATTCTATTTTGCTGCTGCAGAAATCTGTGCTCCAAGGGGAAGCCTATAACCTTGGAATTCAACGAGCATAAAATTTCATAGCTACACTTAAGCTGTGTTTCAATGCCATCTTGGGAAAATTACAGCTTGCACTGCAGTCCTGGTTCAATGTCCAGGAACACTGAAAGCCATCTCTTCCTCCTCTAAAATCACAAATTAGTAATTCAACACTTCCTTGGAAAGTCTAGATAAATCCCTGCTCCCATGATTCTTCAGTACTGGGTGGACCAGGTATCCTGTTCAGCAGTATACACAGTGGGAAAGTCTATTTAACTAAAGAACTGATAGAACTCTGCTAAGTGACTTAGAAGTAGTAATGGAATCATTTTTCCCAAACTTCAGAAAGCAAGCTCAGTTGCTATGGCTGTAGGATCACTGAATGGACTCTAGAGATGAGATCATGAATCTGATTGATGGTTACTTATGCAGGTTTCCCATGGAGAATTAGAATGACCACAGCATCCATGCAGTCCATCTGAAGATCCAAGGATGAGGACATGTAACTGTACTTGTTTGCACATGAGACAGAATCTTAATAAATCTTAGGTGTGAAACTTCAAATAGCCTGACAAGAAACAGAACAGCACACTCTAGGTGCTTTCCTCAAAGTCTTGGCAAAGCATGGATTTGATAAATATCATCAGTTATTGAAGCAATCTTTTTCTGGACAAGTTAGTCAAAGACATACAATTAAAAGACCCCTGAAACAATGGAGAATGATCAAAGTGAGAATACAGGACAATGGAAGCAGAGAGCTTTCTGTACCAACACCAAGAAAACTGGCCTGCTCCCCAAATCTGACATTCTTACTATTACTGAGTGAAGTTCCATAAGAACAAAGGAACCCCAATGCTAATATCACATCCCTTTCCAGCTCTGCCCTCTGCCCCTACATAATCCTGCATCATCAAAATCATAATCAGGTATTTTGAGGGGAAGAACCATCACCACCGGATTTGAAAACACCTGTGTCTGAATCCTGTTGTCACATAAAGACAGTTAGTTGAGCTGGCCTTGTTTTGGAACCCAACATAAAATATCTTGGGGTAAGGCTAACCAAACAAGTGAAAGACTAGTATTGCAAGAAGACTTTGAGTCTTTAAAGAAAGAAATTAAAGAAGATACCAGAAAATGGAAAGATCTCCCATGCTCTTGGATAGGTAGGGTCAAAATAGTAATAATGGCAATCTTGCCAAAAGCAATCTATAGATTCAACACAATCCTCATCAAATACTGGCACAATTCTTCACAGACCATAAAAGAACAATAATCAAATACATATGGAAAGACAAAAGACCCAGGATAGCAAAAACAACCCTGTACAATAAAGGAACTTCTAGAGGAATCACCATCCCTGACTTCACGCTCTACTATACAGCTATAGTCCTGAAAACAGCTTGGTATTTGCATAGAGATAGACAGGCAGACCAATCTAATCAAGTTGAATACACTGATATTAACCCATACATCTGCAAACACCTGGCTTTTGACAAAGAAGCTAAAAATATACAACAGGAAAAAAAAAGCATCTTCAAAATATAGTGCTGGCATAACTCGATGCTGGCATGTAGAACAACGTGGATCAAACCATATCTACTGCCATGCACAAAACTCAAGTCCAAATGGATCAAAGACTTCAACATAAATCCAGCCACACTGAACCTCATAGAAGAGAAAGTGGGTGGTACCCTTGAATGAATTGTTATAGGAGACTGCTTCCTGAACATAACACTAGTAGCACAGACACTGAGGTCAATAATTAATACATGGGACTTCCTGAAACTGAGAAACTTCTGTAAGGTAAAGAACACAGTCAGCAAGAGAAAAGGCAGCCCACAGAATGGGAAAAGACAGAGGGCTGGTTTCCAAAATTTACAAAGAACTCAAGAAGCAAGTCTCCAAAACACTAAAGGATCCAATTAAAAATGGGCTATAGAACTATGTAGAGAATTCTCAATAGAGGAGTCCAAAATGGGTGAGTGGCACTTGAGAAAGTGCTCAACATCCCTAGCCATCAGAGAAATGCAAATCAAAACAACTCTGAGATACCATCTCACTCCTGTCAGAATGGCTAAAATAAAAAACACCAATGACAGTTTATGCTGGAGAGGATGTGAAGAAAGGGGGACACTCGTCCAGTGCTGGTGGGAACTTATACAGACACTATGGAAATCAGTATGGAGATTCCTCAGGAAAATGGAAATCAGTCTACCACAATACCCAGCAATTCTACTCTTAAATATATATCCAAAAGATGCACATTCATACAGCACGGATGTCTGATCCACTATGTTCGTAGCAGCATTATTTGTAATAGCCAGAACCTGGAAGCAACCTAGATGCCCTTCAACTGAAGAGTTGATAGAGAAAATGTTGTTTATTTACACAATGGAGTACTATTCAGCAGGGAAAAGAACGCAATGGAATCTTGAAATTTGCAGGCGAATGGATGGCACTAGAAGAAACCATCCTGAGTGAGGTAACTCAGTCACAAAAAGAAACATGGCATGTACTCTCTCATATATGGATTTTAGACATAGTTCTGCAGATTGCCAGCCAATACAAGCCCATGGCCAGCGATTCTGGGAAACAAAACCTTCATCCAATGACTTATGGAAGCAGAGGCAGACTCCCACAGGTAAACACTGAGTTGAACTCAAGGAACCCAGTGACAGAGAGGGAGGACTGATGAGCAAAGGGGTTAAGACTGGAATGGTTTCACACCCCCAAAACAGCTGACCTGAACAAGGGGTAGCTCTTGAATCCCAGACTGATGGCTGGGAATCCAACATTTGACTGATAAAGACCCCCTGAATGTGGGTGTCAGTGAGGAGACCTAGGCAATCTATGGGGCCTTGGTTAGTAGATCAGTATTTATCCCTGGCACACAAATGGAATTTGGGTGCCTATCCCACAATGAGAGATGCTCTCTCACCCTGGAATCTTTGGTGAGGGTCTAGGCCCTGCCCTGGATGAAATGACAGACTATGGATACCCCCATTGAGGGCTTCCCCCTCCCTGGGGAAACGAGGGTGTATGGGGGTATTGGTGGGAGGAGGGGAAAGAAAGTGGGAGGGAGCTGGGATTGACATTTGAAGCAACCTTGTTTCTAAAAATAAAAATTAAAAAATAAAAAATAATGAAAAAACACATAATATAAAATGTTAAACCGGGGTAAAACAGTATTTATCTAAGTAATGGGCTCTACATCCTTAGCTCCTGAAAGAGGCGCTGAGCTTTTGTGTGCAACTCTGCAGTAACCATGAAAGCACAAAGAGAAACAGAAAGTAATTTTTCATTTCTTTGGTCAAGGTACCATGGATAGAGCCTCCTTCATCATTCCCCATCATTCCCTTACCAGTACCTAATGGCCTTTAGTGAGGTTTCCTTGTGATGCTATCATTTGTGCAGAGAATGCTAGTAGATAAAAGTCATTGTTGAGATTAAAAGGATCTTGTTCTGCTGCATTAAAAAAGAAAGAATGACTGGGGCTTCTTGTTCCTTCTCATGGTAAAGGAACTGACCTTCTCCCCAAATACTAAAAACTGACAGGAAGCAAAGCTACCTGAATTGTAACTAAATACAGGAATCACACACACACACACACACACACACACACACACACACGAAATCACGAAATAGGAAGAGGACTAACTAGCTGGAGAGTAGGAGTTTGTCAACCGGACTTGGAGAGGGAGAAGGAGAATATGATGTTTCCATATTGTGCTCAAGTAAGAAGCTGACAAAAATAGATATTGAAAATTAAATTAAAGAAAATACACAGTACATGTATAATTCATTCTGCTCTTATCTTCTCATGCCAGGTTTCATGAATTCTACCCCAAATATATCAATATAATTCTCCAGCATGGCTAGATCATCTCTAGCGTTTCTTCCCCTTCTCCTTTTTTCACACCAAGAGTCCCTTCTTTTTTTCCTGTTAACTAAAATTCAACACACGTTACAGCTTTTCTTGTCACAGATTTTCTTAGTCCCTTTGTTGATTTCAATATGGATGTCTCTACAACTAAAGGTCTTTTCCCATGTTGACTACAGCATTGTAATGAGTAAACGCTTCATCTCCCATTTCACAAACTTTCCTAACGCCCTTATACATGATTTTTGCTTCTCTGAATTCCCCAGACTGCACGCAGCTCTTTGTAAGACTTGGTTGAGACTTCATAAATAGAACCCCATACAATGTGCATTTGACTTTGAAAGACACAATTAAGTTAAAAAAAAAAAACCTAAATCCTCTCAACAGCAACAACACATCCTTATGAACTTCCCATAATCTCCTTAGCACTCAGCCTTCGCTTGAAAATGTGATGAAGTGTTGTTGAATACCCCGGGATAGAAACTGTTTGCTATGCAGATAAGCGCTTTTGCAACTGATTTTCAAAAGTCCCACTTTCTTCAGAAGAGTGCACGTCACACTGACACGCTTGAGGGCCTGCTGTTTCCCACACTGTGACTGTGACATGCTTTGTGTCCTGGCCAGTACCACAAACTGGGGCACACATGCTTCTGTGAAGGATACAAAATAGCCTCAGCTACATAGTAGGACTCCTGGGGATGTTAAGAATAAGAAACCATATTCAACAAATAGAAAATGTAAAGTATTAGTTTTACAATTACATATATATTTCATTATTAAGCTCCATATCATGAAACTATACTCTTGAGTCAGAATTTGTCAAACTGGTTTTATTTACATCATAAATGATAAAGGTACACTGTAAATGTCTGCAAAACATGTATTAAAAAATTGATCATAATTTGGAAACTGTCTCAGAAAAGGAAATACCATTTGCCAAACTAAGTAGAGTGATTACTGCATTTTGTGAATTTGACCCTTTAAAATCTGAAAATCTGAGAGTGGTTATTGACGTCAAAGGAAGCAAATTTGGTTATACAACGATGAAGCAGTGAATTCAAAGGGATTTATTTTGAGATGAGTATGTATTGATGGTTTAAAAAATTACCATATTATTAATGAAGTCATTGTCTTATTGCATCCTATTACTGCACTGAACATTATTTTTTTATTCATATTTAATTTTTTTATTTTAATTTTAAATAGGTTGTTTTAAATGTCAATCCCAGTTCCCCACACCCTCCCACCCGATTGCCAAATCCTTCCACATAGGGGATATCTAGAGTCTGTCATTTTACTCTGGGTAGGGTCCAGGCACTCCCCTAAGAGTCGAGGCTAAGAGAGCATCCCTCTTTGTGCTATAGGCACACCAAGACTGTTTGTATACCAGGGATAGACACTGATCCACAGCTCAGGGCCCCATAGGTTGCCCAGGCCTTCTCGCTGACACTCACATTTGGGGGGTCCAGATCAGTCCCATGCTGGCCTCCCCACTGTCAGTCTGGGGTCCAAGAGCTCTCCCCTGTTCAGATCAGCTGTCTCTGCTGGTTTTGCCAGCCCATTCTTTGCCAATTTGCTCATCACTCCTGTCTCTCTGTCACTGGGTTCCTTGGGTTCAGTTCAGTGATTAATTGTGTGTTTGCCTCTGCTTCCATCAGTCACGGGATGAAGGCTCCTGGATGGTTATAGGCATCAAGTTCATTATCAGGAATGGGCATTCGAGGTGGTCTCTCCACTATTGCTTAGCTTGCCAGTTGGTGTTATCCCTTTAGATCACTCGAGGTCGCTCTGGTGCCAGATCTGTATTCGATCCTATGATTCCCTCTTCTCCCAATTCTACACCCACCCCCCTCAACTTCCTGTTCCCCCAAGACCAACTCTCTTCCTCTTCACCCCCTCTCTTCTTCCCAGGTCCCACTCCCCCCCACCCCTCGCCGTGTTCCCCATCCATTCAGGGGATCTTGTCTCCATCCTCTTCTCTTGGGTACTATGCATATATGCCTATCTTTTAGGTTCTTTCCTGTTTCCCAGACTCTCTATCAGTGGAAGTGCAGACTGGCACTAACCTGATCCATGTCTAGAATACATATATGAGTGAGTACATACCATGTTTGTCTTTTTGTGACTGGGTTACCTCACTCAGGATGGTTTCTTCCAGTGCTATCCATTTCCCTGCGAATTTCAAGATTCCATTGTTTTTTTCTGCTGAGTAGTACTCCATTGTGTAAATGTACCACATTTTCTCTATCCACTCTTCAGTTGAAGGGCATCTAGGTTGCTTCCAGGTTCTGGCTATTACAAATAATGCTGCTATGAACATAGTGGAGCAGATGCCCTTGTTGTATGACCTTGCCTCATTTGGATATATGCCTAAGAGTGGAATTGCTGGGTCTAGTGGTATGTTAATTCGCATTTTCCTGAGGAATCTCCATACTGATTTCCAAAGAGGCTGTATGAGTTGGCACTCCCACCAGCAGTGGAGGAGTGTTCCTCTCTCTCCACATCCTCTCCAGCATAAACTGTCATTGGTGTTTTTTATTTTAGCCATTCTGACAGGAGTAAGATGGTATCTCATAGTTGTTTTGATTTGTATTTCCCTGATGGCTAAGGATGTTGAGCACTTTCTTAAGTGTCTCTTGGCCATTTTAGCCTCCTCTACTGAGGATTCTCTATTTAGCTCTGTACCCCACCTTTTAATTGGATCCTTTGGTGTTTTGGAGACTTGTTTCTTGAGTTCTTTGTAAATTTTGGAGATTAGCCCTCTGTCAGATGTAGGGTTAGTGAATATCTTTTCCCATTCTGTGGCCTGCCTTTTTGTCTTTTTGACTGTGTCCTTTGCCTTACAGAAGCTTTTTAGTTTCAGAAGGTCCCATTTGTTAATTGTCGATCTCTGTGCCTGTGTCACTGGTATTATGTATAGGAAGTGGTCTCCTGTACCAACTCGTTGAAGAGTATCTCCCACTTACTCTTCTAAAAGTTTCAGTGTGGCTGGATTTATGTTGAGATCTTTGATCCATTTGGACTTAAGTTTTGTACAAGGCGATAAACATGGATCTATCTGCAGTCTTCTGCATACCAGTACCCAGTTATGCCAGCACCATTTGTTGAAGATGCTTTATTTTTTCCACTGTACAGTTTTAGCTTCTTTGTCAAAAATCAGGTGTTTATAGGTGTGTGGGTTAAACTTAGGGCTTTCGATTCGGTTCCATTGGTCTACCTGCCTATTTTTGTGCCAATACCAAGCTGTTTTCAGGACTATAGCTATATAATAGAGCTTGAAGTGAGGTATGGTGATGCCTCCTGAAGTTCCTTTATTGTATATGGATGTTTTAGCTATCCTGGGCCTTTTGTTTTTCCATATAAAGTTGATTAATGTTCTTTCCAGGTCCTTGAAGAATTGTGATGGAATTTTGATAGGGATTGCATTGAATCTGTAGACTGCTTTTGGCAAGATTGCCATTTTTATTATGTTGATCCTACCAATCCAAGAGCATGGGAGATCTTTCCATTTTCTGGTATCTTCTTCGATTTCTTTCTTTAAAGACACAAAGTTCTTGATATACAGGTCTTTAATTTCCTTGGTTAACATTATCCACAGATATTTGATGCTGTTTTTGGCTATTGTAAAGGGTGATGTTTCTCTAATTTCTTTCTCAGTCACTTCATCATCTGTATATAATAGGGCCAGTGATTTTTTTTAGTTTACCTTGTATCCTGCCACATTGCTGAAGGTGTTTATCAGCTCTAGGAGTAACCTTGCAGAGTTTTTTGGGTCACTTATGTAGACTATCATATCATCTGCAAATAGTGAAAATTTGACATCTTCTTTTCCTATTTGTATCCCCTTTATCTCCTTTTGTTGTCTTATTGCTTTAGCTAGAACTTCAAGTACAATATTGAAGAGAGATGGAGAGAGTGGCCAGCCTTGTCTTGTTCCTGATTTTAGAGGAATTGCTTTGAGTTTCTCTCCATTTAGTTTGATGTTAGCTGTTGGTTTACTGTATATTGCTTTTATTATATTCAAGTACATTCCTGTTATCCCTGATCTCTCTAGGACCTTTATCATGAAGGGGTGATGGATTTTGTCAAAGGCTTTTTCAGCATCTAGTGAGATGATCATGTGGTTTTTCTTTCTCGGATTGTTAATATGGTGGATTACATTGATAGATTTTCTAATGTTGAACCATCCCTGCATTCCTGGAATGAAGCCTATTTGATCATGGTGGATGATTTTTCTGATGTGTTCTTTAATCCGGTTTGCGAGTATTTTATTGAGTATTTTTGCATCAATGTTCATGAGGGAAATTGTTCGATAGTTCTCTTTCTTAGTAGTGTCTTTGTGTGGCTTGGGTATCAAGGTAATTGTAGCCTCGTACAAAGAGTTTGGCAGTGAGCCTCCTGCTTCTATTGTGTGGAATAATTTGAGGAGTATTGGAATTAGCTCTTCTTTGAATTTCTGGTAGAATTCTGCACTGAAGCCATCTTGGCCTGGGCTTTTTTTATTTGGGAGACTTTTGATGACTGCTTCTATTTCATTAGGGGTTATATGTGTATTTAGATTGTTTATCTGTTCTTGATTTAGTTTTGACAAGTGATATCTATCCAGGAAATTGTCCATTTCCTTTAAATATTCAAATTTTGTGGAGTACAGATTTTCAAAGTATGCCCTGATGGTTCTCTGGATTTCCTCAGAGTCTGTTGTTATGTCCCCTTTTTCATCCCTGATTTTGTTAATTAGCATGCTCTCCCTCTGTCTTTTGGTTACTTTCGACAGAGTTTTGTCTATTTTGTTGATTTTCTCAAAGAACCAACTCTTTGTTTCATTGATCCTTCTCAGTGTTTTTCTGGTTTCTACTTGATTGATTTCAGCCCTCAATTTGATTATTTCCTGGCGTCTGCTCCTCCTGAGGGAGTTTGCTTCTTTTTGTTCTAGAACATTCAGCTGTGCTATTAATTCTCTAGTATGACTGTTCTCCAGTTTTTTCATGTGGGCACTTAGTGCTATAAACTTTCCTCTCAGCACTGCTTTCAAAGTGTCCCATAAGTTTGTGTATATTGTGTCTTCATTCTCATTGAAATCGAGGAAGTCTTTAATTTCTTTTTTATTTGTTCCTTTACCCAGGGATGTGCAATTGTGCATTGTTCAATCTCCATGAGTTTGTAGGGTTTCTGCGATTTGTGTTATTGTTGAATTCTAATGTTAATGCATGGTGGTCTGATAAGATGCAATGGGTTATTCCAATTTTTTTGTATCTGTGGAGATTTGCTATGTTTCCTATTATGTGGTCAATTTTAGAGAAGGTTCCATGTGGTGCCGAGAAGAAGGTATATCCCTTTGTATTTGGGTGGAATGTTCTATAGATGCCTGTTAAACCCAGTTGGGTCATAACTTCTATTATTTCTTTTGTTTCTTTGTTAAGTTTCTGTCTGGAGGTCCTTTCTAGCGGTGAGAGCAGAGTGTTGAAGTTTCCTACTATTAGTGTGTGAGATTTTATGTGCATTTTGAGCTTTAGTAATGTTTCTTTCACTAATGTAGGTGCCTTTTTATTTGGGGCATAGATGTTTAAAATTGAGACTTCGTCTTGATGTATTTTTCCTTTGATGAATATGAAGTGTCCTTCTTCATCTCTTTTGATTGAATTTAATTTGAAGTCTAATTTGTTAGATATTAAGATTGCTACACCCGCTTGTTTCTTGGGACCGTTTGATTGGAAGATCTTTTCCCAACCCTTTACTCTGAGATAACATCTGTCTTTGATGTTGAGATGTGTTTCTTGTATGCAGCAGAAGGAAGGGTTCTGTCCTCGTATCCATTCTGCAAGTCTGTGTCTTTTTATAGGCAAGTTGAGGCCGTTGACATTGAGGGATATTAATGACCATTGATTGGTGATCCTTGCTTGTGCTTGATTTATTGTTAGTGAAGTTATTTTGTGTAGTTTCTCTTCCATTTTTCTTTTGGTGTTTTGTAAAGTGTGATTATATATTGCCTGTGTCTTTGTGAATGTAGTTATCTGCCTTGGATCTAGATATTCCTTCTAGCATTTTCTGTAGAGCTGGATTCATGGATAATTATTGTTTAAATCTGGCTTTGTCATGGAATATTTTGTTTTCTCCATCTATGGTAATTGAGATCTTTGCTGGATATAGTAGTCTGGGCTGGCATCCTTGTTCCCTTAGCATTTGTAGGACATCTGTCCAGGATCTTCTGGCTTTCATTGTTTCCATTGAGAAGTCAGGTGTAATTCGGATAGGTCTGCCTTTGTATGTTACTTGACCTTTTTCTTTAGCTGCTCGTAATATTTTCTCTTTACTCTATAGTTTTGATGTTTTGATTATTATATGGCGAGGTGACTTCTTTTTCTGGTCGAGCCTATTTGGTGTTCTGTAAGATTCTTGTACTTTCATAGGCATATCTTTCTTTAGGTTAGGGAAGTTTTCTTCTATGATTTTGTTGAATATGTTTTCTTTACCTTTAAGTTGAATTTCTTCACCGTCTTCTATACCTATTATTCTCAGGTTTGGCTTCTTCACGGTGTCCCATATTTCCTGGATATTTTGTGTTAAGGATTTGTTGGTTTTGAGATTTTCTTTGGTTGACGACTCTATATCCTCTAATGAGTCAACACCTGAGATTCTCTCTTCTATCTCTTGTATTCTATTGGTGATACTTGCATCTGTAGTTCCTGATCATTTACCCAGCTTTTCTATTTCCAGCATCCCTTCATTCTGTGTTTTCTTTATCGTTTCTATTTCAGCTTTCAATCCTTCAACTGTTTGAGTTGTTTGCTTAATTTTTTTGGTTGTTCTTTCTTGGTGCTCTTTAGATTCTTTGAGAGATTTGTTTATTTCTTGAATTTTTCCCCCATTTCATGGATTTTTTGTTTGTTTTTTCTTCTATTTCTTTAAGGGATTTCCTCCTTTCTTCTTTGAGGGTCTCCATCATCTTCATGAAATAATTTTTAAGGTCTGTCTCCTCTTCTTCGTCTATGTAGTGCTTTTCAGGTCTTGCTGGTGTTGGATCCCTGGATTCTGGTGGGGTCATGTTGGTGTTTCTATTGCCGAGTGATCTCTTATTCTGTCTTCTTCCCATCTCTTCTGTCAGTGGGTGCTGGTGGGGTCTTCCCGTCTCCACTGGTCTCCTTCCTTCCTGCAGCTGAAGCTGGGGATGCTGACACGGAGTTTGGGTCCTGGTAGGGCTGATGTCTTTCCTGAAGCTGGTCTCACTGGGGTTGGGGTCTTGGAATTGTTGACTTCTTTGCTGTGTGGGCAGGTCTCCTGAAGCTGTACTCGCTGGGGTTAGGGTCTTGGAAGGGGTGATGTCTTTCCTGAAGCTGGACTCACTGGGGTTGGGTTCTTGGAGGGGCTGATGTCTTTCCTGTGTGGGTGGGTCTTCTGGATACCGGGAGACCCAGAAGATCAAGGGGGTTAGGGGATGGGTGGGTGGTCCTCGCCGGAGACCCAATCTCACCTGAAGCTGGACTTGCTGGGGTTGGGGTCTTGGAAGGGCTGATGTCTTTCCTGTGTGGGTGGGTCTTCTGGATGCCGGGAGTGGCCCCGAAGATGGAGGGTGATGGGGGAAGGGCGGGCGTTCCCCGCCGGTGACCCAATCTCACCTGAAGCTGGACTCGCTGGGGTTGTGGTCTTGGAGCGAACATTATTTTTTCTAGTCAAATGCTTCATGATATTTAGTTCAAATATCTTTGTAGGAAAATAGACAAATAAGCAGATGTATTGATTAGAATCTCAGTGCTGTGGTATCCTCTGAAGAAGGAAATCATCTCCATAGTCATAACAATCAAGTCCCATAGTACATCAAATGGAATTCCCAGCATCCACTACTGACAAAGGTGTAATTCTGCTTCTTTATTAGGAAAGAGAAACATAAACGAACCGATATTTCTTGTAGGAACTTACCACTGCACTATGCACATCCTGTTTAACTAGTATAAGCAGTTTATGAGGAAATGAAGAAAACATTCAAGCTGTTACTTTCTTTAATACACATATGACTAAGGATTAGAAACCAGGTAGCTTTAAATAAAAACCTTAAAGTAATGGATGTTTGTCAGTGCTAGAACACTTGCCTAGCATGTGAAAAGCTCTGGCTTCCATCTCCAGAAACACAATACAAGAGACAAAAACTAAGAAATAATAAGCCTTTGTAGGTATTTCTTTGTTTAAATTGAATGGAATTACTTATCACCAATTTGTTTAGCACTTTCAATTTACCTTAAATAAGCCCTACTGGGACATAGCCAAATAATATCATTAATATAAAAAGCTAAGGCTCCAGGACATTTCAGGTGTAGCCTAATATTCCCGAATGCAAAGGGTCAAATTCTTATGTTATGGTGACATTTCCAATCCACAAATCTTCGAGGCACTTTCCCTGACCTCATTCCCTGATATTAGTTCTGAGAACCAAACCTAGTGTCACTTGTGTGCACAGAGATGCTTGTCATCATCCTTAATTACCTCTTTCATCTAGTCCAGAAATTCATATCATTAGTACTCAAAATACATAAACATATGCACTCTGATGAACATTCATATTGATGCAACAGTGAGTTGAATTTGTAAACAAATACCAGGGTCAACTGCAACCTGATTTTCACATTCCTCTATTGGAAGGGACAGTTAATAACATTGTTTGCTAGGATTGTTGGGAATATGAATGGGAAGTTTTTTGAAAAGCTAAAAATATTGCACAATCTTGTTTAATATTATTTCTTCAGTTCTGTGTTGTATGCTTCAAACCACATTAAATTTAAATTTTGTTAATGAAGTTAACACTTAAACTAGCACAGCCTTTCTAATTTGTGTCCTAAGCCCGATTGTCACAGACCTTAACAGATATGGAGAGCAAATAATGTTAGTGGCTGTAGTGTACCTCTAAATCTCTTTCTTCCAAATGACATGACATAAAAAGAGTAGGAGGTGCTTATAAGTCAGTTGTCTCTACCTAGATTTTCACATTATATATTGTTTCCCACATTTAAATATGAGCTTTAAGGGATGTGAGCAGAAGTTTTACAAAATTGATAATCTCCCTGTGCCATAGAAACGTGCAGCCAGCAAGTCTGGTGTCACTTACTTGCATATAATAGTTACTTCTACCTGAAATAATAAATAGACAATAAACTTCATATTTTTGATTACTTTTGAGATGATAAAATATAGAAAATAGTGTTAAAATTTATAACCCAAGCTTTTACTAATTTATTTATGGTACAAAACTAAAGACCACAGAGTGAAGTTCAATGCCTAACATGTCACAGTTGGTGTGAACACCCTTGAACACTTGGTGTTCACAACTAGTGATCTTCAAATGTATGTGTGATATCATATGTCCTGAAGTTTAAAATCAAATTGTTGCTTGTGCTTTTCTTAGAATTTTCATCATAAATGGATGCTGAGCTTAACCTATTTCTGCATCTATTGAGTATATAATGTGTTATTATCTTTTCTTTTTTTCCATATATTTTTTATTTAACTTTTTACCACATCACTTTCAGTTCCCTCTCCCTCCCCTCTCTCCCAACCCCCAATCCTCCCAACACATCACCCCAACTCCACCCCTTTCTGCTCCCCAGAGAGGGCAAGGGCCTCCATGAGGGATTTTTCAGGGTTTGTCACATCATCCCCTGAAGGGCTCAGGTTCTTCCTTTTGTGTCCAGGCTGCGAGAGCATCCCTCCACGTGGCAGGGATATGCCAGGAATAAATACTGCTCCACTCTCCCAGGTCCCACAGACTGCCAAAGCCTCCTTTCTTTCACCCAGGTTGGGTGGGAGTGTGTCTGGATCAGTCCCATGCTGGCTCCCATGTGTTCCCCCTTGTTTAGGTCAGCTGCCTCTGTGGATTTGCCAGCCCCATCTTGAATCTTTTGGTCATCACTCTTCTTTGCGACTGGGTTCCAGGAGATCAATTCGGTTCACAGCTGTGGGTGTCTGCCTCTGCCTCCATCAGCCGTTGGATGAGAGTTCTATTACCTTTTCTTATGTCAAGTAATATATTGCATTATATTTCAGGTATAAATCCCCTTGTATATGGAGTACAAACCCTCTGATGTACTTTGAATCATATTTAGTGTTTTCTTGAAGACTTCTATATTTACCTTCATCAGTGATACATTGTAAACTGTTGCTCTTTTGTTTATGAGATACTAAATCTCTTTACGTGTTTTATTATAATTAATGTACCAAATCAAATTATGTGTGTTCAAATATTCGATTTTTCCACTCTATCTTTCTACTATTTCTTAATGTCTTGGACTGTATTTCCTTCCTTTTTCTTAAATAGGATCTTAACTGATGATTTTCTACTTCATGTTTTCTGGCAAGTATGTAAACCAATAATATGTGTTTAGATTGATAAATGAACACAAATTGAGGTGCTGATTTCTTTTTATAATTGCCAGTTTTATCTTTTACAATTTCACTACCCAAAAACTTGGCCACATGGGTCCTAAGTCCTGTGCAATACTAATTTATCTACCTTGTCATTTCCATTCTTCACTTCATTTGTATTGCATTTTTCATTAATCAACCTATTTTTAGTCAGAATACCAAAAGTCTGAGTTGTGCAATTTGGATATCTGACAGAAATATGTGTAGTGGTAGACTGCTCACAAACTGTGTATGAAATTACGTGCTCACAACAGCCTGCCTGCTGAGATTTTTTTCTGTCACTTAGCCAAAAGCCTGTCTTGACACTTGCCTTGAGCAAGGCAGGTTCTGTGTCAGGGGAACTTTAACCTGGGACAGACAAGATGCAGACAGGCTGTGTGACATGAAGTCACTCTCAGGGGGCTCAAGAACTGCTGAAGCCTAAGCTCCAGGCTGAGCTTCAGTCTGAAGTGAGTGTCTAAATCAATGATATGTGCTTTAATGAATGTCACTGAGCACAAAAATCCTATGTACTTATCTGAGTGGTCGGGTCATTCATCCACACAGAGGTCTAAATGACTTTCAAATGTCTTGCCACAATGTATCTGAGCATTCTGCCATGAATGAGTGTACTTAGTATTGAACTAGCTGGTTAGAGCTAAAATTCCAATGGCATGCTATCCACAGTGATAGTTGCACACTGAGACTCCACTGAAGCAAGTAGAATTGATCCGCGTATAATGTCACTGTTAGTTAAATAGTGGAGGTATATCACTGAAAATGTAAAATTCAAGCTGGAGACCAACTTCCTTTATTTTCTCAATGTATGTTTTTATTTAAATTAGAAACGTGAATGTTTCACATGTCAGTGCCAGCTCTCTCTCCCACCCCTCCTCCCTTGTCCCTCCACCAGCCACCCAGCCACCCACCCAATCCCCACATCGTTCCCCAGGGATGGTAGAGACCAACTTCTAACGGGCTTACAAGTATTCCAACTATTACCAAACATGAACATGAATTGCCCATTGTCAAGAGAGCTTTATCAGATCCTTTGTACCCGACAGAGATGACATACCAATTCTCAGTAGAATGGATGCATTCTGAAGGTACTGGATTGCCTTTCCAATCACAACACCTCCTCATACATTCTGATTTTCCAACATAATGCTTCACAATTTCATGTTAGAGCAACGGATAATATATGAAAACTGATGATGTAAATAAAACAAATCAAAGCAAAGCCATAGAAAACAAACAGCAACCAAAAGAATTACATGAGACTCTCTCCCTTTCACACACTATCTGGGAGACCTCAGTCGCTGGATTAGTAGGACAGAAAGACAACCATGCATCTTATGCATCACCATGACAATAAGACCACAGGAAACAAGGAACTGGGCATCCAGGATGTAGCTCAGTTGGCAGAATGCTATTCTCCCTAGTTTGCTTTTGGTAGTGATATTTTAAACAAACAATAGGAAAACATAAGGCTCAGAGCTTGCCATTCTGATAGACTGCATGGGCAGTGTGTCCCTGGGATACTCCCCTCTCTGCCTTGCTAGCATGTGGATTACAGGCATTTGTTATTGGGTCAGTCTTTATGTAGGTGAGTGCTGGGAATCTGAGTTTAGGTCCCCATGATTGTATAGCAAGCAAATTATTCACTGAGCTGTTAACCTAGTCTCTATTAGGCACTTTCTAAATAATGAATTTGTACTGTTTTAGATTTCTGTGTCCACAGTGAGCTACCTACTAAATATCTCTAAATAGTTAACAGCTTGACTAGAAACTAAGTATGTTTTAAGACTTTTGTAGGAAAAAACTTCTTATTAAATTATGATAACACAGCACCAAATTCATAACAGAGAGACAAAAAAGAGTAAAACCTCATTATATGCACTGAAGTCAAGTCAAGGAAAGAGTTGCATGTAAGAATAACAACTTTTATTTGAAAATATCCTAAGTTTTGTGTTGGATGAGATGAGAAGTCTTGGTAAGAGACTAATTCTCTAGTCAAAGAGTATAGAGTCTCTTGCGGAAAATCATCCTGTTATCATAGGTGTTTTGACTTGGTAGGAGTAGTCTGGTATCAATAAACATATCAGTGATTGAAACACTCAGTTCCTTCAAATAGCTCCTTATGTTGGATGGCTTTCAGGGAAACTTTTCAATTTTAATTACAACTTTTTCATCAGGTCAGAAGAGCATGAATTTAACAGTTAGAACCAAGTTGCTGTCATGCCTTAATTAAAAAATCAACTCAGAATCTCTTCACTGATATTCCTGACCATTCTCTAAAACTATTATTTCCAAATACAAAAATTATTTCCATATTGACTTGGCATGAATTTGAAAAAAATCTTAAGTCACAAAATGAATGATTATTTAGGAAACATAATATTCTCAAATAAAAAGATAATTTTTATATACTTCAAGGTCTTGCTTGATTTTTTTAATCAAAAATACTTGTTGGTCACACAAATAAATATTTTATTATGTAGTTCAAGAATTATTCAAACAAAATTAAGTGAGCAGACCAGAATCACAAATCACTTAACTTTGAGAATCCTCATTTTTATTGAAAAATAAATTTCTCACTTTAAACATATATAAGGAATCATATAGAACAAAGGTAAAGTATCCTCACATGGAGCAATTTTCTTAGTTGGTCTTTTGATAAGAAGATTCTTTTCTCTTCAAATAATAATTTGAATTGTGTTAAGATATGATAAGGGCACTTAAAATGCTTAAATGTATTAACATGAAAAAGTTAATGTAATTTTTAGCATAACATTATTTATTTTCCTTTACTTAAAAAGATTAATAATTAAAGTTACTAAAAATGTTGCAGGTGTTAAAAGTCATCATGCTATGTTGGAAACACCTATGATCGAAGGTCTACGTTGTATGTCAGAAGTACAACTCTTTATAATCTTGCGCAAGGTCCAATTTTCAAATCTCAGTAAGATGTAAGGGAAAAAGTACTATTAGTCTTATAGGAAGGCATCGGAATTTGATTGACAATAATCAGGTACCTCATTCATTGTTTTCTGAATGGCATTACCTCTGCCTATTTCCCTGGATACTAGAAAACATGACTTGTCAAGGATAGATGTCAACTACTGAGAATAGTAGATATTCATCTATTCAAGGCAATACTGAACATCAAAGCAATATTCTGATCCTGAAAAAAAAGAAACAAAAACATATTATACAATGGATTTTGTTGTATATCACCACACAGATAGTGAAACCAGTTTTATTAATATGACTCTTCAGGGTCCAAGTCTTGTTTTATAGGCGATAGCTTACATTATTTCTTAATTTGGAAATATGTTTATACTCAATCTCCAGGTCATTGAATGTGTGAAAGAAAAAACAATGCAAATCAGCTTTGGTGCTAAAAGTTAAATACGTCTCTAGAAAAAGATGGACTCATGTGAGCAGAATGTCTTTGAACTATCAACCCATTCTTAACTCTGCCATATCTTTCCTACATACAGATGGTGAAACTACAAGTATGTTTCTCTGTCATTCTCAGACACACTGGCCTGGTTGCTTTTCTTATAGGGCTGTTTTCTGAATACATAAATGAGTGGTTATTATTGTGGAACAAATAAAGTTTCTAGAAAGCAACAGTAAAGTATAATATACATTTTAAAACAATCTTTTGTTACCTGTCTTGCTTGACTTCAGTGGGACCAAAATTACAGCAATAGCTCACATTCTTAAAAAAGTAAAAGAGGCCTACGTACTTATTCACAAAAGTTGTAGTTTCTTGACTCCATTTCTGAACACCTAGAGAACTAGACAGGAGAGGAAATTATCTAAACAAAATTGAGAAACAAAACAGAATGAAATCAGAAGTATTTTCTGATATGAGGACTACAGAAAGGATCTGTTACAGCTATGCTCGTGTGTGCCGGAATGTACGCTTATGAGTTCAGACACTTGTTGAAACCAGAAGACATATCACATCTCCTAGAGCTGAAGTTATGGGCTATTGAGTGCAGGCAGACACAGATGATGGCTATCAAACCTGCATTCTGTGCAAAAATTTTAACAGTCTGAACTCCTAGTCATTTCTAGAGATCAATTTTAAAGACCTAAATGTAGATATTTTTATGACTATATTCTGAAAAGGAAGATATGTTTCTCTCAACTCACTGTTCAATGGAAAATACATGATATGTGCTTATGTCACTCTTAAGTTACATACACACCTTCGTCTAAAATGATACATGACATGTGCACATCTGTTAGTCGAAAGGTTCCAACATTTTCCCTAGGGATTAGGAGAATCCTAAATATTGTTATATGACATTAATTTTATCATATTCTTTTAGCTAAGGTAATATGCATGAGTAATACACATAATTTCAGTTTATAAATACTCAGGATTTTTTCCTAGAAAGTATCAATTCATTGTCTCTTAGGCATAAACCAACCATTTTTTTTACTTAGTTTCATGATAGAGTTGCTATTTCTTGAAAAGCATTTGCTTACAATTTAGCAAAATACTAAAATATTGAAGGACCACTGAAGAGAGTAGGGACACTAAAAGTGAGTTTTCCTTGCTACCAACAGTATCTATTTACCCCAGTATTACAATGAACATGACCCAACACAAAATTATACACTTAACTAAGATATTATGATTTTATATTTGTGATTTTGTTTTGTAACTCAATTGCATGGTTTGCAAGTGTGAGCAATATCATGGTGTTGCAATTTCAAAAAACTGGACAGAACTGGCAGCCATTCCTAGGCTTCCTGAATTGTTATTTTCAAAACTTCCCAAGGTGTTCAAATGCAGCCACTTTTTTCTAATGTACCTTCTTCCTGATGAAGGCTGCTTAAAACCAATAGGGAGTCAACGAGATCCTAAGTGAATGTGTATTGCTGGCATGAGCTTGGCATGTCAAAGACAACAAAGTCTCAAATCCACAGGAATGGTCAGGCTATGTAAAATGACATGAGCCACCAGTGATCCAAGATGCTGATAGAATGTGCACAAAATACCAGCTGTTATCTTCTTCTTACTGGCTGGCTGGATCCTGAGGCTCTTCCCCTAAAAGACTATAGAGATGAGATAACCCCCCTCCTTGTTCAGCTGTATTTAATAAACTGACAGTCATTCAACTCAATATAATATACATACTGAATTTCCCGGTTGCTGTTTTGCCTCTGTCAGAGCTCAGGGCCCACCAGATACCACATTTTTTACATGTGTATCTGTCATTTATTCATTTCCTGTCAACCTTAAAGCACTGCTATTTGTGGCACTCCTTTGTCATCTATGTGGTTGTTACAGTCCCTACACATAACATCTAGAAGACACTGGGCCTCAGACACAATCTCTTTGCTGAGGTGTGTTCTCTAAGCTTAGGGTGGAGGACACTGCCTTCTAATACACTGATCTCTAGTGTCTGATACAGTCAGACTTTCTTTGAACTGAATAATGACAAGGGGACTTAGTATTATATAGGAAAGCTTGGTCTTAACTTAAGCTTATTCTAAACTAGCTCTTAAAACTTACCCCATTTATGTTAATCCACATTCTGTCACATGACTTCCCTTACCTCTCCCCTGTATCTCATGTCCAAATTTCTCCATTTTTGGCTGGCAAGACTCTCATGCAGGAGTTCCTATCTCCACCCAGAAGTACCACCTGCCCTTTCCTGCCTAGCATGTGGATATTCAGCTCTTTATTATACCAATCAGAAGGTGCTGTAGGTAGGCAGGGATAGAGAAAGACACATCTTTACTGAGTGTTATTGCATATCCTGCAACATTTCCCCTTTTATATATAAACAACAAGGAAATGTTTTAACTCTGATATAGCAAAACTATGTGTAATAAGAATAATTATCAGATCCGAGCATTGGTGGTGCACTCCTTTAATCCCGGCAATCTGGAGGCAGAGGCAGGTGGATCTCTGTGAGTTCAAGGCCTGCCTGGTCTACAGAGGGAGTTCCAGGTCAGCCTCCCAAATAATACAGATAAACCCTGTCTTGAAAAAACAAAAACAAAAACAAACAAACAAAAAGAATAATTATCATGTACGAATTACATTCTCAATCTCATACCTATTTGTATTTGGCAACTTTGGAGAAAATACTCTATTATCTATTGTATCTTGGTGAGTTCAAAGTTTGGTACCTAAACCACTTCCCATCATAACTTATATTACCAACCTAAAAATATCCTTTTAAAGCTAATACATTTTCTTGTATTAAAAAGTTAAGTTTTATGATCCTCAACCTTATAAACTTTACATATTTTTGTTACTTTCTTTTCAGAATTTGCTAACAAGGGAAACTACAAAATCCTATCAATTCTCCAAACCCCTCACAGAACTGAGAAGGATAAAATATTACCTGAATAAACAGGAAAGACAGAGCAAGCACCTTCTAAAACCACAGAAATGGCAGAGAGAGCTGGCAACCTGGACAGTCACCCAAGTTTTCTCTATAACACTGGGTCATTCATCTTTGGCCTACAGGCCTAGAATAGCCTGAAGACTTTTCTGGGAAGCAGAAAATATGAAGGACAGACCTACTTTGAATTGTTAAGGTTCAGCAGTTAACTTAGTTTGTGCCCTGGTTGCCCAATTTGAAAACATTGTCAGCAGTAAAGACCAAGGGAGTTTCTTCTCCAGTGCCTACCTTTGCCACATTTAAAGCAAACTCCATATGGAGGATCATTGATGCCCATCACTTCCTCTGAAGTAGATTGGTGTTGCCAAAAGCAGATGTATCTCACTGTCATGGAAAGCCTTATATTATTAAGACATTTTAAATTCCATATTATGTACATCTCTGATGTGTTTTAAGACCACCTATCTATCTAAAATATATGTTTAAACTTTAAAACATTCCTAGCATGACTACAAGTTTGATTGTTACAGATAAGTAACTACTAAACTGTATTTCTTAATTATCATAAACAGTTTGTAATAATAACATTCAAGACTACAGTGTTTCATTAATTTTAAAATGAGCTGCATAGGTACAATACCTTAAACAAGAGTAGAAACAATATACAGTATGTTATAACAAAAATGACCTTAAATTTGTATCAATATACAAAAAAATCATAGCAAAGGAATATATTTGAGACAAGTAGTTGCTTTCTCATAGATTCAATAATCTATCCTTTCATCCTCTCATTTCTATATCCCTCTTTTGTTCCTTGTCATCCCCCAACCATATTTTTTCAACATTAGATAAAGAACAGGAAGGATAGAGTAAAGGAAAAGGAAGAAATTCTTTAATCTAACCTACTTTGTTTACCTTCTTCCCTGACCATAATCAATTACAACTTGCAACTAAACCCCCAAGCAATGACAAAGTTACACAACATCCATAACATTCATAATGACATCAATACATCCAGACCAAACAATCAAAACCACCCACCCCATTTCCTTATGTGGACATTTTGTTTTCTGGAATGCTTTCTGTTATCTGGGTGTGACAACATCTGTAGGGGACCCTGAGGAAATTGGGGTAATGGTATGTTCATGGGAGAGTTAGCTGTATCATTTGTTGTCCAGTCTCTTTGTGATAGGAAAGTTTGGGGCTTAACTGACGTCCTTGAACAAGGAATCTTTGAGGCTGGACCATTTTGTCTAGCCACTTTGAAGTTGCGGAATATTAGAGAAACTATAACAGAGTCATTCTGAGAGTCTGTATAACCTGGAGATTGTCTTTACTGGGGTCTGGTTCTTTACTTCTGAAAACACACAAACCTTTAAGGTTACATAACTATATGCATTAACACAAGTACGGAATATGCACAAATAAGCTAAAAATCATACTCTGCTCTGTGTTTGAGAAGATAAAAGATATCTGTCAATTCTGTAAGTCTGTTTGGACTGTATTACCAAACTGTAATATAAATCTCCATCCATGCCATATGAAAGGAAGGCATGTAATAATAAGTCATGAGGACTATGTAGCTAACAAAATTCATCCTGTCTCATCCACTCTGAGATCTGTTCCCAGGCAGAGAGATCAGCATACACATAACAGGTCTTGCAGTTTTTCTTGATTTCTTCATGTCAGTAACCAAGATTTTCAGAGGTTTTCCCTAGTCAAATCTGATCTTTTTTAAACTTGAAGAAATCCAAATTTTTTTTTCCTGTGGGAAGAAAAGAATAACTTCTCCCCCAATGCTACACATTTCATGACTTCCATTCTGAAGTTAAGACATCTATAAAATATATAGGTTAGTTTGATTAAGCAGTTTTTTTCTGCAATCAAATGTCACTTAGGGGCTGTCATTTTTTGTTCATTGTTATTAAAAAATTTAAAGTTAATAAATCAGTATAGGAACCAAACATCCTATGTTAAATGTTTCCCATCCCATGGCTTGTTCTTTTCATATTACTTTACTCCCACTTTAAAAACTTTCTAATTTTTAAACTATTTTTTCTATGACTGTCTTTGTAGCACCTAAGCACAATTTTAACTGTATTGTACCTGTGCAGAGGTTTTCTTGTTCTGGATCTAGCTTTCTGTGCACCTGCAGTCATCCAGATTCCACAGACCAAGCCAGCCAGCTATTCACAGGTTTTATGAAAATGTTCTTCTGCATAGGAGGGCCTCTTAATGGAGCCATGCCTCTGTACACCTTGAGAACCAAGACAGCCTGAGAGACTATGGTTGACAGGAAGCTACATCCAGCTCTTTGTGTAGAACTTTTCTGGGATTTTTCAAGCCATTTGCTTGGATACAGTCCTCCACATTGGATGCCAAAATATAGCTGGACTTTCTTTGAACTGTCAGCTCCTGACACAGAGGCTTATTATTACATACAAAAGCTTGGTGTTAGCTTAGCTTGTTCCCAACTAGCTCTTAAAACTTAAATTAACCCATTTATGTTCATCTGTGCTCTTTCATTTGGTTCTTTACCTCTTTTCAGTACCTTGTGTCCGAATTCCTCTACATCTGGCTGGCCAGTCTCCCATGCCAGATTTATTCTGAGAGTTCCTGTCTTTGCCAAGAAGTTCCACATAGCCTTTCCTGCCTACCTACTGGGATATTCAGCTCTTTATTAAATCAATCCAAAGGTGCCTTAGGCAAGGAAGGACAGAGACACATTTTCAATCATGCTGATCAAATATCCCTCAACAGTCTGGTAATTTCTTATAAATATACTTCAAACTGATAATTATATTAAAATCTTCTTATGCAAATTACTGTAATGATATTTGAGTGGACCCTGAATGCATTCCCCAATTACTTTCTCATTTCTGCCAAGGATGTTCCAGTGTTATTTCCCTTGACAGAGATTAGACTAAATGCATGACAATCAGATTGCCTGAAATATAATTATGATTCTTTGATTTATTCTTCATGTGTGTTTTTGAAATTATTCTTGTGGAGACTGCATTTTCCTTGCAAAGTTGTAAAAACATAAATATGTCATTTTATAGGAGGTAAAAATTACAGTCCTGGTGAAAGTAGGAGTGAAGCAGTTATGTTTCTTTCCCTGGATGATTTCTTCTGCCTCCTCATTGGATTACAATGACAGACAAGAGAATGTATACATTCAGCTTTACGTATTAAAAAGAAAGTTAAGAATCTAGTCTGAACTGGATTCCAGAGTTCAGCCGTGGGTGTCTGCTTCTGCTTCCTTACCCACTGGATGAAGGCTCTAGAATGGCATATAAAGTAGTCATTAATCTCATTATTGGAGAACAGCTTTAAGGTAGCTACTTGAGTATTGCTTAGATTGTTAGTTGGGGTCAATCTTGTAGATCTTTGCTAGCACCAGATTGCTCCTTGAACCTATGTCAGTTTGGAGGTCTGATTAATGTATGCGGCCTCTGGTAGTAGATCAGTATTTATCCCTAGAATACTAATGGACTTTCGAAGCCCACTCCATACAGAGGGATACTCTCTCCACATAGGCAAACAGGGGAAGGTCTAGACCCTGCTCCAAGTGATAAGATAAAATTTCAAGATCCACCACAGAAAACCACACCCTCCCTGGGGAGAAGAAGGGAGTGGAGAAGGGGGTCCATGAGGAGCAGGGGAGGTGGAGAGGGAGAGGGAACTGGGATTGTCAAAAAAAGAAGCTTATTTTCTATTTAAATAAAAAAGGGAAAAAAGAATCTAACCTCAATATTCCTTTTATTGCAGCACCTTTCCTAAGCATCTCCCATTTTCTTATTTCTTGTATTGTATATTACTTTGCTTTTGACCCTCTAAACTATTTCCTTAAAAATGTATATTCAAATTTATATAGCAAAACAAAAAACCCAAATAGCCAAAACAAACCTTTAGAATAAAGGAACTTCCAGAGACATCACCATCCCTGACTTCAAGCTCTATTATAGACCTACAGTCCTGAAAACAGCTTGGTATTGGCACAAAAATAAACAGGTATACCAATGGAATAGAATTGAAGAAGCTGATATGGACCCACATATATACAAACACCTGACTTTTGACAAAGAAGCTAAAATTATACAATGGAAAAGTGAAACTTCAACAAATGGTACTGGCATAAGTGGATGCTGGTGTGTAGAAGATTGCAGATAGATCCACATCTATTACCATGCACAAACGTAAGTCCAAATGGGTAAAAGACCTCAACATAAATCCAGCCACATTGAAACTCTTAGAAGAGAAAGTGGGAGATACTCTTGTAAGAATTGGTACAGGAGATCACTTCATGAACATAACTCTACTAGCACAGACACTGACATCAACAATTAATAAAAGGGACCTCCTGAAACTGAGAAGCTTCTGTAAGGCAAAGAACGCAGTCAGCAAGACAAAATGGCAGCCCACAGAATGGGAAAAGATCTTCACCAATCCCAAATCTGACAGTGGGCTGATTTCCAAAGTATACAAAGAACTCAAGAAGCTAGTCACCAAAACACCAAACAATTCAATTAAAAAGTGGGATTCAGAAATAAATAGAGAATTCTCAATAGAGGAATCTAAAATGGCTGAAAGACACTTAAGAAAGTGTTCAACATCCTTACCCATCAGGGAAATGCAAATAAAAGCAACTCTGAGATACCATCTTACACATGTTAGAATGGCTAAAATCAAAAACACCAATGACAGTCTGTGCTAGACAGAATGTGGATAAAGGAGAACATTCCTCCATTGCTGGTGGGAGTGTAAATTTGTGTGTCCACTTTGGAAATAAGCATGGTGGTTTATCAGGAAAATAGGAATCAGTCTACCTCATGATCCAGCAATTTGATGCTTGGCCATACACCCAAAAGATGCACATTCATACAAAAAGGACATCTGTTCAACTATGTTCATACCAGCGTTGTTTGTAATAGCCAAACCTGGAAACAACCTAGATGCCATTCATCCAAAGAGTGGATGGAGAAAATGTGGTACATTTACAGAATGGAGTACTACTCAGCAGAAAAAAAAACAATGGAAACTTGAAATTCACAAGCAAATCGATGGAACTAGAAGAAACCATCCTGAGTGAGGTAACCCAGTCACAGAAAGACAAGCATGGTATGTACTCACTCATATATGGATTTTACACATAGAGCAAAGTACTACCAGCCTACAATCCACAGCACCAGAGAAACTAAGAATAAGGAAATCCCAAAAGTAAAACCATGGTTCCTCGAAGAAGGGGAAAGTGTTAAGAACTCCTGAGCAAACTGGAGACATGTGGGGAGAGAGGAGGAAGGTAGGAAAAAGACAAGGGGAGAAGATGATTGGGGAGGAGAACACTAGAGACCAGGAAGACTGAGACAGGGCAAGAATACAGGAGAGTAAAATGACAGACTATGGACACCCCCATGGAGGGCCTCACCCTCCCTGGGGGAATGAGGGGATAACGGGGGGGGGGGGAAGCTGGGGGGAGAGCATGGGAGTTGGGGAGGGAAAGGGAGAGGGACCTGGAACTGACTTGTGAAGCAACCTTGTTTCTTATCTAAATTTAAACTGGAAAATAAAATAAAATAAAATAAAAAGAAATTTATCCATTAAAAAAAAGAAAAACGTATTAGTGGTAGTGTTAACTATCAGCTTGACAGACTCTAGAATGACCTACGAGAAGCACCTCTGGACATTACACAAATTGTGCTCTGACTGCAGACACAATGTGACCACCTGCTTCAGGCTCCTGTTACCTTGTTTTTTCTGCCATGATGGAATGGACCCTGGAACTGTGGGCTAAGATGAACCCTTTCTCCCTTAAGCTGCAACAGAAAAATAAACTAAAGCAGTGTGGTGGGGGATGTCCTTCTGTATATGTTTCTCTTATTGGTTAATGAATGAAACACTGATTGGTCGGAAGACAGACAGGAAGGATAGGCGGGGTTACAAAATGAGGAGAATGCTGGGGAGAGGACACAGAGAAGGGCCACCAAGAGATGCCATGCTGCCGAAGGAGCAACATGCTGGGTTACAGGTAAGCCACAACCTCATGGAAATACGTAGAATAATAGTTATGGGTTAATAAATAAGAGAGAGTCAGTCATTGTGGGATGGGCACCCAAAGTCAAGAGATGCACTCTCACCCTGGACTCTTGGGGGAGGGTCTAGGCCCTGCCCTGGATGAAATGACAGACTATGGACACCACATGGAGGGCCTCACCCTCCCTGGGGAAATGAAGGGATACTGGGGAAGTTGGTGGGAGGGTGTGGGAGGAGGGGAGGGAAAGGGAGAGGGACCTGGGATTGACATGTTTCTCATTTAAATTTAAATTTAAAAATAAAAAAATAAAAAGAGAGAGTCAGTCAATAAGAAAAAAAAGAATACAGGAGAGCAGGAAAGGAGACACTTTGATAGAGGGAACCAGTATAGGTTTAGAGAGAGGTCTGGCACTAGGGAAATGTTCAGGGATCCACAGGGATGACCCAACTAAGAATGTAGGCAGCAATGGAGAGGCTGCCTTTGATGCCCTTCCCCTATAATGAGATTATTGACTACCTTGGTGTCCATCCTAGAGCCTTCATCTAGTAGCTGATCAAAGCATAAGCAGGCACCCACAGCTAAACACTGAGCCATACTCCTGGTATCCCTTTGTAGAGAAGGAGGAGGGATGAAGAAAGGAGACAAGACCATGCTAGAGAAATCCACAGGAACAGTTGACCTGATCTAGTGAGAGCACAGAGACCCTAGTCGTAAAGCTGGGGAATCAGCATTGGACTGAAACAAGCCCTCTGAATGTGGGTGCCAGCTAGGAGGCCTGGACAGTCTATGGGACCTCTAACATTGAAGTCAGTGTTTAGTCTGAGTGTACAAATGGGCTGCTGGAGCCCCATTACCTATGGAAAGATACTATTTCAGCCCAAATACATGAAAGAGGGCCTAGGCCCTCCCCCAAGTAATATGACAGACTTTGATGATGCCCAATGGAAGGATTCACTGTCCTTGTGAAGGGTGGTTGAGCAGGGTTGGTTAGGGGCAAATGAGGATGGGAGGGAAAGGGAACAGGGTGAATGATACCTAATATGATTGTCTCTAAATGAAAAACCATGTGTCTCCATGATGAAAATGTACATAGAGGCCATGCCCCACCCTTGCCAAACACACACAGGGAAGCACAAGTAAATTTATAAGGATTGAGGACAAGAGTTAGAACATGAATATTTTTTCTGTACATTCTCTTCAATTTTCAATACATAAAACCATCCTGCAATATAAAATTACCACCTGTATTCAGGTGTTCTGTTTTATTTCTCTTGACATGGAAAAAGAAGGGGAAGCACAGACTTAACAGGTCAAGTATGGGTGGGGTGAGATAATTCTGAGGACATCAACAGTTTAAATTCCATTAATTGCTTCTGTCTGCTGACCAAGTAAACACTGTTCACTACCCCAGATCACCCTGATTTCCTCCTTCTTAATTAGTTTGTTAGTGAGCTGATGTTTGCAGTGGACTGTGAAATTAACACAATGTGTTGTCTACTGTCATAGCTAAACATTTTCCCTGGACACATTTCTGTTTTGCTCTCACTGTGGTGTCTTTTTTTTTTCTCTCTATTTGTAACGGAATAAAAAGGACAGCTTCAATGAGGCGCAGGTGTCTGATGGTAGGATAAATAAACACTCCCAGCACGCAGGAAAATTAAATAATCTCAATGGGATCTGAGGCAGATCCAGGAACCACACTAACAATCCTGAGTAGACAGAAAAAGAGGGTCTAGTGAAATTTATGTAAAGGAGCCTAGCATAGAAGAACTGGTGGCCCCAGGCCTGTCCATTGACAGTTAAGAATACTGAAGTTTTCTCTCCGTATGCCATCCGAGGAAGCTATCCAAGCGGTTTTAAGGAAATAATTATAAAATTTGCTGTTTCCAAGAGATTAGACAATGGAACAGTGAATTCACAAATACTTTCTTTCCCCAGCAAGTCCAGAGTAAGCACTAACTCCTAAACCACAGAGACACTGTCATTAACTCTGTAATACTATCTCAACCTAGCATATTTTATTTTTAAATAATAGTCCTGGGTGGGGGCTAGGATGGGGAGGTGGTGGGGGAATGAGAGGACCGGAGGGGGGGATTGGGATTGGTATGTAAAATAAGATTGTTTTAATTTAAATAAAAATAACCCATATAAATAATTAAACATTGCTGTTTTCTTAAACCTTAATCTTATAAATCTGGCTATAGGTAAATTAAAATAGTGCCCAGTTTCATTTTAGAAATCTTAATATCTGGAATTGTAGTATAAACAAGAAGCATAGGGAAACATGTACTATATTTCATGGAAAGATGGACTTCCTATGAATAATGCAAAGCAGAATAGCAGCCATGAAAGCCAGACCCTGCAGCAATCATTGCTCGGACAATTGAAGTATGATGTAGGCGCTGAAAGTAATTCATAGGAAGAAAGTAGTCTTAGCCTTGAAGAGGAGAAATAACTCAACAAGCAGAGATTATTCTTGGCTCTTCAAATAAAAGTAGGTACAAGAATAAAGGGGGAGACAAAGGAAATCACTAATGAGATATGATGGGCTTACCATATGAACCAAAGTGATTTAAAGGAATTAGCAAATGAACCAGCTTTACCCTTGCCTTTAAGCCCAATTGCAGAGGTTAAGTCAAGAAATAGAGAGGAACCCAATGGGAAGCATCAGCTCTTGAACACATGGTATATATTCCATTTAATATTTGGGATAATTAATCACCTTAAGATTTGAGGATACTAATCAAATCCTGGCTTTGCCTTTAAAATTGGAGGGACGAGGTTCAATGTTTTAAGGAAAATGTGAGTTAAGTGTGGCATACGCGGTAAGAAGAAATATGGTGGCAGCTGTTGTTAGCATTCGGGCACTTATGACAGCCTGCCCTTGGAAATGGAGCAACAGCAGGACAGGTCAGCACAGCAGCAGCCAAGATGTGCCACGGGATACTTCCAACACTGCGTTTCACACTCTCCCTATGCATGTGTGCTATATCCCCTTATAAAATTAAGAGTCTTCTCCCCCCACTTCTTCACTTCAAGGCCACCTCTGCACTCCTTCCTCTGCCACAATAAATGTCTCGCATGAGCTCGGCTACATTGTGTGACTTTACTCCAACCTGCTGAGGTACCTTCCACCATTAACCATCACAGATATCCTTTTAATTAACGAATGAAAGGCAGTGCCCAATTTCTGAGATACTTAGAATGATTCAATCATTGAATAAAAGTGCTGGCTTAGATTTGATAACATCATATTTACTATAAATGTGCAATGCCTCATTGAAAGATATGCAGGACACTGGGGAAACAACAGTTAAATCTCTAAGATGTGAATTGCCTACCAATGAAAATGAATATGGCAAAAAATATACATATCACCTCAGTTATTAAAGAAATCCTGTTTGCAATCCTGAATTTCAGATCCATAAGTTTAGGCATCATTTACGTCCAAAGACAGGAATCTGTCTGCAATAGGGAAGCAGCTCATTGCCATTGCATGGCTTGGGTTAAAAAATTAACAAAGAACAAATATAAAGGTGACATCCCCCCTTAGACTACCATTCACCTGTAGGTAAGAAAATGCAAGCACATGGTCCATGAAGGATGAATTCCTCTGGTGCATTGTTATTTGGAAAGCACAAGAAGCATTGTGCCCATTGGTTAATGTGCATGTCTAGAGTTCCAGTATCATGCTGGAGCAAGAGGATTAGAATGCTCTCTGTGTGTCTCCCTCTATCTCTCTTTCTCCCTCTCTCTCTCTCTCTCTCTCCCTCTCTCTCTCTCTCTCTCTCTCTCTCTCTCTCTCTGTGTGTGTGTGTGTGTGTGTGTATGCATGTGTATGTCTGAAGGTAACCCCTGGAAAGAAGGAAAGATGCTGGATTTCCTGGAACTGGAATTACTGTTGATTATAAACCATCCATCTTGGTTAGAGGGAACTGAACTGGGATCCTCTAGGAGAGCAGCAAGTACTTCTCACCTCTGAGAGATCTTTCCAGCCCCAAGGATCACAAAATCGGAAGTAAAATTGGACTACATAGTGCTTATCTACATCAAAAATAAAACCCAATGACTCATTTACTTTTCTATTGCCCTCATTAAGTCACTGTGTCCAAGACAATTTTCAAGAGAAAAGATTTGCTGTGGCTCATTCTTTCAGAGAGGGAGTATATGACAGTCATAGTGGGGAGCATGCCATCAGGCAGGTGGGATGCTGGAGGAGTAGGTAGGATCTCACATCTTGACACACAGAGAAGAGACAGAGAGAGGTAATTGGGAAAGGTATGGACTTTCAAAACCAATAGCTTTTTCCCAGTGACATACATACTCCAAGATGTGCTAATCCTTCCCAAACACATATTGCAAAGTCAAAGCAAATGATGATGATGAGTCCTTGAAAACACATTGAGAATGTAATCCTTGGAGCTATAGATCAGAACAGGCTCCCTGTAGTGAGCTTCCTAACAGTATTGGAGGAAAAACAGGAATTAGTGTAGTAGAGACTTGCCAAGATGAATGAAGCTTAAACTACCCCAACGAATTGGAAAATAGCTTAGTGTATAAAACCAAGATCAGTTAGCTCTTTCATAGCATCTTCTACAGGGAAGAGCAACCTCCTGAGAAGGTAAGTTACACAAATGAAATAGCCCTGGGTTCTCATCCAGGTACTGTTCTTTTTCTTTCCAACACAATTCCCATCAAGACACAACATTTGAGCCTCATAATACAATATTTAGAGTTGCAGTTAGAATCACTATGGAGACTGAGGCAAACCTGGCTATCCACAGGACAGACTTCCCAAGACATTTAAACAAAGCACAGAGGCCTACACCTAATGTGAATGTTTCAATCCCATGAGCTTGGGTCTTGCAAACAATAAAAAAGCAAAAGGAATAAGAAGATATAGGGCTGCCATTCATCCCCCTCTTTTGGGTCTTCTGAATTTCAAGTTAGTTTTGTATCCAAGATTCAGCATAGCCTAGTGAGGTTCTTAAATTGATTCAAAACAAAAAGATAAGACGTGAAAAATATGTAGTTTGGTGACAAAGAGAACTTGCCTGAGTTTTTAAGTGTGGACAAGGTGGATTGGACAAAGCGACCATAATTTTTAGTTTAAGTAATTAAATTGTCATTTGAGGGGATCAGGCATATTGCAACCAGGACAATACGATAGGTACCACATGGTAAAACGTCCCCATTTAAGTTCTACACTGTAATGATATTTTAAGACATTTCATTTTTAAACAGAAAACCTGAACAAGGAAAAGAAGCTCTAAGACACTATGCTGGATCTGGGCTTCCTAAGGAATTTGTTTCTCTAGTTCAACCAGAGTTGTTGTATAAGAGAACACTGCCTCTGGATTCTACAGAAAACAGCTCAGATTAGCAGGAGAGCTTGACTTCATATACCTTATGATAGTTTGCAGGCAAGAAGAATGCCAGAGTGAGGGACTTATAAAAGCTTGCACCGAAGTTCCAGGAAGCTGCTGAGGCCACACTGCAAGGTTGGATTTTCAGCATACAACTCCTGAATAAGCTGTGCTCAAAGTTGTGAGGGTGATGCATGAGTTGCAGTGAGTATCCCGAAAACCAAGGGTGCCAGAAACATGGAATGCTCACTTACAAAGGCTGTGTGTACTGATGAGCTAACCCAGAGATAGGTAACAAGGGCACAAGCAACAGAACTGGTAGAGGATTGTGAACCCTTTTGACATTACAGAGTTTGGCATTTTCCCATGTATTTATGGCCTTGCTGTTGTTCTCCCTCCACAAGTTTCTCGTCCCTCCTTTCTAGGAGCAGGGTGTTTCCATCATTGCTTGTTGAAAGTGGATGATTTGCTTATTATTTTACAAGGCCCGCAGATAACAGACAACTCTGAATCTAAGAGGACACGTAATTTTTAACTGTTTTTATCTGTAGGACTCCTGGGGTTCAGGTTGTAGGTATTTTGTATTTTCGTGTGGTCATGATCCTATTAGGGCTATGGGTTAAATCATATGGATTAAAGTAACGAGTTTGCATACAAAATTGAGAAGGTGTTAGCGTTGACAGTTAATCTGCTGAAGTATGCTTGCTCTTAAGCAGTAGAACCAATTCTCAAATGTGTTAGTGATTTGGAAAGTGACTCTGTTCCACTTTAATTAATATGCAGATATACATGTCACACATTCCATGGAGAGGAAGTATCTCTAGCTTAGCGTTTTAGCCTCCAGACAAGTACAGTATTACTATTAACTCAAATTAGAAATGAATCACTCTGAGTGCCGGACAGTAAAATCAAAGAACCCTTAAATAATGAGATTAGATTTTCATTTGCAATGGAGAAAGGCCCATTGCTTTACCAAAGCCAGAGTATTGAAACAGAGATCTATTTGGAAGCAACCTCGGGGTAAATTCAAAGTTAATGTGGACCATCTTCCAGGGTCAATAAATTCCAGTGCGGGTTAGTTTTTACTTAGTAGAAAGCATTACAAGTAGACGAGGCTAAGCAAGTTAAATTCAGTGCTAAGAACTTTGGGATGTGGTGATGATCATTACATATTCGCAATCTATGGGCCAGAGCAACCTACCTCTGCTATTCATTATTCTTTATCGTCATTTTCGTCATTAGATTCTTCATTGGTTTTTCGCTTTAAACAGCCTTTCCCATATTCTTTTCTCATATCGCCAAGCACTTAGGGTGTTCTGTATTCCTGACATACATAGAAATCAGGTTCTTCGGTGTTGGGTATCACAAGGATCCTTTAAAACCTACCTTTGTAATATGTCAGTTATAGACAGGGTACATACTGTAATCTCTAAAATCACTTATCATTTATTATTCATTAACCAAGGCAAAAATTGGAGGGAAGTATTTTATTTGCCAAAGTATCATGATTTGATCTTTAAAAGGAAAATTTATTGCAAAATTTTTATTTTTATGTGAAAGTGTCATTAAACAAAGCATATGAAATGTAGTTCAGTCTTGCTTTTTGCAATATCTACTAAGTCCTTCCAAAATGCCATCTTTGACTTAAATGTTGAAAATAATACTTTAGCATAAATTGTCCAGACAAGGATTAATAGGATTTGGAGTTCAGTTAAGTATGTGATGGGTAACATGTATACATATAGTTTTACTATAACAAACAAGGAGAGTGTTTGATTTGATATTTTAGAACCTTATTAGGAAACATAAGCTCTATTTTTGCATCCTCACCTAAGCAATGCTGTGAGTCGTAAACTGTTTATTCACCTGGACACACTGACCACTTTCACACACAGAGGATCTTTGCTGTAATAATGAATCTGACATAAAAGATAAATGACTACAATTATTTTTCTCATTAGTTTTTACCTGATGTTATTTCTTTAGTCATGACTGATTTATCTGTTTCGGTCTCTGGTGATGCATGCAGTTGCCTGCCTGGTACCAAAGGGAGGAAAATAAAGTTAAGTTCCAAATCTAGAGCAATTGCTTTTTGTTCTCCAGAATGATCTTTGGCTGACAAATAGTCACGCCTTTGCACAGGCCTGTGGGGGAATGACCTGTGCTATTTGAAAGGGAACCTTTATAAAACACAAAAATCGGTCTGAATTCCCAGAATAAAGAACATAATATCATAGGAGCGCATCTAGAAAACTCCTTAAAACCTCCTATTAAATTTGCTCTCCTGCCTCCTCTCTCTTTTACACTTTGAAAGAGCCTGAGGACCGGGTATGGGCAGATGCACCAGGTGAGTCACTTAAGCATTTATTAAAGATGTGAGGTTCCTCTTAGTTGGCCAAGGTAGTGAACTCAGAATGAAAATGAAAAAGCATCCTTCTGTGGTCCAAATATTTCTCCTTTTTCATCATTCTCTTTCTCTTCCTCATTCTTCTCCCACATCCAACCTGCTATTGACTTACTTACCCAATCCTTTCCCCTCCTTTCTTTGATACATGAGCAAGCAGTTTTCTGCTTCTTAGCCTTGGAATTTGGGGCTCAAGAACTTCAGCCTCCTGAATACTGGGACTACAGTGCATGTGTATCCCACCACAACTGTGTGAATTTGTTTTCTTCAGACCTCAACTCCTTTGTTGAACTAACAGTAGTTTTCATATCCCTTCAGCTTCTATTTGCATGGTTATGTTTTTCAGGTTAAATCTGTGTTCCTGTCCCCAAACACGGTGTGGGGAGGAATGCCCCAGTTTTCTGCTTCACACATGCTGAGGTAACAGTCCTGTAAGATGGCTGTAATGAAATCCTCTCCACACTATGCTATGGACAGGGAAGTTGGATCAGAGAAGTTTCCTTTGATAACTGAGTAACATGAGTTTTGATGAGGCTAAAATTCAATACCCATGCAGTTCTTTGTAGGGGTGAGTATGCAATACACTTCGGAAAGAAAATGGGGCCCCACTTCATCGACTCCACCTGATTCGACTTGATACATCTGAACTGCCCCATGTCATCAACTTCACCTGACAAGTACCATCCTGAAACCGGTTTGGAACTACATCACTCGACACAACTCTGGACCAATGAACTGATATGGTGCACCTTCTACGATCTGGCCAGAGCTTCAGTCAAGAACTTCAATCAACCATCTCCTGCCAAACAGAGACTTTTTAATTAATGCAAGACTCTTGTTACACTAACACTTCCTTCCCACAGGTTCCCATGAGATTTCCGTAGTCCCATTTTATCAGAAAGTAATTTAAAGAATACTATGCCCCCTTTCCATACTGTTTATATTACAGGATACTTTACACTTGGTAGTGTTAGTTTTCAATTATTTTAGGGTTAGGATTGAAAGGAGGTGTTCGAACAGGCATCTCTTTCAGATAAGTTTAGTATTTAGATGGGATAGATATGCTTAGGATATAAGTAGATTATAACTTACTTATCAACTTCTATGTATATATATATATATATATATGTTGCACGTGTTTGAGCTTTATATCAACTTTAAAACATTTATTTAGCCTAAAAGGGCAGTTGTAGGGGTGAGCCCACAATACTGGGGTGTGGACAAGGGAACATGGGACAGGTGAAGATATAAGGACAAGAGAAAGCAAATGCCCTCCCTCTTGGAATCTCTTCACGTTCCCAGAACTCCTATCCCTCTGTTTATCTTGTAAATATATTTAATAGATATATTAGACTTCCTTTTTCAGATAGCACTAATTCCTTCTTCGGTTCTTAGAATAAGAAACGTGAAAATAGGGGAATGAGAAACATAGAAGGCATTAATGACATAGCTTCACTTTTTAAGAGCTTGGCAATGGAAAACTGAAGTGAGCATATAGACCTGGGATCCTCTAACATAGAAGGATTGGAAGAAGCAGATGTAAGATCAGCCCCTTATCCATGTGTTCTCCTCTACTTATGAGACACTAAGAAAGAACGCTGCTGAGTTGGGATGTTGACGGCATTGAGGATGATTTTGAACTCGTGGTCTTTCTGCCTCTGCCTCCCAAGTGGGAAATCGCATGCATGTATCTCCAGGCATAGTTCTGTACATTGACTCCAACCCCACATCACCCCAAAAAGATCTTCTGTAGCTACCGACATTTTACAGAGGAGGAAACAGACACTGAAAGCCAGATATCCCAACTACAAATCCTAAGATAGAGCTACACCTATATACCTTGCCTGGCACAGTCCCATGAGGTTAACTGAGGCTTGATAGCAAAGATAGTCTCTATACTGGAGAATGCATGGGTTCTGTTATTGTCCAGACAGATAGAGTCCAAATGAAAGATGGCCAGAGCACCTGTGGAGAAGGCTTCCAGAGCATGAGAGGCATTGCATGGCATCACTACTCAGTTCAGGTGGCTTTTTAGAGATGTGATGAAAAGTGTATAGGAATTAATGAGACAAGAGCTTAGATTGCAGTTCTGGAATGTGTAGATCTAAGGGGGAAGACTTGGAGAAAGGCAGGACTTTGGGATACTCAGAAGGCCATAGGGCACTGGAGAGAAAGCTCAGTGTGTAAAGTGCTCACCCTCAGGAGCCTGACAACCGGAATTTGGAGCTTTATCCATGAATAAAGTCAGGTACCACTTCTAACCTGGCCTGTGTGGCAAAGTTTCTTGCCACTGGGGGGACTTGTCTGACAATGTGGAAGGTACCCTAAACGCAACATTAAAGTTTGTCCTTTGACCTCCACACCTTAATGCTGCGAATACATGCACTCATGCCAACAATAGTACAACCTCCAAAATGTTAATGGGGTGCAGCTGCTTTGGATATGCAGAGAAGTGCTCTGAGACGCAGCTGGGGAGTAGACAATGTAGCTTATGTCCTCATCCTGCAGAAGGAATTCACAGTAACATCCTTCCCACCTCCCAAGCACAGCCCCTAATCTTCTCTCTCTGGCACTCGTGTACTTTGAGCTATGGTTATAATTTTCCTGGGAAGTCGCAGAGCCATTGATATCTGGTTCTTGGGAAGACGTTACAGGCAGATCACTCTATTGAGTGTGGTGAGGGTACAGAAGCACAGACATATGGGCCTGGCAATGAATATAAGAATTAGCCAAGAAATGTAGCATTGAATTAGAGTATGGAGGATTGATGGGGAGAATTGTCAGAGGACAGAATACTGTGCATTTTCTTCTAATGTGCCAATCATCGCCCCATCCGTATAATGCTATTCTGGGTAAGGAAACTTAAGTGTGTTAGGTCATTTGCTGTTACAGTCTGAGGACCTGAGATCAGTTCCTGAAGCCATGTAAAGTAGGATGGAGAGAAGCAAATCCATACATGTCCTCTGACCTGAAAACAGCACCTATGAATAAATATGCATGGACATGACCCCCTACTCTTACTTGTCCATAGACATCCTTATGCAAAAGCACACATGAATCACCTGAATGTGAACACACAGGCACACACACCCAAGCACACATGCATAGGCTCTCACACTTGCAAGCACATGTTCACACTCATAAATATATACACTAGTACACAAATGCAGACACTTCCTGCTGATATGAAGACACATGCATGTACATACACATTTAAACAGGGCTTTTTGTACTGGGTATGAGAAATCCACCATGTAGTCTTTTGTCTAAGAAAATGCCTCTTGTCCCCAGAAAACCAGGGCTGGGTGTCACTTAATGACAAACGTGGGATCTATGGCTTCTTCATTGTCTTGGTCTTCCGTCACAATGTGTGGGACCCCAACACCTCTCCGATAATGTTCTCACATCCAGGGATCTCTAGAAGAGAAGGATGGGGATCCAGGAAGGCCAACAGTACAACCCATGTGGTGGCTAGTGTTATAGCTTGCTACTGTTGCTTAGCAATGCCTGCCACAGATTGAGGCAGATGTATGAAGTTCCCTCAGGGACGATGGGGGCCTGGCTCACATGAATTAGTGACAGGCATGTTAGCTCCTGCATTGAACTGAGGACCTCTGCCTCTTCATGTGGGTCCAGTTATTCTGTGAAGAACTTCATACCTCTGTTACTTCTAAGTCTCTGTTAACCACTGAAGGAGAAGCAGACAAAGAGACCAGAGCACTGAGCCTGGGTTGCAAGCAATAATGAGTCCTTCGTGGCCACCTGTACCTTCTGCCATCTACCCAGTGTCTTCTGGCTCTTGGCAGCTACAGTGTTGTTTGTGGCTCTTTGCTACTCCATGTAAGCACTTAAATCTCCATCTCTGGCCTTAGACAGATCATCAAAAACTGTCATTCAGAGCTCACTGAAGGTGAGACAAGAAAATCACCAAATAATCTGTGGCTAGCCTGCCTTACATAGGGATCCTACCTCCAAACAAATGAGAAAAGTATCACCAAGTGTCTATTTAGAAATAACAGTGCATTCCACCTCTATGAGACTAGAAATAACAGTTACTATGCTAACAAGAAAATGTCAGCAGCTGAGGCAGCAGGGAAGAGACACAGCTGTTGCAATCTTAATGGCAACACCTGAGTATTTCTTTGAAATTGTTGATGGAGAAGCAAAAGCATCTCAGGAAATGCTTTTCCTCGTCTCTGGAATGACTATGGATTCCAAACAGTCTTAAAGTCATGGTACTACTGCCTCTCCTTTCCAGAACAGGGAACTCAGGTGTGAGCCAGCACACACAGCAAGATCTGTCTTTTTGTCTGATGCATGAATTATCCAATTACCTTGGGCCTCAGTGAAAACAAAGGAGAAGATATTAGCCACCTTCTACCCCTAAAACTTTGCAAAGCTCAGGACAGTTTTTTCCTCTCTCATCCCTGAATTTCCCCATCCCATGATGAGCTTAGAGCCTTCTGACACTTTAAATACTGCCCTTACCTCAGTCAAGGTCATGTGTACACAAAGTTCAACCCAGGCCTGATAAGCTCCCAGAGCAAGACCTGAGAGGACTGTCCTTCAGGACAGTAAAGAAAAGCAAGAAAGGTAGTGTTTTCCCATCTCCCATTTTCTTGTCAGACTCTCTGCTTGCAGTTCCAGGGTCTACCTGGAACCCTCAGGCAGGGCCCATAAAAATGAGTGTAATTTGTGGTTTGTCTGTTACAACTCAGAGAGACCTGATGGCTGTGGGAAAAGTCCATATTCACTTGACTAAAACGTTCCACATTCCTCTCTCTTTTGCTGCCCTGTGGCTCTCCGTCACCTTGAGGTCCCACTAGAACACCAAACTCTGCAGTTCTCCCCCATGGACTTGCTTTGCCCATTCCCCCAGTGCTGGAAAATGCAGAACGAGGGGCCTGGAAGGCCCATTAGCCTATGAGGAGGTACAAGCTCCCAGAGTCCTGTGCTTATGGTTTTCTATTTTTTCTTGTTTTTTAGAATTTTATTTTATGTGCATTCCTGGTGACGACTGAGGTCACCAGAAGAAGTTAGATGACCTAGAACTTGAGTACAGAGTGTTGTGAGCCACCATGTGGGTGCTGAGTTCCAAACTGAACCTTATGACTGAGCTCAATTATCTTTAGTACAGAGCCTTATTGAGACCTGTATAAACTTTTAAAATGAGTGGTGCTCTGAGGGAGCACTGGAAATTAGAATGCTTTCTTTCCCTGTGGTGTGTTAATCTTGTAACATGTATAAGTGATGACCTGAGACACTCAGCCCTGCCCTGTACCAGAAGAGCAACCTCTCTTTAAACTGTGATCTGGCCTGGAGCACGTTAGGTGGGCCCTTGAGTGTGGAGTGTCTGTGTCTCTAGGGCTACCTCTGATGTCTTCACTTAGCCAACCCAGCATGTGGCAGGGGACAGCACAATAAGGAAGGAAAGAAACTTAGAAGTTGAAAGACAGGGTTTCTGAAGCAGGGTTGAGATGGAATAGAAAGATGTACAAAGAGGATACCTACAGATCAACTTCCTGCACTCATCTACCCAGACACATCCACAGCAGCAGTGGTAAGAAAACCATGCACTGCAGTGATGGATTGATTATAAGTATGACTTTCTTGTATGATCCATTTGCTGTGTTGCCTTGTAGAATTGGGGAGAACTAACTTGCTACCCCTGGCTGCACTTGAGGATCCTCGCAGGAATCATTCTCTACACAAGATGTTCACTCCTGCCATGCTCCACAAATTTCTAGACTTCATAAAGAAGTGTTCAGTATTGGCTGCAGATTCACAAACCATCCTAGATCTGGTCCTAGAAGAGTAACAGGCAAACATAGAAGGGTGGATGTCTAGGTGACTGAACCATTAAGTTGGATTTAATATGGCACTCTGGATAGGCTTCTATGGCGAAGACAAAGATCTTAAGTCTTAAGAAGAAAACAAACAGGAAGACCCACTTGAGAGACCACGCTTCCATGTCACAGAAAAAAAAATCAACTTCCCAGTGTGATATACCCCCTATGCATCTTTACTCAGGGAGGACGGGTTTCTAAAACAATACAAGCTAGTACTGTTTCTCATGGTTACACACCAGACGTCGAGGATAAGACCTGACTGTTGAAGACACTACCTTTTGGTCTTGATGTATAGAGAAATCAGCTGAAATTGATTGGCCAACTTCTTCCCTGATGCCTAGCTCTCTTTGGGCAGGGTAGGGGTACACATAGTGCTGGTAGAAAGCAGTCATCACTGTTCTGCTCAGCTGTGCATTCAACATACTGTGATGCTGACTTGCTGGCGATGATATGCCCACAGATGCAGTCATGGAACTATTGCTATGACAGTAACCAAGCTCATTCTGATTGTTTTTTAAGTACTTTCCCCCCTTTTTATTTAAATTAGAAACAAGCCAGTTTTACAAGTCAATCCCAGTTCCCTCTCCCTATCCACCTCCCCTAGCCCCCACTAAACCCCTATCCCATTACCTTTCAGCACCTCAGGGAGGGTGAGACCTTCCATGAGGGATCTTCACAGTCTGTCATATCAATTGGAGAAGGGCCCAGGCCCTCCCTGGTGTGTCTAGGCTGAGACAGTATATCGAATGGGCTCCCAAAGTACGTTTGTATACTAGAGATAAATACTGATCTACTACCAGAGGCCCCATTGATTGCAAAGGCCTTCTCACTAACAGCCACATTCAGGGTATCTGGATCAGTCCTGAGCTGGTTTCCCAGCTATCAGTCTGGGTTCCATGAGCACCCCTTGTTCAGATGAGCTGTTTCTGTGGGTTTCTCCAGCCTGGTCTAAACCCCTTTACTCATCACTCCCTTATTAGGTTTCTGTATTGTTTTCTTTTTTTTTTTTTTTTGGTTTTTCGAGACAGAGTTTCTCTGTATTGTTTTGGAGGCTCTCCTGGAACTTGCTTTGTAGATCAAGATGGCTCAAACTCACAGAGATCCGCCTGCCTCTGCCTCTGCCTCCCGAGTGCTGGGATTAAAGGCGTTCACGACCAACCCCTGGCTTCCTTATTCGGTTTTTGACTGCTTACCAAGATGGAATTCATATGGGTGCTTATATTTTGGGCCTAGCCCAAGCATGGGGGCATAAAGACCCATGGGGAAACATGCTACTGCCATTTTTCTGAATGGACATGTTCAAAAACTGCCTTCCCAAATATGTATGTATGTGTTCATAGATTAGTGCTTCTACCCCATTGACCAGAGAAGCTTATTTTGCATGGGGGTCAGTGGATAATGCATAGAATCATTTACCATTCACAGGGTTGAGAGCAAGTGTTGAGTGTTTGGTCCCAGCTGAGACATCTATATCACGCACACACACACACACACACACACACACACACACACACACACACACACACACACCTTACCACTCATAGGGCATGGTGTCAAATGACATTCAAACAATTTAAGAGGTAGAGACTGTGGAGGAGTACTGTGAAAACATCCCTTCTGCATAGAACAAGACCATTGTACTCAGAACAGCCCAGAAGCTGTGGTTGTGTGCACGGAAGCTTTACAAGGGAGTCCTTCAGTATTCCAGAATGCATTGGGTGGGGGGTATTGCTACAGCCCTTGCTGAGGAGCTATTTATACTTAGTTCTTTGGGTGGAGGGGAGAAGATCATTTTTAGGAGTGTACAAATGAGAATTTGCCAATGATCCAATAGAACCACACAGGCAGGCAAATGGAAAAAAAACAAACAAACCCTGATTAAACTCAGTGGGTTGTTCAAAACAGGCAATGGGGCAGGAAGCTTGGCTTCATAAAAAAGAAAATGTCCTGGACACCAAGCCTGACAAGTTTAGAATGGAGATTTCAGAATGGGAGTGGGTGACAGATTGGAAAACGTGGTGAGGCCCAAGTGCAGTCCAGATATATCGTAGACATACAGGACAATGATAACTATACATTTTAAAATTTAAAATCGCAGCAATTAAGTCTTTAATCCCAACACCTGGGAGGCAAAACTGGTGGATATTTGCAAGTGCCAGACCAGCCTGAACTATCTAGTAAATTTCAGACTAAACACAGGTTAAATCCGGTCACAATAAGTAAGAAAGATGTAAAAAAAGGAGGAATAAGCAACTAGGACAAGGTTGCCCATCAGGACCTAGATAATCACATCTCTCATTTAACATATTTTTGTGACCCTTGAGCAGAAGGAAGGCTCAAGAGCTTGAGTCAAAATTCAGCTCTAACTACAGAACTAAATAGCATTTTTAAGAAACTGAGAACATGTTTCAAAATACACTTATATAAGCGAAATGTAAGTTTCTGTGAAAGTCAAGGAAAATGACTATGTATTCTGGGTGGATTCATTTCTAGATAGGAGAATGTGCACCCAAGCACAGTTCACAGTAAGGTACTTATGCCAGTCTGTCACTGATAGAGAACTTGTCCTGTCATCCCTTAGGCAGGACACCCGTTTTGAGGATAGACTAATATGCTATTCTAACTTGAAATAATCATCATTAATAGAGCTCATAACTGTATCTTCCTCTGGGCTCTGTGAATGAGCATAGTGTTCCATCCATATATACCAGTGAACATACATAAGACAGATGTAACACACATGACACGGGTTGAACATACATACAGATTTATACCACCCTACTTCGACATACACACAACAAATACAAAGACACACACACACACACACACACACACACAGAGAGAGAGAGAGAGAGAGAGAGAGAGAGAGAGAGAGAGACTGATGTAGGTGCGTGGGATTTAATACATCACCAATCCATGATTGTCACCCTGCGTTTTTGGATTGTGATGTGACTGCAGTCCCACAATAGGAGAAAAGGAAATATGGTTAAGGCGGGGATATCTGTTTTGAAACGACTTACATGTTTTGTACTATGCCAAAGGAGAGCCTCTTGAGACCCAGGCTAGAACACATAGCCTGCATAAACCAGTAGGATCCTGAAATTATTGTCCTGCCTCTAGCTTTCCAGTGCTGGGTTATAGGCAAACACCAACATGGCCAAGTTCAGTAGTGCTAGAAAATGAGTGCAGTTCCTAGTGACTGTAATAGGAACACTCTCTCTACTGGGTCACATCCCCAACAGTAAGTCTCTGACTGAAGATGCTCACTGCAGCCAGATAGTTCCCAGCCTGGAGGTGAAATCTTGATGTCATTAGAAGCAATGTCAAATGATCTGGCCCCCATCACTCCCACCTGGTTCTCCTGATGGTCAGAGTCAGTGTCTCCCTGTGTATCCTCGCCATCTGTTTTCCAGAGTCACTTAGGAAATAGTCCCTCATTAAAAGAGACCAACAAGTTCATTGTTGCTTTAGAGTCACTATGTCAATCAGATGGCAAAGCTGACCTAATAGGCCTTAATGGGATGTTCACACTTGGAATAGAATGGTACAGGGATTTATCAGTCTGTAAGTCTAGTGATCTCCTGCTGCAACTGCCCCAAAACTGGTGCTATGGGTGCATTGCCCATTAGCCATATTTGGAGGAGGTGTTTATAATTGGGAACTGGTGTTACAGACTATTCTTTAAATTGCGAATTATCTTTAAATGTCTTAGCACCAGGTGATTGCTATATCACAAGAAGGAGCTGTGCATTTTTGAACAGATGTGTTAGAAAGTTCTTGCCCACATTCAACAGAAAAACCTGGTTTGATCCACGATCTACACATTTGGTACTGGAGAATGCTGCTGTGCTTAACAACATCCACTCCTCTTGCAGGGAAGTAGGCAGTGCACAATCTCCTGACTCCAGATCTAGGGCAACTGAGAACCTTTTGTAACATACAGGCACTAAACTCCCATATGCAAATCCACAGAGACACATAATTAAAATAAAAACAGGGCCTATTTTTGAAAGCCTATACAATGAAGTTTAATATATATATATATATATATATATATATATTTCTTAAAGGAAACATGAAATGTCATTAGATCTTATTTTCCTGTTAGGATCAGGATTAGGATGTAAACTCTATACAAATTAACATACACGTTTATTGTGATACATGTAAAACATACAAGCAGAGTTGTACCTCTTCAAATTAGCAATCTAACCCCAGGATTGCAGCCTTCCTTGAATCTCTCTGGCTGCACCACTGGATATTATACATTTTATGAGACAGTGTCTCAGACCAGGAAGGAGTTTTCTTATCTTCACCAGGGGACCACATAATACACTGCATGTCTCTATGCCTTTCTTGGTCCTCTTCTGTGCAGGACAGAGGAACTGATCAAGAAAGTCCTTTGGATGGACCACAGGAAAAGGCCTTTGGAGTTCTGATGTGCAATGGAAGAGAGAGAGAAGTCTGGGATTATATGGCCTGGTGTCCCTGCGCAGAGCTCAGCCTTGTGGCCTGGAGAAAAAAACTCACAAAGTCATTGGGATTCTCTCCAGGAGTCCCCTCTGCATTATGGAACCACAAAGCAGCCAGGGAGTTTCTTCTCCAAGCTCTGGTCACAGATGAGTGGTAGCTTGTCAGCTTGAGTGGATGAAACAACATATTTCTGGGTGTGACTGTGGTTGATTGTAAAGAAATTTCTATGTGGATTCACATGTTCAGTGTGCAAAGTCCATTCTCAACTCAGGCGAGTAATGTGAATCCCTTTGGTAGATCAACAGGACAAACAGATGGAGTAAAGTTGAACTTCCCATGTGTCTCTCTTGGGGCAGAAATGTCTTCTTTATCCATGGTTCAGATCTCTAGGTTTGCTGGCATCTTGACTCTGAAGCCAGGACTTATGTTTCCTTGGGTCCTCACCAGGATTGCCTCACCCTGAGTCTCACAAGAGCCGCTTCTGTGGTCTGAGCCTTTCTGACATAGACTGAGCCAAACAGCTAGTATCACCGAGCTTCTGCCTTGAAGAAAGCCCGTTGTGGGAATGCTCATCCATATTGGTCATTTTCTCCGGGATCTTTAAGGCCATGAGAAGCCTTATCAAATTTTAACTGGTTGCAGTTACATGGTAACATGCACAGAGACTTTCTCAAGGTCATACCATCAAAGACTATCCCCTATAGGTCATGTTGTGGGGATTGCGGAGACCCTTGAGACCCTAGAACTACAGGGCCTTCAGTGTGCGCATTCAACCTAGAAAAGTTACAACCTTAGACTCCAACCGTAAGTGAAAGTGGTGCACTAACTAAATCCATCTTAGTCGCACAGACAGGGTTCTCAAAAGAGCTTGTACCAGTCATCCCTTTCCTGATTATTCCTACAGTCCAATGGGAACTGAACAGCCTTCTCCTGGTCCTCTCATTATGTTATGCAGATGTGTAGATTGCTGAGTGCTGAGAGCATAGACACTGGAATGACTGAGCCTGACTCTCTCACCTGCCTCTGAAAATGTGTGCATTGCTGAAAGCACAGCCTCACAGCTGGGGAAGGCTGACTCCCACCTGTGCCTAATTGAGAAGAGCAATGCAATTTGGCTTGCAGGTTCTCATTCAAGAAGAGATTTTTAATTCAAGCCTGACAATACAAGAATCAACCAATACTTTAGAGACTTCTGAAAAGCCAGTCCAGGAGATGCACCCTTGAAATTTCAGCATTTTCTTGGTGAGGCAGCATGATCTCAAGTCAGACCTATTCAGGCTGTAAAACCAAATGATACAAAATAAAAATAAATAAACTAATGAACTGAGATATTTGAGAATTTTTTTCTTGAACTTTTGTGGATTTCCCGTTTGAAATCCTTCATGTCTGAACTATGAGTGCGTTTGCACATGTCCACGACCTGTGTGCATTTTTCAGAATGTGAGCAAGGATACACAGGTGCTTCAGTACATCTGCAGATATGAGCAGACTTCCTGGAGTGCTGTCCTTCCCTGGTCCTTTTGGTGCAACAGAATCTCCTTGTGATCTGTGTCTACACAGCTAGCCAGTCTGTGAGAAAACAGGTCTTCTCCTGTCTCCCTGTCCCATGTCACCTGAAGAGAACTTTGAATGTAGAAGTGGCCAAATGTACCCCGTTGTCACATGCTTCCTCCAGATTCCAACTCAGGTTCTAAGACTGCCACTGTTACTGGTTTATCAACAGTGTCGTTATCTCCATGGCCCTACTTGAGGCTTTTCTATGAGGGCCTACCAAATGTTGAAAAAATAATCTCAGACAACTAAAATTCCCTTGCTTTCCTGTTTCTCTATTATGTCATAAGATACCTGAGAGCCCGACTTTCAGAAAGTAACAATGCACAGCACATTCCTTACAATGGGAGATGATTCAGTATTTCCTTAATGTGCTTCCTCTAATCTCTACAGAGCTCTGAAAAAATGAGGATCAGAATCCACAGAGTTTTGAAGAAAGTGATCTGTCTTAAACGAAGCTAAAGGCTTCTTCTACAAGGCAGTCAGGGTGGCAGGAAGGAAAGGGACAACATTCATCACACGAGGATCTGTCAGCAGAGCAAAAGTGGATCCACGGCACGGCAGCCAAAGTCTGAGGACACGGAAAGGGGAAGAAAGCTTTCTCTGTCTCGCTCAGTGCTCCAGACTTCAGATACTTGTCCAGCAGTGCCGCCTTACCTTACTGTTGCACTGCAGTCTCAAATGTGTGTGCCCAACCCAGATGCAATGGAGACCAGGAATTCATACGTCTTTCCCAAGCCATGAACCTGTGGCGACTTAACTAGGCTTCCACCGTCTTCATCTCCCCCCAGGGTGTGTTTGGTCATGATATGGTGAGTGTAACTGTTTGAAGGGCTTCTTGTGGGCCACTGGTGGCTTAATAGTTGGACTTCATCCTTACGATTCTTCAGGCCTTTTAGACGTCAACCCCAAGCAGGGCCGACCTTTCCACTCCTGTCTTTTATCACTCCCATCTGACTACTATCCAGAAGAGAACTCCATTTGGCCAAGTCTGGGGGAGATTTTTATGGTGTTTCTTATACCCATCCAGAAGGCCTTGTTTTCTGCCTCTCTTTCTCTTCTTTCTACAAAAAGAGAAATGGATTTAGGCTGATACTTCAAATTTCAGAAGAAAAGGGCATGTCAGCAAAGAGATGACCTAAGTATAGGTGTGTTCAGGTCTGACATCTTATCATACTCTCCATGTTTGCCTTTATAACCCTGGTAGGTTAGGGGTCCGTCTCAGGAAAGGAGATGGAAGCTGCAGGCTCTGGCGTCAAAAATTTGTGGTGCTCCACAAATGCTTCTTCTGTGAGGACTTGTTTTGGGAGGTCTGCTGCCAATTTTAGCAGTTACTTCTTCAATCAGATGTATGATTCCCAGGGAACTCTATTACTCACTTCAATATCTGGCACCAAAGAAATTAAAATTTGGAGCTGCTCTTAGGGTGGGATAGTAATATCATTATACTCCTTCCTCCAACCTAGTTCTCTTGAACTAGACAGAAGACTCCAAACATTGCAAATGGTAACTTTTAAAAATACATTTCTTCAAGACTGGTCTTATGTGTCAAGGCTATCACTGAAGTCACTGTGCATGTAGAGCTTGGCATGGTCTCCCTGATGCCCCTACCTCCAGCTCCCAGGGGATGAGATTACAGGGATATGGCACCAGGAAGGCTCTGACTAATCACCTTAGGAGTTTGTGTGGAGTGTGGGCCAGGATTATGTAGCTATCTGAAAACTGCACCAAGAGTGGGTGATGACCTCCTTTACCAGGAAGGTGCCTGTCATTGTCCCAGAGTGCAGGTGCCAGGGAGAGCACAGCTGCTCATATACACTTGATTGTAACAAACGGTCTTGCCTTATCAGGGAAAGGCTCCCTCCCCCAACACACTGTGCTTCAGGGAAGACACAAGTGTAGCCACAGAAGAAGAAGGGACATCTGCCTACTCAGAAAAGGCCAGCCAATCTCAGCTGCTGATTCAGCAGTGACAGATATATCCTCTCGTATCCCAATATTCATGTTGAACAGCACCAACTGTGAAGTACTATTGTGGGAAACTGAGTGGGGGGAGGAACCATGGCCCTTACTTGTCCACATTGCAAACCCAGCTCTCTCTCTGCTTCAGGTGAAACAGTCAGAGGAAATCTCTGGCCTCCTTCCCTATACCATGCTCCGCAGGACTCAGTACCTCAGAGAGTCCTGAGCCCTGCCAGCCTATTATCTTATCAAGGAAAATAAAGACACATTTAAAGAGAGGGTGCAGAAACGCTCAATCCAAATTCAAAGCCCGGGGAAATGTCCAATCCAAGACTACAGTTAGGCCACCAGCCAGATGATCAGCACTTTCCCCTTCTTGCCACATTGTTTGATGCTTCCCAATTTGGGGAGCTGTCCAGTTAAACAGACATTAAAGTTTCTTTTCCTACCTGACATATTCAAGTCAGGAACAATGAACAGAAGGAGCAGATACGCATAAAGGGATAAGAGAACAGGTTGTTGGTTTTGAAAAGGAATAGGATCTGGATAAAGGGATGAGAGAATGGATTGTGGGGTTTCACAGTAAAAGATCCATGTGTGTACCAAATGAAAGATGCTCAACACTGAGCAAATTTGGACAATAGGCTCCATGGTAACCTCAAAACTCTATCTGGTGCTGATTGGCTGAGATTGGGAATGATGTCACCAATGAGGTAAAACCCAATGGGTATTGCAGTAGTCATGTGTTAAAGGGACTGAGTGGATACCAACAGGAGGACTAGACAGCCCTGCATGGCTGCAATCTAATCATCTGAAAGCACACAATCAAGACATGACAGTTTTTGTTTCCATAACCCTTAGTAAAGGAACAGTGTCACTTTTCTTACAAGTGGTCATTAATAAAGCCGTTTATCATTGCAATGATTTCACATTTCAACTGATTACAATAACGTATTTCTTTTTGAAAATAAATTTTTATTTAAGTTGAAAACAATCTTATTATACATACTAATCTCAGTTCCCTCTCCTTCCCATCCTCCTACGCTCCCACCAATCCCCTATCCCATCCCCTATCTACTCGCCAGGGAGGGTGCAGCCTCCCATGAGAGAACATCAAAGTGAGATACATCATTTGTGGCAGGACCTAGAGCCTCCCCTGTGTATCTAGAGCTGAGAGAGTATCCCTCCATAGGGAATGGGCTCCCAAAGCCCATTTGTGCACTAGGGATAGATTCTGGTTCCACTGTCAGAGGCTTCATAGACTGCCCAGGCATCTCAGATGACACCCATTTACAGGGAGGAGGTGGAGGAAAGAGAGAGTAGAGAGGTGACTCTAGGAGAAAGAGCTAGAATTGAGGGGTTATTTGAGGGATGGTACAGAAACCTAACACAGTGGGAAATTTCTAAACTGTATGGAGGTGAAATTAATGAAGTCTCCCAACGATGAAGAGTACAGATTCCCAAATGGCAATCTCTTATCACCAAAGGAGCCTCTCAGTACTGAGACTGGCTTGCATTCAGTTGATTTTGTGGGCAAGAGCGTTCCAGGAAAATCCACAAACAACTCAGTTTGTTACTAAAACCATGGTGATGCTCCCTGTAAATGATAGTGGGGCCCCATGGCTGCGGACAACAGCCACACAATTCACTGAACAAGAAGTCAAGTTGATGCCTGCATGGACTCTTCAACCTTGTGTTCAAGCATTATTGGTGTGGAAGGGTTCTCTGAAGGCTATAAAAGGAAAACATGAAATCAACTGGGGAAAAAAACCCTTGACCTAGAGTCTTTTCAGACTTCAAGATATGCTAGGGCAGCATTGGTACAGAATGTGTGGGAGTAGCCAAACGATGTCTGCTTTGACATAAGGCCCACTCCCTGAAACGGAATTCATACTGGACATGTTTGGTGACCAAAAAATGGAGCCTAGATAGTACAGAGACCTAGATTAAAAGTAAATACTAATGGCCTAAAAATAAATAAAAGTAACAATATAATGGTTCTTTACGATATTCTGCTATATTCATAGATTAGTGCCTTATCTGCCATCATCAGAGAAGCTTCCTCCTGCAGCAGATGGGAATAAATACAGAGACCCACGACCAGACATATACAGAGAGAGAGAGACAGAGAGAGAGACAGACAGAGAGAGAGACAGACAGACAGAGAGAGAGAGAGAGAGAGAGAGAGAGAGAGAGAGAGAGAGCGAGAAACTTGAAACAAACAGCTCTAAATGGGACTTCACCAAATCCCTCAGGAAACCCCAAAGAAGAGGACGCAGAAAGACTTTCAGATCCAGAGGGGATGGAGGACACCAGGGAAACACAGCCCCCTAAATCAGCTGTGCAAAGCTCTTATGAATTCATAGAGACCAAAAAAGGCAAACACAGGGCCTACTCTTGTTTGCCCCAGATCCTCTGTAAACATACTGAACTTCCAATTTAGTATTTTTTATGGCTTTCCTGAGTGTATGAACAGGTGTGTTTCTGATTCTTGGGATATCTCTTAGGCTCTTTTCCTTCCGTTGGTTTCCCTTGTCTATCTTCAATGTGATTGCTTGTGTTTTACCTTATTGTATTTATCATTGTTTGTTATCTCTTAGAAGTAAATTCTATCCTAATGTCTAGGAGGGAAGGGAAATGGGGATGAATTAGGATATATTACATGAGCAATAAGTATTTTTAATAAAAGATAAAAATGTAAAAGTAAAAATTAAAGACATAAAACATTTTTTCCAGGAAGAAAGGGTTTATTTCATCTTAAAATTCCATTACTGAGAAAAGTCAGGACAGGAACTCAAGATAGGAACCTGAAGGCACAGACTGAAACACTCTGTGGTGGAACACTGCTTACTGTCTTGCTCCTCATAGGTTCCTCAGCTGGCTTTCATATAATACCCAGGGCCACCAAACAAACTGCCTTCAGTGGGCTGGGCTCTCCCGTGTCAACCACCAATCAAGAAAACACGTCACAGGCTTGCTCTTGGGTCATTTTGGTAGGGATATGTTCTCATTTGAGGTTTCCTCTTCCCAAATGACTCTAGCTTGTTTCAAGTTGACAAAACACTACTCAGCACCAGGTGGATCTGGGAGGAGTTAAAAGGAAGAGATAGAGGTGAATATGACCAAAAACATATTATGTAAAATTATGAGAGTTAATAAAATATTTTCTAATTTTTAAAGTTATGGGTTTTTTTCCTTTAACTTTTTACACATGTTGAAAGTGGGAAAAAGGAGAATTTTGGAGGATGTAGCTCAATGGTAGGACATTTACCTCACATATAAGAAAGAATCTCTTTGATTTTCAGGCTTTAAAAAATCCATAGAGATTATGTAAGTATTTCTCTTTATGCTGATTAATTCTGACATGGTTCAAATCAGAATATGTGGTCCAGAGGTCTTGATTAAAGAGTAAACAACATTTCCACCAATCACCAATATCAGTTTTCCAAAATATTAACTTGAGTAACAAAACAATTGATTGCCCAATCTGTACAGATGAGTTTCTACTCTGTGTTCAATATGTACAAATATGCACAGAACCATTATCATCATTTTCTAAATGCCTGTATCCTGGTGGCGAGTTAGTCTAATGCCACATCAGAGACTGTGTCCTATACTTCTCCAGAGATGTGTTTGTTATTGAAAAGCAAGCATTGCTGATTGTTCTGTCTTCAGTTCAGTGTCCCTGTGTACTTCCCAAAGGCGCATGCTGCTGTTTGTGAGAATGAGCTGTGAAGTACTTATCTATCTTCTTTTCCACTGCAAATAGTGTCTCCATGTTTCAAAGTCTGAAACTCCTAAGAACTGAGGCTCAGGACAGGTTTCCATACAAAGGATTGGCTGTGGTAGGTTTCACTGGGATAAAACATATGTGGGACTGGGGCTCATGGCCATGTGGGGAATAAGACTTAGAGGACCTAAAATTAACTCTTAAACATTCTCGATGCTGACCCTCTACTTAATGGGGAATAGAACTCTATATGCAACTATCCTGTACTGTCCCTTAACATTTACATACCACAATCTTCTGATGGAAAACTTAGTTTAGAAGACAAAAGTTTAAAACTTACAACAAAAATTTTCCTAGCATTTTCAAAATTATTGTTTTCTTTCAACAAAGAATAAAGCTCTCTGTATAAGATTTGATACTTGGGTTAATATTTATGTAATTAAAAATTTCAAAATTCATCTTCAATATGGATGATAATAACTTTTAGTAACAATTTTCAATATATGTAGCTAAGTGTTTAAGGATCACCAAGCAAATTCATTCTTGTAGCATGTCTAGTTTTTCTTCATGTGCTTTCTGTTTAGTCTTGTTTTAATTACTTTTTAACACTTTTTTACACTTTTTATTATATATTTAAATTAAAAACAAGCTTGCTTCCCTCTCCCTCCCCTCTATGCCCACTTCCCCCCCCACCAGCCACCCCAATCCCCCACCCAATTCCCACTCCATTCCCCAGGGATGGTAAGGCCCTCCATGGGGAATCTCTAGAGTCTGTCAGATCCTCCCCAAAATGTCCAGTGTGAGAGAGTATCCCTCATTGTGGGATGGGTACCCAAAGTCCATTTGTACTCCAAAGATAAATACTGATCTACTACTCAAAGCCCCATGGATTACCTGGGTCCCCTCACTGACACCCACATTCAGGGGGTCTTGGTCAGTCCCATGCTGGCCTCTCAGTCATCAGTCTGGGGACAATGATCTCCCCCCTTGCTCAGGTCAGCTGTTTCTCTGGGTTTCACCAGCCCAGTCTTGACCCCTTTGGTCATCACTACTCCCTCTCTGGCACACGGTTCCAGGAGTTCAGTTCAGTGTTTAGCTGTCGGTGTCTGCCTCTGCTTCAGTCTGTCACTAGATGGAGGTTCTAGGATGGTATGTAAGGTAGTCATCAAAATTATTATTAAGAAGAGGCCTTTAAAGTAGTCTCCTCACTACTGCTTAGTTTGCCAGTTGGTATCATCCTTGTAGATCTCTGGAGATCTCACTAGTGCCAGATCTCCCCTCAAACCTAGAATGACTCCTTCTATTAAGGTATCTCTCATCCTTGTCTCCTCTATTCTTCTCCCAACTCAACCTTCCTGCTCTGCCATGTCCTCCTCTCCTCCCCTTCCCTTTTTCCTGGATCCCTTTCCCCTCCCCCACCCTTCCACTGTGTTCATAGCAGCATTATTTGTAATAGTCAGAACCTGGAAGCAACCTAGATGCCCCTCAACTGAAGAGTGGATAGAGAAAATGTGGTACATTTACACAATGGAGTACTAATAAGCAGAAAAACAAAAATCCTCAGGCAAATGGATGGCACTATAAGAAACCATCATGTGTGAGGTAACACAGCCACAAAAAGGCAAGCATGGCATGTATTCACTCATCTATCGATTTTAGACATGAGTCAGGGGAGTGCCAGTCTACAATCCCACTGCCAGAGAGGCAGGGAAACTGAAAAGACCCTAAGAGAGATATACATGATACCCCAGAGAAAGTCAAATGAGGCAAGATCTCTTGAGCAGATTGCTTTAATTTCTATTTTAACAAACACTTGTCAAGAACAGGGGTGAAGCAATACTGATTTTTATAGTTAAATTTTATTGGAAACTTGAAATATTTTTCAAATTAGCAGTGTGTAAGGTTAAGATTAAAGGAAAACCTGGGAAAAGGTTTGAATTTAATTGTTAGAAAATGTAGAAAAATGCTGATGTGGCCTTACAATAAAAATAAATTAAAAGGCAATGATGTGAAATCTCACAAGGAATTATTTTACAGATAAGGTACAAATGGGGAACTCTTTGAATTTTTTAGCAGCAAAAAATAGCTGGACAGCTCATAAATTGAAGAACATTATCCATATTTCTAAACTTTCTGACATGTATCCCACCTTAGGAATGCATCAAACCACCAGAAAAACTCACTGCACTTTCTAAAAACTGGTGAGATGGGAGACTTAAAACAATTATTTTCTTGCTGGGCAGTGGTGGTGCATGCCTTTAATCCCAGCACTCGGGAGGCAGAGGCAGGCGGATCTCTGTGAGTTCAAGGCCAGCCTGGTCTACAAGAGCAAGTTCTAGGACAGGCTCCAAAACAATACAGAGAAACCCTGTCTTGAAAAAAAAACAAAAAAAAATTTTTTCTTATATCCAAAGTCAATTTTTTCCCTAAAATGTGTAACAATAGAGAATATAAACTCAAACAAAAAATATTGGTGTTACAGTTTTGTTTAAAATTTATTTATTTTATTTATTAATTAACATTTAAGAAAGGTCATATTGTTTGCTATATTGGCTAGGAATTCCCTATACAATTTATAAAGGCCTCAAACTCATGATAATCCTTATGACTCAGATTACTAAGTGCTCAGATTATAGTTGTGAGCCAACATTTATGCCTTTTGCTCTGTCCTTAAATGATAGGAAATGAAAATTAAAATTTAAACGTAAATTTCTTTAACTTTCTATCAACATTTGTTACAATAACTTAATTGTAAAAATATACAAGGGTACTGAAAGCCATTTTAAGTATGTGTTTGTTCTATCAATAAAAGTAGATAAAAATAATTCAGAATTTATTATGCAGAAAATAAACTTATTCTAACGACATGAAGCCCGATTGTTGCTTCAGTGTGGCAATATATTTAATAACCCAACATGACTGAAAATGTTGAAATAAGTAATCTCTTGGAAACATTAGGCAGGGTATTTTCAAATTATCTGCAGGACCTAGAAATGGTCTAGGGACTTCTATCACCATTCACTATCCGGGGGCGAACATTAGCTGAGCATTCTCATTTGCAGTTCCTACTGAATGGCACCATTCTTGAATGTCCTAAAGAATCCTCACCATACAGCTGAAAGTATTTAGCACAGTCACAGAAGACACCATTGCTTCTGAGGAGCATTTCACACCACAATTGGTCATTCCAGATAACCCAACTTTTCCTATTTCCTTAAAAAGTTGTGGCAATATAAATTTTTTAGTATTATTATACAGCCATCTTGAAAGAAAGCTCCCACATTTCTCACCTGTTGCACAGAATTTTGGAATAGAATGGCATGAAGAATATATGATATTAAAACAGCAAGAAAACAAGATGTTACCATTTCATTAATTTATAATGAGTGTTTCAAAGGAATAGTTGGAAGGTTGAAAGTGCAGGTACAAGCATTATTATCTGGTTCTACTCTTCTACTAGACCTTCATTTTTTTCTGTACATGTAACCACATTTCTTCTTTCCTCTCATTTCTATCCTTTGCTCCTTTAAGATGGAACATTTTGAGTATGTGTAATGCAAATTGAAAATGTTAGCTAAACATATTTTTGCAGAGGTGCATTTAGCATTCATGTTCATACTTTAGCGATATATTTGCATTCATATATATATATACATATATATATATATAGTGTGTAGCTAATGAAAGTCAACAGACGCCCCCACCTACAACAGCTCACACTTGATTAATGTTAATTAATCTGAAACCCTATTTTCCTAATGGCCTGAGAGCATCCTCTATACAGAGGGTACTTTGAGCACTTAGAGATCTTATGTCTTTTTACTTTATCTCCATGTTATGGGGCCATCTCAATTCAGGCTGCAAAGGAGATTGTTGAGGACACCATCGATCAAATGATTGAGTACTGTGGTGAGGAGCTCACACCACTTTTCCCAACTTGCTTTGTCTGGAACTGAACATGAGCAAAATAAAAGACAGAATCAAAAATTAACATAAGAAAAAATATTGAAAGTTTCCAATTCAGAAGATGAAATTAACAGCCAGATCCATAGCGCCTATGAATAACTCTAATAGAGGCAACTTCAAGATATCCATACCGACACAGAGTGCAGTGACGCTTCAAAGGGTAACTTATTGTGCAACTTACACAAAAGGTAGCTTATTGTGTAAGAGAATGTGGAGGTCTGAATGAGAATGGCCCCCTAGGTTCATACAACTTTATACCTGAATACTCCTTGGTAGAACTGTTTGGGAAGTACTGGAAGGTGTGAATTTGTTTCCGGAGGTATATCAATGTGAGTGGACTTTAAAGTTCAAAAATCTCAGGCCATTCCTAGTCTCTCTCTCTCTCTCTCTCTCTCTCTCTCTCTCTCTCTCTCTCTCTCTCTCTCTCTCTCTCTCTCTCTCTCTCCTTCTCTCTTCCTGTCTTGTGGCTGTGTATTTACCTACAGCATGCAAAGTAGTCTTTAAAACAAAGAATACAATCAGGTAATATAGTAAACAACAAAAATTAAATAAAATGGGCCCAAGGATTACAATTGAAATATTAATAAAATTAAGAGCTGATTTTTTGAAAAATAAGCAAAGCTGCAAATATTTTAGGAAATACAAAGAAAAGGAAAAGACAAAAGATAGAAATGAAGACAAATGATACCACAGAAATACCAAGTTTCAAGAGAGATATCGTTAACACCAAAAAAAAAAATCAAACAGGAAAGCCTAGAAGGAATTGATGATCTCTCAGTGTTCATAAATGAAGAAACACCATCCAAATAGATAATTAACTGATGTAATCTGATTAAATATTTTATTACAGATTAGAGGTAGGATTCTGAAGGCACAGGTGTCTCAGGCTTTGTCTCCAGGGTAGTGCTCTTAGCAGGTTCAGTGAGGTCTGAGGAGCTGAGTCCTCAGTGCAGACCTAAGATCATGAGGGTTCAAGATCTGTTTCAAAGTGTCCTGTGTGATGCCAGCCTCTCTTGCACTCTTCTGGGTTGTGAGATGGACAATGTTTCCTAACATATAATCCTGCCAAAATGTGCTATACACATCATAGATCCTAAGCTTGGCACTAATTAATCTTGAACTGGGATTGCCAAAAATATGGATCAAGTTAATCTTTGTTTCCTCATAAGTTAATCACTCCATGATTTTAAATATAGTAAACAGAAACTGAATATGATATATAACAATAAAGAAAAGTTCAGGACGTATTGATACCACTGTTTTATTGTGCTAAGTACTTTTAAAGCAACTAGCACAAATCTCTTTCAATTTCTTCTACAATGTCAAAAAAGTAACATGACTAAATTTTTTTAAGGATTTATTTTCCTGAAACAAATGAGGCAAAGTGTTGCAAGGAAAGAAAATCACAGGGAATCAGTACTCTTAGTGAATACAGCTGTCAACGCTCTGCGTTTAATAACAGCAAACAGAATCTTGGACCATATTGAACTGGTTGTTCACTGTCACAAGTGGGAATTATTGTGTTGTAAAATCCTTCAATGTCAACAAATCAATGAGATACACCATACCTATAATGTGGAATGACAACCACAGGATCAAATCCATACAGAAAGAAGAACATAATAAAAGTCTATGTCCTTTCAAGCTAAAATTTTAGGTACAAATTAAATGTACCTCTTCTTACTGAAGATCCGTTATAGCAAGTCTGAAGCTAACATCATCATCAATGATGAAAAGTTAATTTTTGATTGTGAAAGCAGAAACACAGATAGACGCTCACTCTTAGAATGTCTCTTCGGCAAAGTTGCAGCATCCAAATCAGAACAGGTATGCAACAGGAAGAAATAGTAAACATGACTTCGAAAGGAAGATACTAGTCATTGCTGAGAGCCTTGCTCCAAATGGGTCCAATGACTTGGGGCAGGTGTGTGAAGTTAGCAATTGGAAGAAATAGCTGACCACCTGTTTCAAAAAAGTGACCGTGGATAACATGGGCCATTTTATTTATACATTTTCAATAGTTTACATGACCATTTTTGCAATCATATTTGTTTCCTTAATTTTCTAATGATGGTTGAATAACTGTCAGTTTGTTCCCTTACCTCATTCTCCTTCTATCTCCCAGTTTTCCCACCAGTAACCATTACCTACTCTAATGTGAAGAGCATAAGCAGTATTGCAAGTAACAAAGAAAGTTTTCTAACTGGGCACACCTACAGATAGAACATCGTGCCCAGTTGGAAGCATTTGCAACTACAACGTCATGCAAAGTGAAAGAGGATATTAGCAGCATGGGTGAATGTTTATCTTTAGTCAAGTCTAAATTCTCACAAGCAATTCATAAGCCAAGGATGAATCAATTCATTCCACATTCTATACTACTCTATCTCCTATTGAGGATATACCAGGTTTTTTTCCCCTATCATCCTGTAAACTACATAACTTAAAAGATTACTCTTATTAGTGGGCACTGCTTATCTCTAGTTAATATATCCCTTTCCTTTCAGCTTCATACAGTGTTGTCTCCTACAGCATTGACCGTTACAGAAAGGCATTATGGGATTCTATGATTCTACTTCATTCCCTGTTCTTAGATTGTTCCCATTAACTCTTGAAATCATCTACTACCAGATTTCTCCTAGACTCTTGTGGTTTGAAAAATTCTTTCCAGGACAATTATACAAATTGTAAATGTCTTGAACTATGATGACACTTTCAGACAAGTCATAAACTAGGTTGGAAAGGCAACATCCTGTTCTTGAGAATCCTGAATTCATGGTAACACCTGAAACATCTAAGACTTTAGAAGTTGAATCAGATCTAATGTATATTTTAACATCCTTCTGACTCACCCAGAGGAGAGTCATCAGGGGAAAGTTTTCCTAATGCAATAGCTATTTCATCTTTGCTCTAAGAAAGAAAGGATAGAGGCAGCCAGTAATATGATTTGTGTTAGGAAAGCAAGGACAGCGGGTAGCACATACACTCCTGGACTCAAGCCCAGAATTATACAGCGAGATATCCATAGGCCTTGCCAAAAATGGGTTAAATTCTCCTAGGCCTGGCCAAAAGGAGAACTTTTCCATGCTATTCTCAGGCCTTGTCCCCTGAAGAAGTCACATGACTCCTGGCAAGTCATCAATGCTCTGTTGGATTCTAGTTAACAGCAAGAACTCCATTTTTTTTCTACTTTGTTTTGCTCTAAGCTGTGGTTAACTATTACTTTTTGAGGCTGGAACTACAGGTATCTAGAATGAGGCAAAATCAGAATCATATCATTTAATCCTCTTCTGAGTCATGAGCCCAGAGCTGAGTCTGGGCCACCAAACTATATAACTCCCTGGTGTACACTATGGAAAGTCCCCAGCTGCTTCTCACTGTGTTGTATTATGAGTGAATGGGACCCAGGAAGTATCCTTTCTCTGGTTTCCCTTTAAAACTGGCAGCTGCCCCCACCTTGTGAATGCCATTAGGAGAGAGATCCCTGCCTCCTCCCTGATATCAGTTTTTCTAAAATTTTTGTCTTGTTCAAATAAATTCCTAGTGTTGGATTATTACCAGTTTCTCAGACTCTAAGAGTAAAAAATGATATGTAATTCACATACAAGGGGTGGAAGAGAAAGACACACCCACACACACAGACACACAGACACAGAGAGAGAGAGAGAGAGAGAGAGAGAGAGAGAGAGAGTCAGAAAGACAGAGAGAGACAGAAACAGAGAGGCAGACAGACAGACAGACAGACAGACAGACAGACAGAGAGGGGAGGGGGAGGGGGGGAGATAATGCACCAAAGTCTGTTGTACCTAATAAGTAAAGGCAACAAAGTTGCACGTTGTTAAATAAGAACATGCAAATTAATTATGACAATTATCACAACAAAAACTAAAGTGATAGCTACATCAAAACTTCTTTGCATAGTACAACACTTTTGCTGAATTCTTGTGCCCTCTTCCACAAAAATGGGTTCTATTGACAGAGAAACAGTGCTCAGGACAAGGGCCTCGAGAGGAAGAGTTTGTAATAAGCATAAAGATGGGTTCCATTGACTGAGAAAAAATGCTTATGTTAAGGTTCTAGGGAGGAAGGGTTTGTAATAAGCATATTTGTAATAAGCATAATAGCAAACTCTTTTGAAAAACACATCAACTCTCTTACATAAGGATGGTTCAGTTGATGAAGAAATAATACTAAGGTGTTGTGGGGGTTTTGGTGAGATCTAGCTCCATGGAATAGCAAAAGGATCACGAGGTTATTGAACAACATCCATTTCAGGCTTCCAAATGAACCATTATCATTTTTTCCATTGAAATAAACACCCTGAATATTTAACAATTCTGGATTCTCAAATTTTCTCTGTAAGCAAACGGATCACATATCACCCTCAATACTGACAATAGCCCATAACATTTAGGTGATCTGTGAAGTCCCATAGACCATGAACTCAAATAAAAGTAACCCATTCCTCATACTGGAATCTTTATTTTGTAATACAGTATGAGGCTATGTCCCCTTACTATAGGTTAACTCTTATTTAAATTTCTTTTGCTCCTGTTTGTTTTAGGAAGCTTCTAAAATAGTAGGTTTCCACATGACTTTTTCAACAGATATTTATTTAGTATTAATTATCCCTCCCCATATTTCTTCCCCTACTATGCTCTCTCATTCCCTGACTCATTTAATCTTTCCTGTTCCATTTCCCCCTTTATCCTTCACAATGTTATTCTTGGCTATGTTGAAGCAGATGGCAGACAGAATTGCCTATAGAGACAGGAATGCCCTATACGGAGAATATGTGTTATATTTAACTGTGTTTACATAAGTAAAACTTCTTAACGCAGACAATCACATGAACATCAACATTCCCTGTGTTATTTAGTGTCTCTGTATTTATATTCATGTTGTATTCATATTGAGAGCTAATATAACACTTTTTCACCACGAGGCTTCTTTGTCAAAGTATGTTGCTACAGTACCAAAACAAATAACTACAAAACAAATGACCATGAGCCCTCTTGTCTCCTTCCCTCTGTGACACCTGTGATGGGAAATTCCAAGCATATGGGTATTTTTCTCTCCAGGTGTTAACAGGGCATGTGGAAAGTGCACTTTAAGAGTCACAAGAGGGAAAACTAGGAAGGTCTAGAATCCCATTCTCTAAGGAGGCTGAGGCAGGAGGATTTCATGTTCTAGATCAGGTTAGGATACAGTGTGGTAAATGCTAGCCTGTGTGACTAAGAAAGAACTCATCCCCTAATGAAACGTAAGACACTAAAAGATTGGTGAGTACATCTCAGTGGTGAGTGCTTGACTGACATGTGTGAGGACCTGAGTTCAGTCTCCAGGACTGTGAAAAATAGAGGCCAAACGGTGACTAAAAACAAAACAAAACAAAATGCCCCCCCTTGAAGGCTTACATACACCATTAACATATAACTACATAAAACTCACTAATCCATAATTAACTATCATTTTCCACCTGTAGGTAACTTTATAAAATAAAAATCACAACTGGGGTATTGTTTCATAGTCTGTTTTCCTTTTTTATCTAACATCTCTTCTGGCACTGAATACTCTTCAACTCCCCCAACAACCCTTTCAGTTAAGAGTCTCACTCAGTTTCTGAAGCCTCCCCGCTGTTCATCTGCCCAAGGGTCCGTTTAGAAATGGAAAAGAAAGAGGAGAAGATGAAGGGGGAACTAGGACCTGAAAGTAGTAGCACTTTGCACTTCTCTTGAAGGATTGCTGATGGGAGGGGGGAGTGTATATGTCCCTCCTGTGAGAATGAGTCACAGTCTTGAGAAAAGCAGCAAAGTCTATTGAACTCTTGGTGACACCAAAACTAATATTTGTACAACATAGCTGTTTATTTTGACAGAAAGGTAACGTTGAGTGTTAATTTGTGTCTATTAGTGTTCCTCAATTAAGTGCTAGACCAAAATTAATTCCATTAATTTGTATGCCTAGAATAACTTAACTAACTCTCAAGATGTAAACTTTGTGTCTTACCTGACTAAGTCAGGGACATGAGCAGTCTTCGTGGTTTCAGAGTACTGAAAGTCACAGTCACACTATGAAGAATGTAACATGAGGTTAAATAATGGAGTCTACATTGCCTTTCCATATAAATAAGAGACATTCAATTTTATCTATCTTTCACAAAGTTGAAAGAATAGTATCTATTTATTAGCATTCCTTGATGTTCTTAAATCATACTAAACATATTTTATTAAATGCTTCCTCTTTGTTGCCACTAGATTCATATAAGGTGTTATTTTATTCAAAATATACATTCATATTCAGTCTACTCTGGGTTTAGAATTTCTGTAACACTGCTTTTTTACCCATTCATGTTAAAATAGTAGGGAACTTCATGTGCTAACTTATATGCTTTCCCAAATTTTCTTCTTTCCTGAGTTTTCATGGAAAGTAAGGTGTAGATTTGCTTTGGGAAATGTCTATTATTCATTTATGGTGGTTGATTTTGTTGTAAAACTGCTAGCTCTCATTGTAAATGCTGAGTTTGTATAGTGTCATTTTCCTATGATGGACTAGATCAGTTTTCCTAGTAGACTGAATATATATATATATACATATATGTATATCTAGATAGATAGATGGATAGATAGATAGATAGATAGATAGATAGATAGATAGATAGATAGATAGAAATACTTCTGAGAATGTTTGGATTGCTAAGGAATATTAGTTTCATTTAAAATTGTTATACTTATTTTTACTGTGGAATATTTGTTTAATGATGCGAAGATTGTTGCTTTCTTTTATTTTGCATTTGTTTAACTCTGTAAAGCGTGCCTAAAACACCTCATTGGTCTAATAAAGAACTGAATAGCAAAGAGATAGGTAGGAGAGAAATGGGTGGGGCTCCCAGGCAGAGAGAATAAATAGGAGAAGAAATATAGGCTTGAAAGAAAAGAGAATAAGAGGGAGAAAAGAGAAAAGAAAAAGAAGAGGTCGTCAGGGTCCAGCCATACAGCCACACAGTCAGTCATGGAGTAAGAAGGAAAGAAAAATATGTAGAATTAAGAATGGTAAAAAGCCCAGAGGCAAAATGTAGGGAAACAGAAATGGGATAATTTAAGTTAGAAAAACTGGCTACAAACTCACCAAGATAAGGCCAGTTATTCATAAGTAAGAATAAGTCTCTATATTTATTTGGGAGCTGGGTGTCAGACCCCCAATTAGGCAGGGGAAACATCTACACTGGATATTCAGTGAGATTTTCATATTAAGAGTTTTGAGGATGTCTTGATGAATAATTTATGTGTTTTAATTTCTTTTGCACTGTTAATTGAATTGTATCTTCCATTATTTCTTCTGGTTTTGTTTGTTTACATGCACAAAATTATTTACTTTCATGTCAATTTTGTCTTATTGTATTACCAAATGACTTTGTTATGACTACTACATTTTAGTGTTTCTTAGAAAAAATAACCCGTTGGTCCTCAGACTAGCTTTGAATTCATGATATTCCTGTTACAAATTTTATCAATGTCAGAGTCCTGGGATGGCATATGTAAAACACCACATGCTTGGAGATTAACTGATGCCTTCAACTGGTTAGGTTTCAACTAACTTATAATACTTTGTAAATAGAGTTTATCACTTTTGTTACTGTCTAAAAGTGTGTGTGTGTGTGTGTGTGTGTGTGTGTGTGTGTGTGTGTGTGTGTGTAATTTGCTATCTGGTCTAGGTGTTTTGGCACTAGAGCACATCCAACAGAGCAATAGAAAGCTGAGGGAATGGTGGACTTCACTGTCTCACTCTTGATCTGGGAGTGAAGCACTTCATTTCAATAATGTTCTGCCTTAAAGCACAGGTTCACCTCTTATTATCAAGAAGCTTACTTGTTAAATAACTATCTGTAAGATCAGATTTATTATTTAGTCTTGAAATTTAATTAAGGGTTTTTAATTTTGTGTGCTATCATTACTCACTCTATTTCTTCAAGCATCTTTTCTGCATATATGAAGAAAATGAAGGCATTAATTAATCACTATCTTCAAATCTCAGTGCTCTTAGAACTTTCATTTCAATAATGTAGAATAGTTAATTTGCTCTTGGCATCATTTTATAATTATTCATCATTAACTGTTACCTGATACTTTGTGCTGAATATGTTAGGTTAGTATATTTTTTCCTATGGTTTTTGACATGAGTTTGCATGGTGCTTCCATTGTTGAGTTAATGCACATGTTTAATAATATTTGGGTTTGATTATGTAATATATTTTATTTATACCTATTTTGGAGGAATTTTGATATCCCATTTTGTACATTTTTATTGCTCATGTGTTAATGTGTACTATCATTATATGCTATTTTTAGATAGTTGGTATCTTCTCAGTGTCGTAGCAGTTTTCAAGATTATCCTGATGGGAATGCACTCACTATTTCTGCTACTTACTTTTGCAGATTCTCATTGGAGTTTATTGTGTGGTATAAAGTGCAATATGTTCCACACGTCACCTGTGTTAATTAAAACAATGCATCATTTATCATCAAAGTTCAAGGATGATACGATGTATAATTGGTCTAAGTTTAGTTACAAGTGTTGGGTTAAAGTCAATTGTAATTAGTGTGCCTGTGATCTTTTCAATCTTTTCGGTGAGTGTTGCTGTATTTAACAGGCTCCAAATAAGAATTTACAAGCACCGTCCATAATGCTTTTCTCCATGTCTCTGCTACACCCAGCATACCACTGAACAGGCTCCAAAGGTTGGTCTCAATCCCGTATACCCATCTCCATTTCCTCATCTTTCCTACATCATGCAAGCATATTCTCTTACTTTGTCACCAACATTACACTAATGGCTAGCTTTTCAACTCTGCTCAAAGCCCATAAATGTGATTAAATATTAACACCCTCATAACTGCATCATAATTACATTAATACCATGACTATTACAAATGTGGTTTCCTTCAACTATGGATGAATTCCTATAAAATTACAGATTTCAATAAAATTCAGTTTATTCCCTCAGTCTCCATCCCCATCTCCCCAAAAATCTTACTCATCTACCTCCTCTATCTCTGCACATCCTGTATCCCTATATTCCTAAACCCTCTATTCCCATCTCTCCATTCCACCTCTCACCATCTCGTAGCCTTCTCTCTTTCTATGTCTGTGTCCTTTATATCTCCACTTTTTGACCCACATTTTTTCTTTCCCTTCTCTCTGCTGCCATCCAAAGCAGTGATTTCAGCTAACTAGAATTGTTAAATCCTTGAAACCAGAATTCAAAACAAATCTCTTCTACTTTAATTTGAATACATCCAGGGTCTTCCATAGAGCTATTGGTTCCTTATTCCTCTGGCATAGTGCCCCTAAGGAAATTAATAAAGTTAAGACATACCTGTATCAATGCAATAATCTTGGGACTATTGAATGTGGACATGCAGAGGCCACAGGTATCTATTGACATGGACTATTCTTATGATGCTGCCACTAAGTTTATATGTTTTAAAGTTGAAAAAAATGTATGTGAGCCAAAATTACTCATCAACCAACAATTTTGAAGTGAATCCAAAAGAAGCACTACATATTTCTTAAAGTCTTATTGCTGTGAAGATACATGACATAGGCAACTTATAGAAGAAAGCATTTAATTGAAGGCTTCCTTGCAGTTTCAGAGGGTGAGTCCATTATCATCATGGCAGGGACTGCAGTGTCCGTTAGGCTTGTCATTGGAGCAGTAGCTGAGAGCTTATATCCTGATCTAAAGGCAGGAGGCAGATGAAGAAAGCAAGGCCTAGCCTTAGGTAAGTTTTGAAACATCCAACCCAGCTCTCCTCCAAATAGAAGGAGTGACAGGTGTCCTCCAAAAATTCATCCTTGTCTTTCCTAAACAGTCCACCAACTGGAAATCAAACATTCAGGGCCATTCTTATTCAAGTCATCACAGTTACTGAATGTGACAGTGTTTCTATTCCTTGGAAATTTACCTTTTAATGAATTCAAACACCTTTATTTTATTAATGAAACTTAAATTATAGAAAAAAATTAAAATCAAATATAAGAAAAACTAAAACATACTATAATCATAAATGTGCATTTAAAAATATGTGTCTGCTGTTGCTGTCAGGATTTCTAATGAATAGCCGCATGCAGGGACATCAATACTTCTAGTCACATATTAGGTATAGTACCTTAGTATGTGTATATCTGCCCTCCAAATCTATTTTCTACCAAATAGCATTACAGTGACAACATTGCTAGTGACTTATAATGATAATTAAATAAGATAATAACTGTAAAAATGTATTTTATTGCAAATGACAATCAGAGAATTTCAAAGTATTATTGTTTATTATTATCATAACACTGTGCTAGATAAAGTAATTAGGAGTTTCACTTCTGATGAGCATACATCACTATATCTTTGTGGTACTATTCAGAGTATCATTAATATGTTGATAATTTGTTTACAAGTTATCACATATTATTACACATTAATTTGTTTAATAAGCACTGGACATGTACTTTGCTTTGTCAAAGATTATTTGAATGTCATAAGAGCTGACATTGTATTGTCTGGAGTCGTAGTCATGCAGGTGAGGGCCGAAGGGACCTGTATGCTATGTGCCACTTTCTAAATCTGAGAGGAAAAGGAAAACACGATGAGAGATTTTCTGTTGGATTTTCCCTTCCTAGTGTTGAGTTTATTAACGCCAAGTCCCTGAGATGATACAACAATTTTGTGCAGCAAATCTGATGAAAGAGAACTAATCATGTTTTACTTCTCTGTAGATGCTTAGGTACCTTTGGAAAGACACAAACTCAAACAAATGTGTCAAACCACAGGGGAACTGTCTATTTTGTTATTCTTTGAATAAATTGCTTTTTCTGTCCCTTCTTACAGACTACAAATATCAAAAAGATTTCTACTGCAGTTTTCTCATTTCTACTCCAAGAAATGGGTGTCACAGGACATACCTTGAGTTCAACCAGCAATGTCCGAAGCACAAGTTAATGATCACTGACTCAATCTGGCTCCTGCTGTTCCAGGCATCTGGCTGAGCTTCCTTCCCTGTAATCTTTGATTCTTATTACATCATATTTTCTGTACCTGAAAATACATATTTCCTTCCCTTAGGGAGGCTCCTCTACTATCCTAACACAAAGAATAGAATTCACAGCACTTACCCCGCATTTTAAGCTCCTAATAAGTAACACTCACTAAACACTCTATTTTTAAAATAAATAAAAAATGCAGTCTCTTGTAATTTTTAAACATAGTTCTTCAATTCACCTACACAAATAAGAAAACTGTCACACATTGCTCTAAGCAATAAAATGTGTAAAACTATCAAAGAATTTATATCGAAATGATCCCCAATTGTCAACTGTATTGACATTTTCTAATTACATAATACATATATAGATAGATAGAGATATAGATATAGATTCATCTAATGCTTCCTAATTTCTTCGTAAGACTATTTAAAGAGGATAATAAGTGCCAGTGTAGATAACTTGATGTTTCATCACTGTCTTGGCAACTAGGTAGGGACTCACCCAGGACACACACTTCTGAGCATGGCTGTAAAGACATCTTCAGGTGGAACTGAGAAGGGAGGATCCACTCAGAACAACACAGGCTTCACTCCACATGCTGTAGCTCAGACTGAATAAAAATGGAGGGTGGAGAAAGCCAGGACAGCTCCCGTCCAGCACTTGTCTCTTCCCCCGTTTGCTTTTTGCTGATGTGACATGACCAGTGCTTCACATGCCCATCACCACCCCGTGTGTGTCACATTTTTTGTCACCTTTCTTAGTATTTACCTAATGTTTGTATTTATAATGATCGTATTTAATCCATTTCTTATTTGATTGTATTTAAAGTCCTTTCCTACAAGAGCAACAGCGTTAAGAATATGGTCTTTCTGCATTTGGAACAATGGCCCATCAAACTTATTTACAAAGCTTTAATAAAACACAAACATTGAATGAAATAGATCATCCAGTACCACTTTAAATCTTCTGTTAATGCAACTGAATTGCTTTATGTCCAAACAAATTTCCACAAACTTTAGGCTTAAACAACTGACATGTATGTTCCTACAATACTGGGAGGCAGAGGATGCCTGCTGTGGGTTCCTATGAGAGTCTGAATTTCATGGTTTAAGTAGACAGCCACGTTTCCCCTGGGTATTCTTCTCCTCTCCCCTCTGATTTTCTATGACCATGTCAGCTCACCTTATAGCTTCAGCAGTCATATTGGATCAGACTCACAGTAATGGCTTCATGTTCATTTAATCAACACTGTGAAGACCCTGTCTCCCAGTGTGTTTCAGTGTGAGATACTTCTTTAACAAAAAAAAAAAGTTAGGAAGTCATATCTTCTGGTAGTACCTAGAGGAATTTTGTCCCGCCCCTTTTAACACCTTGTACAATTCCACGCGTGTACATAAATCGTTCTGTTTGCTTACTCCCCATCCTTTCTTCTCTTCCTCCTACGCCTATCAGGCAACTCCCAATCTCTCCCTTTCTTGAATATATGACTGGGGTTTGTTGTGTAGCCCACAGCACTTAACCAGGACATATGTTGATTCGGTCTGAAATGTCTTTCCTTCCATGCAAAGTCCCTTGTTCATATTAAGCCCATCATTTTACAGGCTGCACCACAGAAGTCCTATTCTCCACTTTCCATCACCCAATGTGATACCATCGTTTCTTCTCTGAATCCTTGTAATCCTCAGATGAATCCTTTGACACTGTCTCTCGCAAAAGATACTCTTCATTTACATGTGAAGAAAACCCATTTTGAAGACAATTTATTAAACACTAGGAATATGGCTACATGATTGTTTTCCATTCAAAGAAAACTGTTAAGGAAATACTCTAATGAAATTCCCTTGGAGAATAACTTAATTGATATGGGTAATTCTGAAATAAAAGGAGTTAAAAGGGAAAAAAAACAGGAAAAAGAAGGAACACAGCCATTTCACACTCTTTTCAGGGTAACAGGCTGAATGTCAGTGTGTGCAAACAACAAAATGTTTGTACCTGGGTTTAATGCCAGAAGCCCCCTTCAAGGTGAAAGGAAAGAACTCCACACAGTTGTGCTGTGACCTCCACAGCACACAAATCATGCACACACAGTCACACATTCAGGAATTTAAAAAATAAAATAGTGAAAAAATCTATGGTAATAAATAATACCCAGTGCAGAAATATTTAAATTGTAATATGTTTTATGAATGCTTAATTATTTATTATTATATTTTTATTTTACTTGCTTTTGGTTTCTTGAGATAGTGTGTCTCTATGTAACAGCCCTGGTTGTCTTGGAAATCACTTTGGAGACAGGCGGGCCTCAAGCTCAGAGATCCAACTGATTTGCTCCTGAGTCCTAAGATTAAAGATGTAAGTCACTATGCTCAGCTTAATTAATTACTCTTAAATGACATCAGTTTGTCAATATGATCCTTAAAGCTTTACCTACAGCTGTCACAGCTAACACCATTAATATAGTCTTTGCAAGAAAACTAATGTTTGGGTAAACCTTTTCTAACTGATATCAGTAGTAGAAATAGTTATTTTTGTATCTTGCTTAAATTCACACTTAGAATGTATTTCACAGCATCATTATCAACAGAATTGGGTCTTATACAAGTTTGCTAAAATGTAATGAAGAAACTACTGACCAGGAAGGCACTGGATAGAGACACAGGGTATCTTATTACTTACTACCTTAGTTCTTTTCAGAAACTGACCTAATAAATGGCTTATAAGAAAGTACATTAAAGTACACATATAAATGAACATTAAATAAACAAATAGAATTTAATGAAAAGCAGAAGTTAACTATATTTGGATTTGAGGAAGTTAAAATTATTAGTCTTGTTTAGGAATACTTTATTTTCCCTGCCATTCATGGGGAGAACTTGAGTTAAGATGATTTTCCGGGATAAAATACTAATGATGAAGCTGTCTTCATAGAGATCCTCTTTCTTCTCCCTCATCCAGTCTCATGACCAGAAGTACTCACCATACCACGTTGAGAGAAAAATGTAGACTTGAAATTTCTGGAGTAATTGAATTAAGATGAATGATATCTTTATAAAACCAATCCTCTAGATGTGAACTGGATTCTCACAGTGTAGTTGTCTGTTACAGCATACAAAGTTTCTTAGTCAAACTCACCGTGGTTTTGCAGTGGTGCTGTGTAATAGGCAGTGGTAGCCATAATCTGATCGTTTTGATGTCATTTCTACACACACACATAACGGGGGTCACAGATGTTGGATGATAAAGTGAATATATGATGATCTTTAGAAGATACTGCTGAACATTTAATGAATCAATTGCTAATTTTAAGTTTCTAGTATGCATGTCAATTTCAGTTCCACACTATCCCTATGATGGCCTTATTAGTATTACACTTGTTAGTCATTCTTGCAAGGTTGTATTTCTACTGCATTATAACTCTCACTCACCAGACATTAATAAAATTAAGCATTTGAATATATCATTAATTTAATATTGGGAGTGCCCTTTTCTAGTGTTTTTCTGATTGAAAATTTCACATGTACATATACATTTTATGAGTTCGCAACAACTGTACACTAATGTAAACCTGCTTTCACTAAGCCTGTGAAAAGTGTAGACCTGTCTTTGCATATTTCTGTGTCATCCTCCATCCAGCTCAGGGCTCAGTAATCTCATGAAAATGCAGGAAGCTGAACACAAGAAAAGCAGAATCGTCATAGTGCCCTGGACTCTTGTAGCAATTCTGACTTTGGTACCACTATAGGTCCATATCTAATTTGAAGAACAAAATGACCAGTACAGAACTGTGGAACTGTCTGAAACTTGACATGTCTGGTTTGTATTTGTTTTCTTGTCTGTTTTTTGTTTGTTTAGTGGGTTCATTGGTTGTTGTCATCCAGTCTGTAACAAAGCCTTGATGCACTGGGCTGTACCTGAGAAACAACATACAGGGACCTCTCCTGGTTCTAATATGAGTTGTGTGTGCTGGTGCCTTCTGCTTTTCTCTCTGTAGCTATTTAGGCTTTCACTTTGAAAAAGGGAGGCATTAGAGGGGGGAGAGGGGCAAATTTCCACCTCTTAACATTTCTCCCTCACCACTTTTGTCTTATGTAAGAATTTAGGATTTCAAAAGTACAGCCAGATAGGTACTTATATTTTCTTTCTGCCAAATCCCATTTCACGGATTGGATATGTACATGAGTAAGGCAATATATGATGAGCTAAATATCAACAAAATGCATTATTTCAAATACACTCTCTTCGTTTGCTTTTAGATTTTTTATTTAAATTAGAAACAAGGTTTTTTCACATGTCAACCCCAGCTCCCTCTCCCTTCCCTCCTCCCAAGCCCCCACCAACCTCCAGCCCACCACCCAATACCCACTCCGTTCCCCAAGGAGTCAGTCATTTCATTCAGGGCAGGGCCTAGGCCTTCCCACAACAGTCCAGGCTGAGAAAGCATCCCTCATTATGGGATGAACAATAAATGATGAAGCATATTATAGGAAGTTTAAATTAAAAATCATGTATTTTAATTGCATGATCTTGAACAAGTTGTCTAAACTTTCTGAACCTTATCTCTCTCTCTTGAGGACACACATTAGCAATATTTCATAAAGTTCGTGATTATTAAATGGTATGTCATATCTTTTTAATCATCACTTAGCTTTTTACAAACCTGGAGTTGTTATTCAAATAGTTTTAAAAGAGACCTAAGGGGGGAAAAAGCTCTACATAATTATACTGCTGCGGTCTTCAAGCTATAACCATTGTATTTGAAAAGTTAAAACTCATTATGTTGCTAATAATTTCAGAAAACCTCTGAACAGCAACTGAGATTTTAAAAGACCTTCAAACGTGTCTGTAGGAGTAAATACAACAAAAGCAAAACTGCAGCCTGATTGACATCTCTAAGGAAGAAAGACCAGACCAGGCGAATGCTCAACAGAAATCTTTGTTCCCTTGCTTGGAAACTCAGAGGAGGTCATGGATGAAATAGCCTCTCTTAGCTTCCCAAGGCCCCCCTGCTGGTGCAAAATCCCCACTCTCCTGCTGGGGGTCATGGGATCCCAGAAATAAAAGCTCTCACCTGTGATCTATCTAAACTGTGTTCTTAGGTCTTTGTATTTCAGATGTCAGAGGAGACATGTACAGGGACCCATGTGCAGGTGCAGTGATGTGAAGATTTAATTTCTGAACTCTTTCTCACAAGTCACCCATTATGGAATATGAGTTCCTAAGGAGGCCAAGTTCTCCATGCATTACCTGTGGATATTGCATAAGAGGAAATACTTATGCTTTTGCATGGAGAAGACAGAGTGCATGATGAGCTTGTGTGTGTTTGAGCAGCTGCACAGTTTGCATTTACGTTATTAGTAATAATGTGAAGCATCATGAATGAATAAATAGCCAACTTCTGGGCTCTTAAGTCCTTGAGAAACATGTATTCAGATTAAGTTTGCTGCCATGCAAAGCTGTTTACAGAAAAGGAAAACCTTCGCAGGTGCACAGTCCCTCCTTGTTAGCCTGCCTGGAAAGTCAGCTGCTTTTCTAGATATATCAACCCAACTGCCTCCTGCTGAGGTTCCATTCCCACAATAGGGTTCCCTTTACTTCCCTCTGATGTGTGAGCACGAGAGGTAACCACCCCATATGCCTCAATAGTGGGGCTTCTATAGTTGACTTTTCAATGTTTTGCTTTCTTTTAAGTGGATTGTCAGGACATGCTCCACAACTAAGAGTGCACTTTTAAATTAAATATTTCCTGTAAAGAGCTTCCAGATTAAAAGTTGTACACAGTAAGACTAGTGGAGTTCAAAGGATGGGTGCCTCAGTGAACGAATGAAGCTGTGGGGCTTCACGCTGGGTTTTCTGCTTCCACTACACTATCATTTATACTTTTATATACTTATTCACTACAAAAAAATGAAAAAATACGGGAGGAGGGGAGGGAAACGGAAAGGGACCTGGAGTTGAAATGTGAAGCAACCTTGTTTCTAATTTAAATTTAAATTATATATATATATATAAATTATAAAAAAAAACAAAAAAAATGCTGGCAGTATTACTCCTGACTTCAACTTATACTGCAGAACTCTAGTGATAATGACAGCGTGGCAGAGGCATGAATATAAAAAGACAGACTAATGGAATATAATATAGGAATCAGAAATAAACTTACCAAGGCATGAAAACTTAATTTTTGAGAAAAGTTACCTTGGAAAAAAGATAACTTGTCTAACAAATGGTGCTGGCAAACTACAGGAGAATGAAACTAGATTCATTCTTTCCACCCTGTACAAAAAAATCAATTCAAAATAGATCAAATACTGTTTTATACATAATAATTTTTTATTTATTTAACTTTTACACATGTTACTCTCAGTTCCCTCTCCTCCCCTGAACCCCATTCCTCCCAATGTGCCCCATGACACTCCTTCTCCCCTCTGCTCCCCAAGGAGGTTAATGCTTTCCATTAGGGATTTTCAGAGTCTTTCATATAATTCCCAGCAGGGCCTGGCTCCTGCCCCATGTGTCCAGACTGAGAGAGCATCCCTTCATGTGGAATGGGCTCCCAGAATCCATTTGTATGCAAGGAACAAATATTTTAATTTAAAACTTGAAGCAGTGAAACTTCTATCATCAAATAGGGAAAACTCTTGAAAATTGTGGGGTGGGTAAGAACTTTCTAAACAGAACAGTAATATTGCAAACTTGGCCTAAGGTAACAATTAATGGAATATGTGAAATTAAATGTTTATGCACAGCAAAGGACACTGTCAGCGGAGCTAATGGTGTCTTTTAACTTGAAGTTTAAATGGAAATTTTTCAAATATTATCACTTTTCATTATTGTTTTCTTCTTTATTCTCAATATATGTTTTTATTAAATTAGAAACATGAATGTTTCACATGTCAATCCCAGCTCCCTCTCCCACCCCTCCTCCCTTGTCCCTACACCAGCCCCCCAGCCCCTCAGCCCCCCACCCAATCCCCACATCATTCCCCAGGGAGGGTGAGGCCCTCCTTGGGGGGATCTCTAAAGTCTGTCATGTCATCCAGGGCAGGACCTAGGCCCTTCCCCATGTGCCCAGGCTGAGAGAGCATCCCTCTATTTGGAATGGGCTCCCAAAGCTCATTCATAAACCATGCTAAATACTGATCTACTACCCAAGGCCCAGTGATTTCTGTGGCCTCCTACCTGGCACTACATTCATGGAGTCTCGATCACTTCCCTGTTGGCCTCTCATCCATCAGTCTGGGATTCAAGAGCTCCCTCTTATCTGGTCAACTGTCTTTGTAGGTTTCATCATCATGGTCTTGACCCCTTTGCTCATTACTCCTCCATCTCTGTCACTAGGTTCTAGGAGTTCAGTCCAGTGTTTAGCTGTGGGTATCTTTCTCTGCTTCCATCAGTCCCTGAATGGAGGTTCTAGGATGGCATATAGGATAGTCATCAACCCTATCATCAAGGAGTGGCTAAAACTCAAAGCACATATAAAACTTCACACACTTGTCGTGGGAGACTTGAAAACCCCACTCTCACCACTAGACAGGACCACAAGACAGTAACTTAACAAGGATACGAAGGACCAATAGATATTATGACCCAATTGGGCTTAACAGACATCTATAGAATACTCCATCCAAACACAAAGAATATGCTTTCTTCCAGCTCCACAAGGAACCTTCTCAAAAATCGACCACATACCTGGCAACATAGCAATCCTCAACAGGTACGAGAAAATTGGAATACCTCTGTGTATCTTATCAGACCATCATGCCTTAAAGTTAGAATTCAACAATAACACAAACCACAGAAACCCTGCAAACTCATGGAAATTGCATAATACATTATTGCACCACTCCTGGGTCAAAGAAGAAATAAAAAAGAAATTAAAGACTTCCTAGAATTCAATGAGAATGAAAACACAACATAGCCAAACTTACAGGACACTTTGAAAGAAGTGCTAAGAGGAAAGTTCATAGCACTATGTTCCCACATGAAGAAACTGGAAAATAGTCACACTAGAGAGTTAACAGAACAACTGAAAGCTCTAGAACAAAAGGAACCAAAGTTGCCCTAGAGAAGCAGAGGCCTACAAATAATTAAATTGAGGGCTGAAATCAATAAAGTAGAAACTAGGAAAACGATACAAAGAATCAATGTAACAAAGAGTTGGTTCTTCAAGAAAATCAACAAGATAGACAAACCTTTGTCCAAACTTACCAAAATGCAGAGTATGAACATGAAAATTAACAAAATCAGAAATGAAAAGGGAGACATAACAATGAACACTGAGGAAATCCAGAGAATCATCAGGTCATATTTTGAAAACCTGTTCTCCACAAAATTTGAAAATTTAAAGGAAATGGACAATTTTATGGATAAATATCAATTACCAAAATTAAATTAAGAACAGATAAGCAATTTAACTAGTCCTATAACCCCTAATGAAATAGAAGCAGTCATCAAAAGTCTCCCAACCAAAAAAAGCCCAGGGACAGATGGCTTCTGTGCAGAATTTTATCGAAAGTCAAAGAACAGGTTACACCAAATCTCCTCAAAGTATTCCATGCAATAGAAGCAGAAAGGTCTTTGCCAAACTCTGTTTTCTTCTTTTGCAGCACATTTTAAGTGTACAAAATATTTCAAGTATATGAGTCAAGTACTCATTATATTCTTACTCTGTATTATTCACATTCATTCATTTTGTCTATGTCTAAATTATATTGTCTCAATATAATTTCTTTCCAAATACAGCTAGAGGTTGGAAGTTCATGGTCAAGGGAATACATGGTAGGCACTGGGTTGGTCTGTCTTACTACTGTTCCCATAACTGTCTCCACACTCATTGCATACACACATTTAATGACTTTTGCTACTGAAAAGGCCGACAGAATGCTCTCTTTGTCTCCCACTCTCTGTCTCTCTCTGTCTGTGTCTCTGTCTCTCTGGTGTATGTGTGTGTGGTGTGTGTGTGGTGTGTGTGTGTGTGTTTGTGTGTGTGTGTGTGTGTGTGTGTGTGTGTGTGTATGTGTTTGATTTGATTTTCTGAGAGGGTATTATGTGACCCTGGAGATTCCACAGACCCTGAAATCTTGAGGCTTCTGTCTGGACTTTCTGAGTACTGTTTATGCAGATTCATGACTCCAGTAACTTGTCACTCAATTTACTAATAAAACCACCAATGCTATCATTGTAGAAATGGCTTTTGAAAAGTCATTTAACCTTAAGTTCCTTGCAAGATCACAATATACACATGAAGTTAACTGTAGATGAATTTATGCTTTCAAAGTTCAGTCTACAGAGTTGTAAAATCAGAGTAATATTTATTAATGTTCATTTATTCTTAATATGCAATATTCAATTAATTTAAATTGTCAATACTTTACTATAAAACCTTTAGAGTTTCATTAACTACATTTAGAAATTTTATCCACTAGCAGTTAATATTTGGACATGTTAGATAGGTATTTATAAGTTATGATATGGTAGATTACTGTGATAATGCTAAAAAGAAAATAATTGGGATTAGAGAGAAAAACAGATATTTGAACTAGACATCAGTATGAGTATGAACCACCAACTGAAATAAAACCATAGTAGAAAGTATAATGAAAGAGACTGTCTCAGATTAAATTCTTTCTTTGCTATTTCTTCTTTATTTCTTTCTTTCTCCCTTCCTTCCTTTCTTTCCGTCTTTCTTTTCTTTCTGACAAAGTCTCCTGTAGTCCAGATTGGCCTCCACCTTGTTATATAGTGCAATCTAACCTTGATCTCCAGCTTCTCTTGTCTCCACCTTTCAAGGACTAGGATTACAAACATGTGTCTCTAAACTCAGCTCATATCTTATTTTCTGAAAGAGTAAATTAATTTACACTTGCTTTAAAGAATAAGTTAATATATCATCCCCTTATTGTATTTTTCTAGGTTTATTAATGTACCACAATGCCTATAGAGTCAATGGTTAGAGTTTTTGAAGCTACATGGCAAAATTTATTCTGTGGTCAGGTCTGAGTAATACTATGTGGCTACATCTATCTATCTATCTATCTATCTATCTATCTATCTATCTACTGTCTATCATTGTCCACCTGATATTATGTCACAACAGAGTGTTATCTAATCTTTCAATTTTCCATAGAGATTGATTAAATCTAGATAGTATTTGGTTACCAGAACATAAGAATTCTATATACACATATTGTGCTCATATATAATTTTTCCATTACTGTAGATAAAGCCCAGAATGTTGCACATATTGCATAAACACCCCCAAGGTAGGACTGCATGGATTATACAGTTCAAGAGTAACAGACTCTAAATTTTAAGTATATGAACTGTAGTGAACCTTCTGAATCAGCAAGGATAACCCAAAGCCCAGAATCTTCCATAGGAATTCTAGCCAAACTCTGACTGAAGACAGTGAACAGCTGTGGTGAGCCCTCAAATTCCCACATAAAATGCCAGTTTTCTTAGCTGGAGTTTATAGTATAATCTGCTGAATGAAAGTATCATGCCTTTTATAAATGCTGCCTATTTTCATATACCTTGTGTTTACAAGTGGAGTATGCAGAATAATGACTTTGTAAATATTCTAACGATTTTCATACACTAGCAAGTGTATGTGTTTCATTGAACTTTGGCCTGCACTTGTAGAATTAAGGTTACTGATCTCAGATTTAATACTAGGCAGATGTGGTGGTTTGAAAGAAAATGGCCTACAAAGAGAGTAACACTATTAGGAGGTGTGGTCTTGTTGAAGTAGGTGTTTAATTTAAAAAGCTTCATGAATTGGGCAAAAATATGACTAAAAGATAGATGTTCACACAGTTCTACTTCAGTAAGAACAAAGATGTTTATAACCAATGCACAAAAGTGACCCTAATAATGGCATGGTTTGTTCACTTCTCCATTGTAAACAATTTTCTCTATTAGAATTTGTGGTGGAAAGGCAGCTTTTCAACAATACTTTTGTAGAATTACAATAGAATTATAGTTCATGAGATCAAGGTGTGATGAATTAGTAATATTTTATATGTGGGAGTAAAATGCCCCTGAGACGCATGTGTGAGAATACTCACTATTACCTGATAAGCCCTGTTTTCATTGTCTCTGAAGGAGGAGCCCAGGCCATGCTCATAGTCAGGAGTCATGACACTCTCTGCTAACTAGAGACCCCAACTCTACTTGAAGAGCTATGAGCTTGCTGATGCTTGGGCCATCTTTTATTTAAGACACCCACCAGATTCCTGCTTGTACTTGTTTGGATCTCCTGGTCTGGGGTCTACAGACAGGTCAACACACCCCCAGCAAGTCAAGCAATCCAGACTCTGCTGACATCACTGTGCTAGTCCCAACCCCACTCAAGGGAGAGGTGAGCATGGACCCCTGTCTCATGCCAGACTTCTGATTGCCCTGTTTCAGGTCTCAGTGTCTGTTTGAGTGGAGTTATGTTCAGGAAGCAGTCTTCTGTATCAATTCTTTCAAGGGTACTTCCCACTTCTTGGGCCTAAAATGGATGGAATGTGAGGCCCAGTGTAACCTCCTAAGCCTGGCTAGAGATTGGTGAACCTGTCTCTGACCTGAAACCTCCATCTGGGGCTGGCTCAGCCCGCAGAATGGGAAAGATATTCACCAAGCCCACATTTGACAGAGTTCTGATTTCCAAAAACCATTAGATGTTAGAAGCAGAAGCAGAGACCCTCAGCTAAACAGTGAGCTAAACTCCTGCAATCCAGTTGGAGAGAGGGAGGAGTGATGAGCATAGGGCCCAAGGCCAAGGTGGAGAAGCCTACAGAAACAGCTCACCTGAACAAGGGTAGCTCAAGGGCCCCAGACTGATAGCTGGGAAAACAACATAGGACCAAATCAGATCCCCTGAATGTGGGTGTCGGTTAGGAGGCCAGGGCAATATATGGGACCTCTAGTAGTGGATCAGTATTTATTCCTAGTATAAAAGTGGGCTTCGGGAGCCATTTACACATGGAGGGATACTCTCCCATCCTAGATACATGGGGGATGGCATAGGACCTGCTCCAAATGATACGACTAACTTTGAAGATACCCCATGGAAGTCCTCACCCTCCCTGGGGAGCTGAAAGTGGACTGGCTAGGGGGTTGTGGGGACCAGGGAGGAGGGGAGGGAGAGGGATCTAGGATTGACATGCAAAACAAGATTGTTTCTAATTTAAATTTTAAAAAGGGGGAAAAACACAAGTCCTAACCAACAAGGAAACACACATAATATAGTAATAATCACAAAAACAGCATGGAGACATTTTCTAAAACATAAAATTATGAAAACAAGTAATAAAATACTTTCACAAAAAAAGGCATTAACCTGTCTCTCCAACTTGTGAGAAATTAACAAGGACTTGAACAGAATCCCTAGCTGAATAATCTTTCTTGCACAAGGAGTAATGGACAACTAGAATTGACAGTATTCCTAGATGTGCAGTGAAGCCATCCAGAGGACAGAGCAGTTTGTACCTTATGCTCCAGTCCTGGTTGCTGTTATGCAAACTACTCAATCTACCAGTCATGCAAGCTGCATGCATCTCACTGCCATCTCACCTGTGGACATAATTCAGACACTCCAGATGCTCAGGAAAACCCGCCAAGCCCACACATAAAGTTTCTGTCACAGTATCAACATGACAGACATTGTTCAAAAGGTCTATAAGGTAGGAACGTGAATATTTTCTCCCCAAGGAAGTTAAATATTTCTGCATTGAAAAAATAAGTGGCTTCTGTGCTGTTTCCTTGTGACTCACTTTTGCTTAAAAAATTAAGCGTCTCAGATTTGTGGAGCACGGGGTTTCACTATTCAGCTCAGCAAAGGTTTTCTCTTGCTGTTCATTTTGAATACAAAGTGCTTCGTAAACCAGAGTGACACACAGGAAGGAAGATGATGCGGAGGGAGTACCAGATAGGGATCTACCAAGACTTACGCCACCCAACACAAGACAAAATGGATCTGTGGCAAGGAAAAGGAAAAGGTGAATCCTAGGTAAAGCAGTCATCTTAGACATGTATACAGCAACGATAAGGATGACTGTCTTCCTGTGTGTATGAAAGTTTTGTTAACACAGTAAAGCTGCCATAGGTAAACACTCCTCAATAACTGGGAAGTGTAAAGCAGAATGGATGCCTTAATTAGAACTTTCCCCTTGTTCTGCTCTGGAAGGAATGTGAAGTCCTGGTGTTCCTTCCAAGAGACTTGGGTAAACTCTTTCCTTGGCCCACGACTAAGGGCATAGAGAGCACATAGCTAGGCCTTTCCTGTGCTCAGTGCTGGAAGCAAAAAACCACAGGATTCTAGTATATCTGTATGACCTAACAGAGAGACATATGTATCTATCGGATGCACTGTACACAATAACATTAAACCTCTGGCCTATTATTTCCTATATCCAGTTTCTGAAGTTCTAGAAATTCAAATGTTCCAGTCATCTTCTAAGTATATGGCTTTTTTTTCTGGACCAGGCTATCATCATCCCTTACAAGTCAATAATCTCCTTTTACACAGTGTATCATTCATATTTTTATCTACAGAGAATGCTGTCCCTGCAATATGGTGACAGAATAAGGAGGAGACTAGTGTGGAACTCTGTGAGACTCTGTCTCAAAACCAAGGAAAATAAAAAATGTCAAACATGAAAAATGCTTAGAGCAATGTGTTTAAAAATTATGTTGAAACTTTAAGAAGCAAGTGAACGTCCTAAGTCTTAAAAACCCCACATGTTAAATATCAGCATCATTTATCTGAATATTAGAAACTAAAACACTAAAAATGGACAATATTATAAAGTAGACATGAGTAAGTTGTTCCCATAGTAAAATATAGCACATAGACCCTCTGTTGATAAGAATACATTACCAGGCTCACCACAGTATCTCAAAACCTTTCCCATGCCCCCTTCTTCATGCCATGCTCCATGTAGCATGAACACTTTAGTTTGCCTTTAAAGAAGCATTTGTATCAATTTTCTCTTCTACACCATCCTTTTCTCTAGTAGTGTATTTCAAATGTTGCTACCTCATAGAAGCCTCTTTCAGATGCTCAAATTATTATCGCTCCCTCTTCTAAAACATTGATTTTTTAATTCTTTTCAAATTTCTACTGAATAATGTTTGTTATACATAATGAAAATATTATTTCTCCTTCCCCAAGTCCTCCTAGGTCCTGCCACCACAATACTCACCGAGCTATGTTCTTTCTCTCAAACCAGCCCCCCTAAAGCATGACAACAAACAACTAAGAGGCAAAACGGATAAGCAAACTAAAAAAAAGGAGAAGAAAACCACCAAGAAAAAAAGTCAAAGCATAGCAAAGAGTATGCGAAAAAGACAGAGTATATTTTGTGTTGGCCAACTACTATTGAGGATAGGCCCTATCCCGGAGTGTGATTGATATGCTAGGAACACTCCTTTGGAGAAAACTGATTCTCTATTTGCCAGCAGGTATAGATTATTAATATTAACTGTGTTATAGGTGGGATACTGTGTCTAGTTCGCCTCTTGAGTGCTAGGACTCCTTCTGGCTTGAATTTGTGCAGATTTCATGGATGGTGTTACTGTCTGTGAGTATTTTTTATGTTGTTGCTGTTGTTAAGAGAGGGTTTCTCTAAAGCTTTGGAGGCTGTCTTAGAACTCACTCAGTAGACCAGGCCGGCCTTGAACTCACAGACATCCACCTGTCTCTGCCTTCCAAGTGCTTGGATTAAAGTGTGCACCACCACTGCCTGACCTCTGAGAGTTCTTAAGTGACTCAGTCGTGTGGTATTTGGATTACAGTTTCCTTGGAGTAATCCACTACCTGTGGCTCTTCTAGTCATTGTCTCCTCTTCCACCTAGAGCCCTGAGCCCAGAGAGCAAGAGTTTGATAAAAACATACCATTTAGAACTGAGAGTTTCAGAATCTCATTCTCTGCACATTGTCTGGTTGTGATTCTTCCTGTTAATTTCTATCACAGAAACAAACGTCTCTGATGAGGGTTGAGTCACACTTTGATGTGACTCCCATACTAGTGTGGCAAATGTCAGGACATTTCATTCTAGTTTTTCTTCTTTTCCAACATAAAGTGTCAGGAGTTACTGGACATAGAGACTCGACAGTGTATCCTATCGTAGCAGTAGAATGACATAAGTCTGTTACAATAACATACGAAAGTTAAGTGAGGTTTGACCATGGTAATATATTTTTCTAGCGGCAGTATTTTTTTTTTTTTGGTTTTTACAAGACAGGGTTTCTCTGTATTGTTTTGGAGGCTATCGGTCCAGCCCAGCCTCGAACTCACAGAGATCTGCCTACCTCTGCCTCCCGAGTGCTGGGATTAAAGGCGTGAGCCACCACCGCCCGGCTCTAGTGGCAGAGTTAATATAGAACGCCTAAATATGTTGACAGAGAGAGAGACAGAGACAGAGACAGAGAGGAATGAATGGGAGAAAGGAGGAGAGAGATAAAGAAAGAGACAGAGAGACAGAAGGGAGGGGGAGAATGAGAGAGATCAGTTTCATCTGAAACTTTAAAATACTCATAACTCTAATAAAGTGTCACACTGCCAGTTAGTTGTGGACTCATGTTAGTGTGATTGCAACTGGCTGTCCATGCTATCCTCACTCTAAATCTATCATGTGTGTAGGATTTTGTCAAAATTCTTATCATTATCTTGGCTTTCATTAGGTCTCTTAATCTATTCTTCCTATACGACACCTATTAAGTTACTCTGTTACATGAACTTACATGTTTATCTACCAGACTGGAATTATGCACTGAAATACTAGACATCACATCTGATTTTAACTCCCAGGACCAAACACAGAGTCCTATAAGTAATGAGATTCCAAAAATGTCAGATCTAACAGTAAAATTTCCTTTGCTTTGTTTCTTCCTTCCTCAGATAGTGTAAATTTCCCCACATCAATGGGCATCACCTAATGCACCACAAACATTGTACCAAGATCGAAAGTGAACATTTACAATTCATATTGTAGCCAATTGTAAAGATCTACAGAGCATGCAAATTCCTATATTGCAATGCAAAGCCAAGCAGTTCTAATCTTAGTGTGTTTAGGTTCCCAGCAACCTGAATGACTTTGCTTTGGTGTTTCTACTTTCATGGAAGTGTGTGAGTGTGCATGCACATTGGTGATAGTGGACATGATTAAATGCTTTCGAGAGAGTTGATTCGGAAAGGGCAGGACAACTGTGCATTGCTATAACATCCAGCAGTATGTAATACTTATCAAATCTTTCAAAGATTTCTGATGGAAGATGAAAGTCAGTGCCCCATGACTTTGAAGTGAGCTACTATTCATTGTACAGCTTCTGATGTGCCATCATATGAAATTTTCACATAATAATCCAGTGGGAAATAACAGTTCAGAAAATGTGCTGTGTGACAGAGTGGAAGCCTTTCTTAAAGGCAGGGTACCAAATATTGAAAATTAGTGTTACTTCTGATGTATGTTAAGAGGACATTAAAGAAGAAACTTTCATAACTAATTTTGTTTGAGGGCGTATTTTTTACTGTGTTTTGTATTTTACCTGCAAAATGAAACCATTCACAACAATGTTTCTAGCAGCATTTTACCAGAGAACTCTGCAACAAGCATAAAAACTACAAACTTTCCCCATGTTCCATTAAGTTGTTTACAAAGTACATGTCATTAGCCAAAATGTGATATTCTCCCTATACCAAGTGTCTGTTTTCTTTCTATTGAAAAGACATCTTGTCAGGACACATTTACACAAGGACTGCAAAACATTTCTGCCATACTAAATAAACTGATGTGATTATATTTACCTTGATATACATAAGAATATTAGAATATTCTTATTCCTGATGTAAACAGGTATTCATTATTGTGAAGTGTAAACTCTTACCAAAACTATACTTAATTTGTGTTATTTTATTAGAAAACATGACTCATCTCATAAATTTCCATTAAATGACTTTCCCTTTCACTAAGCACTCATAAAATTATGACATACTCTTAGCCGGGCATTGGTGGCACACGCCTTTAATGCCAGCACTCCGGAGGCAGAGGCAGATGGATCTCTGTGAGTTCGAGGCCAGCCTGGTCTACAGAGCTAGTTCCAGGACAGCCTCCAAAACAATACAGAGAAACCCTGTCTCGAAAAACCAAAAAAAATATATCACTTACTCTTATATCATTCAATTTTCCATGAGTCAAATTTCTATGGACTCTATTATTCAGGCTTATATATCTCTCTGTATATTACATTGGGTATAATAAGGCATTTTTACTAGGTAAACTTTCTTGCAAGTTACTGGTACAAGTCTTTTTTGATTCTTTGACATGTTTAATGTGCAAAGCATTTATAGTGAGACAGGTTCTATATTTTCTTCCATACTATGAACAATGTAATGGAAGAACAAATATGTACAGTAAGACTCCACACCCAGAAGGGAATGAATAAAAGAGATATGTCACAAAGGAATGTTCAATCCTAGTTAATTTTTTTCCCCAAGAGTCCTATGCAAATCATTATCTGCTCTTTTCTTAACTTTTCTACACACCATTACATAATTTTAATGTAACTTTAAGTTTTTCCCAAACAAAAGAATAAGAAAACCTGTACCTAAATTATTGCATTCATGACATGTCAAGTGTGAACAAAGAACTCTCTGTGTATTGAAATATACTCCTCATTCTGAGTTCAGTGCGAAGATGAAGCAACCTTTCTATTAAAGCAAACAATAATTCTACTAATTTATGGCCCTGTTATCCAGAAAAAGCAACGACTGAACACTAAAGTTTAGATACACAGTCTGAAGAAGTCACATTTCATGCAATGACACATAACTTGAAAAATCACAAAAACAATGTAACGTTACAATTTGTGTGACTACATTGTAAAGAATCACACCCACAATGAACAGTATAGTCCACATCCTATGAACACTGTAAAGCATGTGGTGATCAGTCTGGACACCTGACTGAAGACTATAGCTTGTTGGATGGTCTCAACATATATTTGCATTAATGTTATTTATTTACTGACACTCAGATAAAAGAAATCTACCCTTCAGTCTCCAGATTCTTCTTCCTTCAATATCCTCCTGCTCATAATATCATTGCTACTGTTCTAGTTTTGAAGACTTTCAAAGTTAAATCAAGTATTAAAATGTAAACCTTTTTAATTAACATATTCAAACAAAGATCAAGTGAATTATAAATTGTGGTTTCATTCTTACTACTGTGACAACACATTCTGTAGAAAAACACTTTGACATACAGGTCAACCACTGAGGGAAGTCAGGGTAGGAGCTTAAGGTCTTGTCTTCTTGCTATCCCACCCAGAATTACTTTGGACAAGGGAACCTCCTCACAGCCTAAGTACCTTAGAACAGGAAGACTGCTGCTTGCTGGCTCGGTCACATCTTCCTGCTTACTTAGCTCTCTTATACAACCTAGAACCTACTCCCTGGAAACGGTATCCTCTACAGTGGGCTGGGCTCTCAAATATCAATTAATAATTAAGAAAGCCAATCTGGACTAGGTAATCCTTCTGATGAGGATCCCTTACCAGGTGGTTCTGGACTGTGTTGAGTTGACAGGTAAAGCTAAGTAGGACAATAGATATAGCTTACTGATTTCTCTCTATGTAGTCAGGAAACATGCCTTTGGCAGTGATTGGCAGACAATTATTATTTTGGAGACAGAGAGACATCAAATGTTGTCTTTTTTGTTTTTCTGTTTTTTTATATTTTTATTATGACTGTAGATTTAACATATATTCAAAATTATTCATATAATGCATACATTTGATGTTTTTTGGTTTCTTTTCCCACCAGATTCCACCATCCTTCTCAGCCCCAGATAAATGCAATGAGAATTATATTAATTATTAAACTGTTGGCCAAGAGTTAGGGCTTCTTATTGGCTACCTCTCTCTTAACTCTTAACCCATAACTACTAATCTATGTAATTCTACATGGTTCTGGATTATTGGATAATGCCTGAACCTGGTCTACATGGCAACTGCCTTTTGGCAGGCCCTCCCTGCCTACATTTCCCAAGATCCTCCTCGTCTCCTAGCCCTGTCTATTTTTTCCTGCCTCTCTGGCCAAACAGTATTTTATTCATCAACCAATAAGAGAAACATGTATATAGAAGGACATCCCCCATAATACGTGGAAAATATCAATCTAAAATTCATGATTTACATGTTATGAAGATTTAATAATTAAATAAATAAAAGTTTATTGACATCATACTAGGAATAAGATTAGGTATTTATAAATTTATGTACTGAATAGTTGTCTTTCCCTCATGATGTATTGAAAGTTACTACCTTTTCTGAAGTTCAGTATAGTAATATATATGTGAGCTGCATATATCTCCTAGACCACAGAAAACACACATAACAAGAATTTCACTTATGTAGCTCTTGAATCGTGTGTTTCTCAGGTATCTACCTCTGGTGCTTAACTTTCAAGTTTTTTTTATTGTGGAGGTACGTTTTTAATAGAATATTTCGCTTATTTATGTATCTTACACAGTGTACGCAATGTATTTTGTCGTCCTCACGCTCTGCTTTCAACCCCTTCAGGGTTCCCACCCCAGTTCTTCATCTTTCACACCTAAAGACAGCATTGTTTACACGGGACAAGTGAGTTAAATGGTCCTGTTTTGTAGTTTTAAGTACAGGAGTTAAATGGATATCATGAGATTCGTTTTGTGGAAAATGCCATCTCCAATCTCTTAACTCCATAATTCTGGGTGCACAAAGATCATTCTACTCTCAGATTAATTACATCTCTATTTTAAAAGATGTTCTAGGTTTGTTTTTTTACTAGTTATCAAAAAATATATAGTCAATGCTGATGAAATGCCTCCTTTAATACAGTTTAAATAAGCTAAAAATGGAAATATCATTATAATATGTTATGGAATTGACACAACCAAGGATCAGAGAATTTAATGGCAACAGCATGAATCCATAGTCCTAAGATGCTATTTTACCTTACTTTGTAACTCTGAACTACCAAAGATACATGAGCAGTCATGATTCTTATGTGCATAAAACACCTTGTAATTTTATGTTTCCTGAAAACAATACTGGAATATATTACTGTATTTGCAGTCTAACAGTATTCTAAAGACTAAAATCTTATGCTTACTTTATGATTATTTAGGAGATAATTATAAACTGATGTGGAAACTGGAAGCTTGAAAATGGCTTTACCATAAAGCTCAAAATTGTGCATAATTTTAAAGTAAAACAGGCTACCTTGGTGTGGAATGGATTTGTTTGCTAAACATTTCATATCTAATCAAATGAATAGTCTACTATAATGTGAATCACTGTGAATGCAGTTTCCTGTGAAAAGCTAGAGGAAATGATGGAAAAATCATTTTCGTAGGGACCTTCAGTTAATGAAAACAATTGTTTTAGAGCGCTAGACAGAACAATTAATCTTTCATAAGTACCGGCAATATTTTCAAACAAATGGCAAAATTAAATATTTAGCATGTGAATATGACAGCTTTTGTTCAACTGCAGTTTTCTTGTGGCAGATTTGAATTTCCATTCTTGTTGAATAAAAGCAATGATTTAATTTGTCCTAAAGCCTTGCTTTCATTTCTCTGAACAAGCTAATAGATGCTGATAACTATGAAAATCAGACTTATAAAACCTTATTCGCAACTAGGAAGACAGAATGCACAGAAGGAGCTAGCTGCCTCCTCAGGGGGAGATTTCTTTCTCTCTCCAAAGCTTCAGGGCTAAGAGATGAGCAGAATTCCTCTTCGCTGGCCATGGGAGGGAACTCTAGCTGCACCGGAAATATAGATAAAGTAGCTTTCTTTTCCTCTAATGTGATAAAACACTGTCCAAAAGCAATGGGGTGGGAGAGAAAGGATTCCTCTGACTCGTGTTATAGGCCATCATTTGGGAACCCAGAGAATGAGCTCGAGTGGGGAAACTCCAGGCAGGAAGTAAAGCAGAGACCTTGGTGGCACACTCTTACTAGCTTGATCCCAGGCTCAGTTCAGCTATCTTTCTTGCACTGCCTAAGGATGGCACTGATCGCAGTAGGTTGGGCCATCCTATACCCATTGACAATCAAGAAAATGGCCCACAGAGTCATGTACACAGATCACTCTGTAGTCAAAGTTCTCTCTTACTGGTTTTGTTAACTTGACAACCAAGAGTTAGGTATCACAATGGGGCTTTCTTGGGAAGAAATCCAGTTAAATGATGTTAAAATGAATGGAAGACTCATGTGTCAATAGTAGGTAATGCACTGCTTAAAGTAAGGCATTTGTGTCAGACATTATTTTCAAATTCTTTTAGTGCTTGCTAATTAAATGAGTAATGAATACACACAGACTGAAATCTATTATCTATAGTTATATATACAGAGATGAGCATCTTTTTCCCAAATGTTTATCACTGCAAAATGAGGTCAAGATGGTAGACTCAGCAGCAGAGTCTATAGTGTGCCAAGTCCTGGATTAAATCTCAGCACCATCAGAACGAATTTAATGAGGTCGTGTGCAAGTGACAGCACAGCATTTCAGTGAATATATAATACTATTATTATTGCTTATTCAAGTTCATTGTCCTCATATAAAATCTGCCTGCATTACTAGTGTGATTCATTGTGACAATTCCAAGAAGCAAATATATCATTATTTGTTTTGTCTCATCCTCCAGTTGGTCCCTTCTTCACTCATAACCCCCTTCTTTTCTCAAAGTATTTCCCTTTTCAATGTAGATCCAATATATGGAAGGTAACACAACATAATTTTGTTTATTTTTCATTATTTCATTTATTTACCTTTTGAGACAGTCTTTTTCTGTGAGGCAGCTCTGGCTGCCCTGAAACTCACTTTGTAGCCCAGGCTGGCATGGAACTAACAGAGATCTGCCTTCCAATGCCTTCCAGGTGCTGGATTAAAGGCCTCTACCACATCACCCAGCTTATTTTTGTTTACGAATGTAGCTTATTCTGCTTAAGATGATATTTATTTCCATCTATTTTTTTCGAAATGATACAACTTAAACTGACTCCAAAAGTGTTCAGTGTGGGACATTTTGTGACCCTCAGAGTAAAATGAGTGTCACCAAGATGGCAAATACTAAATGTTGGTGGATAAAAAGAGCAAAAGCTCTACTGGTACAGCCACTGGGGAAGCTGTATAGAGACTCCTCTAAATATTAGAAACTGAGCTGTGTGTACTTGTTTACGAATGTAGTTCCAAATATTTTGGAGACTCAAGGTAAGGTAGAGGGCATTGCTTGATCACAAAGCTAGCAGGTTATTCAGTGCAATGGAGTGAAATAAACTTCAAAAACTTAAATTAAAATCAGTGTTTGATCTAGCACCCTTAGTAATAGATAAAAATACTAAATAAAAGAAATATGTGTATTAGAGTCACCTGCACACCCATTTCTCCACAGCATCTATGTTCTTCACTTATCTGTATTTTTTTTCACTCCCTTTTCCTTTTATTGTAAGTCTAACAGATACTAGATTGCCATACTACCAACTATGCATTTAAGCATAGATCTTTACATACAGGTTTATATAAATACTATGTATAAGTTAGGGATGTCAATGACAGTATTATCCAGTAATTGCACTAGTCATGAACCATCATGGTAATACTGAAAGCGGTCTTGATTTACTTGTAAATTAATATTAAAATGATGATTTCAAAACAATGGGCAGAATGCCAGAGAGATGTATAACATGAATGATAAAAACCAAGACATAGATATTAGGGTTCAAGCTGAAGATCAGAGAAGCAAAGAGGCCAAGTCACCAGAGAGCTCTCACCTCCACCAATGCTGAGACTGAAAGGGTGGCCCCACCAAACCTCAGATTTCATCTCCAGACTGCACTGCCCCTCTCCAAATCTCATAATGATGTCTGGGACTGCTCTGGGCTCATTATAGTCTCTCGGTGCTAGGATTAAAGGTGTGAGCTCTGTTTCTCTTTCAGACTAATTCATTCTCACATAGCCCAGTGTGGCCTTGAACTCACAGAGATGTATCTGCTTCTGTCTCCTGAGTTTTGGGATTAAATCTGTGTGCCACCACTGCACAGCTTCTATGACGGTGGGTCAACTTTGCATTCTGATCTCCAGGCCAGATTTATTAGATCATAAACAATGTATCCCCTAAACAGTATATCACCACAGCACTTAGTGAGCTCTTACTGTTCTTTGGAAGGACCTGAGTGTGGTTTCCAGCACCCGTTTCAGGTGGTTCACAACTGCCTGTGACTCCAGCTTCAGGGTGACCCCTTTAGCCTTCACAGGTACGTGGACATTCACTCCCACCCCCCTCCCTCACACACACACCCCACTCACAGACAAAATTTAAAACAAACCTTTAATAATAATGAAATCAATTCATAGACTACAAAAGAAGGAACAAAGTAAAACCACACTAAATTAATAATTATGTCCATACAATACAGAAATAGAGAAACAAAACTCAGAGCAAAGAACAAGTTTGTGAAACAGGTAGAAAAAAGTGACAAATATAAGATGTTGAACTAATTACCAATAGCTACATTGCTAATATTTTGAATATGATGATGAAAATACTGTCTTTCAAAAGAGCAAGAAAGTCCATCTTTTATATAAATTAGAAACAAACTTGTTTTACATGTCAATCCAAATTTCCTCTCCCTCCCCCTCCTCCCCTTCCCCCCACTGGCCCCTTATCCCATCCTCTTTCTGCTCCCCAGGGAGGGTGAGGTCTTCCATGGGGATCTTCAAAGTCTGTCATATCATTTGGAGCAGAGCCTAGACCCTCCCCTATGACTCTAAGCTGAGAGAGTATCCCTCTATGAGGAATGGGCTCCTAAAGTCCATTCATGTACTTGGGATAAATACTGATCCACTATAGATTAACCAGACCTCCAAACTGGCATACACGCTCAGGGTGTCTGGAACAGTCCTATGCTGGTTTCCCAGCTATCAGTCTGGCGTCTGTGGGCAACCCCTTGTCCAGGTCAGCTGTTTCTGTGGGTTTCTCCAGCCTGTTCTTAACCCCTTTGCTTGTCACTCATCCCTCTCTGCAACTGGATTCCAGAGTTCAGCTCAGGGATTAGCTGTGGGTGTCTGCTTCTGCTTCCAACAGCTACCTGGTGAAGGCTCTAGGCTGGCATATAAGGTAGTCATCAATCTTATTACCGGAGAAGGGCATTTTAGGTAGCCTCTCTACTATTGCTTAGTTAGCATTGGTGGAGTTGAGAGCTTCGATCTTGTCTAAGAAAGTCCATATTAAGCAAATGATTCCAGCTATATAAAGGATCGCAAACATTAAACATAAACTGCCCTTCTGTGTGTCACTGAAGGAGTTTCTGCATTCTTTTTTTTGTCTTTTTTTATTTTAATTTTAAATAGCTTGTTTAACATGTCAATCCCAGTTCCCTCTCCCTCCCCTCCTCCCGCACTCCCCTTCCACCCTCCCTCCCACCCTATTGCCAAATCCTTCCACATTTTACTCTTGGTAGGGTCAAGGCACTCCCCTAAGAGTCCAGGCTGAGAGAGCATCTCTCTTTGTGCTATAGGCACATGAAGAAAGATTGTATACCAGGGATAGACACTGATCCACAGCTCAGAGCCCCATAGGTTGTCCAGGCCTTCTCACTGACACTCACATTTGGGGGGTCCAGATCAGTCCCATTCTGGCCTCCCCACTGTCGGTCTGGGGTCCAAGAGCACTCCCCTGTTCCGATCAGCTGTCTCTGCTGGTTTTGCCAGCCCATTCTTTGCCAATTTGCTCATCATTCCTCTCTCTCTGTCACTGGGTTCCTTGGGTTCAGTTCAGTGCTTAGTTGTGTGTTTGCCTCTGCTTCCATCAGTCCCAGGATGAAGGCTCCCGGATAGTTATAGACATCAAGTTCATTATCAGGAATGGGCATTTGAGGTGGTCCTTCCACTATTGCTTAGCTTGCCAATTGATGTTATACCTTTAGATCACTCGAGGTCACTCTGGTGCCTGATCTGTCTTCAATCCTATGATTCCCTCTTCCCCCTATTCTACCCCCACCCCCTCAACTTCCTGTTCCCCCATGACCAACTCCCTTCCTCTTTACCCCTCTATTCTTCCCAGGTCCCACTACCCCCTCGCCCTGTTCCCCATCCATTCAGAGGATCTTGTCTCCATCCTCTTCTCTTGGGTACTATGCATATATGCATATCTTTTAGGTTCTTTCCTGTTTCCCAGACTCTCTATCTGTGGAAGTGCAGACTGGCACTATCCTGATCCATATCTAAAATCCATATATGAGTGAGTACATACCATGTTTGCCTTTTTGCGACTGGGTTACCTCACTCAGGATGGTTTCTTCCAGTGCTATCCATTTCCCTGCGAATTTCAAGATTCCATTGTTTTTTTCTGCTGAGTAATACTCCATTGTGTAAATGTACCACATTTTCTCTATCCACTCTTCAGTTGAGGGGCATCTAGGTTGCTTCCAGGTTCTGGCTATTACAAACAATGCTGCTATGAACATAGTGGAGCAGATGCCCTTGTTGTATGAACCTGCCTCATTTGGATAAATGCCTAAGAGTGGAATTGCTGGGTCTAGTGGTAGATTAATTCCCATTTTCCTGAGGAATCTCCATACTGATTTCCAAAGAGGCTGTATGAGTCGGCATTCCCACCAGCAGTGGAGGAGTGTTCCTCTCTCTCCACATCCCCTCCAGCATAAATTGTCTTCAGTGTTTTTGATTCTAGCCATTCTGACAGGAGTAAGATGGTATCTCAGAGTTGTTTTGATTTGCATTTCCCTGATGGCTAAGGATGTTGAGCACTTTCTTAAGTGTCTCTTGGCCATTTTAGCCTCCTCTACTGAGAATTCTCTATTTAGCTCTGTACCCCACCTTTCAAGTGGATCCTTTGGTGTTTTGGAGACTTGTTTCTTGAGATCTTTGTAAATTTTGGAGATTAGCCCTCTGTCAGATGTAGGGTTAATGAATATCTTTTCCCATTCTGTGGCCTGCCTTTTTGTCTTTTTGATTGTGTCCTTTGCCTTACAAAAGCTTTTTAGTTTCAGAAGGTCCCATTTGTTAATTGTTGATCTCAATGCCTGTGCCACTGGTGTTATGTTTAGGAAGTGGTCTCCTGTACCAACTCGTTGAAGAGTATCTCCCACTTTCTCTTCTAAAAGTTTCAGTGTGGCTGGATGTATGTTGAGATCTTTGATCCATTTGGAGTTAAGTTTTGTACAAGCCGATAAACATGGATCTATCTGCAGTCTTCTGCATACCACTACCCAGTTATGCCAGCACCATTTGTTGAAGATGCTTTCTTTTTTCCACTGTACAGTTTTAGCTTCTTTGTCAAAAATCAGGTGTTCATAGGTGTGTGGGTTAAAATTAGGGCTTTCGATTCGGTTCCATTGGTCTACCTGCCTATTTTTGTGCCAATACCAAGCTGTTTTCAGGACTATAGCTCTATAATAGAGCTTGAAGTGAGGTATGGTGATGCCTCCTGAAGTTCCTTTATTGTATAGGGATGTTTTGGCTATCCTGGGCCTTTTGTTTTTCCATATAAAGTTGATTAATGTTCTTTCCAGGTCCTTGAAGAATTGTGATGGAATTTTGATAGGGATTGCATTGAATCTATAGACTGCTTTTGGCAAGATTGCCATTTTTATTATGTTGATCCTACCAATCCAAGAGCATGGGAGATCTTTCCATTTTCTGGTATCTTCTTTGATTTCTTTCTTCAAAGACACAAAGTTCTTGATATACAGGTCTTTCACTTCCTTGGTTAACATTATCCCCAGATATTTGATGCTGTTTTTGGCTATTGTAAAAGGTGATGTTTCTCTGATTTCTTTCTCAGTCACTTCATCATCTGTATATAATAGGGCCACTGATTTTTTTGAGTTTACCTTGTATCCTGCCACATTGCTGAAGGTGTTTATCAGCTCTAGGAGTAACCTTGCGGAGTTTTTTGGGTCACTTATGTAAACTATCATATCATCTCCAAATAATGAAAGTTTGACTTCTTCTTTTCCTATTTGTATCCCCTTTATCTCCTTTTGTTGTCTTATTGCTGTAGCTAGAACTTCAAGTACAATATTGAAGAGATATGGAGAGAGTGGACAGCCTCGTCTTGTTCCTGATTTTAGAGGAATTGCTTTGAGTTTCTCTCCATTTAGTTTGATGTTAGCTGTTGGTTTACTGTATATTGCTTTTATTATATTCAGGTACGTTCCTGTTATCCCTGATCTCTCTAGGACCTTTATCATGAAGGGGTGCTGGATTTTGTCAAAGGCTTTTTCAGCATCTAGTGAGATGATCATGTGGTTTTTCTTTCGCAGATTGTTAATATGGTGGATTACATTGATAGATTTTCTAATGTTGAACCATCCCTGCATTCCTGGAATGAAGCCTACTTGATCATGGTGGATGATTTTTCTGATGTGTTCTTGAATCCGGTTTGCAAGTATTTTATTGAGTATTTTTGCATCAATGTTCATGAGGGAAATTGGTCTATAGTTCTCTTTCTTAGTTGTGTCTTTGTGTGGCTTGGGTATCAAGGTAATTGTAGCCTCGTAGAAAGAGTTTGGCAGTGAGCCTCCTGCTTCTATAGTGTGGAATACTTTGACGAGTATTGGAATGAGCTCTTCTTTGAATTTCTGGTAGAATTCTGCACTGAAGCCATCTGGGCCTGGGCTTTTTTTGTTTGGGAGACTTTTGATGACTGCTTCTATTTCATTAGGGGTTATAGGTCTGTTTAGATTATTTATCTGTTCTTGATTTAGTTTTGGCAAGTGATATCTATCCAGGAAATTGTCCATTTCCTTTAAATTTTCAAATTTTGTGGAGTACAGATTTTCAAAGTATGCCCTGATGATTCTCTTGATTTCCTCAGAGTCCGTTGTTATGTCCCCTTTCTCATCCCTGATTTTGTTAATTAGCATGTTCTCTCTCTGTCTTTTCGTTAGTTTGGACAGAGGTTTGTCTATTTTGTTGATTTTCTCAAAGAACCAACTCTTTGTTTCATTGTTTCTTCTCAATGTTTTCCTGGTTTCTACTTGATTGATTTCAGCCCTCAATTTGATTATTTCCTGGCGTCTGCTCCTCCTGGGGGAGTTTGCTTCTTTTTGTTCTAGAACATTCAGCTGTGCTATTAATTCTCTAGTATGACTGTTCTCCAGTTTTTTCATGTGGGTACTTAGTGCTATAAACTTTCCTCTCAGCACTGCTTTCAAAGTGTCCCATAAGTTTGTGTATGTTGTGTCTTCATTCTCATTGAAATCGAGGAAGTCTTTAATTTCTTTTTTTATTTGTTCCTTTACCCAGGGATGGTGCAATTGTGCATTGTTCAATCTCCATGAGTTTGTAGGGTTTCTGCGATTTGTGTTATTGTTGAATTCTAATGTTAATGCATGGTGGTCTGATAAGATGCAGGGGGTTATTCCAATTTTTTTGTATCTGTGGAGATTTGCTATGTTTCCTATTATGTGGTCAATTTTAGAGAAGGTTCCATGTGGTGCCGAGAAGAAGGTATATCCCTTTGTATTTGGGTGGAATGTTCTATAGATGTCTGTTAAGCCCAGTTGGGTCATAACTTCTATTAATTCTTTTGTTTCTTTGTTAAGTTTCTGTCTGGAGGTCCTATCTAGCGGTGAGAGCAGAGTGTTGAAGTCTCCTACTATTAGTGTGTGAGATTTTATGTGCATTTTGAGCTTTAGTAATGTTTCTTTCACGAATGTAGGTGCCTTTGTATTTGGGGCATAGATATTTAAAATCGAGACTTCGTCTTGATGTATTTTTCCTTTGATGAATATGAAGTGCCCTTCTTCATCTCTTTTGATTGATTTTAATTTGAAGCCTAATTTGTTAGATATTAGGATTGCTACGCCCGCTTGTTTCTTGGGGCCGTTTGATTGGAAGATCTTTTCCCAGCCCTTTACTCTGAGATAACGTCTGTCTTTGGTGTTGAGATGTGTTTCTTGTATGCAGCAGAAGGAAGGGTTCTGTCTTCATATCCACTCTGCTAATCTGTGTCTTTTTATAGGTAAGTTGAGGCCATTGACATTGAGGGATATTAATGACCATTGATTGGTGATCCTTGTTTGCGCTTGATTTATTGTTAGTGAAGTTATTTTGTGTAGTTTCTCCTCCCTTTTTCTTTTAGTGTTTTGTAAAGTATGATTCTATATTGCCTGTGTCTTTGTGAATGTAGTTATCTTCCTTGGCTCTAGGTTTTCCTTCTAGCATTTTCTGTAGAGCTGGATTCATGGATACGTATTGTTTAAATCTGGCTTTGTCATGGAATATTTTGTTTTCTCCATCTATGGTAATTGAGAGCTTTGCTGGATATAGTAGTCTGGGCTGACATCCTTGTTCCCTTAGCGTTTGTAGGACATCTGACCAGGATCTTCTGGCTTTCATCGTTTCCAGTGAGAAGTCAGGTGTAATTCGGATAGGTCTGCCTTTATATGTTACTTGGCCTTTTTCTTTAGCTGCTCTTAATATTTTCTCTTTGCTCTGTAGGTTTGATGTTTTGATTATTATATGGCGAGGTGACTTCTTTTTCTGGTCAAGCCTATTTGGTGTTCTGTAAGATTCTTGTACTTTCATAGGCATATCTTTCTTTAAGTTAGGGAAGTTTTCTTCTATGATTTTGTTGAATATGTTTTCTGTACCTTTAAGTTGAAGTTCTTCACCTTCTTCTATACCTATTATTCTCAGGTTTGGCTTCTTCACGGTGTCCCATATTTCCTGAATATTTTGTGTTAAGGATTTGTTGGTTTTGAGATTTTCTTTGGTTGACGATGCTATGTCCTCTAATGAGTCTTCAACACCTGAGATTCTCTCTTCTATCTCTTGTATTCTATTGGTGATGCTTGCATCTGTAATTCCAGACCGTTTACCGAGCTTTTCTATTTCCAGCATCCCTTTATTCTGTGTTTTCTTTATCGTTTCTATTTCAGCTTTCAATCCTTCAACTGTTTGAGCTGTTTCCTTAATTTTGTTGGTTGTTTTTTCTTGGTGCTCTTTAGATTCTTTGAGAGATTTGTTTATTTCTTGAATTTTTCCCCCATTTCATGGATTTTTTTGTTTGTTTTTTCTTCTATTTCTTTAAGGGATTTCCTCGTTTCTTCTTTGAGGCTCTCCATCATCTTCATGAAATAATTTTTAAGGTCTGTCTCCTCTTCTTCATCTATGTAGTGCTTTTCAGGTCTTGCTGGTGTTGGATCCCTGGATTCTGGTGGGGTCGTGTTGGTGTTTCTATTGCTGAGTGATCTCTTATTCTGCTTCTTCCCATCTCTTCTTCCAGTGGGTGCTGATGGGGGCTTTCTGTCTCCACTGGTCTCCTTCCTTACTGCAGCTGAAGATGAAGCTGGCCTCGCTGGGGTTGGGGTCTTGGAGGGGCTGATCTCTTTCCTGAAGCTGGGCTCGCTGGGTTGGGGTCTTGGAGGGGCTGATCTCTTTCCTGTGTGGGCGGCTCTTCTGAAGCTGGGCTCGCTGGGTTGGAGTCTTGGAGGGGCTGATCTCTTTCCTGTGTGGGCGGCTCTTCTGGAAGCCGGGAGTGGCCCCGAAGATGGAGGGGGATGGGTGATGGGCGGGTGGTCCCAGCCGGGACCCAATCTCACCTGAAGCTGGGCTCGCTGGGTTGGGGTCTTGGAGGGGCCTGTGTGGGCAGTTCTTCTGGAAGCCTGGAGCGGCCCCGAAGATGGAGGGGGATGGGTGATGGGCGGGCGGTCCTTGCCAGAGACCCAATCTCACCTGAAGCTGGGCTCTCTGGGTTGGTGTCTTGGAGGGGCTGATCTCTTTCCTGTGTGGGCGGCTCTTCTGGAAGCCGGGAGCAGCCCCGAAGATGGAGGGGGATGGGTGATGGGCGGGTGGTCCCAGCCGGGGACCCAATCTCACCTGAAGCTGGGCTCGCTGGGTTGGGGTCTTGGAGGGGCTGTCTCTTTCCTGTGTGGGCAGCTCTTCTAGAAGCCCGGAGAGGCCCCGAAGATGGGGGGATGGGTGATGGGCGGGTGGTCCCAGCCGGGGACCCAATCTCACCTGAAGCTGGGGTCGCTGGGTTGGGGTCTTGGAGGGGCCTGTGTGGGCGGTTCTTCTGGAAGCCGGGAGCGGCCCCGAAGATGGAGGGGGATGCGTGATGGGCGGGTGGTCCCAGCTAGAGACCCAATCTCACCTGAAGCTGGGCTCTCTGGGTTGGTGTCTTGGAGGGGCTGATCTCTTTCCTGTGTGGGCGGTTCTTCTGGAAGCCGGGAGCGGCCCCGAAGATGGAGGGGGATGGGTGATGGGCGGGTGGTCCCAGCCGGGGACCCAATCTCACCTGAAGCTGGGCTCGCTGGCCACTTATCTGTATTTTATTATCTATTTCTCACTAATCATGGCTGTCTTTATCTCTTATCATCTATGTCTAACAATTTTCTATTATCATCAATAACCTATCATGTTGGGAGCCTTGATGCCCACTTATTAAATTTTAATTTTTAAAATAATCTTCTTTTACATCCCAATCCCAGTTCCTTCTCCGTTCCGTCCTACTGCCTCCCATACCTTCTCTCCACCCTACCCGATATCCACTTCAGAGAGGGAGAGGCTTCCCATGGGGAATCAAAATGTCTATTACATCATTTGATAAAGGACAAAGTCCCTCACTCCCACATGTACCTAGAGAGGGAGGAGAGATAATATTAACAAAGTGGTCTAGACGATGATGGGTAAACCCATAGAAACAGCTGACCTGACAAGAGGGCACTCACTGACCCTGGTACTCATTTTAAAATTGAGTTATTTGCATTGTTCTGTTTTATAGACCCACATTGCCTGTTGATACCAGGTCCAGAATTTTCTCCAACTTTATTCTGCCTGTGTTTCACTTTATTTTCATCTGGGTCTCACTGTGTTTGAATCACTGGTCTGTCTAATGGTCTTTATTCCATCATATTTCTTTGGTGGTTTCTATATTAACTCTCTGGTGATAATGGGCTTGAAAGTTCTTCAACTGCATTCTTCTCTTTCAACTATTTTGTTACTCATATACGAAAATAATTTTGGAATATTACTTCTTATATTTCTTATCTTTCTTCTTTTGGAAATTTATTTCATTTCTTCTACTTTTAATCTAGAAACAAGCTTGTTTTACATGTCAATCCCAGTTCCCTCCTGATCTCTCCTTCCCTGTCCCCCACTAACCCCCATCCCATTCCCTTCATGCTCCCCAGGGAGGGTGAGGCCTTCCATGGGGGATCTTCAAAGTCTGTCATATAATTTGGAGCAGGGCCTAGGCCCTCACCACTGTTTCTCTGGATTCCACCAGCCTGATCTTGATCTCTTTGCTCATCGCTCCTCCCTCTCTAACTGGATTCTAGGAGTTGGGTTCAGTGTTCAGCTGTGGGTGTCTAATTCTGCTTCCATCGTCTACTAGATGAAGGATCTAGGATGGCACATAAGGTAACCATCAATCTCATTATCAGGGAAGGTCATTTACAATAGCCTCTGCACTATTGCTAAGATTGTTAGTTGGTTTCATCCTTGTAGATTTTTGGATACTTCCCTAATTCCAGATTTCTCTTTAAACTTACAATGACTCCCTCTATTATGGTATCTCTTAACTTGCTCTCTTATATTCTTCTTCTGACACAACCTTCCTGCTCCCTCATATCCTGCTCTCCCCTCTTCTTCTCCCCTTCTATTTCTCCTAGCTCCCTCTCCACTCCCACCATGCTCCCAATTTGCACAGGAGATCGTGTCCTTTTTTGCTTCTCTAGGGTACCATGTATGTCTCTCTTAGGGTCTTCCTTGATTACACATTCTCTGGTGGTGTGCATTGTAGGCTGGTAAGCCTTTGTTCCATGTCTAAAATCCATATATGAGTGAGTACATACTATGTTTGTATTTGTGACTGGGTTTCCTCACTCAGGATGGTTTCTTCTAGTGCCATCCATTTACCTGTGAATATCAAGATTCTTTTTTTTTCTGCAAGTAGTACTCCCTGGTGTAAATGTACCACATTATCTCTATCCATTCTTCAGTTGAGGGGCATCTAGGTTGCTTCAAGTTTTTGGCTATCACAAAGGTAGGGAAGGGAGAGGATCTCCTGAGCAATTCTCTGGATGTCCTCAGTGTCCTTTGTTATGTTCCCCTTTTCATTTCTGATTTTGTTGATTTGTATGTTCTCTCTCTGCCTTTTGGCTAGTTTGGATAGAGATTTGTCTATTTTGTTGATTTTCTTGAAGAACCAACTCTTTGTTACATTTATTCTTTGTATTGTTTTTTTCTCCTTTATTAATTTCAGCCCTCAGTTTGATTATTTCCTGGCATCTACTCCTCTGGGGTGAGTTCGCTTCTTTTTATTCTAGAGCTTCCAGTTGTGCTGTTAATTCTCTAGTGTAACTATTCTCCAGTATCTTCATTTGGCACTTAGTGATATGAAATTTTCTCTTGGTACTGCTTTCAAAGTGTCTAATAAGTTAGGGTATGTTGTGTCAAATTTTTCTTTGAATTCTTGGAAGTCTTTCTTTTTTGACCCAAGAATGGTACAATTTAACATTGTTCAATTTCCACAAGCTTGTAGTTTTTCAGCAATTTGTGCCATTGTTGAATTCTAACATTAAAGCATAGGAGTCTGATCAGATACAGGAGGGTTCTTACAATATTTTTGTACCTGTTGAGGCTTGCTATGTTACCAAGCATGTGGTCAATTTTAGAGACCATTCTATGTGGCACTGAGATGAGGGCATATTCTTTTGTGTTTGGATGGAATGTTCTATAGATATCTGTTAAACCCAATTGGTTAATAACTTCTGTTAGTTCCTTTGTTTCTTTGTTTAGTTTCTGTCTGGAGGTCCTGTCCAGTGGTGAAAGTGGGGTGTTGAAGTCTCCCACTACAACTGTGAAAGGTCTTATTGTAATTTGAGTTTTAGTAATGTTTCTTTTACCAACTTGGGTGCCTTCATATTTAAGACATATGTTCAGAATTGAGACTTCTTCCTGGTGGATTTTTCCTTTGATGTATATAAAATGCACTTCTTTGTCTGCTTTGATTGATTCTAGTTTGAATTCTAATTTGGTAGATACTAGGATAGCTATAGCAGTTTGTTTCTTGGGTACATTTGATTGGAAAATCTTATGCCAACCCTTTACACTGAGGTGATGTCTGTCTTTGACGTTGAGGTATTTTTCTTGTATGCAGCACTAGGATGGATTCTGCTTTTTTATCCATGCTGTTAGCCTGTGTCTTAAAGACTATTAATATTGAGAGAAATTCAGCATGATTGAGTATTAATTCTTGTTTGTTTTGCGTTAGTTAATGGTGGTGGTATACTCTGTGGTTTTGCCCCAAGGTTTCTTTTGTCTTTGGTAAAATAGGATCTGTTGCCTATGTTTTTGTTAGCATAGTTACCTTGCTTAGGCTGGTGTTTTCCTTCCAGGACTTTCTGTAGTGCTGAATTAATGGATGTGTATTGTTTATATCTGGTTTTGAATTTTTGTTTTTTTTCCAGGGAATATCTTGTTTTCTTCATTTATAATAATTGAATGCTTTGCTGGCTATAGTCATCTGGGCTGGCATCTGTGGTCTCTTAGTGTTGGTAGAATATCTAATCAGGACCTTCTGGCTTTCAGATTTTCCATGGAGAGTCAGGTGTAATTCTGGTAGGTTTGCCTTTATATATTAATTAGCCTTTCTCCTTTGCTGCACTGAATATTCTTTCTTTATTCTGTGTGTGTTGATATTTTGATTATTATATCATAAGAGGACTTATTTTGTGGTTCACTCTATCTGTTTTTCTGTAGGCTACTTGTACTTTCATTGTTATGTCTTTAGGTTGGGAAAGTTTTCTTCTATGATTTTGTTGAATATGTTTTCTGTTGAAAAGGTATGGAGAGAGTGGACAGCCTTGTTTTATTCCTGATTTTAGAGGAATTGCATTGAGTTTCAGTCCATTTAGTTTGTTGGCTGTTGGTTTACTGTATATAGCTTTTATTATGCTTAAGTATGTCCCTGTTATCCCAGATCTCTCCAAGACCTTCATCACGAAGGGGTTTTGGATTTTTTCAAAGGCTTTTTCAGCATCTAGTGAGATTATGATGTGATTTTTGTTTTTCAGCTTGTTTATATGGTGGATTATGTTGATGGATTTCCGTATGTTGTACCATCCCTGCATCCCTGGGATGACACCTACTTGATCATGGTGAATGATTGTTTTGATGTGTTCTTGGAAATGATTTGCCAGTATTTTTTTTTAGACTTTTTTTTATTTTTTTTATTTTCCATTTTAAATTTAGATAAGAAACAAGGTTGCTTCACAAGTCAGTTCCAGGTCCCTCTCCCTTTCCCTCCCCTCCTCCCGTGCCCTCCCCCATCCCCCCCCCGTTATCCCCTCATTCCCCCAGGGTGAGGCCCTCCATGGGGGTGTCCATAGTCTGTCATTTCATATAGGGCAGGGCCTAGACCCTTCCCCAAGAGTTCAGGGTGAGAGTGCACCTCACATTGTTCTATGGGAGTCCAGAGTCCGTGTGTATACTTGGGATGGGTACTGATCTGCTGTCCAAGGCTCAATAGATTACCTAGGCCTCCTCACTGACACCCAGATTCAGGGGGTCTTGATCAGTCCCATGCTGGATTCCCAGGCTGATGCCTGGGATTCAAGAGTTAACCTTTGTCTGGTCAGCTGTTTCTGGGGGTTAAACCAGCCCAGTCTTAATCCCTTTGATCATCAGTCCTCCCTCTCTGATACTGGCTTTCTTGAGTTCAGCTCACTACTTAACCAGCCACTAAATGAAGTTTCTGTTTCCCAGACTCTCTGGCCATAGGATTGTAGGCTGGCACTCCCCAGATCTATGTCTAAAATCCATATATGAGAGAGTACATGCCATGTTTCTCTTTTTGTGACTGGGTTGCCTCACTCAGGATGGTTTCTTCTAGTGTCATCCATTTGCCTGCGAATCTCATGATTCCATTATTTTTTTCTGCTGAATAGTACTCCATTGTGTAGATGTACCACATTTTCTCTATCCACTCTTCGGGTGAGGGACATCTAGGTTGCTTCCAAGTTCTGGCTATTACAAATAAAGCTGCTATGAACATAGTGGAACAGACATCTTTGTTATATGAATGGGCATCTTTTGGATATATGCCTAAGAGTGGAGTTGCTGGGTCTTGTGGTAGGTTTATTCCCATTTTTCTGAGGAATCTCCATACTGCTTTCCAAAGTGGCTGAACCAGTTGGCACTCCCACCAGCAATGGAGGAGTGTCCCCCTCTCACCACATCCTCTCCAGCATAAATTGTCATTGGTGTTTTTGATTTTAGCCATTCTGACAGGAGTGAGATGGTATCTCAGAGTTGCTTTGATTTGCATTTCCCGGATGGCTAAGGATGTTGAGCACTTTCTCAAGTGCCTCTCAGCCATTTTAGACTCCTCTATTGAAAACTCTCTATTTAGTGATTTGCCAGTATTTTATTGAGTATTTTTGCATCAATGTTCATGAGGGATATTGGTCTGAAGTTCTCTTTCTTAGTTGTGTCTTTGTGTGGCTTGGGGACCAAGGTTATTGAAGCCTCATAGAAAGAGTTTGGCAAAGACCCTTCTGCTTCTATTGCATGGAATACTTTGAGAAGAATTGGTATAAGCTGTTCTTTGAATTTCTGGTAGAATTCTGCACTGAGGCCATCTGGACCTGGCTTTTTTTGGTTGGGAGACTTTTGATGACTGCTTCTATTTCCATAGGGGTTATATGCCTATTTAAATTGCTTATCTGTTCTTGATTTAATTTAGGCAAGTGTTAGCTATCCAGGAAGTCGTCCATTTCCTTTAAAATTTTGAATTTTGTGGAGTACAGGTTTTCAAATATGACCTGATGATTCTCTGGATTTCCTCAGAGTCCATTGTTATGTTCCCCTTTTCATTTCTGATCTTGTTAATTTGCATGTTCACTTTTTGCTGTTTAGTAAATTTGGACAAAGGTTTTTCTATCTTGTTGATTTTCTCAAAGAACCAACTCTTTGTTGCATTGATTCTTTGTATTCTTTTCGTAGTTTCTACTTTATTGATTTCAGCCCTCAATTTGATTATTTCCTGGTGTCTACTCCTCCTGAGGGAGTTGGCTTCTTTGTGTTCTACAGCTTTCAGCTGTGCTGTTGATTCTCTAGTATAACTATTCTCCAGTTTCTTCAAGTGGGCACTTAGTGCTATGAACTTCCCCCGTAGCACTGCTTTCAAAGTGTCCCGTAGGTTGGGTCTAGTGGTGAGAGTGGTGTGTTGCAATCTCCCACTATAACTGTGTGGGGCTTTAGATGAGATTTAAGTTCTAATAATGTTTCTTTAACGAATGTGGATGCCTTTGTATTTGGGGCATAGATGTTCAGGATAGACACCTCATCTTGGTGGGTTATTTATGTTTGTATGGCAAAAAACTGAGGTAGATAGTATTAATTTGTTGATTTTTACAACTTTAACTTTTATTTAAGTAGATTTAGCAATTTCCAATAAAATGTATGCAAAATTATCTTGGTGGAAATTCTCCAGTGTATTTAAGGTAATTAGTGAATCTTATGGAAGATGCAATGAATAATACAGTGACTCATGCACTGAATAATTACTTTAGTTAAATAAATCGTATAAATCTTGAATTTTAGTGGCATTTACTTATTATATAAATACATTGATATTTTTATCATTATGAGATAAAGCTTCCACATATTGAATCTCTTTTCTTAGCTCACAAAACTCAAGAAAATGCCTTAGAAAACAGTCCTTCAGTTAGGTAAAACATAATATTAATATTCAAATTTACAAAAGCACCACAATTGCTCCAGGCTTTGGCTGCAGTGTTACTCTCTTAAAATACATTTTTGTAGCAATATAGATACTAAGAGAGTCTATATTTTAAGAGATTCAGTCTTGGAGAATAAAATCCCTTGAAATCCATTCTTTCAGTGTCCTTACCGGGGTGAAGTTCTGGTAGGTGATCAAATTTGCAATGTGTCTAAGACCATATATTCCATGGTATTTTGCTGTAATGTATCCTTTATCCCTTCTTCATTCTGTAAATACATGTGTAACACTCATTGTCCTAAGCCCAAAAGACTCAGTCAAGATCACTCTCCTTTTATTTCTGGAGATACCAAAATGTAAAAACACTAGTGAGTTGTTATTCACAGCTGTACTCTAAAGGGGATAGAATTATACTGAATGAAGTTAAATTTCAAAAGAAGAAATGGTAAAAAAATTGAATAGGAACAGCATAATTGAATGACCAGAGCACTTGCTAATATAATGCACTTTACATTTAAAAATGTCTACCAATTACATTTTTATTTGTTCAGTGGACTTCAACAAGACATTTGGTGAATACAAAGAGTAATTTAGCCTTTATTCATATACTTTGAATCTTACAGACCATCACTTTTATTATCACTGAAATGAACTCATTTTCAACACCATTTAACAAAACCATTCTCCCTTTCTGGAACCCAAACATGTCAGAGTAACTGGTGTCTGAAGACTTGAAAGCATTAAATGACATTAATAGAAAAAAACATATCTGGAAGTTTCTGAGAACGTTCTACTAGCAACAGCTGTTTAAAGCTGACACCATGTTTAGTTCTTCTTAAGTAAGCATATTCTGTACATTCTCAAAGCCTATCATTCTATTTTGACTACTGTTGCTGTGATGAAACACTCTTTCTGAATTAATTTGGGAAGGGAAAGGGCTTATTTCACCTTACAGACTAGAGTCCATCTCTGGTGGAAATCAGTGCAGGAACTTAAATCAGACTTTATTGTTATTCCACACACATTACCTCTGACCAACAAACTCACTCACAGTCTAAGGATTACAGCAGAAATCATGAAGTAATGGTGATTTCTAGCTTTAAGGCTCAGGCCTGGCTAGCTTTGTGTAAATTTTAGATCCACTTCTCCAGGGATGGTGCTGGCTACAGCACAATGGCCCCTCATACATTAATTAACAATCAAAGTCATTCTTACCCAACTGATACTCACCTCTCAGATGACTTTAGGTTTTGTGAAGTTAAAACAAATAATAATATTTATTGTACTTAGAACAGACTGTTGTATGTGATTATAATTTCAAGTGTGCATTTTGTTGATATCTGGTTGTTTTTGCCAAACTGGGCAAGATCCATTTGGGGAATTCTACATGTGCACACAGGAAAAGTTTTGTCTGAGACAACTTATTAATCAGAGCTTTTCTTAAGAATCAAAAGTTCCTAGCATCTTCAGTCATTTCCTTCTTTATATAGACTACCCACATATTCAAAAATTAACTTTCGAAATTCATCTTCTGGTGAGGAAATCCTATTTACCTTCCTGAAATCTCTCCCATTGAAAATAAACTCTTAGCAATTTCTTGTTAGAATTGTCTTGGTGAACCATTAGCCATCAGCCTCTTGATGGTTTAAAAATATTCAACTTTGTGTTTGGACTACATGAATATTTGGCTTTATGAATATCTGCTTAATAAATGACCAAAGCATCTTCACATATGATTAATAATCTCCATAGTTCACAGAGCTAGACATTATAATCATGTCAAAGACTCTGAACCTGGCTTTGAGACACTCTTCATACAGGAGCATTGTTCAAGGTTACAAGGCCATGTGACTCTTCATCGTGAACAAGGCTGTGAGGTGCTTCTTCATGGTGCTAAGGATGGCATTAGAAATAAGCAACCCAACAGCCAGCTGGAGGATTGATGAATGTCATTGCACCCTCTCACTGTACTTGGCCTGGATGTTCATGAACAGCATGGTCTCAGAGGCTTTCCATCCTATTATTAGATGATGTCATGCTTTCTCCTCACAGAGATCATCTCAGAACAGTTACTGGATGCAATTATTGCAGCACATTGACAAGACTCTCAGGCCACAATGGAGACAAAAAGCTCTGCAGAAAGTTCTTAAAGTCGTACATGAGGAATGAAAGGAGAGTGGGTGTCCTTCTACAACATCTCCTTGTAACTCTTTTGCTTAAATAAAGAAATGAATAGCAGTATGTAGATTTATAAAGCCAACTTCTCTTTATCTAAACAATGAGAAAATGAAGAAATTGCATCTGAGTGAGGAACAGAGGTCTGGATCCAGAATGATCCCCGGTCAGCTGAACACAGTTGTTTATGATTCTGACTTGTCTTTTAAAAAAGCCATTGAAGTTTGAGTTCACTTGAATTTGGCATAAGATTTGTATTTGAGTCTATTTTCTGCACTCTAATTCAGAGTAGAGATACATCTGCCTCAGTGTTCTGGTGGCTGTGAAGAGTTTTGAATAAACAAGAGCATTGTATCATGGATGGGGCTGAATTAGCTTGTGAAACAAGGGGAAAGTCCAAAATCTAGACTGATCTTGTAATGGCAAACTCTCATGAAAATAATCCTACTGCAGTGGGATTCAGTCCTCTTCTAGAAATAAACAATCACTTGTCCTCATAAACACATAATTTGTCATTGAAGGCCCTACCTTCAAATAACACTGTAATAGAAGTTTCAAAAGACAATCCAAACTCAGACCATAGCACTGATGATGAACCAAGATCACAGAGCATCTTGGGATGAATGACTGGCCTGCAGAAGTTACTTGGATGAGAAATGATGACCTTGCTCAAATACTGGAGAATTTGTTCTTTGTATTGTGTTATCCAGAGGGTGACCCAAGGGAAGTTGTAAAGAAGACTACTATAATAGTGATGGTTATCCATCATGTTAATGCACTGCACTATAACAATGATGTTTCAGTTCTGCAAGGATACAGGGAGGCAAGCAGTTCCTTGTAGAATAAAACACAAGTGTGAAATCAGTCATTAAGTTGATATGAGAAATGAGATTTTAAAAATATCTGCTATCCTTGCTGTAACGTATTGTAAATAGCCCGTGTTCACTTTATGCAAATTTTTACTGAAATTCTTTTAAAACACCACTCATATTCCTATTCACTAAGGAACATATGTGTGGCTTTCCACATAGCTGTCACTCAGCCATACTGCAGCTTTACAATACTTCTTCACAACGAGAAGTAAAAGGCTACTTCACAAGATCCCAGATGGTATTAACTTCTTAACATTTTAAAAAAAACAGTCTTGTGCAGGGTGGTGGTGGTGCACACCTTTAGTCCCAGCACTCGGGAGGCAGAGGCAAGCAGATCTCTGTGAGTTCGAGACCAGCTTGGTCTACAAAGAGAGAGTTCCAGGACAGCCTCCAAAACAATACAGAGAAACCCTGTCATGAAAACAAACAAAAAAAGTTTAAAAAACCAGTCTTGTGATCTTGTGTTTATGAATCTCGGGGGTAGGGGTATATCCAGGATTTCAACTTGCCATTTTCATAATCAACTCACATTTTTCAAGCATACTGCAGGCTACACATCAAATAAAAAATGTATAATATAGGCATTTCAAAATAAAGAAATAATAATCAAAAACAATTTCCCTGTTTTGCCATAGAGAAAAAATAATCTAATATTTTCTTATATAAACAATATACAGGATTTGATTTAAAACATAAATTTTCCCGGTTTGTTTTTAATTATTTTATTGGTACTTGTTTAACTCTATAAAGTCAGCCAAGGCTTGTAATTTATGGGCTTTTAAAAAGTTTATTTCATTAAGCAAAATAGCTTTCTCCTTTTATTATAAGCCAAATTATTTAAATATATCTTTACAACTATCCGCAAGAAACCTAAAGAATGCAAAATTAAACAGTAGTTCTTGTGAGAGCCATTACTGACTGTGGTGAACAATATGAATGATATCTGCTAATGTAAAACATAAACATGACTATGTCTATAGGAGAATGATGCAGTCATACTAAAATCTTGCACTGAAGTGTCAACACTCTGATGAAGCAGTGAACGTTTAACTGAATATGTGACCAGTCACAATGGTCCTAGAGAAATAAGGGGGAAAGACATGATGTTTCCTTGGGAACTGATTGGAGAGGAGGAGACTAAACAAAATGGGCAATGAGCTGACTACCATTCTGCACTCCAGTGCGTTTAGTAGTCCTACCTCAAAGCAATTCATTTTAAGGGTCACAGTCTATTTTAAGATACGTAATACAATTACACTTATTAATTGTCTTTAAAACTGCCCAACAGGAAAACAAAGAGCTGTTGTCTTTTGTTACATTAGTAACAGATTCCACTAAGTTCAATGTGTACTTTGGATTCATACATGTGTTTATTTCAAAGATTCTGTGATTTTAGTAATGTAGTAACTATAGTACTTAAAATATGAAGCAAAGGAATGATTGAATGAATTCCCATTCACTGTGAGGTTCAAAATTAGGACACAAAGAATATGCTGTAATCTGGGGAATGGTCTATGTTCTTATTAAGTCCAGTCCAGATGTGCCATAACAAAAAACAAGCCAACACATGAATAAATGAAGAGTAAGGAAGATGATTGTATTAACTAAAATGGTATTTTATTAGGAACACTGAAAGTAAAAATTTACTGTTTACTTCAGTATTGCAGTTCATAACAGTAGACACGATACCAATGTTCATTAGTATATAAATAACAGAAAGACAAAATTGTGATGTATCAAATGCCTTCACATATGCTTTCCCCTAGCTGATCCCCAAAGAAACCATCTAGGGAATTCTAGGGATCTCATGAATGGAAATGTAACACTTGTCTATAGTAGTTAATGTATGAGTCACCTGGCCTTACAATATGAATTAATTAGCTCATATGCCCCAAAATTCATGAAGCATAACTAGAAGTTGTGAGAATTTAGTATACATAGAAGTATGAGGAAAATCATACTACTTGATACACAAAAGTGAGATTTACAAATGTGTTACATCTATTTCAAACAAAACAAGTGGTTTTTTTTAAACCAAATTCATGCCTTAAGGAAATTTTCAATATTGTACCTGATCCAACTACACTTGTAAGTTACAGTTTCTTCTCTCTATTGCATACATCCTCTGACTTCACCGCAACAGCAGTTTCCCCAGGTTCTCAACTTTATAGACACTCCTCACTTACAGCTCTTCTTCACCAATACAACAATGCAGATTCATGATCTTATACCCAAAAAGTCATAGTTAATATTCTCAATAATAATATGACCTTGGTTTAAATATTGACATGTGATATCAGCTCTAAAATATCTGTGCTTTTATAGCTAAGATCAACAGTACTTTTCTGTATTTTATGATGTTGTAAACAGCACCCCTCTGCTGTTTGACTATGGGCATGCAAAGGGACCTTGTCTTATGTATCCCCAGATCAAGCCCCCTTGGAGATACAAGTAGATAAACTATTGTTTGAATTTCCTCTCCATTGTTATGGTAAAACACTGACCACTGATTGAAAGCATCTTAGGAGAGGAAATTTTACCTTAAAAGTTACAACCCATCACTGAAGTTAAGTTAGGGCAAGAGTTCAAGTAGGAAAATGAATCAGAACCCATGAAGGAATGCAGCTGACTGGCTCACTCATCTCTCCTTAGTTAACTTTCCTGTATAGCCGAGGACCATATATATGTCCCAGGACTGATGGTGATCACAATGACTTAGGGACCCTGAATCAATTAACAATCAAGACAGATAGATATCCCCCAGGCCAATCTGATTTCAGCAATCCTGCAATGACTCCTTTCCCAGATGGCTCTAGGCTGTGTCAGGTTGACAGTTAACGCTAATTAGGACATCTATACAGGAAGAGAAACACAGGATTTGGGTGAGACAAGGTCGGGAGTTTTTCACTGAAGTACAGAATGCGATGCATTCACAAATACATCCATATAAAATGTGCGTGCGCAGCAGTGTGGATTTCCACAGTGTGGCTACACATTATTTAATTTTAGAATTAAGTAAAAGAGTATGTCGATCAACCCAAGTTCTACACTTTGAGCCTCTGGCAAATGTCCCAAGTTCCCTTTCTGACACTGAATGGACCACAGGATGCTGAGTGTTTGCTGCCATCTTGGGTCCACCATTTGCAGGGATTGGCCGACATTTATTAGCAGTTGGATTGTAGAAAGCCTCAGGGCCACCCAAGCACCCTCATTTAGGGGACTCTTTCCAAAAGCCACTCAGGAGCTTTCTCCACACTACCATGCATGGCGTTTAGAAACCCATGCTAGATATATCCCAAAGAGGACTGCCTCCTCTTCTTCAGGCTCAGATAGTGTCAGTCACAGTTATTTATACTACCTGGTTAAGATACGGACTACAGCCTCCTCATCCACCAAAATATATTTCCAAATAAAGAAGTATTGAATCTAAATTTCATATGAGCTGTCCTTACAAAGCAGGTACCTTCTGGCCCCAGACCTTAGGCGTACAAAATAAGACACTCAACACCATCACAAGCAGCCTGAGACTATGGTCATTCTTCTACACTCACAACATGCAGAAAACCCTGAGATCTCACATTCACTTCTGGAAGTCAGGAGATACGCCAAGGACAATGCTGAAAGAAGTCCTTTCTTTAGAATATTAGAGAAAGGAATGGTAGCAGAGCATGGGATAATTTGGTGCCAGGGGAGGAGTTGGAAGGAGGAAAAGAAAAAGGTAGGCAGGAAATGATGTACTTATATTTTAACTAAAGGAAAGAAGGTAGGATGAAATAAAAACAGAAAAAGAAAGAAGAAGGGAAGGAAGGGAGGGAGGAAGAGAGGAAGGGAGGAGAAAACATATTCCTCATTTACCCAGTGACCATCCTCATATCTCTTGACCTTCAATGATTCAGACACCACCGTACAATACAACATATTTTAGCTTCTGCAAGTTTCCTTCTTGTGCATCTCATCTCATACTGGAAGCTCCAGAGAATCGCATATTGTTTAGCTCATTTTCTTATAATTGCCATTAAGGGAACAATGGCCAGGTTTATGAGTTCCCTGTAGTATCATCAAAGCCAATCTTACACCATAATTTGTCACACTTCCTGCTAAAGATATTCTACTTGAGAAACTTCTACCAAGGCAAATCTCTGTACTGGGATCTTGGGGTCAATCATCAAGTACCGAACAAATATATTTAATAAAATATGTCCCATGACTAACATTTCACCATCAAATTGTCAGAAAGCCCTTCCAGGTGTTTCCTCAGCTAGTATTAGCAAAGCCAGTGACAGCATGTGGTACCATCTTTTAAATGTAAAAAGAACAACCATTTTGACCCCACAAATCTATTCTAGGAATTTTTATTCAGATAACTGCCATAAATGTATTCACAACAGTAGAAAAAATTCAAATTGCTTACAGTAACAAGTGGATAAACATAGACTTCACCCAGAAAATTTGAATCAATTCAATAGAAATAAAACATGGGCTGTAAAAGGGCTTGCTGCTCTCGTAAAGAGGAGAACACAGCTCCAAGAACCCAGATCCAGTAGCTCAAAGTAGCATTTAACTCCAGATCCAGGGCCTCAGATATCGTCTTCTGGCTTCCAAGATAATTTGTATTCTCATGCACATACTTACAGACAAACACATATATATGTAAATTGAAAAAAATATATAAATAAATATAAATACTATGAAACCATTCAAGGAATAACATTTCTCTTCAGCTTTTTTGGAAATAAGAAATCAATGTGTTGTGAACAAAGGCAATAATAGACAAAGTTATCTTGACAGAATTGTAATATACCAAGATAAAATTTCAATGTACACTTATTTTTCTACATTGAAATTTTATCTTGGTATATTCTTTCACAAATATTGCACACATTTTTCATTGTTGTAGATTTGTGTTAAGTACAATAGTTACATTATGTGCACTATATTTTCTTAATCCTATTGAGAAATCTGAGTTTTTCTACATGGCATACACATTTGGAATAAGCTTTATTATTACAATTTGTTAGAAATTTTGTTTCTGGAATTTCCAGATGTGAAACTTATTCTGTAAATATACCCAACATCATTTTGTTGTTGTTGAAAATAGATTATTTTAATCATGTTGTTTGCAAAAGTATAAAAGGGTAAAAGATTACCATTCTACATAATTATTGTTTAGCAAACTACAGTAAATATATGTCGCTGAAACTTATTTGAAAAAAATGTACAAAGAAATATAAAGAGAACTGCAGTGTTGTTTAGAGACACAGAATACATTGTTAAGTTTTCATAAAAGATATCCTACTAAAAGTATAATTGATTGAGAAAGCAAACCGAAAGGTCTATTATTTTCCTTTATTGTGATATATTGTTTCTCTGGTTTGTATATTAAAGCAAATTCAGCCTCAAAATGACTTGGAACTTGTTCACTCCTTCAAAACCTTCAAATTTCTGGAACAATTTGTGTCAAGATTGCTTCCGCAGTAAGTTTGTCTCATCCTGGAAATTTTTTTCTCTGTTAAATTGTACATGTTTATGGCATTTATAAGAAATAAATTGATATGAAAGATTGTCAAATAGTAATGAATAAGAGGGTGCCAAGAGAGAGAAGAAGACAAATATGTGGACTGCTTGCTTGAACTTCTTTTCTTCCTTCTTTCTTTGTTTCTTTCCTTTCTGTTTTTCTTTTCTTTTTCTTTTTGAGACAGCATTTCTCTGTGTAGCTCTGGCTGTCCTGGAACTTCCTTTGTAGACCAGGCTGGCCTCAAACTCACAAAGAACTCACGCTGTCTCCCAAGTGCTGGATTTACAGGCATGGACCACCAGACCTATCAATTTCTTTTTAAAGAGACTGGCATTATTTATTTCATTGATATTGATAGAGGAATTGAAACCTGAAAGTTTTCCTCTACAATAAAGTGAAAACTAAGGATCGCTGAGGACATTAAACATTTTATAAGTTGCTGACACATGTTAGGATCCATAATACCTCTCTCTCTGTTTCTCTTGTGTGTGTGTGTGTGTGTGTGTGTGTGTGTGTGGTGTGTGTGTACTTGTGTCAATACCCCTAAAGGTGAGTAGAACACATTAGACACCCTGGATATAGAGTTCTATGTTGCCGTGAACCCCTCATGAGGGGTCTAGGAACTAGAATCCTGTTCTGTGCCAAAGGAACAAGAGCTGTTCATGACCCACACGTCTCTCCAGCTCCTCAGTCTTGCCCAATCACAAAGAGTTAGATTCACAATCACATAATTTAAAATGTAAGGTAGACGATAGAGATGCTGACAGTGACAGACCATAGGGTGAGTCAGAGTGCTTCATCTGCATGGTGTTTATAAGCTGAGACAACCTGCTGCCATGCTACATCAGGTGACACAATTTCTGCTAAAGTCCAATTTGAATTCTACCGCCAACACTGCCTGCATTCACTGTAACTGTCCATTGCTCCTGGTAAAACTTTTATTGAGATTTGGATTACAAAGTAAAGGTAATAAGAAATGAAATATTTGGTTAATAAAATCCTCCTTTGCAGCTCAGATTGAAGCTCGATGGCACAGCAATGGTATTGCATAGAGAAAACACGGGTTTGACTCCAAAGCTGAAAATACATGATAAGAATTGCCTTTGAACAAAGATTTGACCTGTGTGGTGCCTACTCTACTACACTCACTTAGTCAGCTATAGACGCAGACATCAAGCAATGAGACTGAGGTGTGACTGTTACCCTCCTCAGTTGGAACAGAGTGTTTTCACCTTCTCTCTTTGCTTTCTTATTGAGTGACATGAGTTCAGTTTCCACCTATATTAAATGAGACAACAGTGGGCACACAGGAAGTTCATCATTTTCTTTTTTTCCTACTCACCTAGTAGATATCAATGGAAGACTTGGGCCTCTATTGGTGATTAATAATGGATGAAACAAAACCTCTGCTCTCTTGCTGCTAAAATAAGATTACAAAAATGAACCAAATGTATTCCTGAGTAAAATCAGTGGTGCTGAATGAGGGTGTAGAACACAGCATGTAGTAGAGAGTGTGTGGAGAAAACATTTATACTGCAGCAACAGGTCCTGATGACTCACTCAGCTGAGGAATGAAATGAACAGACAAATGGGAAGCACAGACCACAGACCATTCATCCATAGGGTTATTGGCCATGAAATACAGCTATTCACAACTCGTTAGAAGTTGTTTTGAAGAGCTCATTGGTTTTACTCAAGAAACATGCTTCTTAGTAATTCTTTTCTAGGACTATGAAATCCATCATAAATCAATCCTAACTTTAATGTAGTAGTGGATTCTGCTTACATTAATGTGTAATTGTGTGTTTTTAGAATGTTTTTGTGGTATTATCACAGTACAGCATGGAAAGCCCAGATTATTCTCATGAAATATACAGGAGATCAAAGTTCAGGGAATTTAAGGTACCATATATGTTAAACAGGGCAATTATTCACAAGTAAATGAATCTACTAATGGCAAGCAACACATGATCCTCGGTGGCTACCACACCAGGACTCTATTTCTGCGGTCTATAGCATGCTCACAATGCATCTGACAGCTGGCTTTGTTGACTCATCTTAAAAAGGATAACATGTTGAGGCTGCTCAAGCTAACAGGTTTATATTAGAGAACTGGACAGGATATTCAAACTTTAGCTGCAAATTTGGTGAAATACATACACAATTCCCATTTCCTTTAAAGGCATAAAGCCTTTAAAGCCTTTAAAGGATGAAAAAACATATTATGAAGTGTTTCTTTACAGGTTTATGGAAGATAACTGTCAGCAGGAATTAAGTGTCTACCCATGGAGATGCTTTTCCCCAGATCCTGTAAGTGCAGATCAATATGGCCACAAATAGGTCTGAAAATCTTTATAATAACAGAACTCTCATGCAGAGAAAATACTGCCACTTAAAATGGAATCTCACGTTGTAACAGACCCATGACATTTTTCAATTTAAAGAATGCTTTAAAGGTGGTTCTCTTGAACCCCTAAGGAAATTCATACAAAGTTACTGCAGGATTGAATTCATGGGACCAAGGATGTCATACATGTGATGGAATATCTTGGTTAAATATTTCCTATTAGACTAACATGTGGGCACTGCACTGATTTGTGTTTGTTCTATTTTTCATACATAATACCATATTTTAACATTTTTACATGTGAAATGACCTATCATGTATGGACTTGCTGCATTCTACATAAAAATATTTTGAAGTCAGTTGTCACAGCACACATTTATAATCTCCAACATTTAAATGCAGAGTCAAGGGGATTTCTCTAAATCCAAGACGAGCCTGTGCTGCACAGTAACAGCCTAGATGGCTGTATTGCATGGGTGCATGTCTTTAAAGAAATCAATCAGAATATTTTGGATTTAGAGCATTTCAGATTTTTGTGTCTTCATTTTAGCATTGATCATCCCATGGACTACATTTGAGTTCAATAAGCATGAAGACAAAAGAGGGTAAGACACAATCTAGATGACAAGACCCATGATGGTATGTTAGAGAGTGGACCAGATGGTGTAGAGCTTGTCTTTATTGAAATATCACATGAAGAGAGCCAGACCAAACATATGAAAATATTGACTTACTTCAAAACAATTTCTTAGTTGATAACATAACTACAGTACTTTCATAGAAGATCTAAAAGATCTCTATTGACTGGCTTTGGCCTCTGATACAATGAAAAAGATTCCTGCCTTGGGGTTAAAACAACCCTCCCAAAGCATGATGAAAAGAACTAAACAATGATTGGCAGAATGTAGATAAATTACAATTTAAGGAATAAGAAGACATGTTAGTATGTTTAACATTAGATCTTTCCAGAAATTCTTTTCTAATTTTTCATCTTTCATCTGATTTTGTTGAAAATCTGAACAGAGTGGGGATTGGGTGAGGGGCTAAGGAGGAGGGGAGGGGAGGGAGAGGGAGCTGGGATTGACATGTGAAGCAAGTTTGTTTCTAATTTTAAAAAAATCTCTTCAAAAGACAAAAAAAGAAAATGTAGTGTCAATGAAGTTACAAGGTTAACATTAGGAGGATTTATGAGCTCTACCCTATGAGTCCAAAAGGTTACAAATTTAAACCATGAAGAATTAGCAGGTTGTGTTTCTAAACTCACAGGAAATAAATGAAGGATACAAGAATTGTGCTCATATTACAGATGTTAGAAAAGTTCTTAAGAAAAAGACACAAATCTAGTGTGGGGTCATGTGAGCAGGAGGTGGGAGAGAAGAAAGAGAGACTATGAATATTATTAGGAAACAAAAATTATCAAATAACGTCCATCCTCAAGGTGAGGTAATAGGTGATGGAAGTAAATTCTTAGAAAAATTTAGGGAAACACACACAATATCCTCCAAGGAGGAGTAAGGGATAACCTTCCTCATGGGAGATTACAGTTGTACTGTGTCATGCAGTATTACATTATGCCAGATAGATTTTTATTGCAGTGAGAAAGATAAGGGAAGAACCAGAATAGACATTAGGACAGGGAGTAGTTGCTAAAACCATCTCAGCAGTGGGAGGGTTGTAGAGGAACTTCCACAGAAGGTAGAGCAAAGCATTTCACACAGAGACATAAGCTAGGAGCACAGGTTTTGGGTGGTTACTGGGGTTGGCAGAGATAATGTCAGCAAGATGAATTCATCATGAAAGTCTCATAGAGGAGGTCAATGATGCATCCTAATTAAAACATCCTTTCTGGAACTGGTCTCTTGGACAGATTGCAATGGATATTTGCATAGCCAAGGAGGAAGAGGGAATGTTTTGCCAAAATATTCATCTTTTAAAGCATGCTGTTCTCAAGCCTGTCAAGAGCAGGGTCTGCTGCCAGACAATTAAAGCATTTTTTGAGGACTGAAAGTTGGAATGTAGTTGCTACATGTGTGTTTTGTGCATATATTGAAATATTTTGGCTAAAATATTTTAAATATTCTTGTGTTAGACAACAGATTTTTTTCTTAAGAATAGTTTTCTTTATTTTAAAATACTGCTGTGAAATATGAAGATGATACATGTTCAGCACTTGGTAGTACTTTCTGATAATTGGTTCAATGTTTCCTGGCAAGCAAAAGGTGTACCAGCTTCTGTCCTATTTTCAGTCCTTCTGTTTTCTTATTATCTGATTCCAGTTAAAAGATATCTGCTCTCCCGGGATCCAGGATATAAACTCGAACACAAAGAATGCTGTGTATTAACAATGAAAAGAACTAAAGAGCACATTTATATGAACTGGATCTGAGGGTCTCAAATTGTTGTCAGAGATCCATCTTCATCAGCACCTTCTAGCTGTTTAGGTGCAGCTCTTATAGACATGCACCGTCAACTACATCTCCTCGCTAATTATATTTAAAGCATAGGCAATGCTGCTTTTTTGGTAGCAAATGTTTAATATGTATCTTCTAGTCACTCCACATTTGCAGAGAGTGGGATGAAATATTATCATCCAGCTTTGATCAATCATTGATTAGTATCTTCTGTGAGAAATAACGCTACAGTTCTCACTTGCCACAAAGCAAACAAAAGCAATGGTGGTGGCTAGACAAAGCCTTTCCAGCAGAGACTGAATTACAGGCACAAGGAAGTCATGCATGCCAGACAGAAACAGGAATGTGAAGATATTACTCACTGATGGATTCATTTGAAAGAACTTCATAAGCCACGTTCAATTCTCTACGAAGAGAAAGACTCGGGTGAGGAGGAAAGCAGAGAGACCTAGCTTGGGAAACTGGTCAACTGAGCTCAGGCAAGTCCCCATTTCACAGAGCTAATCAGGAGGATTTAAGCCTCTGCTTCCATCCCCATGGGAAGCTCCCAGACCTCACTTCACCTCCTCAGCTCCAACTAATGCTAGATACAGCTCTGATTTTACCCAGTTGTGGAGCAGGGTTTCCACTGTGGACCCATTGTAGACACGTTTGCTCTGTGATATGTCATTTTAAACTATGTGAAACTCAACAGATTGTTTTGTCTGCCCCCCACAAAAATAAGCTCAGAAAAAAGTGGGAATATGTGGTACTGTAAGTAAAGAGCATGAAAATCATATAAATCATGTCTTGTCTCTATTTATTTTTACTATATCCTGCTGTTTCACTTTGAGAAGAATTGATAAATGAAGGACTAACAAGAATTTACCAAAAAGTGAACAGCTGAGCCAGATTTACTGTAGGCCTGACGTGTATAGGCAGTACCAGCAAGAGAACTGTTAGTACAGTTGTTGCAATAAGTTTGCTCAAATGTAAGCAGCCAACTAAAGTAGAGCCAGGAGCATAGGAACAGAGTGCCGGCCGATGGGCACAGTGGAGAAGGGGGCTACAGAGGGCAGGGGTCCAGCTCCATAACTCAGTGGGTTACATTCTTTACTCTGATTTCTTTACACCTCTAGGGACTTCTAAGTCACCTGTGCTGTCTCTTGCGGCTCACACTCTGAGAAGGTTTATATCTGCCTTTTAAAACTCCATCTACACTGTACGGCAAAATGTTGACACACTTCCTGCCTGTATTCTGAGGGTGATAGGAGGCACACTGACAAGATGCTACAGGCCATGCAAAGGGAAATGCCGACTAAAACATTTCATGGCTTGCACCAGTGGTCATCCTAATAGTTTATCACCACTTACAGGTAGTAATAATTTCATCATTAATGTCTTTATATCCTACACACAATTTATAATAGCTTAAAATTGAGTTGATCTAATTTCATCTTTTTGGAACAACAAACCATTTTTAAAGAATAATGAGGCTCCCTGGCTTGTGTAATCGTCATGTGCTGATAAAATTACATTTGGGAAACATCAAAAGTATGCTCAGGATAAGAATTGAATTGAGGGCTGATGAGAAGGCTCAGCAGGTAAAGACACTTGCTTCCCAACCTGGGGACTTGTGTTTAATGCCAAGAATCAATGTAAAAGCACAAAGATAAGATTGAATCCACAAAATTGTCTCCTGACTTTCATGTACACACATATGCTTACATTCATGTACAAACATACAAATAGAAACACAATATTCATAAGAGTACAATTGTACCTTCATGCTAATAATATAAGTATGATAAAATAATACTAATCAAATTTTAAATACAGAATATATGATGTTTTAAAATAGTCTAGCAAAATTAAGTAGAATTAAAAGTAAGGACTCATCCACAGAAAGCCACTGAATCTTTTAAGAGTAATAAATAATATAAATAAATGAATAAAACAGAAAAAATAAATGTACTTGAAACTGGTAAAAGTAAATATTTCAAAAATGGAATATCATGAAATCATTAACAGAAAGAAGATAGAATTATATTAACAGAATATAAAATGATTTTGAAAAAAACAATAAAAGGAAACCAAAGAGGCAATATAATGTATAATCAAATATTCCCAAAATACGTCTGGCATGGGTATCACATGCTAGATAATCTAATCTATATATTTATATCTTCATCTATGAAATATATTGCAAGAATGAACCAGATCATAAGTGCACAAAATACAATGTATAATGAGACTATAGAGTATAGTAATGTCACAACAAATAGTTCATAGGAGAACTCAAATTAAAATTCCTGACTGGGAGCATCAACTATATAGCAAATAAAAAACTATCACATTGGCTTATCATACATCATACATATGAAGACAAACCTATGTTCTTAAACATTTGTGGTATTTTTTACAGTTTTTTCTCGATATATTTTTATTTAAATAAGAATCATGAATGTTTCACACGTCAATCCCAGCTCCCTCTCCCACCCCTCCTTCCTTGTCCCTCCACCAACTCCCCCCAGTCCCCCACCCAATCCTCACATCATTCCCCAGGGAGGGTAAGGCCCTCCTTGCGGGGATCTCCAGAGTCTCTCATTTCATCCAGGGCAGGTCCTAGGCCCTTCCCCATGTGTCTAGGCTGAGAGACCATTTCTCCATGTGGAATGGGCTCCCAGAGTCCATGTGTATACTGCTCTACTCACCACAGATTGCCAGGACCTCCTTTCTGTCACTCAGGTTCGGTGGGAGGGATGTCTGGATCAGTCCCATGCTGGCCCCTCAGTCATCAATCTGGGGTCCATGTGTTCCCCCTTGTTTAGGTCAGCTGCCTCTGTGGGTTTCACCAGCCTGATCTTGATTCCTTTGCTCATCACTCCTCTTTGCAACAGAGTTCCAGGAGTTCAATTCGGTTCACAGCAGTGGGTGTCTGTCTCTGCCTCCATCAGCCATTTGTTGAGAGTTCTAGGATGGCATATAAGCTAGTCATCATTCTCATTTATCATGGGAGGGCATTTAGGGTAGCCTTAATGCCAGTTGGTGTCATTCGTGTAGATCTATGAAGATCTCACTAGTGCCAGATCTCTCCTACAACTTGTACTGGCTCCCTCTTTTATGGTATCTCCCATCCTTTTCTCCTCTATGCTTACACTGGCTCAGCCTTCCTGCTCTCCCATGTCCTCCTCTCCCCTCCTCTTTTCTCCATCTCTTTCTTTCATTTCCTTCTGCTCTCTCCTTTTCCCCCCTCAACCCAATTAGGAGATCACATCCCATAACCCTTCTCTGGGTTACCATGCATATCTCTCTTAGGGTCCTCCCTGTACACTCTCTAGCTGTGGGATTGTGGCCTCACAATGGCCTCCTCCATGTCTAAAATCAATATATTAGTGAGTATATACCATACTTGTATTTCTGTTACTTGGTTACCTCACTCAGGGTGGTTTCTTCTAGTGCCATTCATTTGCCTGCAAATTTAAGATTGCATTTTTTCTTGCTTAGTAGTACTTCATTGTTACAATTTACCACATTTTCTCTATCAACTCTTCAGGAGATGGGCATCTAGATTCTTTGCAGGTTCTGGCTATTGCAAACAATGCTGCTATGCACATAGTTGAGCAGATGTCCTTATTGTATGAGGGCACATCCTATGGGTATATGCCTAAGAGTGGAATTGCTGGATCTTGTGGTAGACTGATTCCCATTTTCCTGAGGAATCTCCATACTGATCTCCAAAGTGGCTGCACAAGATGGCATTCCCACCAACAGTGGAGGAGTGTTCTCCTTTCTCCACATCCTCTCTAGCATAAACAGTCATTAGTGTTTTTGATTTTAGCCATTCTGACAGGAGTGAGATGGTATCTCAGAGTTGTTTTGATTTGCATTTCCGTAATGCCTAAGGATGTTGAACACTTTCTCAAGTGTCTTTTGCCATTTTGGACTCCTCCATTGAGAATTCTCTATTTAGTTCTGTACCCCACTTTTTATTTGGATCCTTTGGTGTTCTGGAGACTTGCTTCTTGAGTTCTTTGTAAATTTTGGAGATCAGCCTCCTGTCAGATGTGGGGTTGGTGAATATCTTTTCCCATTCTGTGGACTGTCGTTTTATCTTATTGACTGTGTCCTTTGCCCTGCAGAAGCTCCTCAGTTTCAGGAGGTCCCATTTATTAATTGTCCAACTCAGTATCTGTGCTACTGGTGTTATGTTCAGGAGGTGGTTAAATCAGGAAGAGATAAACAATTTAAACTGATCTATAACCCCTAAAGAAATAGAAGCAGCCTTAAAAATCTTCCAATCAAACAAATTCCAGGGCCAGATGGTTTCAGTGCAGAATTCTACCAAGAATTCAAGGAAGAGCTAATACCAATACTCTTCAAATTGTTCCACACAATAGAAGCAGAAGATTCACTGAGAAATCCTTTTTATGAGGCTACAATTACATTAGTACCCAAACCACACAAAGACACAACCAAGATAGGAAATTATAGATGAATCTCCCTCATGAATATTGGTGCAAAATACTCAATAAAATACTGGCAAATTGAATCCATGAACACATCAGAAAAATCATTTAACCTGACCAAGCAGGCTTCATCCCAGGGATTCAGGGATGGTTCAACATATGAAAAGCCATCAATGTAATCAACCTATAAAAAATCTGAAAAAGAAAAAAATCACATGATCATCTCACTAGATGCTGGAAAAGCCTTTGACAAAATCCAACACCCTTTATGAAAAAGGTCTTGGAGAGATCAGGGATAACAGGAACACACCTAAACATAATAAAAGTAATAGCAAACAAACAGCCAGCATCAAACAAAATGGAGAGAAACTAAAGGGGATTCCTCTAAAATCAGGAACAAGACAAGGATGTTCACTCTCTCCCTATCTCTTCAATATTGAAGTTCTAGCTATAGCAATAAGACAACAAAAGGAGATCAAGGGGATACAAATTGGAAAGGAAGAAGTCAAACTTTCACTATTTGCAGATGATATGATAATCTACGTAAACAACCCAAAGAATTCTACCAGGAAACTCCTACAGTGATATACACCTTCAGCAAATTGGCAGGATACAAAATTGACTAAAACAAACAGTAGCCCTACTATATATAGACAATAAAGGGCATGAGAAAGAAATAAGAGAAACATCACCCTTTACAATAGCCACAAACACCAAAAAATATCTTGGGAGTAACTCTAACCAAACAGGTGAAAGTCCTGTATAACAAGAACTTTGAGTCTTTAAAGAAAGAAATTAAAGAAGATACCAGAAAATGGAAAGATCTCTCATGCTTTTGGATAGGTAGGATCAACATAGTAAAAATGGCAATCTTACCAAAAAGCAATCTACAGATTCAATGCAATCCCTATCAAAATACCAGCACAAATTTTCACAGTCCTTGAAAGGACAATCCTCAACTTTCTATGGAAAATCAAAAGACCCAGGATAGCCAAGGCAAGCCCTTACAATAAAGGAACTTCCAGAGGCATCACCATCCCTGATTGCAAGCTCTATTATCAAGTTATAGTCCTGAAAACAGCTTGTATTGGCACAAAAACAGACAGGTAGACCAAAGAAATTGAATCAAAGACCCTGGTATCAACCCACACACCTTTGAACACATGATCTTTGACAAAAAAGCTAAAACTATACAATGGAAAAAAGAAAGCATCTTCAACAAATGGTGCTTGAGTAACTAGATGCTGGCATGTAAAAGACAACTGATATATCCATGTCTATCTCCATGCACAAAACTTAAGTCCAAATGGATCAAAGACCTCAATATCAATCCAGCCACACTGAATCTCTTTGAGAAGACAGTGGGAAGTACCCTTGAATATCTGTGCTTTATATGACCAATATTCTAACCTTTCCATTTTGAGTTATTTGCTTAAAAAATAAGATTTTTGTATAGTATGATACAGCATTTCCTTCTTTTATAGTAGTTATAAACTGGGAAAAATCAAAACATTCACCCAGAGGTAAATGCATCAGCTTGAATAGGAATTTTCTCATAGTTGAATATACTAATAACTTACACAGAAATAAAATACTGAAATACACAGAGCATAAGAAATCATGGTCTAGTGCAAGACAAATTTTGGATAAAGGTTATGCTTCCAACCAATGAAATTTTAATTAAAAATTCTAAAGACACTCCATATGGTTTTCATCAATGGGGTGTACATAATTTCTTTATATACGTTTTTGATAGCCACTCTAACAGACCAATGCTGTTTTGGTTTTGATTTTATTGAATTGTTATTTTAAAAACTGTTGTATATTTTTGTTGAGCACTTGTATGGCATCTTTTGAGAATTTGACTGTTCTGCATTGCTCATTTTACCTGGGTTATTTGGGGATTTTCTATGGGACTGAGTTACCTTGGATAACAACTTCTTGTCAGATGTAGAGCTGGTAAAAATTTTCCTCCCGGACATTTTTGTTTGTATGGCTGACAAGTTATTTTGCTATGGGGAGGTTTATTTCATCAAATGTAATTAAATTACCTGTTTTTAGTTAATATATTAAAAATTCTTGCCCACTCTAACATCTTGAAACATTCTTCTGTATTACTTCCTTTTCTGTAGCTATGGTGAAATGCAATGACTCAGAGTAACTTAGGGGATGAAGGTGTTTATGCTACTTACACATCCAGATTCATCACTGAAGAAAAACTGTCTCTATCATTGCAGGGATTCTAGCAGCAACTTATGGAGATGCCACAGAGCAACTCTGCTTACTGGCTATTCCAGGCTCAAGTTCACTTTCCTTTCTTATACAGGGCAGGCCTGTCTGCCTTTCTCATAACGCTTAAGTCTGATGCCTATAGAATAACCACTGTTACATAATAGGGCTTAAGTTCCATGAGTCCCCACAATGCCACTAGATCTAAGCCTGCAGCTTTAGTCTGTGACCTTGAGTCATGCTGAACACTAGAGATTGTGCTTCGGCTTCAATAAAGCAACTCAGCGTTCCTGAACCTAAAGGAAAGGCATTCTATTTGCAAAATGTGTGAAGAATGTCTTCTATGCAGCATTCCGTTCTCACAAGTTATACTTATTCATGATATACTCACAAGATAAACCCATGGTTGAGTCAGCTGTCTTCTCCTCTCTCTCTATCATTTGTTATTGTTTATTTTTGTTATTGTTTTGTGTTTGGTGTTTTTTATCTTGGTTTCTATTTCTTCATCATTTTAGTTTTTGCTTCAGTCTCATAGTTCTCTGGAAAGTGTGTACCACCTCACCAGGTTCTTTTCATGTCTTCAGAGTCAGCCAAGGCAATAAGACATGGATTGACTCATTGGTGGCTGGGCATCCAAGATACTGAAAGCATACAAGGAATAATTTACTTTTATTCTGTAGATTTTTTGTCAGAAATTTTAAACTCTTACCCCAGAAAAAAAGGCATAAAACCCAGTGGATTGTGGCCACTTTTGACTCTTATGGGCACCCATAGACTAATAACATTCTTTTGGTTGCTCACAGTCTTACACTCATCCACTGAGTCCAGCTATTGTTGAACACATTTCTTCTGTTGCCCTTCAAGGTATACTCCTGACTACTCTATGCAACCTTGTATCTCAACCTAGCTCCTGAGCAGAACCCAGTAGTTGATGTCTGTTTTCTGGGGATATAATGAGGGAAGGGATGACTGAAATGTTTTCTATTTCAGATGTCATGCTGGCTTCTATTAGGGAAGCATTTCTAGATTCCCAAGCTTCAGGAATTCAGGAAGATGTGCTTCAAAGCCATCTTATTGAATGCCACCCAGAGAACCATAAATATTTCTAGATCCCAATATTTCCAAAGAGAAAGCCCTATACCTCATTTATGTCCCTAAACTGATGCCCATCATTTTCAAATCAGGCTTTTGTTTATGCTATCAAAGAATTTGTGAACTGGAGTTCACAGATAAGAAAATGTTAATTATGTGTTGAACACTCAAGATTGATTGACAGACTATGGAAAACTGGAATGTTACATGTTGGCAGAAAAATTTAGTTGGGCTACCTTAGCTCGTTTATTTTTTCCTAGACAGAGTTTCTCTGTGACACGCTGGCTGTCCTGGTACTCACTATGTAGACCAGGCTGGCCTCAAATTCACAGAGATCAGCATATCTTTGCCTCCTAAATGCTGGGATTAAAGGTGTGTAACATCACAACCTAAGGTGCCATTTATTGCCTGCCTCTGAGTGTGATCTGATGCCTGTGTGGTTATCAGGAAAAATCCTTTGGGAATGTACAGACCGAAGCCAAGCTTCTACTAACAGAAAATCTAAGCGTGTTCTCAGACAGCACCTAAGGCCACAGCAGATGTGTCCTGCCTTGCATTAAAATGTCTTATCATGTTCCCACAAATGTATTGAAAAAGTTCTTTGGTTTATGAATGTCTTCTTTCTCTTACTAAAAATATTTATCATGAAACCATAACAACATTCTGACATGATAGTTGAGGCATCCCGAATCTATGTTCCCATGCCACAGACATTCATAATTGCCTCCAGAATAAACTCTCCTATGCTTTTTTAGGCTAGAAGGCTCGTTTTATTGGCATTGTTCACACACTTGTGCCCCTATATAATACACTTGAACCTTAGCAACTTGTTAAAGACCTTAGACTCAACCACAGTGCTGGGCAGTGACCCAACTCTCTCCTGTCCTTTATGCTTGTTTTCTTGTTTATTTTAACCATCAGTGCTACTAGCTGTTTTTCAACTGTGACAGTAACTGCTTGCTACCTTTTTGAGAGGCAATGTGTTTAGTACTGGCACCTTTATGATCTAGAAGTGTCATGTGAGTCACACTAGATGCTCTATGAGTTTGCTTCTGTGTCACTCTTGACATTATTGGTTTACTTCAAATTATTTAAAAATAAAATGGCAACATTACTGCATATACTGTTCATGCTTCGGCCCTGTAAACTCACAAGCATGCCAGGTTCACTACCTGACCTCTGTAGTCCTTTTAACAGACAAAATTCATGATGAAAGATGAAAAAGAAGATACTTTCAACGTGCACATATTGAGAAGAGGAGGAAAATACATTTTCCCAAGTATATCTTCCTGATCCTGATAGGAAGTTTATGATTAAACAGAGGGCAAGAGATGGATATCTGGATAAGCAGTTCCAATCAAGTTATGCTCCCACCTGTCATCATTTTTTCTCCTCTAAGTTGATCTGATAATTACCAGAACAAAGTAAAAACAGTTTCAGGAGACAAACTCACCTGTGTTTAAAGCGTGATGCTCCTGGGGGATATTCCAATTTCTTGGGATGTATCATTTCAATATTATGATAGCCATATGGAGATGCATAAGCATCTCTTTAGAACATATTCACTCCTGTCACAATGGTTATAATAAAATAGTATTGTATATACAAGAAGTACTGTGATTCCCTTAGTAAATGAAGAGAAATAAGTGTGATTAGGAATAACCTAACAAGACACGACACCACAATGTTTTCCCTGTGAATGGAAGAAGTTAAAGATGAGTTTGGTTAAATTTCTGTTCACAGAGCAGATATGAAAATGTCCAACCAGGAAGAACTAACATTCTCAAAGTAAAATTCCCAGTTGAGCAAACTCAGAAACTAAAATGATGGTCTCTATCACATCCTATTTCTTATTCTTAAGTACTTATTTAAAGCTATTTAAATCACAGTAAAAATGTATATTTTTATATGAAGATTAAGAACAAGAACAAATTCTATGCCTGCTGTTGCCTTACACATGATTCTTCTGCCGAGGGCTGTATGAGAGGTTACATCTGCAGAGTAAATCTAAAGCCCTTAGAGACTCTCAAAGTGTTTAGAAATGTTTCTCTAAACACAATACACTTTACTAAGAGAGGTATTTACAGGACTACTTAGAGCACAGACACACTCAACAGAAGTGCAGGGTTTTGGCCTTTAAAAGGCCTTCAGAAAGCAGGAAATCATCTTCCCCTGACTGTGCAAGAGTCACCTGCTGGTTCACTCTCCTGAACATCTTTAAGTCAAGGACTTCAATACATACCTGACATGCTACTTCCCTGAGTCCACTGAGAGGGAGCATAATTAACACAGAAGTTTTCAAAGCTCTGTCAAAAGGAAAGTGGAGCTCAAGATTATGAAGCAACTTCTGCGTACTGAAGCCAAATCTTTTGCTCAATAGATGCAAAGAAGAAATTGATATTTTATATGTTTCTATCAAAACTTTAAAAAACATGAATAATAAAGAAAGTGGAATTCAAGATTTAAATGAGAGGGTGTTGCAAATATTTCTGCATTTGGGTGTTAATGAATTTTATCTCAAGGGGAAATCTATCGTATGTAGAAAGTCAAACAAGTTCTGCATAAGTATAATTTTATGATCAATATTAACTTAATGATAGAAAACAAAGACAAGGATATGTGTATAGGAGAAGAAATGCCCATGCCTGCCAGAATCTAGCCATTTTAATTAGTTCCCTCTGAAGTCAGGACTACAGAATCTTGTTCCCAGTGTTTCTTCGATTAAAGTGTACCAGCTAAACTTTAATCTCTCCACTTCCAAACTGTTATTTATTCTACTCTTCCTAGTTTTTCTCTGAAAAATTCCTATAAACTGCCTTAATAAATAATCTTATAAAACATGTTTATAAATGAGAATGAAATTTTAAATATAATTTGAATAATTCACCAGTGTTAAATCTACATTCTTTATAAACAAAACGTCTTTTTTAGAGGTACTTAAGTAATTTAATTTTAGGGAAAATTAACAACTGCATATTAATTACATGCACCTCTATATCAGAAAGTTTGCATGCTAACTAAATCATTTTTAAAAAAATAAACCTGGAAATATGCAAAAGTAATACCGTTATTGTTAACACTTATTAAATTACAAAAATATTTCTCTTCCCATATAAATGTAACTATACACATATACAACAGCACAACCTGCTGAATCCAGTTTTCTTGCACGTATGTGATTTCAGAGCTGGCCACTTAGTGTTGGATGACCAATTTGATGGCTCATCACTGGGAGAGACTAATTCCTCCTCTCTTGGCATTCATTACTTTCCTATAATTCTTTGCTAAATTTCAAATTTAGGTTTTTTTTATAATTTCAAATGTAAGTAGTGTATTTATATCATTTCTACCCATCATTCTCCTCTCTCCAAGTTCCCTTCTCAAATTCTTGGCCTCTGTTTTAATTACTGCTATATATACAACATACATAAATACATCCGTACAAGCATACATAAATATAGATTTAGCCTACTGAGCCCATTGTTCATATGTGAGTATTTAGGGATGACTACTTGGAACTCAAAAACTTACAAAGAGGATATGAGAAAAATCCCTTAAAGAAATGGAAGAAAAAAACAAAACAAAAATGTAAGAAATCAACAAATCTCTTAAAGAAAACAAGGAAAGCCAAGAAGAAGTCAATCAAACAGATGAAGTAAACAATTCAAACAGTTCAATATCTGAAACCTGAAATACAGACAATACAGAAAACACAAACTGAGGGAATTTTGGAAGGAGAAGAACAGGTTGAATGATCAGGAACTATAGATGTGAACATAACCAATAGAATATAAGAGATGGAGGAGAAAATCTCAGGTGTTGAAGACTCTCTAAAGGAAAAACAGTAATCAACCAAATAAAATCAGATGTCCAACAAATCCCTAACACAGAACATGCAGGAAATATGAGACACCTTGAAAAGGCAAAACCTAAGAATAATAAGTATAGAAGAAAGCGAAGAAGAAATCCAGCTCAAGAGTACAGAAAACATATTAAACAAAATAATAGGAAAAATTATCCCAGCATAAAGACTGATATGACTATGAAAATACAAAAATTTTACAAAACACCAAATAGACTAGACCACATAGAGAAGTCCCATTGCCACATAATAATGAAAACACCAAACTTGCAGAATAAAGAAAAAATATTAAGAGAAGAAAAGGAAAAAGACCAAGTAACATACAAAGGCAGACCTACTAGAATTACATCTGACTTATCTATGGAAACTCTGAAAGCAAGAAGGTCCTTGATAGATGTCCTACAAATGCTAAAGGAAGGTTGATGCCAGCCCAAAAGACTATATCCAGTGAAGCTTTCAATAACTATAGATGGTGAAAACAAGATATTCCATTACAAAACCATATTTAAACAATCATACCCACAAATTGAGCCCTACAGGAAGTACTGGAAGGAAAACTCCAACCCAAGGAAGACAACTACACTCCCAAAAACATAGGCAATAGATAATCCCACAATACCAAACACCAAAAGAAAAAAACATGGGGAAAATTCACACACAATAATACCATGAACAACAAACCCAAAACAAACAAGAATTAACAATAGACATTAATATCCCTCAATTTCAATGGTCATAACTTGCCTATACAAAAAACACCGGCTAACAGAATGGATAAAAAGGGCAGAATCCATCCTTCGGCTGCATACAAAAATGCATATCATCGTCAAAGACAGACTTTACCTCAGAGTAAAGGAATGAGAACATCAAACTAAATGGAAAGAAACTCAACGTGATTACTCTCAAATCAGGAACAAGACAAGCCTGTCTACTTTCTCCATATCTCTTCAATATTGTACTTGAAGTTTTAGCTAGAGCAGTAAGACAACAAAAGGAGATCATGGAGATACAAATTGGAAAGGAAGTAGTTGAACTTTCACTATTTGCTGATGATATGCTAGTTTACATAAGAGACCCTAAAATCTTTACTAGGAAACTCCTTCGGCTGACAAACATCTTCAGTAATGTGGCAGAATACAAAATTAACTCAAAAAAATCAGTAATCCTGGTATATGCAGATGACAAAAGGACTGAGAAAGAAATCAGAGAAACATCACCCTTTACAATAGCCACAAACAATATAAAATACTAAACAAGTGAAAGACCTGTATAGCAAGAACTTTGAGTCTTTAAAGAAAGAAATTAAAGAAGATACCAGAAAATGGAAAGATCTCCCATGCTCTTGGATAGGGAGGGTCAAAATAGTAATAATGGCAGTCTTGCCAAAAGCAATCTATAGATTCAACACAATCCTCATCAAATACTGGCACAATTCTTCACAGACCATAAAAGAACAATAATCAAATTCATATGGAAAGACAAAAGACCCAGGATAGCAAAAACAACCCTGTACAATAAAGGAACTTCTAGAGGAATCACCATCCCTGACTTCACGCTCTATTATACAGCTATAGTCCTGAAAACAGCTTGGTATTTGAATAAAGATAGACAGGCAGACCAATCTAATCGAGTTGAATACACTGATATTAACCCACACATCTGCAAACACCTGACTTTTGACAAAGAAGCTAAAAATATACAACAGGGAAAAAAAAGCATCTTCAAAAAATAGTGCTGGCATAACTCGATGCTGGCATGTAGAACAATGTGGATCAAACCATATCTACTGCCATGCACAAAACTTAAGTCCAAATGGATCAAAGACTTCAACATAAATCCAGCCACACTGAACCTCTTAGAAGAGAAAGTGGGAGGCACCCTTGAATGAATTGGTACAGGAGACTACTTCCTAAACATAACTCTAGTAGCATAGACACTAAAATTGATAATTAATAAATGCGACCTCCTGAAACTGAGAAGCTTCTGTAAGGCAAAGGACATAGTCAACAAGACAAAACTGCAGCCCACAGAATGGGAAAAGATATTCACCTACCCCACATCTGACAGAGTCCAGTTTTCCAAAATTTACAAAGAACTCAAGAAGCTAGTCTCTAAAACACTAAATAATCCAATTAAAAGGTGGGATACAGAGCTCAATAAAGAATTGTCAATAGAGGAGTGTAAAATGGCTGAGAGACACTTAAGAAAGTACTCAACCGTCCTTATCCATCAGGGAAACGCAAATCAAAACAACTATTCCTGTCAGAATAGCTAAAATAAAAAACACCAAAGAAGTTTTATGCTGGATAGGATGTGGAGAAAGGGGAACACTCCTCCACTGCTGGTGGGAGTACAAATTTGTACCACCACTTTGGAAATTAGTATGGAGATTCTTCGGGAAAATGGGAATCATTCTACCACAAGATCCAGGAATTCTACTCTGGCATATACCCAAAAGATGCACATTCATAAAACAAGAACATCTGTTCAACTATGTTCACAGCAGCATTGTTTGCAATACCCAGAACCTGGAAGAAAACCTAGATGCCCCTCAAATGAAGAGTGGATAGAGAAAATCTGGTACGTTTATACAATGTACTATTTCTCAGTAGGAAAAAACAATGGAAACAATGGATGGAACTAAAAGAAACCATCCTGAGGGAGGTAAGCCAGTCACAAAAAGACAAACATGGTATGTACTCATTAATATATGGATTCTAGACATACAGCAAAGAATTACCAGCCCACAATCCACACTGTTAGTGAATCTAGGAAACAAAGAGGACCCTAAGAGAGACATACATGGTACCTAGGAGAAGGGAAAAGTGACAAGATCTCCTGAGCTAATTTGGAGCATCGGGAAAGGGATATGGAACTAGGAGAAGAAGAAGAAGAAGAAGAAGGGGAGAAGAGGACATGAGGGAGCAGGTTGGTTGAGTCAGGTGAAGAACAGAGGAGAGCAAGAAAAGATATACCACAATAGAGGGAGCCATTATAGGTTTAAAGAGAAATCTGGCACTAGGGAAATGTCCAGAGCTCTACAAGGATGACACTAACTAACTAAGCAATAGTGGCACTACCTTATAGGCCCTTCCCTGATAATGAGATTGATGACTACCTTATATGCCATCCTAGAGCCTTCATCCAGTAGCTAATGGAAGCAGAGGCAGCACCAACAGCTAAACCCTGAAAAAACTCCTGGAAGCCAGTTGCAGAGAGGGGTGAGTGATGAAGAAAAGGGTCAAGACCAGGCTGGTTCCACAGAAACAGCTGACGGGAACACGGGGAAACTCATGGACCCCAGACTGATACCTGGGAAACCAGCATAGGACTGATCCAGACCTGCTGAACATTGGTGTAAGTGAGCAGGCCTCGACAATCTATAGGGCCTTGAGTAGTAGATCAATATTGATCCCTAGCAAAATAATGGATTTTGGGATCCCCTTCCACATAGAGGGATACTCTCTCAGCCTAAACACACCAGGGAGGGCCTAGGCCTTGACCCAAATGATGTGACAGACTTTGAAGATTTCATGGAAGGCATCATCATTCCTGGAAAGCAGAAAGTAGATGGGATATGGATTAGTGGGCAGCAGGGGAGGAGCTGAGGGAGAGGGTACTAGGATTGACATGCAAAACAAGGTTGTTTCTATTTTAATTAAAAGTATGTGTGTGTATATATATATAGTAAATAAATAAATGTAATTCATGAAAAGGTTACATCATGTTATACTTTTGTTTCCATGCAAATTGGAAGAGATCACATGTCTTCATATAACTCATTAAACTGATGTTGACGCCTGTGTGGAACAGGCCTCTGCATGTTTTTCTGTTTGCAGTACTTTTCCTGAATTTGCACATTTTTTTCCTTTGGTACACAGTGAGGCAGATTTTGTAAGATAGATATATGTATAACCACTACTCACAAGTGGCAAATGAAATACATACTTTAATACGTCATTGAAGCATGATAATTCTGGCTCAGATTATCTCTTTGTCCCACCCACAGAAGGAGGGATAGAAATGGGTTAGCTATGGTTATTCATTAACTCCTTTATCAAGAGATCTCAAACAAGATTCATATAAATCATTAGAAAGCATTAGAGGTTTTTCTACAAATTCATGTGACCAGACTTCCACTAATCTCTTCTGGAAAATTAAGCAGTAATTGGTGTTTCCAGGCCTCTGACACACTTCACTATCCCTGGGCTTACCGAGGTCGGGAGGCATACTTTCTTGGACACTCTGTTCCATGTCTTTCATGAGATGTAAATGATATTTACTGCCTACTAGTCAAATTCCTTAAATCTGTTTATTGTTCTCTAAACAGCCATATATATCTGGGAGATTATTTTCCTGGGTGGTCATGTACTTTTCCAACTGTACACACGGAAAATGTATTTTTTTTCCTTTGGAAAAGATGAAAGGGTGTCAAGCTTACCCTAACTCTGACATCTGTCATAATTCTGAGATCAAACAGGGATTTCTGCTTTGTGCTATTGTCCATTCCAGAGAACTCATGTTAAATGTTTCTTGAATATTATTGTAAGTCTCGATACAATGTTCATGCTATGTTTGACCAATTAAGTATTTTAATACTAGAAATACTTTGTATGACTAAGGGGTTAGTAAATTTTAATTTATCAGTTTGCAGGCTTGAATCAATTAACTGGTTTTTAATATATGCTATTTACCTTTTGCAAAATTTATAGCATCCTCTAAAATTGTTAGGGATCAATACAGAAAATGAGGTAGGGAGAATATAAGTCAGCCTTTGGAGAGGAAAAGGGGTCTTTAAATGTGATCTTCTGGGAAAGACATGATGCCTTCCCTGGATTTATATAGCAGTGAGTCTGTCAACAGTGAAGCATGGGTATAAGAGGGGCTTAGACGTCATTACTATCAGTTGTGAGTTCACTGATGTCACCACAAGGCTCCAAAGGCTATTTCCAGTCCAATGGTCACATGGTGACCATTGTTAAACCACTCAGGTCACAAAACTAAACCAAAGGTCTGGGAAAGGCACTGGCAACAGTGAGGGTGGTTGGCAGGGATGAGTCAGAGACAGAGAGTGTGGGGAGAGATTCATCAGGGCATATCATATATATGTATAGAACTGTCAAATAAAACAAATTAATAAAGAAAGAAAAAAGCATTGCTATAGCTTTTATATTGTCATACTTTGCAATTGAATGTGACACAAACCTTAAATTCATGTGTTTTAGTTGTTTGCTTTGATACTTGTAGTCTATTATTGTTCTCTGAAGCAATTATCAGTCTATAGATACCACACAATCTATCCTAAAAGTTTTACTATTTATTTAAGAACCTAGAGGTTATTTCTGAGAATTGGATCATAATATTGACACATCAATTTTTCAGCCCCACTTTCCCATTAAAGTTTTATTAATTATCACAGGGCTTTCCTTTATGTTTGAAACATGTGATGTGTAAGCAGTACAGATCCTCAAAATGTTCTTCTGAATTAATTTTCTTTCCATGTATTTTTCACTGACATCATTAAAGTAATTTCTGAAGGAGTTTGAAATCAAAGTACTTTTTAATGAAGAAGCATGTTTTTATTATAAAATGATAAGCACTCACTATGCTAACAGTGACTTGTAATATTTTAAATAATTGGAGGAGACTAAAATTTCATTTTTGTTATGCTATATATACATCACCATTTTTTTCTGGCTTTGTATTCTTTCTCATACAGATGATCTCTCTATCTTTCCAGATCTAGAAATCCATAAGTTGTATTTTATATTATAATATAAGCATTAAATTCATTCTGTAATGTGACAAAAATTTCCATATCTAAATATACCACTTGTGAAGGGACAGTGATCATCTATAATGCTTGAATGAGAAGCACAAATGCAAGTGTACACTAGTATTTAAGTGTGGTCTTACATGGTGGTATGCACTGGAGAATAGAGATAGGAGGCCATCCATTCTGTAAGAGGCAAGATACTGTGTCTGGAAAGATGTCCCAGTTTGGATTCCAACACAATGTATGGTGGTCACAATCACTTGTAATTCCAACTCTGGAGGAGAGGACACACTTTCATAGACTTCACAGGCATCTTCATGCAGACATACACGTACAGATGTACAGATGGTCCTATGCACATGTATCAACATAATTAAAAATAAATAAAATCAATCTTTGAAAATAGACTATAATCCGTCTCAAACAATTGGCAATATACCTCAACACCTAGCTATACCATTCTTAGGCACATACCCAAAGGTTACTCAATTACACCACAATGACACTTGCTCAACTATGTTCATTCATAATAGCCAGAATCTGGAAACAACATAGATATCCCTCATTTGAAGAATAGATAAATCAAATGTGGTACATTTTCAAAATGCGATATTACTCAACTGTTAAAGGCAATGACATTGTGAAATTCAAAGGCAAATAGATGGAACTAGAAAAAAAATCATCCTGAGTGAGGTAACCCAGACCCAGAAAGACAAATATGGTATATATTTACTTATAAGTGGATAGTCACTGTAAAATGATAATGCTACAATTCACAGACCCAGAGAGGCTAGGAAACAAGGAGGACTCAAGAGTATACACTTGAATATCACTAGGAAGGGCAAATAGAAGAGATTTCATGGGTGGAATAGGGGCGAGTGCAGTTGGGAATGTAAGGAATAAGATGGGCATCAGGTGGGGGTGTAGAATATTGAGAGAGAATACTGGAAAGGTGGTCATTTCACAGTCAGGCAGCAAGCTGCTGCAAGGAAATCTCCCAGGAATCTCCAAGGATGGCCCCTGCTAAGACTCCTAGCAATAGGGATACATTGCCTGAACTGGTCTTCTCCTATGACCAGGCAAGACTACCAGTAGAGGGACTTGGTCACCAAGCCAGTCACATAGCCTTTGGCCTACGGTCTGTGCTGGTATAAAAGTGGCACAGATACTGTGGAAGTGGCCAATCAATGGCTGGTCCAGTTTCAGACCCATGATACAAGATTGAGCCCAACTCTACCACTGCCTTGAGCACTAGGACCAAGAGTCTGGATGGCACAGAGGCGTAAGATAGAACCAACCATGATTGCAAAGGGAAGCAGAAGCAGAGACCCACAGCTAAGTACTCAGCCGAATCCAGTTACAGAAAGGGAGGAGATCATGCTGGGGAAACCCTCAGAAACAGCTTGCCTAAGCAAGTGGGAGCTCATGAACCCCAGTCTGACATATGGGGAAGCAGCATAGGACCGAACCAGTCCCCCTGAATGTGGGTGTCGTTAGTAGGCCTGGGAAGTCTATAGGGCCTCTGGCAGTGGAACCAGTATTTATCTCTGGTATATGAATGGACTTTGGCATCCCATTCCCTGTGGAGGAATGCTCTCTTAACCTAGAAACACAGGGAAGTGCCTAGGCCCTGCCCCAAATAATGGGACACATTTTGATAATCCCCATTGAAGGCCTCACCCTCCCTGGGGAGTGGGTAGGGTATGGGGTGGGGAGGCTGGTGGGGAGCATGAGAGAGAGTCGGAACTGGGATTGATATGTAAAATATGATTGTTTCTAATTTAAATAAAATTTTATGTATATCTTATTTAAAAATCAATGTAATTATCCTTGATGATATTATGCTATACTCATAGTTTGGTGTCTAGCCCAATAGTCATCAGAGAAGCTTCATCCAGCAACTGATGGAAACAGATGCAGTGACCTGATGATAGAAGTTTCTGTCCCTCCTGGTCCCACAGCTACTTTGCCCCAAATAAACACACAAAAACTCACTAAGTATAAAATATTTGACTGATGGCTCAGGTTCCTTATTGGCTAGCTCTGCCTTAATTATTGACCCATTTCTACTAATCTATGTATTTCCACGAGGCTGTAGCATACCCGTAATCCAGGATGTTACTCCTTGGGCAGCATGGTGTCTCTGCAGCTTCTCTCTCTTCCTCTTCCCACCATTCTCCTTGTCTCTTAGCCCTGCCTATGCCTCCTGCCTGGCTACTGGACAACCAGTGTTTGAGTCATCAACCAATAAGAGAAACATATATACAGATTGACATCCCGCCATCACAGACCCACAGGCGAGCATTGGGTGAGGTTTTGGGAATCCTATGGAAAAGGGGGGGGGGAGGATTTTAGTTCCCAGTAGTTTCAAGGACACCACAAGAAAACCCACAGAATCAAGTAAACTGGGCTCATGGGAGCTCATAGAGACTGAGACGCTGCATGGGACTAACCTAGGCCCTCTGTATATATGATCCTCATACTGGTTTGCCTTGCCCAGTCTTAATAGAATGAAGGGTGTGTCTTACTGCAACTAGATGTGCATGTTTTGCTGATAACCACAGCATGTCTGCCCTTTACTGAATAGAAACAAAGAAGGTATGAAATGGGGGGTTGGTACAGAGGGGAAGTAGATGGGAAGGGAGAGCAGGAGGAAGGAGAAACTATGGTTGGGAGGTAAAAATAAATAAATAAATTCTAAAATAAAATTTAAATGCTACAAAAAAGCATAAGATCCTACATTCATGCTTCCGTATATGCACCCTTGTAGCACAGCACAGGCACTCACTCCTAAGTTATTTGAAATTCATGGGAAGCCCACACAATGCCAGAAGTCCAAAAAAAAAACGTTTAGTGGCATATAAAATAGAGGATATTGGTTTTTTTTTGGAAAATGTGGGGTGTGGGCCACAATTTCAAATCTAACAAATGTGAACATCTAGATAAAATAAAGGATCTAAATCTAGCTCCCACCAGGAAGGCAGCTGATAGGAGGTTTTTAATAGGAAATGATATATCTCCCGGTGAGCATTGCTTGGCTGTTTCCAAAGGATCTTGTGTTCTTCCATTATCTCCATACTCAAAGGTGGATGTCTTGGGGATCAGTAGCAGAGTCTTTGCTGGAAGGTTTTCAACTTGGCAGCTGCTCCTGGGTTGTGTAAAGAATGAAGAAACAAAAGAGTTGGAGTGAGGGTAGTAGAGACATAGTAATTAAGAGAGACAGAGAGACAGAGAGAGAGAGAGAGAGAGAGAGAGAGAGAGAGAGAGAGAGAGAGAGAGAGAGATGAAAGAAGGAATTGACAAAGATGAAAATCTATCTAATTAAACATAATGTATAATGGACAACTGGAAAAGCATATTTGATTATGGTATAGATGTGTTTTCTTTGTGGACACACACACACACACACACATTCATATAAAATCTTGGGTTTGCCTCAAATTGGTACTCCTCCCACCTCCTCCTCCTGAGCACAGGTATTAAAATTCATCATCTCACTGTACCTTTTATTCTGAAATTTTCTCTTTAGAATCTCCTTTTTGCAACAGGAATTTAATGACAAACTTCTCTTTATTTCCAGATAGAAGACAGCATTTAGGAAGAACTCTAAAAGCCTGTTCATTCAGCAACCAAATCTGCTGCCCCAGAGAAAAACCAGCTCTTCTCCCTGGACCAAAAATATCCCCTTGGGCATCCTTCTCAGGAGTGGACGATACCACACTGTGTTCATGAATACAAATGTGTTTCTTCTTCCCTGTGTCACCTCAAAGTACCTTTTTCCTCCCAGAGCAATTTGCTGCTCCTAATCTCTTAACAATGTGTTTAATGCCTGTTGAGCATTAACTTCCTCTTATATGAACTTGTTTTTAATTAAACTCTTACATTTTTTTGGTTGAGTTATTTTATCATTTATATTAAATCGTGAATGTTATCCATGATTGGAAACATATCTCAGAACCCAGTCTGTCTTTATTAGGAATTGAGGGAGTTGATGAAGTCAATGGGAATTCCATTTATTGTGACTTTTTTCTATGCTGCTTTGCCTATTTTTGTATTCAGTAAGTATTATATGTGAACTTACACTATTGTTTTGAATAACTTTTAGCAGAATCTGTTTTGAATATTTAATGCTGGGTATAAATATTTGGCAGATTATATATTCAGGCTAAAAGAGAAAACTATTGTGATTCATGTTTTTGCTAAACAATAACAGAATACAATTGGTATTTTATTAAACATTCATTTTGACACTTATATTGCTAACCAAACATTATAGATACCAGGTATGGTATCCCATGCCTACAATCCCTGAATTCAAGATGAATAATCAGGGAGTTCAGAAGTTCAAGGCCACCTTTTTCTACATACTAAGTTTGAGGCCCTGTCTGAAGCAGCCAAAGAGAGAAAAGAAGAATCAGGGACCACTAGGCAGCATGTCTGAGGAGTTCACTGTGTTTTCTTCAGTATTTCTATCCTGTCATGAATTTGGTAGAGCTTACCTGAAAATAAGTTCTAAATCACAGAAAATGCTGGCTTGTGATTCACTATCATCTTTTTGGGAATCCTTGGTGTGATATAACATCATGAAATCGGGGATAGATGTTCACTTGATTCACACTACTGTTTCATTTCTGGTTTATATCGAAACATCCCCAAAGTGGTTTCAAACTCTCAATTTAGGAAATGCTTGCTTGATGTTTGTCCTGAAATCACAGTGCTGTGGTTACACAGAAACACCCGTGCAGTCTCATCAGGTAAGGGCTTGGTTCCCAGCTGTTAGTGCTACTATGGAAGGTGCTAGAAACTTGAAGCTATCAGATTGATCAGATAGCAAGCAGGTCACTGTGCTAATAGTATCTTTGAATGGCATCTTGTCTCTTATTCCTTCCTGTGATTACATCTGCTTCCTGGCCACCGTTAAGTAAATACGTTCTGTCACATATCCCATTAATATTGATGTTTTTGGCTCCAAATAGATGAGACAAGTTTTAAATAAAAAATCTAGAACCATGAACACAATCTTTTCTTCCTTTTTTTATTTATTTTTTATTTTTTTATTTTATTTTCCAGTTTAAATTTAGATAAGAAACAAGGTTGCTTCACAAGTCAGTTCCAGGTCCCTCTCACTTTCCCTCCCCGCCTCCCGTGCCCTCCCCCCCAACACCTCTCCCCCCGTTATCCCCTCATTCCCCCAGGGAGGGTGAGGCCCTCCATGGGGGTGTCCATAGTCTGTCATTTCATATAGGGCAGGGCCTAGACCCTTCCCCAAGAGTTCAGGGTGAGAGTGCACCTCACATTGTTCTATGGGAGTCCAAAGTCCGTGTGTATACTTGGGATGGGTACTGATCTGCTGCCCAAGGCTCAATAGATTCCCTAGGCCTCCTCACTGACACCCAGATTCAGGGGGTCTTGATCAGTCCCATGCTGGATTCCCAGGCTGATGCCTGGGATTCAAGAGTTAACCTTTGTCTGGTCAGCTGTTTTGGGGGGGTTAAACCAGCCCAGTCTTAATCTCTTTGATCATCAGTCTTCCCTCTCTGTTACTGGCTTTCTTGAGTTCAGCTCAGTACTTAACCAAGGGAGTCTGCCTCTTCTTCGATCAGCCACTAAATGAAGTTTCTGTTTCCCAGACTCTCTGGCCATAGGATTGTAGGCTGGCACTCCCCAGATCTATGTCTAAAATCCATATATGAGAGAGTACATGCCATGTTTCTCTTTTTGTGACTGGGTTACCTCACTCAGGATGGTTTCTTCTAGTGTCATCCATTTGCCTGCGAATCTCATGATTCCATTATTTTTTTCTGCTGAATGGTACTCCATTGTGTAAATGTACCACATTTTCTCTATCCACTCTTCGGTTGAGGGACATCTAGGTTGCTTCCAAGTTCTGTCTATTACAAATAAAGCTGCTATGAACATAGTGGAACAATCTTTTCTTCTTGCAAACATTTCCTGTCAGGTGTTTCTCTCAGCAGTGAGGAACTGAGCCTACATTCCGCAAGCAAACAGGTTGTGGAGGTTTGAATATGGGTGTCCCTAGTTCAGCAATGATTGTTCAACCACCCATCTTCCCAAATCCAAGATTTTCATCTCCAACTTTATCTAACCATCATTTTTATTCCCAAATTCTTAATATCCTTATTGCTTTTGTAATTATAAGATACAGGGATACCATGAAAAGCCACTAGGAGTTGGGGAAGTTGGCAATTCATGGTCGAATTTCAGTCTAAGATGAATGGGCTTACACTCACTGTAGTTGTAGTGGACCTCCTAGTACTTACTGGAAAGCCCAACAGTCACTACAGGAACCAGTTGTAACAGAGCTCCACATCTGAAAGCTCATGTACCTGGGAAAGCTTAAGAAACAGTGCCCTGTTGAAGCGATCTAGTTGTCATGGAAGCAAGAAGTAGATAACTACAGTGTAACACAGGGAGAAGATATTTGGGTTCTGGAGGGACTGTTCAGTAGCTATGGATGCTTGGAAGGAACCTGTTCCATTCCCAGGGCCCACCCAGTGACTCACAATTGCCTTGGATTCTTGGGACCCAATACCTTGTTCTCGACTATTTACATTCATAAAGGTAGCAAACATTCACACTGACACACATTAATAAATATTTCTTATTCAATATTTCAATATTTGATGTGCATGAGTGTTATGTCTGCATGTGCTTCTGTGTGTCAAATGAATGGAATGCACACAGAATCCCGAAAGAATCTCTTGGAAATGTACAGACAGCTGTTAGGCCGCATGTGGTTGATAAGAATTAAACTCAGGTCCTCTGGAAGAGCAGTCAGTAACCTTAATCAGGGAGTCATCTCTCCCATCAAAAAATACATTTAAAAGGATAAAGTACTACAGGATTAATTTTAAAAATACATTGAAAGTCTCAAAGATGCATCAGTGTCTTGGAGGATTGGAGTGTCACAACCAAAAAAAAAAATCAACAAACTAGCAGTGGGCTCATTTAACAGGGAGAACTGTTTTCTCTATTAGTAAGGATGGCAGACAATGATTCAGATGGGCCTCACACTCCTAAATGCTTTAATGTTAAAGGTCAGGTAGAGTGACCTTTAGAATTCAGGAAACAGAAATCTTTGTTCAACATTCAAAATGGATGTTAGGTCTCTCAACATCTTCAAAAATATCCACAGACATCCACATTTTGTACGCTGACATCCACAGTCCTCTGCTTCTGTACACTGCCACAAGGAAATAATTCGGTTCCCTCCATTTTCAGTTTTTACTGGTGTGACTCTGCACCCACTTAGAAGACTCTCCACAGTGTACCATCAGCCTTCACCTAGTATTATGAAGGTCAGTTCTATCAGGGGTTTTGTGGATTTGTACATTGTTGAATCTACTCAGATCTCCATTAAAAAGCTCATCCTTGTTTAGCGATTTACTAAAAATTTAATAAGCATCCATGATCCATGGATAAAAACATTTAAATCATAAAAAATTGATTCAGAAATCTATTGTAATTAAATATAATTACAGCCATGATAAATATCCCAGGAAGTTTTGTGAAGGAGAACAAGCTGGCCAGGCAGGCTGAGGTCAGGGATTTTTGTTGTGAAAGAGAGAGGAGATACAGGGGAGGTATTTTTTAACAGGAGTAACATTTCAAATGAGAACAGAGAGGAAACTTGTATGAAATGGGGATAAGAGATAGAAGACAGGTGTGTTCCACACAAAGAATGTCAGAACTTCAGGTAGGAAAACGAATTCAGACCATTCAAGTTAACTTGAAGAAGAAAAGTCTGTAAGGCAAAGACCCAGGGGAAATCTGTAGTAAGAAAAGAATCTCCTAAGGCGATCCTGCGTCTTTCCCTTGAGTGCATTTTGAGAAATCACATTCCGGTTATATCCATTGTGCCCTTGTCTGAACTAGCCCAGTGTGCTCCTCCATCTTTGAACTGTCGGTGAGATACACTCTACTGTATTCACACACAGAACTTCATATTTAAACCTACCTGATTTTCTTAATGGCATCTGGTTTTCTGTTCGTTCTATCCCAAGAGACCTCTGATTGTCTCTCTCATTTAATGTTTCTGCTTTAAATCTTGTTCACATACCTCATTGCAAACACTAAGCATTCAACTTATACTCGCTGAACTTTGTGAATTGTCTTGAGTGATATATGTTTATACATAGATGATATACATTCCATTATTGACTCATTAAATATTGATGAGCACCGTCCTAGCGTGAGGCACTTTGTTGAGCATTTAGCTGCAGAGATAGTGTCTAATTGTGGCATCATGTTCATCCCCATGAGCATTGCAAAGGAGTGACTGCAGGGTAGGAGAGTTAGAAAATGGCAAGCCTGCTGCCTTGACAGTAGAAGTTAATATATAAGGACACAGTGTCCAGGCACTCCCCTTTGAGCATATGTCTAACACCAGATAGCACGTGTCATTGTTCTAGGAATGTGGATTGTGCCAGAGAATGGGCAAGTACACACGGGGATTATATTAAGGTTGAAGAAATAACTCGGCAAATTATGAATATCACATGAGTTGTGCCACCTGCCTTGAACCTTGCCAGCACTTACTTCAGAAGACCAAGAGTAAATCTCAAATGCTGGCACGGCGATCTGTAAATATTTCAAAGTACCAGACTTGGCATTCTGCTGCCTCTACGCTACAGAATCTATGACTGAGTTTAGGATAGAAAGGCAAGAAAGGACAGTGCAAAGGAAAAAATATGGGTCCTTGAGTAGCATGCCCTTCAGCGAATGGTTTGATCCATTTTGCCACAGTGGCTGGGACTCAGGCTTCAACTGTGTCTTTGGGAGCTGCTCTTTGAAATAGGAGGGTAGCAATGATTCTGAAATCAAGACAAAAGGGTTTTATGATTCCATAAGAGGACTGTGTTGTGTAAGCTCTAAGAATCTGGACACAGAAATGTGATTTCAAGCCGGAAGCTGATCTGTGTCTGCTTAGCCCCCAGAGAGATGGAAAGACTCTAGCAGATGTGGTAGTCCTTAAGAAAATCTGGGTTTTTATTCAGCTGGGCTCATGATTCCTTAGCCTGACAAGTCACTGGCTAAAACACTGAATCTGGTATCACAGGAGCTGTGAATGGATATGAGCCCAAAGACAAATAATACCCCAGAAATTCTTCTATTCCTCGAACAGGAGTATGTCCACAAAACAGTATTGTGAATTACAGGGAACCTGAAAATGGTCTTGAAATGGGTAGCACAAGAGAAACACCATATGTGAATGACAAGGAGCATGTGTACACCTGTAACTGCAATCCTTCAGTCATGTTGGGTCTCCATCCGCCTGTCGTTCATGCCTCCTTTTGTTCTGTACAATTATATTTTTACCTCCTGCATCCTTTTCTGGGTCTTACGTTAACATTTCATCTGATCTATTGAGTTTAGTTTTCTGAAACCATGACAGACTGAACCTGGCAGCTTCTCCTGGTTCATGGATTTGAACATCTGTTCAAAGAGCACCATGTGTTCTCACTCAGGTACATAGATAGAGAGCATTATCTATCCCCCAGACTCAGGTACAGTCACAGAAGGTACCACGTGTCCTCCAGACTCATGTACTTGACAGAGAGCACCATGTGTTCCAGACTCAGGTACAGACACAGGAGTCACCATGTGTCCTTCAGACTCAGGTGTGTAGACAGTGGTGCTGATACTTACACATGGGTGTGCATGCCCATGTCATCTGTGATCACGTTCAGAATGTTTTATAATATTTTTCCTGGATTCTCACTGCTATCAATATTATTGAACTAATGCGAGGCTGGCCTCTTGAATGGACACACACTTGCTGACTTTATTTTCACATTACAAAGTCTTCTGCTTTATGAGGAGCTGTGAAGACTTAGCCATCTGTGTGCAGAGAAACAGTTGACTCAGTCCTTCTGAAAAGTGTTGTCGACAGAAACAAAGCCTTGCACTTGCATTTTCCAAGTTGCTTTTTGAAAAGCTGTTAGAAAAATCTTCATGCGTTGGTGTTTCCTCTTGGAAGCTCACTCCACTCCATTTACTAGAATGAAGTCCAGATCACTTTATTGTCTTGTCCTCAGCAAAAGCAAGAGTAAAAAGTGATTGCTCATCATCAGAAACATCATCCCGTTTGATTTCCAGTCAGTATGCAACAGGATCATCTCTGCATGAGAAAGCTGTATTCTGAACGATGTGGAGTCAGCAGCCCAAAACCAGTGCTATCGGCGTGGTTTATCTCACCCTGTCTTCCAGCTTGATCATGTCTCTATTTATTTTGTGAGAGTGTGTGGGCTTTCTTGTAATTTTTGCATATTTCATTTATTTTGTTATACTGCTCTTTTTTTTGAGAATTTCAAATACAAGTGCTAGACTTAATTCTGCATCCATTTTAATTATTTGTACTGTTGTTAGTAGTATTAACATAAAACCATATAGAGCAAAGACAGTAAAATGTTTTGTGATCAATATAATTACTTGTCACGTTTTCATTTTTTTCAATTCTGAATATAAATTCATGGACACTAGTTAGTTGCATCCCCAGAACCATCGTTCCTCTCTAAATATCACATGCTTTATGAGCTGTAAGTGTTGAGTTCTGTGAATTTACTGTTAGAGAAGTTTATTCAATCTGGAAATTAAACTGTATAATGCAGGGAGAGGAGGCTGCATGTGAGAATGAAGAATTATCTATGACTTCATAGGAGAATGATCCTAGGATTATTCCACCTGCAAGGGAGGCTTTTGCTACTTTGAAACACCAAAGACATGATGTAAAACTGTTTTGTCTCAGATTTACATTTCACTCTTATCAAAACATCAGAATGATCTCTATTTATATCTTATCTTTAAAGTGTCTCCTTGGAGTAAATATTTGAAATTTTGCCTGTGCTAGTTAGTGAAGGACTACTCTTTCATACTCAACAGTCAAATAGACAAGAAACTGCAGAGTGTGCATTTGGCCAAGTACTATCAAGGAGAATTGTTTAGCAGTTGCCAGCATATTCTATATTGACTGGGAAGAATATTTCAAAAGGAAATACAGTAAAACTGTTGGGAAAAATGACTTCAAAATAATAATTGGGTCATGGTGGCACTTAGAGAAAAACAAAAGGTATGTGCTTCCACTTAAAAGACAAGTTACCTTGGCAACAAATATAAAATCAACTATCTGATCCAAAAGAGAAGAAACAAAATGAGGCTTGAAAAATAATTGAAAGCAATCAAAATGAGAACAGAGAAGAATTTTCTGTGAGTTTGTTGTGGTGCTGGAGGTTAAATAAGGCTTCCTACATGACTGGGACCTACTGTCACTGACCTAGCCCCAACTCCATAAAAATTCTGTTATTATTATTATTATTTTACTGCTTCCTCTTCTATTGAATATCAGTCTCTCTCATAGGAGCTTTGTATGGATAACACTTAATTTTATAATGCTATGTCAGTATTAAAACAAGAATATCATATAATTTAGAAATGTTATATTTACAGACCTCAGTGACATTTAATGCTTTCGTTATTGATGCGGAATCACCCATTTGGAATAATGGAATAAAAACTTTTTTTAATCTCCTGTGAAAATGTGAGATATAAATGAGGAGGGCACTGTGGCAGCATGTTAAAAGAATGGCCTGGGCTAACAAACACATGCAAATTTGTATGAATCCTGATGTCCAAGAAATGTTTCAAGTATCCCTTGTGATGGAGCACTACTCTTTCCAATTTAATAACCTTCAAATAAAGTTGTAGAAGACAAAATGCTTCCACGTGTTGTATCGTGTGAACCTCCGAGGAGCCAGGATGGAAAAGGTGCACCTCTCTGTATCATGTTATTGAACTTTGATGATAACATTCTAAGGTAGAGATTGCATCATTTGTATTGGTACTTTAGAATAACACATATCCTTTCTGCAAACTATCCTATAATGGAATCCTGTATATCGAGATCAAGTTTTACACACAGCAGCAGGAAACTGAACGCTTACTTTGGGGGTGGGTCTCAGCACATCCAGACAGTGCCTATGGTCTACTTATACATTAGATGCATAGCTCTTGATTTTTCTTATGTCTAGAATATAAGACCTTGTGCCTCTATTAAATTAAAGCTACTGAGATATTTCATAGTAGATCTGAAAGGTTTCCTTGTGAGATCCACACATTTATTAATAACATGAGCAGCCCATTTGTTATCAGATGTTTCTATATAAGTGGGATTTTATATGTTGCTGTGTGTAGGTAGTAAGTAACACACATGTGTACACAATTATTTCTGCATAGGAATCCAACTGCTGCTGACCATTTGATCACTGGCCTAAACCAAACTTACAGTAAGGTAATTTCAATATGATTCATTTTGTGAGCAGATTTCAGAGAGAGGCTCCAAATCCTTTCGGTTTCAGTTAAATCTCTCATGGAAATGTCACCAGCCATGGGAGTAATGATGTAGAAACTTGGAATGCTGAGCTAGAGAACTGTCTTCTACCGTTGGCTGGAAATAACACATCATGTGGGATACCGGTTGATTAGTTCTGATGAGATCAAGCAAAGACACTTGTGTGAATTCTCACATCCTCCATCCAGAAGGTGAGCAACCATTCACCACCAACAAAACCTCTGGCTGTCCCACACAGGGTGCTCATACTTTAGTGAAAAGTCCTTATTTAATGTAAAGATGAGAATGCTTTACAAATTAAAAATTTACAAATTTCTTAGAATTTTCTGTTTATAACTCATGCTTCATATTTCCAGGCTAGGGGAAGATGGATAGACCTATTCCTTTGAGAGCAACTGGACACAGCATCATCTCCAACATGCCATAATTTGAATCATTCTCACTGCATTTGATCTAAATGTGCTATATATAAGACAATCGCTTTAAAGAAGAGCTTTACTTCACACTTCATTTCAAACTGAGAGAACTCACAAAAGAAAAGGCTTCTCTGTTATTTCTGAGCCTGTAATCCTCAAAACTTAAATTCTCTGTCATTTATTTACTAGACTTGTTTTCAATGTAAATTTGTGAAGCATCTAAAGGGAACAGTAGATGATGACAGACAGAAAGAAACCCTGTGAGAGAATGAGGTACCATATAGCTCACTCCAACACCTGAAGTAAGAGTGACATGGAAATATAAGGGGGAATCAATTCAGAGGATCTAATGTTTAAAATATGATCCCCGGCTTCAAATCTGTGCTGTTTCAAATTACTTCAAAATTAGAATGCCAGTCATACAACATGCAGACAACACTGGGAACATTTAGAACACATTTTGAGAATGTGCACACTTATGAGGAATTATGAAAAATATCTGTCTCAAACCATGATCATAAAGGGAACTAAAAGTTATATGGCAGAACAACAATATTGAATGATAAACTTTGATTATAGAACAATCTATCATCTCTCAGTCAAAAGAAATACAGTATGCCTTTCTGAATATTAGTCATTTTTATGGAATACAGACAGGATAGTACATGGATAAAGTTTATTTTACTTTCATATTAAAGTAACATGTGAAAATGACAAAACACATTTTCATTAAGTTAAGCTTCACGTGACCTGTTCTATATAAGATATATCCATTTGCCCTTGGGGTCGTGTGTTAGCTATCTTTCTCATTACAATAGTAACTTAGAGTCCTTACCTGCAGGCTTTATTTATTTATTTGTTTGTTTGTTTTTATTTAAATTAAAAACAACCCTGTTTCACATGCCATCCTAGTTCGCTCTCCCTCTTTGCTACATTGATTCTTTGAATTGTTTTCTTTGTTTCGACTTTATAAGATTTCAGCCCACCATTTGATTATCTCCTGGTGTCTACTCTGGGGTGAGTTTACTTCTACTTGTTCTAGAGCTTTCAGTTGTGCTGCTAATTATCTAGTGTGGCTGTTTTCCAGTTTCTTCATGTGGACACTTAACCCTATAAAGTTTCCTCTCAGTACTGCTTTCAGAGTCCCATACGTTTGGGTATGTTGTGTCTTCATTTTCGTTGAATTCTAGTAAACCTTTAAATTCTGTCTTTATTTCTTCCTTGACCCAGGAATGGTGCAATTGTGCATTGTTCAATTTCCATGAGTTTGTAGGGTTCCTGCAATTGATGTTATTGTTGAATTCTAACTTGAAAGCATGGTGGTCTGATAAGATACAGGGGATTATTCCAACTTTTTTGTACCTGTTAAGATTTTTTATGTTGCCAAGTATGTGGTTGATTTTAGAGAAGGTCCCATGTAGCACTGAGAATATGGTATATTCTTTTGTGTTTGGATTGAATGTTCTAAAGATGTCTCTTAAATCCAGTTGGGGTATAACTTCTGTTAGTTTCTTTGTTAAGTTTCTGTCTAGGGGTCCTTTCCAGTGATGAGAGTGGGGTACTGAAGTCTCCCACTATAACTGCATGAGGTCTTATGTGATTTGAGTTTCAGTAATGTTTCTTTCTAAGAATGTGGGTGCCTTTGTATTGGGAGCATAGATGCTCAGAAGTGAGATTTCTTCCTGGTAAATGTTTCCAGTGATGAATATGAAATGACCTTCTTCATCTTTTTTGATTGATTTTAGTTTGAATTCTAAATTGTTAGATACTAGAATAGCTACACCAGTTTGCTTCTTGGGTCCATTTAATTGGAAAACTTGTTCCAATCCTTTACACTGTGGTAATGTCTGTATTTGAAGTTGAGGTGGTGTGTTTCTTACATGCAGCAGAAGGATGGATTCTTTTTATACATTCTTTTTATAGCCAATGCAAGACCATTAATATTGAGGGAAACTAAGGACTATTGAGTATTAATTCTTGTTTGGCTTTGATTTGGTGGTGGTATTATTTGTGGATTTACCCTGCCTTTTCTTTTGGCTTTTGGTAAAGTGGGATTATCTATTGCCTATGTTTTGTGAATGTAGTTAACGTCCTTAGGTTGGTGTTTTCTTTCCAGTACTTTCTGTAGGGCAGGATTAGTAGATATGTATTGTTTAAAACTGGTTTTGTCATGGAATATCTTGTTCTCCATCTATAGTGATTGAAAGCTTTGCTGGGTATAGCAGTCTGGGCTAGCATCCGTGGTCTCTTAGTGTTGTTACAATATCTATCTAGGTCCTAGTATCTTTCAGAGTTTCCATGGAGCAGTCAGGTGTGATTATGATAAGTTTGTCTTTATATGTTACATGGCCTTTTTCTTTTGCTGCTCTTAATATTCTTTCTTATTATGTATGTTTGGTGTTTTAATTATTATGTAATGAGTAGCCTTTTTTGGTCCACTCTATTTGGTGTTCTGTAGGCTTCTTGTATTTTAATTGGCATGTATTTCTTTAGGTTAGGAAAGTTTTCTTCTATGATTTTGTTGAATATGTTTTCTGCTCCTTTGAGTTGGGTTTCTTCACCTTCTTCTATACCTATTATTCTTAGGTTTGGACATTTCAAAGTGTCCCATATTTCCTGGATATTTTGTGTTAGAGATTTTTTGGAATTAAAATTTTCTTTAATCGATGCATCTATTTCTCCTAATGTATCTCTAACACCTGGGATTCTCTCTTCCATCTCTTGTATTTGCTAGTTACACTTGCATTTGTATTTCCTGATTGTTTACCCATCTTTTTTCTAATTCCAGCATTCCCTCAAACAATGTTTTTTATTTTTATTGTCTCTATTTCAGCTTTCAAACCTTGTGCTATCTGAATTGTTTCTTGCAATTTTTGGTTTGTTTTCTCTTCCATTTCTTTAATGGATTTTCTCATTTCCTCTTTTAGGGTCTCTATCATCCTCATCCAGTTGTTTTTAAGGTCGTCTCATCTGCTTCATCTCTGTTGGGATGTTCACATCTTGCTGGTGGTATAATACTGGTTTTTCAGTTGTTGAATGTTTTCATCTTCCCAGTCCTTCTTCCGGTGGGTACAAGTGGGCCCAATAATCTGATGGGTCTGAGCCTCTCCCACTCCCAGTGAGTGGGAGCTGGACTAGCTGAGTGATCTCAGCAGACTCACTGTTGCTTGGTCAGCTGCGGAAAAGTCAAACTGCCTGCAGTCCCCAATCCTGGAGATCCCAGAGTGGGCAAATGGGAGTAGGCCTAAGACAGGGGCCCAAGCTCACCTCTCCCCTGAGAGGAGGCAGGAGTAGCCCAGCGATCTCAACAAACTCAAGGTCTCTTGGTCTGCTCGGGGTGAGTCAAACTTACTGCAGTCCACAGGTCAGGAGATCCGAGAGAGGAGCAAGGTTTTTATTGTGGGTTTATCACCACATCTGGGCACAGCATCACCATGATACATCACCAACATAACTGCCTAAATAAGACATAAATAAGCACCCATAGAAACAGTGACATGAAAAGGGAAAAATTTCACAGGACTCCATACATAAATAAGCAACCATAGGTAGTTAAGGATTGTTGAGAGCAGGAGAAATAATCTTCCTGGAGAAGAACCCCTTTGTTGATTATCCAATATCAATCTTTCAGTTCTGAAATTGAATACACACATGTGACACTAATGAAACGGTGAGGTTTTTTTAATGTGTGTGTGTGTATGTGTGTGTGTATCAAACAACAACATATAGAAAAGGAGGCCATGAATTTGAAGAAGAGCAAGGGAGGGACTTGTAATGGCTAAAGGATGGAAAGGATGCAGCTATGTTTTAATTCAGAAACATTAAAAAAAAGTAACAGGAAATGAAGAACCTATTTTGTGTCACAGCTTAGAAGGAAATGTGTAAAATCATCTTCACATAAGGGAAATCATGGCAGGATAAATAGGAAGCATAGAGTGTTAAATGAAGGGGATGCATTCTAATTACCATTTTTTTGATCCCATGGGATAATATTTCCCATATTCTGAGCCAGCCTTTCCTACTCTGGAAATACCTTTCTAGATACAACCAGGTGGTTCCAAAGTCTAGAGAAGTTCCTGGTGAGGACAAGCTGTCATAGGAAATCTATGTGGGGTCCTGAGAATGTAGAGTAGCCCACAGTGGAGGCCGAAAGAAGGGAAATGGTGCCGTTGTACACACACAATGAACTGGCTGCCATTAATACTGTCAGCCTTTGCCAGAGAAATAAATGAAAAGGAAAACTGGTACAAGGCTACCACATCACACATATATAGAAAATTAAATAGTTCCAGATTTTCAATGTCCAGTAATGCTCAGAGAACAGATGCTTAGATGTCCAGGGACTATTTTTAAGTTGACCTTGTCTCCAGCACCACTGGGTAGTATGCTCAATGCCAAATGCATAGCTAATGTCTCCTCAGTGAAGCAAATGAAACACTAGCTCTCTGCACAGGTTGAGCGGAAGGCTGTGCTGTTGACCAGGCAGCACACAGAGAATTTCGCACAGACTTTTGCAGACTCTTTGCTGTTAACAAAGTTAGATTTCCTTAAAACAGGTTACCTTGAAATTCCTGCTACAAAATGAGGACAATTCAGATACAAGGTGAACAACAAGAATACAGAGAGCAAACTACACTGAAAGAGGGGAGAGTTATTTGCCTCTAAGACAGGAGGTGATTGGATCCCACTTCTGCTTTTCCCGTGAAGTCTTCATTTTCTTTGGACAGATTTTTCTGTTTAAAAAAATTAGTGATAATCTTAACTACACAATCTAAATAATAGAAGTCACAATTAAATACTCTTTTTCTCATTCATTATTTGTATTATATCAAATATGTTACTGACGTGAATGCACAAAGAAAAATGTAGACAGAGAGATCTGTTATTACACATTCACACACATTTAAGAAAACAAAATCAGCTTCTCAGACTCTCCTGGCCTGGGAACTGCATACTGGTCAACCCATTCCAGCAGACAAAGCCATCCAGAGTTTGCCTACATCACAGTGCTAGTACCACCTCCACCCATGGGGAGATGTGAGTGTGGAACTGTTTTATGCCTGCCTTCTTCTTGGACTTGTCAGATACTCCTGGCCTTGGAACTGAGCATGAGTGAACCCATCCTGGCAGACCAAAACATCCAGAGTCTGCCTACATCAAAGTGCTAGTCCCGCACCCAGGAACTGAAGAGCCATAGGATTATTGGACTTGTTTGCACCCACAGAAAGAGAACCTTGAACCAATACACACCAGGAAAGGGGGATACCCACTGGCATCCATTAGAAAAAGGGATTGGAAGATGACAGTGTAAGAACACATTCAATAATAGAAAAAACCAATATGACATCACCAGAATCTTACACGAGCAAGACCTGAGCATCCCAACACACATGAAGCAGAAGAGAATGACCTTAAAAGTAACTTTATGAAGATGATAGAGACCTTCAAAGAAGAAATGAGAAAAACACTTAAAGAAATGGGAAAAAAACAAAAAAAATTCAAGAAATGGAGTAAAAGACAAATGAAAATGCAAATCTCTTAAAGAAAACAAACGAGCAAAGCCCCTCCCAAAAAACAATAAAACAAGTGAAGGAAATAATTAAAAAACTTCAAGGATTGAAAGCTGAAATAGAGACAATAATATGGGTAAATGATCAGGAAATACAGATGCAAACATAACCAACAGAATACAAATGATGGGAGACATAATCTCAACCATTGAAGATACACTAGGAGAAATAGATCCTTCCCCCAGAGAAAATCTTAGTACAACAAACCCCTTACACAAAATATCCAGGAAATTTGGGACACTATGAAAAGGCCAAATGCAAGAAAAATAGGTATAGAAGAAGGTGAAGAAACCCAATCAAAGGTACAGAAAACATACTTGACAAAATCATAAAATAAAAGTTTCCCAACCTAAAGAAATATATGCCAATGAAAGTACAATAAAGTTATAAAACATCAAATAGACTAGATCACAAAATAAAGGATCTTCACCAAATAATAATCAAACCACCAAGCATACAAAATAAAGAGTATTAAGAGCAGCAAAAGGAAAAGGCCAAGTAACATATAAAGGCAAATCTATCAGAATTATACCTAACATCTCAATGGAAACTCTGAAAGCCAGAAAGTCCTGAATAGATGTTCTACCAACACTAAGAGACCATGGATGCTAAACCAGACTACTATATGCAGCAAAGCTTCCAATCACTATAATGACACTCACATTGGTAAAAGAAACAGTACTAAAATTCAAATCACACATAAACCTCACATACTTATAGTTGGAGACTTCAACACTCTGCTCTCACCACTGAACAGTACCACCATTCAGAAACATAACAAAAACATGAAGGAACTAACAGTAAGGTATGACACATTTGGGTTTAACAGACATCTATAGAACATTCCATGCAAATACAAATTAATATATAACTTCTTCTGAGTGCCACATAGAACCTTCTCTAAAATCGACCACATAGTTGGCAAAATAGCAAACTTCAACAGATTTTTTAAAAATTGGATAAACCCCCGTACCTAATCAGACCACCATGGTTTAATGTTAGAATTCAACAGCAACACAAACTCTGAAATCCTACAAACTCATGGAAATTGAACAATGCATAATTGCACCATTCTTGGGTTAAGAAGAAATAAAAAATAAATTAAAGACTACATACAATTCAATGACAATGAAGACACAACATAACCAAACAATGGTACAATTTGAAAGCAGTGCTAAGAGGAAAGTTCATAGCACTAAGTGCCCCCATGAAGAAACTGGAGAATAGTCACACTAGAGAATTAACAGCACAACTGAAAGCTCCAGAACAAAAAAGAAGCAAACTCACTTTGGGGGAGAAAATGCCAGGAAAGAATCTAATTGAGGGCTAAAATCATTAAAGTAGAAACAAAGAAAACAGTACAAAGAATCAATGAAATAAAGAGTTGGTTCTTCGAGAAAATCAATAAAATAGACAAATGTTTATCTAAACTAGCCAAAAGGCAGAGAGAATATGAAAATTAACAGCCCCCGAAATGAAAAGGGGAACATAACAATGAATATTGAGGAAATCCAGAAAAATCATCAGATCATACTTGGAAAACCTCTACTCCATAAAATTGTAAAATTTAAAGGAAATGGACAATTTTATGGAAACATGTCAAGAACAGATAAATAAATTAAAGATACCTATAACCCCTAATGTAAAAGAAGCACTCATCAAAAGTCTCCCAAGCCAAAAAGCAGAGCTGAGTGGATTCAGTGCAGAATTCTACCAGAAATTAAAAGAAGACCTAATACCAATACTCCTTAAACTTTTCCACACAATAGAATCATAAGTGTCATTGACAAACATTGTCTATGAGACTGCAATTGCCTTGATAACCAAGCCACACAAAGCCACAGCTAACAAAGGGAACTACAGGCCAATAACCCTCAGGAACATTGATGCAAAAATACTCAATAAAATACTGGCTAATCAAATTCAAGAACACATCAGAAAAATTATCCATCATGATCAAGTAGGAATCATCCCAGGGATGCAGGGATGGTTAAACACAGGAAAAACCATCAATGTAAACCATCATATAAACAAACTGGCAAGGAAACCACATGATCATCTCAAATGATGTTGAAAAAGGCTTTGACAAATCCAACAGCCCTTAATGATAAAGGTCTTGAAGAGATCAGGGATAACAGGAACATAACTAAACATAAGAAAACAATATACAACAAAACATCAGCCAACATCATACTAAATTGAAATAAACTCAATGCGATTTCTCTAAAATTAGGAACAAGAAAAGTCTTTCACTCTCTCCATATCTCTTCAATATTGTACTTGACAGTATAGGTAGAGCAGTAAGACAACAAAAGGAGAAACAAATTGGAAAGGAAGTACTCAAGCTTTTACTATTCGTAGGGGATATGATACTCTACATAAGTGACCTGAAAAACTCTACCAGGGAACTTCAACAGCTGATAAATGCCTCAGCACAGTGGCAGGATACAAGAGTAACTCAAAAAAATCAGTAGCCCTACTATATATAGACAATAATGTGGATGAGAAAGAAATCAAAGAAACATCACGCTTTACAATAGCCACAAACACCATAAAATATCTTGGGGTAATGATAACCAAACAAGTGAAAGAACTTTGAGCCTTTAAAGAAAGAAATTAAAGAAGATACCAAGAAATGGAAAGATATCCCATGATCTTTGATGGGTAGGATCAACATAGTAAAATTGGCAATCCTGCCAAAAGCAAGTTACAGATTCCATGCAATTCAGATCAAAATAATGGCATAATTCTTCACAAAAATTGTAAGAACAATAATCAACTCTATATGGAAAAACAAAAAACCCAGGGTAGCCAAAATAACGATGTTCAAAAAAGGAACTTCTGGAGGCATCACCATTCCTTACTTCAAGCTCTATTACAGAGCTATAGTCCTGCAAACAGCTTGGTATTGGCACAAAAATAGACAGGTAGACAAATGGAATCAAAAACCCTGATATTGATCCACACACCTACAAAAATGATTTATGAATAAGAACTTAAAATTATACAATGGAAAAAAGAAAGCATCTTCAACAAATGGTGCTGGCATAACTGGATTCTGGCATGTTGAAGACTGCAAATAGATCCATGTTTATCACCATTCACAAAACATAAGTCAAAATCGATCAAAGATCTCAACATAAATTCAGGCACATTGAATCTCATAGGAGAGAAAATGGGAGGTACACTTCAATGAATTGGTACAGGAGACTGCTTCCTGAACTGAGAATGACAGTTAATAAATGGGACCTCCTGAAAATGAGAAGCTTCTATACATCAGGCACAGTGAACAAGAAAATCCCAGCCAACAGAATGGGAAAAGATCTTCACCAACCCCCCTATCTGACAAGGGGCTAATTTCCAAAGTTTGCAAAGAACTCAGGAAGCTAGTCAGCAAAACAGTAAACAACTCGATTAAAAAGTTGGGTACAGAACTAAATAGGAGTATAAAATGACTGAAAGACACTTAAGAAAGTGCTCAACATCCTTAGCCATCATTGGGTGGGGGGGTTGGGGGTTGGGGGATGCAGGGGAGGAGGGGAATGAGAAGGAGCTGGGATTGACATGTGAAGCAAGCTTGTTTTTTATTTAAATTTTAAAAATTAAATAAGAAAAAAGGAAATTCAAATTAAAACATGTCTTAGATACCATATTGTACCTGTCAGAATGACTAATATCAAAAACACCAATGACAGTTTATGCTGGAGAGGATGTAGAGAAATGGGAACACTCAAAAACTGTTGGTGGGAGAATAAACTTGGACAGCCAGTATGGTGGTTCCTCAAGAAACTGGGAATCAGGATCCATCTATTCCACTCTTAGGCAAATACCCAAAGGATGTACATTCATCCAACAAGAACATCTGTTCAAGTATGTTCATAGCACCATTATTTGTAATAGCCAGAATCTGAAATCAATCTAGATGCCCCTTAATTGAAGAATGGATAAAGAAAATGTGGTACATTTACAGAATGGAGTGTTACTCATTGGAAAAAAAATGGATTCTTGAAATTCACAGGCAAATGGATGAAAGTAGAGGAAACAATCCTGAATGAGGTAACCCAGTCACATAAAGGCAAACATGGTATGTACTCACTCATATATGGACATCAGTCATAGAGCAAAGGATTACCAGCCTACAACCCACACCTCCAAAGAAGCTAGGAAATAAGTCAAACACTAAGAGAGACACACATGGTCCCAAGGTGAAGGGAAAGATCTCCTCTGAGTCAATTGGAAGCATGGGGGGAGGGTAAAGGGAGTTAAGGAAAAGAGAAAGGGAGAAGAGGTGGGGGGAGGAAGACATGAAGGACCAGCAAGTCTGAGTCAGGGGAGGAATAGAGGAGAGCAAGAAGTGAGATTCCTTAACAGAGAAAGCCATCACAGAATTAAAGATAAAGCTAGCACAGGGGAAATATCCATATATATACAAGGATGACCCCAACTAATAGTTAAGCAATAATGAAAAGGCTATCCTATATAGCCTTCCCATGTAATAAGATTGATCACTATCTTAAATGTCCTCCTAGAACCTTCATCCAGTAGCTGATGGAAGCAGAAGCAGAGACCCACAGCTAAGCACTGAGCTGAATTCCTGGTATCCAGTTACAGAGAGGGAGAAGTAAGGAGCAAAGAGTGTTGAGACCAGCCTGGGGAAACCCACAGAAGTAGCTGATTTGAAGAAGTGGTAGCTCATGGACCCCAATCTGACAGCTCAGGAAATTAGCATAGGACAGAACCAGGCCCCCTAAATGTGGGTACCAGTCAGGAGGCCTGGGCAATCTATGGGGCCTCTGGCAGTGGAACCAGTATTTATCCCTGTTGTGCAAATAGACATTGGGAGCACATTCCCCATAGAGAGACTCTCTGTCAGCCTAGACACATGAGGGAGAGAATTGGCCCTGCCCCAAATCATGTGACAGATTTTGATGATCACCATAGAAGGCCTTACCCTTTCTATGAAGCAGAAAATGGATGGGATGGGGGTCCTTCATGGCATGAAAAGATGAGAGGGAGAGAGAACTGGGATTCATATGTAAAATAAGATTTTTTTCTAACTTGAATAAAACGTCAAAATATATCAGAACTACGTATTTTAAATTACAATAAAAAGAAACCAAAATCACTGTTAAAGTTCAATAACAGATTATTGGGGCCTTGTGTCCTAGCTCCCACAGGGTCTCTGAGTTGTCAGCTGATAGCCACAGGTACATCCTGTTTTCTAGTCCTGGCTTACTGCTCCCACATTGCCCCACTGACATCAACATCTAGCATGAAGGAAAACACACTCTCCTCCAACTGGGGTTTTCCTACTGGGTTGTAAGACTATATATAAGACTGCTCCCTCTTACAAGAGAGAAAGACCTCTTAGAAGTTGCAAAATAAAGACACATCTTAGTACAAATGGCTGGACATCTGGTCTTTGTTTTTCTGATACCTCAGAGTTGCTTGTGGCACGGGCACAGCAATTGGAGGTCCCACCAAGATCCAGAGAGACTTGGAAAGACTGGGAAAGATTGGCCTGAAAAAAAAGACTCAGGAGTCTCTCACTCAAGAAAGAAAAGATTTAAAAACAGAACATAAAAAGCTGTGGGTTCTTTCCAGACTAGTATGGTTTGATGAAGCAAGACCTCTGAAAGCAGTGGCCCAAGTGATTCAACATCTAAAACAGCTAATATGACGCATCTTTACAGACCCTGAAAATAAAGACTTATACAGGTTTCTGAGTTTTGCCATGATACCCATGGTATGAACAGTGCCCCTTAACAGCAGGAAGTAGTTTGGAAAGAACGACGCCCACCTTCCCAAATACTGTTTATAAATGTTTGTTTGCATTTATACAGGGTTGGTTATTGCTACAAATTTAAGGTCAATTTTGTGAGTCATCTCTAAAAACTTTTTACAAGGAGTGGGTATAGCTGTAGCCCCTGAGAAAAATAATAAAAGCCTATAATATAGCCTGAGAGCCAAAGAAATCTGTGTGGAAGATTCTATAGAGTAGCAAATAGTTCAAACAAAATTTCAAAAAATAAAAAAGGGGGAGATGTTGGGACCTAGCCCCCACAGGGTCTCTGAGTGCATCCTGTTTCTAGTCATGGCTTACTGCCCCTGAATTGCCCCACTGACATCAACATCTAGCAGGAAGAAAACATGCTCTCTCCCAACTGGGGTTTTTCTACTGTGTTGTAGTTGTAAGACTATATATTAGACTGCTCCCTCTTAGAAGAGAAAGAGACCTCTTATCACTTGCTACAAACAGTTGGACACCTGGTCTTTCTTTTCCTGATACCTCAGAGTTGCTTGTGGCATGGGCACTGCAGCAGATATAACATAGAAAGAAAAAGTCAAAAGACAAGGTCCAAAATAGCTCTGGTCTCAAACAGATTTTCAATTGTTATGTCTATATAAATCTCTATACCGGATTGTGTTTTCAAATAAGAGGCCATGATCAGTAATACAATATTTTAACTTGGGGTTTATGAGTGAAATTATGTTTTACTAATCTCAACGTTGTGTGATTCTAGGTTGAATAAATTTAAGTGAATGTTTTCTATGTAATATTTCAAAGTTGTAGAGTTTGTAACTTGATAGCAATTTATAAAATTTAAGCATGACTACTGAACATTTATTTCAAAACCATCAAACTTTTATTTGATGTATTTCTAACAGCTTCTTCTAGACAAATTTCTTTCAGCATTTGTGTGTTGTATCATATATCAGCATGGTTATATGTCTATGAATTTTCTTCTTTGAAGATGGATAACCTATGTGACAGGCTGACAAATGGAAGTCACTTCCAACATGATCACTTTAGGCAAACGTTCCACAACCTGAATTAGAATTGAAAGTGAAAATATGTTTAAAACAAATTGTTGTGTGTTTCAGAGAGAGGGCGAGGAGAGGATGTATTAAAAAATTCTTGACCTAGAGGAACTGAGAGATACGAGAGATGGACACACACACACACACACACACACACACACACACACACCACAGAGAGAGAGAGAGAGACAGAGACAGACTGATTATTTATATAGGCTAGGAAGACAAGTGAATCATGATGCACACATGATTGTATATGAGATGTTTGTCTCATAAGTAAGTAGAAATAAAATATAATATCATGATTCTTAGGGAATCTTTGGAAAGAACCTCAGTTTGTAATCCATTAAATTAAATGAATTTTTATGACTTCCCTGTGCAGACTGTAAGAAGACTGAGTCAATTTCTTTATGAGAAAGAGAATTTGTTTCAAAATTAAAATTTTCCCATCTAGATCTCTGGGAATAATTAAGGTCTACTTTCAAGATGAACACTTTCACTCATTAAAAAAATATCCCAAGATTTTACTTGCGTAATTCTGAGTTAAAATATAAACACGACTTACCAAAGAAGACTCTCCCACACTAGGGCTAAAAAGGCTCTCTGTGGAGATTAGAAAGCTGTTGCCAGAGCAAAACCTAACACAGCAGCAGGCCCACATATACTGTCAGTATTGGAAAACACACAGAAATATATTCTGGTAGGTAGGTAGGTAGATGGGTACACAGATGCAGACAGATAGATAAGTGATATATAGTCTTTGGGGAGTAGACAGAATATCGTGTAGAGCTATACTCTTTTACTTGTTTAGTCCTGCCTAGCATTTCTTTCATCTTCCCCAGACATAAATACTATTATGTTTATTAGAAAGCACATGTGTATCAGGGCACACTGCCCGGCCTGTTTTCAGAGACTTCAAAGGAAATGTCAATAAAATCAAAATTTTAGGTGGAAAGCAGGAAAACACTAACATACACATTAGGAGGAAAGCATCAGAATAGCTCAGTATCAAGTAGCCTCATTATAATGCGTGGGGTGCCTCTTCTTTCTGATTGGCTCATGCCCAGGCTGTAACAGGTTCAGGTTTTATCTACTCTCCTGGTGGCACTCTAATATTTTTCTTTTTTTAAATTTACTTCCTAGTTGTAGAATATTAATTTAAGGTGTGTTACTTTTGTTTATGCTCTTGAACATTTGTTTAATGATGCAAAGTTGTGTTTGATTAAATAAAATTCACCTGCAGCCAGGAAGTTGGGTCAGCAACTAAGTGACAGAAACTTGTAAGGGGGAGCCAGGTGGAGAAGGGTTTATAAAGAGGGGTGAGGGGAAGCAGGAGGACTTCTTGGGAGACACAAGGAGGTGAGTTATGTGAGCTGCTTGTTGTTCAATCTCTGTGGGAAGCAGGATTCTACCTCAACCATTGAATCTTCAGTTCTTCAATGGGATGGAGAATTAAGTAAGTTTCCTTAGTAGCTTTGAAAGAGTTAGTGCCTGGGGGAACTTTGTAGCCCGAGTGACTGCTGGCTGCAGCCTAAGAGCTGTTGGTAGTGGCAGAACGGAGGTTACAGAAAGAACAGCCATATTATAAAAAGCCAAAATAATTAAAAGAAAAACACTACTTACCTTTTCCCTTCCTTCCTTCTTTCCTTCTGTTCCTTCCTTCCCTCCCTCCTTCCTTCCTTCCCTCCTTCCTTCTGTCCTTCCTTCCCTCCTTCTTTCTGTCCTTCCTTCCTTCCTTCCCTCCTTCCTTCCGTCCTTCTGTACTTCCTTCCTTCCCTCCTTCGTTCCTTCCTTCTGTCCTTCCTTCCTTCCTTCCTTCCTTCCTTCCTTCCTTCCTTCTGTCCTTATGTGTGTACCTGTCTGTGCCATGGCATACACCTGGGTTAGACAGCAACTGGTAGAGTCTTTTCTCTTTATTCCCCATGTCAGTTCTAGGCAGAACTCAGATTTGGCCTGGCTGCAAGCTCCTTCACACATTAAGCAGACTTTGCTAGCCCTCTGCTGTTGTTTTCATTATGAAAGTTAGACTCAATTATCATATACTGATACTGAAAACAATTGCTTTCAGACCAATGAGACATCATAGTCAGTTTAAAACTGATGAGATGCGATCTATGAATCTTTGACTACATTGTCCATAAAGTGATGCTGTGGCCCTTGAAGAATCCCAGAAAGCATAAGAAAATAACTATCTAGAAAAGAAATCAAGAATATCTAGAAAAAAATCCAGAAATATTTTTCTTACCTAGAAGATAAAGGACTTTTACGTTGAACAACTTATGCTCTAAGCATATTTATTTCTAAAATAATGATTCAATGCATAACTACATATATTTAGAATAAAGCAATTATAGTCAAAAAGTATAAGAAAATATGATACATATCTATATTTTAAAACCCAGTATTTCTCAATTTGATTACCCCATCCCAAGTCTACCATTTATACAAGAAAATATAGTAATAAAGTGTAAAATATAAGTACTTAGAAAAAGCATCTTCAGATAATCATAAAAATAAAGTATTTCCTCAAAGTATATTGTATATTTAGAAAATTGTGTAACAATAAATAAGAAATGTTTTAAGAACATCTAATTATTTTTCAATATATAAAAATTGAAATATATGCTTTTATTTAATACCCAGTTTTACATGTGTTGGGTATGTTCTTGATTATACTGTCCAGTTTAAAGATATCATTCTTTTCTACAGATACTTTCAGTTTTAGTGAGAAAAAAAGGTAAAGCTTCTCATGCAACCACTGTAATTAGTAAGTCAAGATAAAAAGACGAAACTCTCCCAAAACTCTAACAAGGAAAAAAACATGTTCAATTTTACATGTGAGTCAAAGAAGAGAAATGTAAATTAAATAAATAATTGGAACAAAATATTTTCATAGTCTCATTGTAAAATCACATTGACATTTTTAGAAATTTGTAAAGAAATTTAGAATGTGTAAAGAAATCTGCCTTCCCAAATTAAATATGGAAAAAAACACTTCAATGTTTCAATGCAGGTTTTGAGAATCAGTAAGAGGATATGCATCTTAGATGCTGAGACTGAATCATAAAAGATTAAGACGTTTATTCATACATAAAGTTGATCATGAATAAAAAAATATGAATAGAACTAGAATTTCAAAACAGGAACTATTCATATTTAAACCCGAAATAAGAAAGAATAAAGTAAAAAGACAAGATAAGGGAGCACAGACAGAGTCCGTTACCTGTCTTCCCGTTGAATCCTTGAGGAAGTAGGAATGAGTAATGTGGACACAAGAGTCTTTCTCTATGACTGCACCCCCATAAGCTCGCCTGCGCATCACGAGCCAGGGAGACTTTCTACACCCCGTGTGTATTTCCTTATGCACCTGTGCTTTTCCATAGCACCCCTGACATGGACTTCCCACTTATCACCAGAGTTGACAGGTGCCTGGCCACTCTACATCTTTCACAAGAGAGTTCTTCCTACTGTGTCACACGTTTCTCGTCATTGAAATTAAAGCTTGATATTAAACCTAAAACTGAACAACTGTAATATAAGACAGCGAATCTGCAGCTTAAAACCCAAGGGTGCTGACGGATTGAAAGATGAAGACAGTGACCAAAGGAAGTCCCTCAACCCGCACAGAAAAGAGACATATAGTAAAGACTACCAAATGGAGAGGTCAACAGAGATGAGTCAGATGTTTAATGCACCGTATTATGTGCCTTGTTGTATATCAATGCTCTCACGAAATCTCCGGCACCTATGTATATTCTGGGGATTAAAAGATTTCCCGGGTAGGATTTCTCGGCATTAATGATCTACCACAGTCTCTATATAACTTAGCTTTTGCTGAAGCTTCACTCTATTTTGCCAAACAATATTCAAGGCAGATAATAAAATGGTCGCCTGTGCATTTCTTACTGTTTTTTTTATTCATTCATGTGTATATTCTGTTTTCAAACAGCTTAGAAAGAAAACGCCTGTTCTCTTAATTTTATTCACACTTGTGCTATTAAAAAAACATTGAAGCACATAAGCCACCCCAATATATATGAAAATGAAATGATCCAACATGGGGAAAATATGCTCTAAAGCAGATTACATTAAAGCTGTCCTGATCTCTGCATTTCTATAGATCTACTCAAGGAAAGGAAGGATAATACAGTCAGAAAGAAAGAATTGTGTTGCCTGGGTGACCCATATCATAACCATTTGATTTACTGAGATAGATTATCGAATTACACCTCAACTAACACATGCCAAAATAGTTGTCCTTGGGAGACAATTTAGCCATATCTCTGTTTTGTTTTGTCTTGTTGTTTGTTTTATTTCCAAGACACATTTCCCATCATGTCACCATTAACATTGCACGCAGATGACTGAGTCTTATACTGTGCATTAGTACCTCCCTCAGGAAAATGACAGAGAATGTTGGTTAACTCAGGATGAAAATAGGTTGATAAAATGCCCACTAAGTAAATAGTTTAAAGTATATTGTCTACTGTGTCCCTGATCATACAGAGAAATTCCTGAGAGATGCATGTTCATGCAATTTAAGACTCCTACTACTGCTGCAAGTGGGCTTGTTCACCACCTCTCTCCATTCAAGAAGAAACAAACTCAGGTATCCAATTGTAAATTGCATTTAAGAAATTACTGTCTATGTCTGAAATAACCAACCATTCCCCCTTTTGAGAAGACAGTAGAGAACTAAGAATGCTCAATGACAGAAAAACATGCCTTTGATCACTGACCACATTAATTAACACAGTTGATAAAATCCTTCACAGACTTCTCAAAAGTCTTTTTTCTCAGGTGATACTAGATCGGGCCAAATTGGAAATGAAAACTATCCATTAGAGTAATTAAATCCACAGTATGATTTAAATGTGAAGATCTTAAGATAATAACCATGAAGATGTTATTTGTATAAAAGGAAGTTCACAGGGAAAACCTAAAAATACTTATTCAAAGCCTACTTCATAAGAGATAAAAAAGAGGGGGGTCATAAGGAGAAAATAGACAAGAAGGAAGAAAAGATGGTTGTTGAAAGGGAGAAAGGATCTGATCCATCCACATTATAGGAACATATTTCTATGAAATAAAATGTTTTAAAAGAAAGCCGAAAGTGGATAATACAAATGTATTATTCTTCTAGATAATAATTTATCACCTTCATTAAGCGCTTTTCTAATAATTAAAAACTTGCTGGATTCTCCAGAAACAAGGCTTATAGCCATAAGAACAGAACAAAACAGCCATTATAGGTAAGGTTGCCTAGCAACAAGCTCCCCATATTATGGTAAAGCCCTCTGAGTGTCTCACAGGCAAGAACGCCCAGCCTGCAGATCAATTATGAAGACAGAAGATGAAGACAAGAAGGAAGATGTTAGCAAAATGCTCCACGGAGTAAAATAATATTCAGATGCTGCAAGGCAAAACTGTCATTAACACCTCTGCTCACACATTTCTTTCCTGCGGGGACATGTGTACAGATATACAAGACTTTGAAAATAAAACTTTATAATTTAAAGTAAATCCTGGGCCAAAAACAACCACTGGTGATATTTCATATCTCAGCTAAGCCAACTCCGGAAAGAAAGTGCAGGTGTTTGAGTGTTTCGGTTTTTTTTGTTTGTTTGTTTGTTTTCTCCTTGTTCCAATTTGTTTCAAAATGTAACTTCTGGTTGACAGAGGAATGTTGACTAAATTATTTTTGTAATTAGAATAGCAGGATTTTATATGCTATTATATGCAGATGAAACAATAGTTTCTATTAAATAGTTTCTATTAAATTTTTAACTTGTTATTGGAACTATTAATCAGGTCTAATAGATTAAGAGGCAGGAAATATAAACTTTCCATTTCTGAATGTGTCATTTATTTATTTATTTAATGTTTCCTGGGTTTCTAGACTTTTCCATTCTACTACCAATGGTAATGTTGAAAACAAGGCTTCTCAGTAGTCTGAAGAAGTACCAAATTTAAAGACTCGATTGCAGAAATTTCAATCTAAAGGAAAGAGATCTGTAGTTCTGATGCATTAAGAACAGAAACAGAAGCGTCCCAGGTCCAGAGGGACAGAGTAGAAGAGACAGGTGCCCATCCACACCTTTGCATTACTTGAATGGCTTTCATAGCTGGCTATAAGGTTCTGCTTACTCAGTTCACTGATGTGAACCTTGATCTCTCCTAGAAACAGTCTCACAGAAAGACCACATACAGTGACTTAACACCTACCTTGGCGTTCCTTTGTCCAGTCAACGTGACATGTAAGATTATATCAATCCAAACTTATCTTGATGTAAGTGGGCAACAAAACAGTCTTATTACTGGAAAAAATGTATAAATTTCATTTGTGCAATGTTTTGCTTGGTCTTTGAGAATTGAGCATTTGAAAACTGTGAAGTATTTAATTGCATGACCAGCTCTGAAGAATCAAGAAAAACTATTTGATGAATACACAGCAGTGTGTTAGTATTACTTACAATTATATCAGACTCTCAATGCTATTTATCACTTATTGCTGCATATCAAAGGTTTACTTTACTACTGACTAATAGAACCAATGATTCAATGTGGTGAACACTAACCTTTTGTAAGGGCATTATAAAAGGCTTTCTTCACTAAACTAAACACCATTTATAATGTCAAATATAAGTCAAACCTCATTCAAAAATGTCCAACATCCTGATACAATATTTCACATTGATCCTATAATTAAAATGTCTTTCAGAGTGAAATGGAGATAAGCAAATTCCACCTGCAGACATCACTGTAGTGAGCAGTGTATTTCTGTGGCAAGCTAATGGGGCACTGAGGAATCTAAGGTATTTTCAAAACCTTGAGCACAATAAGAGCATGCTGCTGATGTATTTGAAAGTTTAGGGGAGAAAAGGCTAACTCATTTAACAAATTAGTGAATTGCTAAAAGTTAGTCAATAGAAAGAAGGGATCATAGGATGCAATACAAGGATGCTTTCCTGCAATGTTCATTTTACGTGTCCTGCTCCTGACATTTTCACCCATGTTTGAAGCAGGACCTGATGTGTCTCCACGTAAGAGAAAATGTAAAAGCATCGAGAACCTTTTTGCTTTGTCTAAGATGAAACAGTAAGGAAACAACACTCCTGGATTGAAAATTTAAGTAATAAAATTTCAGCGAAAATATTCTTACGGACATATTATGTTCCCCGGTGTTTTAAACATTATGATGCAATTACTCTGAACAAGTATGCTCCTTGTACCAGGCATTCCTCATGTGACCACACAACTGAGTTCTGCATTTTACAAATTATGTGGAAGAATTAACCTTAGATTTTTTCTTCTTTTTTGACTTTAAGTTTTTCCTGTTAATACTGAACTCATTATTAAATATTTTATTTATTGGCCAAGTTTTCAAATTACTTAATGCAAAAAAATGGGATACTCATTGAAATGATTTTTAGCTTTAATACATTCCAGGTAAAATTACAGATTTCAAGCTTATTTAGCACTCTATGAAAATGCAATATTCACTTTATTTTCAAAATGACTATGTTACAATAACTCTTCCTGTCAGCCTAGGCCCACTGCCACATCAGGCCCAAATGAACACACAGACACTATATTAATTATGAAAATGTTAGCTATTAGCTTGGGCTTCTTATTGGCTATCTCTGTCTTAATTATTAGCCAATTTCTATTAATCTAATTATTTCTACATGGTACTATCTTACTCGATGCCTCAGTTACATCCTCTCTTCCCAGGATCTCATGAGTACTTCTACCTTGCCTACAATTCCCAGAATCCTCCTTATCTCCTTAGTCCCGCCTATCTTTCTGCCTCATTGTCTGAACAGTGCTATATTCATTAATAGAATAAGAGAAACATATTTACAGAATGACTTTTCCCATCATCTCCTCCTTTCTGTCTAAATAAAAAGGTTATAACTTTAACATACTCAAATTATATATAACAAAAGAGTTGTTAAGAAAAAATTATAATTACAATATTTAGTCCTTTAACATTTAGCAAGATTTAAAGAAAATATTCTGTCATCCACCCTATTGTTGTAAGTCTAAATTCTTATATGTAATGTATCTTTTATCCTGACTAAGGAAAGCTATAACCATAACTACCTGTCTTCAACTCCATCAAAGACCACAAGAGAACAGTATATAAACTCTAGCATTGACAGAGACTTGTGGACCCAAATTTCTTCTGTATTGTTGGGGCATTCATCTTCTGCCCTTAGGCCATAGTGTGTCTGGCAGACTTCTCATCAAAGCAGGATATTTGAAACTATCCACCTGTTTTGGCAGTTTGCCAGTCATTTTTCTGTGTCCTGCAGAATGTCTGGCAGACTCTTCCATGAAGCAAGAACCCTGCAACAATGTCCCATATTGTCTCAACAGTTACTTTCCTGTAGGTCCTGCATGTCCAGTTCATACTACATACAGTCAAAAGGTCCAGAGAAGAGCAGTTTCCTAACAAGATTCTTTGATGTCCATATTCCTCTAAGACAAAATTGGTGTTGCCAGGAACAATTGTGTCTCACTGTCATGAAAAACTCTAAACTATTTTAAATGCAATATTCTGTAGGTCTTTTAAAGGTGTGAAGAATGCCTATCTAATTGAAATATATCTCTCTATATACAGAAAACCTAACTATAAGTTTTGACTTTTATAGGTGACTACAATCTGTGTTTAATTATTCATTACATTTTTAAAAGAGCTATCTAAACACAATACCTAAACAAGAGGATAAATATAGATATAACAAAATTGACCTTAAATTTGTATCACTAAGACAAAATCTTTTTCAATGTATTCATTTCTATATCATTTTCCCCTATTTTGCTTTAGAAAGAGATGGGTTGTGATCCTTAATCATTTATAACCAAACGTTTTTAAAGGAAAACAAAAATTGATTAACAATGTTTGGGAATGTGGGCATCATTCTCTCCAAACTGCTTCCTGCTGTTTGGAGGCACTAAAATACCATGGGGATTCTTAGAAAACACAGAAACTTAGCCTAGTCCTCGTTGTTGTAGTCTGCAAGGCTACATTGTCTGAGCTGTTTTAGATGTTGGATCACCTGGGTCATTGCTTCAGAGGATCTTCCTTGAATAAACCATATTAGTCTGGAAGGAATTCAAAGCTTTAAGTGGATTTTCACTTTCTGTGGAAACAAAAATAAAATTTCTTTTCCAAAGTAACACATCCTTATACTTAAGTTTTGAATTCAAAGCATTGTTTCAAAATAGATGAATTGGATTAATGCAGCAGAATTTATAATCAAATATCTTTTAGAAGTCGTTGCTCCTTCCTCAGCAAAAAAAATAAATAAAAGATAACACAATAGCATACAGTATTCAGACTCTCGGTGTATTTTCCATCTTTATGTGACTTATTTTATTATTCTGTTTCTTTTTCTTTTTTTTGTTTCCTGAGGCAGGGTTTCTCTGTGAACGTTTGCCTGTCCTGGAATTTACTCTATACACCAGGCTGGCCTTGAAATCACAGAAATTTGTTTGTCTCTGCCTCCTGAGTGCTGGGATTAAAGACATGTGCCATCATTTCCCAGCCAGTCTATTTCTTTTTTTTAACTACTTTTCCTTTTTCTTCTCTCTCTCAAGCCTACTTATATTTTTAAGCACACTGTAAATCCTTTAGAGGATTTTTCTCCCTGAATCTGTCTTTACTGTATATCTTTATCTTTTTCTGGCAAAAGAGCTATTCAGCGGGATTTGTTTGCCACTTTGCTGAGTCAGCAAACAATTCTTAAAGGAACTGTATCTGCATGTCTCAAACAGTTCACCTGAGAAAAATGTTGCTACCAAGAAGCATTGCTTGCCTCTTCTGTTCTTTTGTTTTTAAAATCTCTTTTTGAGTTATTGTTACAGTCTACGTGGAATCTGTATAACCCACTTGTAGGTGCCACAATGCCATGTATTTACCTTACATATGTTTACTTTATTTGTGCATGCACACACACACACACACACACACACACACACACACACACACACACCTGATAGTATTATTAGCCACAGCAACACACATCTACCCATTCACTTATTCAGTGATAGATGGTGACCTGGAAAGTATGGCCTTCTTTCTTCAGAGGAGATTTTCACCAGTTTGTTTAATTACAGTGACAGGAAGTAGGACACTAGTCAGAGAAGAAGAAGAATGTAGCAAAAGAAATGTTTCACTAAATGAAAGAAAGCCCTCTTCATCAGTATGGCTGCTCTTATGCATAGCACCCATTTTTAAGCTAAGTTAGGCAGACCAGGGTTTAGTTCCTGATACAGTGAAAGGTCATCTGTAACTGAGACAGATACTCATACCAATGGGAAGGAAGATGAGGTGATGAGCTAACAAGATTATTCTTATCAATGTATAGTTTTAACTTAAGCAAGTATAGAAACACTAGACCTAACCCTAACCCAACCCTAATCCTAACTCTAACCCTAACCCTAACCCTACTTTTACTAGTGGCCACGATCATCACTTCAATTACATAACTTTAATAGTAAGAAAGCTATGCAAAAATTGATTCTGTAGTGTATATTTTCATAGATCAAGCCTGACATAAAAGAGTATAGTGTTGTTCCATTTATATGATGTTTAGAGCTAGTAAGAATAAATAAAGTATTTGAAATGAAAATAGTAATTACATTTTGGACCGGAAATCAATAAGCAGAAGGGATGAGACAGGGAACGCAAATGTTCTATTTTGTTGAGCGGGTTGATGGTTTCAGAGGAGTGTGCAAATGTAAAGACGTGAACAACTGTACATTTAATCTCTGCGTACTTTATGGAAGTTCAAACATAAAAATAAGTCACAATAAAATGAAATGTGAAAATATCTCTTTATTAATCTTATCTAATACTTTCCAAAATGCTTTCAGCAGAGCCAATCAGCAAAGGCACTTAAAATACTGTCAAGCAAGAGTCATAAAGAGGAATGTAGGAAGTTAGAAGACTCTATAGTAATCGAGAAATCTCTCACCTTCTAGTGTTTCCAAAGACTTTATTTCCACGGTGAATAGGACAATGTGTGGTTACAGAATATCTGAATATCAATCATGCAGTGAGAGTTGGTGCATGCTTGCCTTTTTAGTGTTTTGACTATCTTCAACAATTATCTGTAATTATCCCTCATTCCTTACAAAATTGAGAACATGAACAATCTATGATCATCATTTGCTAATGTATCATGTGGTATAATTGTGGTCCCCCTTCTGCTTAATGTGAATACACTAATGTGAATAGTATAACAATAAAGCATTCAGGCTCACATCCAGAGGACTACATAAAGGACATTTTAGGGTTTACCAGCTAAAAATATAGACAAGATTTATTTTTTTATCCCTTAGAAGTCACACATCCCCAACTAATTTTTTTGTTTACTGTCTTTCCTTTCTACAAAAATCAATGCTAATGCCTCTTGTTGAGTCATCACATGATAATCTCAGGAGGTATCTGGTAAATTCCTAGTAGGCATGTTGTGATTGTTACCTATTGATAGCTGTGATGGAAGCAGAGAAAGCCAAGGACTTGGTTATTGGGCTTGAACATCAAACAGAACTCCTGCATTGGGAGTATAGACCTGCAAAAAGGAACAATCCAAACTTCAGTTCCTGGCTTATTTCAAGCTGCTTAGTTTAATGAGGGCCTCTTATAGGTTAATAGTAGATAGGATTACCCATGCAGGTGGGAACTTGGGTAGAAATATTTTGCAAGGATAAAGAGAAGGAAGTCTGTAATGACTTCTATTTATTAAGGCATTAATATGACCCCAGTGAGCAGAAAGGGAATGGAGAATGGAAAGTTTGCTCAGTTGAGGATGTCTCAGACTAAGGCACAACTAGTTGATAACACTAACAACAAGCATTTATTACTTAAATAGCATGGTATCTTACTTAGTTTACTGCATTTACTGGATTCAGTCACTGGCTATGAGCCATTTTTGTGAAAAGAAATGGAGACAGATTCAATAGTTTAGTACTAGGATCATCACTTACATTTGTTTCTTAGAGCAGGAGACTGGCACCTCAGATGGCCATAAGCAATACAGTTTGTCCAAATAGAGGATTCTGAAATCTACCCAGAAGAAGGTCTACTTTAATTACTTAAGTCAGTTTTAGAATTTGCATTTCTAATGTGTTTTGTAAGATAATATGTGAGTAGATTTATGTCACCAAATCAAAATTCCATAGTTAATTAACTTGAAAGAATAAAAGTTAAGTTGGCTCATGTCTTTGAGGTTCCTGTCAATGACCTGTTTCTTTATAGCTTAAAGACCTTGCAAGACAGAGATCATGACAGAAGATTTCCATACCTTGAATTGCCTATTTCTTGAGTCAAGCAGCATAGATGAAAAGAAAAATTTGCAGGTTCTGATTATTTTAGTCCATCATTGTGTCTCACTTCTTGGTATTTGGTGTATGGAGCACAGGTTTACACAAAGTGGTGGACCAGGGATTAGGAATGGGGGGTCAGGCAAAAATCTTGAAATGCCTGGTACTGGGGACCTGCTCCAGTCTTCATGCCCTACCAGCTAAAGGTCCACAGCTTTCAGTTAAGCATCACCACTTGAATAACTAGTATCTGAGCATGAGCCCCACAATCCTCTTCATGGAAGTGGTCTTCAGACCTTCTCCAGGTACATGTACTTTTAACAAACCTATATAGCACATGGGCCTTTTGGGACATTTGAGATACAAAGTATAGAAGTTACATTGGAAAGAGCACATAGTAAAATACTATTGTCTATGAAAATAATGATAAAATTATTAACATTTATTTTTTACTATAAATACATGAGACAGAAACAATGTTTTGATGTTTTATCCATAAGAACATTGAGCATTTCCTTTATGTCATAGTTTAGAAAACTTCATATAGTTTAAGATGAAGTTGCAGGAAGAGCTCCTTTCTATTAAGAAAACCCATGAGGTTGTAATATGTTTTGATTAGCAACTCATCCAATCAACTCTTCTGATACACCTCAGCAGTGAATAGTTTGTATATTAAAATAGTACAAGGAAAATTCACACCGTGTTTAGGGACCAAGGTCATAGGTTTGAGTATAGTAGAAAATAAGTGTTATTCATAGAAGCTATTAATCACATAGAAACATATCCTAAAACATTATGTCCACCACAGGTGAAGAAAATTATAGAACTAAAAGCATTCTTTCACAAGAAATATTAAAATTTTCCCAGCATGTTTCCTTATATAAAGTTTGGGTGAGAATCACAGGGAGTCATTTTGATAAACAGATCGCTAAACTACAACTAGTGATAGGAAAGTAAATGGTTTTTCCTGAAATATGGGTACCTAAATATAAAAATAAATGATAAATAAAAATAACTTCAAATTGGCACAAGGCTGGGGAAAATGAAGGACAAATGTAATGAAACACATGTCCTGTGATGCCACATAGGATATCTTTTGTTCACCAAATAAATAGAAGATAAAGAAAAACACCTAAGGGAGATCTAATCTGGGCCCAGACATGGTGTAGCAGCTAGTTAAGTTACTAGTCTACTGGACTGACTGATGCCAATAAGATCTTCATCTGAGAACCAGTGCTAAGAGGATAATTGTGAGATTATGGGGATCATTCAGCTTTATTAAAACAAAAATCATCCCCCAGCCCCCAAAACCCTACTAGTCATCAAGTCAGCACAGTTAGCCGCAGAGAAGCAAATCTATTTGCATTGCTTGCTCAGAAATAGTGGTTACAGAACTTCGCTGATATCAATAATACAAAGACAGATTAAGTATATCCTACAATTGATAAGGATGTTCCTAAAATTATAGGTAAAATACAGAAGAAATATCCAGGAAAATTCAATTTACATTCAAGGATATTATTCTGTTGTCTACAAAATCTATGATACCAGCAGTTATTAGTTTGATTTTTATGTAATTCACCTTGTATTATAAACCTACCATTGCCAGCATTATTTTATTTACATAAACTTAGATTTAGTGAAGAAACACCTGCCTTAGCCCATTCTTTTTAATAAGTTCCAACATTAACAATTCATACATGTATTTCAAATGTGGTGTGTTTTGTACAGAGAAATATGCCTAAGGCAAAAGGCAAATCTAACGAAAATCTCACCATAAAATTCAAAAGCTTAAAGTGTGAGAATTAAATTGAAAAGCCTATCCTCAAGCATCCAAGTTTGTATTATACCTTTTTTAAATTTAAATTAGAAACATGCTTGCTACACATGTCAATCCCAGCTCCCTCTCCCTCCTCTCCACCTATGCACCCGCAGCACACACCCAATACTCTCTCCTTTCCCCAGGGAGGGTGAGGCCCTCAGTGGAGGATATCCAGAGTCTATCATACCTTACATAATATTTGCTGAAACCTAATGAAGCCTTCAGTTCATCACTTGAGGATTTCTCTGGAGGATTCATCAGTCATGGCTCGTGATGTGTGCATCTCCTACCGCATTCCCAGCATCCTCCTTATGGGCTCTGTGTAGTTCTGGCTCTGTGGTTATTATGATCTGATGACCTTTTGCATTTTCCCTGACTATCCCATATTTCTCCACACACTGGAATAATTCATTTTGGGTAATGGGCACCCTATTTCCCACAGTTGTTTTGGATGATAGGAGTTGTCATGAATTGACTTAGGACACCCAAATTCATGTCTTCCTGGAATCAGAATATAATCTCATTTCAAGGTGGGATAGATTTAAATGTGATTTCCCAAAATGAGGTCACAATAGATTAGGGTGAGTCCTAAATAAGAAAGTCACAAAAGGTTGGAGGCAGAGAAATAAATGATATCAGTGTTACAAGAGGGGTCAGAAATAGTTAGAACCAGCAGAGGACAGGAATAAATAACAGTAGGTCAGTGTGCAGAGCAAACCTGGCCTGCTGGATAATGACTTCTTCATATTTCTGGTTTCTGTCATTTGAGGAAACTGTTGTTTCTTTTAGATCACTTATTTTGCTATATGCTTTATCAGGAGACACAGAAACAAATACAGATTTTAGTACCAGTACTAAGTAAATAATATAACCAATAGCTTTCAAATGTATGCATGACTTGGGAGTTAGGTAAAGACAAGTGAAAAATTGAGGTGCAAGTAAGAAAAATACATTGCCTTGAATAGATTGCTAAAAATATTAATATTAAAGGTGTTTCTTGTGGGCTGTCAGAAAGAGATTAGTTGCGTGATATTGGATACTGATAGACTAGGTATTCTTGTAAATTAAAAAAACAGATAGGTGATGGATAAATGATAGGTAGATAGATTTGTAGGTAGAAAAATAGATATTGCAGAAATCCCAACTTACAGTATTTGGCCAAAAAAGCAGACCTTGGAAGCAATGGACTTAACAATTTAACTAAGATTTACAAGCAGATGGGACACTGTGAACTTGCTTCTCTTTACTGCTTATAGCGAAATGTGAGCTAAACACTTAAATTTAGGGAAAAATTATTAGGAAAGAGAAATCAGATTCTGAAAACTTGGAAGAGCCTCAATTCATTTAGATTAGGTTACAAAGATTCTAAAGTCGAGACAGCCTAGAGCATGGAGCTGTGTCTTTGACATCTTAGGTTTTAGACTCAGTCTTCAGAACTGTGATGGTATTAGTTTCTGTTATTTTTGGCAACACACTTGATGATGATGTTAGGCTAACCCTGGAAAACCATTCAGCTATTTTGATGTAACAGAATAGAAACAAGTTGAGGTAGGGTTGGAAGGACATAACGTTGGGAAGACACAATTTTGAAGGCATGTGTCCTTTAAAGAATTTCTCTTGTGGATTATAATCGATATAAATGAATGAATGAATGAATGAATAAATAAATAGATAAATAATAAAAATGAAACTAGATCATTCCGGCACATGGAAATGTCTAAGGTACTGTCTTCCTTGGTTGCCAAAGATTCTACAGAATTAGATGTCATTTTGAAGCTACTAGAATAATAGTAATATGGGATTATCAGAAAGAACTCACCAGAGCAATATAGTGTACTCCTCATGAAGGAATAACCAGGAATCAGGTGCTGTGGGTAAGAAGTAAGAAAAGTGAGCATGAATCAAGAAAATTTACAGTAAAATAAAGTTTGAATAAATTATGATAGAATAACTTTCAGAAACCAATTCTATAGTGTTTGGTTAAAAATACTATTACTGCTATATTATGCCACTTTATTGTAAAAGGCATATTCAAGCTTATTTATTTATACATAAATAAAATATATATTAAAATGACATATTCAAAAACTATAGTCTACATAGAATAAACACATTTGATGGAAAACTTATACCTAAAATTGTTAAGAGAGGTTTAATGAGGAACTATGTAAAGCAATCATATAAAATCACAATACCAATGAACTAATACCAGTCACTCATAGATTGAGAGAAACATTCTTTATTCTTACCCTGTTTCTATATGCTTTGCAAAATATATAAATTAGACAAATTCACTACTGATCAATATATAATCTAATTAAGTGATGAAACCTTATTCTTCAAATATACTCTTTATTTGTTGCACATTTAAGCTAAAACAAATACCAAAGTAATTATGAAAAAAATCATTCAGTGAGGGAAAATAAATGGTATTTAAATTGCATAAAGTAAAATCTATTGAGAAAGGAAACAGTTGTATTATCGATTCAGTAAGCACTGTATCATGATGGAATGATTCTATGCCTCATCTTGGTAGGATGCTGTTGGCAGAAATGGGATAAAGACTGAAATTAAGTGTCAAATCTCTTATTTGTTTACAATAAACTTCTTTTTGAAAAAAATGAGAAATAGACATACACAAAAACTAAGTGTGTCTGATGATATCCTCACAAAAAAATGAAATCGGAGACATTACATGAAAGAGAAATACATGGCTGAGGTTGTTTTATTACATTTCTTGGGAAAGCCTGAAATGAGTAATGTTTGAATATATCTCAATATCAGAGACACTGAGCAAGCCCCTGAGTGCAGGAAGAGAGAGCAAGGAACAAGCAGGATGAAGAGGAAGGACCAAGGTAGAGGCCTAAGGCAGGGCACAGGTGGCCCCTGTAAGAAAGCTAACACTTTACTTTGGAGAGCATTCTAATAGCAACTTTCTATTGGCTCTGCCTGGCCAAGGCTGACCTCAGTGCCACCATGCAGCTAACAAGGACTTGATCATCTGACACCCCTGCCTCTACCTCCTCAGGGTGAAGATAAGAGTGTGCACCACTGCTCCTGCTTTGTGTGGTGTGTACAATCCAACTTAGGACCTCAGGCATGCTGGCAAAGCGTCCTACAAACTCCGCTGTATCATCAAACCAAGTTTCTAATCGTGTCTAAGAGAGGATAAGTAACTTCAATAGAGGTTAGAGTCACTGAATTCTACTGTACTTGACAAAAGTGACAGTTTCAAACCATCAAAATTAAAGGCCCTGCTTTCAAGCCTCCTGGCTATTGTGCTCATAATGACAGCTTGTTAGACTTGTGCAAGCCTTTCTGAGCTTAAACGGCATCTATTTTGTGTGCTAGGAAATAAGGCGGACTGCAAATGCTTCTGGAAAATTCACCTTCCCACACTAACGGCACGGGGCATGAAGAGTTTGCAGCTCGCTGAGAAGCAAAGGTGTTCTGTGACTTAGATGACAAAATGCAGATTTCTCCTGTTCATCTCACAGTGCAATGCTTCAAATTCAGACTCTTGTTTTTTGTTAATCATATGCTGTGATCATATGATCCCCATACCTCCAAATATCAATGTTTGGGCAGCACAGATGTCACCAATGTGTAATTCCTTTTCAGGAAAGTCAATGCCAGAGGGATATTCTGAGGAGCATGGTAGGTGAATTACCAGTATGGGAAGTTTGAAGTGTACTTACACAAACCCAGAAGGCACATCCCTCAACACTGGGTCTGGTTATATGACACAAAGTATCACATATGCATATTGTCACTGATGGAGGACTCTGCTACGAAATTACATAAATGTGATAATATTTATCTTCAGCTCTTAATTGAATTTCGTAGTTTGAAAAAAACTGAATTTTAGTTTTGAAATGCATTTACTTCATTATTTATGTACTACTTTTTCCTATAGAACTGTTTTGTTTGTTTGTTTTATCATTTTTTATTTTAATTTTAAATAGCTTGTTTTACATGTCAATCCCAGTTCCCTCTCCCTCCCCTCCTCCCGCACACCCCTTCCCCCCCCACCCTCCCACCCTATTGCCAAATCCTTCCACATAGAGGATATCTAGAGTCTGTCATTTTATTCTGGGTAGGGTCCAGGCACTCCCCTGAGAGTCCAGGCTGAGAGAGCATCCCTCTTTGTGCTATAGGCACACGAAGACTGTTTGTATACCAGGGATAGACACTGATCCACAGCTCAGGGCCCCATAGGTTGCCCAGGCCTTCTCGTTGACACTCACATTTTGAGACAGGGTTTCTCTGTATTGTTTTGGAGGCTGTCGGTCCAGCCCAGCCTCGAACTCACAGAGATCCACCTGCCTCTGCCTCCCGAGTGCTGGGATTAAAGGCGTGCGCCACCACCGCCCGGCTCTTCCTATAGAACTTTTAAAATACAGTTACGCATATTTTATCTTTTCAAAATCACTAAACACTTTGGGTAAATGAAGCATAGTTAACGTACGCTACAGATTCACGGAGAGAGGGAGAGAGAGGACGGGAGAGAGGGGGGGGGAGAGAGAAAGGGAGAGAGAGGAAGGGAGAGAGAGAGGGAGGGAGAGAGAGAGAGAGGGAGAGAGAGGAAGGGAGAGAGAGAGGCCACAGGGAACTTTCCAAAGACAATAGGAAGAGCAGTACTGGTCAAGGGCAGTGGAAAGTTGCTGAAGACATACTTGGGGAACTGCAGCAATAAGGGAATTCTATGAGTGATCCAAAACTCACAGCTCACAGACAGGCATGAAATCGCATACGTCTACTCTGGGACAGTGCATGCACTGAAGAGATGATGCAAACATTTCACTTCTCCGCTCTGCCTTCCAAACAGCCTTCCTTCAGACATCTCAGTTGGTGTCACATGATAGGAGAATGGGAGAGCTAGATAATGAGAGCCTTGAGTTATCTATCACACACACACACACATACTGAGAGAGAGAGAGAGAGAGAGAGAGAGAGAGAGAGAGAGAGAGAGAGAGAGAGAGAGAGAGAGGGAGAGAGAGGGAGAGAGAGGGAGAGAGAGAGGGAGGGAGAGACAGAGAGGGAGAGAGAGGAAGGGAGAGAGAGAGGGAGAGAGAGGGGGGAGAGGAAGAGAGAGAGAGGGAGAGAGAGGAAGGGAGAGAGAGAGGGTGGGAGAGAGAGAGAGGGAGAGAGAGGACGGGAGAGAGGGGGGAGAGAGAAAGGGAGAGAAAGGAAGGGAGAGAGAGAGGGAGGGAGAGAGAGAGAGGGAGAGAGAGGAAGGGAGAGAGAGAGAGGGAGAGAGAGAGAGGGAGAGAGAGGAAGGGAGAGAGGGAGAGAGAGAGGGAGAGAGAGGAAGGGAGAGAGAGAGGGAGGGAGAGAGAGGGACAGAGAGAGGAAGGGAGAGAGAGAGGGAGGGAGATTAGACAGGTGATTAGGAAGGAGGAACCGTTTTAGTTTTACAGTGAAATGGTAAAGTTGACTCTAATAGGGAAAGGTAGAATCTCTCCATGTAAAAGCAATGTGAGCATTGAAAACCTCCAAGCCAACACTGCTGTGCTCCCTTGCCTTATGTGAAATGTGAAGATTTTCTTTTTTTTAATTTCATTAAAATAAATTATGTCTTAGAACATGCATGCATGCTTCATATGTCAATCCCAACTCCCTCTCCCACCCTTCCTCCCTTGTCACTCCACCAGCCCTCCCACAAAATCCCCACATCATTCCCCAGGGAGGGTGAGGCCCTCCTTGGGGGATCTCCACAGTCTGTTATTTCATCCAAGGCAGGGCCTAGGCTCTTCCCCATGTGTCCAGGCAGAGAGAGCATCCCTCCATTTAGAATGGGCTCCTAAAGTTCATTCGTACTCCATGGTAAACACTGATCTACTACCCAAGGCCCCAGAGATTTCTGAGGCCTCCTCACTGAGACTACATTCATGCAAGCTGGATCAGTCCCCTGTTGGCCTCTCCAGCCATCAGTCTGGGGTTCAAGCGCTCCCTCCTTGTCCAGTCTTTGTGGTTTTCACAAGCATGGTCTTGATGCCTTTGCTCATCACTCCTCTGTCTCTGCTGTGAAGCCTTTCTCATGCAGAGGAGAGACACAAGTTTTAGAATCCAAAATAGCAATTCATATTCTAATACCAAAGACTTCAAAGATTTTTCTTCATATATTTCTTAACTGTGTGAGAGTATTTTATAGGAGTTAAAGTAAGTAAATGAGTGTGTGAGTCCTTTAGGGCAGGATTTAGTGTGATGTAAATGAATTATATTACTGTCATTACATACTTCTTGTATGTTTATCTCTTAAACTTAATATGATCAGTGCCTTCAAGAAATAAATTATTTTGCTGAGCACTGTTCCTCTAGAAAGCTTTTATTTGGGGGAGAGTTCTTATCATGTAAGCATATAGATGTGCAATTTTATATTTAGCTGTTGTTTTACAACAATTTCAAAATAGTTTTTATGCTTGGAGGTAATTGAAGCAAGTTTGTTTATGTGAATAAGTCAATATGTTTGTGCTTTAGACCTTAATTTTATGTATTTTCTAACATTGTACAAGCTTTCCACTTTAATTAATGAGCTGATAAAGAGTTTAAGACAGGTCAATTTTGTGCCTGCTAGAGAGCTCACAGTGTATGCATGTGTGAAAAATCTTTAGGTTATATTTCAGCAATGTTGTTTTTACTTTGGGATATCAAACATTTCAATTACAAAAAAACATGGTTATTTCAAGAAGAAAAATGACAATCTTAAATGATAACTTTAAAACACTTAAATTTCTAAACCCAGAGCAGTTAATCTTTCCCGAGGTATTTGATTCCTGGGTTAATGCAAATTAAATCATGTAATTTGCTGATGACGACATAGAGAATCACACTTTCGGTTAATTTGGCCAATACTACCTTTCCAGGAAGAAAAGGTGAATGGATAAAGTTAATGCACTACTTACTTATAAAAACCATGTCGAGGTCGTCCCCCCCCCCTCTCCTCCCCACTTCACTGCATTTTGTTTAACTAGGGCTTCTACGGTATCACGGAGGAGAGGGAGTTTTGTACAGTTCTCCTTTGCAATCAGTTCCGCGAAAGTGGAACTTTGGTGACCTGCAGAGGGACAGCTGAGCAGACGGGCAGCATTTCAGAGACCGTCCTATGCTAAGAAGGAAGGCTTTTCTCTGGCTGAACTGTAATCGGGACTTGCTGAGCAGCTTTTGAAGACCAGGAACCTAGTGGCCTTGGGCTACAGAGCTGAGAGCCAGCTGCTGTTTGTGAAGAAATCTGAGAGTTGAGACGGCTTTCTCCAACCCCGAGGCCATGTTTATTATTGCTCAAGCAGCTCAGTTAAGGGGTGAGCATAGTCTCCTCTGTATCTCTGCTTCGTCCATTACTACCCAAATATTTCTGTCTTGCTTCTTTCTCTAAACGCAATTCCCATCCTCTGTATTCATGACTTAATATTGAGCTCCCAGGTGTCAGTGAAGTCCAAATGCCACTTTGTCGTTGAGGAAGGATTGTTCTACAGCTCATTCCATCTGTTCATTAAAGAATTTTTTTAAAGAAAGCATTATTCAGGGTTTATAATTAAACTGAAATAAAAATGTTAAAACTTATAAATAATGATAGTGCCGGGCGGTGGTGGCACACGCCTTTAATCCCAGCACTCGGGAGGCAGAGGCAGGCGGATCTCTGTGAGTTCGAGGCCAGGCTGGACCGACAGCCTCCAAAACAATACAGAGAAACCCTGTCTCAAAAAACCAAAAAATAAATAAATAAATAATGATATTACACAATTTTCCTTTATTAGCTAGTTTTACAATGAAATATATTTTGTATACTCTGTCTTAGCTTGGCTTTCTATTGCTGTGAAGAGACACCATGATCTGGGAAAATCTTACAAAGGAAAACATTTAATTGGAGAAGTTTCAGAAGTTTACTCCATTATCATCCTGGTGAGAAGCATGGCAGTACATAGGCATACATGGTGCTTGAGAAGTAGTTTAGAGTTCTATATCTATCTAGATCAGGAGACAGTAGGAATAGAGAGTGACACTGGACCTGGCTTGAGCATCTGAAACCCCAAAGCCCACCCACAGTGGCATACTTCCTCCAACAAGGCCACAACTTCAAACAGTGCTACTCCCTATGATCCAATATAGGCAAAATTTATTCAAACCCACTACACTGTCTGTGCCATTACAAGGCACATATAGCTAGTGATATTAATATTTTAATCTTTTCACAGCTTTTCTATTACTAACCCTAAAATGCTGTCTAAAAATAAATAAGTATAGTTAATTTCCAGGATACAAATTTTCAGATTCATTAAGGAATACATACATGCTGTCATTATTTATCATCTCACAATAACATAGTCATGGATCCCATTGATGTGTGTAATAAATATATCACTAGCAACATATAATAACTCAATTATGAGTTTCAAAATGCATCCATAAAATAATATAGTTCACATATCAAAATGTCGTTCAGCTGATCATTTTCTCTTCTTTAGATACTCTACCCACCTGGTTCAATAGTATAAAGTTTTATACTGTTATCTACTCATCTTTGCAGCAAGGGGGCAACAGGTCTTATAGTAGAAAAAAATGTAGACATCTAATTACTTCTATGGATTTCAAAGGGATAAATCACTTTGCCGGTAAGGGAGGCAATGGATGTTCTGCCCTGAACCAAATAAGCTTTGAGTATTAGTGGAACTAATTATGAGTGAACAGAGGATGGAAATGAATTATTTCACGGAGAAAAGAACTTTGAAATATTGATGTCATGGAGGTGAACATCTAAAATTACTCTATCTTCATTTTGGAAAATCACAATTTAAATGCGTAAATGTATTTCAGCTTTTAAAAAGTGTTCTTTTCCCAGCATAGGACAAGAAGTGGAGCAGCAAGAGTATATCCTGTTAAGGTCCTCCTGATAAATTAAGAGTGTATGCAGTGAAAATGCTGAGAGCCACATTGTCTACAACAACCATTCCCATCCTGAAGTGAAGTTAGTAAATATGCATGTTATAGGTACTTAGTTTCTTTTAACCTTATCTGTGATGCACAAATATCTTTGTTAATGGGGCTAAGAAAACTACACTCAATCATAAATATTTTTAAAATGGAAATAACCACATGTTTGAGATGATGCACCACGCGTTAATCTCTAAACTTTCCGTGTGCAATTAAGTCTTTATTTCTCCACTTCAAGTTCTTTGAGCACTGGTGGTGGTCAGGCACTATCCTGAACTTATTTAATATACTAGAGCTCTTTAAATTCTGCTTCCCACTTATAGAAAAAAAAAGAACTCCAGCATGAATATTTTTCTTGACAATAAAGTTACCAAATATTCTGTTGCACTGACTGATTTACTGAAATGAGTTATGTTTTCAACGGTGTAGGGGAAAAGGGAACGAAAGAAATGTGAGCACAAGGTCTATGCCTCTGACATACTGCTGAGTGGTACACAACGTCTGAAATTCACTGCATAGCATAGTACACCACAGGCAGCATCTGCTCTCTACCTAGACCCAGGCTGCATCCACCTCACTGCCTGAAATCTGCAAGTTATTTCCACATCCTTGGTGGTAAGGACAGTTATCTACATGTAATATATATAAATACATTCATTTTGGTATCAAATGGTATTGAACCCATAGAGGTGCTTAGCACGTGTAAACTTCATCAGCTTGCAAAGGGAACGCATAATGAGGACAGGAGTGTCAGGATGATACAATTCCTCTCTATGAGGTGGTGAATGCCTCCCCACAGCCAGTCGCCTTTGCTTTAATATACTGGCTGTAAAGCCTTTACTTAAAAATTCATGTGCTTGATGACTATCCTATATGCCATCCTAGAACCTTCATCCAGGGACTGATGGAAGCAGAGACAGATACACACAGCTAAACACTGAACTGAACTCCTGGAACCAAGTGACAGAGATGGAGGGGTGATGAGCAAAGGGGTCAAGACCATGATGATGAAACCCACCAAAACAGCTGACCGGATAAAGGGCAGCTCTTGAATCTCAGACTGATGGCTGAGAGGCCAACAGGGGACTGATCCAGGCCCCATGAATGTAGTGCCAGTTAGGAGGCCACAGAAATCACTGGGGCTTTGGGTAGTAGATCAGTGTTTACCATGGTTTATGAATGAGCTTTGGGAGCCCATTCCAAATAGAGGGATGCTCTCTCAGCCTGGACACATGGGGAAGGGGCTAGGTCCTGCCCAGGATGAAATACAGACTTTGGAGATCCCCCAAGGAGGGCCTCACCCTCCCTGGGGAACGATGTGGGGATTGGGTGGGGGGCTGGAAGGCTGGTGGAGGAACAAGGGAGGAGGGGTGGGAGAGGGAGCTGGGACTAACATGTGAAACATTCACGTTTCTAATTTAAATAAAAACATATATTGGGGAAAAACTCATGTGTTTCATTTACTAAGGGTTTGAAATTGTACCCACATGGATATGTGGGGCTCTTCATTATTCTTAACTTGACTGGTAACCCATAGAAAAAGGGAAGAAATATCAATGACTACTCTGAAACTGGTTAGGCAATAATACTGGCAAGAGGTCTTTTCCTCACTGTCCCCTCTCTTCTTATAACATCTGCAGTAAGAATCTCTCATTGATGAGAAGTGGGCTTCAGTTCACATAGCAATCTCAAGTGATTGGTAGTACCTGCTTGAAGCAAATTACAGTCAGAAATTGGGAAGTCAAATCCACTGTCAGCAGGAAACACAACTCTCGAAGTGTCTACAGTCTGCCTTGTGCCAGTGACTACGACTGCTGATTCTAGATGTATCTGTGCTAAATCCCTTTGTTACACTTTCATATCATACCTTGAAAGTCTTCTATTGACTGGATTTAGTAAGTGGAAGACAGTTATTTTTCTTATAATTGAGGCAAGCCCTGCATCTCAGTTGTCACCTAATAATATATTATCTGGTCTTTAACTATATACAGTAACAGAATCAGTAAATCTATATAGATTGCTCTTTTATGAAGGTGTCATAAAAGTCTTTGCAGATGCATTAAGAACTATTTATAATAATCATTGTAAGTCAAATATTATACTAAATGAGTCAACCATGACTTATTAATCTTTATCCTTGAGGACTTGAAAATTTGATGAGAAGGAGAGTGGTAAAAGCAAAGCAGAAACATGTCAATGAGTTCTCTGTTGAAGGAAAGTACAAACAATTTCAGGAACTCATAAGACAGCAAGTGACTCAACAAGGGGAGGGATAGATAGTGGTATTCCTGACAAGGAGTGAAGAGTGTAAAGTCTCTATTTCCTAGGATTTACAGTCAATAGGGAGCTTGTATTTCATTCTGTGCAGCTGGAGGCCAACAGTGAGTAGATGTGACATTTTGACTCTGGTGAAGATACATATTGTGGATTTCTCTTGAATAAAGAAAACACATAACTGCACTTAGAACTCTGTGTGTGTGTGTGTGTGTGTGTGTGTGTTGGTGTGCTGCCTTTACTTTGATTTAACAGAAAGTAGAAAAGGGTTCATGATAGGGGTAAAGAGGCCATATGAAAAGTGGATGGGCAATGAAATAGAACATATGTAAAATTAAAATGCAAATATAAATACTGGGATCAGGAGGTTACAGGTGGGTGTGAGCACACAAGAAGATGGGGAGTTGTGAGGGATAAAAGCATCCAGAACTACGTATATATGGAAATGTCATAAAGAATCAGATTACTCTGTATGCTAATTTAAAATGGAAAAAAAGAGTATGAATGTTATTTTGAATCATTAACAGTCATTATTAATTAACAAATTACTTTTAAAGATCTGGCATATGCCAAGTTGTTATAAAATCTCCCAAAGTAACTTAATTAGAGCATTTAATTGGATGTGAATCACCTCTATAAATCTGTTTTCTCATATTTTTAGTTGTAAGCTGTTAGTCTGCCTCACCTAAGACAACAAAGGACAGGCAGATAATTAAGTCTTTCCTCCATGCACACTGGTTGAAATGATGCTTTCATCATATGCTCAAGAAAAGTCTCTGTCAGATATACAATTCTATGGATCATGTTTTCCAGCCTTTATTTCAGTCTGTGAGTGGAGCTTGAAGTCTGCAGGGGCCCAGGCAAGGAAGAGGTTTGGGAACTAAGGAAAGGAGGAGAAATGTCCTATGTAACTCATGATTTTATTCATTGATGTTGACAAGCTCAATTGGAGAGTTCAGCCTTCCTGTACACATGGAACGACCAAGTGCAAATTCACAGTCAGCGACTTGTATGCTTTACAATATCTTCACTGAGAGTGAGTGCCTGGAAAAAGGGGAGAGATTATATCAGACTGTGCCGTCCAGAGACTGTGCAGAGTAGATGGGATTTAATAATGTAAACAACAAACAGAACTTACAAAAATGCAGAGTGGGCCACATTTCAAATCTGAAAACAGTGAGCAGAACTATGAAAGTTTGAATATAGGGATCACGGTGACTTTGCTATAAGAAGTCAAGAGAAACTAGACTTACTTTCTCTAGCCAGTGTGGAGGTTATTAGAGGTGTTAGTCTTCTAGGCTATCCTTGTATGTGGGATCAAAACTATTAAATGTGTATTTTCATGACAAGCAGAATCACGGGACAATTCCTTCTCCTAGTGTTCTATCCCAGACATAATTTAGAGAACCAGAAGAAATCTGTACTGATCTAAGCCTCCTTGTGATAAATAGGCCTGGACTGGTTGGCAGTGCCCTGACTTTATTGTAGTGCCCAGATCGATAGCCTCCAACTCCTCGGACATTCTGAAAAATAGAAACAAGTCAGCCCACCACTGTGGGATGAAAAATAAGTTTTTCCCCTTGATGCTAGTTTGGGTGCTTTAGCTGCTAGCTGTCTTTTCTGCAGTTCACAAAGAGATTTTACAGTCAATAAAACATAATTCAAACAAAACCCTAGTTATCTACAGGAAGGCATAGTCATAGCATTCTCTCAAATATACTTTTATTAAAAATAAAACAAAATACCACAACCTTCTTATGACATGAACAAGAGGTGTTAATCACCAAAGATTCAAGGGGAAAGGACACCAACTCAAATCATCATGGCCAAAGTAATTAAAGCAAGCTTTTAAATAGCATACAAATGCTGTCTCTCTAAAACCAGATTCAAGAGGTCAGCACCAGACATAAGGAAAACAAGATTTTTGTAGTTTGGCAGGTTCCAACTTTGTTTAGCAGGCAAAACAGGCAGGGCTACAAAATCAGAACATAAGCATAACAAGTGAGTCTTAACAACCTCCTGAAACAAATACATGATGTTAAGGTGGTCTTAGCAAGGTAGTCACAACAATAGGTAGTCATGAAAACCTTTTGAAACAAAGGAAGGGTTGCAATATAGTTTTGAAACAAAGACATAATTGCTATTTCCTGGAACAGGCAATACAAAACCATTTGTAGTTAGGGTTATAGGTGGGACACAGGTCAATCCTTGAGAAACAGAGGTTTAATTATAAACAAGAATGAGACTAGTTTGTCTTTAAAATGACTTTTAAGCCTAAGATGGGGGAAGGCTGGTTCATCAGCATATGGTTGATAGACATACTGAATCCACAACTAAAATAAATGAGTTCTTCACTTCCTTCACATGAACTTCTAATTAATCTGAGTGATCGAATTATCATTTCTCCCAGTTCTTAATCCAAATGTTTGGTCTTTTCAAAAGGCATGCTAGCCAGAAGTAGGCTAAAGTCCTATGAAAGAGCCACAAAATAGTCTACTTTTCAGATGAAAATGTTCATTTTTCAGTTCCCATAATTATCTAAATGTTTGCTTTATTAAACATGAACATGACAAAATGAAACTTATGTAACAAATTCCTTTTCATAATAATTCCTACTAAATGTTAATTACACTTATTGTGCCAAAGATTTAGCTACAATTCTGTGCTTTCACTTAACATAAAAACATATTTGCTAAATACATTTTGTTAAAATTTTGCTAAATAAGTATATAGTTTCGCCATTTGATACTAAGATTATGTTCTTAAGTACTATGGGTCACCAACTGTGGCCATTTTGGTGTTCAAGGGATGTGCTGTAATAGGAGCAATGTTTATCTGAGTCGCCTATTCTACCACTGGGGAACATGATGATTTCCAGTCCTGGCCTGCTGCTGAGAGCCATGTCCAGATCCATGGCCTTGCAGCAACCAGGTTCTATATGGATATCCATGGCTTCTGAACTACTGATGGCTGTGCCAATGACCACGGGTCTGGCCTAATACCTGAGCCCATGTTGGTGTACCAGGGTCAGTTGCCACCAGAGCCATGATCATCTGGATGGCCTGTGCTGCCAAATGGAGCGATTGTGTCATCTGGTCCTGTGATACTGCATCTGTGGCCCAACAGCAGCCAGGGTCTGAGCTGATGTCCACAACTTGTGTTACTACAGGGGGTGATAGGACCCATGTGGGTTAAAATCTGAGGTGTCACTGGGATAGCTGGCCCTGCCCCTTGCTGGACACTGCAGTAGAAGAGCTGATCCCACCTACTAATGGGAGGGCTGACCTCCACATTCAGCAGAGATGGCACCACCTCTCTTCTACCCATTGCCCCCCACCAACTGGCTCAGCTACCACCCAGACCCATACCTTGGGCTCACACTGATATCTGCTCCATCTGTGGCCTGCTGGAGTTTTGCAGGAGACCCGTCCTGCAAAATGATAGCTGTGGCATCTCAGACTCGAGGAAACAGCAGGATATCTGAGAGGGGTTTCAGTGAGGGTCCAGTGATGATGGTGTTCCAGAGTCCTTGAACCAGACACATGACTCATTGCAATGAACATTGATTTTTGGGTGGGGCGCTGATTGGACAAAAGGTTATACTGTGTGACACACCGAGCTCCCAATGCCATAGGATGAATGAAGAGGTATTGGAAAGATGAAGGAGCGAGGTAGATTTTTGGTTGTTTGTTTTGTTTCTAACTAGTTTTGGAGGGGGGCATGTTGCACGGGCATGAGGCAGACTTGGAGGACTAAGAGGTAAGCAGGACTGGGCTACGTTGTGTGAAATTTCCAAAGAATCAATAAAGAATTATGCAAAAATGAAAGAAAAATAATGATGCATGGTGAATAATGCCTTGGGGAACTGTGAGAGAGGCTCCAGGAAAAAAGGCAGGGGGCCTTTTACCTCAGCTACATGTTGTTCACCGGATTGATTTTTGGATGTAATTTTGTGCCCCGTGTGCTAAACATTTACATTCAATTGATAAGACATGTTTATTCTTATTGGATGTCAGAACATAGCTGTAGAACCAAATCTGCTCAGTGCATCCTAAATCTGGATGTGGCCTTCTGCTTTGCTTTCATGTTTTCCAAGGTGTACTCTATAGTTCATGCCAGGCAATTTAAATTGATCTGTCCTGAGAAAGTTCTGGGAAAGGGCTGCTCTGTTAATATTTAGTATAGGCTTACTGACATTTATGTACATGTTTTTCTGGACTCAGGCAACCTTCCTTGAATCATTGCTTTGTTATATTTTCATGTGAAAGTGTACTGAAACCAAAGCAAAACTGTCTATAGCAGTAGACTGGAATCAGCCCCATTCTTTCAGGTCCTCAGATCCCAGGTCCAGAAGACAAGGCCTGCACAGATAGACCAAGAAGCCAGCACTGCTGCATATATAATATAACCTGTAGGAAAACGTTGCTACAAACAGCCTATAAAAAGTAATCTAACTAACCCTGTATATTAAAGATTCAGTTTCTCATAGGAAGGTAAGTGCTATACTTCATAAAGGATATTAAGCATAGACTTCATTTTCATTTTCAAAGCAAAGTAGCTTTGCTGCACTGAGTAAGCACACATGCAAGTAATGCTATACTAGGAATCACTGTACACAACTACTAAAGGCAGAGTCCCGGAGTACTGAAGATTTCCCATGCATAGACTGCACAGGGGGCACGTCCTCCCAGAAATTGTCTGGTTGGTCGATGAGCGTCAGCATGCACTTCCCTGTCACAGAATTCACAACATCCTTACACTGTCAGACGATCAGTGACATTCACCATCAAACAACGTGGATCTGGAAGCGAAGGATGAAGACTGTTATTGGAGAAAACCATTTAAGCTGACCAGCATAGACCACAAGTCTTCTTAAAAACAACCGAGATAAATGATAAAACCCCTTATGTCATGTGAGAGTGGGGCTTTTATTTCTATTTTCTGGAAGTATATCCCATAGTCCTTGCATATGTTTTTATTCTAAAAATTGGGCACAGCCTCCTGTCTAATCCCTCTTAGTTGGGAATCTCAACCTCTCTACAAAGAATCATGAAACAGTGAGGATACCAGGAAGCTGTGGCACAAAGTCTACTACAGTCAAAGAAAATGTTGCAGACAGCAACCTTTTTTCTAATGGTCAAGACACCATTAGTGGATGAGATGCTAATGGAAAACCGGGCTGATCTTCATATCTTGTAATTCATTCACTGAGTTCCTCCCCCTCCCATTGCTTTGTACAGAAATCTTGAGACATTGTTGCATTATAATATAAACTTGAGTATAATTCCAGGGTCACCTGGTGTGAGCCAGTGTGGGGTAGAACTGTCCTTTCATTGCAGAGTCCTCGGGATTGTGAGGAACCCCGGGAAAGCATGTTTAAACCAGTGCCTCTTAGAGCCTCTTTCCAGGTTAAGCTAGTTCAGTTCCCAGTGCATGAAGAGTCTCTTTAGCAGATTGAATTCCTAGACCCTTGTGTTAATTTTTGTTCTTTAATTGCATGGTGCAACTTGCTTTCTTTAGCTATTTACTGACTGTAAGCCTATTCTTTATTTCTTCTTTTTTTTTCTTCAAATTTTATAAAGCAGTACTTTAATGAATAAAGGCTATCTTTTCTTCTTTTTTATTTTTTCCAAGACCAACACATTCTACTGTTTATTACACATATTACATTCTTAAATAAAAATGTGTCACATAACATTTTTGCATAGATATCTTACAATATACCAATTTAAAAAAGAATTATGAAACAGACCAGTAACAAAAATAAATTTTTCTTCATTAATAATTTTGTAACATTAACATACAACCATCATATAATACAAATAATAGTTTTAAATCTTAAGGTTTTTGTACAGCAAAAAAACTTGACAAAGTAATATATATATATAGCTTAAAAAATAAAATGTCAAAAAAAAAGGCATAACCGAGGGCTATAAGACTGGGTACTTCTGTGATATATTATAAATACCAGAGAAGGCCTAAGAGAATGTGACGGAGAGGTGGGGGGAGGGAAGGGGCTGGGGGCAAGTCTTTCCAAACACGATTGTTAGACAAGTCCGGCAAAACAAAAATATATAGTGCAAACTTAAATTTCTCAAGCAACTGTGAAGAGGGTAATAGAGAGTAGAAAGAAAATTCGTGGTGACTGAGGAACCATGTATTCTGAGCAGGTATGAGGGTGCCAGGTGGTGGGAGGGGAGGAAGGGAGGCTCCAAAGACATTTAACATTTATTTTTGCCTCTGTGTTAGCAAGGAGATCTTGGCCCTAACAGGTGGATTTTTTTTTCCTCCCTGGAATGGAGCAGAAGTGAAAACGGAAGAAATCAAACTGTCTGAGCTTGGGTTAAGAAATGCATGCTGGGAAGCAAAACCAAAGAACCAGCCAATGAGCCCCCAGATCTTCAGGACCTGATTTACAGAAACTCTTCTGCGTCTGGTCCCAAGGGCTAGGATTAAAATGTCCCCTTTCCCCACAGACTGCTCCTCCCCTGTACATGGAACGAACTCCCAGTGGTGTGGATTTTATATATTGGCATTATAAGCATTCACCACCCCCCAAAAGAATTAGGCACTGGTGGCTACCCCTCTTAGACCTCAGTAGACTGTTTTCCTTCTGTGAAGGTACAGTAGGTACGCATGCACACCCATGAAGGTGTGTGCACACAACCACCCTCATTACTCTGACATGGGGTCCTTTTTATGGTAGTAGACAGAAGCTGGGGTCAAAGCTCACAGTTGAAAAACAAATCGTATAAATGGTCCCCAACCAAGAACACATCAACCTTCCCTCATGACCAAAGAGAGGGAGCCCTGTTTTGAATAAATATCTTGTTTGGGATATTTTTGAAGCAACAACTTTGATTTCACTCTCATTTTGGATATCTGTTTCTCAAGGACTTATATGCAAATACCGAACACCCGAAGAATGCAGTACTATATTGGTAGGATGCACATAAAGTTAATTGCGGCTTAGTTATCCGCCTTCTGGGATCTGTTACAGGAACCGAGAGAGGAGATTTAATTGTTAAAAACAAGAAAACTAAAGCCTCAGGCATTAAGTCATGAGACACCACATTTCATAGGAGCAAATTTTGCTTCCTTTGACATATTTCTGTTGTCCCATCTCAAAGGCTTCCAAAGATCTTCAAAGGAAAAACAGGCCATCAGGAAGGCAGCAAAGTACACTCAGGCTGGGCTCTCCAGTTCCAAATTAAGCATCATCCATGTTTCCTGAAATGCAACCTGAACATTCAGAACTAGGTACTCTCCTGCACCAACTTCTGCCACTTCTAGAAAATCTGAGGGAAATTTTTCATGAATTTATTTCATCCAGGTACTACTTACTGAATTTCCACTTGGGCAATATTCTGGATGTAAGGTTTCAGCCATATATAGGCACGAGGTCTCTTTCTTTAGTTTTAAAAGGGAGAGAAGGCAGACTGATTTGTGTACTCACATGGGTTGCATGCTACCTACCTTTGCCCTTGTGAGGAGGTAAAAGTAGTTCCTATTTTCACATTATGAAGTGACTTCCAGAGAGGAAATCACCAAGAACTATAAAAAACAACCAACTGAGGTTTGCACCGGCAATCTGTTTCTTTGGGCTTTCCCATGGGATGCAGGCAGGATGTTCTGAATGCATCGTTTAGCCCTGAACCCCAACCACCTTCGTTTTCCCTTGGATGCAAATAAACATGGATCATTTGGAAGCTTATCCTAAATTCAAGTCCTCAAATAAGCTCTTCTCTCATTTCAAAGAAGATTTTTTTAAAAACAAAAATAAAACCTAGGAATCCGTTCTGCTCATCAGGCATGAGGTTGACTGTCTTTTTACCCTGTTATCATCAGGCATTCAAAGATGGGAGAGGGTAGAGGAGGTGTGAGTGTGTGTATGTGGGGGGGGGGGGAGGCATGACGGCAGGGAGAGAGGAGTGTCCGAAGGACTTTATGAAGGAATTTGGAAAGAACAGGGAAATGGCCAGCATGAAGGTCATTTGGGGGTCTTCTTTTTTATTTAAATTAGAAACAAGCTTCTTTTACATGGCAACCTGAGTTCCCTCTTCTTCCCCTCCTCCCCTGCACTCACCTGCCCCCAACCAATCCCCTATGCCATCCCCTTTCTGCTCCCCAGGGAGGATGAGGCCTTCCATGGGGGATCTTCAAAGTCTGCCATAGCATTTGGAGCAGAGCCTATACCCTACCCCTTATGTCTAGGCTAAGAGAGTATCCCTCTACATGGAATTGGCTCCCAAAGTTCATTTGTATACTAAGGATAAATACTGATCCACTACCAGAGGCCCCATAGATTGCTCAGGCTTCCTAACTGACACCAACTTCCAGGGGGTCTTCCAGGATCGGTCCTATGCTGGTTTCCCATCTATGAGTCCAAGGTTCGTGAACTCCCAGTTGTTCAGGTCAGCTGTTTCTGTGGGTTTATCCAGCCTGGTCTTGACCCCCCCCCAACTAACAATCTAAGCAATGGTGGAGAGGTAGCTAGCTACCTTAAACACCCTTCCCCGATTATGAGATTGATGACTACTTTAAATGCCATCCTAGAGCCTTTATCCAGTAACTGATGGAAGCAGAAGCAGACACCCACAGCTAAACACTGAACTGAACCCTTGGAATCCAGTTACAGAGAGAAAAGAGTGATGAGCAAGGCTTTTTAAAGATAATGTCTTTCTGTGCAGCCCTGGCTGTTCAGAGAGTTTTCTACATAAATCAGACTGGCATTGAGCTCATGGAGACCCACCTGCTTCTGCCTCCCGAGCACTGGAATTGAATGTATGCACCACACTGCACAAGGCATAAATGAGGTTTTGTTTTGTTTTTTTATGGTGAGACCTCATGTCTAAATAGGTAGGATTATATTTCTTCTACAGCCATCCTCCTCCTCCTCCTCCTCCCTCCCTCCCTCCCTCCCTCCCTTTCTCTCTCTCTCTCTCTCTCTCTCTCTCTCTCTCTCTCTCCACCCTAAGGTAAGGAAAGCTACATTATAACGCACTAAATTGAGGCTTAGTGCCTTTTATAATTTAGGGGAGAAAACTTTCCTTCTTATTCTTTATTCTGCCTACTGGGCCCAGTGTTATCCAATGAATGTGGGGAATATGAAAGTATACTCAGATAGTAGGCAAAAATGTTGTAACACCTTTAAGAAAACTAGGTGGCTACTCTCATTAGCGTCTGCCTTACATCTGTCCATGTGACTTAGATCTAATAAAATGTACACATTTTGCTCATGTTTTCATTGAGTTTTAAATTTGTATAGCGCAAGAACCACTGTCCCAATAAACATCTATAACTCTTGTATCATTTCCAATAGTTTCCTCACATTTCTCTGCTGCATATTCCACAGCTGCATCAGAAAGCTCATATTTGCTTATAATCTTTAGTATCCCTAGGTCTGGTACCAGGCTATAAACAAAAACTAGCACACTCTGCACATGCTATGCCCACTTTATGTTTTCCAGAACATTACTTAATTCAATATTATCCTTTTTTGATATAGTCCTGAAATTAGAAAATGTATGTACCACATGGTCAGCATAAACTAACTTAAAACTGCCACAATGACTCTAAACACTGTTTCCACTTTACACTCTGAGCTGACATTGCATTGGGATCCCAGTTACTCTATAACTCTGAGAAGGTTAAGAATTGTGGGTTCCTTACATTATAACTTTTATTTAAATTCTCTTAATATCTACTAATCTAATTATTTACTTTCATATATTCTTTTGTAACAATGTTTGAGCAAGCCTTATATCCTCTTTAGTTTTTGATGAATATGTTTACCTTTTTTGATTCATTGACTTGTACATTTTCTTTATGTACCCTAAAGACAAATAATGTTTAAAATGTACAGAATGTAACCATTGTATCTCAGTTTTAAATTTCTCTTGCTGGTTGTTTTTGTATATCAGTTTCTAGGGAAAGTCTAAAGCAAGTCCACTGTATTTTTATCTGGAAGTACTAAATCTTTACCTTTGCATGACTTTTTTTCATATATTTGAAAATATCTTGTAGACACTAAGTAGGAATCAAGTTTAATTTTTCTACAGGGTCATCTGGCTATCTCCACATTATTGGTTAAAAATGCTTTCAATGCAATTCCTCTAAAATCAGGAACAAAACAAGGCTGTCCACTCTCTCCATACCTTTTCAACATGGTACTTGAAGTCCTAGCTATTGCCATACGACAACAAAGGGGGATCAAGGGGATACAAATTGGGAAGGAAGAGGTCAAACTTTCACTGTTTGCAGACGATATGATAGTTTACATCAATGACCCAAAGAACTCTACCAGGGAACTCTTACAGCTGATTAACACCTTCAGCAAAGTGGCAGGCTACAAGATCAACTCAAGAAAATCAGTAGCCCTACTATATACAGATGATAAAAGGGCTGAAAGAGAAATCAGAGAAACATCACCCTTTACAATTGCCACAAACAACATAAAATACCTTGGGGTAACGCTAACCAAACAAGTGAAAGACCTGTATCGCAAGAACTTTGAATCTTTAAAGAAAGAAATTAAAGAAGCCCTCAGAAAATGGAAAGATCTCCCATGCTCTTGGATAGGTAGGATCAATGTAGTAAAAATGGCAATTCTGCCAAAAGCAATCTACAGATTCAATGCAATCCCCATTAAAATCCCAGCACAGTTCTTCACAGAACTTGAAAGAACAATAATCAATTTTGTATGGAAAAACAAAAGGCCCAGGATAGCCAAAACAACCCTGTTCAACAAGGCAACGTCCGGAGGCATCACCATCCCTGACCTCAAGCTCTATTATAGAGCTATAGTCCTGAAAACAGCTTGGTATTGGCACAAAAATAGACAGGTAGACCAATGGAATCGAATTGAAAACCTGGGTATTAACCCACACACGTACGAACATCTGATCTTTGACAAAGAAGCTAAAAATATACAATGGAATAAAGAAAGCATCTTCAACAAATGGTGCTGGCATAATTGGAGACTGGCATGTAGAAGAATGCAGATCGATCCATGTCTATCGCCATGCACAAAACTTAAGTCCAAATGGATCAAAGACCTCAACATAAATCCAGCCACACTGAACCTCTTAGAAGAGAAAGTGGGCGGTACCCTTGAACGAATTGGTACAGGAGACAGCTTCCTGAATATAACACCAGTAGCACAGGCAGTAAGATCAACAATTAATAAATGGGACCTACTGAAACTGAGAAGCTTCTGTAAGGCAAAGGACACAGTCAGCAAGACAAAAAGGCAGCCCACAGAATGGGAAAAATATTCACTAATCCCACATCTGACAGAGGGTTGATCTCCAAAATTTACAAAGAACTCAAGAAGCAAGTCTCCAAAACACCAAAGGACCCTATTAAAAAGTGGGCTGCAGAACTAAATAGAGAGTTTTCAATAGAGGAGTCTAAAATGGCTGAGAGGCACTTGAGAAAGTGCTCAACATCCTTAGCCATCCGGGAAATGCAAATCAAAGCAACTCTCAGATACCATCTCACCCCTGTCAGAATGGCTAAAATCAAAAACACCAATGACAATTTATGCTGGAGAGGATGTGGTGAAAGGGGGACACTCCTCCATTGCTGGTGGGAGTGCCAACTGGTTCAGCCACTTTGGAAATCAGTGTGGAGATTCCTCAGAAAAATGGGAATAAACCTACCACAAGACCCAGCAACTCCACTCTTAGGCATATATCCAAAAGATGCCCATTCATACAACAAAGAGGTCTGTTCCACTATGTTCATAGCAGCTTTATTTGTAATTGCCAGAACGTGGAAGCAACCTAGATGTCCCTCACCTGAAGAGTGGATAGAGAAAATGTGGTACATCTACACAATGGAGTACTATTCAGCAGAAAAAAATAATGGAATCATGAGATTCGCAGGCAAATGGATGACACTAGAAGAAACCATCCTGAGTGAGGTAACCCAGTCACAAAAAGAGAAATATGGCATGTACTCTCTCATATATGGATTTTAGACATAGATCTGGGGAGTGCCAGCCTACAATCCTATGGCCAGAGAGTCTGGGAAACAGAAGCTTCATTTACTGGCTGGTTAAGTACTGAGCTGAACTCAAGAAAGCCAGTATCAGAGAGGGAGGACTGATGATCAAAGGGATTAAGACTGGGCTGGTTGAACCCCCAGAAACAGCTGACCAGACAAAGGTTAACTCTTGAATCCCAGGCATCAGCCTGGGAATCCAGCATGGGACTGATCAAGACCCCCTGAATCTGGGTGTCAGTGAGGAGGCCTAGGTAATCTATTGAGCCTTGGACAGCAGATCAGTACCCATCCCAAGTATACACACGGTCTCTGGACTCCCATAGAACAATGTGAGGTGCACTCTCACCCTGAACTCTTGGGGAAGGGTCTAGGCCCTGCCCTATATGAAATGACAGACTATGGACACCCCCATGGAGGGCCTCACCCTCCCTGGGGGAATGAGGGGATAACGGGGGGGGATGGGGGGGAGGGCATGGGAGGAGGGGAGGGAAAGTTAGAGGGACCTCGTACTGACTTGTGAAGCAACCTTGTTTCTTATCTAAATTTAAAATGGAAAATAAAAAAAAATATTAAAAAAAGAAAACAAAACCAAAAAAAAAACATTTGCGATATATTTTACATAAATATATTTTGAATAAATTTCAGAGCTTTGGAAATATTTTAATTTTACTTTATGCACATACATTTACAGTATATATTTACATAATTTATTTTTATTTTGTATGTGGTAATATTTCCAATATCATTGTGATCACTAGCGTTGTGAAAAATAAATATAGAATTTTTCTATAGTTTACTCAAGAGTGAAAAAAACAGTTTTTATTTTTAAGGTAAGTGTTATGCTCAACTAATGTAAGTAACTTTGATGATCACAAAAACAAGATGCCTAGGCAAAAATCATCTTTTGGGGGTATTTCTCAGTGATTATCTGCTTCCTGAAGTCCATTCTATGCTTATGCAATATGCAATGTGATTTTATTTTAAAACAGAAAATACCTAAAATGTAACACTACCTATGATCTTCCTGACCCAGTGTGTCTTAATGGTTACTAACACCACCTCTCTTTAGCAATCAGCTTGCCTATTCCTTAGCAAAGAACTCTGCAGTGTGTCTGAGTTGTTTTCCATAGTCAGATGACAGACAGCTTTGAAACCAAATAGTAACACTGACTCCAGAATAGAATTTCATTATACAGTTTTCATTCCTCTTGTCTTACTAGATTGTTTTAAAAGTTTCAATTGTAACATACATCAATCATGTAGAAAATAATAAAGCAAGCACTACCCACAGCACTGTAGATCTATTTCATCCTTTTGTTCTCTCTAGACACAGATTAATAGATTAATTCAAGAATTCAGTTCTTTAAAATGGACCTTGAAAAGTTGTTTAATAAGTGACTGGTTTGCCGAGATAAATAGATATGAAGGGATTTTTTTAGGCAAACAATGGTGTTATTTATGAGTTTAGTCTTAATCTTTCTCTGGTAAATACTTTCTGAAACAAGCAGCAAATGCATCATATGACAGCTCAACAGCAGTGGATAAGGGGAGTGTTAGTTTTGGCTACTGTGTGTGTCAGTGTGTATGTGTGTATGTGTGTGTGTGTGTGTGTGTCTCTGTGTGTGTGCCAGCATGCACACGTACAAGCATTGAGTGTGCAAATGCATGTGTGTGTGTTTAGTCTGCTATCTTATAATTCCATTAATATTCAACAATTCATCAATTCTAAAGCATTATAAATGTCAGGTTCTTATTTATGTATGAAGAAATAGCTCTAGGCTGAGTGAACTAAATTTCTATGAATAGAAACTCACCCAGGTTTAGGGACTCACTCATAAATGCACACTTCATTATTGTTGAAACAAAATAGTCTATGATTTTGATAGTTTCCAGATTTTTGATAAATAAACATTCCCATTTTTCTCCATTGATATTCCTTAGTATCACTCTTGCTGATGTGTGATTATGAGCTTTCATATTCGTGCTCTAGTAGATCATCTTCATCTGCATTTTACCTGTAAGATCACTGCGTATTTGTGAAGAGGTTGATGCAGCCATTACTCTTCTGTTTGCAGGTCTCAATAGCTAAAGGAAAGAAAACAAATAATGTAAATGAAAATACTGTTTGCTGCTGTAAGATGTACATTTTATAAGCTAAATATTTTCAGACAGTTTCACTACTCTTGTGTTTCAATATATTTTATCAAAATTTATGTCGTTGAGGGATACAATCAACTCTTTCCAATTATCTGGATTCAAAGCCTATAGGTAATTGGTATTTTTCTCAAAACATTCTACCAAGTGTTGCTTCAGGAATTTTCAATTGACAGCCAAAGAGACATTGTTTTGTGTCAAGATGAAAAATAACCTGAGCTCAGTATTGATGGGCTATAGCAGCCACAGCAGCTAACTGTGTGTGGGTGAGTCCTGGATTTGCTATTATCACTGCCACAAAATTAATCAGAAAAATGACAGGCCATGCCATCCATTGCTCACTGTCCTTCCCGAAATACTGAAACAGTCCTAGAAGAAATGCATACTAAGTAAACAAGAAGTCAATGCTAAAATTAACTGTAAAATATATGAATTACAATGTGTGAAGATTCCTATTAATATTTTTATAAACCTATGACTACAGAGTTTTCACGCAACAAAAAAATGAATAAAATATGTAATGTAAGATATAAGAGTCATGTAAGGTGGCTCAGCATGATGACCTGATTTTTATCCCCAGGGTGGAAGGAGAGAAAGAAGTCCACATAAAATACAAAAAACTCAACACACGTGCTGGGACACATGTCCACATATACACACCCACAGGTGCATTCACACGTGTAATGAAAATGAAAAAAATATATACGGCCTGAATTCATTGTGGAGAACAAAGAACCAATATTGTGGCCTATGGATGCTATGGACAGGGAAGGAGTCCCTGGAAGCTTAGAGGATTATCTTCAGTTTTCAGGGTTGAGCCCCTCATTACTATGAATAAATACTACAGCGTCTTAGGGAATCACAGCATTGTTTAAGTCTTGAGTGATAAAGGAGTAAACTCAGTAATGCCTTCAATACTTTACAAAGTTCCCAGAGGAACTTTTCACAAGGCACTGAAGAGAGATTCCACTTAACGCTTCTATATAAGAAACACAACCTTTGTCTGTATTTCAGCATGCTATACACACTTTAAACAGAATTAGAGCTCATCAAAGATAATAGATGGATTTGTTCCCATTTGGATTTAAATTTACTGTTAGAAGAGGAGGCTTATCATGGGCATATGAACATCTCATGTATATATGATATCCACTTTTAAGTACCATTTTCCAATTATACTTTGCAAGAGGACATCAGCATGGCGAGCATTTGTTTACCTGGGAACACCTTGGTTTCAGAAGAGACAACTTTGCTTAATGGGCTATATGAACTCATTTTGTTCAGTTTTGTTTTTCGAGACAGGTTCTGTTTGTAGAGCTCTGACTGCACTGGGATTTGTTCTGTAGACCATGTGGGCCTAAACTCACAGAGATCAGCCTACCTCTGCCTCCCGAGTTCTGTTATTAAAGGCGTATGCCACTGCCTGGCCAGTGAACACTTTTTTTTTAAGACTTCACCTTTGCCTTGATCTGAACAGGCTCACACTGAGATGATGGACATGGTATGCACAGGTGACTGCTTAAAAATAAAGTAGTGGTAGAGACAAGGCTCAGCGACATTCTTTCTGGCCTTCCGGAAGATTCAAGTTCTATAACTTCAATCACATCAACCCTGTTATTTTGGGGGGAAGGGGCAATCCAGGTTAGAGTTCTACAGACCTGAAGTACAGGGCAAGTTACCGGATGCTATTCCTAGTATTTTGCCCTTTCTTTTCCCAGTATTGTCCTCATTGGCATATTTAGGACCCTTTACTAAAGTATCATTGACTATTAAAATAAAGTTTCAATGCAAATTTAACACACAAGTAAAAAAGGCAAAACATATGTGAGTTTAAATCCTATAGTGTATATTTTAGGCATAACATTTTTCTAGATTTAAAATGTACTTCTAGTTACAGTTTTGTATACTTCCTGCAAGTTAATTACTTGCATAATCATGTCATATTCTTGTATCACCTGGACAACAGTATCATGAGGCAAAATCATTTTCAGTTGCCAAGCATTTTCTAAACAAATGTCTATATTTATCACCATGTACCACTCAATATATATTTCCTAACAGTGAACTCATATCATCCTTAAGACAAGCTCTACACAATTTCATTATCGCTGATGTCTTCTAGGTGGAATCTGAAGTAAAAAAAAAGAGAAAGTAATTTTCTAAAATTTTTATAGGAATTACATATTGAAGCAGAAATTCAAGTGTAACCATTTTGGCTTTAAGCCAGAGATGAGAAAGGCAGTGTTACAAATAGATATTACATTAATGTTTCTTTCATCCACCATTATTTGTAATACTGCCCTTGGACACAGGCTAGAGAATCCTCTTCTGGCTTTCATATTTCAGCAGAACCATTTATCTCTCCATGTGTTGTGAAGCCCTGGGAGCCACTGCTGCTGTGTCTGAGTCTATACACTCCTGCATCCAAGCCTACTTAGCATCTACAGCCGTATGGAGCCTCCTATGCAGCAGCAGACCCCCTAATATTGTCCACATTCACAGTGTCAACTGAGTCACAACCAGGGAAAGGACATTGATAGCCTTAGTAGAGATGATATTGATTGTGGATATGTGTGCAAAGGGTCATAAATATGCCAATGAGGACAATACTGGGAAAAGAAAGAGCAAAGTACTAGGAATAGCACCTGACAATAGTTAAGAGACCTTCAGTCAACTTGCCCTGTATTTCAGATATCTAGAACTAAAACCTGGGTTTCCCCTTCCCCTCCAAAATATAGGGTTCCCATGAATTCTACATTGAAACTGACACACCCAACTCATTAAGAAGATGTAGATAGATAATAGATGATATAGATATACCAAGAGAGAAAAATATTAATTTGATTGAACTTATTAATTTCTCTATATTTGTCTTAAGGTATGTGAATCATCAAGGTTGCTTTTTTTGGTTTGTTTTGTTTTTATTTCACATGGAAAGTTTAGTGGAAGGGGCTGGGGAAGGGAAGGGAGAGAGGGGAGAGAGAAGAGAGAGAGAGACAGAGATAGAGACAGAGAGAGAAGAGAGAAAGAGAGAGGAACAGAGACCTGCCTCTACACAAAAATGTCAGAAAGACAAGAACATGGTTTGATTTTATTTATTTATTTATTTAAGGAGATACACAAATGGCCAGTGGGTATAGAAAAAAAATGCTAACTGTCACTGTTAGGGACATGCAAACCAAAAACCATGAAGAGATATCATCTCTCATCTGCTAAGAGGACTTTTATCAAAAAGATAAGGATAAAAGGAAGTGGAGAAATTAGAATCCATTTGTACAAGGGTGCTTTTTTATAAACCAAAATCATATTACTCTATTAGTCTTCCTATTTAATTTAAATCTATTGCATTTGGAAGAGCAGGGCACATAGCCATTACATTATAGGGTATGAGGAAAGAATCCCTCCCTTTCTTCCCTTAATTTTATGTTATCTGTATTTCATTGAACAGATGTTTTATGAATTAATGACATGCAGTACAGATTCAAAGCTGAAGGCGGACATGTAAGATCAGGCAGGAAGGCAAACGACCATGATCACTAAATACCTTACTTGCAGTGAATTTAATGCCTGTGTACCTAAATATAACCAATTCTAGTTTTCCTATCAGTTATAATCATTCTTTCAAACGCTTTTCCAGTGTTAAGGAAAGCTCCTGATTGTATTTCTTTGTGAGTTTTCAGATATTTTTCTTTTTGCTTTGAAATTCCCTTTCTCTGTGTATTTGGTATTGATTTATAAACAATAGCAAGAGCCTGTGTAGATAAACCAGAGATTAGAATGGCTAAGATATGAATGATAAGTAATTAATGATGGGCATGAAGGAAATATTAACGTAATACCTATTCGTATCACTGTCCTTTGACCCAGGCTAGAGAATCCTGTTCTGGCATGCACATGATGAGAAAACATACAGAAAAGCAAGAAATACTAGACATATAACTTAAAAGAGCAAAAAATAAAGGCTGTTCACACCTTTAAAAGAAAGAATAGTCATGTTGTGACTACTTTCTTTTGCATTTCTTTATTTAAAAGTTGCCTTTAGTCTGTAATAACAGGAATTTGGCTGTTTCAGGGTAAATGGAAGGGAGTTTAGATGTGTTTGAAAAGGCAATTGATGAGAAATATTACTAGAAAAATGAAAGTACATGCTCAAGGCTTTCTTCTTTGCCACTGGCCTATTTGTTCTTGGCCAATTTGTGGGTTAGACAATTATGAATATTAATTCCTTACTTATGTTTGCACCATTCAACAAGTCTAAACATCCTTTGTGACTGCATTTGATGAAGGTAAATTAAATCGTGAAATTTTAACAAATTGTTTTTTTTTCTCTCATACAATGACAAGAAGATGGCTTCTGGCCTTTTCAGAGAAGAGGATCAAGAGACTTCCAAAGATACAATGAGCGCTAGTAAGGGGAAGGCAGTTGTTTAGATAACAGTTTCTTGACCATAGATCAAATCTTCATTCAGGGATTACTGACTGAATGTGGGAATTGTGAAATTCCTTATAAGAGAGACAGGTTTCTGAATGCACGACCAAGGATAGTTAGTTCGAAATCAAACATGCTCAGATGGAAGATCAGGGTGTTATAATCTGTAGGGTTTTTATTGTACAAAGGATTTTTTCTGTTCTTCTAGGAATATCAAAATCACATAAAACAAAGACTTCTAATATTATACTACCAGCATTCTTCAGTGAATAAGTATAAAGGTAGCTATCTTTAGACTATATTGTTACTGAATATTTGAGTTAAGAATTTTCAGCAATTTAAGAAATGTCCCTAAACACACTTCTGCCATTTTGTCTAAGTGTTTATGTGAAGCAGCATTCTCAGCACAATTGTTACAAAATAAAATGTATTGGAACTCTGAAAAACAATGAAGATGCTCTACATCCTGCAGTTTTAGAGATTTGTTTTACATTTAATACTTCATGTAAAAATAAACAGGTACATTCACTTATCAGAATGCAAATTAACTTAGACTTTCACAAATAGTAGAGTTAGGCATATATTACAGAATTATATTAAAATCGGTTTACGCTTTATTATCAGTAAAAGTTTTATTTATACTCCTATTTATATACTACTATATCTAGGTCATATGCAAATTTTGCAAGTAATATGGAGAAAAAGACTTCAAGAGCCTCTGGTATAGAGAATAAGGGCCACAGGTGACATTTGATGTGTTTGATGTGGGTATAGACATGAGGATGGTTTTAACACAAATTATGGGAACGATTGCAGATTTCCTACTGGGTGTCTACAAGTAGGCAACTACTGTTCAACAAAGAAACTAGTATTACATCTCCTTCCCCTGTCTCTGTCTGTCTCTCTCTACATATCTTTCTTCATCCTCCCTCACACATACAAACACAGTCATGCCCTTTGCTCTGAATCTGAGCCCAGGATGCTTGAATACCAAGTGATAATTGGAACAACAAGATAATGACTGATGGATCAATTCAGTGCTGTTAATTCTGGAGTGGCAGAAAGAACAAAACGAGCATGGTGGGGGATGACACACAAAGTGGCTTTCCCTATCCTAATAGTGACCAGCAGACATTGCCTTACACCATTTGAACTCCACCAGCCCTGTGTCAGGATGTTGTGCCTATGCCCAGAAAGTAAACAGGAGACTTCTTTGCGGCACTCTCTCATGGGGAACACTGTCAGACATTACATATGAGCCTGAGTACAAGGACAGATCAAAGAACTTTCCATATAGACCTTGGCCCTGGGCTCGATGAGGAGACAGCACACTGATCATATGAACTGAGTTCCACACTTTGCCTGCCTTTCTTGGCATTTTGTTATTTTACAGGCCTGTGTGATATTACTTGGTTCTAGTTTAAGAAAGTGCGCATGTTTTAAATAGAAAATTTAATTGGATGTAAATTTAAAATTCTTGTCCTTTTTTTGTAAGCCACATCCATTTATAAATACTAAAGCAGGAAAAAGGGGGAGCATGAATTAAGTGGCATCAGCGCAAGCTGTACACTTAGGACAGTAAGTGGTCTATATATTTTATATAAGGTGGAGACGTGTTTTCAAGGTTTGCTGAATTTGGTTGACTGAGTTTACTCAAAGGTCTTACATCTGACAGAGTCATCTGTAAGTGTTGCACACAGGTTTACAGACAGACTCGCTGAAAATCAGATTGTGTTCTCTGCAGTGTTACCAGAATCAAGGCTCTGTTTCTTCCCCACACTTACATAGAAAACTAAGACATTATATTTTGTTGGTATGTATTTAGTGTTTTGTATAATTCCAGGAACTGCTAACTAAATTTACTCAACTTTAGGGCATTAAATATCATGTACTTCATAGTTTGAGACTGTTCACCCAAATAGGGCAGAGTACTATCTATCTAGATAGTGTTAAGTGTTTTTTTTTAATCACATGGAACAGTTTTTTAAATACTAAAAAGTTGGAGGGAGATTAGTTTAAACAAGTATTTCTAAAAGAAATATGTACATAGTCCTGGAAATTATTTGTGGTAAGGAAGTATTCTTTACTGCAGTTGTATTTCTCAGACAATGAAGTGGTGTACCATGCTACCTCCTACTTTGTCAACAAAGATGCTATTTACCCTTTCCATTTTTGTACCATAATAGATATTAAAAATCTAATGTTCTGTATTGCAAGACATACTTTTGTTAACAGATTTGTTTCTTTGTAATGTTTTACGTACAGTTTGACATGCTTATAGGACAGGGTTGTCTCATTATTTAACATTGTAGAAATGTAATTAATGAACAAGGCTCACTACACAATTTAGAATAGGCTTTCTCATTTATATTATCTTCCAAATTTGATCAATTAGCAAAACTATTAATACATAAACTATTTCTACATATGATGAGAATGTTTACAATTTCAGCACTAGGCCTTGGTTTGGATGTGATTACATGTATGAAAACTGTGTAACACTATGCTCATGCTAAGAACCCATATAATGGAATTACTGTAATAAATGTGCTGTGAGGAATGGAAAGTAATGGTGCAGGCGTCTTGATCATGATCAGTTGTGATGACTCTCTTCAACTCTTCCCAAAAGCAACTTAGTTCCTTTAACCCCAAACCAGTCTCCTTTACAAACAACAGATTGTGTGCAAGCACTCATTCCACGCCATTTCATGTAGTTGCTAATAGAGGTAAACCAAGGACATGTGCACTGATCCTTTTCTTCATCTGTAAATAAAGTGAAAAATCAGTTAAAGCAAAGGAGTATTTTGGTAGCATATATGCATAACTCACTGCCAGTGAAATTACTTTTCTTATGGTATATCTCCTTACCAGAAATTACTAAATAAAAAGATTTCAAGAATTAAGATGCCTCTAACATGAAGCATTTCTTATTTTTATCATGTGAACTAGTCCATAAAATTGTTTCATTTATTTGGTTTGTTTATAAATACCAAGTTGCTTTGGTTTTCTAGAAACACTACATTGGTCAGTATGTTATGTGTGAACAAATAAATTTGCCTGCTGTGGTTATTAACCTTTATTAAAAAAAGAAAGTGTGCATGTGTGCCAGCATGTATGCATGTGAGTGTGTATGTGTGTAATTATAGTATGAGAATATTTTTTGTTTAATTTAAAAGCAAGCTTGTTTTACATGTCAACCGTAGATCCCTTTCCCTCCCCCCAACTGACCCCTATCCCATTACCTTTCTGCTCCCCAGGTAGGGGATCTTCAAAGTTTGTCATATCATTTGGAGCAGGGCCTAGGCCCTCCCTTGTGTGTCTAGGCTGAGAGAGTATCCCCCTTTGGGGAATGGGCTCCCAAAGTCCATTTGTAATACTAGGAATAAATACTGATCCACTGCTAGAGGCCCCATAGACTACCCAGGCCTCCTAACTGACTTCCACGTTCAGAGGATCTGGATCAGTCCCATACTGGTTTCTCAGCTATCAGTCTGGGGTTTATGAGCTCTGCATTGTTCAGGTCAGCTGTTTCTGTGGGTTTCTTCAACCTGGTCTTGACCCCTATGCTCAACACTCCTCCCTGTCTGCAACTGGATTCCAGGAGTTTAGCTCAGTGTTTAGATGTGGGTGTCTGCTTCTGCTTCCACCTCTATTGGATGAAGGCTCTAGGATGGCATATAAGGTAGTCATGAATCTCAATATCAGGGATGGACATTTAAGGCAGCCTCTCCACTATTGCTTAGATTCTTAGTTGGTGTCACCCTTGTACCTCTCTGGACTTTTCCCTAGTGCCAGATTTCTTTTTAAACCTATATTGGATCCCTCTGTATGGTATCTCTTGTCTTGCTCTCCTCTATTTTTCCCCTGACTGAATCTTCGTGATCCCTCATATCCTCCTCTCCCCTTCTCTTCTCCCTGTCTCTTTCTATTAACTCCCTCTCCCCTCTCCCATGCTGCCAATTAGCTCAGGAGATCTTGTCCCTTTCCCCTTCTCTGGGGTAACATGTATGTCTCTCTTAGGGTCCTCCTTGTTTTCTTGCTTCTCTGGTGGTATGGACTATAGACTGGTAATCCTTTGCTCTAAGTCTAAAATCCATATATGAGTGAGTATATACCATGTGTGTCTTTTTGGAACTGGGTTACATCACTCAGTATTGTCTCTTCTAGTTCCATTCATTTGCCTGTGAATTTCAAGATTCCATTCCTTTTTGCTGTATAGTACTCCATCATGCAAATGTACCACATTTTCTTTATCTACTCTTCAGTTGAGGGGCATCTAGGTTGCTTCCAGGTTCTGACTATTACAAATAATGCTGCCATGAACATAGCGGAGCAGATGTCCTTGTCATGTGAATGTGTATCTTTTGAGTCTATGCCTAAGAGTGGAATTGCTGGCTCTTGTGGTAGACTGATTCCTATTTTCCTGAGAAATTGCCATACTTATTTCAAAAGTTGTACAAGTTTGCACTCCAACCAGTAGTGGAGGAGTGTTCCCCTTTCTCCACAACTTCTCCAGCATATATTTGTTATTGGTGTTTTTGATCTTAGACATTCTGAGAGGAGCAAGATGGTATCTCAGAGTTGTTTTGATTTGCATTTCCCTGATGGCTAAGGATGTTGAGCACTTTCTTAAGTGTTTTTCAGTCATTTTAGATTCCTCTATTGAGAATTTTCTATGCAGTTCTGTAGCCCACTTTTAAATTGGATTATTTGGTGTTTTTGTGACTATCTTCTTGAGTTCTTTGTATATTTTCGAAATCACCCCTCTGTCATATGTGGAGTTGGTGATTATATTTTCCCATTCTCTGTGCTGCAGTTTTATCTTGTTGACTGTATCCTTTGCCTTACATAAGCTTCTCAGTTTCAGGAGGTCCCATTTACTAATTGTCTATACTACCAGTGTTATGTTCAGGAAACAGTGTCTTGTATCAATTGGTTCAAGGGTGCCTCCCACTTTCTTTTCTAAGAGGTTCAATGTGACTGGTGTTATGTTGAAGTCCTTGATCAATTTGGACTTAAGTTCCCTGCATGGCCATAGATATGGATCTATGTGCACTCTGGTATGAGAATATTTTACATTGCCTGTCAAAGCCAAAAATATTTACTAAGTTGTCCTACACGGAAAAATGTAAACATCCCAAGGCTAAGACTCAAATTCCTGTGGAAATCTCCAGCCACAAAGGGAGAGCAGAAAAAAATCGCCAGCAATAACAAATGTTGGCTTTCATCTACAACTCCCTCTGACATCTAAAGTAGACCAGGAGCAGGGAGATAATAATAAATGCTTCTATATATTACTCTCTCCCTGAGAAACCACCACGTGGCTCTTAAAAGTCCAACAAAACACTGCAGTGTGTGCTAGACAACAATTTCTGCATCCTCTGTTGTTCAGTTTTGAATCTGTAGAAATCTCCTAGAGCTCTTGTTCAGTGTGGATCCCAAAATTCCTCCCCAGGGAATGCCTGTTCATGGTCTCCTTGCTATGCTGAGTTCCCCGATGCAAGTACATCACAGAGCATGCATTTTAATGCAGCAATGTTTAGATTTAGGATGGCGTCCATGGATAGAGACAGCTTAGGTGTTAAAAGTGCATGAGCACCTACTGTGCTTGCAGAGGACCTGGACTGGGTTTCTAGCACCCACATGAGGCAGCTCACTGTCTCCTATAACTCTAGCTCCAGGGGACCCATGACTCTGCACTCACTCATGTGTAGAGCATATCATGGCTCTGGCTTCTGTGGACACATGCACTCACTCATGCATATACACACAAATACACATAAAATAAACCTTGATAAAAGACTGGCTTGCTTCTTTTTTAAGGATCCTCAAGTACAAACTGTGGGAACAAGGCCCTCGGTCTAACTCATTTACATTGGGATACATTAGTAACAGATCTGGGATTGCTGCTGTTCTTATTGTCACATTAACCAAATGTCTAAGGCAAACTGAATATGTACAGTAAAAAGGGTAATTGTTCACCCAAGTTTGGAGGCTGAAGTTCCCAAGACTGGGGATTCCTATTTGTCCTGGCCACTGACGATGTTTAAGTACTGAAGGATCTCAGAGCATGGGAACATATAGGAAGAAGATATCTCATGAGAAACAGGAAACCAGCAAGTGGTTGAGGGTAAGGGTTCATTTATAACAACAGTTAGCCCTAACCATTCACTTTTAACTCAGAACATCAGGAGTTCATGGATGCTTTTACCTTGTAAGCATCCTCTCCCTTCAATATTTATACAGGATCTCCACATTCAAACCATATACAAGCTATCACATCAGTGAATGAGTAAAAGAAGAACCTAATTGAATTGAATGTATTTACACATGAATTGGAACAAAGTGATTAAAAATACATGAGAAAAATACACTTACTGCTAGCTAAATATGTTTCTCAGTGACAGCAGAGAATGTGAGAATTGTAAGAAGTAATGCATGAAATAGGATCAACATAGTTGCTATTATAGTCAAGACTTGAAGAAAGTGAGGGCAGAAATCAGAGAAATATCTCAGACCTGAATGTCCAGAAGAGAGATACGGTTAGTGAAGATGTTGGCACATTCAAGAAATAAAATAGTAATGGTCATTAATATAGCTTAATAGCAGAGTATTTACCTAGCATGCACAAGGTATGAGGGCAAAGATACAACATCACTACTGCAAAAAAAATATATGCATATGCGTATATATTTGTGGCCTTTATAAACTGGATCAGGAAAGGAAATAGACATCCTGGTTTCAGCTCAGTAAAATCCACCTTGACTTCTGACCTACAGATATGTAAGATGAAAAACCAAGATGTGTGATGCCACCAAGAATGTAGATATTTGTTATAAAGTCACGGAGAAAATTATGAGATAAATATATAGAAAATCTGTATGGTTATTTCCATGTAAACTGATATGTCATTTTTTCTCATAATCTACTTGTAAACATCAAAATTACAGTAGTAATATAAAGCTACATACTATATATGATAAAACACAAACACGTGAGCACTTTCATGCACATTTCTATAGTGAAAACATATGATGTGCATTAACAAAAATGGCATAAATTACAGACATTTAATGGAATACCTGGATAATGATTAATATTGGAAGTAAGAACTAGACTAACACTCTTCAAAATTATTCAGCATAATTGCTACTCAGATGAATCACTATAGATTATTCAAGTGATGTTGGTAAGAGATTAATACAACTGCATATAAAAACATTAAAAAAAAAGCATGGACTCCAATGAAAGTCTAAAGTGACAGTTTAGTTCATCAATACCACTACCCACAAGGGAGTCCTGTATAGTAAACAAGGCAGGCTTACTATACAACGGAGACCACTCCTAAAAAGAATGTCTGTGTAGAGACTGGCAGTCCCTCTGTCACAGGGCACTATACTCCAACCATTCATCTCAGTGTTCCTGTGCATATTGCTATAACTCCCACAGAAGGTGAAGATGTTGTTTTATCAGCTCAACTAATGCTCTCTTACCAAGTGTTAACATTCTAAAATTCAATTAGTTAGGCTCCTGGGTTTTTTTTTTTTTGCTTTTATTGTTGCTAACTCTAGTTACCTTACCATTGCTCTGTTTTGTATCGTGTTGTGTTAGTTACTCTCTAAACACAGAGTCCAAACAGAGCAGTTCTTCACTGACTCTGTCCTTCCTGTTGGGAGAACACTCCTCTATCCTAGGAGTCAATCTTCCCATCCCCTGGGCATGAGTGGGTGTCAATGTGGTTATGGTAATGAGCAGTGTGTGGATGACAACCAGGTGTTTTCTACATAAATCTCCAGTCTGTCTCCACTCTGACTGCTCTGCTCTGTGTGCAGATTTATATCAATTACATCTAGGGTTAGAGCAAAGAGATTCCCAATGTGGACTGAAGTCAAGACAGGAATATGATGAATACATATGCTTTCCCAGATCCTTGGTGTCAACTAATGATTGAATGAGTGAAAGAATGAATAAAGAAATGAATGATCAGTGGTATTTGCAGCTATGGTAACTTGAGTTTTCAGTACATTTACTGTAGATTGAATAGCAAGTAGGTTGTTTTACTATGATTCTAGCTTTGTGTCAAATACTTTGAATACATCCTACTTAATCCCTACACAAACAGGGCATGCGTGCAATCGCACGCACACACACACACACACACACACACACACACACACACACACACACACACACAGAGCAAGTTGGCTTGTCCTAGTTGCCCTGAGAGGTATGTGTCATAGGTTTTTCAGGTTAGAGTCCATTCCTCCTGCGGCACAATATGCCTTCCGGTTCCTGAGAGACCTATGTACTCATTCAGACGGTGAAGCATTCAGTTTGGTTTGTGTTTCTCTGTAAGTTCCCTTGGTAGTCAAGGAAGCATCAGTGCTTGAGAGGACAATTAGTCTTAGTCATTAACCGTTTGTAGCCACATGACTCGCACACTTCACTGTATCCTGGAAATTACAACTGTACTGATCCTGGAAATTGTCATTATTTTCCATTTCAGATAAAGATATAAAAAATGTGATTGCTGTCAATAAAACTGTCACAACCTCAGGTGTACTTCGGCACCTCCCACCTGAGCCTAGTTTCATTACTTATGAGGTGACCTTGGCCAGGTAAGTGCAAGTACTCACATACATACATTTATACACACAAATCATTATGATCAACTTCCCTCTGATTTACAATTCATAGTAAAAAAAATCTAGAAGTAGCAGATCAAAATTTCATTTCATGCAAAAATCTGGAATGAGGAGCTGGGCGTTGGTGGTGCATGCTTTTAATCCCAGCACTTGGGAGGCAAAGGCAGGCAGATCTCTGTGAGTTCAAGGCCAGTCTGGTCTACAGAGAGAGTTCCAGGACAGCCTTTAAAACAATACAGAGAAATCTTGTCTCAAAAAATAAAAAAAGAAAAAAGAAATCTGGAATGAGAGTGACATGAAGGCTGAATGTCACTCGTCTCACACTTGGGAAGAGAAACATACTCAGGACTCTGCAGGTGACTCATTTGTGGTGTGATGACAATGTCACCTGCACATGCTAATCTGAGAACATGTCCCATGGGTTCAGGAAATTTTGTTTCAATTCTAGAAGGTACCACCAATTCCTAGATGACTGTGAGCTGATTTACATGGTTTCTCTACAGCTGTTCCTTGTTTTCTTGTGTGTTTTATTGAAATGTACATCTGCTTGGAAACAGTTTTTCTCTACTCTCTTCCTCAAAAGCAGGTCAAATTTGTCTCACATCTCTAGTCTTGCAGGAATCAGCTTGCTGAACTCCCAATCTAACAGTGACAGAGGTTAGAGTGGGAGACTCGGGCTCCGAGCAGAACCTCTGCTTTTCTAAAGGGCAAAGCCCTGATTAAGCCTGACCTCATACAGACGACATCACCTTTATGCTCTTGTCACCATACAGCAGGTTACTGAGTGCAGGACCTTGCACAGTCCAGGTCACTGCTGAGCAGCTGAGCTCATCCCCACTCAGAGCTTTCATTACCTTTTGCTCAGCCTGCAATTTCTCCTAGCAGTAGAATTCCTAAAAACCAACAAAGGTAAGAGAGAGAAATAAGAAGGAGCCCACCTGATGCTCATTGTGTTGGGAAGCATTAAGTCTTAATGACAAATGTATGTTCTATTAGAACTTGTCAGCAGGAAAACACTTCCCAATTTGTAGTTTCTCTTTCATTATGAGTTCATTTACTAATATCCAATTATAATAGTGTAGGAATAAATATTCTGTTAAACTCAGAAATCCATTGGCCTTCTGCAAGACACTAAAAGATTTTCCCAATTAGTGGACACACAGGATTTTGTTTTTCCTCCTGCTGAGAAGCACAAAATTGCAAGGCATGGCCTCTTCTCTGCAGTCTACCTGTTGAAATTGGTGATTAACCACTCCCCTTTCATTTTCCTGTCCCTCTTAGCTCAGGCATTGCCATGGTGACAGGCATCATATGGAGATGTCTCTCATTGCAGCTCTAAAGCACTTAAGGGTGCTTGACCATTCCTCACAGCACTTGAACACTGTGCATTATTATTAACCAACCACCTTTACAGAGAAACCTTGTCTCTAATAAGCGCACTTGATATTCTCTTCTGTATTTCTTCTGCAAGCTGACAATGGATTTCGTGCTTCACTCATAGGTTAGGATTCTCAGCTGAAAATGATAATCTGTATCAGGGCTATGGCCTCAAAGCATATAGACATTAAAATAAAATTAAAAAAACTAATGTTTAAGAAAGTATTAGGTAAGAGAAAGCAATAGTGCATTTGTTCTACAATTTGTGATTCATGAGGATATAAGGCAGATCCCAAGGCTGGGTTCCCATTCTAAACACGATCCCAGGTAATGGTTTCATTGGTGGCTCTGAGTTTGGCATTCCTGTGGCTTTGGCACTCCTGGGTCTGATTGTAGGGTGATAGCCTGAATTTACTCCAAATGGCCAATTTGTGAGTATCTTTCCTCAGAGTTCTAAGGCTGCCCCCTTGTGGCAATCCAAGGCATATGTTTGGAAGGTGTTTCCAAACAACAATAAAGGCCAGAGAAGGAATTTAATATATGAGGTCTCGTCCTGATAGGAAGCACAGTGGTTAGGGAGCAGAGGAAACTGTGACCAAAATTGCTATTTTGCTATACTGTCTTTACCAATCATTGGCTTCTCTTGTCCTGTTAGTGGTGAGTCAAAGCCATTAACAGCTGAGCCATTTTTTCCACCCCGGAGCGTCCTGAAGAGTTAGAAAAGCTCTCAGCTTGTCTCACAAGACTGTTGTGAGGATGAAATGAATTAGCACATAGAGACTGGAACACCCCTAGCATGTGAAACAACAGCCCTCTATAGTGTTCATACTCTCAGCTGCAGCAAAAGTCTGTCCATCTAATGCAGAACTCTCCAGATTTTCCAGTGATAAGATTTAAGCCAAGGACCATGGAACCAAATAGTGCATCTTTTTTCCCCTCAATGTATGTTTTTATTTAAATTAGAAATATGAATGTTTCACATGTCAATCCCAGCTCCCTCTCCCATGCCTCCTCCCTTGTCCCCCCCACCAGCCCTCCCAGCCCCCCCCACAATCCCCACATCATTCCCCAGGGAGGGTGACACCCTCCTTGGGGGGATCTCCAAAGTCTGTCATTTCATCCAGGGAAGGACCTAGGCCCTTTCCCATGTGTCCAGGCTGAGAGAACATCCCTCCATGTGGAATGGGCTCCCAAAGATCATTCATAAACCATGGTAAACACTGATCTACTACCCAAGGCCCCAGTGATTTCTGTGGCCTCCTCACTGACACTACATTCATGGCGTCTGGATCAGTCCCCTATTGGCCTCTCAGCCATCAGTCTGGGATTTAAGGGGTTAAGACTGGGCTGGTTTAACCCCCAGAAACAGCTGACCTGACAAGGGTTAGCTCTTGAATCCCAGACTGATGGCTGGGAAACCAGCATGGGACTGATCAAGACCCCCTGAATGTGGGTGTCAGTGAGGAGGCCTAGGTAATCTATGGGGCCTTGGGTAGCAGACCAGTATTTATCCCGGGTATACAAATAGTACATCTTAATTCTGCAGAATTCTAAGGCGTGTGGTCATCTTCAGAGGCACGGATAATGATACACATGACTAGGTTCAAAGGTAGGTTAAATGTAATTTATTTCAAAGAGAAGTCACTTAAAACACAAGAAACAGATGGCCACTACAGGCTCCTGCTCTAAGGATCTGCACAGGCTGTTCCCTGTGACCTGACCTGAACGGATGCTAGAGAGAGTTATCTGCCCGGACCCCAGACCTAAACTCACTCCCTGTCAGGCCCTCACCTGTGACCACGCCTGTTTGGTCAGCTCTACAGATGCAGGCGGGGTGGATACCTCACTACCATCCCACTTTTAGACTAAAGAAAATATTTAGACTTGATAAAAACTATATACGAAGACAGCAAATATCAAGTGTGCTCTAGGAGGAGGAAAAGTAAGAACAAACACACTTAAGACCTGTTGCCAGTAGCAAAACGCAAGAACTATATACCCAGTCCTAGGGTAAAGGCATAACACAGATTACTATAGAGTTGTCCTAAGCTGGAAAGTTTAAGTCTTGTACCTAATATTTCTATCTAGGAAGAGAGAACAATACTTGTGACAGTCTAACCTTCAACCTCATCAAAGAACTGAGAAGGGGAATAACAATACTAGAGTAGGCAGGAAGAACATGCGAGCAACTTCCAAAAGGTGCAGCTAAGACAGAAATAGCAGGCTACCTGGACAGTCACCCAAAGTCTCACAACAGCGTCTGGGCAAGCAGCTTTGGCTAAGGCCTCAAGTATCTGAATGACCAACACAGAAGCAGCAGGGAGGTAGAAAGGCTGTCTTACCCTGACGTGGCAAGATTCAGCAGTCTTCTAATTTTATCTCCTGCAAGCACAGTAGGACAGAATGTCCGAAGTCAGCAGTCGATGTGTGGGCAGTTCTTTTCCTAAGAAACCATTAGCAGAGCATAGAATGAACTCCAGAAGGAGTGACATCGGTGACCAACATTTTCTCAGAAATAGCTTGGAGCTATTGTGTCTTGGAGCAATTGTGTCTCATGTGAACAGAGTGCTATTATTAAAACATTTAAATGGCACATTCTACAATCTATGAAGTGTTTGAAGATGAAATATCTATGTTTGACTAATCTCGTAGATAAGAAACATGGGTGGTAATAGTGTGTAATTCTCAGAAACACAGTTGTACAATGCCTGAAGCTTTCTGAAATAATTTAACCAGGACAATGACTTCAAAAACTGTAACTATATACATATACATAATTCTCAATAACAGACGTAGAACTGAAATATCTTGACTCCAGGAAGAACTGAAAAGTGCAACATGATAAAATATCCTAAGTTGCATCAATACACAAAATGTATACACATCAAGAGAGTTTTCTATTTGTGTATAAAACATCATAAACAGAAAGAGGAACGTAAACAGTTAACATTCAATAATCTAACAATTTATCTACAGCTAGGCTTTGGTAAAGGCAGTTCACTAGAGAGCATGTTAATCTATCTATATACCATCTTAACCATACCTTTTCCATCCATACCCTTAAACTTATCTAAAAGAAATACCGGAGTCTGAGGGTCACCTTCCATACCCAACCCTAAACAGCTAAAAACCAACCCTAAGCAGGTGAATTATCCCTTTTTTTGCGAGAAGAGAAAAAATAGAAGAAAACCCAAAATACTCTTAATGCCACAGGTAGGGAAAGGGGCCTTGTTTTCTTAGGATTACTTTCTGCTGAAATGGGATGACAATAACTCCATGGGATCCTGTAGGGGAAAAAATAAAGCAACAAAAGTCTGGTGAGGACTAGCTGTAACATTGTAAATAGTCTCTGCTTGGCAAGAGATGCTTGATTGAAGTACTTATCTGAAGCTCTGACCAGGGTGTAGTAAGAAGGTACGCCATTTCAGCTAGCTAGTCTGGAGTTGTCTCTAGTCTCTTGTAAGTCCCAAACTAGTTTTAGGGTGGTTTTTGTTAGTTCAGAGGTATCAAAACTGAATCAAGTGGAATTAAATGAAGTGGGACCCCATCATCTTTCCAGAGAGTTCAAAAATTGCGTTAGGAAAGTTTTTGTTTGTTGTGGAGGACTTAAGCATTAATATCAGAACAGAAAGTTTAACTTCCATTGCCAAACATACAGGGAAATTTAACAATAAGGATGAAAATAAGAATGAGGAAAACTAGGATTTTAGAGAATACAGAGATGTGGAGGCATGATTGAAATATAGGTTAAATATCATTTATTTCAGGAAGAAGTCACTTACAGAAGAAGAAGATAGCCGCCGCAGGTTCCAGTTCTAAGGATCCATGTAGGTTTCTCTATGTGATCTGACCAGATGCAAGTCTTCCTGGAACCAGACCTAAAACTCATTCCCTGTAGCATCCTCACCTATGACCACTCCCAAACGGGCATGGTCTTCTCTACAGTTGCAGGTGGGGTGGATATCTCACTATAGTCATCTAATGGTGGTGAATGCATGATCAGCAACATAGATCCTGGCTAGCTATAGGGGCAGAGGTTTATTAACACAAGTGACTCTCAGACATACCAGGGTATCCTGCTATCATTGCATCAGATTTCTCCAAGTTGCATAGTTACAGAGTCCAATGCCTTGAAAGTCTGCCACTGACATATATTCAGGTGTCTGTCCCAGGCAGCAGGAGTTCCTAGGAATACCAGATCTGAACAACCACCCACTGACCCCAAGCAGTGCCAGCTGCAGATGTACCATAGCATGACGGGCCTGCATCCAAGGCATGTGGCTCTCTGAATATGCCCAGTTAGTCATTCTTAGACTATAGGATATCATGGATCAAAAAACATTATACTGAAACCAGTAAAACTAAAAGCTATCCAAAATACAAACACAAAATGAGAATTGGTCACACGTCTTCTGGTAGTTTTTTGTTTGTTTGTTTGTTTTTAACTGTCTAGAAAGTAATAAACACAATTCAAATCATTCATTCCTATCTTCTAGGTTTTCCCTTGTCATACGTGAGAGAAAGCCAGACTGGATTCCCTATGATCTAAAAATATTGCTTTCCTCCCATTTGAATATTTTTTAAAATTATGCATGACATTTTAATGTGATAATGTTCATTTTCCTTTCTGGGTAGAGCTTGTTAATAAATCAATGCTGTGTTTGTAATTGTTGCTAGCATTTCAGATTTAAAATTAGAAGAAAAGCTGATGCTGATTATAACACAGTATGAGGGACCAAATACAAGTCTTCCTGGGTATTTTCAGGTTATAAACCCAGTAAGAGATATCTTCAAATTGTAGAACTCTTGAGATTTTATTTATTTTTATTTATTAATTTTTTATTTAATTTAATTTAGAAACAAGTTTGCTTCACATGTCAATCCTAGCTCCCTCTACCTCCCTTCCTCTCCAGCCCCCCTTCAACCTTGCCCAACGCCTCCTGAAATCCCCACTCCACTCTCTAAGGAGGGTGAGGCCCTTCATGGGGATCTCCAAAGTCTGTCATATGATCTGGGGCAAGGCCTAGGCCCTCCCCCATGTGTCCAGGCGGAGACCGCATCTGTCCACGTGGAATGGGCAACCAAAGTCCATTTGAATGACAGGGTTGAATGCTGGTATATTTCCTGAGGCTCCAAAGGATGCTGAGGCCTCCTCACTGGCACCAATGTTCAGTAGGGATCAGTCTTTTGCTGGCCTCTCAGCTATCAGTTTGGGGGTCTATGAGCTCCCCCTTGTTCAGGTCAGCTGTTTCTGTGGGTTTTACCAGCACGGTCTTGACCCCTTTGCTCATCATCCTCCCTCTCTGCAACTGAGTTCCAGGAGTTCAGTTCAGTTTTTACCTGTGGGTGACTGCCTCCTCTGATTCCTTAAGCCACTGGATGAAGGCTCTAGGGTGGCATTCAAGGAAGTCATCAATCATGTTATCAGGGGAGGGCATTTAAGGTAACCTCTCCACTATTGGTTAGATTGCCAGGTGGTTTCATCTGAGATTTTAAAATGTACACATCGGTTTGCTCACAAATGCATGCATGCATGCGTGTGCGCTCATGCGCACGTGCACACACACACACACACACACACACACACAAGCAGACCAAGTAGATGCACATCACATGTACTCAAGTCACTTCAGTTGCTACTGATACCATCCCAAAACACTCCTGTGGAATATGCAGACCTTTGGCCATGGTGTAGATCTTGAAGAGAAGAGAAACTAGACTGAGAGAATCCTTGACCTCTTTGAATCTGCAGCATGTCAGGGCATTGAGCAGTCTGGTTAGGTGAGTCCTCTACTAGATATCAAGGACATAGCTCAAGGTTTGAAAGTTGTTTCAGTTTTGTTTTTCCTTCTATAACCTCTGGCTACAACTTGAGTCACAATGGGAACTCTCGAGAGTGAGCTATTTGAGTTCTGGTTCTTCTTGTGGACCTTTTGTAATTTCCCAGGCTAAGAAATAATGATAAAGGGACAGCATATCAGGCAGCAGGAGATGGAGGGTTAGAGAGAAGCAAATGAACGTTTGTTCAGTCACATGAACCTATATGGCGTATTCTATGTGCCCTCTTGTGGCAAGAAAAAAGGGGAGGCCTGTCAAGATTTCTTCTCAGGACAACAACATTCATAGCATCACCTACTCGCATGCCCTAATCACCTCCAAAGTCCAAAAGCTCAATCTCTCACTACCACCCAAGTGAACAGTAAGTTTCCACATGACTTTCTGTGCAGACCACAGCACACAGCACATGGGTACAACACACATACACACACACAAAGAGAGAGAGAGACAGACAGACAGAGAGAGAGAGAGAGAGAGAGAGAGAGAGAGAGAGAGAGAGAGAGAGAGAGAGAGAGATTCTTCTCATGTGATTTACTGGGAAAGAATGTTGATTTGCCTCATGTTCTTCAAAGAGAAATAACGAGATCCAAAACACAGACCGCTGGCTCATGTGGCTGATGCCCTACTTTCCACCGTTTGGAACTCTTAAGATGTTTCTCAGAACGTGCAGCTTTCAGCCTGAATGTGCATGAGTGTGAAAGTGGTTAGGAGTGGTTAAGGGTTATGCCCACCCTGTCCCCACTTCCTCCTCCTGGAGTTGGCATGCATCAACCATGATGCTCTGAGCAACAGATTATGCAGGTCTATGAGGCTAGGGACATCAAAGGTCAAGTTGTGTGCTACATGTTCTCAGTCTGGTTTCGACGGTGAAACTATTCTAACTCAAAAAACAGGAACCAAGAAACCACAAAGGATTTATTGTTCTTCACGTGATATTATGGCCATAGCCAACTGCTGATTTTGAAACAGTTATAGAGAAGAAAGACAGAAAGGAAAGTGTAGTCAACCAGGCTTCATTTCCCCTCCAGTAATCAAAAAGTAAATGAAATCACTAACTTAAAATGGTAAAATTCTACTGTTGTGTAAGAAAATCACATTTGGATGTGTGCGTCTGTGTGTGTATGTGTGTGTGTGTGTGTATGCATATGTTTAAAAGGTATATAGACACTGTATTATAAAAGCCATGTATATAAACTCCTAATACATGGTGTATAATTTCAGTGATTTCCTACACATCTTGGATTTTCTAATTTAAAATAACAACTAAATGTCTTAATTATTAAAATATGAATGATTTAATTTAAAACAAACTAACATTGCACAATGTAAAAGTTGGTGGCAAATAAAAATTGGTATTTTTGCTTCAAATATTTGTAAGTAGTAATTAAATGCTAAAAGGAGAAAGAAGTAAGAAAAGTTGGCAATCTCTTGTTTGCTTGCTTCTTTGTTGGCTTTGTTGAAGAGATAGGGCCTCACTCTGTGGTCTAGGTTGACCTCAACCCTGAAAAATTCGTGCCTCCAACTCTCTTATTGACGCAGTTATAGACACACGCCCCTCTGCCTAGCAGGAAAATCTTTCTTGATGGGGGATGTCCTTCTGGATATGTGTTTCTCCTATAGGTGAATGAATAAAACATTGTCCAATAGATGCAGGAAGATTAGGCGGGACTAGAAGTCAAGGAGAATTCTGGGAAAGGTAGGCAGAGGTGGGTGCTGCAAAGAGACACCATGTAGAGCCTGGGAGGATAGGACAGGTGTTCTCTGGTAAGATAAGGCCTGTAGAAATACATAGATTAGTAGTTATAGGTTAATAATTCAGACAGAGCTAGCCAATAGGAAGTCCTAGACTTCAGCCAACAATTAATATAGTGTCTGTGTGGTTATCTGGGGTCATATCAGTTGGCAGAGCAAGCTGGAAAAAGAAACGCTAGCTACACTTTTAATTTAGTACTCCTAACATTAATTCTTCCCTCCTGATGGACTTATCACCTAGCATTGTCACTTTTTACTTTGTCCTATAATTATTTTTAATAATGCTTAATTTATTGCTTTTAAATTTCATACATTAACTCAATGTACCTTGATATCATATTCACCCCACCATACCTCCAACCTCTAACTTTCCCCAAGACCGCCCCCAAAATTGCATCTCCTTTTCTTTTTCTTTTCTTTTCCTTCCTTTTATGTTCACTCAGAAGGGAATTCATGATCAATGTAAAAGAAAGAATATAGGAACTCCAGGAGAGAAGCAGAAAATACCTGGAAGATCTGATGACTTACTTGCTGGCTCAAATGTCTCTGGCTACTCAGATTTCCACACTCTCACTTATAGGCTTCCTTTCTATTACATCACCTCATCTGTCACTCACTGATACTGACTAGGCTTATAAGTTCCATGTTCTCTTTCACAGGTCTTCATGACCGTCATTAATGACTGAGTCAGCCCCAGGATTGAAGAGATAAAACAACAGCCTATTCACTCTGTGTAACCCATTCCTCATAACTTGCATCTGAAGTTTGGGGTGGAGATCTGCTGGAACCTACCTAGCTGAGTAGTGAGTGGCATCAGTGTCTTGTATACACTTAGTAACTTCAGTATCAGAGTGAGGTCAATGAAAGTGGCAAATATGCTCAATGACAATTTTCTGCATCTAGAAATGAATAATCATCACAGTCAAGAATACATATATGGGTGTCTTTAGTCCTAGAAGGCAACTGTAGAGATGACATGAGTTTGGACATCTTCCATGAGTTACCATCAAGACTGATCTTCTTACGTAACTTACCTATCCTCTGTGTATACTTCTTCCCCAACAGGGAGTAAAAAAATCTCATGGAACATAATCCTCCATTGAAAAGCAAAACATGCTGTAATTGCCATCTCGTTTTTTTACATCGAGGACTATTGACATGAACCAGGCCCCCTTCTCACCTGCACCGGTCCAGGATTCTGAGTAATATGCCATTGTGAATAATTGAGTGCTATCCAGATTTTTTTCTGCAGAGTCTGATGGCTCCAGCAGCCACACGAATCTAGAGAATCAAGAGTGGTGGTAACAGAAAAGCCAGCCAGCCTGACACCAGGGAAATGAGTGCAAGAGCCCATGCATGGTGTCTATAGAGATGAAGGCTCTAACAGGATGGGGCAGTTGTAGAATCTGAGCATTGCTCTACTGCTGCACAAAGCCCTGACTGATTCTCTGTCCCTCCCAGACCCTGAGGGCTGCCTGATAACCTTTGAATGGATGTTCTGCTTACATTAGCTGGGACTCTCTGATGTTTCAGCTCATAACCAATTGAAGCATCGGTTAATGTGTGTATTCAGATCCCAGGAGTTCTTGACAAATGGTGTAGAAACAAATAATATCTCATTTCTGAGAATGTTTCTATACTCTTCTTGGAAAGGCCAACCAAATTTTAGTGATGACAGTGTTCCTGGAGGAAGAATGATGGATAATTAATCCATATTGTGCTAGAGAAATGACTATTGCATCTGGATATGCCAGATCGGCTACAAAGGGATAAGTTAGCTTAAGGGCAATCATGTCCTTTGCTTCATATCTGTGTGGATTATAGAAGAAATATTCATGTGCTATAGCATCGTGGTTCCTGGAAGCCCTTTAAAAGAGCCAGTTCAAATTCACTGCGATTCTCAGGAGAGGCTATTTGATTTATTTGATTTGATTGTATGAAGTACAGTGTCTTAGCCAAATTGGGCTGCAATAAGAAAATACCTTATAGTAAGTTATAAAGATGGAAAATCCATTGTCCATCATTTTGGGGTCTGGGGCTTGCCTTTCCTTATGTGTGGTATCATCTCTGGGTATAGTGTAGAATAGCAAAATTCTCCCTCAAGCTTTCCTATTAGGATAACACAATTGACAGCTCCGTCTACCTGCCTGTCCTAATAACCTCTCAATACCACAAAAATTCCATATGCCTTGCTTAGGGACACAAATGTGCAAAGCATACTGTATAGCACACTGCGAAGTCCTATACGTATTCTGTTCAAGCTAATTACTAGGAAAGAATGACAATTTGGCTGCCACAATTCAAGAACAATCATGAGGTCCCATATTTGACAGAGGCCAGTGAGCCTTTTTCCCAACAGGATTCTGTGCATGTAATGTAAGACACAGACAAGGGGAACAGAAAGGACACTGGAATTTAGCTAGGTCTCCACCCAGTGCTAGTAAAGTCTGCTTTGATGGAAGGTTTACTCCAAAAGCATTACTCTCGAGTTCCTTGGCCTTTGCAAGGAATTTGCTTAGCTTTCTTGCTTGACCTTCACTGTGGTCCTGGCTCCTCTTTTAGCATGTTCTCTGAAATCTGGGGAGATGCTTATTTATTGTTAGGGTTGAGAACATCTCTTGGACTTTATATGATGCTGCTTTCCTTTTGCTTAAAAGTTGAGACTTATGTGATTCAGAATGGCTATGACCTTAGCCACCAGGCACTCTATTCCCTTCTGCACTTAAGATCCCCACTTCCTCTGATTCAGCTCTTCCTTGCTTATCAATGCACCTGCCAGTGTCTTATCTCTCTACTTGAAAAAAAGAAGGGGGTTGAGTTCCACAATTATCATGGGGGGATTTTGCAGAAAGGAAAGATTTTTATCTAAAACAGGTCTTAAAAGTAGAAGGAGATGCTGTATCACTGAATAGAAATTTTAAAACTCTCACAGTCCCTAAGAATGATAGGCATCAATGTAATACAGGACATCTCCCCAGAGATCAGCCACATCTAGAAATAAAACGGTTTACAGTTTCTCTCCTTAGGATCTTGATATCTCAGATACATCTCCAGGCATTACAGTTCCATAGGACAGCAGTCCACACTGAACGATGGAATGGAATAAAATGGGCTTCTTTTCATATGCCTTTCCATTGTTGCTAGGACTGGCAATCTTTCTCAAAAACTAAGAACACCGCCTTCAATACATTGTTTATCCCTTTCTAGAAGAGAGATCACTACTTCATGTCCCAGGTCTGACTCCCTGATTCCTGAAAAGATCTGTATAAAATGTAGGATACACAATGTGTTAATTGTCTTTTGGCAAAACAGCCTGACTTCTAGTGAGACAGAGACAAGTGCTTTGTTTTGTTGTGAGATAGCCAGAATGATGAAATCAGATGCCTGGAAACAGTTGAAATGATGGGACATGGGACTTACTTTATGTGACTAATGGCATCAATTGTAGAATTCACTCCAATGCCATTAAAATGCCTCTGCCTGCTATGTTTCCTTATATTCAGTCTATAACGGGAGGTGAGGCTGAGGGAAGCAGCTATGGAGATGAGATATTGCCATGAAGAGGGTGAATCTCATCCATGGATTTTTGTCTTTCAGATCTCTAGATCATGGCAGATAAAAGGTGAGCACCACATGCAGAGACAGATGAGTGGGAGGCAAATGTAAACCTTGCTGTCTGTGACACATTGCCCTGAAGAGCCTGTGAAGACATGGTCCATGGTGATAAATGTCCTAGAAGAAGAAAGAGAGATTCAATTGGAACAGTTCAGATTGCATCATGTTAAAAGACCATGTTGTTAGCTGAAAGAGAAGGCTACACAGAAATCTAAGACAAGATGATCCTAGCACAAGAATTCCTTAGTTCTTAATAATATTCATGACCAATGTATAAATGAACCACATTTTCTTTATCCATCCCTCAGTTACTCTGCTGTTAAGAAGAAATAACATTATGAAATTTGCAGGCAAATGTATGGAACGAGAAAAAGTCATCCAGGGTGTGGTAACTCAGATTCTGAAAGATAAACATACTATGTACTCAATTATGAGTGAATAAAATGTTACAATAACTCTTCCCACCACCAGCCTGGTCCCATTGTCACATCAACCCCAAATAACACACAGAAATTCTACTAGTCACAGAGCTGTTGGCCAATGTCCAGGGCTTCTCATTGGCTTGGCTAGTTCTGTCTTAAGTATTAACACATAGCTACTAATATATATATATATGTCTTATCTTACCAAAGACGCCAACCTCATGCATCCTCTTTTCCTGGGTTCACATGGTGACTCTCCATTCTTCACTACCTTTCCTGAAACTCCTTGTCTCCTCCTCCCACCTATCTTGCTTCCCTATTGGCCAGCAGTGCTCTATTCAACAACCAATAAGACAAACATATACACAGAAGGACTTCCCCCATCAGATAACCGTGCTGCAATCCACAGAACCAGAGAGGCTAGGTAACAAGGAGAGCTCAAGTGGGATGAATGGATTTCCCTGGGAAAGGGGAATGGAATAGATCTCGTGGATAGATTGGGGGCTGATGGGGATGGGAACAGGAGGGAACAGGTAGGGGAGTGGAGGAAGAGAGTACTTGGAGATATGAATGGAACTGGGGGGCATATTGGGAATGGGGCAAACACCCAGTGCAAAGGAAACCCCCAAGTGTATCTAAGAGTCTGTGGAAAACTCCTAGCAATGGGGGATACATCCAAACTGCCCATCTTCTGTAACCAGGCAAGGCTTCCAGTGGAGGGCAGGGATACCCACACAGTCACAAAACCTCCCACCTACAATCTGCCCTGCATGCCAGATGTGCTGGAGTAAAGGTGGCATGACATTTACAGCAGTGAGCAATCAGTGACTGGTCCAGTCAGAGACCTACACCACAAATGGGAGCCCATGTCTGGAGGGCCAGGAATCAGGGGCTGGATATCCCAGGAGAGCTAGGGTAGAATCAAACAATTCCTGGGGATGGGGGAGCCAATGAAATGATTCCTGATGATACTCTGCTATACTTGTAGACCAGAGCCTAGCATAATTGTTAACAGAGAGGGTTCAACCAGCAACTGATGGGAGCAGATGCAGAGACCCATAGGCAAGCATTAGCTGGAAATAAGGGAATCCTGAAGGAGAGGGCAAGGATTATAGGAGGCAGAGGTGTCAAGGACACCACGAGAGTATGGCCCACAGAATCTACTAACCAGAGCTCATAGAGGTTCACACAGACTGGAGCAACAATCAGGCAGTCTGTATGTGTCTGATCTAGGTCTTTGGCATTAGCTAAAGGTTGTGTAGGTTGGTGTTCTTTTGGACTCCTAACAGTGGGAGAGGGGACTGTCTGTGACTCTTTGGGGACTCTTTCATTCATACTAGATTTCCTCTTCCAGCATTAATATGAGAGGGTGTGCCTAGTCTTATTGTAACATGTCATGTTTGGTTGATAACCCTGGGAGGCCTGCCCTTTTCTGAAGGGAAATAGAGGAAGAACAGACCTGATGGAGAGGGGAGGGATCTGGAAGGAAGGAGGAGGGCAAAATGCAGTTGGGATGTAACATATGAGAGGAGAATAATTAGAAATGAAAAAGGAAAAGAAATATACATGACCACAGCAAGCCTTGTAATTAAATACATGTGCAAATGAGTATGGTTGACTGGAACCAATCCCTAATTCCTAACAGTAGAAACTTCTCTGTGACCTTTGGTTCTTTCATCTTATTATGTATCTCAGAAAGCTTCTTGAACATTAGTCATCATCCTCACTGATCTGTAATAAGTGCATTTGAAAAAATATTAATGTGATGTGATTTGCAATGCTTGTACAATTGATGTTTATGGATTAGGAGGACGATAGGACTAATAAAGCACAATGAAGTCTTTCGTTGACATTTTGTTCTCCTGTCTGGGAAAAAATAGCTAAAGAAAATGTGTATTGCTTCTAAAGCTTAACCTAAGGATCTTATTAAAAGTATCAGTGCTATAGGAGTTCAAGACATTCTTTTCTTTTCTAAAGCAGTATGCTAGACTAAACCATGTGTCCCACAGTACACATTACACTTTGGGATAGTAACAGAATTGTAGCCCCCCTGACACACCCACGCCTACTCCTGCCTCAGGAGTACATATGAAGCCTGGAAAGAAGGGTATGACGGGGAAGTCCTGTGTATGTGTCAATAAAGCACTGTTGGCCAATAGAAAAGAAAGATAGGTGGGACTAGGGGTTGAGGAGGATTTTGGGAAAGAGAGACACAGGCAGACACAATGTAGCCCACCAGAGGAGTAAGAGGTCTGGACCCTTTTCTCCAGTAAGAGAAATACTTAGATTAACAATTATGGGGTAAATACTTAAGTCAGAGCTAGCCAGTAAGAAACAAGCAAGGCCAACAGCTTCATAATTAATACAGTGTCCTGTGTGTTATTTGGGGACTGCAACTGTGGCAGGGCCCAGATGGATGGCGGGGAAGGCTGTACTCTATATATGGTTGTCAGAAGCAGGATTGAATTTCCACATAGAATGACAAGAGCTTAAAAGGAATTTTAGAAACAAAAGAACGGAGAGAAGCACAGCTTCTTTGTAGCAGCATTTTTCTCAGGTGGGCTCTATTTTGCTAGAGACAAGCAGAGACTCACGTGGCTCACTTAAGGGAGTCTTCCTGACTCAGCATAAGCAAAAAAACAAAACAAAAACAAAAAACAAAAACCAGCAAGGTTATTTTAAGAGGCTCTGCTAACAATTGAAAGGTGTGTACATACAGCTGAAAGTGGCGGTGACCACATCTCTAAGCCTTCAGCTTTTGCTGGATGTCACCATAGACTGAGGCTGTGAATTGGAGTCAAACTTATGCCCGCCATCTTGGAAAACCTGCAGTTTAAACAGCCATGGACTTTAGCAGATAAGACACGTGACCAGAAAAACATAAAGACTTACAGTAAAGTCAGATTCATATGAAGAAAACACTCTAAAGGGTTATAGTGTGTTTAAAAATATACATAGGATTGAAAGAGAAAAAGAAATGGCATAGTGGTAAATAAATAGAGAAGCTGGCTGTGGTGGCACACGCTGGTAGGATTTGCTCCAGAGGCAGAGGCAGGAGGATTACCTGAGAAACCCTGTCTCAGAGAAATAAATAAATAAATAAATAAATACATATAAAAGAAATAGAGTCATAATAATAGATAAATAGATAAGCAATGTAAAGATGGAAAATACTGGATACTGTATGTTATTGTGTTTTTCAGTTGTTCAGTGGCTAAAGAAGGAAAAACTACTAAAGTATGCTTGATTATAAATGCTGCTGGATTAATCAAATTTATGTATTTCAAAAATGCTTTCACCTCTAATTTTAAATATAAGGACCTTTTTGTTTATGTTTCCACAGAAAATGAAAAGCTAAGGATTCCTTCCAGGCTTCTGTGCTTTGATGAACCAAGACCCCGGAAGCAGTGGGCCAGGTGTTCCAACAATTAAGACAGCTAAGATGATGCAGCCTTACAGACCCAGAAAATAAGGACTTACACAGGTTTCTCTGTTTTGTCATGATCCCCATGGTATGAACAGCGCCCCCTATCAGCAGGAAGCAGTTTGGAATGAGCAATGTCCAAATTGCCATATTGTTTATAAATCTTTGTTTTCATTTAAATGGGGTTGCTTATAATTGGTTAGTGATCACAACCAATCTCTTTTTAAAGGTAAAAAGGGATTATGGTATGGAAATGAATACTTTGTATTGGTATGGTTTTTCATTTATTGGTACAAATTCAAGGTCAATTTTGTGATATGTATATTTCTCCTCTTGATTAAGTATTATTTATAGTAATCTTTTAAAATGCATAATTAAGTACAGATTATAGATAGTTACTTATAATAGTCAGAACTTATAGTTAGTTTAGTTAGGTTTTCCTGATATACAGAAATGTATTTGAGATAGATTGGTAGTCTTGAAACCTTTCAAAGACTTTCAGAAAATGCCATTTAAAATAGTTTAGGGTTTTTCTTGACAATGATAAATATCTGCTCCTGACAGCACCAGTTATGTCTGAGAGGAAGATGGGCATCGAAGAAACTCGTTATGGAGTTTGCTTTCAACATGGCATGTTAGCCATTTGGGCAAGAAATACTTTTGCCTAGACTGTTTGACTGTTGCTGTATAAACCGGACATGCAGGACCTACAGGAAAGTGACTGCTGAACTCAAACAATCCTCCAGGGTTCCTGCTTCATGGAAGAGTCTAGCAGACTTTCTGCAGGACACAGAAAAATGACTGACAGACTGCCAATGCAGATGGACAGCTTGAAATTCCCTGCTTTGCTGAGAAGTCTTCCAGACACACTGTGGCCTATGGGCTGAAGATGGATGCCCCAATGTTATAGAGGAACTTCAGGTGACTGTCCAGGTAGCGAGATGTCTCTGTCAATTCTAGTGTTTATATATTATCCTTCTGTGGTCTTTGACGGAGTTGAAGACAGATAGTTATAATTATAGTTTTCCTTGGTTATATGAAAAGATACTCTACATACAAGACTTTAGACTCACATAGATAGGATAGATGATATTTTCTTTAAATCTAACTAAATGTTAATGGACAAAATACTATAACTATGTTCATACTTGAGAACTGTTCCGTTACATACAATTTGACTGTGTTAAAGTCAAAACCTTTCTTTTTATTTAGACAGAAAACAGGAGATGATGTGGAAGTCCTGTGTATATGTCAATAAAGCACTTTTGGCCAATAGGGAAGCAAGATAGGTGGGAGTAGGATTTGAGGAGGATTCTGGAAAGAGAGACACAGGCAGACATAATGTAGCCCTCCAGAAGAGTAAGAGGTCCGGACCCTTTTCTCCAGTAAGAGAAATATTTAGACTAACAATTATGGATTAAACACTTAAGTCAGAGCTAGCCAGTAAGAAACAAGCAAAGGGCCAACAGCTACCTAATTAATATAGCGTCCTGTGTGTTATTTGGGGACTGCAATTGTGGCGGGGCCCACGCGGATGGCGGGGAAGGCTACACTCTACAAGGGTAAATAAATAAATACTGTTCCTTATACAAAGGATAACACAAAAAAGAGTGAATAAAAGTCTGATCAAATACTTCCTGAGAGGAAATGCAAAAGCAATAGGAACTTTACTTTTAACCTATCTATCATCTATGTATCTATTTTCATTTTGTCATCTATTTTCTGACATTCTTTTTGATGTGTATCATCTGTCTTCTACCAATCATCTACTTATCATCTCTATGTCAAGACATTGAGATTTCTATGAGCTGGTTTTATGTGTTCTGAACTTTGACAAACCCCAGTTCTGTAACACTGATTTCACATCCCTACCATGGATTCAGTCCCAAGTAGAGCTTCTTAAACCTCATTCCTTCTCTATGGCACATTCTTCAGACATCTTGGTGTTCACTCCATTATAGCAGATAGTTCACTTTACTCATAACATATTTACTCAAGTTTAGTTATATCTAAGATGGATCTTCAGAGAATCATCTGGACTGGTGTTTGACAATTACTGGTTATCTTGGCTTAGCAAAGTTGATACATAAAATCAACCCTCACTTCACAAAACAGTGAGAAATTACCCACTAAAAGGAACTAAAGATCAACTTTACATACTGTGAGGTCTTCCCTTCTTGGTTGTATGTTTAGCATTCACTGGTCAAGCCAGCCCCTCAGCCTCATTATTAGCCCTTAACACTTGTGAGCATCCCAGTTCTTATCACAACATATGATAAGGTACCTAATCCTCAAGCACATTAATATACACAACACATCAAAGAGTAATTAATCACATGGCATGAACTATCCCAGGATCTCATGTCAAAAGATAACAGCACATAGGGCATTATGCAAGTGAGGGGTTTCAAAAAACAGATGTTCCCATAAAGATTAATTAGACATTTTTCCTAACTAGCTTCAAGGAATCACAACATGATGTTTCTTATTTTAAAAATCCTTGGTCATAAACTAACCAAAAGACAGAGAGAGAACATGCTAATTAACAAAATCAGGGATGAAAAAGGGGACATAACAACGGACTCTGAGGAAATCAAGAGAATCATCAGGGCATACTTTGAAAATCTGTACTCCACAAAATTTGAAAATTTAAAGGAAATAGACAATTTCCTGGATAGATATCACTTGCCAAAACTAAATCAAGAACAGATAAATAATCTAAACAGACCTACAACCCCTAAAGAAATAGAAGCAGTCATCAAAAGTCTCCCAAACAAAAAAAGCCCAGGCCCAGATGGCTTCAGTGCAGAATTCTACCAGAAATTCAAAGAAGAGCTCATTACAATACTCGTCAAAGTATTCAACACAATAGAAGTAGGAGGCTCACTGCCAAACTCTTTCTACGAGGCTACAATTACCTTGATACCCAAGCCACACAAAGACACAACTAAGAAAGAGAACTATAGACCAATTTCCCTCATGAACATTGATGCAAAAATACTCAATAAAATACTTGCAAACCGGATTCAAGAACACATCAGAAAAATCATCCACCATGATCAAGTAGGCTTCATTCCAGGAATGCAGGGATGGTTCAACATTAGAAAATCTATCAATGTAATCCACCATATTAACAATCTGCGAAAGAAAAACCACATGATCATCTCACTAGATGCTGAAAAAGCCTTTGACAAAATCCAGCACCCCTTCATGATAAAGGTCCTAGAGACATCAGGGATAACAGGAATGTACCTGAATATAATAAAGGCAATATACAGTAAACCAACAGCTAACATCAAACTAAATGGAGAGAAACTCAAAGCAATTCCTCTAAAATCAGGAACAAGACAAGGCTGTCCACTCTCTCCATATCTCTTCAATATTGTACTTGAAGTTCTAGCTACAGCAATAAGACAACAAAAGGAGATAAAGGGGATACAAATAGGAAAAGAAGAAGTCAAACATTCACTATTTGCAGATGATATGATAGTTTACATAAGTGACCCAAAAAACTCCGCAAGGTTACTCCTAGAGCTGATAAACACCTTCAGCAATGTGGCAGGATACAAGGTAAACTCAAAAAAATCAGTGGCCCTATTATATACAGATGATGAAGTGACTGAGAAAGAAATCAGAGAAACATCACATTTTACAATAGCCAAAAACAGCATCAAATATCTGGGGATAATCTTAACCAAGGAAGTGAAAGACCTGTATATCAAGAACTTTGTGTCTTTGAAGAAAGAAATCAAAGAAGATACCAGAAAATGGAAAGATCTCCCATGCTCTTGGATTGGTAGGATCAACATAATAAAAATGGCAATCTTGCCAAAAGCAGCCTATAGATTCAATGCAATCCCTATCAAAATTCCATCACAATTCTTCAAGGACCTGGAAAGAACATTAATCAACTTTATATGGAAAAACAAAAGGCCCAGGATAGCCAAAACTTCCATATATAATAAAGGAACTTTAGGAGGCATCACCATACCTGACTTCAAGCTCTATTATAGAGCTATAGTCCTGAAAACAGCTTGGTATTGGCACAAAAATAAGCAGGTAGACCAATGGAACAGAATCGAAAGCCCTAATTTTAACCCACACACCTATGAACACCTGATTTTTGACAAAGAAGCTAAAACTGTACAGTGGAAAAAAGAAAGCATCTTCAACAAATGGTGCTGGCATAACTGGGTACTGGTATGCAGAAGACTGCAGATAGATCCATGTTTATCGCCTTGTACAAAACTTAAGTCCAAATGGATCAAAGATCTCAACACACATCCAGCCACACTGAAACTTTTAGAAGAGAAAGTGGGAGATATTCTTCAACGAGTTGGTACAGGAGACCACTTCCTAAACATAACACCAGTGGCACAGGCACTGAGATCGACAATTAACAAATGGGACCTTCTGAAACTAAAAAGCTTCTGTAAGGCAAAGGACACAGTCAAAAAGACAAAAAGGCAGGCCACAGAGTGGGAAAAGATATTCACTAACCCTACATCTGACAGAGGGCTAATCTCCAAAATTTACAAAGAACTCAAGAAACAAGTCTCCAAAACACCAAAGGATCCACTTGAAAGGTGGGGTACAGAGCTAAATAGAGAATTCTCAGTAGAGGAGGCTAAAATGGCCAAGAGACACTTAAGAAAGTGGTCAACATCCTTAGCCATCAGGGAAATGCAAATCATAACAACTCTGAGATACCATCTTACTCCTGTCAGAATGGCTAGAATCAAAAACACCGAAGACAATTTATGCTGGAGAGGATGTGGAGAGAGAGGAACACTCCTCCACTGCTGGTGGGAATGCCGACTCATACAGCCTCTTTGGAAATCAGTATGGAGATTCCTCAGGAAAATGGGAATTAATCTACCACTAGACCCAGCAATTCCACTCTTAGGCATTTATCCAAATGAGGCAGGTTCACACAACAAGGGCATCTGCTCCACTATGTTCATAGCAGCATTGTTTGTAATAGCCAGAACCTGGAAGCAACCTAGATGCCCCTCAACTGAAGAGTGGATAGAGAAAATGTGGTACATTTACACAATGGAGTATTACTCAGCAGAAAAAAACAATGGAATCTTGAAATTCGCAGGTAAATGGATAGCACTGGAAGAAACCATCCTGAGTGAGGTAATCCAGTCGCAAAAAGACAAACATGGTATGTACTCACTCATATATGGATTTTAGATATGGATCAGGAAGTCTGGGAAACAGGAAAGAACCTAAAAATATGCATATATGCATAGTACCCAAGAGAAGAGGATGGAGACAAGATCCTCTGAATGGATGGGGAACACGGCGAGGGGTGGGGGGGAGTGGGACCTGGGAAGAATAGAGGGGGTAAAGAGGAAGGGAGTTGGTCATGGGAGAACAGGAAGTTGAGGGGTGGGGGTAGAATAGGAGGAAGAGGGAATCATAGGATCGAAGACAGATCAGGCACCAGAGTGACCTCGAGTGATCTAAAGGTATAACATCAATTGGCAAGCTAAGCAATAGTGGAGGGACCACCTCGAATGCCCATTCCTGATAATGAACTTGATGTCTATAACCATCCGGGAGCCTTCATCCTGTGACTGATGGAAGCATAGGCAAACACACAACTAATCACTGAACTGAACCCAAGGAACCCAGTGACAGAGAGAGAGGAGTGATGAGCAAATTGGCAAAGAATGGGCTGGCAAAACCAGCAGAGACAGCTGATCTGAACAGGGGAGAGCTCTTGGACCCCAGACCAACAGTGGGGAGGCCAGCATGGGACTGATCTGGAACCCCCAAATGTGAGTGTCAGTGAGAAGGCCTGGGCAACCTATGGGGCCCTGAGCTGTGGATCAGTGTCTATCCCTGGTATACAAACTGTCTTCATGTGCCTATAGCACAAAGAGAGATGCTCTCTCAGCCTGGACTCTTAGGGGAGTGCCTTGACCCTACCAAGAGTAAAATGACAGACTCTAGATATCCCCTATGTGGAAGGATTTGGCAATAGGGTGGGAGGGAGGGGGGAATGGGAGTGCGGGAAGAGGGGAGGGAGAGGGAACTGGGATTGACATGTAAAACAAGCTATTTAAAATTAAAATAAAAAATGATAAAAAAAACTAAAAAAAATCCTTGGTGATGAGTTGATAAAGGTGAAGGCTGTTCTTCCTATAATGTCTTTTATCATGGAAAATTTCTAGCACACAAAAGAAGAAATATTACCGAAAGTCTCAAACGAGTGATGGAGAGCTTATCAGAGTCATGACATAGTCATATTAGGAAAAGGATAACAAATTTAAGCCTGTGTTGATTTAAACTAATTCTGTCAATGGAAACTGCAACTAATCAAATACTAACATTCAGTTTTTCAAGTAGGCAAAATCACTCAGTACTGCACTAAGATAAGGGCATAGCTGTGCACAGCAAATTAAACCATTCTTGTTCAGAAAGGAATCAGGTGCTTTTCTTTCAAACATGAACTCAGTGGTCTGCTATCACTAGGATTTGTGAGCTTAAGAAAGCTACTTGCTCTGTGGAGTTTGTCATTACATAAACTGGTTTTCAGAGTTTCCTTAAGGAATAAACATGATTACACAAGTAAGAGATTCAGAGCTTAGGGAAGCACATGCAATAGTTCCTTCCCTGAGGTTTTATGAGACTGTTACTATACGTCACATGATATGTCCTTCCCTGGCCTATATTTCCTAGTTTGCCTCTCCAGTGCTGTGATGAAGCACTGAGGAAAAGTCACTCAGGGAGGAAAGTGTGGATTTTATCTTATAGTCTATCATCCAGGGAAGTCAAAGCAAACATTCAAGAGAAACAGAGTCAAACCCCACTGGGGAACGCTGCTTCCTGGCTGGCTCTGCTCTCTCTAATACGGAGCAGGTATCTTACACAGCTCAGGGACATCTGCCTAGGGCGGCATCTCGCACAGTGGGACTGGCCCTCTCACATCTATCATCAGTCAAGACAATGGTCTACAAACATGCCCGTGGGCACTATCACGCAGTACCGCACAAAGATTAGGACATGTCTGTGCATAGCACATTAAATCAGTCTTGTTGGTTGTTCAAATGGCCCATAGGCATGTCTGAAAACATCATCTCCATGTCCTCTCTCTCTCTCTCTCTCTCTCTCTCCCTCGTTCTCTCTCTCTCTCTCTCTCTCTCTCTCTCTCTCTCACACACACACACACACGCACACCATTCCTAGTATAGTATTACAATTCTGATGTCTTAATTGGGAAATCGTATGCTAATAACTAATTCTTTTTTATTTTTCAACATATTTTTATTTAAATTACAAACATGCATGCTTCAAATGTCAAACCCAGCTCCCTCTCCTACCCTTCCTCCCTTGTCCTTCCGCCAGCCCCCCTCTAACGCCCGCCAATCCCCACATCATTTCCCAGGGAGGGTGAGGCCCTCCTTGGGGGATCTCCAAAGTCTGTCATTTCATCCAGAGCAGGACCTAGGCCCTTCCCCATGTGTCCAGACTGAGAGAGCATCCCTCCATATGGAATGGGCTCCCAAAATTCATTTGTATGCCTTTGTGAGCACTAATCTACTACCCAAGGCCCCAGATATTTGTGAGGCCTCCTCATTGACACTACATTCTTTAAATAAGTCTTATATTATCTAAAAACCAAAGCACATCTGAAATATGGAACTGCTTGTGTAGGAACAAGTAGGACCGTTGGAAAATGCAGATGCTGTTGAAAACATCAGACTAACACGAGAAGGGCCGACAAGAGATGGCCAGTGACCCTGACCAGTGCCCTCTTCACTTTGTGGTGTTCTCATTCTCTTGTCATGGGTTTAAGACATTTGTGTCACTATGAGTGATTATTAGAGAGCACTGTGTTCTCTGAAGCTGAGCAGCAATAGATCTTCACTTCTTTCTGGAAAGCAGAGCTCAAATTTTGATAAATGTTACTAGAACACTATGTTAGAAACTGAAAATCCAACTCAAAGCTTTTTCAGCTGATTCCTTAAACCTTTACAGATAGATGAAACCCGTTAAGGACCTTTTCCTTCCAGAACTACAAGAAGTGAAACTCAGGAACTTTAGCTGTTTGCTTAAGATTAAACTGATATCAGAGCTAAAAACTAAGAAGCTGTGTCTCTCATTGCTAAGTCTAGGGACTGTTTCATTAATTGTTCATAATAAAGTCAGAGTTTAGAGAAATAAAATTATATTGATTTGGGTAGAAACTGTTAGAGGTATGAGAAATGAGGCAAATTTGACATATATAAGTAATATTTTGTGGTTTGTATTTTTAAATTATTACATGTGAAAGTCACTGATATTGAGAAATAGTTTTTATTAAACCTTATGAGAGAAATATTGGCTATCCCTGACAAGAAAATATTAAATTTGATGAACTTTTAGAAGTACAAAATTAGAAGTTTCCCTGTCAAAGGAGTTTTCATTAAGTATCTTATATTGTAATGTGTAATGCTACGTTTGTGAAATGCTTCAATACACAGAATAATGAACTAAACACACACAGAATACAAATTGTGTGCATGTGTGAATTTTGTATAAATTAACAAATGAAGAATATAAGGTACACAGAATTGGAATGCATTGTGATAATTAAACATTGAAACCCGAATTTGTGGACCACGCTGTCTTCATTAGAAGCAGCTGTAACTATGCACAATTGTCCTTCAAGACCCAACCTGATGGCATTCCCTCCTCGAAGGAAGGGGTGTTGTGGGACATTAAGCCCTCCACTGCGATTTTAGCCTATAGAGCCTTCCTGCCACCTGTACATAATTCTTCCCCATCTGCACAAGGTCTTAATTTTCTTGGGAGCTGTCAGTTTAAATAGACTCTGGAATGTTAACTGAAGGGCAAGCCCTCTCTATAAAGCTATCAGGAAGTTGTCATCCCTACTAGGTGAGACTTCTCAGTGATGAAGATGTTTGCTGTAGTGAGAGATCTTACTAGGTACCTGTGGCCACACTCAAATGGGCGTGGTTAGAGCCGTGGGTAACTAGTAAGATCTCTCCCTACAGTTTGCAGTTATCCACTTTGGTGAGGTTCACCCGCTTCACCTGTGCAACAGAAGGAAGCTGTTTCTATGGTGAGTGAATGTTTAACCCTGTCCCAGTGAAAGTTTGTACAACCACATTCTCTGACTCCCTGAAGTGAGCACTGTTCTTCAGGTGGGCTCCTGGTATTATCAACCATTGTCTCCCCTTGAGAAGGAAATGCTGCTCTGAATTGGCTGATTAAAATGGAAGAGTGCATGGTACAGGAGCTCTCTGCAAGACTAACAGGGTGAATGTTAGTGGAGACAGACGGTGCTCAGTTCCAGCTAGGAGATATATGATGGTCGCTTTCCAAATTTACAAGTATTACATTTAGTTTCAGACACTTTGACTCCATGTATTCACCTGCAGTTATTAGTAGGTACTTAGATGTAGGACAGTGACTTTACTTCTTTCATAATTTAGAATAATTTCATTTTAAGCAAGTGCACTGTGTATTCATAAAAGGTGAAGGTAAGAACTAAGGGAATATAAAACTTAATTGATCCAGGAAAGCTAGTTTTTATTTACTAAAAAACAATAGATATTTGTAACACAAATATGGGTTAATATGCATTTAAAATCCCCCTCTGTTTACATGGTACCCCACTAACTAAATCCCATTTCCACTAAGACTTCACTCCACAATGACACACTCAATATCCTCATTGCCTTCGGAGGCCACATACAGTTACAAAAAATGAAAGTAAGCAATTAAGGAAGACAGGTATTGATTGACTTTGTAAGACATTTAGTAGATATTGTTCTTCTCAGGTTTCATTGGGGATTTGAGTTTGTAACCACAGTTTTTCTAAAAATTAATAAAGATATCCTAAAGTTTGAGTATCAGTTTTGGAATATAAGCATGTTATACACATATTAGGCAATTGCTAGGTTTACATCCATTTAACTTATCTTCTTGGAAATAAATATGTGCTTTATACACAAGAGGTGCATTGTGATGAGGTTGGAGGGCATGTTCCACAGAGGAAACTTTTTGGAGGTAAATCTTAAGACACTCTTCTCTTAACACGACTAACCCAGTTTAGATTCCAAAACTGAACATCAGTGACTTATTTAAGATGAGAACTTATCTGTCCTTCCTTTCTTATATTATATGTTGATATTAAACATGCCTTACATAATATCATACATATGTAATGATAGTCTAATTATTTATTATACAAGGCAAACACATTCAGGTTAGCCCCCACCACGCCCCATGTGTTTTTGCAGTTCCATTTAAATCTCTCTCCACTTTACTGAATAATGAGTTTATCTCAAACACGTGCTACTCATATCACCCCTAGCTTTTGTGTCCAACTCAAAAGATGAGGCAGAGAGAAGAAACAAGACTGAACTGCTTATAAAAGGAATTACACTGGCTGATGCTTCTACTAAGAGCGCAGTAAATGGTTGAGTCACAGAAAGTCCAGGTGATTGAGGAGAGCAATTCTATGACACACACCCAGTCTACGGGAGCCAGGTCAGCACAAGGCTTACATATACACCTTGCTGCATGTCAGGTCAGTGCAGGACGTTCTATAAGACATTGTGTGTGTTTGAGGCTCTACAGGCCAGAAGCATGTCTGAAAAGGATCACACGGTGCTGAGAAGGGTCCCAATTAGACCCCTGCTCAAAGTTAATTCTCCAAGTAATAAATGTCACCTTTTAAGATGTAAAATCTAAAGTGGCTGACTACTAATAGAACTACTGTTTCCCAACACTTTTACAATGCCATCTTACCAACAGCAAAATAGTAAGGTTCTAGTATTCACAGGATATTACAACTCTACCACACCCTTGTCTATTTATCCTATAGAATTAATCCACAGGTAGTCAGTACTATTACAAGTTATACAGAAATAAATACAACTGGTGTATTTGCTTCCTGTAACTGACTTCATATCACCCAACTTTTACCTCAGAGTCACATGCCCTGTGTCAAATCCATGGATGACTTTTCATTTACATCCAGCCATCCTCCCATGCTTCCTTGCTTTCTCAACTCCTATATATGCTCTCATCATTTTACCTTTTACAGTGTAACATTATCCTTTCTGGAAAATCTTATTCTGAATTGCTCATATGGACTTTTCACTCTAGAGGGCAAATTCCTCGAGAACAGAGGGGATGTTTACTCTGTGTTACTACCTTGCCAGAGAATAAAGCATTATGGTTGACAGTAGATCCCAGTGGATAAACAAATGGATGGAATCACTGTTAACCTGATACCAGATGAAAATCCAAAGAGACTCCAGACTTTACTAGAGTACACTCTCTATTTTATTCTGCCATGTTTCATATGTAGTTTCCTTCATCGCAATCACTGATCTCTTCTCATCACACCAACAAATTCTTCATTTATTGAGAACTCTTGGCTGATCACACGAAAACCAGCCCTCCAGGAGAGAGGGAACTGACAGTAACATTCTGTCCTGAGCATCCAATCCTACCCCCAGTAGATCTGACTCACAGCAGGAGACACTTGGCCTCTTTAGAATCACTAGTCTGTCCCACACACCTGCCAACAACAAAACAGCAGTCTCACCTCTGGCTTCCAGATCTGCAACATTGCTGAGCACCCACATTTGGGTCTGAATCTATGGTCCTGGTTCAGTTGCATTGGTGCTGTGTGTCCCTGTCCTACATCTAAGTACCTACTAATAACTGCAGGTGAATACATGGGGCAATGCCTATTCTCTTTGCTAAAGCTAACATTTCATTCCGATTTAGACAGTAATATAAAAAAATAAATAAAAACTAGAAATCCCCCCTTTGTCTCCATGAGACACAACCAGTTGTGACAATTTTCCTCTTAAAGGGGAAGAGTTGAGGACATCTCTCCATATAAAAAGTCAAGCTGGGAGAACACAAGCTCCATTTTAGGTCCATATACCTGGTTCTGCATCAAAGAAAGCAACCATGAGTTCTTTGTGCCCCTGACTTCCTCAACTTAGCAAAACTCCTATTAAAGTTTTTTGCTGTTTTGTTTTTCTCTGTATTGACAGATGACTCTTATTTTGACACACAACTGAGTGCCAAATACGGCCAATACTCTTTTTGTGCAGCTAAATTTTCCACACTGGAGAACTTGTATCGAATAATTTAACTGGATCATGCTTTGTCTCATGTCTGCCATTCTTTCCAAAGCCTAAATTCGGTGAAAGCTTGTAATCTGTCTATGGAGACCAAAAACATACTGATAAATTGATTTATACACACACTTTCAAGAGTGAGTAGAAAATTCGTCCAGTATAAATGGCATTTTCATAATGTGTATCAAGCAACTCCCTGCAATTGTAAAAGCAGTTTAATCGTCAGTGTTTGCTTTCCCCCTGCCTAAGCACTGCCCTTGGTAGCAATGTAAGTCAAAGGATTATGAATGCACTCACAAGCACTGTGAATGGTCTTTGATAAAGCAGTAGATCTAGTACACTTGTTTTTGCAAATTTGAAGAAAGTTGCAAGCTGTACCATGTGTGCCAGAGGTTATCAATCTAAAGGGAAGAACACTGAGAAATTTATACATACTTAATCTTTTCAATTGGCCATTGAAAAGGCCAATTGAATAGGACCATGATATCCCAGTACATTAGCTAGCTTGTTGAAGCCCATTCTCTATGGTGGGATATCATGCTGTATTTTTTCCTGTTCTTTTTTTAAATTTAATATTTTTTATTTAAATTAAAAACAAGCTTGCTTCAAATGTCAACCCCAGCTCCCTTCTTGTTGTGTTTATGTGCATCTTTGGGGTGTATGTCTAAGAGTGGAATTGCTGGATCTTGTGGTAGACTAATTCCCATTTTCCTGAGGAATCTCCACACTGCTTTCCAAAGTGGCTATAAGAGTTGGCACTCCCACAAGCAGTGAAGGAGTGTTTCCTTTCTCCGTATCTTCTCCAGCATAAACTGTCATTGGTGTTTTTGATTTTAGCCATTTTGAAGGCGTAAGATGGTATCTCAGAGTTGTTTTGATTTGTATTTCCCTGATGGCTAAGGATGTTGAGCACTTTCTCAAGTGTCTCTCAGCCATTTTAGACTCCTCTATTGAGAATTCTCTATTTAGTTCTGTAGCCCACTTTTTAATTAGGTCTTTCGGTATTTTGGACCTGGGGATAACACTAACCAAACAAGTGAAAGACCTCTATAGCAAGAACTTTGAGTCTTTAAAGAAAAAAATTAAAGAAGATCCCAGAAAAATGGAAAGATCTCCCATGCTCTTGGATAGGTAGGATCAATGTAGTAAAAATGGCAATCTTGCCAAAAGCAACACACAGATTGGACGCAATCCCCATCAAAATACTGGCACAATTCTTCACAGACATTGAAAGAACAATACTCAACTTTATGTGGAAAACCTAAAGACCCAGGATAGCCAAAACAACCCTCTACAATAAAGGAACTTCCAATGGCATCACCATTCCTGACTTCAAGCTCTATTGTAGAGTTATAGCCCTGAAAACTGCTTGGTATTGGCACAAAAGTAGACAGGTGGACCAATGTAATTGAGTTAAAAACCCTGATATTAACCAACACACCTATGATCTCTTGATTTTTTGACAAAGAAGTTAAAATTATACAATGAAAAAAAGAAAGCATCTTCGACAAATGGTGCTGGCATAACTGGATATTGGCATGTAGAAGACTGTAGATAAATCCATGTCTTTCATCATTCACAAAACTTAGGTCCAAATGAGTCAAAGACCTCAACATAAATCCAGCCACACTGAACTGCTTAGAAGAGAAAGTAGGAGGAACTCTTGAAAGAATTGATACAGGAGACAGCTTCCTGAACACAACACCAGTAGCACTGACACTAAGATTGACAATTAACAAATGGGACCTCCTGAAACTGAGAAGCTTCTGTAAGGCAAAGGACACAGTCAACAAGACAAAAAGCCCACAGAATGGGAAAAGATATTTACTAACCCCACATCTGATAGAGGGTTGATCTCTAAAATTTACAAAGAACTCAAGAAGGAAGTCGCCATGCTGTCTTAAAGCATGGGAGAGGGACCAGGCCCTGCTCCAACTTAATGATCCAGACTATGTTGATTCCTCATGGGAGCCTTTACATACAAGGAGGAGGGGACAGGCGGTGGGCTAGGGAGGGCTGGGAAGGTGTGAGAGGGGTGGGAGAGATAAATGTGTTTGGAATGTAAAATGAAATTTAAAAAAAACCAAAAATGGAAAACAGCAAAAAGAAAAACTGAGTTCAACCAAACTTGTAAAACTGATAGTGATTAGAGAACTAATCATTAGTGAAAAGCATTAAACAACTGCAAAGAAACAAAAAAATAACATGCTTTTAATAAAAATATACTATTTTGAAAAAAAGTGAAAACAAATCAGGGTGTGAGATCAACATTGTTTGTGAATGGTACTAACCCAGCTAGAGGTCAAATTAGAGATTACTGCTACAGTGAATGTCTGCAGATCTTAGAGGAAATAGTCCAGTCCATAGACACAGCCATCATGTGCTAGTAGTACAGATTGTAGATTTCATTCTCAGGTTCAAACCCTACTCTATTTTGTGTGGGGGGAGAAGAGTTCAGAAGTAAAATAGTAGAAAATTAAATATTGGGAGTAGAAAGGTATCTATATTTCACTCTTTTTTGTGCAGTAAAATATCTAACCCAAGCCCTCCCTCTAATTCCATAAATGACAAACCAGTACATGCACAGATGATGAGCATATGGCCAAAGGGGATGGACACTGATGTCAGCTCTGAAATCTGCTTTTGTCATCACTCAAGCTGTTGATACAAATGCAAAGTACTTATGTTTCTTTAAGTTAAATTTAATTATGAAATAAGCAGTACAGAGAAAGGTTTTTAAGTTTAAGCAGAAATCTGTGTACAACTCTCGCAATTCATTCCATTTTTCTGGATTTCAATTTCTCTCTAACAAGGAAATACTTGAGGCCCATTATTTCAGAGAAAATCACATCTAGCCCCCTGTCTTCCAACACTGTAGCATTTGTTGGCTTTCTTAATTATTACATTTCAGTCATTCTGCAATAAACCAAGATCAGAGAAAAATGCATGACAATTTGGTCATTTTTCTCTGTAAAAGGGTCCACTGTTGAAGACAGTTGTGTTTAAGGGCCTGATTATACTGTATATGAATATCTGCTATACGACCACTCTATACAGTCTTTGATATAATTGGGAAATTACTTTTAGATATGCACACAACACAGTTGGTCATACAACCCCTGCTCCCACTGCATCCACACTAATCTGTATTTTATTTTGATGTGTTCTTTAGAACTCCCCGAATTGCAAATAGCCTCTTAGTCTTGTGTGATTAGTTTACTTCCTTTGATGATCTTCTGTTGTGTCTACTTTCTACAGACAACATAGTTACACTCTTTGTGACTAATGAAGGTGTGCATAGACACTGTGTTTTCTTTAGCTACACATCGACCAGTGCTGACTGCATGGGCAGCAATTGTGAGCATGCCGTGATAATCAAGGGCATGCAGGTGTCTCCCATGGAAACCGTCCTTGATTTGTGGGTGTATACCTAGGGATTGTAGCTGGGTCATATGGTAGCTCTATTTTTTTCTATTTTGGAGAAACCTCGGTACGGATTTCAATCATGTCAGGGCTAATGTACTTTTCCAAAACTGTGTACATGGGTCTCTATTCCCTGCACCTTAGACAGCATTTGTACTTTTTGTTTTTTTTTTCTTTCTAGTAATGCAGAATGAAGAGAGAAAACTTCAGTGTGGTTTGATTTGTATCTCTCTGATGGTTAAAGACGAAAACAATTTCACATTTTTATTGGTCGTTTCATGTCATCTAAAGTGTCCCTGTTCATTTTCCTGGCTACTTATTGGTATTTACTCTTTTGCCATTTAATATTTGTGGTTCTCTCTGCCTGATAAATAATTGGCAAAGACTTTCTGCCATTCTGTTTTCTTCCTCTGCAATTGGTTAAGAGTTTTCTTTGGCTGGACAGTGGTGGCACATGCCTTTAGTCCCAGCACTCGGGAGGCAGAGGCAGGCAGATCTCTGTGAGTTCTAGACCAGCCTGGTCTACAAGAGCTAGTTCCAGGACAGCCTCCAAAGCCACAGAGAAACCCTGTCTTGAAAAACCAAAAAAACAAAAAGAGTTTTCTTTGTTATGCAAAGCTTCTCAATTTTGTTTAATGCCATTTGTCAATCATTATTGCAGTCATTTAGATTATCCATTCTTGCATATACTTCTCTTATATTCCTTCAAATTTCTAGTTTTTTTGTAAACTGGGTTTTGAATAAAGTGATAGATTAGGACTTAGTTTCATTCATCTACATGTGTGTAACCAGTTTTTTTGCCATCAATCTTTTAAGATAAAAAGAAGTTTAAAAACTTTTTAAGAATGTGTATTTTTGGTAATTTTGTTAAGGTCCAGTGATTGCAGATGAATGGTCTTTTCTAAATCTTCCCTTCTACCATCTCCTTGACCATGTTTGTGAGAGTGAAACCTATGTTAGTATAACTAAAAAACGATGTCAAAGCAGATATTCTGGCACCCTCAGCATTTCTGATTGCTCAGGATTACTTCAACTATTGTAGTCTTTTCTGTTTCCCAATGAATGTTGAGGACTTTATATTTTTCTCACTATTTCTATAGAAGATGTCACCAGACTCTTAACACATGCCACTCCTACCTCTAGAAAATTCCTGGTAATGTGTGCATTATATCAATACTAATTCCGCTGAAACGATCAGCTTTTAAAGCACTGTCCAAAAGGAAACAGCCGTGCTGAAGCTTGGCTCCGCTTATACGATTGATTAGGCAGAGTGTTGAAGCCAGTGACCACTCTGCTTTACAGCCTTGTTTCTGCTTCACTATCTGCACATTGTTACAGTGGCTTGATTTAAGTCAAATGGTCTTATAAGTTATTCAAGACTGAACTATTCCTACAGTTCCCATAATCACCAAAATGCTTATGACTCAAGTTGCTATTAGCTCAGATATATATTCATATTTCTAGTTGTCCCTCTGTGTTCTCTGTATCTGTTTTTAGTTGCTTCTATGATTCTTGTGACCAGCAAAGTTTGCCAAGGAGGAAATCTCTCTAGTATATGCTAACAACCCATGCACATTTATCCTTCTCCTCTATCCCTCAAATCATGTGGAAACTGCTCATCTCTAATACAGTATAAACACTACGGTACATGCTTCTCAGACTGTGTTCTTCAGAGAATAATATTTATGGGCAAATGCCTTTACTTATTTAGACACCATTTTATTTCTCTTGTCTGAATCCATTGATTCAGAAAAAGATATATAGATCTTACCATATTAAAAACATGTCTGTTCAGTCAGTCCACACTGCAAAGTTATGAGTTATTAAAGGAAATATCAACATTCTTAAATGTAATAGCTCTTAAGGCAGAATGAAGCTGTGACAAACAATCAGTTTGGGCAAGGCCTTTTGTGTTTAATACAAATAAACTAATCAATCAAAACCAACTCTTGTAATTAAAATCCTCACCATATTACCCAAAGCTATCACAGGCAGAAAATCAGGGTCAATAAAGGAGTGTGTCCATGCCTCCTGTCCACAGACAGTTGAAAACTACATAACCCTCTAGCCCTGACTTTGGCATCTAGTCAATCCCCTTCCTCCACTCTGATCACCATCTTGCCTGTAATTTTCTACCACTTTCCTCTACCTTGGCTACATATGAAGTAAATCCTTGCAAAAATGTTTCTGGAAATATGAACAGAATCCTCAGTCTAGTTATTGTTTGAGTAAAACAAGACACTCCACAGAGTTCTATTTCAAGAATTCCCTCAGGTTTTCAAATTGCATTGTAGACTTTGCCTTTACATTCAGTTTTACAGTAACGGCTCTGGTTGTGTGTGAGACGCTTCTTTCTTTGATGTTCTTGTGTTTTGTTTTTGTTTCATTTTTGTTGTTGCTATTGTTTGCTGTTTCTGTGTCCCTTTGCTGTTTAATTCCTTCCTGCTATCTTTACATTGAGGGAGATATATTGGGCCTTTCTCTACATGTTGAGTAGCTCCATCCTTCATTCAGTCTTTACCACCAGACTCCAGAACTCATTGTCTGGGTTCTAAGTTCTCCCTCTCTGAAGGACTTAGTGTTCTCATAGAAAGATGGTAAGCTTCCCTTACACTAAAAACACACAGAAGGTGTTAGCTACTTTAGTGAATTATTCTTGTTAGCAAAACATACCCCAGATGCTACACTTGATCTCTGGGAGAGTCCTATGAAAGAGCATGACACCTAAGAAGCAAGGACAACTGATGGCATCTTACAGTTATCCAAATTACTGCTTCTAATTTTAGGAATATTGTCTACTTCAAGGCCAGTAAGAAAGCATCCACTTAAGCATTACTCTTCTAGAAGGCACCTTAATTTAGAAGAATAAGAGTGAGTTATTGGGTACACAGGACGCGAAGTGAACAAACAATAATGACTAGAGTTTCCTGTGAGGAACCAGACTTTAGGGGCAAATTAGGGTGGAGAGCATGTAATGGTTCATGTACAGAGGGATTTATTCCCGAGATTTCTCTTTGTGTGTGTCTGTCTGTCTCTCTGTGTCCATGCATTTCTGTCTCTCTCTAATTCTCTCTGTCTCTGCCTCTCTCTCTCACACACACACACACAGAGAGAGAGAGAGAGAGAGAGAGAGAGAGAGAGAGAGAGAGAGACAGAGACAGAGACAGAGAGACAGATTGACAGAAAGTCTTGATTCCCTTCTACCACCTACTGGTGATGGAATGATAAGTATGTGTGACCTATCTCTGTTTTATGTGGTACTGGGGGTGAACTTTAAGGCTCTTTACATACTAAGCAAGCATGTTAGTAACAGAGCATACATGGACAGTTTATAACCCAAACCAAAGTAATTCTAAAGATGCATACATTTCCAGCCTGTCAATTAGTTTTAGGCCTAAATCAACATTTTCATCAAAGAATAAGAGGTTTAATAAAAAATGTGTTATGGCCGGGCATTGATGGCACACGCCTTTAATCCCAGCACTCGGGAGGCAGAGGCAGGCGGATCTCTGTGAGTTCGAGGCCAGCCTGGTCTACAAAGTGAGTTCCAGGACAGCCTCCAAAGCTACAGAGAAACCCTGTCTCGAAAAACCAAAAAAAATGTGTTATGTTTCTATATATGACTTGTTCCAGAAATGTCCTCAGATGCTTTGCATCTGAAAGTCCTGTGTTTGAACGTGTGCTTGAGCTGCTGAGATTACTCACCACAGGGTCATGGCGTTCACCAGAGAATCCTCTATTTGACTGTGTTATGCACTTTACAGTGGATGTCCATCAAATGCTGAATGTTAGAGCATCTCTATTTCTTTATTTTAAAATTCAGTCAAATTTCACTAGATCAAAGGCTCTCCATAGAATTCGTCCAGAATTAAACAGCCTGAAGCAGATTTGGGGAAAACTGTATATCTTCAACATCAAAAGGAACATGATAATGTGAGATGATTAGATATTTTTGTTTCTGCTTTACCTCTATGCTTCGGAGTGAATGAGAATATTTGAGACAAGTGACTTTAATGTTTCAAATATGGAATGTGTAGGATATGGTAAGAACAAGTAGAGGAAAAGAATGCTTAAGGAGTATATCTAGCCCTTACATTTCAAGATGTAGGATTCTAATGAGTCAAATTGGGAGTGTAATACCTATCACAACATCTCATGAAGATAGATAAAATTATGTGCATAAGTTTTGAGATACACACACAAAAACATATGTACATATATTTGCTTCCCACCATCCATAGTAAGCATCAATATTAACAATGGGTGTCGTGAAAAATAAATAAAAATGTTCTAACACTAAGGGAATAGTCAATATAAATATCAACCTAACCAAACTCTTGAGCTCTTGACAGTTCCTCAGTAACTGGTAGAAACATACTATGCTGTAGAAGGTAGTGTTCTTATAACAAAATAGTAATTAAATTAATCAATTAAATCCTGTTTTATTCCATAAACAATTAGTAATCAGAAAAAGGATTTTATTTTATTTAACTTCTAATATTTTCATGATGAATTTTTAATTTTCTTATTTTTTATAAGTGCTTTTGAGCAAAATCCTATAGAGAAAAAGACACGTATGTATGTATGAACACACACACACACATACACAGTGTTGAGATAGTATTTATTGCCAATTTGATGATATTATGAATCATGTAAAGGGAAAAAGTCATCTCTAAGGGATTATCTACTTAGGTTATGTCTTTCGGCGGGTCTGTGAGGGATTGTCTTCGTTAAATGAAATAAGATGGGAGAACTGCCTTAAATGTGCGTAACACTATTCCACAGGATGGGGTCCTAAACAGAATAAAACAGGAAAATCTGGCTGACCATAAGCATTCATCATTCTTTGTGTCTTGATTGGGATGCAATGTTACAAACTGCTTTAACCTCCTGCTGCTGTGATTTACCCAATAAAATGGACTTTAACTTCAAATTGTGAAGCAAAAATAAACTCTTTCTCCCTCAATTATCTTTTATCAAGTTATGTTATCACAGCAGCACAAAAAGGAACATGACACATATATACGCATACATAGTCACACATGTGCTCGCATACACAATAATATATGCACATGGCCATATACACACTCACACACACAATAAACTGACAGACAAACAAGTACATAAAAGTTAAATAACGGTACAGGGAAGTAGCTGTCCCTACGGCAGCATCAGGTAAACAGGCCGGCTTCCCGGCCTGTGTTCCAGAGCCTGCAGATCGCCTGGGAACTGCACAGAGCTCCCAATCCCGGCAGGAGCCAAGCAGCCCAGACTCCAGATCTTCTCTCCCACCAACGAGACCAGGAAACTAGAGGAGCCAGGGAGACCAGGGGAGTAGCTGTTCCGGATCAGGTACAACAGGACCCAGCATAGGGTCCAGGGGACCAGGTAGGAGGCTAAGCGCCCAGATTCCTGTTCTTCTTCTCCACCCACGGACCACCATTTGGACAAGGTATAGAAGAACCAACAGATTATTGGACTTGCTAGCACCCACCAAAAGGGAACTCTGGTCCCCAGGCCAGTAAGGGGCTCTTTCTGCACCCACTAAAAGAAGAGATGGGAAAGAGACAATACAAAAACACAGTCAGCAACAGAAAAACAAATATGACACCGCCAGATTCTAGAGACTCCACACCAGCAAGACCCCAACATTCCAATGGGAAGGAAGCAGAAGAGAACGACCTTAAAAGCACTTTCATGAAAATGATAGAGGCCCTAAAAGAGGATATTGGAAAATCCCTCAAAGAAATGGAAGAAAAAACAAACCAAAAAATGCAAGAAATGGAAGAAAAAACAAACCAAAAGATGCAAGAATTGGAAGAAAAAACAAACCAAAAAAGGCACAAAATGGAAGAAGAAATGAAGCAAAGAATGCAAGAAATGGAAGAAAAAACAAAGCAAAAAATGCAAGAATTAGAAGAAGAAACATACCAAAAAAGGCAGGAAATGGAAGAAGAAACAAAGCAAAAAATGCAAGAAATGGTAGAAAAAACAAAGAAAAAATGAAAAAAAATGGAAGAAGAAACAAACCAAAAAAGGCAGGAAATGGAAGAAGAAACAAAGCACAAAATCCAAGAAATGGAACATAAAGCAAACCAAAAAATGCAAGAAATGGAAGAAAGAACAAACCAAAAAGTTCATAAAAGGCAACAAACAGACGAACAGATAAACAGAAAATTGCAAGAAGCAATGCAAACGCTGCAAGGGTTGAAAACTGAAATAGAGACATTAAAAAAAACACAATCTGAAGAAAGGCAGAAAATAGAAAAGCTGGACAAACAGTCAGGCACTACCAATACAAGCATTACCAACAGAATAGAAGAGATGGAAGAGAGAATCTCAAGTGTTGAAGATACGCTAGGAGAAATGGATTTATCAACCAAAGAAAACCTTAAGTTCAACAAATCCCTAACACAGAACATCCAGGAAATATGGGACACCATGAAAAGACCAAACCTAAGAATAATAGGTATAGAAGAAGGAGAAGAAATCCACCTCAAAGGGGCAGAAGGCATATTCAACAAAAATCATAGAAGAAAACTTTCCCAACCTTAAGAAAGACATGCCAATGAAGGTACAAGAAGCCTACAGAACACCAAATAGAGTGGACCACAAAAAAAATCCCATTGCCACATAATAATCAAGACCCCAAACATACAGAATGAAGAAAGAATATTAAGAGCAGCTAAGGAAAAAGGTCAAGTAACATATAAAGGCAGACCTATCAGAATTACACCTGATTTCTCCATGGAAACTCTGAAAGCCAGAAGGTCCTGGATAGATATTCTACCTACACTAAGAGACCATGGGTGCCAGCCCAGACTACTATACCCGGCAAAGCTCTCAATCACTATAGACGGAGAAAACAAGATATTCCATGACAAAACTAGATTCAAGCAATATGTGTCCACTAACCCAGCCCTACAGAAAATTTTGGAAGGAAAACTCCAACCCAAGGAAGCTAACTACAACCAGAAAAACATAAGCATTAGAGAATCCCTCTCTACCAACAGCCAAAAGAACAAAGGGGTGAAATTCCACCCATAATTCCACCAACAACAACCATCGCAAATCAAAGAAGAATGAGCAATCAATGGTCATTAATATCCCTCAATATTAACGGCCTTAACTCACCCATAAAAAGACACAGACTAGCAGAATGGATTCGAAGACAGAACCCTTCCTTCTGCTGCATACAAGAAACACACCTCACCCTCAAAGACAGACATTACCTGAGAGTTAAAGGTTGGGAAAAAAATTTCAATCAAATGGACCCAAGAAACAAGCAGGGGTAGCAATCCTAATATCTAACAAACTAGACTTTAAAATAAAATCAATCAAAAGAGATAAAGGAGGTCATTACATACTCATCACAGGTGAAACCCACCAAGATGAAGTGTCTATCCTGAACATCTATGCCCCCAATACAAAGGCATCCACATTCGTTAAAGAAACATTATTAGAACTTAAATCTCATCTAAAGCCCCACACAGTTATAGTGGGAGATTTCAACACACCACTCTCACCACTAGACAAGAATAAAAGACAGAACTCAACAAAGAAGCAAAGGGTCTAATAGAAGTAATGACCCAACTGGGACTAACAAATATCTATAGAACATTTCATCCACATAAAAAAGAATATACCTTCTTCTCACCACCACATGGAACCTTCTCAAAAATCGACCACATATTTGGCAACATATCAAACCTCAGCAGCTACAAAAAAATTGGAATAACTCCATGCATCTTATCAGACCACCATGCCTTAAAATTAGAATTCAACAACAACCCAAACTGCAGAAAACCTACAAACTCATGGAAATTGAATAATGCTCAACTGCACCATCCCTGGGTCAAAGAGGAAATAAAAAAAGAAATTAAAGACTTCCTCGAATTCAATGAGAATGAAGACACAACATACCCAAACCTATGGGACACTTTGAAAGCAGTGCTACGTGGGAAGTTCATAGCACTAAGTGCTCACATGAAGAAACAGGAAAACAGTTATACCAGAGAATTAACATCACAGCTAAAAGCTCTAGAACACAAAGAAGCAAACTCCCCCAGGAGGAGTAGATGCCAGGAAATAATCAAATTGAGGGCTGAAATCAACAAAGTAGAAACCAGGAAAACAATACAAAGAATCAATGCAACGAAGAGTTGGTTCTTTGAGAAAATCAACAAGATAGACAAACCTTTGTCCAAACTTACCAAACAGCAGAGAGTGAACATGCAAATTAACAAAATCAGAAATGAAAAGGGGGACATAACAACAGACTCTGAGGAAATCCAGAGAATCATTAGGTCATACTTTGAAAACCTGTACTCCACAAAATTCGAAAATTTAAAGGAAATGGATGACTTCCTGGACAGCTATCATTTGCCAAAACTAAATCAAGAACAGATAAGCAATTTAAATAGACCTATAACCCCTATGGAAATAGAAGCTGTCATCAAAAGTCTCCCAACCAGAAAAAGTCCAGGTCCAGATGGCCTCAGTGCAGAATTCTACCACAAATTCAAAGAACAGCTTATACCAATTCTTCTCAAAGTGTTCCACATAATAGAAGCAGAAGGGTCTTTGCCAAACTCTTTCTATGAGGCTTCAATAACCTTGATCCCCAAGCCACACAAAGATACAACCAAGAAAGAGAACTTCAGACCAATATCCCTCATGAACATTGATGCAAAAATACTCAATAAAATACTGGCAAATTGGATCCAAGAACACATCAAAACAATCATTCACCACGATCAAGTAGGTTTCATCCCAGGGATGCAGGGATGGTTCAACATACGAAAATCCATCAACGTAATCCACCATATAAACAAGCTGAAAAACAAAAATCACATGATCATCTCACTAGATGCTGAAAAAGCCTTTGACAAAATCCAACACCCCTTCATGATAATGGTCTTGGAGAGATCTGGGATAACAGGGACATACTTAAACATAATAAAAGCCATATACAGTAAACCAACAGCCAACATCAAACTAAATGGACAGAAACTCAATGCAATTCCTCTAAAATCAGGAACAAAACAAGGCTGTCCACTCTCTCCATACCTTTTCAACATGGTACTTGAAGTTCTAGCTATTGCCATACGACAACAAAGGGGGATCAAGGGGATACAAATTGGAAAGGAAGAGGTCAAACTTTCACTGTTTGCAGACGATATGATAGTTTACATCAATGACCCAAAGAACTCTACCAGGGAAATCTTACAGCTGATTAACACCTTCAGCAAAGTGGCAGGCTACAAGATCAACTCAAGAAAGTCAGTAGCCCTATTATATACAGATGATAAAAGGGCTGAAAGAGAAATCAGAGAAACATCACCCTTTACAATTGCCACAAACAACATAAAATACCTTGGGGTAACGCTAACCAAACAAGTGAAAGACCTGTATCGCAAGAACTTTGAATCTCTAAAGAAAGAAATTAAAGAAGCCCTCAGAAAATGGAAAGATCTCCCATGCTCTTGGATAGGTAGGATCAATGTAGTAAAAATGGCAATCCTGCCAAAAGCAATCTACAGATTCAATGCTATCCCCATTAAAATCCCAGCACAATTCTTCACAGACCTTGAAAGAACAATAATCAATTTTGTATGGAAAAACAAAAGACCCAGGATAGCCAAAACAACCCTGTTCAACAAGGCAACGTCCGGAGGCATCACCATCCCTGACCTCAAGCTCTACTATAGAGCTATAGTCCTGAAAACAGCTTGGTAATGGCACAAAAATAGACAGGTAGACCAATGGAATCGAATTGAAAATCCGGGTATTAACCCACACATGTACGAACATCTGATCTTTGACAAAGAAGCTAAAAATATACAATGGAATAAAGAAAGCATCTTCAACAAATGGTGCTGGCATAATTAGAGACTGGCATGTAGAAGAATGCGGATCAATCCATGTTTATCGCCATGCACAAAACTTAAGTCAAAATGGATCAAAGACCTCAACATAAATCCAGCCACACTGAACCTCATAGAAGAGAAAGTGGGTGGTACCCTTGAATTAATTGGTACAGGAGACAGCTTCCTGAACATAACACCAGTAGCACAGACAGTGAGATCAACAATTAATAAATGGGACCTACTGAAACTGAGAAGCTTCTGTAAGGCAAAGGACACAGTCAGCAAGACAAAAAGGTAGCCCACAGAATGGGAAAAAATATTCACTAATCCCACATCTGACAGAGGGTTGATCTCCAAAATTTACAAAGAACTCAAGAAGCAAGTCTCCAAAACAGCAAAGGACCCAATTAAAAAGTGGGCTGCAGAACTAAATAGAGAGTTTTCAATAGAGGAGTCTAAAATGGCTGAGAGGCACTTGAGAAAGTGCTCAACATCCTTAGCCATCCGGGAAATGCAAATCAAAACAACTCTGAGACACCATCTCACTCCTGTCAGAATGGCTAAAATCAAAAACACCAATGACAATTTATGCTGGAGAGGATGTGGTGAAAGGGGGACACTCCTCCATTGCTGGTAGGAGTGCCAACTGGTTCAGCCACTTTGGAAAGCAGTATGGAGATTCCTCAGAAAAATGGGAATAAACCTACCACAAGACCCAGCAACTCCACTCTTAGGCATATACCCAAAAATGCCCATTCATACAACAAAGATGTCTGTTCCACTATGTTCATAGCAGCTTTATTTGTAATAGCCAGAATTTGGAAGCAACCTAGATGTCCCTCACCTGAAGAGTGGATAGAGAAAATGTGGTACATCTACACAATGGAGTACTATTCAGCAGAAAAAAATAATGGAATCATGAGATTCGCAGGCAAATGGATGACACTAGAAGAAACCATCCTGAGTGAGGTAACCCAGTCACAAAAAGAGAAACATGGCATGTACTCTCTCATATATGGATTTTAGACATAGATCTGGGGAGTGCCAGCCTACAATCCTATGGTCAGACAGTCTGGGAAACAGAAACTACATTTAGTGGCTGGTTAAGTACTGAGCTGAACTCAAGAAAGCCAGTATCAGAGAGGGAGGACTGATGATCAAAGGGATTAAGACTGGGCTGGTTGAACCCCCAGAAACAGCTGACCAGACAAAGGTTAACTCTTGAATCCCAGGCATCAGCCTGGGAATCCAGCATGGGACTGATCAAGACCCCCTGAATGTGGGTGTCAGTGAGGAGGCCTAGGTAATCTATTGAGCCTTGGGCAGCAGATCAGTACCCATCCCAAGTATACACACGGACTTTGGACTCCCATAGAACAATGTGAGGTGCACTCTCACCCTGAACTCTTGGGGAAGGGTCTAGGCCCTGCCCTATATGAAATGACAGACTATGGACACCCCCATGGAGGGCCTCACCCTCCCTGGGGGAACGAGGGGATAACGGGGGGGATGGGGGGAGGGCACGGGAGGAGGGGAGGGAAAGGGAGAGGGACCTGGAACTGACTTGTGAAGCAACTTTGTTTCTTATCTAAATTTAAAAAAAAAGAATAAAAAAAAATTTAAAAAAGTTAAATAACATAATGCATATACATACACAGAGAAATACCCATCCATATATACAGATAAACATACACACAATATAAACACCTAGACAGAAACACCCTCTTACACACAGACACACACACATGAATATACAATTTATACACACACACACACACACACACACACACACACATACAACTCCTGGTTATCTCATCAGGAAGACATAAAACATGCAAAATGCTAAAGAGGTCATTTTACTATTTTAATGAAAATTTTCTAAGTATTAGGTAACAGAATGTTCCTATTTAAAATCAAAGCTTTGGTTCTATTGTAAATTTACTGGCTCAAATGCTTCAGAAACTCACAATTACACAGATTTCCATCTAATTCTCTTCCAACCCCATGAATATCAGAACATGTAGAGGCAGGTCACAATTAAACACATTTCAATTTCTAGACATTACTAGTTTTTCAGTTCTTGTAAGACAGATTCAAATCATGTCACAATACAAGATTTACTTTTTTGTTGTTTTTGTTAAACTCTCTGGGAAAAAGTCTCAACAAAGTCTATGATCTCCACAGTTAGATTTTTCACAATTTCCTCAGGTGTCTGTGGTACTCTACCATCCTATTAAGATGCTGCAATCTGCATCATTGCCCATGAACCTGTCTGTACTTCAATTTGCTATGCTTGCCTGAGAATTGGGTCTTATTAATATGTTCCAATGAAGAGAAAATTATAATTCTGGAAATTTTTTATTTGTGCCGTCTTCCTTCCCATCCATCCCTGACAATTTTCGTGTGAGACCTCTGGATATAACAGTATAAATAAACACAAATATTTAAATGTACTTGTCTCTGACTCATTTGTTTTTTAAGCTGAATTGAAAGGTGTGGCTCCAACCCAGGAATATGTTTCCATGTCAGAGGCAGGAAATATGGGCATTACATGAGTATTTGCCAAAATCCATGACTTTTCACTCATGGCAAAAAGGCTCAAAACGTGAAGGAACAAGTTCAGAACAGATGAGAGGACCACTTTCCATTTTTCCATGTAGCTCTTGTTGGGGAAAGCACATTCTGCCCAGTGCTATAGTCATATAGTCAGGAGAAACCCCAAGACAAAATAACCTTTCTCATCAATGAGAATAAAAGACACTCAGTGAAAACGGGAGATTCAGAGGTAATATTCAAATTATATTAAGAAAATAGTGGGTTTCTCCAGAGGAACAGATTGATAGAATGAGGTTATAGTAAGAGGCAATTTACTGGATTGTCTTACAGGTAAGGTCTGTGTCATTCTACAATGATTGTCCTCACATTGCAGATGCTGAGAACCAGGCAACTGTTTATCATGTAAGGTTGGATGCCTCAGTAGTACCAATTTGGTACCGAAGGTGTGGAGAGCTCCTGGAGAGATGGGCTTCAGTACACGCTGGATACCTGAAGCAGTTGTAGTCTGATATCAGCAAAGGAATATCACAATGGCCACAGGAGCAACTAAAGGCTTCAAGAACTCATCAGCAAAACAGGAAGGCAATAAAGGGAAAATCGTTTACCCCCTTTGGACCTCCTTTTATGTGGCTGCCACTGAAAGGGGTCACCCACATTTGGAGTGAGTCCGCTCATTACAGATAACTTAAACAAAGGAATCCCTCACAGATGAGTCCAGAAGCTTATCTCATAGTTGATTCAGATACTGTGCAGATTAACCACCACAGATGGGACAGTAACCCCTGAAATTGGTTTATAAACCAATGATAAAGCGTCATATCTTTAGCTGTGGATGAGTAAGACTGGGTCAAAGAATCATGCCAGGTATCTGTGGCCTCAAGTACAGTGGAGATAGATGTTAGAAGGAACCATGAGTTAGATATGAAGTTTTGTTGTCTGTTAAGACAAAATGATGTAGAAGAAAGAAGAAAATAAGTTCACCGCACTGTCCTCCATGTACAAATATGTAAACCATCCAACACAGAATAATAGTTAGGAATCAAGTGAAAAAAATAATGCAAGCCATTAATTACAAAGTTGAAAGATAACAATCTCAATGAAAGAATTCAACAAGATTGTAAGCAGCCATTATTCAATACACTCCAAATGTGTTTAAAGACAGTTTAAAGCATTTTTATAAAGAACCAAATGGAAAAATGGGTCTGAATATTTAAAGACAAACTTGTGTTAGATGATCTGGAAAAGCAGAATGAAGAAGAAAACAAGCAAACAAGTGAAAGCAAAGATATTAGAAAACAGAAACTCCCAGAACTAAATCAGAACGAAGAAAGCAATGGTGAGGACCAGCATCAACTCTGGTAATTGCTGTAAAACCAACCAGCCTAGAACCTGTGTCTTTGCAGTTTGAACCAGTGAAGGAAGATGGTAAGAATACCCTGAAAAGTAAACAGACATACTTACACACATCATAAGGAAGTTGCTGAGAAAGATTTGGAAAGTGATTTAAAGGAACACAACAATGTACAGATCAAGTATCCTAGTGACTGAAAAGATCTCATCAGAAACCAGGGAAGAGCAGATACACAAGAACTACAGCATCATCGACAACTTCAGAAAAAGACTTTCAACCTCAAACATTACATTCAAGAACATAATCCTTCACAAGTTCAGGGAGGTAGACCTTGTTCAGTAGATAGCAAGTGGAAAGTCAGAACTCTTCATCTAAAGACACACTGAATCGAGAGTGTTCCAGCATCTACTCAGACCCCAAGGAACGTGTGAGATGTAAGTGAGAAGCATTGGAATTAAAAACAAGAGATAGCAGCAATATCTCAACAAATACAAAATACCACCTTTCTCCTAATAATCCCCTAATGTAGCTGATAGGAAACATTAGTTGACAGTAATAAAAGACTTAGGAAATTTAGACATCCATAATTTAGTTTGAAAAGGAATCACTAAAATAGCTGCTTTGCTTTTCTGGTATTCAGCTTGAAGCTTGAACCCAAATATTAGTCTCTGGGTCTTTTTTGTAATTGCATTACAGTTAAGTGTGCATGTACCTAGCAATGATACTTTAAAACACATGAAACAAAACATATAGAAATAGATAGAGAAGGCCGGGCGTTAGTGGTGCATGCCTGTAATCCCAGCACTCCCGAGGCAGAGGCTGGAAGATCTCTGTGAGTTCAAGGCAAGCCTGATCTACAGAGCAAGTTCCAGTACAGGCTCCTAAGCAATACAGAGGAACCCTGTCTTGAAAAACAAAAGAACAAAAAACAAAAAAGAAATAGAGAAATATAAAATCAATACAACCCAGAAACCTCAGCATTCACCTTTGATAATAGGTGTTACTTAAATTCACAGGAAAATGGATGGAACTGGAAGAAAACATCCTGAGTGAGGTAACCCAGTCTCAGAAAGACAAGCAGGGTCTCTACTCACTCATATATGGTTACTAGACATAGAGCAAAGGACTACCAGCCTACAATCCACACTGCCAGAGAAACTACGAAACAAGGAGGACCCCAAGAGAAGAACCCATGGACTCCCTAAGAAGGGGAGGGAAACAAGAACCCCTGAGCAAATTGGGAGCACGGGAGGGGGTGGGGAGAAGGGGGCAGCTGCAGGACAGAAGGGGAAAGATGGAGAGGGGGAGGAGGGAAGAGAACTGAGACAGGGGAGGAATAGAGGAGGGCAAGAAAGGAGATGCCTTGATAGAGGGGGTCAGTATAGGTTTGGAGAGAGGTCTGGCACTGGGGAAATGTTCGAGGATCCACAGGAATGAACCCAACTAAGAATATAGGCAGTTGTGGAGAGGCTGCCTTTGATGCCCTTCCCCTATAATGAGATTGATGACTACCTTGGTTGCCATTCCTAGAGCCTTCATCCAGTACTGATCGAAGCAGAAGCAGGCACCCACAGCTAAACACTGAGCCATACTCCTGGTATCCAATTTTGGAGAGGGAGGAGGAATGAGCAAAAGGAGGCAAGTCTGTGCTGGAGAAACCCACAGAAACAGCTACCTGACCTATTGAGAGCACAGAGACACTAGTCGTTAAGCTGGGGAAGCAGCATTGAGCCAAACCATGCCCTCTGAATGTGGGTGCCAGCTAGGAGACCTGGGCACTCTATGGGACCTCTAACAGTGGAGCCAGTGTTTATTCCTAGAGCACAAATGGACTTTGAGATCCCACTCCCAATGGAGGGATACTATCAAAGCATAGATCACAAAAGAGGGCCTAGGCCCTCGCCTAAATAATGTGAAGGACTTTGATGGTTCCCCGTGGAGGGCCTCACTATCCTTGGGGAGTGATTGGGGTGTAGGTTGGAGGGGTTGATAGGGAGCATGGGAGGATGGAAGGTCAAGGGAATGGGGGATTGATACGTAAAATAAGGTTGTTTCTAAAACAAAATATAAAAAGAAATATTTAAATTTAAAAAAGTAATTCAAGATACTTGTAAATGACATAGGATGTGGTACTTCATTAAAATCAATTGTCTTTCCATGCATAAATGAGATACTACTAGAAGTCAAATCAGAAAATAAAAGGATACCAAAAATAACAGAATGGCACCGTTAGGTATACTGATGCAAACATGAGTGAAATACAGAAATGTCTTTCTGAAAGAAGTTAAACAGAGGACTGCAGAAAGATGGAGAACTTTAGAAACATCTTCAATAGAAACTAGGGATTCATTAGATCTCAATTGTCCTCCAGTGGCCTACAAATGAAGACTATTTCAAAGTTTGTTCTTCTTTGACATTCATATAGTCCAACAGCAAGACTCACACTTTCTATAGAAAATCTATTCAATAGTAACATATAAAGGTTCAAAAAAACTGCCTAAGAGATGTGGGGGGGAATCTGTTAATCGCCAATCAATGACTGGTCTAGCCTCAGACCCACAGACCCACAGCTTGCGAGTAAACCCACCCATGACAAGCCTGGAGTACCAGGACCCAGAAGCTGGATGGCCCAAAGACTTAGGATAGAACCAAACAGGAATGGAGAAAAATTCATCTCAATGTAATGATGCCTAATGATATTCTGCTATTCATAGATTGGTGACACCCCAATTGTCATCAGAAAGCCTTCATCCAGCAACTGATGGAAACACATGCAGAGATCCACAGTCAAAGGTAAGACTGAGGTCCTCTGGGAACCCTGCTGAAGAGAGGGAGGAAGGAATGTGGGAAATAGTGGGGTGAATGACACCACAATAAAACACACAGAATCAACTCACCTGGGCTCATAGGAGTTCACAGAGTCTGAGCCAACAACCAGGGAGCCTTCATTCTCTATATACGTGATGGTGGTGTGTATTGGTCTACCATGGAACTCCTAATAGTGTGAGCAGGGCCTGTTCTTAAGTCTTTGGCTAACTTTGAGAACCTATCCCTCATACTTGGTTGCCTTGGCCAGCCTTAATACAAGAGGAAGAGTTCAGTCCTACTGCAACTTGATATGCCATGCTTTGTTGATACCCATGGGAGGCCTGCCCATTTCTAAACAGCAACAGAGTGGATTGGGGTGGAGACTGAAGAAGAGAGGTGGGGGAAGGGAACGGGAGGAGAGGAGGTAGGGGAAACTGTTGTTGAGATATAAAATAATAAATAAATTTAGTGAAAAAATAAATCCAAAAAGGAAGGCTACATTATTTATGAAAATTTGCCAAATTCTCTAATGTTAAGAGTTCAACACTATAATGGTGGCTAGCAGATAGTCTCACAGATGTATTCAAAAGAGCAAAGTCTCCATAGAAAAATGCAGAACAAGGTTGATTGAATTTTGACACAGATGAAGAGATATTTCAGTGGAACACTGTAGTTCTGAAATGAAGCTGCAGCATCTGAACATGCCTGCTCTGCAGAAGAAACTGCATCTCAGACTAACAATTAAGAGAAGAGAAATTCGATGTCTAACTTATAACCACTAAGTCTTCAGAGAAAATGTCAGCACTTACAAAATCGTTCTTAACCACTTCCAACAGACAAAGGAAGTTAGTAAACTGGACTTCAACATTTAAAAGCTTGTAAATTTTGAAAGACATATTTATCAAAAGACATAGACATCATGTGAGAGATACTTGCAAACCACAAATCTCACAATGTGCTCATTTGGGGCCTCATAAAGACATCTCAAAACCAATCCAGAACACAGGAGACCCAGCAGAAAAGAGTGAATGACTTGAATTAATACTTCACGAAAGCAGCTTTGTAGATGTCAAGAGAAAACAGGAAAGATATGGACTCAAACTTAACAGAATGCTCCCAAAAAGAAAACGAAACAAAACCAAAAACAAAAAACCCTGGGACAAATAAACAAGTGATCACTTTGGTAGGAGGCATCCAGGAATCCTGTGTTGATGTGGAGGGTGACAATGGCCAGCGCCTCTGAAAACAGCCTGGCATCTCCCTGTGATGTTAAGCATATGTTCACTATGCTTCTGAGCAATCACATGCCTAGATATTTTGTTAATACTACTGAAGACTTGTGTTCACATACATGGAAAGATCACGCAATTCCACTCGTAATCACTACAAAGGGGACACAATCTAAACTCATTCTGTTGGAGGACAGATGATGTGTTGTATTGAAAGTGTGGAATACTTGTACCATTTGTACAATTAGCTTTCAAAATGGGGCATCTACTGATAACTCATAGTATACACAGGTTTTCATCTAGAAGAAAGTTTGGAGCATAAAATTAGAGGAAAATAGACTAGTGACGTCCTTGTCCAATATTAAGGGGAGCTGAATAAAAAGAGAAATGATGGGATATTGTTATCTTTTGCTATAATTACCCAGCAGCAATCATTTAAGTAAATTTAAAGACCCATACACCAAAGACAGTGAATTAGGTGTATGAAGAGCTTTAAAAATGCCTTGATAAAAATAATATAATATAATATAATATAATATAATATAAATACTTTACCCCAGGAGGCAATGACACCTCCCTCAGCTCATTCATTCACTTAGTCATATCCTCATGTAACCCTGTAACAACTGACTAACAAGGAAGGGTGTGTTGACCATTGGCTACAGACAGCTGTTAGAGAATAGTGAGGGAGGCGAATGAGTAACCTGAAAACTCAGGAGCTGTAGCTTTCTATACGAATCCAAGTCATCAGAAACAGAATGAGAGATGTCTGTCTTGAGCTGCATATGTCTTGGGGCTTACGCTCCAATCTTCAGCCTCTCTCAAACCGTGTCTCTCCCTGTTTTCTTGAGCACTTGTGCTCGGATAGAACTGACTCTTCTTTCCACTGTCACCACTTACGTTTGACTTTTGCTTGACTCCAGAAAGCCTACTCCATTTTAATCTCAAGGACTGAACTCTAGTATTCTGAATTTTGTGGATCCTGATTTTAGGTTGAAAGGTTAGCCACTGAAGGGACACTAACCCACTTGATCACGTGGCTCTGGTAGGCACTGCCCTTCTCCCCATTCCCTCTGCCTTGCTAAAAATGGTTAACTTAGATTTCTAAAGGTAGCCACCAAGGTCTGGTCCCTTATTGATCCCTTCCTCTTCCAAAGTCTGACTATCAAAGTCCAGCAATCAAAAGTCCCATCTGGTTCACCTAATTAACAGGCACAATTAAAATTAAACACCTTATCTTAACATAGGCTTCCTCTTTACCTTTATAAACTGTTATTTGCCTATGTGCCTCTCTCTCCAGAGGCAGTCCTTTGTCACTCCAGGACAAATATATATCTCTGCGTCTTTCCCTTGTTCCCTTCCCCTCATCCCCTATCTCCTTTATCACAGCATCCTAGCCCATTCTCACACCTATGTACCCTTTGTTTTCCTCCTCTTACAAATGACTCCTGCAAGGATTTTGCTTCCCTATTATACTAACAGACATTTTTAGAGTATAAAAGGGTAGTATGTGTTGCGTGCCAAAACGTTTCCTGGGGAGACACAACACACATGCCTACTCAGCCCAGATAGGGAGCCCACAGCAAAGCAAACTAAGGCTGGATATGACCAAAAACTAACATAGCGAGCCCTGAGTTTACTTTGAGTCACTGGGTCTGCTTTCAGGAGTATGGGTGAGCAGTTTACTTACAGGAGCACAAATGACTCAAAGCCAGCTGCATCACCAAACCTACCCTAGCATGGGTGATAGTGAACGGACCAAGAAGACGACATGATAGGCTTCTCAGTCTTGTGTCAGAGATCAGGCCTCCATTTCAGTTTCCTGGGACTGGGCAATCCATGTCTGAGGAAAAACCATGAATAAAATACAGTTCATCTCCAACACCCCCAACAGCAAAGAGGAGGCCTAGTGTATGCAGTACTAGGCCAGGCCAGGCCTGAGACACCCTCCATAGAATCTCAAGCACAGGGCCTGGGACTTGTCTAGGCCTTTCCAGAAATGGAAAACTGTAGCCCTGAGGAGCCCATGACTGGCCGAGGCCAATTAGAGCTTACTAATATGATTGTCATTTGCTTAAGCCAATCTTATCTAAAATGACCTGACTTCAATAGACATTCTCCTCAGTAAGGCTTAAAATAAGCCCTCACATCCTTCTTAGGGTTGTAGTCATATTGGGTAGGATGGTCCTCCCAAGCATTCTGGAATTAAAAAAAAAGGCTCTTTGCTCTTTGCTTTTGCATCTGGCCTCTTGGTGGTGTTTGGGGGTCGTGACTCTGGGCACAGCAACATCTGACAAAGCTGGGAACCTGGAGCACACTGTGCAGCCTGCCAGCAGCTCAACAGTTTGGAGAGTGACGTTTCCAGTTGCCTTGGTTGATCTAAACCTATTCTTAGGCAGCTCGGCTTGTTTCTACTTCCTCCCTCTGGGTCTTGTCTCTGAGTATTCTTTACAGCCAGGCTTCTCTAGGAGGAACTCTCAGCTTTTATTGCTTCCTCTGGCAGGGAGGGGCCCAGTGAATCTGGTCAGTTTCTGGGACTCCCTGAAGCTATTTTGAGATGTTTGCCTTGCTGTTCAAAGAACTTCCCTGCAGGATGGAATGTGCCAGTCTCAGAGGAAATTGTTAGACAGTAGCATCATGGTTTATACTTGTCTTTAAGGGAAGAAAAAGTGAAATGAAAAGTGGGCTTTACACCATATTTTGGGGAGGAGTGACTTGGTGCATCTCTATGACCCGGAACCCTCATCTGGGGGACAGCTGGAGATGCATTCACTCCTGTCCCTTTAGTGCAAATTCTCCTGTGTAAGTTGTCTGTGTGTTTATAAGGAGAACCTGGGTCAGCTCATGAGAGAACATGGTTCTCAGGTGGGATTCGTAAAGACCCTGAGAATGCTTTTCTGTCTTAGTATTTCTATCGCTGTGAAGAGACACCATGACCACAGCAACTCTTATGAAGGAAATCGTTTAGCTGGGGTGGCTCGGTTATAGTTCAGAGATTTAATCCAGTATCACCATGGAGGGAAGCAGGGCAGCACCCAGGTAGACATGGTGCTGCGGGGGGTATCTTAAAGTTCTGCACCCGGATGGGCATGCAACAGAAAGAGAGGGCAACACTGGGTGTGACGAGGGCTTTCGAAACGCAAAGCCACACCTACCCCAACAAAGCCACAACTCCCAGAAGTGCCACTCCCTTTGAGCCTACGGGGCCATTTTTTCATCCAAACCACCACATCTTCCTTGTAGAAGAAATGAAGAGTCAGTCTATCGACCCTGAGTGAACAGCAGAGGGAGGACGCCTTCACCCTTCACTGTGGCCATGGATTCACCTGGATGAGGCTCATCGGCCTTTCCTGGAGCATTTACAAGAGAGAGGAAAGAACTAGCAGATTAGGAAGGGTGCCATGCCCACTGCGCAGCCTGTGACTGAGAATGTTCGGAGGGTTTCGTGACTGATGACACAAAGACCAGTCAGTGGTGAAAGAAGCCTTCAAGAAGGCTTCAAGAAAGCTTCAAGAAGCTTCAAGAAGGCTTCGCTTTATTCTTACCCTGGCTGGTCATATGCCTTGACACCAGTGTCGGGGTGGGGGATCAGGAAGAGGTGGTTAGTCATCGGACAAAGTCAGGGTCAGGGTGTTCCCATGGGCAAGCCCTTATCAGGAACTTATTGCTCTGGTAAACATTTCTTACTGGTACCCGATTGTTTTTAGTAAACATAAACATGGGGTGGGTTACAGCTGCCTGCTCCCAGGCTGATGGGGAAGTGGGCCTTTGGCCAAGGTCTGTTGTTCCCACAGAAGGGAAACAAATGCCCATTCTCTCTGGATCTAAGGAACGGTCAACCTCTTCTTCATTGTGTTTTCTACAAAGTAAGGGAAAGTGGATGATTTGAAACTCATGAAGATGGCCGGCAGTGGTGGCACACATCTGTAATCCCAGCACTTGGGAGGCAGAGGTAGGCTGATCTCAGTGAGTTCCAGGCCAGCCTGATCTACAAAGCCAGTTCCAGGACAGCCAAGACTGTTCCACAGAGAAAACCTGTCTTGAAAAACCAAGAAAAAAAAAAGAAGAGAAAAAACAAACAAAAACCTCATGATTTACCACCTGTATGCTGAGTGCAGAGCATAATGTTTTGTTGGCTCAATAAAGTAATTAGTAGCAGTAGCAATCCTTGGTTGTCCGACAAGCAACAATATGGAAAATTGTACTCATTATTTGACTGATTTTCCCCATGTTTAAATAAGCAGATTGAGCAGAGAATAGGAAAAGGTATTAGTATCAACGGATTTGAAGAGAGCACAACATAGAAACACAAGGAACATCACAGAAGAAAACACACTAATCTGTGCAGTCAATGATTAGATAATTGTGATAGGAATAGAGTGGAAATATTAACTTGTGTAGAGTTGCTATGGAAATAAGAATATATAAGGCTGGAGAAATGGCTCAGCGGCTCAGAGAATTGGCTCTTCCTGCAGAAGACCCTGAATTTTTTTCAGCACTCACATGATGTATCACATTGGTTTATAAATCAAATCCAGGTGATGTAACACCAACTTCTTGTATCCACATGAAACAGCCACCCAAGTAGTACAGAGATGTACACATAAGCAAAACACTCATAAATATTTCTTAAAAATTATTTTTAAAAACTAAGAAAATACAATTGCCAAAAAGACCTTAACCAACTGAGAAAGGGGAAACTTTCACAGTACCTATTAAATTTAAAGATACTGTTTTGTAAAATCACTTATAACAGATAACACAACATGTTAAGTTTCAGGACAAGCAGGTGAGGTGCCCATTTAACATATCAAAGGAGACATGACCACCAGGTTCTCCCAGCATCTCTCAGTCCCGACCTGTTACAGGGTATGGCTGGCATACCCTGATCCCTACCCTAAACCACTCTAGTCCAAGGACTGGGCTGCCCTTCCCACAAAGCTCTTCCCTATATAATCTAGACATTTTGGTTACCTGCCCATTTTGTACCCTTGTCCTGCTGGCTGCTGCGCCTGGTTCACCTCTCCCCTCTTTCTTCTCTCGTTTCTCCTCCCGCCTTTCACATGGCCCAGCTCAGTCTGGTCGTGTACACTCTGGACTCTCCCAGATGTCCCTGCCTCTCACTATGCCCTCTCATAGGTCTGCAATAAACTCTCTCCTCCACCATACCCAGGAGCAGCCATGGTCTTTCCTTTCCTTATTTCTAGCTTCATTCACAGCATGACTTCAAATTTAAAAAACCTGGAATGTTGGTATTCAAATAAGCTTATGTTGATAACAGAATTTGTAGGCTTGAGGAGTTCAAACACAGCAAAATGAAAGTAATGAACTATCTAGATTAATTCTGAGAGGAAATATTCTCCATACACGCCAGCCAGTTCCTTCAAAATTTCTAAGAATTCAGCATTTCCAAGAAATATTATATTTTTCTTTTTGGATAGAAAAAATACATGAGAAATATACAGGAGAGAATGGATCATTTTTTAGAAAAAAGAACAGATACTTGTTTGATGTGAATCTATTTGTTTTAAGTGGTTTATTATCTCTAACTCTTGTCTCTTTCATCAGACTATAATCCCTGAATTAAAAATCTGCTTTATGTTTTTTTTAAAAAAGTGGCCCCCAAAGGGTATGGTACTATTAGGAGCTATGACCTTTTTGGAGTATGCATGGCCCTATTGGAGGAAGTGTGTCATTGTAGGAGTAGGTTTTGAGGTCTCATATGCTCAAGCAGTGCCACAGTTCATAGTTCACTTCCTGTGGCCTGTGTATCAAGATATAGAAGTCTCAGCTCCCTCAAGCTCTATTATAGAGCTATAGTCCTGAAAACAGCTTGGTATTGGCACAAAAATAGACAGGTAGTCCAATGGAATCGATATTGAAAATCTGGGTATTAATCCACACACGTACGAACATCTGATCTTTGACAAAGAAGCTAAAAATACACAATGGAATAAAGAAAGCATCTTCAACAAATGGTGCTGGCATAATTGGAGACTGGCATGTAGAAGAATGTGGATCGATCCATGTTTATCGCCATGCACAAAACTTAAGTCCAAATGGATCAAAGACCTCAACATAAATCCAGCCACACTGAACCTCTTAGAAGAGAAAGTGGGTGGTACCCTTGAACGAATTGGTACAGGAGACAGCTTCCTGAACATAACACCAGTAGCACAGACAGTGAGATCAACAATTAATAAATGGGAAACTGAGAAGCTTCTGTAAGGCAAAGGACACAGTCAGCAAGACAAAAAGGCAGCCCACAGAATGGGAAAAAAATATTCACTAATCCCACATCAGACAGAGGATTGATCTCCAAAATTTACAAAGATCTCAAGAAGCAAGTCTCCAAAACAGCAAAGGACCCAATTAAAAAGTGGGCTGCAGAACTAAATAGAGAGTTTTCAATAGAGGAGTCTAAAATGGCTGAGAGGCACTTGAGAAAGTGCTCAACATCCTTAGCCATCCGGGAAATGTAAATCAAAACAACTCTGAGATACCATCTCACTCCTGTCAGAATGGCTAAAATCAAAAACACCAATGACAATTTATGCTGGAGAGGATGTGGTAAAAGGGGAACACTCCTCCATTGCTGGTGGGAGTGCCAACTTGTACAGCCACTTTGGAAATCAGTATGGAGATTCCTCAGAAAAATGGGAATAAACCTACCACAAGACCCAGCAACTCCACTCTTAGGCATATATACAAAAGATGCCCATTCATACAACAGAGATGTCTGTTCCACTATGTTCATAGCAGCTTTATTTGTAATTGCCAGAACTTGGAAGCAACCTAGATGTCCCTCACCCGAAGAGTGGATAGAGAAAATGTGGTACATCTACACAATGGAGTACTATTCAGCAGAAAAAAATAATGGAATCATGAGATTCGCAGGCAAATGGATGACACTAGAAGAAACCATCCTGAGTGAGGTAACCCAGTCACAAAAAGAGAAACATGGCGTGTACTCTCTCATATATGGATTTTAGACATAGATCTGGGGAGTGCCAGCCTACAATCCTATGGCCAGAGAGTCTGGGAAACAGAAACTTCATTTAGTGGCTAATGGAAGAACAGGCAGACTCCCTTGGTTAAGGGCTTTCTACATGTCAGCTTCCACTAATGTCAGCACCATTTGTTGAAGATGCTTTCTTTTTTCCATTGTATAATTTTAGCTTCTTTGTCAAAGATCAGGTGTTCATAATTTTATGGATTAATATCAGGATGCTCAATTAGATTCCATTGGTCTATCTGTTTATTTTTCTGCCAATACCAAGCATTTTCAGGACTATAGCTCTGTAATACAGCTTGAAGTCAGGGATGGTGATGCCTCAGGATGTTGCCTTGTTGAACATGGTTGTTTTGGCTATCCTGGGTCTTTTGTTTTTCCATATAAAACTGAGTGTTGCTCTTTCAACTTCTGTGAAGAATTGTGCTTGGATTTTAATGGCGATTGGGTTAAATCTGTATATTACTTTCATTAAGATTGCCATTTTTACTCTGTTGATCCTACCTATCCAAGAGCATGGGAGATCTTTCCATTTTCTTTTTTTATCATTTTTTATTTTAATTTTAAATAGCTTGTTTTACATGTCAATCCCAGTTCCCTCTCCCTCCCCTCCTCCTGCACTCCCCTTCCCCCCCTCCCTCCCACCCTATTGCCAAATCCTTCCACATAGGGGATATCTAGAGTCTGTCATTTTACTCTTGGTAGGGTCAAGGCACTCCCCTAAGAGTCCAGGCTGAGAGAGCATCTCTCTTTGTGCTATAGGCACATGAAGACAGTTTGTATACCAGGGATAGACACTGATCTACAGCTCAGGGCCCCATTTTCTGAGGGCGTCTTTAATTTCTTTCTTTAAAGACTCAATGTTATTGTTATACAGGTCTTTCAATTGTTTGGCTAGCATTATCCTAGGGTATTTTATGTTGTTTGTGGCTATTGTAAAGGGCAATGTTTCTCTGATTTCTTTCTCAGCCTTTTATCATCTGTATATAGTAGGGCTACTGATTTTCTTGAGTTGATCTTGTTTCCTGCCACTTTGCTGAAGGTATTTATCAGCTGCAGGAGCTCACTGGTAGAGTTTTTTGGGTCACTTATGTAAACTATCATATTATCTGGGTGTAGAGTCTTTAGCCTCTTGTCGTGTCATATTGGTTTTTCTGTTGATGGGTGTGTTTTTATATTGTCTCCTTCCCATGATTTCTTCCTGTGATGCAGAAGGAGTCTCTTCCTCTCCTGATAGGTATGTGACCATGGTTCCTTTCCAGTTGGTGTGAGTAGGTCCAGTAACTTGGTGGCTTTCCTCTTACATGGATGGAGGCTTTCCTAGTATCAGGGCCTTTTCAATCTCTAGGTAGGCTGGGCCCTTGCCTGTCCCATGGTGGAGAATGGGACTTGGACACTGGCAGTTTCCGGGCAGGCTTGCTCCAGCCAAGATGGGAGCTGAAGTGTATAGTCCCCTGGCCTTAGCTAGTTGTGTGCAGATCATTGGAAGCTGGGCTATAAACAGGCCCAGGCCTATCTAACCCCATGGGTGGAGAAAGGGACTATGGAGCTGGCAGTCTTTGGGTGGGCTAAATTCTGTCAACCTGGTATCCAACTTGAGCAGTCCCCAGATCTCTCGTGGTTCTGCTCAGGGCAACAGAAGTTAGGCTTGCCTGTCCTTGCCTGTCCCTTGGATGGAGAATGGGACTTCTAAGACATTCGTTTTTATTTTTCAGTTTAAATTTAGATAAGAAACAAGGTTGCTTCACAAGTCAGTTCCAGGTCACTCTCCCTTTCCCTCCCCTCCTCCCGTGCCCTCCCCACAACCCCCCCATTATCCCCTCCTTTACCCAGGGAGGGTGAGGCCCTCCATGGGGGTGTCCATAGTCTGTCATTTCATATAGGGCAGGGCCTAGACCCTTCCCCAAGAGTTCAGGATGAGAGTGCGCCTCACATTGTTGGATGGTGGTCAGATAAGATGCATGGAGTTATTCAAATATTTTTGTAGCTGCTGAGGTTTGATATGTTGCCAAGTATGTGGTCGATTTTTCAGAAGGTTCCATGTGGTGGTGAGAAGAATGTATATTCTTTTTCATGTGGATGAAATGTTCTATAGATGTCTGTTAATCCCAGTTGGATCATTACTTCTATTAGACCCTTTGCTTCTTTGTTGAGTTTCTGTCTGGTATTCCTGTCTAGTGGTGAGAGTGGTGTGTTGAAATCTCCCACTATAACTGTGTGGGGCTTTAGATGAGATTTAAGTTCTAATAATGTTTCTTTTACGAATGTGGATGCCTTTGTATTTGGGGCCTAGATGTTCAGGATAGACACTTCATCTTGGTGGGTTTCACCTGTGATGAGTATGTAATGACCTCCTTCATCTCTTTTGATTGATTTTATTTTAAAGTCTAGTTTGTTAGCTATTAGGATTGCTACCCCTGCTTGTTTCTTGGGTCCATTTGATTGAAAAATTTTTCCCAGCCTTTAACTCTCAGATAATGTCTGTCTTTGAGGGTGAGGTGTTTTTCTTGTATGCAGCAGAAGGAAGGGTTCTGTCTTCGAATCCATTCTGCTAGTCTGTGTCTTTTTATGGGTGAGTTAAGGCCATTAATACTGAGGGATATTAATGACCATTGATTGCTCATCTTTCTTCGATTTGCAATGGTTGTTGTTAGTGAAATTATGTGTGGAATTTCACCCCTTTGTTCTTTTGGCTGTTGGTAGAGATGGATTCTCTAAAACCTATGTTTTTCTGGTTGTATTTAGCTTCCTTGGGTTGGAGTTTTCCTTCCAAAATTTTCTGTAGGGCTGGGTTAGTGGAAATGTATTGCTTCAATCTAGTTTTGTCATGGAATATCTTGTTTTCTCCTTCTATAGTGATTGAGAGCTTTGCCGGGTATAGTAGTCTGGGCTGGCACCCATGGTCTCTTAGTGTAGGTAGAATATCTATCCAGGACCTTCTGGCTTTCAGAGTTTCCACGGAGAAGTCAGCTTTAATTCTGATAGGTCTGCCTTTATATGCTACTTGACCTTTTTCCTTAGCTGCTCTTAATATTCTTTCTTTATTCTGTATGTTTGGGGTCTTGATTATTATGTGGTGAGGGGATTTTTTTGTGGTCCACTCTATTTGGTGTTCTGTAGGCTTCTTGTACCTTCATTGGCATGTCTTTCTTAAGGTTGGGAAAGTTTTCTTCTATGATTTTGTTGAATATGTCTTCTGCCCCTTTGAGGTGGATTTCTTTTCCTTCTTCTATACCTATTATTCTTAGGTTTGGTCTTTTCATGGTGTCCCATATTTCCTGGATGTTTTGTGTTAAGTATTTGTTGGACTTAAGGTTTTCTTTGTTTGATGAATCCATTTCTCCTAGTGTATCTTCAACACTTGAGATTCTCTCTTCCATCTCTTCTATTCTGTTGGTAATGCTTGTATCGGTAGTACCTGACTGTTTGCCCAGCTTTTCTATTTTCTGCCTTTCTTCAGATTGTGTTTTTTTATTGTCTGTATTTCACTTTTCAACCCTTGCAGTGTTTGCATTGCTTCTTGCAATTTTCGGTTTATCTTTTCATCCATTTTTTGCCTTTTATGAATTTTTTGGTTTGTTCTTTCTTCCTTTTCTTGCATTTTTTGCTTTGTTTCTTCTTCCATTTCCTGCCTTTTTTGGTTTTTTTCTTCTTCCATTTCTTTCATTTTTTGCTTTGTTTTTTCTACCATTTCTTGCATTTTTTGCTTTGTTTTTTCTTCCATTTCCTGCCTTTTTTGGTGTGTTTCTTCTTCCAATTCTTGCATTTTTTGCTTTGTTTTTTCTTCCATTTCTTGCATTTTTGCTTCATTTCTTCTTCCATTTCCTGCCTTTTTTGGTTTGTTTTTTCTTCCATTTCTTTGAGGGATTTTCCTATATCCTCTTTTAGGGCCTCTATCATTTTCATGAAAGTGGTTTTAAGGTCGTTCTCTTCTGCTTCGTTCGCATTGGAATGCTGGAGTCTTGCTGGTGTGGAGTCTCTAGAGTCTGGTAGTGTCATATTTGTTTTTCTGTTGCTGAGTGTGTTTTTGTATTGTCTCTTTCCTATCTCTACTTCTAGTGGTTGCAGAAAGAGCCCCTTACTGGTCTGGGGACCAGAGTTCCCTTTTGGTGTGTGCCAGCAAGTCCAATAATCTGGTGGTTCTTCTATTCCTTGTCCTCATTCTGGTCCCGTGGGTGGAGAAGAAGAACAGGAATCTGGGGTGCTTAGCCTCCTACCTGGTCCCCTGGACCCTATGCTGTGTCCTGTTGTACCTGATCCTGAACAGCTACTCCTCTGGTCTCCCTGGCTCCTCTAGTTTCCTGGTCTCGTTGGTTGGAGAGAAGACCTGGAGTCTGGGGTGCTTGGCTCCCGTTGGGATTGGAAGCTCTGTGCAGTTCCCAGGTGATCTGCAGGCACTGGAACACAGGCCAGAAGCCAGCCTGTTTACCTGATGCTGCCACAAGAGCAACTGCTTCCCTGAACTCCCTGCCTCCTCTGGTTTCCTGGTCTTGTTGGTGGGAGAGAAGACCTGGAGTCTGGGGTGCTTGGCTCCCGTCGGGATTGGAAACTCTGTGCAGTTCCCAGGTGATCCGCAGGCACTGGAACACAGGCCAGAAGCCAGCCTGTTTACCTGATGCTGCTGCAGGAACAGCTGCTTCCCTGGACTCCCAGCCTCCTCTCAAGACATTCTTAATAATTGGAAAATGTGAAAAATATTTTAAAACATGCTTTTTTATCAAAAGGCAAGTCACTATCAGATCATTTCTAATTTTTACGGATATCCATTTAAATACCATTCATACTTGTGAATAATGTGGGACACACAAAGTTGTATGAATTAATGCATTGCATAAATAAGGGGCATATGAATTAATAAATATATGAATTCTCCTCACTATATTTAAAAGAGATACACTTATATTTAAATGTCTGCATGCATATTCATTACAGAATAATGTTATTATATTTAATCTATTTTGGAAGGTAAATAACCCTGTAGTATTATTTTTAATCATGCACTTTAATTAATCACTTAGAATTCCTTGAGACCAGAAAATGCCACCCAGAACTAGGGCTAATTATTAAGCAGAAAGCAATTAAGAAGTAAAAGATTCAAAAGACCAGCTCTTTTATTTTTTTTTAATATTTTACCACACACTACAGATAGAATAAAAGAGGTAAAAGTACACCATCTTACTTTCTATCAGGGAGAAGAATGAATGATCTGAGGAGGTAACTTTAGACCCCTCATTTCTCAGGAGAGATCAGCATTAATGAGCTGTTCTGATTAACTCTTGCAGCTTATAAACTGTGCCCTAAGTCATTAGCCTTAGAGGATAATAGCTTCCTTTCCTTTTTATACAGTCCTATCTGCTTGCCATGACACCCATGAACCACAATCATGATCAGCATAGTCAAATAACCCTAAGGCTGTACTGGTGGCACATATATGTTGGTGGAAACCAACAGTTTTCTAATTGGACAAGAAGCTTACCAAACAACAGGAAAATTATGCCTGGTACTGGAAACCTAGTCAACTACATTAAGCTCAATCATGCAGAATAACTTACTACCACCATGCTACTAAAACAGCACAATCATTAGCAATACTAAATATTTGTCTTTGTACCCACAACAAAGTGTAGTTCTCACCCCTTATTAAAGAAATTTCTCTTTGCAGCAGATACTATTACAGAAAACAACAACCAGTCAAAATGTGAAGTTGGGGAATCTAGTGTACACATCTATAAAAAAATAAAAAAAATAGCATCCCCCTACCTAAGACTCAGGGACCATTGTGGAAGGAGAAGAAAAATTGTAAGATCCAGAGGATAAGGGAGATTTTTGTGGGACTAGGAATGTCAGAAGCTACATCCATAAAGACTGACTATATTACTGCTTAAACAGTAGTTGAATGAGGACACCAACAAAATGCCAGATGGACTGCAGAAACTCCAGGAGGCCTCAACTCTACACAAAGAACTACAGTCTTCCCCAGGTAAGAGCACACAAATTGGGTTTTCCCATCTTAATGGGGTCAGCCATGAAAACACACATGGAAGTAACATTATGCAGACTGAACAGGTTGTATTAGGAATATATATGTAGATACATATCCAAATATTTATGCAGTAACAACTAATGAGTAAGGTGGCCATGAATTTTAAGGAGAATAAGGAGAGACTTATGGGAAGCTTTACAGGGAGGAAATGGGACAGAGAAATGATGGAATTATATTGGGAATCTCAAAAATAAAAGAAAATAATGTACTTTTTAGGAAAGCCTCTGTTAGACTAAAATTCAAAGTCACTGATAGATTCTTTATTTCTGGTGTTTGCCCAAGTATAGCTATATATTGATTATACTCATTATTATTATTGCTTCACCACTTACTTTAGGGGACTGTAGCAACTGAGCACATATGAAGGCTGAGGAAAATTATCATTCTTCCCCTATAGAACACATTTCAAGCTTTGAAAATGAGGCAGCATTGCATAATGACCATGATATTCCAGAAGACAGCCAACGTTTTAGCAGACTATTCCAAATGAGGTTGTGCTGAAAGCTAAAAGCACGCTCATTTCCATTTCTCGTCATTAGTATTCCAACTTTAATGTCACAGCAATGCTGATTGCCAATGACTTTGAGAGCAAACCTGATCAGAACAGGCAGTTCCAGGAACAATTACAGAGCTTGCTTAATCAAAGGACATATGAGGAGCTTTTCTTTGGCCTGTGGTGACATCTGAGATACCTTGGATATGGGCAAGCGTTATAGACAACAGCACACTCTGAAAGCCTGGGAGGCAAAGCAAGGGACTGAGATGGTGAGCAGGCATGTATCAGGAACATTGGCTACAACTGTGCCTTTTCCAGATGAGAGGTCCTGAGGATACCAGAGAGGTAATAAAAGAAACCTAACTACAGCATGAAGAATATTCTACACAAGTGGTCACCAACATTAACTGAAGTCTTGACTCACAGCTACATCTCTTAGTATATCTGTGAGCTAAGGGAATTCCCTCTGTAGTCTGCCATCCTCCAATACTGTTTTATTACCGGGAAGTATAAGATAATAAGATCTTTATCTAAGGTCATCATGAAAATAATATAACATATTAATAATCTCCTAATCCAAGCCTTGGGGTGTGTTGAATGCTTATATGAATGCTATTAAGACTGTGTTAGATTTTAACATTAGAAGCAACAGAGTGTGTTTGTGCTAATGTTCAAAATAAAAATGCAAATGAGAAAGCCATGCAAGGTGCTTAGTCCAATATTTTTGTCATAGAAAAAAATGATTTTGTGGGGTTTTACTTTTCTTCTCATTTTTCTGTTATGTTATGCAGAGAAGCTATAAGCACTTAGGGAGATGTGAGCAGCAATAAAAATTGGAACTTCTCTGGAAAAGAACCCAGGTTAATTTACAAGACTCTCTAATACAAATATACCGTGTTCAGTATAATAGAGTACCTGGATGAGGAACAATGAATCCTGCTTTAATGTTTTTGGTGAGAAAACACTTTTATACCACTGCTGGTTGAAGGATATTATGAATGACTCTGTCTCCCGCTGAAAACTGTCTGTTCTGTCTGCAGAAGAAACCAATACAGCATTCTTGTGGGTTGTGTCATGCAGTCTGCAGCACGAGAATTCTTATTCTCTGGTTCGAATTGTTTGTGGTGAATTTGACTGCATTTCATATTAAAAGGAAGAGAAATGCCAACACAAGGAAGACAATTTATAATTCTATTGGGTCCGGGACCAGTCTGAGACTCATATTTATTATAATAAGCTAAGCAAACGCATTGTGAAGATTTCTCTTTAAACTGCTCATCATGTATGCTCTCGTGAAGCATATTATGCTAGTTCTAATATAAATGTGAAATTGTTTAGTATTCATATTTTATCAGAAATATACAAGATAAGTCTTTCAGTAGCAAAATGATACCAGTTTTAAAGTTTTCCAGTATAACATTATGATTCCCAAATGAACACAGTATAATATTTTTCTATATAACATAAATGTGTGTGTGGCTGGCATTTTTATGTATTTCAGTGTGAGGTGGGCTCTAAGAGAAAGTTGGATCATTTTGACTCACTTTATGACATATTTGTGCTGGGACAAGCCATGATCACATTTGTATAGAAACAGAAAGCTGTGTTCACAGGAGGTCCATAACATTATGCTGGGTTCAGATACTGTAATGGATAAATCTTCTTTCTGCTCCTCAGTTACTCACCTGTGAGTGTTTGTCCTACTTTCTGCTCTCCTGGGAAGAGGTTACAGTAGGAAGTGAAAAGACTCTTTTCAACAGATCGAGTATGTCGCCTAGGGTCTTCGTACTCGTTCTAGTCCTAATATCTCAAATAGAATTTATTCTAGGAAGACAGTGAAGAGCAGGTCTAGTAAGACAGAAATTTACTTTATTTTATTTTACCATCACGGGTGGAACCACTACATTGTTACCAAGTTTTCCAAAACTATTTTTCTAAATGATTAAATGTTACATGTGCATCTTGGCTTCCACACTAGCCAGAATTTTGCTATGAATGACATAGGTTGAAGATGCACTTTTCATTCACACTCTTGATTAATAAACACCCATGCCTGGAGTGTGTATCTCCTGCTGATTTGAATAGCACTACATATACACTCTCTTATACAAGAGGTCTTTTCCTAACCTGTAGATGAGAAACAAGCCATGGAAAGGGGGTAGTACTGTCTTTATTTGAGAGGGAGAAGTCACTTATATGTGAAGCCGAGAACCAGGGTCAGCACACTCTGATCTCCAACCATGATCACACCACAAGAGAGCATGCGCCTCCTTTCCCCAAGCTCTTATGCCCTGTCCCTACTACGTACCTGTGACCACACCCAAGCCCGCAGTGGTCAGCAGTACAGGTGCCTAAGATCTCTCCCTACACTAAGCTCCCTCTTGAGTGTCATCATTTAGTTATTCTGTTCTTCTGATACCATTTTAATGATCTGTGTTGATCAATGAGTCATTTCCCCTGTATATGAGTAAGCATGTCCACACGTGTGTTCAGGTGATGTGCATATGAAAGCCAAGAGTTGATGTCAGTCTAGTGCCTTATTTGATCATTCTCTGCAGTATTTACCTAGGCAGGGTATCTCAGTCACCCGGAATGTGCCAATTCAGCTGGTCTAACTAACAACTTGTCCTGGGCTCCTCTGCCTCACCTTACAAGCAACAGGATTCTAGGCAGCCTCTATGCCCAGTTGGCTTTTGTATGGTTGCTAGAGATTTGGATTTTTGCTCTTACACGCGTAACACAATGTTTTGTCCACTGAGCAACATCCATATACCCTCATGGAATCACTTTGTCTGGCTTGGCTGCTTTGGGCCTTTTAATTTTCTTATAAATTATTAAGGTAGTTGAGTGGAGATTTTGATAATCACTCCATTGAATTATTAATACATTTGAAAAAGTGGGTTCCCTCTTATGATATGTAACCTTTCCTTATGAGCATAACCTTTCCTTGATGGAACCTGCTGTTCCCTTTACTTTTATTATGTAGCTTTACACATTAAATATCTTATTATATTTATCATAAGGAGTCAAGTGTTTCTTTTTACCTTTCTCCTTTTCTTTCTACCAGACTGAACTGTGGGCATATCTTTGGGGCATTTCCTTGCCCACCGAGAGATGTGGGAAGGCTCCCTATGGGTGGTTTCATACCTGGGTCGGAGAGCATGGGCAGTACAAAACAGGTAGCTGAGCAGAACAGAGGGTGCAGTTAGTAAGCAGCAGTCCTCTTTGTTTCAGTTCCTGCTTCCAAGTTGTTGCCTGTGCATCTGCCCTGACTTCTCGTGATGATGGGTTGCCACCTACAACACAAACTCTTCCTTTCTCTCCAAGTGGCTTTGAGCGTTTATCACTGTAACAAAAGCAAACTTGGACCGGTACTACTCGTGTTTCAGAGATCGCTGAAGTCATATGACATTCAGCTTGTTGTTTTATACAGAATTTATTTTAAAGAGATGATACTTGCAATGGAGGTTTTTCAATGATGTCAGACATGTGATAACAAGGGTTTGCCTCCACCCTGTTTGAAATGGAGATTTTATTGTTAGTTATGGGTGCAGTTCATCATGTCTGGACAGCTCTCCCTTCCTCCAGTGGGGGCTTCATCATTGTTTTTGTTGCTTTGGGATCCTTATCAAGACAGCAATGATGGGGCAATGATGGGGCAGATTGTCCAAAAGAACAAAGCTAGTTACTGCATGGCTAGAAAAAAAATGGGATAAGAAAGAATCTGGACTCCTCCCTACTCCAATAATCCCTTTGAGGCTCTTCCCAGTGACCTAACACATCCCACTAGTGTCCTCCCTTTAAATGGGAGCAAGCCTTCATTCTACACACAGGCTTCTCGGGACCTTTGAGACCCAGACTCTCACATGGAGAAAATATAGAATATGTAAGCACCTGTGCTGTGTCCTCTTGGGCAGAAGGTATGGTGTAAAGCCACAGGGCAGGCCACGTTGACTAATTTCAAGAGGATCTACATGCTTGTTTGACACCCAACCTTTTTTGATTAGTAGTGGCTCTTATTGCAAGAGCCTAGCAAAGCAGTAGGTTGGACTGTGGCTCTGAACAGGTAGGTTGGCAGTGCTCATTACTATATCTATGAATGAACTCACCTGAGAACACACAGTCCTTCCATAGGCTATAAGATCCTAATGCCAAACCATCAGAAACACAGAAACCAAGATGTGCTGCAAGCGCTTTACCTGCTTTGTCTAACACATAGGGCTCAAGAAGCAAGGGGTATTAGTGATCTGAGACTCAGACACATTCTGTATATTCTTAAATGCCGAAATGGCATTTTTCACAAAGAACGACACAGTGTGCACACTACACATTTCATCAACAACAGGGGGACTCTGAGTAGAAGAAGACATCTTCAGGTGGGGGCAGAAAGAGAGGATGACAGAACACACGTGACATGAAATCAGCAAACATGGTTGTCTGGGGGAAAGAAGCCAGTAGGCATGAATCTGGAGGCTCAGGGAGAGCAGGGAGAGGAGGCCATACTGAGAACAAAGTACAGGAACACGAGCATGACTAAAGCCACTACTTCATATGTGAACTTAACAATTCATTTAGAAAGTGGTAGAACGTTTGGATATGGGTATTTTTAAATCACTGGATGCATAATTCTATTAATTTGCTATACTACAGAATAGTCAGCATTCTTTAGCTGAAAGACTCTGGGGTTATTTTAATCTTCTGTTATCATAAGCAATACAATAGTGAATCTGCTACATAACTCTTCAGGTGTTTATAGGAAAAGTGACTCGAAGTATAACCCATTAAAATTGTATTATTGACTCACATAATTCTCCCTCAGAGTTCACACCAATTTTATATGCCCAAAAATGTTTGAGGAATTCAGTTTCCTTTAGACTCAAATTGTTAAATAAAAATGCGCTGATATATTTGTGTGTGAGTGTACATGTACATGTACTTAATGTATGAAATACGTAAATAAACATTTGAGCCTGCAGTGGTGTGTTTTTATGACATTTTATTAAGTGTATTATAATTATACTCAGAATGCTTTAACATTACATTTTTTCTGATTTTATATAAGTGCTCTACAAGGTAAGTTAACTACTTCTGGGGATTTTGTCTCTTTTTAACCTATTTTGAATAAATCGTGGAAACTGTCTCTTTTTTCTTTTTATTTATTAATGGAGAATTGATTTTTTAATATAGAAGTCCCGATTACACATTCCCCTCCCTATCTCCTTCCAGTTCCTCCCTACTTTTCCACCAATCTGGATCTACACTTTTACTGTCCTTAGAAAACAAACAAGATTCTAAGGGATAATAATAAATTAAAAATAATAAAACAAAATATGGTATAATAAGATAAAACAAAAATAAGCAAATCAGAATAGTAAAAAAAATGGAAGGAAAGAGCCCAAGAAAAGCCACAAGAAGCAGATATAGACAGAGACAGACCTACTCTTTTGCATACTGATGAATCCCATAGAATCACAAAACTGGAAGCCATGATACCTGTACAAGGTACCTGTAATTTTTTTAAGAATACAGTTCAATTTGCAAATTATCATGCCATCTTTTCTTTAAAATCCAGGTTGAAGTTCATGGATTCTGGTTATACTTATTATTTTTATTGGTTTCCCATGTTTTAATTTCCAAGTGTCTAAATTCAAGAAACTGCCAATGATATTGGAAGGAAGAACATTAAAAACACTCTGTCTTCCATTTTTCCCAATTACAAAAAAACTTGTAAGGCACCTGAACTAGTGGAAGCATTTGACCAGATGCAAATAGTTTATTACTTAAAAAAATACAATGTCAGTCCTTTAACTTTCCATGCATATATAGATTTTTTTTTGCATTGAGCATTGTGCTGGTTAGTTTTGGTCAGCTTGACACAGACTCGGGTCATTGTGAGGTGCAAAACTTCAATGGAAAAACTGTCTCCACCAAACTGGGCTGTAAGGCACGATTCGATTATGGGGCATTTTCCTCAGTGGTGATTGATATAGAAAGGCACCACCCACTGTGGGTGAAACCACCCCTGATCAAGTGGTCCTGGGCTATATAAGAAAAAAGGTTGGGATACTGGGGGGTTGGTGGGAGGGCATGGGAGGAGGGGAGGGAAAGGGAGAGGGACCTGGAATTGACATGTGAAGCAACCTTGTTTCTAATTTAAATTTTAAAATAAAATAAAAAATAATATACATATATATATATATATATATATATATATATATATATATATATATATATATATAAGAAAACAGGCTGGGCCAGCCATGGAAAAGCAGCCAGTGAGCGACATTCCTTCAAGCCCTCGGCTTCAGTTCTGGCCTCAAGTCTCTGCCTCAATTTCCCTTCATAATAGACTGTAGGGTGTAAGATAAAATAAACTTTTTCCTCACCAAGTTGTTCTTGGTCATGGTGTTTATCATAGCACTAGAAACCAAACAAGAAAAAGCATCAAATGTTAGCCAGGACCACACAATTTTGTAAAGCCCCATCCTTTGTTTAATAAGAGAGTCCAGTAACTATGGTAAATTAGTTTCTTGAACTATAATAACTTGTTTCCCTAGATTCTTGACTGCCTCATCTTAGAGATCTCAGTAATGACTGGCAACAAGTTGTTTATGTAGCACCTATCATTCTCCTACTGACTACTTGATGATTACCCTGGCAATGGCCAACTGTGGACCATATAAGAAAAGCTGCCAACCCTTACCTGCTTTCTGTCCTGACCTGCTTCTGCCCTATAACTATCCCAGATGGTGAGCTGTATTCTTACAGAGAAGTCCTAATGATGTAGGTTTTCCCTCCAAATAGAGGCCTGTCGTGTCTTAAGTCGCTCATCCATTGTCTGACTCCCCCCCTTCCTTTTTTTTTTTTTTTGGTTTTTCGAGACAGGGTTTCTCTGTAGCTTTGGAGGCTGTCCTGGAACTCACTTTGTAGACCAGGCTGGCCTCGAACTCACAGAGATCCGCCTGCCTCTGCCTCCTGAGTGCTGGGATTAAAGGCGTGCGCCACCACCGCCCGGCGTCTGACTTCCCTTTAAGTCACCTTTCATCAACTAGCTGTACTGAGTGAGCCTAAAGCACACCATTCTTGCATCTCTCTCTCTTACCCATTTTTATCAATAGAATTAATGACCATTGAGGTCAGCTAAAGCGAACTGATTTTGTCATATACCCTCCAATATTCCAAAGAATGGAACACAACATATTATAACATTATTAGGTTTATAATCCTTCTTGGTCACTTCTCTAACATAATATCTCCAGATGGGGGGACAAACAGGGGGAGGGTATTCCCTTCCTCCGTGTCTTTGGTCTCAAGCTTAAATCTTTGACTTTAAGATTGAATGAGGAAATAAATCCTTTTCTAAAACTGGGTAAGAGCAGAGCTGACTGATGCTGCCCACCGTGTTCCATGTTCTAGCTGCCTGTGGGAGTGTGTACATGGCCTTCTCCTCTGTTCGGATTCATGACACTTGTCATAGTGTGTTCATGATATTTCATACAATAGAAAGCAAAAAGGTATGGTACCCTATGTTTGACCAATTAAAAGAAAATCTCTGTAACAAATTTTGAATACCTTCAGCTGTGCTCTTTATGTCTATCAGAAGAAATAGCATGCTGCCAGAGAGCTATATATTACATTTTTATTTTGACATTTTGTTCCATTTATGCAGAACTTTGTAAATATACCAGCCAACCAGCCTGTATTCCTCAGACAAGATAGCAAGAGACTTCCTCTCCTATATGATGGTTCCGTCCTAATCTTGGACTCTGTATGCATTTGGAATCTTAAGAACACACTAGGCAGGATTTAAGTCTGTGTTTGACTCCTGCCTCTCAAGACTGATTATAAACTGTGACACTGTATTTGTAGAAAGTTAATAGATGCAAATTCATATTTCATGGTGTGTTCCATAGCTTATTTTTGATGCGGAAATTACTTTCCTTAAGCAATGTAATTTCCGTAAGATATGAAAAGCAAACAGAATTTTATTTTGAATTTCAATGGACAGAACAATGTGTGGTAAACTGAGTTAACTGTGAAATCAACCAGCAGTCTTCAATAAATGCACATTTATTGTTAAAAAACAGCATTTTTTATTAAAGAAAGCAAGTGCTATATCAATGACAACCAAATGCATTCAAATTAGTTTGATTTTCAAGCAGAATTTTTAACATGTTAGGCAACCAAATGCTGTCTTACAAGGGCATTTTTCTTTCTGAAATTGTTTTTCAGATACTGAATTCCCAGAGCTATTTGCAGCTCAGTTTATGAGACCAGTACTCAGTACCCAAATTGGTTAATTGCACCCATTATTATTCACCAAATAGAATTAGGTTCTCGCATACAAACAAGAAAACATCAGAAACAGAGTGTCCTCTTCACTTTCTCCTTCCCTGGGAATGGCAGCATTGTGATTTTAATAAGAGGGAATTAGAATAATCCTTTATTTCCCCCATTGCCATCAACACAAAGGTTTTCTTTTCCAAAGGTCACAGCTAAAAGAACAATTTTGGCTCCATCTCTAGCAGCAAGGGATACCACTTGAGAGGCTTTTAACAGAGAGGCTTGGCTGGGCCAGAATGCATGAGTGTCTTAGCCTATTAAGGTATTCACACCCACCCAGCCATGAAGGCAAATGCTGAGCTGTTTTGTTATTGCATTAAAAAGACACTCAATTTTTGTTTCTTTGAACTTTTCTCCTTTCCCTACTTGGTAATTACATCTGTAAATTATTTAGTTGCTTAAATGAGCAAGAGCCAATATAAACACATACTTCATGCTGTATTGTTATTTGAATTCTATGACTGAATCATAAATTATATAATTTGATTTATCTTTATCTTTACTGTGAGCAGCAACTCCTCTGACTTAGTGACAGAAAATGATCTGGTCACTGTCAAATGGCGAAGACTCTACAGTCTTACCAAGACTTGACCCCTCCTGTCCTTAATTGCCCTGGGTCTGTGTTCTGAAGCTGTGTGTTCCCAGAGCTCTCCCTTCCCCTGCCTCTTAAAGAAGCTGTCTCTTCCTCTTTATTGTAGGAGGACATGAAATTTCAGTGTATATAATATGTAATTATTTTTGGTGTACTTGCCTTAATGCACACAATAATTAAATGGGGATTTCTTCATTGCAAGTGTTTTTTAAGTCAGGTTCTTATCTGCATTTGTAGCTATTTTATATTCCTTGATATTGAACCAAAGTTCCCAGAAAAACAGAACAAAAATCAGCCATATTAAGGATTCTATGAGCTTAGTTAACTGATAAGAACACAGTTTGCTTCTGGTTTGGTGTGTGTGTGTGTGTGTGTGTGTGTGTGTGTGCGTGTGTGTTTCACTATATAGTCCAGGTTGGCCTCTAAACCACAAGACTATGTCTGTCTCTGCAACCCAAGTGCTGGATTAAAGTCATGCAGGACTGTTTCCAGTTTTATGAAAACTTTATGACTGTGAAGGCTTAGAATGCTGCAGATACACAGCTGAATCATCTTGAGATGTCTTAGTTCCTTTAAATATGGCACTCAATGTCCACCTCTGTGTCTGACCTTGTGATAACCAGATAAAACCTTTAGGGACACATTGCCTCAAGAGGCCAATAGCTTATTCCAGCAGAAATCTAAGCACACCATCAGATAGCTTTGAAATCTACTGCAGAAAGTGTCCTGAGATGCTGTAATCTGCCTGCCTGCCTGCCTGGCATTCCTAACGGTGCAATGTATTAGAAATTGCCTTGCTGATTACTTCTTAGTTCTGTAAATATGAAACTTTTTTTCTCATGGGAGCATGTTATTTGGGGAAACTTGAACCCTGTGTTCCCAGGCCCTGGTCACTCATATTTATTCACGAATAACTATTTCTTACGTCCTCTTAGGGAGTCTCTTGAATGGACAATAGATGATAAGTAGTTGGAAGACACATAGATGATAGATGAAAAACAGAAATGCAGATCATAAAAAAAGAATGTGAATCTTCTCTAGAGCAGAAATAATAAAACAATGACAATGTAAATATGTCACTAGCTTTAGATTACCCATACCATTTTCAAAAGTATTTAATGCTCTGTTCATAAAAGAGAGTAAGTGTATTACAGACATATGTCTGCAAATAGTCCCTACCCATCACACACAGAGCTTTTTGACTCACTGTGCAGTCCAGGCTGGCCCCAAAGTCATGGTGACCATGTGCCTTAACTAGTGATGAGATTTCAGGCATCAGTCACAATAGCTTTGTATATAAAGATATTTTAAAAATTGTCTTTTCTATTATATAGTCCTCTTTACTATATCTCTCCCTCTGTTAGTGCCTTTGTTACTCTAAGAAATGTCTATCTGCCCAAACTCCCCTGTTTTAGGTTAACAACATATCTACCCCTGGCATTTGTGCTAGAATTGTAAGCCTCCATTATTGATGCTGTCTCTGACATTGTGTTCATGCTCTGTGGCTGTTTTAACATATGACCAAAATTCTGGTTCCTTAAAGCAACATAAATTTATTAGTTTCCAGTTCTGAAGTCAGAAATATGACATGGAACTCCTTGACCTTTCACAAGCTGTCAGCAGGGCTGGGTTTCTCTCTGAGGCTCTGGGGTGAATGGACCTTCTTATTGGTCTCAGCACTTAATGCCTGTCTCCATTTATTGGTTTATGAGACCCTTCCCTTTTCGAAACCAACAAGATCAAGTTAAGGCCCCACCCTGACTCTGACCTTTTTTTTTCTAGTTTTGTTTACTTATTTTTACTTACTTTTGTATCCAATTGTGTATATGCATACTTGTTCACTATTACCCACCACACACAAACACACACACGCACACACACACACACACACACACACATACAAAAAAACAAAGCCTCGCCGTTTTCATTCCTTCCTTCCTCTTTTCTGATTCAACATAAAATGCACTGCATTTTGAAATTATTGTCTCATAAATTTATCAGATCTTGCTGGTCTGTGGACAGTTAAACACTGCTTGGCTTTTGAGATGTTTCCACCGTATTATCGTTGCAAGCTTTCCCCTTAAAAGCTACAGAATTTGGGTAATTTCATACCCAGCTTTTGCCCAGGTGCATTCTGGTTCTTATCCTGTCTGCTCTTAAAAATCAACACTTGCAGTAGATACAGATGGAGAAAAATCCCAGAGGTCAGAAGCCTTAGCATGTCACAGTTTGGTGCTCATGGAACTGCCTGCCCTTTGCACAGAACAGCTTCCTGTTTCCTCTGATTTTTATCATTGATTCTGGCCTGCGTTCATCCTAAGAATGAATATTGAAGCTGGATTTTATAAAATTATAAATGGTCTCTATTGAACATAATATGTTGTCATTTTTTTTATTTATTGACTCAAAATTTCCTGTTAGAATATATTTTTGTTTCCCTGATGGATTCTTAGCGAGCATTTAATTTACCTTTATAATCATTTCTACTATTATTACTTAACCACTTAGGGTTAAAACTTAAATTTTTCTCTCTGGAATGAGGATGTGGAGAGATGAAAATAGCCAATATTTTTAAATTCATAAATCAAGAGCTAGCCTTCAACCCTCATTTGGTTGATTGAGTTGAGTCAGCAGTGGACTAACCTTCTAATGAAATCAAAGCCTTCATAATCCAACCACCTATAAACACTGAACACTGATGACCTGAGGACCTTTATGCTCAGTAATACCCTTGGTATAGATCATTGACATGACTGGGCTTTGTTTTTGTTTTTGTTTTAATCAATATCTGATCCATGAACATGAAGAGGCAGGCATGGGCTACTTGTTCTGGGACAGCCTACTAGCAGAATAAAATAATTCTAAAGTATTTGCTCCATGAAACCAAATGTCACTGAAGAAATGACAGCCCACCTCTTAGCACTCCCACATTTGAGAGACAAATCTGGACTTCAAGCCCAAGCAGACTGTGAGGAGGCACTCAGAACACCCACTGGGATGTTCTTAGACAAAGCTGAATAGAGAGCAGGATACTTATGGCCATTGAGAGACATGCCGGAGAAGGACCACTAAAGGCCCCCTCAGGAACTGGGACTTATTTCTCTTCCTCCCTCCAGACACTAATGAGATGACCTCACTAAGTGATGACAGAATTCTCAGTAGCACTACTCGGTGGCATGGGGGACATTGTCCCGACTGCCACATTGTCAATACTGAAGAGCAGAGGATAGAGGAGCAAAAATGATTTATCTGCTTCAATGGAGGATTCAGGCAAGGCCACATGGGACAACGTCTACACCTGCCTCCTGAAATTGTACTTCAAAACAGCCTTTCAACAAATTCTCCTGGTGCAGCTGACAACCAAGGGCAGTTAAAGATGGATCTGGCATAAACCTCAAACTTATTCAGATGGATGATGATATTTAAAATAATATCTAGTCTGTATAACTTTGAGAAAGGAGAAAATTCTTTCAAATTATGAAAAAACTCAGTTTTTATATTAACACAAGACCTGTGATACATGCTTCAAAGAAAGTATTAGCTGATTTTAGTTTAAAAAATTAAATATTTACATTTTTACCCTGGATGGAATAAATTGAATAGATCTTATTGGTGGATGGGACAGGGGTTTGGAGAGGCTCAGATAGAGAAGGAAGATTGGGTTGTGTGTGTTGGGGAATGCCAGGAGTGACAGAAAAAATGTAGAATAATATGAGGGGCAGTAGGGAAACCTAACCTAGTAGAAACTTCCTAATGAAGTCTCCAAACTATGAAGGAAATGGAGTACAAACTGGCTATCTCTTGTCACCAAACGAAACTTCCCTTTGGGGGACTAGATCACACCCAATTGTGTTGTTTGCCAAAGGGGTTCTATGGAAATTCTGAACAGTCCAGGGTGTTGCCAAGACCATAAGCTGCTCCCCAGAAACAACTCATTGAACATGAAGAAACTGAGATGGTGCCTACATGGAATGTTCTGTTTACCCCCACATTCTAGTGTCTTTGATACAAGAAGGGTACTCTGCATGCTATCAAAAGGGAATGTAAGCACCAATACGGCTTTAATACCTTTGATCTACAAGCGTCTTTCCTGCAAAATACACTAGGGCAATGGTGATGCAAACGTTGTGAAGTAACCACAAGCTTTCAACCAATGTCTGAATGCCCACTCCAAAAGATGGAACCCATACCCAATGGAACCAGGGTGAACAAGAACCAGAGACTAGGTGGCACAAAGACCTAGGATAGGACCAAATGTTATTTGTCTAAACAAAGAAACAAAAAAAATAACAATAAAATTACAGCTCTTGATATTCTACTATAGCCATAGATTGGTGCCTTGTTCTGTCATCATCAAAGAGGATTCTTCCTGCAACAGGAGGGAACAAACACAGAGACCAACAATCAGACATTATGCAGAGAGACAGAGACTTTGGAAGAATACACAACTCTAAATGAGATGTCTCCATCAAATCCCTCCCTTCAGAGCTCAGAGAACCCTGAGGAAGAGGAGCCTGAAGGAGTTTGGGAGCTATAGGGGATAGAGAACACCAGGAGTGTCAAAACACTCTGAATTCATTATGCAAAGCTCAAATAAACTCACAGAGACTGAAGCAGAAAACACAGGGCCTACATGGTTGTACCTATACATACATACACATTCGTGTGTGTGTGCATGTGCGTGCGTGTGTGTGTGTGTGTGTGTGTGTGAGAGAGAGAGAGAGAGAGAGAGAGAGAGAGAGAGAGAGAGAGAGAGAGAGAGAGAGAGAGAGTATAACAGCTCATAGTACTTTTATGGGACTCCTGAATCTGAAAACGAGTGAGAGTCTATTTGTTATGTCTTCCTTTGGTTCTCTTTTGCTCATTTGGGTTTTCCTTGTCCAATTATGATGAGATTGTTTTGTTTTTCTTTTATATTTAAAATTAAAAGTTAAAATATTAACAGTTAAAAATTATTTTCGTCTTCTGAGACAGAGTTCTCTGTAGCTGTGGAGCCTGTCCTGAAACTCGATATGTAGACCAGGCTGGCCTAGGACCCACAAAGATCTTCCTGCCTCTGCCTCCCAAGTGCTGGAATTAAAGGCTTGTGCCACCACCACCCAGCTAATACTGTGATTTTCTTTCTTAATATTTAAAATAAATAAATAAGTAGAAAATACCTTTAAAAAATCAGAATGCACAAGGAATGAGGAGAAAAACCGGTGAGCATCAGCTCCCCATGGCCTTTGTCTCTGTTCTGGACTCTAAGTTCCAGCCCTGCTTGAATTCCTGACTTGACTTCCTGAAATAGGTTGTGACTTGAGATATTTAATGATCACTTCTCTCCAAAAAATAAAACAGCAAAAAGATTTCATTTTAAATTCTTAATTTACTGTGCATAGAAAGATAAAATGGACTTGGCTATAATGGGCAGAGTATATTACCAGGAAGGAGGTTCTGAAGGTAGAGCATAGATGCTTATATTTTGTTCTTCATTCTATATTGTATTTTTTTGAGAATCCAAGAATAGTTCATAGTATCTTTTTTCTGTATCTGCAATTATCTCAAAATAAGAGACATTATACATTAAATTTCAATAGAAGTATTCAGAATGAATCCACGACAAACAAAAGATAAATATTTCTCCTCTGGTCGCCCACAGAAATGGAAAAAAAATCCTGAGTCTCATAAGTCATTTTGCAAACCAAGGCAACTGCTATTCAGTCTTCTGGTTAGATCAAGTCTAGCATCTTTTCCTTATCAGATAAGGTTTATGTGGTCCCCGAAGATGCTGTGACATTGGGGATTTAAAACCAGAGCATGGCCTACGTGACGGTTCTGCTCACCTCATGCATCAACCTAACATCATGGTATGTCCAGGAGAGCATATCCTCAAAGGGGTAAGGAGGAAGGAGGAGGAGGAGAAAAACAGAGGAAGAAGATGAGCATAAGGAGGAGAAGGGGGGGAGTGTGCGGAAGAGGAGGAGCATGGGGCAAATTAGGAATATGATGAGAAGGAGCTGGTGAAGGAGGAGCTTGGGGAAGAAGATTGACATGAGGAATTAGAGCAAAGGGAGGAAGAGTAGAAGGAGGAGAAGTAGGAAAAGCATGGGGAAGGGGAGGAAAATGAGAGATGTAGGAGAACGAGTTGAAGGAGAAGGAAGGAGAGACAATGACTGACTTTTCAGATTCCAGTAGCACAGTTGATTGACATGGGGAAACGAGACGCAGAATGTGGGGTCAAGGAGACAGTCAGTGAGCAACAATAGCTTAAATGCTATACCATAAAACCGAATCATTCATACTGGAGTCGTTACCTTACTTGTTTGCCAGAGTTAGTGGAATCAGGCTACAGAATTCCAGTGCCAAACATCAATTTATTTCTGGTCTCATTAATCACAGAGAAAGTCATTTACCGTCTTCTTCACCTTTCAGGTTCTCTCAGACCCTCTTTCTCAGCGTCACCGAGAAACATGTCACTTTGGCATGTGATGGGAGATGCCATTCTGTAAATCTGTCTCTTATTGGTTGTTGAACAAATCACTGTTGGCCAATAGGGAAGTAAGATAGGCGGGACTAGGAGTCGATCAGGATTCTGGGAAAGAGAAACACAAGGAGTCATCATGTAGCTGCCATAGGGGTAAGAAGTCTGGACCCTTTTCTCCGGTAAGAGAAATACTTAGATTAACAATTATGGAGTAAATACTTAAGTCATAGCTAGCCAGTAAGAAACAAGCAAGGCCAACAGCTTCATAATTAATACAGCGTGGCAGAGCCCAGGCAACTGGTGGGGAAAAACCAAAGCATCTGACAAGGAAAAGGCTTCTCTCTACAGGCATGCGCTCTTGAGCATTATTCCTTACAGATCTCATAGACTGTGTTTGATTTTTGTTAGGTTTTCTGGAGACAATGCCTCCATATGCAGCCTAATTGTTCTGCCTCAGCCTCTTAGAGGCTGCAGTTACAGAATGTACTACTATTGGGTTTATGCTTTACAAGTACAACTATGCATATAATTGAGTTGCCCTTTGAACTGACTCACATGCCCTTATGTCAACTCCAAATACTGCTTAAGACCATTCTGATTTTTCTCACATTGTTAAAGGTACACAATTCTTTTAAATATGAAAAATAAGCTTTTGTTGAGTAAGAAATCCTTCTTCAACATTGAATGATAAAATATATGAAAAAAAAAAACAAAAGCAAAATGTTAGAAATCTACCAGAAGAATAGGACTTGAAATCAGGAGGAGTTACACAAAGTCAGAGGTTTCCCAACACATTTCATGTTTAGGAAACAAATTTTCGCAAGGCAGCCAGAGCAAGAAACATCTGCTAATTTTCTCCAAGAAGTGCTCGTTTTCAGACATTTCATTCTTTTCAAAGTAGCTTTATCCAGAAAAGTATTCACTAATACAACATAATTTTCATAAATTTGAACATCATTAGTAATTTCAGAAATAATTAAATGATATAGCAAGTAATAGCACACCAAATTTTTTGTAGCTTATTTTTAGTTGGTGTCAGTTACTAATTAAAAAATAAAATAACAGGGATGGTTTAGTATTCAGCGGAGCTTGCTACCCAAATCATGAGGATCAGATCGTAACACCAATTTTATGTGGGTCACAAATTCCTGCTACAAGGTATTTACTTGAATCCATTGTGACAGTCCCTGCTGATGCTTTGCTGAAATTTTTGACACTGTGAGACAAAGTGAATCTTTTCCCTTTAAGTATGTTTTTCTCGATATTCTGTCTCACTGACAACAAGCTAAGGTAGATCCCAAGCTAGTCTACCTTCCTTAGACTTTTTGATATCTTTTTATATTTGCCTTACAAATGGCAGATATGCTTTGGTTGCATTTAATGACAGGAATAAAGAAAGGATGTTGTATCCCCATTTTCGGAATCACCTGATGGTATTTTAAGATCTGTATATGATCTCCCTACTAGGTAGGTCTTAGAATCTTAGGAACAGATGTCTGAGCCCCGAGGCCTGATGTGTAGATGGTGGCTTCCCTGTGGCTTGTGACTTGCTCATTTGCCCCTTAGGGTATGTTGGTAAAGGTCACCTCTGTTGTCATCTTCAGATAATATATGAGACATGAGAAAAGACTCAACCCGCAATGGTGGAGTCCTGTCGTTGTTTTCTTTAAGTACAAGAAGGGTATAAGTGAAGAGGACTATCACAAGTAATTTTGGCAAAGGACTGACCAATAAAAAGAACACAATAAAATTGAAAGTAGCTGTATTCCACAACCTTTTGGGCTGAGGAAAGTTGGTACAGGAAAGAATGAGAAGCCAATACCAATGCGATTATTGTGAGGAACGTGGTTAAAACCCACTGCCTGAGTTGTATATTGTGAGATGCTTTTCCCAAATCCTCCCTCCAGCAGTCCTTGTTGCTGCTCACCTTTAATGTCCCTTGTTTCTACTTTTTGTCACTAAATAATAAATAATTGAATAGTTTAGACACTCTGGAGGCCTTGTATTTTGACACACCATCTTGCTATGTAGCCCAGGCTAGTCTAAAACCTTGTAGACTTTCTTCTCTCGGTCTCCTGAGTACTGGGGTGACAGCTCTGCACCACTAAGCATAACACATTGTAACCGTGGAAAATATTTCACAGAGTCTTTCATTTTCACCTTGGCTTATATTTTCCTTTCTCTTCTTGCTGCTTCTGTCTCTTGCTTTATTGGCAGTGGCACAATAGCAGAGTTACGGACAGAGTACTAGTGGAATATTTTAGAACCTTCTACTTCCCAGTCCCAATCACAGTGAAGATTCACACAATGCTTCCTACGTCTTCCAGTAAGTGGGAGTGGCTGGCAGACACTACGTTAGAAGTAGAAGACTGATGTGTATGGATGTACTGGTATGCATACTTACACATTTCCCAATTTAAATGCAATTATATTGTGCAAAGACAGCCTTGAAATATTTACATAGAACTTACTTTAGAGCTATGAAATATTTACATAGCAGGGCCTCTGACTCATTTCAAATTGCTGCCTCAAGTATGTTCTGGAGGGCCTTTTGGCATTTAGAGTTCCTCATTATTTCCTTCTTTCAGAGGCAAGTGTCAAAGGTGACTATTGAAAATCGTAGTAGGAGCACTCACTTCTGCAGGCAGGATGGCTCAGGATGGAAAGTGATCTTCACAGGGAAGGACTGGAGAAAAGAACAGATACCAAGACCCTAGAAGTTGCTAATGCAAAAATCACAGCTCTCACCTCAAAGGAGATAAGAGGTGGGTATTTTTTAGGGGGGGAGCCCATATGAGTGAGCACAGCCTGGAAACACAGATTCACATTAGATCAACCAAATTTTCCAACATAGTAACAGTTGGATGAGGTTTTACAGAAACAGAGCAAAGGAATCACTAATCAGGGCACCTCTCAAATGCTTTGGTGGAGGCATTAGGTGGGTGGGTTAAAAAGAAAAGTGTGGAAATATCTGCTATGGGCCTCATATGAGCTCTGGTCTCACTCTTACCTTCTGCTTCATAGGAGCTAGGTGTCATTTTGTATGTGGTGAAGGATTTATATGTTGTTCACATGTATGTGATCTCACACAGAGGCCCAAACAATAGATAGCCACTGAGAAGGCTGAAGTTAGCACAAGACAGTTTGGCTCTGTGCCTGTAACAGTCATTGCAGTTGTAATCCTGTAACGTTTGCAGAAGGTCCAGTGGAAGCAAATTATTTCAGAACTTTTGTTTACAAATTCTAGATAAGATCACGATGTCCATTAATGTTAACATAGAAAGTGAATTGGTGAAAGGCATCCTTGAAGTCAGTTTTGAATGCTATCTCCGTGTGGTCATTTTCCTTGACTCTGGGCAGTTTCCTGCATCTTCCCAGTGCTTATAGCTTCATTGCTATCAAGCTAAGCAATGGTGACAATATCATTGCCCTCTACCATTCAGACAGCCCTGGATGCATGTGCATACAAGCAATACGACAGGAAATCACTAGGTAGTATAACAGTAAAGTATTATAAAGAAATCATGAGTTTTGGAGAAGAAAAATAGGGGAGCAGTTGAGGGGATCAAGATGACTGGGAGAGTAGATATAGTGCTTACATTTGAAGGTCACACAGCACATACAAAATTTAGAAAGATGAAAAGAACAAAACACAGGACATTTCTGGCATATACCTCCTAGGATCCTGAATATATGAGTTCTTTTGTTTGGATTTCCTTTTGAGAATGGCTTATATTAAAAACTCTATTAAGATTGGCAAAATGTTTAGGAAGAGACCAGAAAAAAAAAACATCCTCACAGTAGAACAGAAAGTGGGGAAGTCTGTAAATTTGATTATTTTCCTCAAGTGCTGTTTTTCCATGCTGTATATTTTAATCACATTCTTTCTCCTTCCACAAGTCGTCCCAGATCCTCCCCAACTCAACTTCATGTTTTTTCTCTCTCTTAAACAAAAAGAAAACTCAAGCCAGAGCAAGTAAACAGACAAACAAAATAACATTACGCATACAAACATCAAGTCCAATTCCTATTGGCTAACTACTCCTGAGCATGGGTCCTGCCCTAGAATGTGATTGGATATACCCAGTATCACTCACTGGTGAAAACTGATTTTTATCTCTCCCAGTAGCTATAAACTGTAGAAAGATTCTCCGTTATAGGTGGTACTTTGTATCAACTTCCTTTTCTCCATGCTAGGAGTTTGTACTGCATGAATGTGTGTAGGTCTTGTGTATGTTGACAAAGTCTCTATGAGTTTTTAATATGCTTCATGACTGTTCTTCTGGAAAACAGTTTCCTTGGAGCTATCCCTCTCTACAGCTGGATTCCAGGAGTTCAGCACAATGTTTAAGCTGTGGGTGTCAGCTTCTGCTTCCATCAGCTACTGGATGAAGGTCTAGGATGGCATTTAAGTTAACCATTAATCTCCTAATAGGGGAAGGGCATTTAAGGTAGCTCCCCACTATTGCTTAGGTTCTTAGTTGAGGTCATTCTTGTGGATCTCTGGACATTTGTGTAGTGCTAGATGTTTTCTTTAAACCTATAATGGCTCCCTCTATTAAGGTATCTCTTTTCTTCCTCCCCTCTGTTCTTCCCCAAATCAGTCTTTCTGATCTCTCATGGCCTCCTCTTGCCTCCTCTTCTCCCCTTCTCTGTTTCCTACCACCCTCCACCCTCTACCAGCCACCCATGCTCCCAATTTGCTCAGGAACTCTTGTCTCTTTCTCCTTCTCTCTTAGGGTCCTCCTTGTTTTCTAGCTTCTCTGAGGGTGTAGACTATAGGCAGGTAATCCTTTGCTCTATATCTAATATCCATATATGAGTGAGTACATACCATGCTTTTCTTTCTGTGACTGGGTTACCTCACTCAGGATGATTTCTTCTAGGTCCATCTATTTGCCTGCAAGTTTCATGATTTCATTGTTTTTTTCCATGGAGCAATACTTTATTGTATAAGCAAAACATATTTTCTCCATCAACAGTCAATAAGACAAAACAGCAGTCCACAGAATAGGAAAAGATCTTCACATGTGACAGTGGGCTAATTTCCAAAATATACAAAGAACTCAAGAATCTAGCCACCAAAACACCAAATATTCCAATTTAAAATTGGGGTACAGAACTAAATAGAGAATTCTCAATAGAGGACTCTAAAATGGTTGAAAGACACTCAAATTGCTCAGATCTTTAGTCACCAAAGAAATACAAATCGAAACAACTCTGAGATAGCATCTTATACCTACCAGAATGGCTAAAATCAAAAAGACCAACAACAGTTTATGCTGGAGAGAATGTGAAAAAAGGGGAACACTCCTCCACTGCTGGTGAGAGTGCCAACTGGTACAGCCACTTTGGAAATCAGTATGGAGATTCCTCAGGAAAATGGGAATCAGTCTACCTCAAGATCCATGAATATACCCAAAAGATTCTCATTCATACAACAAGGACATCTGTTCACCTATGTTCATAGCAGCATTGTTTGTAATAGTGATGCTGAGTTTCAGAACCCAGTATATTCATTTAATGAAGAAGTGAGGCTCCCAGTGAATAATAAAGTAGAAAGAAAGAAACAGTAGTCTCTGTCATAGCACATGATATTACCATCACTGTATGGGTTAAGTGTTTCTACAATCCTACGCAGTATTGCTCTATTGCTGTCCCCCATTAGTGATTAGAGTTTAGCAGTTTTTCTTCAAAGATTGTAAGGACAACAGACACTGAGACTGCCCTTACTAGGACAGGGAAGTTACATAAACAGCAGGTTTTGAGTGTTGTAAACTTTGTGGTGACAGGAAATTGATGAGATCAATTTTATCCTCATTAAGTTTTTACTGATGGTGGTCACAACTGCCCATAACACTGTTTCTGCAGGCCAAATGAAATCACTGCAAATGAGGCTATAATAAATATTATAATAGTAATTTGGAGTTCTTGTAATCATAGCCTCATCCCCTGTGGGGACAGATGGCCTAGAATAGCGTGTGTGGGCTCCCACTTTATTCTACTCATAAGCGTTTTCTGTATTCTCACCCCTGAAACCAGCCTTAATGAGAACCCCACGTTTACTTGCAAGTTTCAAATGGTACTCCCCATGAAGGCCTTGTCCATGCTACTTTTCAGTCAGTGCAAATCTCTGTTTTTCAACTAATAAGACAAGGGTCAGGGTCGAGACTCATCATGCCCTCAACTAAGCTAACAGGGAGAGTGAATTTCTTAGATGACTACTTGAAGACATTTGTATTTTTCTTGTCACAGGGTTTCTGTTCAGAAGTCACCAGACAAGTCATCGGGAGCTATAAGGTGTTGGATTCTCTTGAGCTCCTGTAAATTTTAGTAATAGCAGCTCCAATAAGTGAGTTGCATCAGAGGCTTCTTCTGGAAAGACAGAGAAGCACCAAGATTTCTGCGTGCCTTTGCATACTAACAATTGAGGGGCTTATTTCAGACTTAAATTTCCAGCTTTTATATTTCTAGTGTACTCATTATGTCTTCTAAACCTCCACAGTTTTCGAGTACCTATTGCTCCTCCACTGGTCACTAAAAAGGACCTGGTTTCTGAGCCCTCTGCTTAAACTTCCAATCACCAAGAGCAGACCTCTGCCTGGAGTGCAGCCATCCAATGGTCAGTTAACACGAAACTCCATCTCTTATGAGTCCCCCACCCTCTTTTTTTTTTTTCTTTTCATCTTTTCAGACAGTTTCACGAAATCCAGGTTGGGTTCAAATTCACTAGGAAATTTACCTTGAGCCCTGTGTTTCTCACATGGTGCCTGACGTTCCTTCTCCTTTTGTTGAGTTATATTTGTTACTGTACGTATGTCTTCCTGAGGCTCCCATGTCTCACAGCATAAGGTTCAGAAAATGGCATTTTTCATACTCACTGTGTAGTAGCTATTTTGACTAATCGTTAAAAATATAACCTGGCTTTTAAATGTTTTTAAAGTGCCCAAGTTTCAGTGACATAACAGAAAATAAGAAAAATAAAAAGAGAATACTAAGGATAAACCAGCTTACTTTTGCATCTATTCTTTCAGTTCATCAGAACATATTCATTCCCGAGGCCTGCGTGGGTATGCACAAGGTCTTCTTTGCACACGTTATTGCTGTTAACTTGGTGTTTTTGTGGGATTCCTCATGTAGAGCTAGTGTATCTCTGACTCCTTTTGCCTGCTGTTGGGACTCTTTTCTTCCTATTCAGTTGCCTTGACCAGCCTTCATATGAGGACCTTTGCCTTATCTTACAATATATTTTTTGCCCTGTTAGGCTGTCCTCTCTTGGAGGCCTGCTCTTTTCTGAACAGGAAACTTAGGGGGAGTGGATCTGGGGGAGAGGGAAATGGGGGAGAGCTGAAGGAAGTGGATGGAGGGGAAACTGTGGTCTGGGTGTATTATATGAGAGAAGAATCAGTTTAAAAATAAAGTTACTGGCAAGCGTGTGTGTGTATATATATATAACTTTACATAGAAAACGTACAGTGTGTTAGCAGCCACTCTTAGTAGGGTGAAACTTTCTAATCTTTTGGATTTTCTGCAGAGAATAGGACATATCAAATTTGCAAAACCGTGATCCTTTTGATCTCTCAATAGTATTTATGTTAAATTTCAATTATAAAGCTTTTGAATTATCAAAATGTTATAATCTGCTTTGTGGAAAACATACTGAACTCTACTAGGAATTTAAATCGAGATTTTACTCTACGAGCATATGTGAAAGGCAATAATGAGGATGTCGGGCAGAACAGGATCCTAGAGAATAATCTGTGACGTGAGTGAGTCACAGAGGCCACAAAGAGCAGAAGAAATGTGGAACGTGCTTGGAGGAAAGTAGAAGCTGAAGAAATAACAAGATGGATCATTTGGGAAGGAGCATGAAGAAGCATGATAATAAGCTAAAATGGGAGCTGAGTGTTGGCAGCGCACGCCTTTAATCCCAGGACTCGGGAGGCAGAGGCAGGTGGATCTCTGTGAGTTTGAGGCCAGCCTGGTCTACAGAGCGAGTTCCAGGACAGCTTCCAAAACAATACAGAGAAACCCTGTCTCGAAAAACCAAAAAGAATAAAAAAGCTAAAATGGGTAAGCTTAATAAATAGAGGTATTTGGTTTACTTGTTTGGAGATAGAATCAAAGTCTTGATGGGGACTATAAAGTCATCAGTTGCTAATGGTCCCTGACTATCGGCCAAAACCACAAGTCATTGAGGATCTTGATGTTGAGGCAGACCATGACTAAAATGCAACTGAAAAGTCATCAGTCATGTGAAAAGTTTATCTTAGTCATATGTGAAAAAGTGAGCTGGAATCTTGCAAGGCACACCACAAAAGTCTAACTAAACATTTACTTATTATGAAACCAATTATCCCTTGCCTCTTCTTTTCCACCCAGAATGTGGAAATTGACTGTTCCTGTAGGTCTCTTACTCATGGTCTCACTTCAAGGACTCCCCCTTCAGCTATAAACAAGGTGACTGCACGTTCATTGACACGTGTCTGTCCTGTCTCTCCACAGTGTCCTAGTTGTTGCTGAGGCAGAAGTCATCAAGGGACCTGCTTTGGGATGTTAACTCAGAGGTTCAGGGCAGGAATGTTTCTGGGGAGGTGAACATTGTTCAATGTGGATATTAAGTCAGCAAATAAGCTGCTTTTTTGTGTGTCCATGGCCAGAGCATGCTACAACGCTGTAGCCTTTTCTACTGAAAATTTTTTTTCCTTTCAGCCAGAAAATTCCAGACTCTGAAGCAGGAAAATCACCAGTGCAAATTTAACCTGGGCAACATGATGAGACTTATTTCATTAAAAAAGAAAAATGCCAACATTTATGTTATTCCCATAATCCATGCCTATAACTCAAAATCCAACATTTCAAAAAGCATTTCCAAAATGTCTGATAAATATGATACGACATTAACAGTTAAGACACCAAGTATACTTTATAGACAAGTTCATTTGCCACAATAACACTTCAGATGTGCCTAAGGCACATTGCTCATTATGGAGCATTCACAAGTGGGTCCTTACTGAAACTTCTTAAAACCATAAATGCCACATACACTAAAAGAAACTGAAGTGTAATGTAGGATGATGTTTCTCCTGCTTGAAATAGCTTTGTGTATGTGCAGAGAGCAGAGGTTCAGCTTTATCTAAAACATTAAAATTCAGGTTCTCTTGTATGTTAGTTCATGACTGGAAACTTCCATACATGCTAGAGCACTGGGTGTCCTCCTTGGTGAAGCTATGGTGAATGGTCAGTTTGGGTATAGTAATGGTTATTGTGTTTGGAGTGTCTGGCATTCTTCTCCTTTTATTCAGAAAATGCCCACCCATGATCTGTCTCCCAGAATACCTCACGTCATCAATGGTTTTCCTCATAGCCTGTAGCATCAAATTGGAATTAAGGCAATGATTGAACCATTTTCAGCAGAACCAGAGCATCCTAAGTAAAAATTAGCCCTGCCTCTCAATGATTTTTGTAAACAATGGAGTTTGCTGACTACATCAGGTTGCACATGCGATCTTTACTATGATCTGTCTTATAATTCATATCTGCTGGTTACTCTGCATTCCCAGTCAACCACCGTTGTGTTTCTGCTTCACTGAGGTCCTCATGTGACATTTCACAGGGACTACTCACCATTGTAGGTCTGGCTTCTTTCACTGACCTCGATGTCTACATGTTCAGTCATACTGTCATGTTACACCCAGGACTGAAGAAGAGAATATTGCACAGACATACTGTACGTGTTCAGAACTTTACCATTCTGTCGACGCTTAGTTTGTTTCCATAGATTAGGAACTAAATGATCCACATTGAACAGGGATGACAGCTGTCATTTCAGTTCCCAGGCAGCTAGAACTGAGACTGTTGAATCGTGAAGTGGTTCCACTACTAATTTTTAAGGGAATTCTATAGTGTGCTCTATCATGGGTATAATAATCAGCATCCACAGAAGAAGTGTCAAAGGATTCCTGATTTCACATCAACCCACTGCTGGTCATCTCATGACATTTTACTTTTCTGTCCTCACAGGTGTAAGTGACATCTCTCTCTGTGGTTTTGCCTTTCCCTGAATATAAGTGTTATTGAGCAACATTTAGACCATCCTTGGCTATGTTTATGTGGTTTTGTTTGTTCTAGATGTTTAATAGCCACTTTGTCCATTTTTAGTGGGTGTTTTTGTATTCGATTTCATAACTTCCTTACAGATCTCGGGTGGGCAACTGAGTATTTTTTCCTATGGTGTTAGTTGTCTTCAGAAGTTTGTTTCCTTCATTGTGCAGAAATTTGCAGTAAAATGTAGTGCTATCCAGTATTTGTTGTTATTTCCTCTGCTTGGTGTAAGAAAAAAAATATTACCAAGATATTTGTTTTTGGGTCTTGTGTTTAAATATATAACACCCTTTGAGTCAATTTTATAAATGATGTCAATCACAAGGGCTCACTTTCCTTCTCTGTTTTGGGAGACTCCATTTTCATCCACAGTCCTCACTGAGATGCTTATCCTGTCTCTGGTTTATATTCTTGGCCCCTGTCAAAGGCCATAGTTACGCTCAGCTGTCAATTAGACAGGAACTAGGGTTATCTGCGAAGAGGGAACCACAAATGAGGAATTGCCTACATAAGATTGGTCTATGTCCTTACATTTTCTTAACTGATAAATGATGTAGCAGAGCCCAGCCCACATGAAGTGGTAACATCCCTAGGCAGATGGTCTTGGGCTTTTCAAGAAAGGTAACCAAGAAATCCAGGTCAAGTTAACCAAGTCAGAGCATTCCTCCGTGTTCTCGACTTCAGCATCTCAGTTCCTGCCTCAAGAATCTGGCTTGAGTTACTGCCATTTCCCTTTGATGATGGGTGGTGACCTTGCTATTGTAATTAAATGAATACTTTCTTTTCTACTTTACTTTTGGTCACAGTGTTTATCACAGCAACAGAAACCAAACTGGCATGCTCCGGCTTGTGTGAGTTTGTATCTCAGCTCTCCACAGTGATCGTTATGTTTATGTTTTAATGTCAGTGGCATATTGATTGGATTGCTTTAGCCTTATAATAAGGTTTGAAGTGTGAAAAAGCTGAGATTCCCTGCTTTATTTTGCTTCCCAAAAGTTTGTTGAGAAGATTTTGATCTTTTGAAATTCCAAACAAACCTTATGATTGCTTTTCTGTGTCTAAGAAAGTATCACTGGAATGTTCACAAGGATTGAAGGATTGAAGCGATCTGCAGATTGCCAGGAGATTAATTTGGAGAACATTCATTACTCAGACACATGGTCACAGCTTGTAATTGCATCTTTTTTAGTTCCTATCATCACTGTCTTATAGTGTCTAGTGTATAGAATTGTGCTTCCTTGGGTTTAATTTTCTCGCAGTAAACTATTTCTAATAATGTCATAGATTGATTAGTGTATATTTGTGGTTTCAATCGTTCTTTGCTGGTACACAGAAATGCAGCTGTTTACGGCATGACGATTTTGTAGCTTCCAACTTTACTGAATTTATTTTTTTTCAATCTTTTCATCCTTTGTTTTATTTACCTTCCTGCTTTTTTATTCTTGAGGGGTAATGGGGCAATGTCATCACAGTATTCTGTGTGGGAGACCATAGTCTCTGTGGGCAACATGAGTCTGATTCATTTTCTTTTCCTTTATTGTTTTTTCTTTCTGTTCTTTTAGTGCTTTTTTTCTCTTTGAGACAGGGTTTCTCTGTGTTGCCCTGGCTATCCTGGAACTCATTCTGTAGACAAGAGACAAGGCTATCCTTGAATTGACAGAGATTCACCCAAGTCTGCCTCCTGAGTGTTGGGATTAGAATTGTGTGCCATCACACCCAGATTAATTTTCTTTTCGGCACAGAAGACTCTCATGCTTTTCTTTCCTAACTCCTCAGGCTACAATTTCCAACCCTGTTGAAGACTAAGAATTCTTGCCAGGCTTTCAAATTACAGCTAACATTTTCAACTTCTTGCCACTGAATAGGAAAACAGTTCTGGGCTGGTGAATTAGAACCTTCGTTATGTTGATGTATGCTCCTTCTGAACATAATTTCCTGATATAACTTATTTTTTAATTTTTATTTTAAGCTTTACTACAAAAATGCTTCAGACACAAATTATAATTGAATAATTTAAAGCCCTGTCGCTTACTTTCCCATGCACACAGAGGATGAGATGTTACCAGCTGTTACATTCTTACTCTATCATATTCCGTTAGTTCACGAGCATGCCAAGCCACCTTTTACCCAGAGAAAAGTCCTGACAGATGCTCTGTGCACTTTCCTCAACTCCCTGTGATACTTTGCTTGTTAGTACCATAGTGAGGATTTCTGCATCTATGCTTTCCAAGGATGTTTCCCCATGATAGTGTTTTCTTGTTCGGTTGTTACCTGACCTTATTATGAGGATAATGCAAACTCTTAAGAGACATTTAATAGTATGTACTGCTTTTCAACAAAAGCCCAAGAAAACTTGTCAGGAATTCTTTAAATATTTTAAGATTTTTTTCAGCAAAGTTGTCTGTATAACCCCATGGTTTTCTCTATTGAAAAGGAAAGTAATTAACAACTTGATAACCTTCATAGTTATTGGTCTGTCTGGATAGTCTGATTTCTTTTGATTAGGTAGGTTGTACATACTAGGAAATCACCTATTTCTCTATTTCTAACAAACTTCAATTCATTGACTTGGAATTCTCTATGGAAGTCTCTTAGGATTCTTCCGATCTGTCATGTGTTGTAATGTTTGATTTACACTAATAATTTTATTTATTGAGTCCTTGTCCTTTTATAGGGGTGGAGGAAGTTTAGAGTACTCTCTAGTGGTTTGCTTAATTATCTTTTTAAAAGCCAACTGTTTGTTTCAATATCCTTTCTCATTTTCTTTCTGGTTTTTATTTCATTGATTTCTGCTCTAGTTTGGATTCATTCCTCTGTTATCTTCGAAATTAGTTTTCTCTCTTTTTTCTAGATCTCTGTGGTCTGTAATTAAGTTGTTTTGTTTCTATTTTTGCTTTTGTTTTATGTACATGCTTATTGATCTGAATTATGTTCTTAGAATCAGTTTTTATATACCCTAGAATTTTGCTGTGTCATGGCTTAATTTTTTTCCAGGTTCTTTTGAATACCTCTTTATTTCTTCTTTGAATCTTTGTTGATGAAAATGTTCTGTTTGTTTGTGTTCCTTTAGTGACTAATTTATTAATTTCAAAGTATTGTACTATTGTGGCCAGAAAAGTTGCATTAGCTGAATATAATCTTGAATTCATTGACATTTTGTGTCCCAGTGTCCTATGAGTGTTGAAAAGAACTTGTCTCCAAGTATTACTGCACTCACCACTATTATGTGTCTGAAAGAGCTTTCAAGCTCCAGTATTCTGCTGTCTCCTTGATTTTCAGTACAGACGCTCCTTGTTCATTGTAATCAAATAGTTCTTCCTTATTTTTAAACTTTGCCACGGTTATCACTTTTGCTTTCCAGGGGGCAAACGTGATTGCCCCAGGCTGAGCATTCTCTTTTATCTACCCCTAAGTAGCACAGAACTGTCTTTCTATGTTATGAAATTCGAAGAATCTATTTATGGAGAATCCATTTGTGTGGGGCTCTTCCACTATAGTCAAAAGTGAAAGAGATGCTTATGCAGGGAGCAGGCAGCCTGTTCTATGAGCTCTGTGCTTCCAGAGTTGTGAGCAGGCTTTGGGAAAGGGTGTGGATGGAGGAGAGAAAATATTGGCATGTGGTCATCCTTTCTAAAGAGTGCATTCTGTTTACCAAACTTGTGAAGACCTGTAATTGAATAGATGTGCAATGTCTATACTGCAAGCTAGTGGTAGCTGGAAAAGCTCTGAGCTAGCAAACACAGGCACTACTTTCATGTTAAACAAAGCCGTGTCCACTCAGGGGCTCACTTGTCTCATCTGTAAAGCAAGAATATGGGCCGGATAAAACTCTCAAGCCTCTCTATCTAGAATTCAATGATCCCAGCTCCTTTATGTGACATTTTCTTTATTCTTTCACAAAATGAGAAGGTTTGTTATGGTGCTTCCTTCAGTTATATTGACAATATGCTTTTCAAAGACATTGAGTGCTATATAAATGCAAAGTAGTTTCAGACAGGTTTAGATGATGTTTAATGCTCTCTGTTAGCTTTCATAAAGCTATGCAATATCTGAACATTTGTTGTATTGCCTAGCACACATATATGTGTTATTAAATAAAAGAACAAAGTCTTTAAATACGGGTCTCCTAGAACAGGTGCAAAGAATTTGTTTATTTTTGTTTCCTGGCAAAAGTAATGAGAAAAACAGAAATTAAAATCTGCTGCTAATCTAAAAAAATTCATTTGTTTTATTTTTTTCTCTTCCTTTAACTGCTGCCTCACAGAAACCTGGAGAAGAGTGTGGGCATTTATTATACTGGGGTAGATGTCCGCACTTTCCATAGACTGACTTTGTGTTAAAACTCCTTCTGTACATAGGCTCTCTACACCAACTGATGACGGCCACCAAAGACCCTGATCTCCTCTTTCTCCAGAACAGCAAAACAAGGCAGGCGTCATCACGTAAATACTGCACTGCAGAAGTTACATTGCTTTTGATATGTTTGGGAGTTTTGGCCTAAGAATGTTCTCTTTTTGTTGTTAGTTTCTGCTTTCCTTCTATAACTACGCTGGGAAACCACTGTATTAAAACCTTTCTACAGCATTTGTGAGTCAAAGATCTTTACTGAAACAATGGTTCTTTAAGGTAACTGCCTCTTTTCTGTGATGCAAAAAGGGAACAAACTTCTGGCACCTGTCTTTGTCTAATGCGATTGCTCTCCAGCTGGTCATTCTCAGTCCTCCTGGCATGGTTCACTTTCTGTTCCATTAAAAAAAAAGTCACTAAACAAACACATAATTGTCAATTCATAGATTGCATTAATCCTCCATTAAATTTCTAGGCACACAGAGAGATCTGGTTCACTGATGTATTTCCAACAGCAGGGGCAGTCTGCAGGATGGAGTAGATTCCACATTTGTTTTTTAAAAAATGAAGTGGTTTCTAGTTATCCTAGTTATGATTATTCTCAAGATTAGTATGAACTATCATCAAACCAGTGCTTATATAGGTATATGCATGCAAATAAATGAATACCAATAATAAATAGGGCACTACCTCCTCCAGTTTTGAGTGTCCCATATGTGGTAGCAGTATAATTCTAGACTTGTTGCAGAGTTTTCATTTGGAGGAGAAACAAAGCTATAAATGATTTCCTGTAAAACTACTAAAATACATATTTATTATGATATTGAATTTTAGAAACCACAGTGTCCAGGAAATCCTCATGTATTGTCATTTTTTATCCGTCCTATTATCTACCCACAATAGGCAACAAACATTCACATGTAATAAAAAGGAGCTGTTCAAAGAGAGCGTGTCTCTTCCTCTTTGTCCTTATAGTGTGCGTACATCTGTGATGGATTGCAGAAGCAATCTTTGCTACATATACCTTTGTGTGTTCACAGCTTGGCTGGGGTCAGATTTGCGATATGCTTGGGGGAGGGACAAAGTCAGTCGTCCACTTACAGGACAAATATTCTTAGGAAGTGGTAAAGCAAACAGATCAGTAATTATCATTCAATCTAAAATCAGGAATGATGGTGTCACAGAGCCAGGGATGCGGGAAGAAAGGCTTTGATGACTGCAGTGGCTCAGTGTATTTCTATATGTGAACTCAATCTTAAGGTATAAGTGATATTGAAATAGAAATAAGAAGGGACAAGCTCAGGCAGAATGCCAGAATGTGTAAGGCAGGAAACTATGAGGAAATGTGGTGTTCTGAATGACGCTTGAGTAGTTTTCTAGGACTAGTGGACAATTATACTTAGAACTAGATGGCGGGGATATAGAAAGATGGATATCTACTGTCATCTAGCATGAATGTTTGTCTGGCTTTCAATTTCAAATTTCAGGATCTGAGGACATGTAGGCTAGGGATGTACTCTCTGGTTGTATGAAAACATAACAGAAGAAGGCAAGTTATTTATATCTGAAGCACCGACAGATGACCCAAGTATTGAAGTGTAGGTTCAAAAACACTTGTAATTACACATAAAGTTTTATTTGGGTAGAGTAGTGCAGGCCTATAGTCATGGCTACTAATGATGCTGAGGCAGGGGAAATGAATTAAACTGAGATATTCGAGGTCAGACTAGACAACAGAGACCCTGTCTGAATAGAAAATAAGAACTAACTCTAGAAAGGAAATTATGAAACATTATTGAGAGTGTGATCCATGTTCTAGATCTGCCTCTGAGAATAAAAGTGTCCTACTATAGCTTTTAAGGGCTCATATCTAGTGTTCAACAGTTGCCAATTTCCAAACAAGTAGCCTCTAATTTTGACATAATTACCTTATCTGTGGTTATGGTTCCCATTACAAGACTCTTGCATCCAACTGCTGATGGATGTGGAAAGAAAATCATTGGCCCCTCTTAGCACAGTATTGTTAAAAGAATAAAACATAAAACAAACACAAAATGATTGATGAACTTTTCAGAATTTCCACTGAATTCTTCTAAACTATGCTTTATTTATATCTGCTTTTCCCAAGAGGAGCCCTATTTGCTCTGATTTCTCTTTTAAATACTTTTATGTTATTTCTGAAAGCACACTTCCATTTTTCTATTACTGAGCAATCTTTTCTCTCAGAGTGTGTGTTTAGTAATCATTTTGTTAAGGTAGATTTTCATGGGCATCAGTTAAATCATAGCATTGGGGTTTAGAAACACAAAACCTAGATAATAGTGGATCTCTATAACAGTCTAACTGAGGTGAAGGGATAATTGATACACCATCTCACAATCTTTATGAATCAAAAGTGACATCAGAGTACATCCTAACATGTCATTGTTAGTATGAGAAGACACGTAAACCTAATAATTCAATGGACCAGTCTGATAGTCTCTCTAATGGACTTCAAAAAGACAAACAGTCTAACTGATAGAGACATGCCATGTGAATGTTTTTACCATCTTTTTTATTTCTCTGTTAGTGTATTCCAATGCTGGTATAATTTATTTTGTTTGTGACTTGTGTCTGAGTCATTTAAAACAAAGCAAGATAGTGCCTAGGCTGCTTTATTTAGAAACGACTTAATTTGCTGAAGGATTTAGGGAGCAATACACATTTGCTACTGGCATCTCCCCAAATTTTTCCTACAATTTCCTTTGAATAATTTATTTATTTCCTTTAAACAAGATAACTACCATTCATCAGAGAGATATCTGTTCCTGCTTTAGAAAGATTTGCTATTGTACAAAATGCTAAGTGGTAAGCTTAACTCATAAACAGAAGTCACAAGAATACATGAAAAATGTCACTGAATATACATTCTGATGAGAGAGCAGCCTTGAAAATATGTGCTATGACCCCATCCTGTCACTCATTGCATACTTTGGCTTGTTGTTATGGGCTTTGGTTTTTAACTCTGGCAGACTCCACAGAACAACCTGATCATCACCTTTGTCCTGTTGATTCTTGATCTTACAACATTGTTCTAACATCTACAGAAAGAATATTGCATGACTCATCCACAGTGCTGAAACTTTATCAACTTTAGATATTATTAGGATGCAGATAGTAAGAATGCCCATCTATTGAGTTCCTCCTGCATGTGCCTTACCTGATTAACCCTGTCTAATCCTCTTGAATCTGTAGAGCTGTCATCATGCCTTTCACAAAGGGAGTTCCGAGGTAAAGAGAGAAAGTGGGCAATTTATCCAGGGTACACAAATTCTATAGTTTGTAGCTGGGGTTGAAAAACAGTTGACCACAAGTTATGGTGTGTTGTATTCATAGCTATCCACTAGCATGAAGCCAGAAATGCATCCACATGTGCAAATGTTTTATTATTACTTAGTTGATTTTTGCATATCTGAATTCTGCACAATGCTTAGGCAATCTTAGTCTTTGAAATTTATAGAAATGTGTTCTCTGATGTCATATGAATAGTAAGAACAGTTAATACATTTTGATTTATCTTCTATTATTGAAGTGTTTATATTAATTTCTCATTTTAGACTGCTTTCTTACAAACAGTAACTGTGAAATAGTGCATTTTATTCCTTTATTTAAGAAGTTTCTTTAAAAGTGTTTTGTCAGTTAATGGTTTGCTCATGTTTCCATCATTCAATCTATTTCTCAAGTAAATTGCAGATAGTTGAAGTTCATCAGAATAGGTGATCCATTCAGTACCATAACCCACAGTAAGCAATAGAAGACAAAAAGATTTAATGATTTTAAATCCTTTACTCAGATGTCCATGAAATTACAAACCTAGAAACAGAATTTTATTATTTCTTAACAGATTCCAATTAAAAATTCAAACTCTCATTTGGTACCCCAATCCCCTCTGATTTAGTAATGATGGGAAATATGTCTCATGTTTGTTTGGTACCTGATAAGACTTTGGTTATTTTTATTGCATCATTTGTTCTCTAGAGATCCTAGGGGCATAATTGTCCTCACCATTCAAGTAAAAAGAAGCAGAATAATATCAATGAAATGATTTATAAGTTACATCTCTCTCAATTCTAAAAGCAAATAAACATCAATGCATTAGAAAAAATTCCATAGTCTATAAATGAAACAATGGATACAATAAATAATCTTCTATACTTTGCGGTCAGCAGCCTCTCTGTGTCTCTCTATACAATGCACACAAAGACACTCTGGAGATCCCCCATGGAGGGCCTCATCCTCCCTGGGAAGGTAAGTAGGGATTAGGTGGGGGAGGTGGGGGGTTTAGAGCAGGGCAGGGGAGGAGGGGAGGGAGAGGGAGCTGGGATTGACATGTGAAACAAGCTTGTTTCTAATTTAAATTTAAAAGAAAGGAAAAAAATAAAATGAGTACAAAGTAAACAACAACAACAACACACACACACACACACACACACACAAGCACGCCACTCTTACCTGGATGAAGAGTGTCTGAAAATATTTTCCTTAGGAAAAGTATGAAGCAAGATGTCACATGTAGATTTATTGGGAAGAAATCAGGAGAGATAATCCAAAGGAATACAGATTGGAAAGGGGTCGGAGAGGAGCTGACCTGCTACATACCTGGAGCTAAGGGCTTAGAAGGTACATTGGGAAGCTTTTTTTAGGTATTGATCCTATAGAATCCTTCCCACTTAAGGAAGGAAGCATAGCCTTCGTGTCCACACAGGAAACTGCCTCTGAGCAGCTGATGTGCCTTGGAACCAAGTATAACACGGGTAAAGATGCTTTCTGCCCACGTTCTCTTTGAAGGGATGACTCATGTGAAATTGATATTTTCAGCAGAGAAGGAGGAAATGCAGACCTTGAAAAGCAACTCTGAACAAAGCTTCTAAGTGTTCTTTATAATTATTAAGTCAGTAGGCATGCACTGTAGCTGATAGTTTACTTGTGGACTCATTCTTCCTTCATTAATTCACTCTCCCTAACTGTAAGAAGTGAATCATGTCATTGTTATCATTTATAGTGGAAGATAGGAATATTTGCTCAAGATTATACAAGTGCCAATACATAAACTAAATTCTCACTATGCACTAACTCCTTATACTTAAATATAGTTCTGAAATTTCTCAAGAACATCGACATCTCAAAAGATAAGAAGGTTCAATTAAATTGGATAAAACAACAAATGTGTTAAATATTTTCTGGCCATTAGAATTGAGCCCTTAAGGAATGTTTTGCTTTTATATCTATTTGCCACACATGAGATAACTTTCATTGCACCTCCCACTCGCAAAACATGAAGAACGTCAATCAACATAGCGGGCAGATGCATTTCTAAGTTCAATGATAGCCACTTGCTTGAACTATGAGAATCCCTGCATTCCGTTCTAGCATTGCAAATACATAAATAAACTTACTTACTACATGAACAACTTTGAATATTTTTCCTATTGCCTGACACTGCAAAATCCTTTCACATCTGATAGGAGGGGGAAGTCAGGAAGGGAACTAACAAGAAGAAAGTAATTTTTTTCCTTCTCTATCCTCTTGTAACAAACCTAATGTTTCTACCCACTCTCTGTTTGAAGATGGAGGTTTCTGTCTCACCTGGTCCTGCAGCCATTTAGCCCCAAATAAACACACAGGTGCTATATTAATATTAAACTGCCTGGCCAATGGCTAAGGCTTCTTATTTCTCTCTTAATTGTTTCTATTAATCTATGCATTAAGGTTGTTGCTTTCCTGTAATCTGACATATTACTCCTTTCGCAGCATGGCACATCTTAGCGACTCTCTCTACCACCTCTCCCCTGCATTCTCCTCATCTGGTAGCTATGCCTATATATACTTCCTGCCTGGCTACTGAACAGTAAGTGTTTTATTCATCAACCAATAAGAGAAACATATATACAGAAGGACATCCCCCACCACCTGTTCTCTATTATCCGTTGTGTCCTTGAGAACAGTACCTTCCTTGCCTCTATGAAAAGCTTATGATATGTGTACTTAAAGTGGGCAATATTCTCTAAACAGGAATTGAGACTGAAGAGAGGAGTGTACTAATTAGGAAACTTTGCTGTTGTCTTTACATTGAACTCAATCCACATTAAAGCTAGCAAAGGAGGAAAAATAGAAACTTTGCTTGTAACTTTGATTTAAGATGCTGTCTTGCCAATCACTGCATTCTTTACATTGCCTAAAAGATGCTTGCATAGTCAGTTCTCAATTAGAACAGACAGGAGTCTGACAATTACAATACCACACTTGTAGGCATCATTCTGTACCAAACATCTCAAGTAGCTTAGTAGTGTCCAGGGTAACCTTAGATGTCAACTACATCCTTGTAGTTGGGTTTTATATCTACTATACGAGCGGTACTTGTTTTTATTTGCTGCATACTTGAGAGCTTCAGAGTGCTGGAAGACCAGGTTTTATTACCCAATTACATTTTTATGCAATTGTAACCAAAAACTAGTGCAATCAGTTTCTTTCAAAGAGTCACAGTCTACATTTGAATCTGATTGATTTTTGCAGTGAACGGCTGGGATCCTAGAATAAATCTGTACAGTTGTTTAGTGGGCACCCTTATTTCCATAGACACAATGTAAGCAGAGTGTAATGGATGTAAACTAGAGATACATTACTAAATGGAAGGAAAAGAGACTTGTACTAAATAGAAACTTAAATGTTACTTGGATTTAACAGTTCCTTTCACATTTGGGAACTGAAGTATTAAAGTACAATGAAGGAATATATGCCTCAGATAATTCCAATGAAACAGTGCTTAAATACAAGAGAAATCTTAACATTTGCAGCTTCAAAACAAAACAATAACAACAACAACAAGAAAATGTGGTAGAAGTTTGGGGAAACTGCATGAGAAATAAATTTTAAGAATGGCTGAAAGTGACTATCAATAAGATCTTCCACCAAAGATATATGTACTTCAGTCTGTGTCTTCAGGGAAAAACAACATGAAAGTGGTAATGTCCATTTCTTTGGAATGGCACAAAACCCATAAAAAGCGAGGAAAGTGGAAGTTCTGATAGAGTCTAGAGGGCAAATAGCCTGCAGGGATATCTGGGATGAACTTGTGTGTTGACTTTATGAATGGTTTCTTAGTATCTACAGTAGGCCATGCTTAATCTGGTATTGTGACCAACATATTTCACAGGGTAGTCAGTCAGCCTTGAGGGACACATTTGCTTTTAAGCAACAGAATGAGTTCATCCATCTTCTTGACACAAATTAGTATAATAGTAGTCTTTCTCCCAAGGGGAAATTCAGTATTTGCTTACATTCCCAGCTCATAGAATAAGTCAAGAAGCAAAGAGTAGATGTAGCCTGAGAGCAAACATGATCCCAGACATTACACAGGCACCCAGATAAACTCTGCTCAAATCCTTATTGGACACTCTGAAGGTGTGAAATGCTGAGTATAAGGAAGTAGTTCAGTCATGTCTGATTCACAAAGTGCCTTTGAGCGGCAAGTTATTTGAACACCATGGTCTTCACTCACAGTCATTTCCCTTAGATGTATTTGAATATGAAGTGTTGGCTTTGGTTTCACAGGATTTGATGAATATATGTCAGTATGTGATAAGATATCAGCTTGTCAGTGTGAAGGGGATTATTGTATATGTTCCTATGTCCCTTTGGAAGCAATGGCATGTGAAAATTTTAACTTCTGTGTTTCTGGAAGGAAAAAAAAAGTGAAGACTGGGAAGTGGGAAATGGAAATATTTATGCAAAAGAAAGCCAGATATCTAGTTCTACTCAGTGATGTTTCTACACTATGGCCTCTTCATTGTCATGTCTGCTCTTCAGGAGTTCTAGAAGGCTATACTATGGACAGAGACTAGAAAATACCTTTTGAATACCTTCCACTGAAAATTTTTGGAATGATAAGTAAGTTAAAAGGTACCCATAAGTATTGGTGGCGTATAACTTGCCATGGTTCCAATGTTTGAGACAAGAGTTTGAATAATATTAGGCTAGTTACAAACATGCAGAAACAAACATAGATTCTAAACTGTTTACTGTTTAAGATAATGCTAAATTTTCAGTCAAATGGGAAGACTGAATAAAACAAACTAATTTGCTTCAAGAAAAAAAAGGTGACATAGAGAAGAAATACGGGAAAATAGAGAATAATCACAATCATAACTAGGCCACTTCAGAGCAGCTCCCTTTTGGTCAATGGTTGACTAACACTGCAGTTGACATGAGCACAAACCCAGGTGCAGATACTGGCCCTTGTCAGCTGTGGGACTCTGGACAAACCATTGGATTTCCTGAGTTAAGATTCCATATGTATCCACTAGAGACAAAATTCCCTGCTCCAAATTATCATGGAGGATATAAAATGAATTATTTGTAAAAATCACTGACCAAATATTAAAACACTGTGTAGAATTTAGGACTTCCAAAGAGCATCTGTCCTTGAAAAATCGTTAACAAACACACTGCCAAAGTCTGTTGGTAGTTTTAAAATGCCCATAGTAGAGCTGAAATGTGGAAAATAGGCCGATTAAACAACACAAACTGAACCCAAAAGATTTTGAGCACACATAGAGTCATGCACTATCTACTAACTATTGAGACCTGAAAAATTACTGTAATATATAAATAAATGAGTCAGAGTCTCATGTAGCCAGGCTGGCCTCAAATTCTCTCTCTCTCTCTCTCTCTCTCTCTCTCTCTCTCTCTCTCTCTCTCTCTCTCTCTCTCTCTCTGTGTGTGTGTGTGTGTGTGTGTGTGTATAGATAGATAGACAGACAGACAGACATCTGAAAATCATTTTTGAACTTCCAGTCCTCTTGTTCCACCTTCCAAGTTCTGGGATTTCAGTTGTGTAGAACCAGAGCTAGTTGGGTAGACAGTGATAGGGACTGAACCATGACTCCCCCATGTGCTGTAACAATTAAGCTGCACACATAATTCTGTCATTTCAGACAATGATTTACAGGATCAACTATGTATTCTTGGTATGCTTATAAATACAACATGGAATATATTTTAACATTTCTGTTTTACACGTTCATTTTCCTAGTGGTTTCTGCAAAGATAAAATATATATATTGTGTTTTTAAAAAATATTTACAATGTGTCTTAAATAATACTTCAATCAATTGCCTGATGGATTTCATGTAATATGTTTTGATCAAATTCGCTCACCCAACTCCTCCTATATCTGTCCTCTCTACCCCCAACTTCTCTGTAACAACTCTTCTCTACCTGCGGGGCACCGGTCACCTAAGACCATTAGAAAACACAGATACTTACATTATGACTCATAACTGTACCAAAATCACAGTTATGAAATAGCAGCGCAAGTAATTTTATGGTTGGGGGGACACCACAACATGAGGAACTGTATGAGAGGATCTCAGTGTTAGGAAGGTTGAGAACCACTGCTCTGTTTGTAAGTTTTCTTGATTGCCAGCCTCATCAAGTCAGAGTTGCATTGTTAAACTAGTCTTGGGAAAGGGGCCTGCCCTGAAGTTGAAACACATCACTCAACAAAGCTTTCCCTTTCAGCGGCATTCAAGTATTGAAAGCTCCTTCGATGGTGACTGGGTTTTGTGGCTACCTTCCCAACTCCGTGGTGGAATCACTGTAAATTCGCTTGTTCATCCGCTCTGTTGTGTTGAGAAAACATTATTTCCTTTCATTCATTTTCCACCTCTCGCTCTTTTTACTTCTTCTTTGTTGAAATTTTTCTGAGTCATCATGAGGTGGGTATGATATGCATTTCCCATTTTGGGTTGAGCACCCAGTCTATAGTCTTCCTTTTCCTCACAGTGGATCAGATGAGGGTCTCTGTGTCAAATGTCATCTGCTGCTGCAATTGGCTTATCCTTCTGTGCCATTTTGTGAGGTGTCCTCATTAGGGTTACTGGTACTATGGGAATACACAAGGGCCAAAGTCAAGCTGGAGAGGAAAGGGTTTGTTTGGTTTGCATTTCCACATTGTAGCCCATTAGTGAAGGAAATCAGGGTAGGGACTCAAACAGGGTAGGACAAGGGGGTGGGACCTGATGCAGAGACCATGGAGTGATGCGTACTGGCTTGCTCCTCGTGCCTTGCAGTCAGCCTGCTTTTTGATAGAAATAGAACCACCACCCACGATGTGATGGGCCCTCCTCCATCAATCACTAATTAATAAAATTCCCCACAGGGTTGTCTGCTTAAGCCAGATCTTCTGCAAGCATTTTCTCAATTGAGGCTCCCTACTCTCTGATGACTAAAACTTGTGTCGAGTTGACATGAAAGTAGCCAGCACATTGAAGGAACTCTTGTTTCCAAGTCACGGAATGCTCGCCTAGTATTTTCTTCCTTTAATTTTCAAGTGTTGTGAGCAAGTTTTCAATACATAATCTCATGCAAAAAGGACTCAAACACTCATCTTTCACATATATAAACTTTCTTTTTATTTTTCAGACTCAACATAAGCACATCATTTCCCATTCCCTTTCCTCCCTCCAAACATTCCCAACACAACTCCTTGCTCTCTTTCAAGTTCATGAAGTAATTTTCATTTGCTGTTGTTATGTACATGTATGTATATACACAACTACATTGTAAAATATCTATCTTAACTTCTAGAAAAATTCTATATCATAAAAGGCTGTTTTGCTGTTACTGATTTAGAATGTAAGATTTTTATACAAAGCTTTTTAAATTCATATTTAAAAAACTTGTCTTATAGACAGCCTTGAATGACCACCTCTTGTTTTAACTGATAGTTTGTGTTAATGTTCATCTACTTTATTTAATGACATATCTTTTTTTATCTCTACTGTTCTATTATTTACTTTTCAGTTCCTCTACAGATTCAATTTTCCCTCTGTTCCTTTTACTGTCTAATTTGCATTAGTTTTTCTATTTCTGTTTCTGCTTTAGTTTTCACTTCCATTTGGAGTATTTCTTGCATGAATTTCACTTTGAGTTATTATTTGCTCTGCATTCAGTTTCACACTTTGCCTAGAGATGATGTTACAGCCACGAGTATAATTCATTCATCAATTCTGCCCTACTGCTGCTGTACACCTGTGGTGCATATTCAAATCTTACCATGCAACACGCCTGCTCTAAGTTTCTTCTTTAAAGAGTGAAATTTATGTAAATGTATGTATGCATACATATACATAATTCCTGAAACTCTTCACTCTAATCCATAAAATGCTGTTTCTGAATTATAGTATACCTTTTAGCCTAACCAATGTTAGTTATACTAACATTGAGGATTTTGCTGGTAATGAATTCTTTGGGGTTTTACTTATTTGGGAATGTGTTTTCCTCATTTTTGAGAAATATTTTTTAATCAAAAATTTCTGAACTAACAACCTTTCAACATTTTACAAATATTATCCCTGACACATAATTTGCCATTTCCAACCTACTAGTCATGAATGTGCAAGGGCTCATCTTCTGGAGGTCTGTAGTTATAATTTAATTTTCATCATTTTAGAAGTTTGATTATGATATTTCTAACAGTGATTCTATAAAGAATAACCCTGCTGAAATTTGCTAAAGTGTCTCCAAAATACATGGGGTTTTGTTTTGCTTTTTAAAAATATACTGATAATTTGCACAAAGTTCCTCAATTAATTTTTGTATTGTAATAATTTTCCTTAAGCTTCCAGAACTCCAAATGTGTATTCATCAGACAATTTTAACATGTCTCCTCAATTCAGCTTACACATTTAAACATCTCCACCTATATTTTACTAAGCCTTTACATGTTTAATTTCACAGACCCTGCACCATTCATTCTTCATCAATGAGATACATTTTAATTTCCATTTACTGTCTATTCTGGTTCTAAAGTTTCTTTTATGCTTTTTGTTGTAGTAGCATTGCCTGAACTGTATTCTGCTCGCTCAGAATCTAGTGCTTTGTATTTTGTTCACTGATACTGTCTCTTCTTTAGGGGTCCATCCCATTCCCTCCACATCTCCCATAGTTCACTGAACATTTGACACTGACTAGACACATCCCATAGATTCTGAACCCTGACAGCTTTCTCTAGTGTAGGCTGAGTTTTCTTCTGTAGGTGAGCCTCTTTGTGCTACTGTCTGACATATCTTGTTTTTCCTTTTTACATTGTTTTTATGATTCTTCTATCATTTATTTATTTAAGACCCTGATAGTTCCTTTACACTAGGAGTGCATTTTGTTCAAAAACAGCCTTTCCTGTATTTTAACTCAACACTTGAAATGTTCACACCAGTTCTTAGATGCCTCTATGACTGGGAGAGAATTTCAGTTCAGCCCCTGGCATTGTGAGAGCTCTGCTAATCTGACTCTGTCTCAGGATTGATGCAGCTTCCAGCTACCCTAGCTTACTCAGCAGAGCCCAGTCCTCTGCTTACACAGCAGGTCCTTTGTCCGGAGGCTACCAGTGAATTCCAGACAGGCCTATGGGTATTTTCTGTGAAGCTGGTAGTCTGTGGTCATCTTCTCTCTACTGTGTGTCTTCCACAGATCATAAACTGACTATTAGCTCCTTGGTGAGAGATACTGTTTTCCTGCTCCCTTCCTAAGCTGTGGTGACTAGAAGGCTTCACTAGGAACCCAGTAGAGATGACTTTTCTGTGATCTCATTATTCTAGTTTCCTGGAGATCACAAATTGCCACCTCCTTTTTTTTTCCTCAAATTTTTTATTTTGTACAGAAGTTGAGAAAATCTTGCATTAATTATTCCTTCGTGTCTAGAAGCATGAATAATGTCATTAATTTTCATTCAAATTAAATATGAGTATGTTTAAGAGGTTATCTTTGAAAAATAATATGGCCAGTGTCAGGTACAGTTAACAAGCAGGGCTAAGCCTTAAGGGATTTTTTATTTGTTTATTTTTTGTTTTGTTGTTGTTTGGTTTAGTTTTGCTTGTTTGGTTCAGTTTATGAAGACAGAGTTTCTCTGTGCAACAGTCCTGGCTGTCCTGGGACTGACTTTGTAGTCCAGACTGGCCTCAAACTCACAGAGATCTGCCTGCCTCAGCCTCCTGAGTGATGAGGTTAAAGGTGTGTGCTACCACTTCCTGGCTGGTGTGTGTGTGTGTGTTGTTTGTTTGTTTGTTTTGTTCATCACATAATGGGTGTAGAGAGAGCTGTAAATTTAATCAGCAAGACAAATAAATATATGTAAAAGAGAAAACATGAATTTATTACGATGAAACAAGAGATAGTATTGATTCATAAACGAGGGCATAATTTAATATTAAAAAATGGACAGAATGGATTTCTTAATCAAAATGTTAGAAAATGTGACAGTACTGAAAATTAACTACTGAAGGGTTCAAAAAATCTTATAGCCAAGGGCATTCATATGGTAAGGCATTTCTATGCTTATCAAAAGATTTCCCAAAAAAAAAGTCCTTATTGGGTCTGATATACCCTAAAGGATTCTCTGTGAAACTATTGGCCCAAAGCAGATTTAAATTTACAGTGAAAGCCTTGCATTTGGGCAATGGCTTTCCAATATTAGAAACGTAATGTTAAGAATTCAGATTAGGTATGTGGTCCATAATTTTAAGTTTATTACTCTGGAGACTGAAGAAAGGATTGTCAGAAGTTAGAGCATAGCTTAGTCTAGATATTAAGACCACATCTGTAGCCTCCACCTCCAAAAAATAATAGGTTAAAATATTAATTACGCTTGCCTATGTTTTCAAGTACACAGACTTCATGACAGAATATTTTGCCCATAATGCTGCTAGCAAAGCAAGGATCCATGGATGCATTCATGGATCAAAGGAGTCTCCTTGCACAGAACTGCCACTCAAGAGGTCCTGCATCATTCCTGTGAACTAGAAAGACTGAAGAGGATGGAAGTCAACAGAGTCAAGTCATTAAGAGACTAATTTGAAGATGCTGAGCTCGGCAGTATCAAAAAGTATCTACTTTGCTTTTATTTGCAATTTTATGGGGTTTGTATACAAATAATAGGAGTTTGTTTTGATCCTGTGTTTCTCTTCATTCTTTCAGGACAATTTTGTCCAAATAGATAATTGGTCTCATTAGACAAAGTTACCTGTCAATAGTTTTAATTACAAATGATAAAGTAGTGAGTCCAAAATTAGGAAACAAATTTTCAGGAAGACATGTAAATTTTTTTTATTATTTCTTTTGGCTCCCCTTTCCCAGATTCATGTATTCAACTGGAGAAAATCATCAATTGGTTACAGAAGCTTACATAAATTATAATTATATGTAATAGCATCTTCATTCTAAACTCTATGTGTATTCTTAACATTCTTATAGTTTGGTAGTGACAGGAAAATGTGGTGTAAATGCAACATTAATTCAAAAATGTCATGTGTCATGAGGCTCTTGAGAGGGATATCCCATTAGCCAGTGAATGAGGGGGCGGATTCTAGAAAGAAACTACAGCCTTGATGTGACATGAGTCTCATTACTTTTCAGTTATTAAGGGAGGAGGGGTGGGAAATCAGGAGGTCTGGGAGAGAGAGAGAGGGAGATTATCATGAGGAATTCTGCAGATGTATCAGAAGGAATCATTCTTTAAGATGAAACAACATAGAACCAAAAATGAAGAGAGAAGTTTTATACATGGAATCCAATATTTGAGGGTAATGTCTGAAAGGCCCCATGACTACTCAGATGTCTTCAGCTGAGTGAGCTTGGGCAAGAGTAATACACTTGAGTGAATCACCTTGAAGATCAGAGGCTTATTTGTGAATCAAGAGATGAAGAACCCAGGGACAGAGCTCTACTGCCTAGAATGAGAGGCATAAATGAATATGTATGAAAGGTCCATAGCTAGTTGACCACTTGCACAAGAGACAGAGGCAGAAATAAGGCTCCATTCTTAGGTTTAGAGCTTGTGTGCCTGAGTTAAGGAAATAGTAGAAAATATTCAGAGACAGAGGAAGGGTCATGAAAGGTTTCTATGCCATTGAATTTGGCTCAACATATGCACAGGACATATGTTTATGAGGCCAGTGAAGAACTCCAAACTGAAGACCAAGTTCAGATCCATAGCTACGGTATACAGAATAAAAGCCATAAAATGTAACAAGTCTAACTCAGGAAGAAACCATAGAATTTCAAACAAGGAACCTGAAATTGAAATGTACGAGATTGTCAAGTTTACAATATGGAGACCTATCATCCTATGCAAAACTTTAGGGTTAATAGTGTTATTATTGTGAGAATGAAACTGGAAAAAGAATAACCCCTTCAATGAATGAATATTGGACCACTGAAAGCCATGTACTGAGAAAAGAACTTGACAACTCCTATAAGCCTGTAAAAGCTGTTGGGCAGTGGTGGTGCCCACGTTTAGTACCAGCACTTGGGAGGCAGAGAGAGGTGGATCTCTGTGAGTTTGAGGCCAACCTGGTCTACAGAGCAAGTTCCAGGACACGCTCTAAAGCTACAGAGAAACCATGCCTCAAAAAAAGAAAAGAATGAAAAAAGAAAGAAAGGAAAGAAAAATAAAACAACAGCAACAAAAACCCATTGAAGTCTATTCTTTTTTTGTTTGTTTGTTTGGTTGGTTTGGTTTTTCAAGACAGGGTTTCTCTATATTGTTTTGGAGGCTCTATACTCAATATAATAAAAAATCTATGTTTACAAATAAGACTTTTTGTATTAATTTTGGTAGAGTCATTTATAATAGATTAAAGAGAATAATGTTGGTCACTTAATGAATTAACAAACCAAATGTGATATGTCTATTCAGTCTAATATTATACACCAACAGAAAGAAAGAACTACTGATGCAAGCCATGCCATGAATGAATGAATGTTGAACCCTAAATGTGAAAGGGAAAAATCATAAAAGACTTAACAGTGCTGGTCAATCTGAACTGTGAAGAACTCTGTGAAGTCACAGAAATAAAAATAAGAATGTGACTTCCCAAAGATGGGGCAAGAGATAAGGGGAGCAGTGGTAAGTGAATTATAATGGGTTTGTGGTTGTTTTGTGGCTAGTTAAAAAAAATATAAAGTTTTACATTGGTGCTGATTTTTGTTTTGTAGTGAAAATATTTAAAACCCTGAATTATACACTTTGCAATGGTCAAATTTCTCATATGGTAATTATACCTTAATAAAACTATTGAAAATAGGGGCCTCATTGTTTCCCAATTTCAACACTTCAAAGAAAGTCATTGCAGCCCATGTGGCTGTATTGCTGGAATCCTTTGGGCTTGGGTATAGAAGTTATGAAGAATTGTCCTAAAGGAAGTTGGTCTCAGTGAAGCTGCTCTCCCCATTGTCTTCAGAAACCACACTGGCCTCCTGAAGCCAGAGAATCAGCTTTGGAACTGAGTTTTCTTTCTCACTTTTGGACATCTTATAGGACATATTATGATTTCCCAGGGAGGTATGGAATCTACTAAGGAAAGTCTGTGTTTTAATGTAGATACTTTTCTTTCCTTCTTCATTTTCTCTTTGGTTTATCAAGACAGGGTCCCTTTATGTGGCCCTTGCTGTCCTGGTGCTGGCTTTGTAGAGGAGGCTAGCCTTGAACTCTGCCTTTGCCTCCCTTAGTGCTAGGTTTAAAGGCATGCCCGACCACTCCCTGGCTGAGGGTAGTTTCTTAAACTTCTAATCTTACAAGAGTTTCCCAAATCACCTTCAGCCAAGTGCTCCTTGATGTTCTAACAATCTTTGAAGGAAATTTATAGGTCTCCAATAGAGCACACAACAGGGCATGGAGACCCAGTCCAAGCATTTCTCTTTATTTTATCATCAAACACATTTCAATACTGCAGTTATAGCAGATTGCTCTTTGACATTTTTCTTATAAATGGATTGCTGGACAGAAGAGGGGCCATCAACTGAGCAGTTGGGACAGCACCTGCTGCACTTCATCTCCTGAGTCTTGCCTATGCCTGATTCTTTTAGGTGTGACATTCACAGCAGCAGCAAGGTTGTCTTAGGACTTAGAATAGCTAGTTTTTTGTTTAGGAAGCAAAAGTCCTGTCAAGATACTGGTGGTCCTTGTTTTCCTCACATCTGTGATAGGAAAATTGAAATGTCTACCTTAGTACATTGATTCTTGAGAGGAATGTCACATCTACGTTCTTCTAATACACACACACACACACACACACACACGAGGAGAAAGAGAGAGAGAGAGAGAGAGAGAGAGAGAGAGAGAGAGAGAGAGAGAGAGAGAGAGAGAGAGAGAGAGAGAGCACCACATGAAGATCCTGGAGTTTCAAATCTCTGTAAGTGAAGTCAGCCTTTCTTTTAAAACTGATTTTGTAAAATGGTAGAGTGCTTTAGAGTTGTGCTGTTTCCTCTTTTTAACTAAAAATCCTAAAATAAAGCTTGTTAAACGTTGGATGCTTGGAATGCAACATTTAGAAACTTCACAAAACACAGTGGCATCTAAAGTCCCTGCCCCCTCCTGCTACCATTGAGTTAATGACAATTGTCTCTATGGTCTTGCTGGGGAGTTTGCCCACAGGAAAACGATCCTTGAAGGTGTATGCGCTCCATCAGCCAGCTGCACACTCTTGAGCAGCTGACAGGCTCTGCTCCAAGACCAGAAGAGAGAGGACGCCAACACACCAGAACCAAGAGCTGCGGACTTCTTTTTGGTCCAGGACTCTTTCCATGACAGGGATCTGGGTAAGGGCCGGCTTCTGATTTGCACTGGCTGCTGCTCCACTCCATCCGCAGCAGGCAAGCCATTATGCATCCAACTAGAGCAGTATTTTAAGCTTACTCTCCAAGCATCATCTCTGCAAAAGCAGTGCAAGCTGGTGAGAGACGACTGCTCCGGACCCTAAAGAGTCTGGAGTCCTTCCCAGCGAATTGTCTCTCACCCTGCGGAGCACGCCAGCTCAATTACTGGAGAATGAGGTTGGTCCTTGCCACCGCCCTCCCCTCCTGTCTTCAGTAAGAGCAGGGAAGAGGAGATCTGCTCCAGTGCGCGCACGGGAGTGACCAAGTGCAGCTGGCTACCAGGGCAGTGACCTGGACGCGGGTCCTTTCCTCTTTCCGCGGCTACACCCGCCCTGTGCGCCCTGACCACAGTGCTGGACCATCCCGGCAGGGCTCTGGGGTGACATCACTCCTGAAGATAGTCGCGCTCTGATCCTTGCCTTCATAAAGCCTCTATCAGTGTGTTTGTGGATCTCTGGAGAGGGCTTCCTGGGAAGGTGAGCAGCGACCGACCAGAACGGAGGAGGCAAAAGAGCAGAGGAGAGTGAAGGAGTACTCCAGAGGGCAGCGACATGAAATTCAACGCTGCACACTACCTGCTGCCCCTGCTGCCTGCACTCGTCCTCAGCACCAGGTGAGTCCAGGAGCATGGGGCCCCAAACAAGGAGGCTGTGCTTGCTGGTCAGGGGAGAGAGAGGCACCTCCCACCTAAGCAAGATGCTAGCTGGGTGATAAAGGATCAGAATCTTTGGACAGAGCACAGCCCTAATATAGTTCCCCCAGGTTCTGGGAGAAAGTCTCAGGATTGCCTCCCTTCAGGGATCAAGAGCATCCCTGCGGAGCAAAATGAAGATAACCCCTACCCCACCCCCTCCCTCAGTCCCGGAGCCCTGTGGCCAGGAACAGTGAACATGCTGAGAAAGGACACCATAAAGAGAAAGTAGGGAGAGAAGAGAATATCCCCAGAGTGCCTGTTTACATCAGACCTCTACTAGTAATTAGGGAACTCTGGTACTCAGGGGAGAGAATTCTAAGGTTCAGAGAGCCAGAGAAAGCCTAAGAGTAGTCGCCACACTCCTCTGAGGGCCTCGCTGAAGTCTTGAGTGGTCTTGGTGGCAGGTGACTTCTTTGGCTGTGTTTAAAGTTACAAGACTGAGGTAGAGGAGTACGTAGTTGAGAACAATCGGCCACTGTGCTCCGTCACTGGCCAAGGATGAGAATTTCAGCCCCAGTACAGAGGACCTATTTTTAGAGGAGAATTCAAAAGCAATGACTGAGAAGTGCTTTGTGACTGCTGCTGGGGATCGAGTCCCAAAGTTGGTGATGGGTTTGCTTTCTTCTCTCCCAAGCACAGCACAACGGTGGCCTGTTTTAGTGCCCGGGACTGAATTTATTCTGCATGCCATGAGCACCCTACTGGCAGCAAACCCTTTTCCTTGGCCTCCGTGAAATAAAATAACACACACAGAGTGTAGAATTCTTTCAAATCCACATGAATGGAGACACTAACTGATTGTATAACTCACCAAAACTACAAGATTCAGAGAGAAGGGACGAAGCAGGCTCACACGCTGTTTAAAGTAAGATGGTGAATTCGTGATTCTGTTTCTCGTACATGTTTCTTTCAGACCTGCATAACCAAATTTCCCTTTCCATGCAAACTGCTCCATTTAGCTCCAAAATTTGATAAATTTGGTCTTTCTTTGAATACAACCCAAGTGACTTTACAAAACTGAAATCAAACTTGAGTGTTATTTCTTCTAAAGATTTGATTGTCATTTCAATTTATAATATTCTCCTTGTGTTTTAAAGAAATTCTCTCTGCTTCCCATTAATAATAAGACTTATCTAAATAATGAGCTCTTTTGAACACTGTGGTGAGCACCAACAGACTAATAAAGTTTGTCTTCAGGCCACTGCCGTTTGTTCTCACCTTCTACTTTAATAATAACTGTGCATTCTTTTGAAGAAGGCACATTTCTAAAGTTTGTACTTGAGTAGATGCAGGTCAACATACCCATTAAACAGTAAATTGTGGGATAAGGAAAACCCAACCCACAGTGGCAAAAAAGACAGGAAGGTTTTCTTGAGTTCCCATAGTCCATTTGCTTTTGAAAGCAGCTACCATTAGAGTGGTACATGAGCTCTGTAGTCTCCACCCAAACCATGTTCTACTTCTGTAATGCAAGAGTCATGAACTTCTGTATCTATGAAAGTGATAATTTCTATAGATATCATTAAGACTGAAAGTCAACACCTTTATTGCAAAATATTAAGTTAATACGGTTTAATATTAGATAGGAACATTCTACAGTCCCGGTATTTGAATTTTACAGAAATACAAGATGAACTTGAAAAGTGAATTTCCGTAATTTCTATAATTTGCGTGGGTCATCTTATTGCTCTAGATCCCCTAGTTACCATCTGATGGTGAACATATTTGAAAATGAATGTGGCTTTATCAGTGTGTCACTTGCCAGAAGAGAACGGACTTTAAAGGAGACTCCCAGGAGGCCATTCTCCTCCCAGTAGTCAGCAGTTATCATTGTCATGTGGAAAGCATAAAGGTTGAAACCGAGTCTGCAAAGCTCTGGGAAGACAGTTGCGTTAGTCCTGAGGGGCCTGCTGTAGTGTTAAGCAACACCGTGTGGCTCAGCCACAGCCACGTGGGACTGGGTTTTGTTAGCTGACGTTTTCAGTGGTTCTTTATATGAAGCAATTGTATCTCACATGCTTACACTGTGTTGGCTAAATCCGTAGAGGGTGACAATTGCCACTTGTTGACTCTGAAGTTCCTTCTAAAGTGTAGGGAATGTGGAAGTACAATTTGCCCTGTCTCGTGTCTCTGAGTAGAGATCCTCTATTTGCTTTTTCTGCCGTAGGCCTGGTGTCTGGAAGGGAAAGAATGACTGCTTTGAAACAGGTACTGTAGTTTGAAGAAGACAGATGTTTTATAGTAGTATTCTAGCTACCCGGGTGGCAATTCTCAGATAAGTCTGCCTTTCAAAGAGAAGTACTGGAAGCTGTATGTTATGTTTGCCCTCCCCCCTTACCACCACAGTTAGAGACCCTATAGATATCAAACAGACATCCCAGAATTCCATCAGCGTGAACAACATCAGCACTCCTGGCTTAGACTTCATTCGTTCTGAAAGAAACGTGAATGCTCACCTTCATTCAACAATCATTTTCCTCTACTTTCCCACTGAGCCCCACAGAGCTAAAAAAAAAAAAAAGAAAAAAAAAAAAAAAGAAAAGACCTTAATGTTGTCTCTGTTGTTTGGAAAGGACACAGAAATTCAAAAATAGAGTTAAGCTAATTCTCTGAAAATGTAGCTAATACAAAGATCCGTTCAATGTGGGCACAAATACGTGTGGTCAAAGAAAACAAGTACAGGAGGAGGCTGAAGAGCTTTGCAACAGAATGGTTGTACTTTTCAAATAGTTTTATTCTGCAGGAGAATAGAATTGCAATTCCAAGGCAATGACTGCACTTCAGAAAGAAGATTTGTAGGATTGAGAGAATGGTGGGGAGAACAGTTCTTTAGAATGTCTTCCTGCAAAGGAACCATGGAGTGCTGGAGGAGGCTTGTGCATTAGCCGCTGAACCTCAGTTCTCTTATGCTGTGTTCATGCTCCTGGTGTCTTTCAAATGTGAACTTTCAAGTGACTTCAGAAGGAGCAAGGCTTAGCAGGGGAGGAGTGCAGGTCTACCAGCTTCTGATGGTTTCCATCAGGAACAACTTTGAGCAGATGGGTGGTTGTTGTCCTCCCAGTAGGAGTCACCTGTGCGGTCTCCTCTGGGACCTGACCAGCAGCTGTTACCACATGCTTCCGTAGGAATCTATTTCCAGATGACACTGTACACTGTGAATGCCCCTCCGTCCTGTACCTTATTCCAACACAAGGATAAAGCTGTTGGGTAAGCCACAGAAAGAGAGGACAACAGCACACTCATTTATACACAAAGACACTTTTGAGGAAATGCATTTGATGTTGGAAGGAGTCTCGCTTTAACTACAATGAAATGACATGAGGTACTAATGAATTTCCCTGCCCAAGTCTTTCACACGTTGATTCTGATGCACACGCTTTTAAAGAATTGGATCCGCTTGTGTAAATGGACCACAGAAGTGTCTTTAACGAGACTGTGTGATAGAGAATGTATTTGCCCCTGAGGCTGCAATTGCCAGCCATAAGTTCCTATTTCCGGCAGCACTCTTTAAAGTATCATGTTTTGGAAAAATCTTTGTAGATCACATTTTCTCTGTGGCAGACAGCAATGACAGTTCAAATCTTTATGTGTTGACTGTGCAATTGTACCAAAGTAACATCCATGCATCTGAAAGGATAAACTTGACCTTCCAACATGGAAGCAAAATGTACCTGGGATTCCTGAGGTGTGAAGTGACATTTCCTTATGTGTGATTTGTGACATCAGATTTGTAACTGTTTCTGAGTGACTGTTAGAGGATTTGCTAAAAGTCATTTACATAGATGGGGCTCAAACATTCAAGTTATCCCATGAAACAGGTAGTATTTAAAACTATGATTTCTTCCATTGGAAGTGTATATAAACAGAAAATATATAAATGTAAGCTCATGTATAAACAGAAAATATATGGACATTTATTATTGTAGTATTCTCTGTGATGTTTTTATTTTCACAAAATGAGTTTTCTGTCTGTTAGTCACTTAGAAACTGAGTCAGGTCATCAATAAAGTAGATTAGTTTTAACTATATGTCTTCTACCAAGACATTCATACAATTATTATAAATTACACAAATTTGAATAAGTAACAGCCATCTTTTCATATAAAGCTCCCTGTGTGAATTAGGAGACAATAAATTATGATAGTTCACATGTTTTAGTTGTAATATTTGCTTTCTTATAACATCAAGATGAAGGGTGTTTTATCTCCAGTCTTATGTGGTAATGGGAAGATTTTAGACAATGGTTAATCTGCATGTTCAGACTTTTGTGTTGGTAGCAAATAGCACCAGTCATAGAACATCTCCCCTCAAACAAAGTTGTCCTAAAAAACTGAACTAATTCATGAAAAGAGTTTAGGTTATTGTGGAACAAGTAAGTACCCCATGAAACTGTTATAAACTTCAAGGAATATTCAATGAAATTCTTGCATACTGATGCAGAAAGATAAGGTAAATCTCAAAGGAAGATGAGTCAGATGGCATCCAGTTAGCATGACACTCTTGTCATCTAAAACAAAGAGAAAGGGGCAGTGACAGTGACGTGGTATCTAGACCCCTGTTCTCAAAATTACTCTGCTGTCACAGTGTTTGCTTGGTTCTGTGTACTTGGCTGCATATTATGAAAATTAGAGGTATTTACTTTAAACACAGAGAATATGATTTAGTTCAAAAGCATAGATTCAGCTAATTGGATTTCTGTTTACGATGTAATTTCATGTACACTGTGTAAATATAATATCAAATCAAAGTCATGAGCACAGCTGTCAGTGAATAGCTACGACATGTTTTCAACACATGCGTAGATGAATTAAAATTTGTTTGACTTCCTTTTCTACTTGTTCATTGCTTTTATCATCCACTAGTAATCTTTAAAATTTATAAGCACTCAGAAAAATAATAGAAAAACATCACATCAAGAAATAATCTACACTATAGAAAATATTTTGAAAACAACTTCGGGAAAAGAAACCCAGCTCTTCAATGTCCTAAGAACCATTGTTTGCAGGCTCTGAGAGAGACCAAGCACTCTGAGCATATTAGAGTCACAGTGCCCATGTTACTTTGTATATATAATTCCTGGAACTGTGCACAGCCATGCTTAAAAACAGACATAAAAAAGTTATCGTTTTTCTACCAATAAATCTCCTGAGTTGTCCTTGCTGCCAATGACATGTGCCAAGTGAGTGGACCACTGAACAGGAAGTTATGTGTGAGCAAGAAGGATTAAAAAGTAGTGTTCATGTTAAGTATATGGCAGAGAAAAAGAGACAGTCACGAAAGCTTATATGAACTTAGTTGAGGGGACACGGAGTTATCGACATTAAATGACTCAATTCAGATGCAAACTGAAGATGAACAGAGTAATAGATGAATAGAGTATCTTCTGGGAATGCCCTCGACAACAATGACAGACGTCATTAGACCAGGGTTAGGGGCTGCACTGCAGTTACCTCTGACTTGTCTCCCTTTGCTTTGGGGTGTTTGGATCCCTTCAAGTGTACCTTAAGGAGTCTACCATTGGGAGACAAGCTGAGAGTAAAGCCTCTGTTCTAGTTCAGTACTCTTCATTCTAAAGACAGAAAACTGGGGCTTAGAGTAAGTGTGATTTCTCTAAAACCACAGAGAAAAAGTAAGACAAATCCCGGAACTTCCTAAGGGCTCTATCATGTCATTCTCCTCAAGGACAAATCTCTTTTGTTATCAGGGAACATGAGAAAAACTGGTTCCCACCATGTATGAGGAGGATTCTACTTTCTGTAATTATAAAGCAGTATTAAAGGGTTGTTTCTGACCACACATTATCCTGATACACAACAGGCTATTGGAAAGGGAATTACAGCAAGAAAGCCCTCCTCCTCACTCTGTGCTCTGTTAATTTTAGAAATGAGAGCTGGCCCATAACTACCCGAGGTCATCTTTAGATCCTGAAGGAGAGCCATTAGTGCTATTAGTGCTTTTTCACTGTTGTACACAATTGACTCTGAAAAGATATGCCCAGAGTGGTCCTTGTTGACCATTATACTTCAATGTGAAAGTGATTTTTTTTTAATTCAATTGAGCTCTGTTTATTGAAGCTACTTCATACAAATGTGTATCCTGGACATCTGCACAAATGTCTCACAGAGGTTAAATCTATGGTGATAACATCAAGGTTAGGTAGAGATGTTGAAGTATATTTCAGAGTGTGGCATTTGTCTATATCTTATCTCCCGGTAAATGCTAAGACAGAGGTAGCTTATGTTACAAATCCGGTGTGTTCGTTACGATACTTCATAAAGTAACATGTCATTTGTCAAGTTTATTAAAACTTAAAATAAACATATTTATTGAATTAATTTCAAAATTGTAAACAGATACAGATTTTTGACAAACCTATAGTCTAATTTATGCTGGTATTCTGCTCCAGGGGAGAAAATGGTGGGGGCTTTCATAGAAATGTGAAGGAAACCCATCTGTTTGGAAGAATGTACACGAGGGAGCTCCTGAAAAGAAAACGTTGGATTGGTCCCCCACCTTGGCCCTCTTTTCAGGTGTACATCTCTTTCTTAGACATGTAAGGACTTGACATACTACCATGCCAGGCCTCTGTAGTCCGAGTAAGTAAGATGTCAGTAAGGATTAATACAGAGTTTCTTTGTGTCTCCTGTGGGGACTGCACCTTCCTCCAGCAGAGATGAGGGTGAGAATTCCCAGTGTCCATAATCTTAACTTAAGGCATCCTCCTCATGTTTAAAAGCACTTACTCATTAATAACTTATTCACTAAGTTATTGAATAACTTATTCACTAAGTTAGTTATTCACTAAGTGGGATTGGGAAAAGAAACCATAATGTTTTTCCCTGTTACGTAGAATTAAATTCTAAAATTACAAAATCAGAGACTTACAATCACAGGGATTTGGGAGAGTAATTATACTCTCTTTACCACCTTTCTTTGGTCCATGAAAATGCGATAACAATGCCTCTCTCATAAAGTTGTCAAGAGGATTAATCATGATAATGTATGCAAATAAATTGTCCAGCTCAAAGAAACACAGCTCAACATACCACCATCATTATTACATGATTAACAGATTTTAGCAAAGGTTATTTTACCCACATATTCCTTGCATTTCAGAAAGCGATAAGAAAAGCCTTCTCACACTATTGTACATAAGCAAATCAGAGTTGGTGGGAAAGGTATTTCGAAGTTTAAGCTTACCTTGAACTATGAAGACATTTCTTCCTCATCAATGAAGAAAACTATTTGCAATACAGTACAGAGGCCAGTTCCTTATCTTCCAAACCAGCCCTATTTGGGAAGACAAAATTAAATGTCCATGATATTCTCAAGAAAAAAGAAATCAGGGTCACATCCATTTCATGTCCAGAGCCTCCCGATTGTGTTGGCAATATGGTTAAAATAAAAAATAAAGTTATTAAAAGTATAGTCTAGCAACGTCTCAGCAACAGCCTTGAGGAAAGTTCATTGACCAGAGTGCATAGCTCAAGCACACATGATAATGGCAGACCCACAGGGCTACATCATCAGTGAGGAAAAGCATACGCACTGACAAGTCTAGGCACAGTGAGAGCACTGAACTGCTCCTTCTCAGTAGTTCCCCAGGGGCAAGGCCCAGTCTGAGTGTTATCAAATAGACCAGGAAAGGCAGGAATGTGAGAGAGGGTAGGGGCCTAGAACAGGAGAACTTTTAGAATGCTGTGAGCGTGGCAAAGAGAGATTTGAATAAAAAGAAAAGCTCACAATCGATGGCCTTTCTGCCCTAAAAATACTGAAGTTCCTCTGCCTCATGCTTAGGATCATTCCTTGACAATCTTCGCAGGAACGAAGCCTTTGGCATTGAGGAGGAAATGGGGAAATTTTCTGAATTACAACAAGAAGCAAGAGGACATATGAAAAATTGAAGTGACATGCTGGAAAAAGGCAGATATGGTTGAAAGATTCAGTTATTACTGAGAGTATATATTTTTTTTCTTTCTTCCGCAGAGAGAAATGTGACAAATAAGTTCACAAGAAAAGTGGAAAAAATTGCTCTTTTCCTGACACTATAGTTTGGGACATTATAGAAATATATCGAATCCTTGCTTTTTAATGTTCAGCACAGATCTTTATTTCAGCTGTTCACTTTACAGTGTTGTGGGTTAATGGCCCAACCAGAATGGCTGAGGATAAAGCAAGCCTCTGGAGATGGTATAAGTACTTACTTCCTGTGAGTTAACCCTAATGTTTTAGTTATATTCCCACTGTACATGTTATATACCTGGGGAGATCTAAATATTGAACAAGTTTTAATGATTAGCCCACCTTCTTCTAGAAAGAAAGTACTCAGATCTCAGTCCGTTGTTCTGAGAATGACTCTAACAAAAGACTCCCAATGCTACTTGTAAAATCTCTGTATAAAAGCACACCAACACAACAATAAAGAATAAAAGTGTTCGCCGGGTGTTGGTGGCTCACGCCTTTAATCCCAGCACTCAGGAGACAGAGGCAGGCGGATCTCTGTAAGTTCGAGACCAGCCTGGACTACCAAGCGAGTTCCAGGACAGCCTCCAAAGCCACAGAGAAAGCCTGTCTCGAAAAAACAAAAAAAAAAAAAAAGAATAAAAGTGTTCTAATAACCTACTAATGGGAGCTGGAAAGATGGCTCAATGGTCAAGAACACTTAATGCTCTTCCAGAAGACCTAGGTTCAATTCCCAGTATCCACACAGTAGCTCAAAGTCCTATGTAACCCTAATCTCAGGGCACCCAACACTCTTTCCTGGCCTTCAGGGCACCAGGCATGCACACGATAAACAAACATGTTACAGGCAAAAAACTTAGCTACAAAACAGAACTGTGCTGATAATAGGGATGTTGAAACCACTTGTTCTCATGAGATTGGAGGATGTGTGACATTAAAATATCCTTAAAATAAGTCAAAGAATTATATCAATTTGAAGACAGGAAAAACTTAGGCTTTCTTAAAAATTTAAAAATTTCCAGGCAATTTCATCTTTCCCATTCTGAAAATGAGTGTGTTCTCTGATGACTGTTTCTCCACATATGCTCTTCATTATGTGAGAACAAGCATCTCCTGGGGGGAACCTGAAAGAGACAGTTCTGGGTTAGGCATATCAGATCAGGGAGGGAGAGGGCAGTGGATTTTTACCTTAGCACGATGCTTCCAGTGAACATGAAAGTTTAGACATCACCTCTTTACAGAGTTTGGAACACTTTGAGCTCATTGGCATTAACTAAAGCTGAACACGGCCTCTCAAATCAGGGGACTGCGATGGTGTGTGGCAAAAGTCACACTGTTTACTGTGGATAACTGTATTTAGTATGTGGCCTGGTTATCTCACACCAAGAGGTATTTACCAATCAAGTTTCATGAAAAGCATTCTCTGGCTCATTTGGTGCTCTCCAAAGAGGAAAAAAATAAGATAAATTAAATGCTATTTACATGGATTCTCAGGGGGTACTACAGAATAAAGTGTATTAGAGATCGAGGTGAAATCACTAGGATGTATTGAGAAAAATGTGGGTTTTTTTTAAACATCCGCACCACAATCTGTAAGAGGGAGGCAGCAATACCCATGACCTGTAGGAGCAGCAGAACAGCATGTTGGTGCCTTCTTCACACAAGAGGTCTGACGTTTCATGTCAAGCAGAGGCGACATTTCCTTAGTGAACAAGGTCTTCATCTGTCATGGACACAATTGTGTCTCTGTGATGGGAAAATCATCTTCTGCATGAATTTGCTGAGCTAACTAGCAAGTGAAATTTTTTTAGACCTTTGTTTCTCCTTGTCCTTTTTGTCTGCAATATTTGTCTTCTCTTTTTGCGTGAAAAAGTAAAATAATAATGCAATGTGTGTAATAAATATGCTCAATCAGGGTTATCCTCACAGTAACCTCTGAGGTGTTAGGAAGCTGAGGTGCATGGGGATGAGACTGATCTCTTTTAAAGCCAGTGATAAACTCAAATCCCACTGACACTATGCTCAACGGGTGATGGATGACCGTGCCCGTGGCACTAACCCAGTGGAATGACTCTAAATTGAATTTGCATCATTGTATTAGTCTGTTTTCTTTCACTCAGAAACATGAAGTAAAATAACATAATAAAATAGAATGACTGAAGAGTGTACCTAATAAAGGAAGGAAATAAAAAAACATAGAACTTGCCAGGTGGTAGTGGCCCACGCCTTTTATCCTAGCACTTGGGAGGCAGAGGCAGGCGGATCTCTGTGGGTTTGAGGCCAGCCTGGTCTACAAAGCTACCCAGAGAAACCCTGTCTCGAAAAACCAGAGAAACAAAACAAAAAATAAAACTTTCTCTGTAACACATTCTACCACATCTATTAAAGTTAGCAGAAGATTCTTTCCGCAAGGTTTATTTTACTCTGTTTCTGCTGTGAAAGAAAATTACCTTATATCAGTAAGGAATCACTCTTTCATGTGTGCCCTATTTTGCATAACTGCCGATGGTTGTATTTGCCCGTCTCTGGGTGCAGGTGCTGCTCTAACATTAACCACGGGGCTTGAACAGGGCTATAAGAATTGAGTTGACACTTTGATATCTCTAGTTCCTTGAGTCTTAGTGACACGATTCTGGGCAGTGCTAAGACTCAAGTAAAAAATTCTTAAAGCAGTCATCAGGAGCTAGAGAGTTGTTGTTGCTGCTGTTGTTTTGCTTTGTTTCTTCGTGGATAATAATTTCTCTGTGAATTTCTCTAGGCCCCCTGCATTTAATGCTTCTTCAGTACTCTTCGAAGTCCTTACCTTACAGATTAAGATGATAAGAATCAGAGAAGTTGATAAATTTAAGGTCATAATTAATAATTGATCCCACGATTTGATGGGCATAAGCAGCAACGTGGGAGTGTTGAGACAGCAGTTACAGGCTCATGGGACGTAAATCAGAAACCAAGGGGCTGATGGGAAATGCATGCAGACTGGTGGGAATGGGCGTGAGTACCACAACTTAGGAGCGCACTTGCTCACCTGGGGATCAGTGTGCCTCCCATCTAGTAAGAGGTTTCCCCTTCTACTAACACATGTGGAAAATGACAGATTTGATTTTAGCTCAGCTGCTTTTGAGCCTCACCATGTTGCCTAAAACAACAACAGCATTAGTATAATCCTTAGCCACCAAGACAGCAACAAGAAGCATATGAAGCCTAACAACTCTGAAGTTGCACTCCTGTTGTTGACCAGGAGATGGCATTGGAAAACATTCTAGTCCTCTATACAAGACTTAATCCCTTATAGACTTCACACATTAATCCCAAAGTGGATCTGAGTAAGGTTTGGTTTCAAATAAAAGTCATTGACTCGGAGGTATACAGTGTATATATATGCTTGTAATGAACACAGTTGCTCATATGGGGATGCTGCTTAGGGGTATATATTACACACCAGTAAAAGTCTCTCTCTCTCTCTCTCTCTCTCTCTCTCTCTCTCTCTCTCTCTCTCTATCTATCTATCTCTCTCAGTGTGTGTGTGTGTATGCCGTATCTCATCTCCACTTTTCTGAGACTGTTTTTGTGATGTACAATTCAGATTAATTCCATTATCAAGTGGAGGAGCACTTCCCATGTTTGCCTTCCTTCTTAAGAGGCAATGTGCATGAAAATTTAATATGGGCCAATTCTTCCATATACACTGCAACTTAGCATCATTACATCAAAGTACTTTATAATGACAGCCTTATTAGGAACCATGTGAAAGGGGTGTAATATCATGCGTTTCACATTTTAATCTTAGTATCTCCTTCATACCCACACATATTCACAACACTCATGTGGGAGTGAGTAGTAACCTCATCTTATAGATGAGGGGATTGTGAGTCATGGGACCTTCATGGCACAAACATGAGCTCTGAGTTCCACTTTCACAATGACAAAGTTGCATGTAGACAGTTAGTGAATAAAGGGAGCAGATGTTTGGCGATTCTGGCTTTGGTCACCACTTGTTTTCTGTCTGTTCATAAATTGATGCCAGACCCTGCCTCGACATCTTGCCTACTTAATTGGTTTTTCTTTTCTTTTCTTTTCTTTTCTTTTTTTGAGACAGGCTTTCTCTGTATTGTTTTGGAGGCTGTCCTGGAACTTGCTCTGTAGACCAGGCTGGTCTCAAACTCACAGAAATCTGCCTGCCTCTGCCTCCTGAGTGCTGGTGTTAAAGGTGTGTGCCACCAATGCCCGACTCCTACTTAATTGTTAAAAACATGTATTGTTGCTTTAATAAGGTATAAATTAATTTCTTTTTCATATTTTCAATATGAAATATAGAAAATGAGGAGCTAACTAACTCTGCATGGTTGGAAAGTGGACAATCCCTACAGTTTTATAGCTTCCACAGGCCTTAGATATTTTCATAGTCATCCACCCTTCTTCTACCAAATGTGCATATACATATACATTATCCTCAAGATAATAGCAAGAACTCACACCATCACCACAGAGCCGAGCTTAGGTATGCATTTAACAAACACTGCTCTTTAGCACACATTCATGGTGGGCACTAGGACACTAGGTGTTTCCGTTTCCAGCCATGCATTAGATAAACTACATGAGTTATTCAACAGTTTTACAATAGACTTGGTGTTGGATGGTTTTTCAACAATACGTCAAATAAAGCTTTTGTCCTGAGACTGCTTAAGGCTCAGCTGTGGTGTTTAGCATTCTGGGTATATTATAAGTGTTTTTAGTTTAGAAAACAATTTTATCACAAATCAAAGAGCATCTGTGTGTGTAAGTGTGTGTGTGTGTGTGTATCACACACACATATATAGTGTTTAATGCTTGTTTTTATATAAAAGACAGATGTATTAATATTTACATGCATACATAAACCTGCATTTTCGTGTTTCTAATTGTAGAAAAAAATTTAAAGCATTTCTGGGCTCTAAATTTTAAACCTCTTTCTCAGGCTGCAGGCAGCAAAGGGAAGGCCAAAACTAAGTTGTACCTTGGAAGATCAATCAACTAATTCTATTAGCACCAAGTACACAATAAATTCTGGGCATAAATCAATTTTTCTTTCAGTACATCAGCAGTCATTGTGTCCCTGTGACCTTTCAGAGAATGACTGTAGACAGTGTTTATCCCAAAGAACAATGGAAAGGTGACGGACTGAGAAATTAAGGGCTTTCCAACGGAATACCAAGTGCAGGAACAAGTGTGGACTGAACAGAGGGAGTGTTTGATGTGTGCTAGAAATGTGCCTTTGGCAAGTACAGTCAGGGTTCCTGGGCTATGGGCTGTAATAACATGCTCATATGGCTGGGGAATAGAGTTGTCTTGTGGAGGCAGAATGTTTTAAAGATGAGAGGTGAGCATTGCACTCATCAGACATGTGTGGTGTGTCACAGTTGCAGAATACTGAAAGGAAGTTTCTCTTCTTTTTGTTCTGTCAATAAAAATGACAGAAGCATCCAGGGGAATAAAACCATAAAAGGCAGACAGAAAAGAACTCTTCTGATTCGTCATCCATGGTATAATAGAATGAGAAGAATGGTTTGTTCTTTTTCCCACATTGCTATAACAAGGTTTCTGAAGCCAAACACCTTAAAAAGCAAAAAGGATTCATTAGGTCATAATTTTGAAGTGTGTAGTTTCAACATTGTGTATCTGCAATGGTTCAGTCTCTGGTGAAGTCTAACAGTGGATGACTTCCTCAAAAAAGCATGAGCAAGAGAAAGATGACTTCAGAGAACAGAAAGCCAGAAAGAAGGGGAAAGGTTTGCCTGTTTCATCACGGCATGAGAGGCAGATAGCTGACGGGGAGTCACACTCTTTGAAACACATTCCCTTACTACAGTGGATGTCCTGAGCAACAAGATCACTGTTCATGACTGACTTTTGGGCCACTAGAAGGAATAACCTGACCATTGGTTGGTCTATAGTAAGTAAGTACATCAAAAAATACTTACAAAGTATCTAGCAAAGGCCAAATAAATATTCCAGGAAATAACCTCAATTGTCAGATATTTGAGATACATAACCAAGGCCCTTAATGAGGAAGGTTACCATCTGAAGGGAAGAGTTGAATTCTCTGTCTCAGGGAGTCAGGAAGAAAAATCCATGGAAGCTGACACAGCAGTAAATGACTGTTAGACTTAGCTTTTCTCAAAAATAAGAGGAATTTTAACTCACATTTTTGTTCGAGAAATAAATTCCTGGGGGAGTATCACCTTGTGTAAAAGCATTAAAATGAATTGTTAATGACAGTCCTCAATTGTCCATGACTACTTTGGGTCTTATTGATTTTTAAGGAAAGACCACAGGCCCCTACCTCAGGGTAGGTTTGCATCTATGGTACAATTTGAGATCACATTTCGAAAGAGAAGTATTATCTACGGAGGCTGACCCAAGCAGAGGAGGCTGGCCCAGGCAGAGGAGGCTGGCCCAGGCAGAGGAGGCTGGCCCAGGCAGAGGAGGCTGGCCCAGGCAGAGGAGGCTGGCCCAGGCAGAGGAGGCTGGCCCAGGCAGAGGAGGCTGGCCCAGGCAGAGGAGGCTGGCCCAGGCAGAGGAGGCTGGCCCAGGCAGAGGAGGCTGGCCCATCTGATGCTGAATCTCAGTCTTTCATGATACTTGTTATGCAGTTCTGAAAGTCCTTTACCTGTTTATTTTAGTCGCCCTGGGAAAATAACCACAATGAAGTCCTGTTGTAATAAATAACACATAACATTTTTACAAAAACAAAAAAAAAAACCTCACTTCTACTGGGTTGGAATATGCTCCATTTATTTAGCACTGAACTGTAGAAATGGTTGCAAAGTAGAAAATTACTTCTTTAAAATATTAGTAGCAGTAACAGTAATAGCAGGGTGCATGTGTCTTTGTGTGTATGTCTGTGTGCCTGTATGTGTGTTTGTGTGTGCATGAGTGTGCAGGAGAGGTCACGGTACATCAGGCTCATATAGCAAGCATTTCCCTCTTTGACCTGTCTCACTAGTCCTATAAAACAATTCGTGTAAAGTGTGGACGTGTCTTATATAGATATGATGATATATGACTAAGTCATAATTTATTCCTGCTGTGAAATTGTGTGACCATTAAAGACAGAGACATTCTGTGACTCTGCGTGGGCTCTAGAGCTTACTTTTATTATTCTCGTGTAAAGTGTGTACATGCCTTATATAGATACGCTGATATATGACTAAGTCATAATTTATTTCTGCTGTGAAATTGTGTGACCATTAAGGACAGAGACACTCTGTGACTCTGTGTGGGCTCTACAGCTTACTTTTATTATTCAATTCCTTCTTTATGTTTTCTCCTTTCCCTTCCCTTTACATTTCATCATTCCCTCCCCAATTCTCTTCATCTTTCTCCTCTTCCTTTTCCTCTTCCTTCTTTAAGTTGCCTAAGCTGTTCTCTGGCCACAGACTTCCAAATGCTGAGATTATAGGCTTGCATACCAAGCTGTGATCCATCATTTGAATTTAAACACGGCACTCTGGGAATTTTCTGTGTACATCAGATGCTAACTCAACACATTTTCCATGAAGTTCTTCGGACTTGGAAACAAGGGGATTGCCCTAAGGGAAGGATTCTTTCAGATGAAGGAATCAAGCGTTTCAAGCTGCATAATTATCACTAAATAAACATTATTAATAAATGAAAACAATAATATTATAACACTTAGGGAGTAGATATTACCTCATGCGATCAGTATGCTACATAATTCATCTTACCCAATGCATAGTTAAGAATCTTGCATTGGCTTGCTAGTTAGAAGAGGTATATGAAGTTAAGCTAAGGGCTGTAAAAACCTAACATGTAAACTACTTATCATTGGAGTAATACATGTTCAATATCTTTCATTAGTTGTGGAAAAATATCTGACCTTACTATTCCTCCAAAGGCAGTCTAAACTCTAATTTTGTGAACATAGAATGCCGCCCTGAAGACATCCTTTGTATACACAGCCAGCGAAAACGCTCTCCCTTTCCCTTGATCAAACATCCATAAATGTACTAAATGTACTAAAGGACATGTTTGTTGAATGCATTTAATGGAGTTTTGAGAGTATTAACTTGGTGATAGGAGCCTCAAGTGGGTGGTGGGTTTTGTTAGAAATTTGTCTATCTAGTCTGCACAGTGCTTGTTTTTCTTCAATAGCGAGCTTGGAGCAGCAACCCCAGGTGTCAAGTAATCTTACAAATACTTTCTTCTTTTTATTTGACTTCTTTGGTTAATAACATTCCTTGGCTTATAATATTACTTCAGAATCTGCACAGCTAAGTGACTTTGCAGGACACTAACAATAAAATCCCTAATATCTGGAAATCTTTAATTTTCAGGGAGTTTGAATTAGAGGATTTTGAAGCCCTGAATCCTCATAAGTGGGGAATCTGGTAGAAGAACAGCTGTCAGATTGCAGTGGTATTTTCACAAACAGAATTAAATGCATAGCGCTCGCTACTCCACTCACTACTGTTATGACTGGAAATGGAACTACCAGTGGCAGAAAGGGAAGGCAGAGCCTATTGCTGCATAGGGATAGCTGTGTGTGTGGTTGGATTTGAATGGCATTGTGAAGTTATTCCTGCAAGACAAACTAGCTGTGATGACGGAGCTCCTGCCAGAGGAAGCACACACATAAAGACCTTGCAACTTTTGTGAATATGCATAGCATTGTGTGTGGGTAGTTACGTTTCTGTAAGTCAAGAATAATAGCAGAACCCTTAACACTGGAAAGGAATTGGAATGTTTGCTCCTTGTTCTCACTCACATTTTCCTGCTGGTGTGTTATTAATCCAAGTTGAGGAAAGTGTAATGAGTCTGCTTATCTAAGAATTATTATCTGGGCCATACTAGGTTTAGCAAGCCATGATACGACAGCACAATTGTTAACAGCACAGAAAGTTAGCGGTTTTTGGCAACACAAAGCTCACTAATGAACAAACCCAAAAGGGTTCCCTCCATTCTGCAGAATAACAAAGCGCATCCATGGTTAACAGGAAAAATGATGGCATACACTTGAGTTCACTGCATCCCAGACTACTGTTCCAGAGTTCCATGCACTAGCTACCTATCTTTCCGAGTAGTGAGACAGGCACACTGGCAAGCAGCCAGTTTTGTCTAAAGGATTTACTCACTACCTCTATGGAAAGAAGGAGAAACTAAATCCTGTATCAAAAATAAGCAGGGCCCTTCCAGGGGATATGGGGTCTTGGTTGCACCTTACCCATTTTCCCCAATGCAATCCTGGGTGACATACTCCAGAGGACATCGGGAAAGGTTTTGAAGAACATCCTGTTTCCTGTGGAAAGGACTTAAGCCAGCCAGGCCCTTTACTGAATTCATGGGTGACTTTACCTTCCTAGGAAGGGACAAGAACAAGGTCAGGAATGTACCCGGCAGTTTTTAACCCAGCTCTGAATACTGTGTTGATAGCACATTCTGTAGTTGGTGAGGACTATAATCAAGAAATGGAGATGAGATAATTGCTCTAAGGCTAGATATAGAAACCACCTAGAGTCAGCAAGCCCCAAAGTGAACTGCACTGGAGTCAGTAAAGCACACGGAAGGCGAGATACAACGTCAGGTTCTAAGGTCCAGGATGGACATGGAGAAAGGAAGGAGAATCATAGGGATACATGGAAATGATGTCAAGTAGCATTTTTCTCACCTCTCTACAGAAAAATAGTCAGAGACAGCAAAACAAAAACAAAAACAAAAAAACCAAAACAGAAAAACCCTCAATTGGCCTTTGTACTGCCTTAAGTCTTCATATTATTTTATTCTCTTAGCAAATATGTAAGATTCTCTTAATCAGTTAGAAATTTACACCATGTAACTCCAAAGTGCTGCATATAGGAGACTTAGACATATACCTGTCCCTGTGCATACTAATTAAGAGCCTGGAGGTTTTCCATAATCCTTACAAATGTGACTTGGAAATGAGAAAGTGGGTGGTCTCTAGGAGGGACTCATTCAAGACTTAATCACCCATCTTTTGTGGGGAGTAAATCCAAGTAGTAGCTGGTTATTCAAATTACATTTCTGACTTCATCCTGTGAAAACTGTTCAGTTCCTTGTCTTTTTTTTTTCTTTTTGGCCTTGAGGCATAAAGTCTATACTCTCCTCAGACTTAGTTACGTTTGTTCACTTTGAAGAAGAGTTAGGCAGACGCCAGGCCTGGTTAAACTTGGTTAGCTGGTACAGCGCACACCTGTGTTTTGATTGTGAAATGCCCCTCACAGGTTCATGTGTTTTGAACTTGGTCTTCAGCTGCATCAGTAGCATTGTTTTAGGGTACACTTAGAATCCTCTGGAATTGGGTCCTAGAGGAGGATATGGACACCAAAGGTATGTCTTTAAAGGGTATGTGCAGTTCAGACTCTGGCCTGCTCTCTTGGCTTCCTTTTTGCCTCAGTGGTGTAAGGAACTCCGGTAGTAAACTCATAATTTCTGCCCCGCCTTGCCTAGCATGATTGACAAGACTCCCCTGCGATCATGAGCCAAATCAACCTTCCACCTCTGTTGTTGCTTAGACATAAAGAAGCATGCACCATCACCTGCATGGTAGTCAGCAGATTAGCTCTCTTCACTTTCAGAACCACAAAAGTACTCACTGATAGAATCTCTGGCAAGTACAATTTCACAGGATGTTTATGAGGTCTAGTTTATTTATTTACTTATTTTCCTTTTTGTTTATTTGAATTAGAAACAAGTTTCTTTCACATGGCAATCCCAGCTCTCTCTCCCTCCCCTCCTCCCCTGATGCCCCACTAACCACACTAACCCCACCAACCCCACACCCCATCCCCACTTCACTCCCCAGGGAGAATGAGGCCCTTCATGGGGAATCTCCAGAGACTATCATTTCAATCAGGGCAGGGCCTAGGCACTCCCCTGTGTCCAGGGAGAGGGAGCATCCTTTCATGTGGAATGGGTTCCCAAAGTCCATTTCTATACCAGGGATAAATACTGATCTACTACCTGAGGTCCCATAGATTGTCAGGGGCTCCTTACTGAAACCCAAATTTACATAGTCTGGATAAGTACCATGCTGCTCTCTCAGCCATCAGTCTGGGGTCCATGAATTCCCCCTTGTTCAGGCCAGCTATTTCTGTGGGTTTCAACAGCTTGGTCGTAAGCCCTTTGCTCATCACTACTCCCTCTCTGCAACTGGGTTCCAGGAGTTAAGTCCAGTGTTTAGCTGTGGGTGTCTGCCTCTTCTTCCATCTGTCACTGGATGGAGGTTCTAGGATAGTATGTAAAATCATTATTAGGGACTGGCATTTAAAGTAGTCTCTCTACTACTGCTTAGTTTGCCAGTTGGTGTCATCCTTATAGGTCTCTGGCGATCTCACTAGTGCCAGATCTCTCCTCAAACCTATAATGACTACTTCTATTATGGTATCTGTCATCCTGCTCTCTATTCTTCCCCCAACTCAACCTTCCTGCTCCCCCATGACCTCCTCTCCCCTCCTCTTCTCCCTATCTCTTTCTCTTTGCTCCCTCTTCCCTCCCCCCATGCTCCCAAAGTAGCACACTTATCTCTCTTAGGGTCCTTCCTGTATCCATACTCTCTGGCAGTGGGACTGTAGGCTAGAAATACCATGATCGATGTCTAAAATCCATATATGAGTGAGTACATACCATGATTGTCTTTTTGTGACTGGGTTACCTCACTCAGAAAGATTCTTCTAGTTTCATCCATTTGTGTGCAAATTTCAATATCCATTTTTTTTCTGCTGAATAGTATTCCATTGTGAAAATGTACCACATTTTCTCTATCCACTCTTCAGGTGAGGGGCATATAGGTTGCTTCCAGGTTCTGGATATTACAAATAATGCTGCCATGAACATAGTGGAACACACATCTTTGTTGTATGAATGGGCATCTTTTGGATATATGCCTAAGAGTGGAGTTGCTGGGTCTTGTGGTAGGTTTATTCCCATTTTTCTGAGGAATCTCCATACTGATTTCCAAAGTGGCTGAACCAGTTGGCACTCCCACCAGCATTGGAGGAGTGTCCCCCTTTCACCACATCCTCTCCAGCATAAATTGTCATTGGTGTTTTTGATTTTAGCTATTGTGACAGGAGTGAGATGATATCTCAGAGTTGTTTTGATTTGCATTTTTCTGATTGCTAAGGGTGTTAAGCACTTTCTTAATTTTCTATTAGCCATGTTAGACTCCTCTATTGAGAATTCTCTATTTAGTTCTGTACCCCACTTTTTAATTGAATCCTTTGGTGTTTTGGAGACTTGCTTCTTACGTTCTTTGTAAATTTTGGAGATCAAACCTCTGTCAGATGTAGGGTTAGTGAATATCTTTTCCCATTCTGTGGGATGCTTTTTTGTCTTTTTGACTGTGTCCTTTGCCTTACAGAAGCTTCTCAGTTTCAGGATATCACATTTATTAAATGGTCATCTCAGTGTGTGGGTTAATATCAGGGTTTTCAATTTGATTCCGTTGGTCTACCTGTCTATTTCTGTGCCAATACCAAGCTGTTTTAAATACTATAGCTCTGTAATACAGCTTGAAGACAGGGAGGGTGATGCCTCCGGAAGTTCCTTTATTTTGAAGGTTGTTTTGGCTATCCTGGGTCTTTTGTTTTTCCATATAAAGTTGATTATAGTTCTTTTAAGGTCTGTGAAGATTTGTGCCTGTATTTTGATGTAGATTGCTCTTGGTAAGATTACCATTTTTACTATGTTGATCCTAGCTATCCAAGAACACACTGAGATCTTTCCATTTTCTGGTATCTTCTTTATTTTCTTTCTTTGAAGGCTCAAAGTTCTTGCTATACAGGTCTTTCACTTGTTTGGTTAGCCAATACTTCAAGTTATTTTATGTTTTTGTGGCTAATTTAAAGGGTAATGTTTCTCTGATTTCTTTCTCAGCCATTTTTCGTCTTTGTATAGTTGGGTTACTTTTTCTTTTTTTGAGTTACTCTTGTATCCTGCCACGTTGCTGAAGGTGTTTATCAGATATAGGAGCTCCCATATAGAGTGTAGAGTTTTTCGAGTCACTTAAGTAAACTATAATATTATAGTGAAAGTTTGACTTCTTCCTTTCCAATTTGTATCCCCTTGGTCTTTTGTTGTCTTATTGCTCTAGCTAGAACTTCAAGTACAATATTGAAGAGATATGGACAGAGTGGACAGCCTTGTCTTGTTCCTGATTTTAGAGGAATTGTGTTATATCTCTCTACACTTAGTTTTATTTTGGCTGCTGGTTTACTGTATATTGTTTTTCTTATGTTCAGGTATGTTCCTGTTATCCCTATGGCTCCAGGACCTTCATCATGAAGGGTTGTTGGATTTTGTCAAAAGATTTTTCAACAGTTAGTGAGATGATCATGTGGGTTTTCTTTTGTAGTTTGTTTATGTGGTGGATTATACTGATGGATTTTTATATGTTGAACCATATCTGCATCCCTGGGATGAAGCCTACTTTATCATGGTGGATGATTTTTCTGATGTGTTCTTGGATTTTATTTGCCGGAGTTTCTTTTGTTTGTTTTTCAAGACAGGGTTTATCTGTGGCTTTGAAGGCTGTCCTGGAACTAGCACTTGTAGACCAGGCTGGTCTTGAAGTCATAGAAATCCGCCTGCCTCTGCCTCCCGAGTGCTGGGATTAAAGGCATGTGCCACTACCGCCCTGCTGATTTGCCAGCATTATATTGAGTATTTCTGCATCAATGTTCATGAGGGATATTGGTCTATAGTTCTCTTTCTTAGTTGTGTGTTTCTGTTGGCTTGGGTACCAAGGTAATTGTAGCCCTGTAAAAAGTGTTTGTCAGTGGACCATGTGTGTAATTTAAAATGAACTTTCTTGGCGAAATACTTGTCCTGCCTTGAGAAATGCAAGTTGTCTTTTAAAAATAACTTTGTCTTTTCATAGTTAATATCTTTAATATACTGTGATCATATGCACTCCATTATCTTCCCTAATACTTTGATTTCTCCAACTGAATCTGGTCTTTTTCTTTTTTACCCCAAAGATTCCATCCTTCCATATTTTCTTTATTTTCAACTCACTGCATTTAATTAGGATTCCCTGCATGTATGTGGGTAAGGAGGTTATTTGCATGAGTGGAGACAATGCACTGGTAGTATATCACAAAGCATTTGACATCACTGGCCCCACCAATCATTAACTACCTATAGCTCCTCAAGTGTGAGTGAGGGTTTATAAGTCAAGATGTAATACTGGCATCTCTGCCTTGTGCAAGTCTCATGCAGTAGTCACTGTTGTCTAAGTTTTCCAAATACTTTGACCTGTCATGAGTCTCTCCATCTGTCATCCCTCGCTGCAAACAAAAGCTTGTCTGGTCAAGACTGACAGCAGTTTAAGCATGCATGAGTGTATCATACGTATTTAGAAGGCAGTTTGATGTCATGTCCATATAATAATAGGCTCTTTTATACATAAAAGTTCTAGTCACAGATTTTGAACTGGTTTACAATACCAGGCATGCTACTGTAAACAAGTCACATCTTTCCCAGAAGGTTGGTACTATAGCTTGCACTAGTCATAGATGAGTAAGACCATTGATTACTTTTCTTTATCATGTAGCCTGCGTAGCACCTCTTCCACAACATAACGTATTTTTACTTCCTTTTTTGTTTTTGCAGTTTTATTATTATTTTATTTAAGTTAGAAACAATCTTGTTTCACATGTCAGTCCCAGCTTCCTCTCCCTCCCATTCTCCCCCCCTCCTGACCAGGTCCCCCAGTCCCTCACCCAATCTCCCCTCCAATCCCCAGGGAGGGTGAGGCACTCCATGGTGGATCTCCAGTAACTGTCATTTCATCCAGGGCAGGACCTAGGCTGAGAGAGACTCCCATATTGTGGCATGGGCACTTAAAGTCTATTTGTATGCCAGGGATAAATACTACCCAAGGCCCCATAGGTTACCTAGGCCTCCTCACTGATACCCACATTCAGGGGGTCTGGGTTAGTCCCATGCTTTCTACACAGCCATCAATCTGGGGTCCAAGAGCTCCTCCTTGTTCAGGTCAGCTGTTTCTGCGGTTAAACCAGCCCAGTCTTAACTCCTTTGCCCATCAGTTCTCTCTTTCTGACACTGGATTCCAGGAGTTCAGTTCAGTGTTTGTCTGTGGGTGTCTGCCTCTGCTTTCATCAGTCACTGGATGAAGGTTCTGTTTCCCAGACTCTCTGACTTCCCTTTGTAAGTTGAGAAATTTTAAAAGTATATAGGTTATTTTAATTTAGTTGTTTGTAGAGACCAATGTCTCTCAACAGCTGTTGCTTGATCATCAGCAAGCAAAGTAAAAAAAATAATAAAGTCAAGACAACACCATAAGGATCCAGGCTCCCTGTGTATTTTCCATCTCTGTGCCTTCTTTTTATTATTTTATGTTATCTTTCATAATTTTTAGTTATGTATAAATTTTTCCTATGGCTGCCTACATCCATTTTCTTTCCTTTCTTAAGCCTATGTACTTTTTAAAGACACACTGTAACCTGTTTAGAGAGGGGGTTTTTTTGTCTGTGTAGATCTGTTTTCACTGAATATCTGCAGGGTTTTCTGATTGTGCGACAGGAATCTTAAATTGTTATGTGAGCCTTCATTGATCAGTTTAGCGCATGGTACATGGCACTGCTGGCTGGTTCTAGGCAGTCTCTGTCCTCTGAGCTTACCCAAGAGACATTGGTCACCAGGAAGCCATATGCCAAGAAACCATGTTTGACTCAGTGTTTTGAACTTTAAAAAAAAAAACAAAAACATTCTCAAGCCTTGTGTGGATATACATGGCCCCATGTTGGGTTCATATGTAATCAGACATTTTCATTAGGAATGCTGTTCCCCAATAATGACACACAGATGTCTTAATTATGAAATCTCAGATAATAGCTTAAGCTTATTTCTTGCTAGCTCTTATAACTTAAATTAACCCATTTTTATTAATTTTCTGGGTTTTTGTTTTTGTTTTTGAGACAGGGCTTCTCTGTATTGTTACTTTTTGCCTTGTGCCTTTATTAATTCATCTCTGTAGTGTTCATCCTGCTTGATCTGTGTCTCAGTGTATTCTCATCCTTCTTCTTCCCAGAGTGCTCTCAGCCCCCAAACTCCTGCCTAGTCATTGGCCATTGAGATTTTTATTAAACCAGTCCAAGTGACACATCTTCACAGTGTACAGAAAGATTATTCCACAAAAAGAAGGACTTTGTCTTTCGTTCCTTCCTGATCTATCTGAACTGTCAAAATATTGAGCAATGGCTATATGTAATTGGGGCACCAGCTGCTTTACCGTGCTCACTGACTGCACACGACCTCATGCACACCTTGAAAAAAAATGTATTATGTATTGTCAAGACATCCATAATGCTGCTCATTTAGCACACACACGTAAACACTGTGTGTTTTAATGGGCAATGCAACTACATCTGCATGATGACTCCTAAAATGTTGGGTTTTTCCATAGTGTCAGAACTGTCAATCCTAAATATAACAGTCTGTCACAAGTGCTACCCATCTAGTACATAGCTCCCTCCCTCAGACCAAAACTAGAATCTATTGAACTATGGTCCTAGTGGGAGCAAAGAGAAATGCATTAAAGTTGGACTGACAAAAATACTTAAACTGAGGTAATTAATATATGTCTGTCAATAATATTTTAACCATCTTTAAGGAAAAGCATTTAGGAAAACTTCAGGTGGCAACATCAAAGAAACCAGTTTCTCGCTACTGTGTGATTTGGTTTCATGAAAGAAGGACTGACTTAATAAATAACATTTGATAATATTTTTGCTCCCAATTTTCTTCTAAGATATTATAGAATACTGTAGTTTGCCAGTAATAATAAAAAAAAAAGTTCCAAAAACTCCAAAGACAGTTTATGCTGGAGAGGATGTGGAGAAAGGGGAATACTCCTACATTGCTGGTGGGAGTGCCGACTTGTACAACCACTTTGGAAATCAGTACGGAGATTCCTCAGGAAAATGGGAATCAGTCTACCACAAGACCCAGAAATTCCACTCTTAGGCATATATCCAAAAGATACACATTCATACAACAAGGATATCTGTTCCACTATGTTCATAGCAGCATTATTTGTAATAGCCAGAACCTGGAAGCAACCTATATGCCCATCAACTGAAGAGTGGATAGAGAAAATGGTGTACATTTACACAATGAAGTACTATTCAGCAGAAAAAAAATAAACGGAATCTTGAAATTTGCAGGCAAATGGATGGCACTAGAAGAAACCATCCTGAGTGAGGTAACGCAGTCACCAAAAGAGAAATATTGTATGTACTCACTCATTTATGGATTTTAGACATGAAACAGGGGAGTGCCAGCATACAATCCTACTGCCAGAGAGTCTAGGAAAGAGAACCTTCATCCAGCGACTGATGAAAGCAGAGGCAGATACCCACAGACAAACACTGAACTGAACTTCTGGAATACAGTGTCAGAGAGAACTGATGGGCAAATGAGTTAAGATTGGGCTGATTTAACCCACAGAAACAGTTGACTTGAACAAGGGAGAGCTCTTGGACTCCAGATTGATGGCTGTGTGGAAAGCATGGGACTGACCCAGACCTCCTGAATGTGGGTGTCAGTGAGGAGGCTTGGTTATCTATGGGACCTTGGGTAGTATTTATCCCAGGCATACAAATAGACTTTGAGTGCCCATGACACAATATGGGATGCTCTCTTAGCCGGGACTCTTGGGGGAGGGCCTAGGCCCTGCCCTGGATGAAATGACAGACTCTGGAGATCCACCATTAAGGGCCTCACCCTCCCTGGGGATCAGAGTGGAGATTGGGTGGGGGACTGGGAGACCTGGTGGGGAGGGCGGGGAGGAGGGGAGGGAGAGGGAGCTGAGATTGACATGTGAGGCAAGATTGTTTCTAACCTATATAAACAAAATAAAAATTAAAAAATGGTTTCACAAAAAAGTATTACTTTTGTTCTAAAAGAGTCATTTGTAATTTACTTTAGGCTTAAAGATGGAATAGTTAAGGATCCAAAGTTTTAGGACTATGTAACCCGGATGTAGTATTCTCTTTCTTGTTCTTGAGCTCTAATAAACAATCTAGACTACATGATAAAAATGTGCATCTGAAACTGTTACAAAGTCATCAAAGTAGAGTGTACATTCTGATGTAGAAGAAAAAAATCAATCCATAAATGTCTATTCAAGACTGATGCACATATGTCATGTAGTTAAATGACTTGTATACAGACATACATGTTTGTTTCTAATATGGTATTGCATATTTCCTCTCACAGATTGCTAGATACCATATCATCAAACTGATATACAGTCCTCCGGGGTAACTTCCCAATTTTTTCAGGTCTATAATAAGCTGGCTCCAGCCACTGTGTGGTTAACTCCAGGGAGAAGGAGGATGTGCTGAGAGGAGACAGCACATTTCAATTGCTCAGCAGCAGCATGCTTGTGAACTTAAATACATATGTGAATGAGGACTTTGGCTGCTGTAACATTTCAGGAAAGTAGACTTGTCTACAGCAAGGCACTTGTAGATAATGACAGGAGAATGATAAGATGAAGCTAAGCAGAGCATTTTAAAGACAGTATTGCAAAGAAAATACTTTCCAAGGTTAAAGAGAGAAAACTTGGCATGGGCCATGAAAACATAGTTTGCCTTCATAGTTAATCATTCCATCATTGTCCACCTTGCTATTCCCCTGACATGGAAGTCCCCACACTTGGTTTAATTAAGAGGAAATATATTTGGAACTAGAAGTCTAATAACTCTGCTCCAGAGAAGCAGATCACAAAGAACTAACAGCTGCTTGGCCATTCAAAACAGATGGCTCATTTCTTCATCTATTCAGGTTTCCCTTCCCGAAAAGGCTCATCCACTGAATACCAGAAAAGCTCACGCCATCAGGAATTCTGAGTGATGAGACGTGTTCCTGAATGGATCATACTGGGGATGCCTTGTAGCATGCCTGCTTCTGCTTACCGCTGACACTTAACCAAATGCCTGTTTCTTTCTTTCTTTCTTCTTCTTTTTTTTTGGCTTTTTTGTTTTTGTTTTCACTGAAACACAAGAGGCTGTAAAATGCAGGGGAACTGGTTTTGGCTAGTGGAAGATTTGGACCAACCTGCCAGGAGGTTTTCTAATTGCCATTCAGCTGATGGCAATGGGGATATTTGAGTACTGTGCAGACACAACCAAAGCACCACCATGCTATAACGAAGCAGTATCATCTTTTGCTTTTGAGACTTCCACAACAGGGCATGTCTTCCTAGTTGTCTGTGCCTTTAAGCTCACATCAGAGCATATGACAACCTTAATCAGGAGACAGAAGATTAAGTATAGATAGTCACACAATTTTGTGGAACTGATTCTGAGGCCACTTCTTTTTAAGTTTGTCTTAGACTGGCTGAACTATTGTTTTGGTGTACTCTCCTGAGTCAATATGTGGTTCACGTTTCACATAATTACATGGTTCAAACATATGCCTATCACTTGTATGGCAATTCCTGATATGCCAGTGAGGAGCACTCCATAGGTATCCTTAATGTCCTTTGTGAATAGTATCTTGACCCATAGGATTCTTAGTATTTTGCAGAGCTTGGTTCAAAAGCTGACCCGAATCTCCAGAGTGACTACAGCTGAGGTGACCTCTAGGTCATTACCAATCCTGATGATTCTTCATTGGCCATAACAGAAGCAGCAAGGCAGACTTCAGAATGAGAATTGACAAGGAGAAGCTTCTTGGCTACTAATTAAATTTCTTGGCTTCGTGTTACTGAAAATGACTAGGAATACTTCAAATATTTGTATTTTAAAATTCATCCATCATTCGTGACTTAGACAATCAGTGAAAAGTCTTTCCACTCCCAATTTCTGAACTCTCACCAACACTCACTATCATGTCCTACCTTGTTTCTATTAATCATGTAATAATCCTGTTGTTTTGGAACGAGATTTTTTATTGGTATTTGCGTGTATGTGGTTACAGGGACATTGGAGATAAGAGCTCACTCACGTACATGCTTGCAGAATTCAGAAGAGGGCATCTGGACCACTGTAGAAGGGGTTTCAGGTGTGTGAGCTGCCTTGGTGAGTGTTGGGAATCTAATGCCAGTTCTCTGGAAAAGCAGCTCTCTTGCTGGCTAACACATGTCTCCATCCATCACATAAAAATCATAGGATAAAATTATTGTCCACTGATTTATATTTGATATTTTAATACTCCTTTCATCTCATGGTTTCTAAGATAATTGTTCCAAATTACCTCATGATAAGCTGTATCAGCTTTAAGTTGAATATGAGATTTTTTCTAGAATATTCTTTTATTATATGCTGCCTTTTAGTTTCTGGTTTTAAGAAATGTTCATTTTTTTGCATCCTATCTTCCTTCCTTATATGCTTAACATCATACTTTCTTCTGTACTGTGTGACTCAAATAAGCAACTTTATTTAAAGTCAAGTTTAAATTTCAAAAGAGAGGTGTTTGGTTTGTGCAGGCATGATGGCAATGTGAAAAAATTCAAGAGCACAAATGGAAAAATCACGTTGAATATGCTCTTAGCATTTTATATACTAGGGATTATATATGGTGATTTTTAGAGGCATTAGGAGAATTAATAATCCCGCACTATCTCAACTGAAAGTGGAGCTTTAAATAAACTGAAGTGAAATATCCTAATATTTAACAAATTCTTGTGAACTGTAGACATTGGAGATGTCCCTATTTTGTATACTTTTATGTTTAGATTGTCACCTTAGCTATGGTAAACACTACTCACAAGCGCATGAAGCATAAAGGAAAACATTCTAATTAAGGTCCCTCCTCACATCCCTGAATAAATCAAGTGTCAGTAATCTTAGCAATTATGATAAGCCTACATACAATGCAAACTACACGCTGCTTCACACCACCTGGCCCAGTGGTCTTCACCACCCAAGAGAGTGTTCAACCTCTCTCTCCTCTTAAATAGTCATGCCTGTGGACAAGAAGACCTAAAGCTAGTACCAAAAGGCTATTGGTGGAATGAGCTTCCACAATACCTACACCACAGCTATGTAATGTATACACTCTGTTTTCAACAAGAAACGTAGCTTTAAGGTAAATCTTAAGTCCATGGGCAGAGGAATATTAAATGCTAAGATATAAAAAGAAAAGTTTTATTTATATGGATGTGTTAAATAATGCAAAATAAAAGCATCCTGATACAGTCTGTATGTATCAAGCCTCCTTGAAAGTCCTGGAGTCAGATGAGTCACAGAAGCAAGGAACAGCTGAGTAAGGCTCTGTCACTATCTCATGAATGAGTCAGAATTTAATTTACTATTGTTAAAGTTGATGTTCTTGGATCTGGAAAGGTTTCAGAAACCACGCTGGCAAGTTCTATCATTTCCAGCCAAATGATGAGCACTCTAAAGCCACTTTTCAATACAAAAATAGTATATTAAAACACATTTAAGTAAAAAGGTTTGTGCATGCATATCACAATTTGAGTCATGACCACCTCTGGTCCCCAACACCAGTCGCTCAATGAGATGCACTGTGACTGACATAGGAATGCACAGTCCACCTACAAGGATGCTGTGTCCCTATAGCATCTGTAGCCACTGAGAAACATGTAGTTAATAAGGATTTTCTTTATAGACAAAAGATCTTCTTTGGGAAGTGTCCATTCTATTGAATCTGTGTCATTAATTGTAAAAGTAGTTTTTCTTCTAATCATGAGCTCAGAAGGAACACGGATGATAGCATTAACCCTTTACCTAATATCCGCAACACGGAGAAGCATGATTTTCCTGAGTCAGAGAATACAAGGCACATAATTCAGGTCATGATTATTTTGGATTCGTTGGCTCAGCATCTGCAGTGGAAGCAACTGAAAGTACAGTTACAAGAGATGAGTATAATATCCCTTAATTATGAGACATTTAACAACAGTTGAAAGTATAAATGGAAGGGGCAGGTGCCAGGTGAATGAGGAAGGAGAGGATGATCTAGCCCGAACACCACACCATCTTAGAGTCATTTTGAAACATAATGTGCTTTATCGCTGTGGTTTTCAAGGCTTATTTGAGGAGCCGAGGGTTATGGGATGTGTACGAGGGAAATGTTCCTGAGAAGCCACAATCTTTTCTATTCTCTTTGTGGTTGCTTCCCCTGCTTGTGTTTGCAATCTGTGTCTGTGTCTCCTCTGACTAGGAATTTGTGCTGCAAAGACACTGCCAAAACTCCTCTCTACTCACATTCCATTTGATTGATTCATTGGGGCTACAATGCCATTTCAAGATTCTGTAAATGTGGATTGGCAACCACATGATATGGTCCCTAGCCATATTGCCTTCTTCCAGTAATTCAGCAGCTACATCGATTTTGGCTTTATTTCTTTTAATGGCTTACTGTCTCAACTAGATGAACAGATACCGTAGACACATTTAAGTACACATGTGTATATAATTAAGTGCTTATGCATAGGTAGCAACTAGAGCCAAGACCACAGTATTCTCAATCACCGAGACAAAAGAATGTGCTTACAAGATGGTCATCTCTGCAGTTACAGAATTTGAACAGTACGCATAAGGATCATAAGCTCCATTCAAGCATGGGCTGTATAATGAGACCCTGTTTGAAAACAACAAAAATGAATAATGTGTTGAATTCTGTCTTAGTAATACTCAAAGTTAACTATAATTGAATCATAATTCCCTCATAGTACTAATTCCTAAACAAGGACTTGAATGATTTGGCACCAAAAATTCCATTTCATAAAAGAAAAACTAATGATAAATCCCACATGATCATGTCAGAAAGTATTGTCTCAACATCTACAGGAGCTACTAGTGAAAATAATTCAGGCGAAGATACAGGATGACTTGAATATCACCTATACACTACTGGGATGGTAAAAATAGGGTATATTACGTTCTTCATGCACTATTCAGATAGATAGACAGATGATATATAGATAGATAGACAAATGACTTATTGATAGCTGATAGACAGATGGCAGAACAAATGATGCAATAAGAAAAATGAGTGAAAAACAGAAACTTGAGTGAAATCCACAAGAAAAATAAAGTGATAGATGGCAAATGAGTGCAGAAAGACACTCAGCATTGTAGTCTACCAAGGAAGCATTAAATGATAACACTGCACATCACTCAGAAGACATACAATTACACAAACAACACCAACTTACAGGAAGGATCCAAGCAAACCAGACAATGTGCACACCATTGGTATGAGTGTTAAATGGCCACTTTTCAGGAATGCATAGATTTTTGTTTCTTAAAAACATCTGTGCAATTATTATCTATCTTGTAACTAAGAAATTTTGTAATTGCATTCTTAAGCATATATCACAGAATGTAGGACTCACACTCACCCAAAACCTGGGCATGTCTATTTACAGAAGTTTAATCTGAAATATCCTTAACCTAAAATAATACTCAGCGATTATTGAATGAATGTAAAGAGGAAAGCCATGCACTGTTGTAGAAAGGAGTTAGGGTGGACACTTGTAGTGACTGGGTACCTCTCCAGGGATTTATGCTGACTAAAATACAACAGGTTCAGGGTGTATACAGTCGTACCCAGTGATGAAGGATTGGCTTTACAATAGAAAGTCAAAGAAAGAAAAGCATATGGAAAGAAGTGGTACAGGACTTCCCTCGCATGTGGTCTTCAGCTATGGGGAAAAAAATCACAATTTCAAACGTGTACATACTACAAAATATCATTTGCCATTGTTTTGGTTTTTACTTGCATGATCCCAGTCAGTAGCCCAAGTTATCCCTGTTCTTCTCCCCATTCTCCCCCTCTGTTCTTCTTTAAGTTTATAGGAGATAGATGTGGCTTGAGGAATCTGTCAGTCATTGCATTTGAGTTGATCTGCTTCTTTTGGTTTTCTAGGGCAATAGTTTTGCTAGGGCTACTATACTTCTTCCAGGAGTCTAAAGTTAATAAATCAATTAACATCTATTAATCATGTATGTTACATTTAACACTGGGAGGTAAGTTGGTTTAACAAGACCATATTTCCTGATACTGACAGATCTTTTTCAACTCCAGCTTAACATGTTCAGCTTTCATTCAGATATGGCTCATGGACTCAGAAAAAAATAGCCTTATCTGGTTAGTTATTAAAAGATTTCTAACTCCCGAGTTTAATTCAAATTTAATTTCCTAATTAAATGGGTAAAAATAATATTGAAATAGAATGTATGAAGGATTAACTATAGCTTTTCATTTCTTATTGTGATTTTGGTTGTATTTGATGACAAAATTTACACTTTTCACTGGCTATTTGATGTATGATTATGTTGAAGCTTTTCAGCTTAAGGAACACCCAAGATGGTATTCTTGTTTTGAGACAGTTAATATGATGAATTAAATGTGTTTGACAAGCCTGGGCCCCATTAATGTACAAAGTCTTGTCAAAATAAGGTTTGTGTTTCTATCTCCACAAGAAGTCACAGCTTGACATCCAGACAGAGGTCTAATGAACGCAAAAGAATGTGGTCAGTTTATCTCAGAGTTCACTGCCTCTCTGTTCTCACTGAAGTGACAAGACTGTATGGGTGCTTGTCTTGGGCATGGGCTTCTGCTCTATGGTCTTTGACATGCATTCCTCTGACTGGCTGGACATGGGGTGCTGTGCTGATTTAAATAAGATAGTCCTATAGGTTCACATATTTGAAAACTTAGTCACCAGGAAGTAGAAATCTTTAGTAGGTTAGAAATATTAGGAGACATGGCCCTTGTTGGAGGAAGTACGTCCTTGGGGAGGGGGTGGACTTGGAGGTTTCAAAAGCCCACGGCAGGCGCAGTCTCTCACTGCCTCATTCTCTTGGCCTCCAGATCACAATGTAGCTCTCCACTACGATGATAATTGGCTGATCTCTGAAACTGTAAGCAAGTCCCCAGTAAATGATCTCTTTTACAAAAGTTGCCTTGGTGATGGTGTCTCTTCTCATCAAAGGAACACTGACTAGCATAGATGCCAATTCAGAGACACTGAAATGGCTGGAGTCTATTGCAATGGGAGGCATTCCTCCCAGTTTTATGTAAGGGATTACTTGTGACTTAGGATCCTAGAAATGTAAGTGTATTTTCTAGCAGAAATATTAAAACACACTAATAAACTGACATATGGGAAATATATTTTGAAAGGGTTACTTTTCTCTCTCTTTATGAGGCTTATCTTCTTGGGGAACTCTTATGAAAACATACAGACAATAGCAAATGTTTGATTAATACTTCCATGAGAATATACATCGTTAGGATTTGAAAATGTAAGGCAAATGGGTATTGGCCATTATATATTAGCTAAATTATTTTCATTATTAAAATATTTCCAAATTTCAAGTTCAAGACTAAAAAAATAGCTGCTTTTGAACAAACAGCAGAATATTTCATGATTTTCTTTTTTAAAGACTTATTTTCGTGTGTGTGTGTGTGTGTGTGTGTGTGTGTGTGTGTGTGTGTGTAGGTGCCTGAAGACAAAGTCAGATTGCCCAGAGCTGCAGTTAGAGGCTAGAGGCACTTTGGCCAATCAGACAAGGATGCTGGGAACTGAATTCCCATTCTCTAAAACAGGAACTCTTGATTCCTAAGCCATTTCTCCAGCTCTATGTTGGAGAACATTTTAAATACCTGACTGTACGATTTATCAATTCTTGGTGTATTGCTTTACTCCTACTGACTTAGAATGTTTGAATAAGAATGTTGGTGTATCTTTGTCTGTGTGTCTTTCCTTTCTGCGGATGCCAGATCTGCCTGCATGACTTAACTGTTTCTCCCACACTCCTATTTGTTGGTATGTTCTACAAAGTTCTCTGTGTTCTTGGACTCTCTCTGCTCTATAGTTCTGCCTTCCTTCCCACGCACAAATGCACACAATCCACACTTAACCCAGCCTTGAGAAAAACAGTCCTTATTCGGGCACGTCCCTCTTTCCTTACGAATTGGGTCACTCGGCAGCTCTGCTTTTGGGTCATGGCCTCATTTCCGCCGCAAATTCTTCATCTCCTTGAAAGCTCTAAAATTTTCCCAGAGAACAGTCTTAAAAAACTTTCAAAAGCAAATCTTGGAGCTGAATAGAGAACGGTTTATAATTGGGCAGCCTCAGAGGATTTGGGTTTCTGTCTACAGAGATCAGCAGCAGGATTTTACAGATTGACCCGGCTGGGCTTCCGTTCCTGGCTGCAGGTCTTTGCTGAGGTCTAGCTGACTGCTATTGAGAATATGTCTCAGCCTAATAAGTGCGGCAGTTTTGCTTTCGTTGACAAAATGGAAAACCTTCCTTTCATAGAACTTCAAGGCTAATTGAAAACGAGAAACAATTCTTTACAATCAAAACCAGTTTTTTCAGTTTCTTCCATCTGGGTACTACTAGCTTCAGAAGACAGGAATGGTCAATAAAGGAGGGACGTAATTCCCGTGGGAGAGCACTGGCTTGTGAGATACACGGATGTCTTTGCCGCAGGGATCTTTTTACCAGATAAGCTTTATGTACAGGATTTCCTAGGAAAGAATAAATAAACGGAAATTACCAAGTTAGCTTAGCCAGTATAGAACATGTGATGGAGAACATGACTCTCAAAACCATGCTTCATAAACCCTAGTGAACTGCACATATTTAAGTGGCAAGTATAACGAGAGGAAACATCTCTTCACTGAGCCATGCAATGACCTGGTGGGGGACAAACCCACTCCTCATTAATCCTCATTAGAATATTGCACCTAATTGACTCTACCTTGGCTGCTTTCTTTCAAGTTGTCTACTGCCAGCCAGCTCGGACCACCTACTTCCTGGAAAGATAATCTAAAGCATACTGAGATTTCCACTCACAGTTCACAACCCAACATAGACCAAGATCTCACACAGCCTTTCTGCTCATATTGTCATAGCTGGATTTTTTTGTTTGTTTGTTTGTTTATTTGTTTGTTTTTCAAGACAGGGTTTCTCTGTGTAGCCCTGGTTGTCCTGGAACTCTTTCTGCAGACCAGGCTGGTCTCGAACTCACAGAGATCCTGCTGCCTCTGACTCCCCAGGGCTGGGATTAAAGAAGTGCACCACCAATACCCAGTAGTCATAGCTGTTTGAAAACTGGACAGGTGGTGAACAGCTTCTCTGTAAGGAGTGCATCTTCTCCATGCTGAGGTTAATCTTGCTATGGCTTTGATCTGGGGTCCCTTGAAGACCTCTATGTTCAGAGCTTCTTCCCTAGGATTGCATGGATTGGAGAGGCAGGGGAACCTGTATGGGGTGGGGACCTTTAGTCTGTGGCAGACTTGTCCTTGGAAGGACACAGTAGGACCCAGCTCCTTCCTCCTCTTCCTCTCCTCTGCTTCCTGCTGTGAGCTGAGTGCATTTGCTTCTCCCTGGGCTTTCTGAATCCCTGCCTCACCCAAGGCCACAGGAACACCTGTTTCCAGGCTGAGACCTTTGAAACTCAGAACCAAGCATTCCCTCTCTTCCATAAGTCACTCAGCTATTTGTTCAGTAACAGAAGGATGATGAGCAGTGGTATCTGCAGCACGGAGTGATTGCTAGAACACTGGCTTGTCCCAGTTGACCTGCAGATATACTGATCAGTACAAAACTAACATAAATCCTTTTTTCTCCCTGACCACTTCAGAGATGTTGGTGCCTGGTCCACTTATCGGAAAACAGCATGACACATGCATTCTACACCACGGGATATGTTCCCATCTCTAATTGTGTTTGTTTATTAGTATAATTTTGTGGGCTTATCCATCTTTACCAGACATTTAATTGTTTTCATCATTATGTGTTTATTCATGAGAGCTGGCAAGGTAACAGGCACACTGTAGCTAGCCAATAATTAGAACCACAGAATGAATGCAAACATCAGGCTCTGTCCCCATCTGGATTCTTAGTTTGGGGTTCAAATTACTGATCTCAGTAATGCAGCCTTGAACTCATCTTGTATTTGCTTTCCAAGGGACTGATCTGTAGCTGCTAATCACAGTCACCCTGAAAGTGATAGGATCTGAAATGAATGCCATGCAGCAATAAAAAAAATCTGTGGTTAGTGGTTTCTGAGAAGTGGTCAGGTTATAGTATGAGCACACACAATTATTGTTCACCATTGTGAAGACATACTATTTCTGCGAAATATCTGCTCCCTTTAACATGGTTAATGCATGTTCATCTAAAGTCATCAATCAGTAAGGACAAGGATCAGACTACCTAGTACTACATTATATGTAAATAAAATCATTAGCTTTCTCAAAACTCACTGGTGATTGTCTAATGTCTTCTACAAATTGTGAATTTTTTAATTAACAGAGGCTATGAGAATGCTTATTCTGTAAGTATAGCTTATAAGGCAAAGCAAGTTATTGAACTTTAATTATGGAGACTTCAATCTACATAAATTTAACCACTAAAGCCTTAAAAATGCCTCATACTTCATATTCTTTTTGAAAATCGACAGGACTAGCTTGCATATACCTGCACTACATTGTTGCAGGCAGGCAGTGAGCATCTCTACTTTGCCTTAAATGTCTGTAGGTAAAGGAGACAAAGTTGAGGAGTTCACTCTTTGACAACAGGAAAAAAAGACAAAGTTTGTATTTAGATTTTTATCTTGTGTTGAAATATATTGATCCTGATTGAAAAATACTACAAAACTAGATGTTTGTATAACATATGGTTTTCTACCTTTTCCATATTCTGGTTTTAAATTTAACATGCACCAATTAATTAAATCAAAAGAACACTGGATCTTATATGGAGACATCAAAAAATTCAAGAGCAGTGTACACATTGTTAGTTCACCAAGGAGAACCTCACCACTTTGGAAGTACACAAATTAAATGCCAGTCCTCAGCATTGGCATATGTGACCTGACTTTCTCTGCTTGAATTCTTGCAGCAGTTGTCAGGTATAACTGCGATTTGGTTTTGACTAAATTATCACTAACGTGGTAAAACACCAGCCTGCCATATTTTATCCTAATACGTCTATTTATATAAACAAATATACATTTATATACATTCATAAATATGTTTCTATATATGCATGGACATATGGAAAATAGAGGCATATTTTATTTGAAGTATAGGCATATAGTATCTTGGACTATAAAAATGTTATGCTTGGGTCTTAGATTGGTCTGGCTTCAGGCATGTAATAATATTTCATAGGACATTTGTAAAAGGAAGTTTCTGTGTTTGGCTTCCTATCACTTTCCCATTCTGCTGGTTCAGGGAATGGCTTCCCTCACGGCTCAGGTTCTATAGAACTAGGGTTTCTGGGCTGTCTTATCACCACTGTGTCATGGTCCTCAATGTTTTAGTACACTGAGTCTCTTTAGCTACTACCTGAGAAGAGTTTATAAACACCATTATCCTGTGCCCTCTGGAGCGTCTCAGACACCAGGCACTCTCACTTTGCTTCGTGACAGCAGATCCCTCCTCTTCAGGATTCACCGGTGTTTCTCTTCTATGTTTCCTCTTGGTAGCTTGGCATTTTTTCATTGAATCAACACATTCCATATCTATATTACATAGAATCTATGTTCTAAATGCTACCACATCCAAATGTATCTGGCTCTCCCTTTCCACATGATGATTTATCATCCTAACCTCTTAACACTCTAACCTGGAGGCTATCTAGGAATCCCCAACATCAAGTCACACAAATATGCTTCCATTTCTAGAAATCGCACTGACCAGTACTCCTGTGGCTAAACTAATACCCTCAGAATCATTACAGATCTGTCTTGCTACATGCCAAGTTCCCATTTAGTGCATTAGTCAGTCTGTTAAAAAAAGATATTGCCAAAACAACCCCAAAGTCTCTTTTCCCTACCACCAAAGTAGGCCAAGGAACATAATTTTAATTAAAATCGGGATTTTCATGGTGAATATTAACGCTGTGACATTCAGAACCTAAGCTGAGGTCATTGTGTAATGGAACTTGTCAATGTTCTCCAGAAGGACAGACTGAATAAGTAGATGGTCAAGGATTAGGCAGAGGAACTGATTCACACCAGCAGATTATCTACAAGTCTAGGGCTGCCATGCTAGGAATGCCGTGCAGCCAAGTTCGCCGTTTCAGGACCAACGAAGCTGATGCTGCAACTCATTAGCTCGAAAGAATTCCCTGGAGCACGGGACCCCCATGTTGACCTTAATAGCTACCAATAACTTACAAGTTTTAACTATGTTCACGTGTTTCCCCTATGCACACAACCCTCTAAAATCCACTGAAATATTTCATGACAATTTCTAGATGTTAAACGTGACCTAGTAACACTTGAAAACCCACGAAAACATAATTATTAACAGTAATAGTTTCGTATTATTAAGTATATAAGTTTTGCTTAAGACCTTGAAGGTATGGGAAGCATGAATGTTGATGTGCTTGTCAGAGTTCAAATATTACTGCAGTAGTTCCCACACATCTTACTTTTTATATCCACACACTGACTTTACTGTTTTATTAATAAAAATACCTATGTCACCTTGTCACCTGTGTGTTGGATTTAACAAAGCCAGTCCTTATGCTAACGAGGATTTGTTGCTGCTTATGAAACCTGTAGAAAGAAAAAAAATTTTGGATCCTCTTATAGACAAAGTTTGCTCCTGACAACTGGACTATCCTAGCTGAAATCAGGTTCTGTGCTATGTCTGGGATAGAACCATCTATCTGTGGATTTTTAGGTAATCATCTTTACATGTTTATTGTGTTTTTGTGTTAGCATTTAATCTAATGTACTTTAGCACCACTGGTTCTGGTTTGACCTGCCGTTTCCCTAAGAATGGAAAATTACAATCTTGCCCAGAAGAGGGTGGAGAGGTGCATGAAGGCTTTTCTTTAATTTGACTATCTGTTTTACAACACCTTTAATATAAAAATGGAGGCCAAACCATTGATTCTTTGTCATTACATCAGTTTTCACCTACAGCATTTGTTGTCTAAGCTTCCAAAGTAGACCAATGAGAATGAATTGAGGACTGCAGTAAAGCCACTGGTTCCCACTTGTTTGATGAGTTTTCATGTGGCAAATGATTGTTGTTTTACTACTGTAGCTCGCACACTGCCATTGGATAGCTGTAGTCCCTATCAGATTGCCACCTGCGTCCTTTAACCACAGCCATGGCAATATTTAGGAGTACTGCATACATGGGTGTTTACTTGATGCATCTTAGTATTAAGCAGTGACCTTTGTATTCATCAGTTGCTTCTCTATTGCTTTGAAATTGACATTTTTCTATCCATTTATTTGTCTAAATACTTACCTACACGCCTTAACCTAATTCTTATTTAAAATGAAACCTCTAAGGTACAAAATAATTTTCTTTCCTTCAAAGACAATTTTCTTAAAGTGTTTCATTCTGAGGTAGTTTTAAAACTATGCCTAGAACTCAAAATATTCTGCTCTCCTGATACAAAATACATAAGGGCAGCACTGGTCCACACTGATTTGTAGTATGTCTCGTGTAGCTACTCTTTGCTGTATTTTCCCCAGGCCCCCAGCAGGAGCCTCAGAGAATACTTAAAAAATAAAGTTATCTTTTGCTGTTGTATGGATTCCAGGGCTACTACTTAGCAGCTATTTGTGGCAATCTGTTCTATATGATTTATATCATTTTAGAATGCAAAGATAAATAGTTCTGCATAGTGCAGTCCTCCCTTGCTGGATATTAAGATCATAGAACGAAACACCTGTATAAGCTCATGTCTAATCCATTAGCGTTCCTCTCCCTGTCCTCCAGACTCACATGCTGCTCCTTCCCTGTTTGTATGTTCAAAGCCTCAAGGACAATAATCACTCCTTAAGCTCCATGAACGCGGGAGCTTGTTCAGATAAACAGCAAAGCAATGGCCTCTACCTTTAAACCAGCCATCTCTGTGGGACAAAAGGAGTGGTTTACTCCTGTCGTTTGTTTTTCCATTTGCTTTTTGAAGACAAGTCCTCAAGTCTTTGTGATTACCTTAGTGTTAGGCTCCTTTAAAGGTAATGAGGTAATGTGTCAGTTTGATCTATTTACAAACAACATTCTCTGTTTTATTGAAAACTTCAGAAGGGACTACATATATGCATACACATATATATGTATACATAAATACTATATATATGTGTAGTAAACCCATATATAAAGTATGAATACAAAGTATTAACATATATATATAATATTGGATATATTTCTGTACATTAGTATACATAGCCTATGTCTACGTATATATAAGTAGAATAAGATGCATACATGCAGCCAAACAGGATTTGTGGGAAAGAGCACTGTAAGTAGGTTCAGTTTCCGCACGGAATTGAAGTTTTGTGGCATATGTCTTCACAGCTGCCCTGGTGTCTGTCTTCTGTAGTTCTCTTCTATCCTCAAGCCTAATTTAGATACTGGGAAAGCTTCCCTGGGTTGATGAATTTAGGAAACACCCACTTCATCAGGCTTTAATACTATATTTCCCGCCCAATGAACTACGTATGTTGTTCTCATTTTTCCTGCTTAGCCAAAAGCTTGCAGTCCACATACTCATAGGCTTGTTTAGAAGCAATAGATTGCCCACACCAGAAGACTTAGGATAAAGATGGCAGAAACCACACAGTCAAGAACAAAGCTGGCCACCTTTAATACCTGTGATGCATGTGGTCAAGAACATAGTCGACCACCTTTAATGACTGTGATACTGTGTGTGCCAAACAATGTCAAGAAATCCCTGATAACCAAGTGAACAGAGAATAAAACCACAGGCACTGCAAGGCTGAGAACAAAGTTAAATACAGCCAAGAGTTCTAAATTTATGACTGAGCAGCTTCACTTTGCAAGCTATAACCATTCCGTTGCTATTTCTTAGAAGCAAGCACAACTATTGGTCTAGATCATCACATTAAGAATTCCTGATCCTGTAACCAAGTACAATGGTGGAAAAGACAGCTAACTTGCATTTTGTGGCATTGGAGGTGTACTGAAGTTGTGAATCCATTGCAAACTCAGTATGGTTCGCAAAGGTAATAGAAACGACAAGAAGATTAACACTGATAAAACAGAAAACTGATGACAGAGAGAAGAGCAAAGGGCACTAGGATTACGATCTACCATGCAATGCATACATGACGTTCTCTTGGAAGGAAAGGGTAGGCTCAGAGTGGACTTTCAACAACACACGGAGTGGGTCACACATCAGGAACAGCATGCATGGTAAGGGAACCAATGGATTCAGGAATTCATTATGTGTGTTTTTCCAGAACTCTCAGCATAAACCCTAGAAGACAAAAGCAAGGGGACAGAGAACCTGCACTGAGAGCAAGCAGCCTTCATGCTGCATCTCCAGAACTGACAGACCTGAGTTCTTACTAAATGCTGTGTCAAGTTGAGAATGTTTCTAACCAGCAGGAGAGTTTGTTTGCAACCTTGTTCAATCCCTCCTTAGGCACCCTGGTAGTTCTTCTGTTCCGTTATGGTCACCATGGTGATGATAAACCTAGGACACCAAGTCAGCATGTCACAATATAGCACAGAATTTCTGACTTCAGTGACCTTCATGTCCCAGTCTCCTGAGCAACTGGGATAACAGGTGTGTACTGCTGCCCTTGACAGTGTCAAAGTATATATCTTGTGTGAAAATATTCGAGCTAAGAGCAATATGTGGAATGAGAGGAAATGAAGTTACTTGTTTAGATTGTATAGCCAGTCAAATAATATGGCTAGCACTCCAACTTAGCTCTTATTTGACTATGCAGAAGTCTTTGGAAGTACAGTAGCTTTCTTGTTTAGTCATGAGCAACAACCAAATAGCAAAATAGATGGTTCATAGTCCTTTGAAGTGTCTATTTTTTACAATTGAATTATTGCATATTTCTGATTAAGATCAGTATAAAAGACAATATTTATTAGACAATGGTCATACAAAAATAACCTTTTAATTAGATTTTTAATTACTCTGGGGATTATTCCTTTGAAGTAAAGAATGTTATCAACATACACAAAGAGGAAGAGAAAGACAGAGAGAGAGAGAAAGAGAGAGGGAGGGAGAGAGAGAGAGAGAGAGAGAGAGAGAGAGAGAGAGAGAGAGAAGCAAGTAAACCAAACCAAATAACTAGAAGTAACGCTGCAGTACAACTCTGCACTCAAAGCCAATAAATACAAGTAGAAAAGAATGCACATCATCATCTTCCTTGTGGCCTGTAGGGGAGGTAAGACACACAATGTGCTTTGTTAGACATCTTTCCTGGTTTAAAAATTAATGTCATTAAATATACTGTTGATAACAAGGCATGGAGGGTAGGGGATGGCTGTAATTCTAATACTGAGGAGGTTGAGGCAAGAAGATCATAAGTTTCAAGCCATATGGACTACTTAGGAAGATAATGTCTCAAAAATAAGTTAAGGGAGGCTTAGTCTATTTATTTTAGGCTGTACATATATATATATATATATATATATATATATATTACAGGATATTTTGACAGGGTTTTTCTCAATATATTTTATTTAAATTAGAAACATGAATGCTTCACATGTCGATACCAGCTCCCTCTTCTTCCCTTCCTCCCTTGCCCCTCTACCAGCCCCCCAACCCCTTACCCAATCCCCACATCATTCCCCAGGGAGGGTGAGGTCCTCCATGGGGGATCTCCAGAGTCTGTCACTTCACTTGGGGCAGGCTGGGAAAGGTTCCCTCCCTATGGAATGGGTTCCCAGAGTTCATTCATATGCCATGATAAATACTGATCTACTACCCAAGGCACAGGGTTTTTTAAAAAGTTGATCTGTTAAGAAAACGGGTTTGGTTTCTCTAAAACGTGAAGAAGCTGTCTCTAAACAGAATGGCTCATTCTAACTTCCTCAAGAACCTTCAACCATCTGTATGGGAAGCCACAGAAATACACAGTCCCACGCAAACTGTGAGTGCACTCCTAAAGCCTGCGGTGAGCCTTCATTTTGTTCGCAAATAGCGTTGACTGTGTATACATGAGCAGGACTTGGCCAAAAGCTATCTTAGGATGTGTGCACTCTATATGAAGTCATGCAGAGGAACCCAAGGAAGAAAGTGGAGAGTTCGTAATTTCACTTGGAAAAGGTTTATGAGCATACAGAGAGGAGAGGGAGAGATTGCCACCAGGAGTGCTGCATTTACACACAGCTATGTTCAGCAACTGCTGAAACAGACAGCTTTGAATGAGACAAATTGCATAACTTTCAGTAAAGTCACAGAATGTTTCTGCTTCTCTTGTGGTAGCTAAGTGCACCAACATGAAGATCACTAAGGCTTAAAGAAGTTAAATTGTTTTGTATCAAATGGAGGAGTAAAAAGGGACCACCATGCTGTGAGCCAGAAAAAAAACCCTGATCTGCATATCAGCAGATGAGAACATGCCCTTTGTGAGAATCATCTCTTCTTAACGACTGTCCTCAGCAAGTCTGAGTACCTCATCTGGGGCTGGAATGAGGAGCTGTGGGTGATGCTCCTAAATTAACTGCACTTGTTTTATAGAGAGATGCCAATCTTCAGTGACAGACCTCTCCTAAAGGCTAATTGCTGTGAATGATAGACTGCTAGAAATATTTTAAAATAGATGCTCTCTCCACTCACACATTGAAATAAGCTAAGGAATGTGTTCAAGATTAACACTGAAGTATCACTTTATCATATTTAAAATGTCTGTTCTGGTTAGGTGAAGAAATAAATGAACATCATTTGAAATTTGGCCGGAAAAACTCTGAGAAAGAAGCAGATACTGTTACCTAGTCAGGGTGCTAGAGCTTTTTAGAGGACATTCTATTCTGCACTATTTTGTCATCCAGTTTACGTGGAGATCTGATGCATCTGAATGTGCACCACATGAACAGGAAACCAGACAATATCCAGGGGCTGAGACTATGCCCTACTATTGGAAATTCCTAAGAATTATCTCTTCGAGCACTTTTAAATTTTTTTATTTAAATTAAAAGCAATCTTATTTTACATACCAATCCCAGTTCCCTCTCCCTCCTGTCCTCCCTTGCACCCCACCAACCCCACATCTACCCCCAAAATCTACTTCCCAGGGAATGTGAGGTCTCCCATGAGGGATCTTCAAAGTCTAACACATCATTTGGGCACACATTTTTATAGTGGGCTGAACAGGTCACCCTCTCCCTTACTACACTAATTTTTGTCTCCTGGCCCTCATTCTCCACATGACATTGAAGAGGTAGACATTGATGTTTCATGTCCCTATACAATAATTCTCAGAAGAAATTTCATCACTTTTAGTATCTAAGACCTAAATGAGAATTATCTCATCCACATTTAAATGAAACAATAATCAAAGTGTGGTTGGAGAGTCGGCTCGACAATTAAGAGCATTTAGTGTCCCATTGTGAGGAACTGAGTTCCAATCCGAGTTCCACATGAGAAGCAAGGTGTCTTCCAAACACCTGTAAATTCAGATTCAAGGCTTCTGAGCACGAACAGCCATCTGTACCGGTGCACACACAGAAGTGTATCCACACACACACATGCACACATACATGTACTCACATGAATAAATAATAGCATATTGATAGGTATTATGACTATGTCAATGTTTCAGATAAATGCATTGTTTTATATTAAGAAAACAATGACAAAATCCAATTGCGCACATTCCAGAGAAATGATTTATTCTAATTCTGATTGCTCCTTTGTCTAATAGAATCCCAAGTCCAAGCAACATCAAATGTATAAGCTTAAAACATCTTGTAATTTATTTTTTGTACAGGTACATTAAGTGAAAAGGTGAATGACAGAGTAAATGATTGAAATGCCTGGTAGTAAGTCATAGTGTGACTGTGGCTGTCTGAATGCATTTTACCATTGTATTCTTGTCTTTGTCTTGTATCTTGTATTTAAAAGATAAAAGTTGGTACATTACATATACATAAAAGTTTTTCTAGAAAACTGTGTTATCCCCTAACCTTCCAAGTCACTTAATACATGTGGTGCAAACAATAAAATCTCTTGACAGTTGAGGCATGGTGGATCACCCGTTTAATCCCAACACTCAGGAGGAAGAGGCAGGAGGATCTCTATGTGTTCAAGGCCAGTCTGGTCTGCAAAGTGAGTTCTAGAACAGCCAAAGATACCCAGAAAAACCCTGTCTCAAAAAACAAACAAAAATCCCCTGAAATATTCAGTGTGTAGTACAGTATCATCTACTCTACTCCCCATGAGGTATATTTGCAAACTATTGCATTGCTTTTGATTCACAGTTCTGTGCTACCTCTTTCTCCCAATCGCTACTAGCTGTCATTCCGGGCTGCTTTGTCGCAGTATTTTTTTGCCTTTTATATTTTATATTTTCTTTTTTAATGTTTTTATTATTTGAAAAATTTAAAAATTAAACATAGTTTGATCATATTCTTCCAATTCCCCAGGTTGTGCAGATCTTCTCTTCCTCCATACTCACCCAACTTTAAGTTCTCTCTCAAAAAAAAAAAACAAACCAAAATCCTAATACAATAATAGAATGTCACAAGTCTAGAAAACAAAATACATCAGCCCCAAAGAAAACCACCAGCAAAAACCTTGTAACAAAAATAAAAGCATATAAAAATAAATAAACAAACAAACAAATAAATAAAAGCAAAACCATGGAATCTATTATTTGTTGGTCAACTACTCCTGGATATGAGATCTGCATTTGAATTCTTGATATACCCAGTGTCGTTGCATTGGGGAAAACTGATTTTTCCTCTCCCAGCAGTTATAAAAAAAGTTAACCTTTACCCCATCCACTAGGCTTTCATTCATTTGTTTTTGTTTTAATGTACTAAAATAAAACATAAGGTAAAACAGAAACTATCACATCAAAATAAGACAAGACAGACCAGCAAAATGATAAGAGACCAAGAGAAGGAGAAGGCACAGCAATCAGAAATCCATTCCTCCACATGCTCAAAAATCCTATAAAAACATTAAACCAAAAGCCATAATTTAAGCATAGCAGACCTAACACAGAACTCTACAGTCTCTGTGAATTCTTAAGAGTTTTGCTTATGTTGATTTCGAGGGCCTGGATTTCTTGGCTCTTATACTCTTTCTGCCTCCTAGTGCTTGGGGTTCCTTGAGCTTTGAAGGGAAGGACTTGATGAAGACATTCCATTTAGAACTCAATGTTCTATGGTCTCTTACTCTCTTCATAATGTCGGGCTGTGGGTCTCTATATTTGTTCTCATTCGCGGCAGGAGGGAGCTTCTCTGATGATGGCTGAACAAGGCACTTAACACTATTTGTCTTATTGGGGCTATGTTATCTCAGTCAGGATGACTTTCCCTAGTTTCTGCAAATTTCATGGTGTCATTTTTTTAATGGTTCAGTAATACTCCATTGTATAAATGTGTTACATTTTTTATCCCATCTTCTGTTGAGAGGTGTCTAGGTTGAGCAAGTATCCTTGTGGTAAAATGAAGTGTCCTTTGGGCATAAATCCAAGAATGGTATAGCTGGCTCTTGAAGTAACTTGATTCCCATTCTTCTAAAGAAACACCACATTGATTTCCATAGTGACTGAACTGCCCCCAAAAATGAATGAGTATTCATCTTACTCCACATTATAACCAGTATAAGATTTTACTTGTTTTATTTATCTTAGCCATTCTGACAGGTATAACATAGAATCTCAAAGTAGGTTTGATCTGCATTCCCCCAATAGCTAAGGATGGTGAACATTAAGTGTGTCTCAGACATTTGAGTTCCCTCTATGGAGAATTCTATTTAGATCAGTAGCCCACTTTTGGATTATTTGCTTTTCTTGACATATAGTTTCTTGAGTTCTTTATATATTTTGGGTACTAGTCCTTTGATGTATACTTGGTAAAATTCTTTTCCCAATTTGTAGTTTGCCACTTTGTCCTAATGGCAATGTCCTTTGTCTTTCAGAAGCTTTTTAGTTTCTTGGGGTTCAATATATTAATTATCGATCTTAGCACATTTGCTAATGGTGTACTGGCCTCACCCTCCCTGGAGAAATGAGAGGATAACGGGGGGGGGAGGGGAGGGCACGGGAGGAAGGGAGGGAATGGGAGAGGGACCTGGAACTGACTTGTGAAGCAACCTTGATTCTTATCTAAATTTAAACTGGAAAATAAAATTAAAAAAAAAGACTTTTCCTGTGCCTGTGCATTCAAGATTGTTTACCACTTTCCCTTCTATCAGGTTCGGTATACCTGGCTTTATGCTGAGGTCTTTGAACCACTTGGACATGAATTTTATGAAGTATGATGGATGTGAATCCATCTGTACTCTTCCATATGCAGCTATCCAGTTTGAACAGCACCACTTTTTGAAGTTGCTGTCTTTTGTATTTCGAGTTTCTTTGTCAAAACATGGGTGTCTGTAAGAATGTGAATTTATGTCTGGGTCTTCAATATGATTCCAATGATCCATATGTCCATTTTTGTTCCTATACCATGCTGTTTATTACTATAGCTTTACAATAAATCAAATAATTATCTTTATACACTGTTAGTGGGAGACTTGATTAGTGACCCATCAGCTAGACAATTAAACAGAGAAATGCAGAAGTAACCAATGTTATAAACTAAATGGACCTAACAGTCCTCAACAGAACATTTCATACAAACACACAAGAAATATCTTCTTCTAAGCACATAAAGCACATCTCAATACATACAAGACAATTGGAATAACACCCTCATCCTATCTAACCATCAAATAAATAAAGCTGGATATAAACATAAAAAAGAAATAATAAAAAAAACTTCCAAATTCATGGAAACAGAACCAACTACCACTGAAGAAAAATGGGTCAAGGCTGAAATTAAAAGAAATCAAAGACTTCTAGAATTGAATGAAAATGAATTCACAACATACCCAAATTTGTAGGACATAATGAAGGCAGTTCTAAGAGGTAAGTTCATAACACTAAGTTCCCACAAAAAATAATACTAGAAGAATGTACTGTGCATTCTTCCCTCCAGCCTGGTCCCAGAGCCACAAAGGTCCCAAATGAACATGCAGAATGCTACATTAATTATGAAGCTGTTGGCTATTTGCTATAGCTTCCTAATGGCTAGCTCTGACTTCATTATTAACCCATAATTACTTATAATTTTATAAGGACTTATCTCCCCATGGACACCATACTGACTTGTCCTCTCCTCCCTGGATCACATGGCAATTCTCCTCTCTTGACTACATTTCCCAGAATCCTCCTCAACTCCTAGTCCCACCTATCTTGCTTCCCTATTGGCTAACAGTGCCTCATTTATCCACCAATCAGGCTAACACGCACATAGAAGGACTTCCCCCATCAGCGGGATCTCATACTAATAGCACAACTTAAAGTTCTAGAACAAAAGGAGAACTCACATACAAAAGGAAGAGACAGCGCTCTGGCATCATCAGGTAAACAGGCCAGCTTCCCGGCCTGTGTTCCAGAGCCTGCAGATCGCCTGGGAACTGCACAGAGCTCCCAATCCCGGCGGGAGCCAAGCACCCCAGACTCCAGATCTTCTCTCCCACCAAAGAGACCAGGAAACTACAGGAGCCAGGGAGACCAGGGGAGTAGCTGTTCCGGATCAGGTACAACAGGACCCAGCATAGGGTCCAGGGGACCAGGTAGGAGGCTAAGTGCCCCAGATTCCTGTTCTTCTTCTCTACCCACGGACCAGCATTTGGACAAGGCATAGAAGAACCACCAGATTACTGGACTTACTAGCACCCACCAAAAGGGAACTCTGGTCCCCAGACCAGGAAGGGGCTCTTTCTGCACCCACTAAAAGAAGAGATGGGAAAGAGACAATACAAAAACTCAGTCAGCAACAGAAAAACAAATATGACACCGCCAGATTCTAGAGACTCCACACCAGCAAGACCCCAATATTCCAACGCGAAGGAAGCAGAAGAGAACGACCTTAAAAGCACTTTCATGAAAATGATAGAGGCCCTAAAAGAGGATATTGGAAAATCCCTCAAAGAAATGGAAGAAAAAACAAACCAAAAAATGCAAGAAATGGAAGAAAAAACAAACCAAAAAATGCAAGAATTGGAAGAAAAAACAAACCAAAAAAGGCACGAAATGGAAGAAGAAATGAAGCAAAAAATGCAAGAAATGGAAGAAAAAGCAAAGCAAAAAATGCAAGAATTAGAAGAAGAAACATACCAAATAAGGCAGGAAATGGAAGAAGAAACAAAGCAAAAAATGCAAGAAATGGTAGAAAAAACAAAGCAAAAAATGAAAAAAATGGAGGAAGAAACAAACCAAAAAAGGCAGGAAATGGAAGAAGAAACAAAGCACAAAATCCAAGAAATGGAACAAAAAGCAAACCAAAAAATGCAAGAAATGGAAGAAAGAACAAACCAAAAAATTCATAAAAGGCAACAAACGGACGAACAGATAAACAGAAAATTGCAAGAAGCAATGCAAACGCTGCAAGGGTTGAAAACTGAAATAGAGACACTAAAAAAAACACAATCTGAAGAAAGGCAGAAAATAGAAAAGCTGGACAAACAGTCTGGCACTACCAATACAAGCATTACCAACAGAATAGAAGAGATGGAAGAGAGAATCTCAAGTGTTGAAGATACATTAGGAGAAATGGATTTATCAACCAAAGAAAACCTTAAATTCAACAAATCCTTAACACAAAACATCCAGGAATTATGGGACACCATGAAAAGACCAAACCTAAGAAAAATAGGTATAGAAGAAGGAGAAGAAATCCACCTCAAAGGGGCAGAAGGCATATTCAACAAAATCATAGAAGAAAACTTTCCCAACCTTAAGAAAGACATGCCAATGAAGGTACAAGAAGCCTACAGAACACCAAATAGAGTGGACCACAAAAAAAATCCCTCGCCACATAATAATCAAGACCCCAAACATACAGAATAAAGAAAGAATATTAAGAGCAGCTAAGGAAAAAGGTCAAGTAACATATAAAGGCAGACCTATCAGAATTACACCTGATTTCTCCATGGAAACTCTGAAAGCCAGAAGGTCCTGGATAGATATTCTACCTACACTAAGAGACCATGGATGCCAGCCCAGACTACTATACCCAGCAAAGCTCTCAATCACTATAGACGGAGAAAACAAGATATTCCATGACAAAACTAGATTCAAGCAATATGTGTCCACTAACCCAGCCCTACAGAAAATTTTGGAAGGAAAACTCCAACCCAAGGAAGCTAACTACAACCAGAAAAACATAAGCATTAGAGAATCCTCTCTACCAACAGCCAAAAGAACAAAGGGGCGAAATTCCACCCATAATTCCACCAACAACAACCATCGCAAATCGAAGAAGGATGAGCAATCAATGGTCATTAATATCCCTCAATATTAACGGCCTTAACTCACCCATAAAAAGACACAGACTAGCAGAATGGATTCGAAGACAGAACTCTTCCTTCTGCTGCATACAAGAAACACACCTCACCCTCAAAGACAGACATTACTTGAGAGTTAAAGGTTGGGAAAAAATTTTTCAATCAAATGGACCCAAGAAACAAGCAGGGGTAGCAATCCTAATATCTAACAAACTAGACTTTAAAATAAAATCAATCAAAAGAGATGAAGGAGGTCATTACATACTCATCACAGGTGAAACCCACCAAGACGAAGTGTCTATCCTGAACATCTATGCCCCCAATACAAAGGCATCCACATTCGTTAAAGAAACATTATTAGAACTTAAATCTCATCTAAAGCCCCACACAGTTATAGTGGGAGATTTCAACACACCACTCTCACCACTAGACAAGAATACCAGACAGGAACTCAACAAAGAAGCAAAGGGTCTAATAGAAGTAATGACCCAACTGGGATTAACAGATATCTATAGAACATTTCATCCACATAAAAAAGAATATACATTCTTCTCACCACCACATGGAACCTTCTCAAAAATCGACCACATACTTGGCAACATATCAAACCTCAGCAGCTACAAAAAAATTGGAATAACTCCATGCATCTTATCAGACCAACATGCCTTAAAATTAGAATTCAACAACAACACAAATTGCAGAAAACCTACAAACTCATGGAAATTGAATAATGCTCAACTGCACCATCCCTGGGTCAAAGAGGAAATAAAAAAAGAAATTAAAGACTTCCTCGAATTCAATGAGAATGAAGACACAACATACCCAAACCTATGGGACACTTTGAAAGCAGTGCTACGGGGAAGTTCATAGCACTAAGTGCTCACATGAAGAAACAGGAAAACAGTTATACCAGAGAATTAACATCACAGCTAAAAGCTCTAGAACACAAAGAAGCAAACTCCCCCAGGAGGAGTAGGCGCCAGGAAATAAACAAATTGAGGGCTGAAATCAACAAAGTAGAAACCAGGAAAACAATACAAAGAATCAATGCAACGAAGAGTTGGTTCTTTGAGAAAATCACCAAGATAGACAAACCTTTGTCCAAACTTACCAAACAGCAGAGAGTGAACACGCAAATTAACAAAATCAGAAATGAAAAGGGGGACATAACAACAGACTCTGAGGAAATCCAGAGAATCATTAGGTCATACTTTGAAAAACTGTACTCCACAAAATTCGAAAATTTAAAGGAAATGGATGACTTCCTGGACAGCTATCATTTGCCAAAACTAAATCAAGAACAGATAAGCAATTTAAATAGACCTATAACCCCTATGGAAATAGAAGCTGTCATCAAAAGTCTCCCAACCAAAAAAAGTCCAGGTCCAGATGGCCTCAGTGCAGAATTCTACCACAAATTCAAAGAACAGCTTATACCAATTCTTCTCAAAGTGTTCCACACAATAGAAGCAGAAGGGTCTTTGCCAAACTCTTTCTATGAGGCTTCAATAACCTTGATCCCCAAGCCACACAAAGATACAACCAAGAAAGAGAACTTCAGACCAATATCCCTCATGAACATTGATGCAAAAATACTCAATAAAATACTGGCAAATCGGATCCAAGAACACATCAAAACAATCATTCACCACGATCAAGTAGGTTTCATCCCAGGGATGCAGGGATGGTTCAACATACGAAAATCCATCAACGTAATCCACCATATAAACAAGCTGAAAAACAAAAATCACATGATCATCTCACTAGATGCTGAAAAAGCCTTTGACAAAATCCAGCACCCCTTCATGATAAAGGTCTTGGAGAGATCTGGGATAACAGGGACATACTTAAACATAATAAAAGCCATATACAGTAAACCAACAGCCAACATCAAACTAAATGGACAGAAACTCAACGCAATTCCTCTAAAATCAGGAACAAAACAAGGCTGTCCACTCTCTCCATACCTTTTCAACATGGTACTTGAAGTTCTAGCTATAGCCATACGACAACAAAGGGGGATCAAGGGGATACAAATTGGGAAGGAAGAAGTCAAACTTTCACTGTTTGCAGACGATATGATAGTTTACATCAATGACCCAAAGAACTCTACCAGGGAACTCTTACAGCTGATTAACACCTTCAGCAAAGTGGCAGGTTACAAGATCAACTCAAGAAACTCAGTAGCCCTACTATATACAGATGATAAAAGGGCTGAAAGAGAAATCAGAGAAACATCACCCTTTACAATTGCCACAAACAACATAAAATACCTTGGGGTAACGCTAACCAAACAAGTGAAAGACCTGTATCGTAAGAACTTTGAATCTTTAAAGAAAGAAATTAAAGAAGCCCTCAGAAAATGGAAAGATCTCCCATGCTCTTGGATAGGTAGGATCAATGTAGTAAAAATGGCAATCCTGCCAAAAGCAATCTACAGATTCAATGCTATCCCCATTAAAATCCCAGCACAATTCTTCACAGACCTTGAAAGAACAATAATCCATTTTGTATGGAAAAACAAAAGACCCAGGATAGCCAAAACAACCCTGTTCAACAAGGCAACGTCCGGAGGCATCACTATCCCTGACCTCAAGCTCTATTATAGAGCTATAGTCCTGAAAACAGCTTGGTATTGGCACAAAAATAGACAGGCAGACCAATGGAATCGAATTGAAAATCCGGGTATTAACCCACACATGTACGAACATCTGATCTTTGACAAAGAAGCTAAAAATATACAATGGAATAAAGAAAGCATCTTCAACAAATGGTGCTGGCATAATTGGAGACTGGCATGTAGAAAAATGCGGATAGATCCATGTTTATCGCCATGCACAAAACTTAAGTCCAAATGGATCAAAGACCTCAACATAAATCCAGCCACACTGAACCTCTTAGAAGAGAAAGTGGGTGGTACCCTTGAAAGAATTGGTACAGGAGACAGCTTCCTGAACATAACACCAGTAGCACAGACAGTGAGATCAACAATTAATAAGTGGGACCTGCTGAAACTGAGAAGCTTCTGTAAGGCAAAGGACACAGTCAGCAAGACAAAAAGGCAGCCCACAGAATGGGAAAAAATATTCACTAATCCCACATCTGACAGAGGGTTGATCTCCAAAATTTACAAAGAACTCAAGAAGCAAGTCTCCAAAACAGCAAATGACCCAATTAAGAAGTGGGCTGCAGAACTAAATAGAGAGTTTTCAATAGAGGAGTCTAAAATGGCTGAGAGGCACTTGAGAAAGTGCTCAACATCCTTAGCCATCCGGGAAATGCAAATCAAAGCAACTCTGAGATACCATCTCACTCCTGTCAGAATGGCTAAAATCAAAAACACCAATGACAATTTATGCTGGAGAGGATGTGGTGAAAGGGGGACACTCCTCCATTGCTGGTGGGAGTGCCAACTGGTTCAGCCACTTTGGAAAGCAGTATGGAGATTCCTCAGAAAAATGGGAATAAACCTACCACAAGACCCAGCAACTGCACTCTTAGGCATATATCCAAAAGATGCCCTTTCATATAACAAAGATGTCTGTTCCACTATGTTCATAGCAGCTTTATTTGTAATAGCCAGAACTTGGAAGCAACCTAGATGTCCCTCACCCGAAGAATGGATAGAGAAAATGTGGTACATCTACACAATGGAGTACTATTCAGCAGAAAAAAATAATGGAATCATGAGATTCGCAGGCAAATGGATGACACTAGAAGAAACCATCCTGAGTGAGGTAACCCAGTCACAAAAAGAGAAACATGGCGTGTACTCTCTCATATATGGATTTTAGACATAGATCTGGGGAGTGCCAGCCTACAATCCTATTGCCAGAGAGTCTGGGAAACAGAAACTTCATTTACTGGCTGGTTAAGTACTGAGCTGAACTCAAGAAAGCCAGTATCAGAGAGGGAGGACTGATGATCAAAGGGATTAAGACTGGGCTGGTTGAACCCCCAGAAACAGCTGACCAGACAAAGGTTAACTCTTGAATCCCAGGCATCAGCCTGGGAATCCAGCATGGGACTGATCAAGACCCCCTGAATCTGGGTGTCAGTGAGGAGGCCTAGGTAATCTATTGAGCCTTGGACAGCAGATCAGTACCCATCCCAAGTATACACACGGTCTCTGGACTCCCATAGAACAATGTGAGGTGCACTCTCACCCTGAACACTTGGGGAAGGGTCTAGGCCCTGCCCTATATGAAATGACAGACTATGGACACCCCCATGGAGGGCCTCACCCTCCCTGGGGGAATGAGGGGATAACGGGGGGGGGGATGGGGGGAGGGCACGGGAGGAGGGGAGGGAAAGGGAGAGGGACCTCGTACTGACTTGTGAAGCAACCTTGTTTCTTATCTAAATTTAAAATGGAAAATAAAAAAAATATTAATTAAAAAAAAAGAAAAAAAAAGGAATAGACAGCAAGAAATAATCAAACTTGGGGGTGAAATCAATAAAATAAAACAAGCAAAAGTAATATAAAGAGAATCAATGAAACAAAGAGTTGATTCTGTAATAAAATATCCAAGTTAACTGAAAGGCAGAGAGAGAATATCCAAATTAACAAAAATAGAAATAACAGGCACTGAGGAGGTCCAGGAAATCCTGAGGACATACTATAAAAGAACTGTGTCCACAATATTGGAAAACCTAAAAGAAAAGGATAATTCTCTAGATAGGTCCCAATTACCAAAGTTAAATCAAAAATCAAATAAGTAATCTAAACAGACCTGTAACCCCAGTGAAATCAAAGCAGTCACTAAAAGTCTCCCAACAAAAAGAAGTCCAGAGCCAGATGATTTAATGTAGAGTTTTGTTTTTCTTTTGTAGTTATTTTTATCAAATGTTAAAAGAAGCGTTAATGCCATTGCTCCTGAAATTATTCCACAATATAGAGACAGAAGGAACATTGCCCAATTCATTTTATAGATCTATTAAAGATGATACAGAGTTGTTTGTTTTCATATTCTGTCTGGCTTGAGTAAATAATATGGTGTTTTCTAACATTAATCCTATTATCTCAAATGACAATAATTGCTCACTTTTTATACCAGAAAGGAATTAATATGAGTATAATCATGTGTAAATGAGACTCTATTGGTTCATCCCACAGACACTTTAGTTACTTCTACATCTTGGCTATTGAAGACACTATAGTTTTATAGGAAAATAGATATCTTTGCATTAATGTTGATTCAATTTCTCTCATATAGTAAGAATAGTGGTACTCGATTACAAGGTAGCTCTAATCTGTAATTTTTTTGTCAACCTCCACATAGCTTCTCGTAATGTCTGTCCTAATTTTTGTTGTTGCCAACAGCACATACAGGCTCATGCTTCTCCATATCCTTCCTAATGGTTGCTATTTCATCTTTTTTTTCATAGCAGCCAACCTGTCAGCTGTGATATGAAATTGAATGATCACTAGCCTTTTTCCCCTTTCATTGACATAATTATTTTCCTTACCTTGATATTGAGAAGGTTGTCATGTAATTTTTTAACATGAACACTTCCATACTTTCCCAAATAATTTTGTATTTTAAAAACATTAATATTCCTCTCAAAACTGGAAGCTAGTTTTGAATACATTCGCTTGTCATTTTTCCATCTCAAAGATGAAATCAGAGGATTGGGAATTAAAGGACAGCCTCATCTATATAGCAAATTATTAATGGCATGATGCCTGCACTACCTATGCCAGCATCATTCAGTAGACAGACTAGGAAAAGACATATTGGTTGTTGAAAAGTAGTAAGGAGTAAAATCTATACTGGAAGAACCTGCAAGAACTACACATTGAGAAACTCAGTAAGTTAGGGCAACAAGATCCATGAGTGAGTTTCTTCAAATAATTCTAAGTGTGTGAAATAAAAGCTCCTGGTGTCATCTTTCTCTTAAATTCATTCTTCCTTTGAAGTGAGTTCTGTACAAAGCAAACATTAGGAAGTGAAGTCATATTTTGAGTTAGGCTCTGTGTATCAGAGCCTATCACGTATTTGGCACATAATTCTTTTTAAATTTCTAAGTAAAAGCCTATTTAGAATATTTATTAGCAACTTATATTGCCCCCTTTGAAACAGTGTACAAGTAAGAAGACTAGGATTCATCCCCTTCCTCAAAAATTGTTCATCAGACTATTTTTTGTAAGTTGATTCTTTACTCTGGAAGTGGCTCATTTTTCTATGCACAAGACCTTTAATGGCACATAGCTCAATTGGCAATTCTTAGTATTATTTTCTTTGGAATTATTTTTCTGAAGGTTCTTGCCTGTGCATATCTTAATGTATTCTTTATGAACTTTTTGTTTTGGACTTCCTACATTTCAGGTCTTTGACCCAATTCCAATTGATTTCTGTGGAGGATGAGAAATAAATCTTTAAATTCTCTTGTGTCTATCTTCATGTTTTCTATCATCTTTTGAGGATGCTATTTTTTATTTCCAAGACATGAATTGTTAATACTTATTTTATTTTTATTCATGCATATGTGTGTTTGTCTGTGCTAAGTGTTTAACCACATCTGTGTGTATACCCACAGAGGTTCAAAGTTGGCTGGAGTCACAGGTCTCTGTGAGCCACAAAAGTTGCATGGTAGGTACTGAACTCAGGTTCTCCTAATTAAGCTAAACCATCTACTCAGTACCTCTGACACATATTTCATCAGCAGTCTATCATAGTATAGTCATTGTGTTCTAGCATTGTGTTGTTCTTGTCACTATGGCTTTGTAGTTGAATTTGAGATCACAAAGTGTGATACCTTCAGTTGTGTTCTTTCTGTTTAGGATTGCTTTTTCTACTTGCAGTCTTTCACAATTCTTCATGAACTTTAGGGTATTTTCATTTCTATGAAGGGGGTTTCATCAAGCCTATAGACCACTTTTAATAATATAGGCATTTTAAAAATATTGTCAGTCCATAAGCGTGGGAAAACTTTCTATCTTATAGTGTCTACATTCTTAGGTATCAGAAGCATGAAAAGTAAAATTACCCTAAAATTTCATTAGTTAAACTAGTTATGATTAAGAAAATAAATGATGAGAAATTCTGGTGAGGATATATGGACAGAGCAATGTTTCTATAAAGTTAGTAATATGAGTTGGTAAAGAACTAAGGAGTTTCCTAAAACTGCTAAAAATGGAAATACTATTTGACCCAGCTATGATACCTCTAAGAATATACCAAAAGACTCCTAAGACTTACCATAGGGATAACTGCACATCCATCCATATATGTAGCTGTACTATTCACAATGGAAACAAATGGCACCAACTTGAATGTCCACTAAGAGAAAACTGGATAAATAAAATGCATTGCATAAAAAATGGAATTTTAGCCGGGCGGTGGTGGCGCACGCCTTTAATCGCAGCACTCGGGAGGCAGAGGCAGGCGGATCTCTGTGAGTTCGAGGCTGGGCTGGACCGACAGCCTCCAAAACAACACAGAGCAACCTTGTCTCGTAAAAACCAAAAAAATGGAATTTTAAACACCTTTAAAGAATAATGAAATCATGGCATATTCAGTGCAGTGAATGGAACTTGAAATTATATGTTATTAAAAAATAAGCTCAGAAATATAAACCCTACTTTTTCCCTCTCACATAAAGCTCATGGATTTTTATTTGCACTAGTGTTTATGGATGGAGGTTATGGTTCATTAAATTGTAAAGGCTGATGGAAGAGGAGAAAAAGAGATTTTATGGAGGCAGGGGAGGTAGAAAGATCTAATAGAATTCATGTCATTTGCACATAAAGAGGAAGCTACTGAAAAGAGGGTCAACAGAAGGGAGTCAAACAGAAGAGTGAGGAGCAGGACCAATGAAACAACATGAGTGAACCAAAAAAGAAAAAGGAAAAAAAAAACACCTCAATGAAACCCACTACTTGTGTGGATATAAAGCTGTTTTGATGTTTACTTTGCTCAGACAGCTACCTTTCCCAAGTGGCAACATTGCTTTGCTTTCTGTGAACGATGGATAAAATTGTCCTTTTCATGAGCATCTTCCTGCTCTCTTGGGACTTAAAGGACTTGAAAGGTTTCTCCTAGCAGTTCTGAGCTGGAAAGTCTTTGTTCAGGTTCAACAAGGGAACTGTTTGCCTCTGGAGTATTTGTGGCAGGTCACAGAGACTGGGGGCTTGAAGTCTCTTTGTAAGGGTGATGGATGTTAACGTGGTAAAGTCAAGTTTCAGCTCTTCTGTGAAGTCTAAGATGCTAAGTGAAAAGACTCAAAAGGATATTTGAAAATTTCAGGACAAAATATAGACCCCTCAGGTAGATACAAGCTTATTTGTTAATATGTATAATGCAAATTAAAGATATATTACTTTCTCTTTCAGAATAATGAATGAAAGTTGGCAGTTCTCCTATGAAATTAAAATATATCTTAGTTCATATACATATATGTATGTATATATGTAATGTATATGAAGTCATTTTCTGAGATTTGACACCTGTGACTTTAAATTTAGCATTCATGTCAAAAATTTGAGAGAATTATTGTGTGTGTTTTCTCTCACATTTGATGTAGGTTATTGAAAATAAAATGGATGCCCTAGATATTTTGTAACTACTGAGAAAAGTCCCAGACTTAGTATTACAACTCTCAGTAACGAATAATTGATGATGATTGATTGTGCAAAAAAAATTTAAGAAGTTTGTGGTTGCATGGCATAAGCCATTAATTAGACTTGGCTCTGGGAGTTTAGAATGTTTTAAATTAAGAGCAATGAGAACATGTCAAGAATATTCACATAGGTTATAGTGAAAAATGAAACAATTTGTAGTCATCCCTAGAGTTCATTCTATTTTAGTACTTAATTGAAATTTTAGTGATTTAGAAAACTGGTGAGAAGTACCTTGTAAGTATAAGTTTACAAGGAAAATCTTTCATTGTAGCCATAAATGTAGGAAGATATTCATGAAATCTGATTTTCCTGGGAAATTATAGTGTTCTTGAACTACTGTGTTCCAAGCAAATTCAGTGGCAGACACACTTGGCAGTTAAGCTGTCATATGTATGATGTGTTACATGGATCTGGGCAGAACTAAATATGCAAAAGAGACCTAGAAGACTAGTGTAAGCTCAGTGTAATCCTCATGCGTAATATGTAAGGCTTGCAGGAAACACTCGTAGAGTAGGCATAAAGACATACTTAATGTATGAAAAGTCGTGCCCAGTTGAAGAAACACCACCTAGTCACAAAAGAGCATTGTTACCACCTTTTCCTCGAGAAGACACTGAACCAAGTGGAATGGAGAAGTAACGCCTCACACAGTAAAATGAATGCTTACTGATACTGCAGTCCCGCCACTGTCACTACCTATCAGTAAATGTTTTCAAAATCCAAAATATTCCATAGCTGGAGAAAAATGTTAATTCCAGGATTAAGCCGTATCTCAAAAACACAGCCGGACAATTCCAACAGCAAAACAAACCTAACAGCGAGGTCATCATAAACCAGTTTGAAAGTCAGCACTCTAATTTCCTAATTTCCTACATGTGAAGGAATGGCGCGTCACCAGACATCCTCTCTGATACTCCAACAGACTCAGATACTATAATGTTGAAGAATGAAAGTCACGGAAATAATTCTATAGCTAATAAAATCAATCACAGTTGAAAGAAAGACAATCTCTTTATCAGCATGCCTCAGAATAAGAAAAGACGAACTTAAGAGCTAAGATGTCCATGAACAAGAAGATATTATATGAAATACAAATAAAGAAAATATTAGGCCCATGTTTGAGAAAATGAAATCCTCCAGAAAAAATATATCTTAAAATGGGGACAAAACATTGGGTGTAAAAGTCAACAAACTTTATGTTAGAAGTTAATTGGGTAAATGGTAAATGTTGCTTATGGGTGTAAAAAAGCTGTGAAACTACTATGCAGATTCAACAGTATATTTGCAAAAATCAACCAGTAAATATGGTTATGAAATAGTAGATATTATTAAATCTTAATGGCAGGGAAGAAATAAGGCCAAGAGAAAAATCAATAGTTTCTGAAGGAAGTCTGGAATGCCAGCCAGCGTTTCATTATACAAACAGTGCCATGAACAAAAGAGTAAGCAAGGTTTTTATCTATGATCATAAATCCTGAAAATTTGATGAAAATATTCGATTATGATTTCAGGACTAACGTTAATGTGCTCTCAGGAGGATGAATCCAACTGGATCAGCACCCAGACACATCATCATAGTACTAGCAGCCAGCATTCAAAAAAGAACCCGAGAGACACAAAAGGTGACTCAATGCACAGTTATAATCCAATAAGATACGCAAAGATCATCTGTTAAAAATGTGATAGTCAGTTGCCATCTTGACAGGATCTAGTGTCACCTAGGAGACAAGTGTATGGGATTATCTACTTAGGTCACTCCCGGGCACACTTGAGAGGGATGTTCTTCATTAGGTTCACGAGGAGCAAAGATACACCCACTGTGGGCATTTCCGTTTCCTGTGCTGGGATCCCGGACTCTATCAAAAAGAGGAAATAGACTGAACACATTCATCTCTTTTACATTTTCTATTTATTTTACTAACCACAGGTTCCCCGCTGTTCCCTCTTCCTGTTCTACACACCACCTCCCCTCCAAATCACATCCCACTCCCCTACCCCCAATCCACTCCTCAAAGATGGTAAGGCCTCCCATGGGTATTCAACAAAGCCAGGCACATAAGTTGAGGCTGGACCAATCCCAGCCCCCCCTCTGCATCAAGGGTAAGCAAGGTATCCCACCGAAAGGAATGGGTTCCAAAAAGCCAGCTCATGGTCCCACTGCTAGGGGCCCCTCAAACAGACCAAGCTACACAACTGTCACGTATATGCAGAGAGCCTAGTTAGATCCCACGCAGGCTCTCCCCATCTTTTGGTCTAGAGTTCATGAGCTTCCACATTTATCTCTGAATGTCCTGACTGAATATAGTAAGTGCAGCTGCTCCAAGGTCCTGCTGCCTCAGCTTCTCCCTCACAGTGGACTGTGCTTTGGAACAGTAGGACAAACTACACACTCTCTCTCTTAAATTGTTTTCCAGTATTGTATCACAGAAAAAAGACAAGAAACTAATCTAGGAAAGAAGGTGTGAACACACTCTAACACGTTTATAATTATCATTATTGAGAATGGATTTTTTTCATACAGCATATTCTTATTATGGTTTACCCTCCCCAAACTTTTCCCAGATCCTCCCACCTCCCCACCCACCTGAATCCAGGCCCTTTCTTGCTCTCTTTCATTAGAAAGTATCCAATAATAATAATAATAATAAATAGTGATGATGATAAATTAGATAAAGTAGAAACAAGAAAACTAGGATAGGACAAAGGAAACAGGAAAAAAAAAGAGAGCAAAAGAAAAAGCACAAGAAACATATATAGGTACAGAGACATACAACCACAGAAACAAGAAGCCATACCATGTAAGAAAATAAAACCATAAGGTAATGAGAAAAACAAAGCAATATGAGATGAAAGTTCTCCAAAGAAAACACTGAGCTTCTTTTATGCTGGCCATCAACTGCTGTGTGTGGGACCTGGGCTTAAGTGTTGTTTATATTCTCACTGAGGCTTCATCAGGGAAAACTAGTTGTCCTTTGCACATAGTTGTCAATTAGAGTTGACTTCTGGGTTAGGGATAGGGGCTTGCGTCAACTTCCTCTCCCAATGCTGGACCTTATCTGTCTTTAGACCTGCACAGGCTGCCACGGTCTCTGTGAGTTCCTATGTGTATCAGTCCTGTTTTGTCTAGAAGTTCTTGTTTCCTTGTCCTCCTTGTCCTCTGGCTCTTGCAACCTTTCCACCCCTAATGCAGAACCCCACAAGCCCTGAGGGGGCAGAGAGTGAGAGACCTTGGAACACTCTAACACATTTGAATTATTGAAAGACTAGTGTAATTCAGGATTTGTTTTCAAAGGGCTTTATTTTTTTTCCAAAATGAAGGTGAAATAAGGACACTGTATGAATAGGACCTGTGAAGTCATTTCCTCCAAATTTGCCACGTGGTGGCTCACAACCAGGAGAAAATGATAGTAAGTGACCCATGCAATTATTCAGAAGATCATTGGAAATAGCTCCCCCCTTTTTTTTTAAACAGCATTTTCAGAGGTCAGAGGAAGACTTTCTATCATAAACAGATAATTTTATCTTAGGTTTTAAGATAGGCTTAATAGTAAGTTAACCATGTTTGTTGGTTATGGTTGAGAGGACTGAACCAGTTTCATGTTTAACTTCATCATTATAAAGTTGATTGTATTATTGTAAGAGACAACAAATGGCTCTGTGTAGTAAAATAATTTTCACACTTGGATCCCAGTTGCAAGGTTAATTCATGGCTTACACAGCGACTTTGGTCAAGTCTCTTCCAGCATTTCAACATACCTAGGAGAGAGTTCTGAATTAAAGCCTTCTTCAGCAGTGGCTGCAACAAGGTATTTTTCTTTAAGAAGTAACACAGAAAGTTATAGCTAGAGGGCTGTTCAATATCCACATTCTGAGATTTCTCAACTTCTACTTAATGAAGCTTTTCATTTTTTACAGGTGTCTATGCCTGGGGGGTTTCTAATCTAAGGCAGTCAGCAGGGAATCCAAGAGTCCAGGAGTATCCTACTTTTCATGCATAAAACACACTATAACCTAATGCTTTTAAACAATTCCTTTTGAAGATGTGGGACTGTAAAAGCAGTTTAAAAAAAGAATCTTCCCAGCATCATAGCTAGGGAGAGAAATGAAACATTGTGTGGGAATATTACTGAAGTTGTGTATGAGAAATTAAATCTTATTTTACAAATCATGCATTGAAAATCTCTGCTCATGTCATTTGTCGTTTGGCTACGTTTATACTTTAGTGTTTGTGTTTGCTTATTTTATTGTGGGAAGTATTTTACTTCATGCACCTTTAAAAACATGTGTTATAAAATCTTCCATTGCATGCATAAATTATACTGAGTTATTTTAAGGGTTCCTTTTATTGTGATGAAACATTTTCATGTAATTTGTCTATTTTGGTTGAAAATTTAGACACATGCAAAATATCATTGTACTACTGGCTCTCATAGTCTCACTGCCTACAGGAGAATTTAAATGATGAAACCATTTTAATTTGATTTTTGTGTTTGCATAAGCCAGGCCAACATTCATTCTTCTCTATGTGGTTTTATAGTTTTCTTAATATCGTTTGCTGAAGACGCTATTATTTTCTCATTGTGTGTTCTTCACATTTCTTTTAAGAGCTGGTTCATTTCTGGACTATTATTTAGGTTCATTTATTTTACTCATTTTAGCCAATACCACTGTTGCTTTTTAAAAAATTTAATCCCAGCACTCGGGAGGCAGAGGCAGGCTGATCTCTGTGAGTTCGAGGCTGGGCTGGACCGACAGCCTCCAAAACAATACGGAGAAACCCTGTATCATAAAACCCAAAAAAATCAATTCCTTTATTGTTTGGGATTATAACATAATTACATCTCCCACTTCCCTTTCCTTCCTTCAAAGACTTCTCTGTGTCACTCTCTGATCTCTTTCTAATTCATGTCTTTTTTTATTAATTGTTGTTAGAAACACACACAATTCTAAATAATTAAATACAACCGTCTCTGTCTGTATAATGCAATTTGTATGTATGTTTTTTGGGGATTACCATTACTAATGAATAGTCAATTGTTGTGCTTTTAATTGGGTGTTGAGTGAAGCTTTTTCCTTGCCAGGCACTTTGGTTTTTCCCCACCAGTCGCCTGGGCTCTGCCACATTGTAGTCCCCAAATAACACACCAGACGCTGTATTAATTATGAAGCTGTTGGCCGTTTGCTTGTTTCTTACTGGATATCTCTGACTTAAGTATTTACTCCATAATTGTTAATCTAAGTATTTCTCTTACCGGAGAAAGGGTCCGGACTTCCTACCCCTATGGTGGCTACATGGTGACTCTCTGTGTTTCTCCTTCCCAGAGTCCTCCTTGACTCCTAGTCCCACCTATCTTGCTTCCCTATTGGCCAATTGTGCTTTATTGGCATATGCACAGGACTTCCCCATCAACTGGGAAAACCTATTTCTTCCTCTTTTAACATTCTGTAATTTCTTCTAGTTCCTTGTGAAGGGATCCAGCTTCCTTGGCTTTCCCACATGTTAGCAGGTCTATTGTTGTTTTCCTTGTTTGGCTCACGTCCAGGCACTCATGTTGGCTGTATCTTGCAACATCACTAGAAGACACAATCTCAGAGCAAACTCCCTGACCAGCTGGTTCTTACAATCACACCCTGTCTTCTCATCTTCTGCAATGTTCCCTGCACCGAGGTGCCAGATTTGTTTTGTACATGTAGCCATTGTGACTGTGCTCCACAACTCTGCACTCTGATTGGTTATAGTTTTCTGTCTTCCCGACCTGGTTGTCTCCATCCTTATTAAAATTGTTTTTATATGCCTCATCAGTTTTTTTCTGTGGTTTTAAAAAATGTTTCCCTGTAACATCCTACTGGCTCTCAGATTCTTAATTCAATTGAACAGCAAGTTTGTATTAAGAAATTAATAATCTATCTATTTTACAGGAATGCAACAGATACAACTCTCCCCTTAAGTTGATCCTTTGTAATAAATTATATCTGTATTAATCAGGTAATAATATAGATAAACTATACTTAACCAGATAACCACGCAGTTCCCTCATTAGGATTTTTGTAGTTAATCACACAGGAACAATAATGTACATCTTAAGTCACATTTCACCTACGCTGAGAGCCTTTGTAATCTGATATATTGACTTTGTGGAATAAGTGCTGTGATTGCATGTTTAGAAAAATAAGAAATAACCAGACAGATTTGAAATTGTTGTAAATACGTTCTAAAGGCAAATTCAGTTTTAAAGATAATGCCTAGTTGCCAATATCAAAGACTTCTCTTTTGTAAGAAAGCAACTAAGTGAAAAAAATCACACAAAGTACTTAAATCAAAAGTGGAAAATAGCTCTCCAAAGAAAGTTAGAAGAAGAAGGAGGGGAGAGAAATGTCTCAACTATTTACAGAAAATTAACTTTTATTTTGCACCCTGTAAAGTTAGACATACAGTAAGAGGATGATCCCCTGTGGAAGGCCTCACTATCCTTGGGGAGTGGGTGGGGGGTGGGTTGGGAGGTCGGTGGGGGTCATAGGAGGATGGGATGGCTAGGGAATGAGGGGACTGATAGATAAAATAAGATTGTTTCTTAAAGAAAAAAAGAAACAAACTTTTAAAAAACAGTAGAATTGATTTTCCTTTGCCAAAAACATGAGATATTTTTTCTCAAATATTTGTCCAAATGAACTTAAATTTGTCTCTTGTAATAATTATTATCAAGACATGTGCTATAATGTCTATATTTTTGGTAATATGAAGGAAAATCATCTACTATACAAATAATACTATGTCTGTCTTTTCACATAATCCTGCAAAAGTCAACCTGTATTGTAACATGCAAAGATTGTTAATTTCAGGACATTAAATTCTCAAATGAAGGGATAATTTTAAATTATAATTTCAAGAAAACATTAGTTCATTTTATTTTTTATTAATTTTTATATAAATTAAAAACAATCTTATTTTACCTACCAATCCCAGTTTCTTCTCCCTCCTGTCCCCCCATTTCCTCCACCAACCCTCCATGTCACCCCCCATCCAATGCTCTGGGAGTGTGAGGCCTTCCATGGGGCATCACCAAAGTTTGTCACATTATTTGGAGCAGGACCTAGGCCTTCCTTGTGTATCTAGGCTAAGAGAGTATCCCTCCCCAGGGGTTGGGTTCCCAAAGCCCATTTGTACACTAGGGATAAATACTGGCTCTGCTGCCAGAGGACCCATAGACTGCCCAGGCCCCCCAACTGAGGCTTGTTGAGAGGCCCTGGTTGTCAGACTGGGGTCTGTGAGCTCCCATTAGCTCAGGTCAGCTGTTTCTGTGTGTTTTCCCAGCATGGTCTTAACTCCTTTGTTTCATTTCATTTTAATGAAAACATTCTCTTCTATGATTTGAGCTGAGCCAAGTGTTCACTTAAGGGCATTCTCCAGGTCTTGAAATTCAGTCATGGTTCAAGTAAATAGTCCTTTTAGGAAAGCACACTGAGTATCTCCCAGGTATACAAGATAACAGTGTGACTTCAGTTCATGATTAAACAACGAAACTAGAATTAGCAATAACAAAACATCATTAACAATACAAAATTAAGTAAATTTTATATAACATGAAATATTGGAATGTCCTATTTTGTCAAGTGTAAAATATAAACAATAGACCTTTGCATCATATGAAAACTAATAATAATTTATATGCAAATTCTGTGATAGACATTTTAACAACTAATTTCCTCACATTCTTTTCCTCATTAATTTCACTTCAAAAATTACTCGAAATAATTACTGCTTTTGCATCTACCTTATGAACAGAGAGCATGAAATTGGCAGATAATCTGACTCATCATCATACATTGGACATTTCATTCATCTGTAAATAACAGTCTTAAAGTGTCTTCAACAGAGAGATTAATATGAGAACTTTGAAGTCATCCCTGTCATGGAGTATTAGGGTATTAGTCAGTGTTCTTTAAAGAAACAGAACTGGTAGACTGAAATATACACATACACATACATATGCATATATAACATGCACATACCTATATATGGGGTTTATTATATCTGCTTACAAGATGTAGTCCAACAAGAGGTGACTAACCCCTGAAAGGCTGGGAATCCAGTAACTGTGCAGTCCATGAGGCTGGATGTCATAGCTGTCGCAGTTTGGCAGTGAAGTCCTAGAGGTTTCCTGGAGAGCTGCTGCTCACATGGAAATACCAGAGTTGATTTTATACTCTGAAGGAATGATTCAGCAGCAGGTTAGATAGACTATCCAGAGAGGGCAAACGAGAAAAAAACCCAAAGTTGCTTCTTCCATGTTCTTTTATGTGGGCTGCCAACAGAAGTGCCGCCCAGATTCAGGGCAATGGTCCTGTGTTAAATAATCTTAGTTTTAAAAAAAAGCAAAAACAAACAACAACAACAACAAAACTCCTCGCAGGAATACCCAGAAGTTTGGGTTTTAGTTGATTCCAGACACAGTTAAGGTTATGGAACACATTTTTCTAGGAACTCAGATATCCATAGCATGTGATTATACTGACAATGGAGTCTTCCACCATTTTGTCCTTCTAGAGTGGGAGGGAAGGGATGGGGGGGGCTAGATTAAAAACACAATACTGTTATTATCTCCTTTACTTTAAGATTCTTTCACAGAAATGTAGGGCAATGGCTTTGATCTGATTGTAGTCACTGAAAAATCTACCACATGATTTAGAATACACATTCTGCATTCACACTTTGCTATTTATCAAAGGCTCTACAATACCACCTAATAAGGCAAAAAGAATTTGGAGGAGTAACTAGAAACCTTATTACTTCTTTAGTTATTAAGAAACAAGACATAAAATTGGAATTGTCTCATTCAAACAGAGGAATCTTAATCTCTACTTATTTACTTCTGTCTTTCTGATACTTAAAACATTCAAATATTATGTATTGAATAGAATATTGTATAGAATACCATTTTAATGCCATATTATATTTTATTACATAAATCTGAATGTATATATTTCCTCTGAAAAAGTGACATACAGAACTAAATAGAGAATTCTCAATAGAGGAATCCAAAATGCCTTTAAAAGACACTTAAGAAATTGCTCAACATCCTTAGCCATTAGGGAAATGCAAATCAAAACAATTCTGAGATACCATCTTACACCTGTCAGAATGGCTAAAATAAAAAAATACCAATGACAGTTTATGCTGGAGAGGATGTGGAGAAAGGGGAACACTCCTCCACTTCTGTTGGGAGTGCAAACTTGTGCAGCTGCTTTGGAAATCAGTATGGAAGTTTCTCAGGAAAATGGGAATCAGTCTACCCCACGATCCAGCAATTCCACTCGTAGGCATGTACCCAAAGGATGCATATTCATACCACAACGGTATCTGTTCAAATATGTTCACAGCAGCATTATTTGTATTAGACATAGAAAGCAAAGGATTACCAGTCTACAATCCACACCTCCAGAGAAGCTAGGAAACAAGGGAGACCCTAAGAGAGACATACATGGTCCTCCGAAGAAAGGGGAAGGGGAAAAGATATCCTGAGCAAATTGGGAGCATGGTGGGTGGGAAGGTAGGTAGGAGAAAGAGGAGGGGAGAAGAGCACGGGGAGGAGAATATGAGGGATCAGGAGGAATATTTTCATTTTCGTTTTTATATTATTTCACTACTATGAGCAATAAAGAGCTTGCAATAGAAAAGAATAACTGTTATTCAATGAATTGCAACTTATATTTCAGATGGCCACTTTAAAACATCAAGAATTGGAGAAATGCACTTGCAGGTATGACACTGCTGACCCTGGGTATTTAGTAATGTTAAATACAGCAGTGACCTCTTTTAAATTTACTGTGCCTTGAACTTCCCTGTTGTTGTAGAGCTCAGACACCTACCATTGCAGCAGACCAAAGGACAAAAGTATTGTCAGGGCTCAAACAGAATCCTTTTCCAATTTTTGATTCTTTGCTCTTCAATTTCATACTGGAAAAAAAAGTCATTTTCTTTATCTGAGGTCAGGTAAAAATAAATAATTTTGAGAATAGTAATATCAGTTGCTTTCCTCATATGAAGTATAAATAAGTTGAAAAAAGCCACTTGTCTAGCGCATGATGGTGTAGCAAACACAGTATACCTTTCTTGTTAGAACATTAGAAAATCTTCAGGCAGTATTTATAAATTTGGAGAACTCATACAAAAAATTGTCATTTTATTCCCACATCTCAAAAGCGCTACTTGTATTTATATTGTTAACCAGGGAGTACCATTTTGTTCCCATAAAGATTCGAGGAATTTGCTAGAATTGTTGCATGTCTGCTGGCAAGAATGATGTCTGTCCATCGTACTTAACTCATGACATGCTACAGAGAGACCAGAAAGATATAGCAAAAGATTTTAGGCAGGAAAATTACTAAGAGAAACTAATTAAAATGTATTAGAATCAATATAAAGTAGCCATTATTTTAATGATGCACAAATAAAATTAAGGCTACCCTGGCTGTTGTTTCTGCTTGGTAAGACTTATTTCCTGAGCCCCCTGATCCTGAATGCTAGCACACAGTGCATAGCAGGCTACGCATGCAACTGAGCCCTCTGTCTTTCTTTAGTCAGTGCTGAGAACCGGCTTAGCTTGCTGAGACGAAAATTCTGATTTCATCACATTCTTATTCCGCCTAAGAAAAACACTGTATAAATCCTTTCTAATTGTCAAAAAGTTGTAGATCAGGCAATGAACAGCAAAACAGCTGTGTTTCTGTTGTCTGTAATGCCCGAAGATTCATTTCCCTTTCTTTTGCTGTCATAGCTCTTGTACAGTCTGAGAGCTCATCTGTGATAAACGTACCCTATTTAATTCAGTGGGACAGTTCCTTAATTTGAGCACCTAGCCTACTGCCACTCTTGGTCTCCTTCTGTTGATTTAATTAGATTAAGCTCCATGTTAATCACTTTACAATTAAACTTTTGGAGCCTCACGTTGGAAAAATATCATCCTTTTAAAAAACAAAGCAAAAAATAAATAAATAAACTGGGCTCAGTAATAAAATAAATTTGCATTTTCGCAAATGTGTGAAATAGCTGATGAATTATTCAACACTTGATGTTGGTTCTGCAGGCTTAATGAGCCTCTCTAATTTGACTTCCACATGAAATTATAAATTTTACTCCATGTTTATGAATTGAAAAGTGTTCATTAGCAAAATGTATTCATTAATGTGCTGTATATTGTTGTAAGGAAAGCTTTTAAAAGTTTGGGCGAGTAAATTTTGTTCTACCATTATAAGTAGAGTTCTTCCATAGATAAAAAAGTGGTTTCATTGCTGTATTCAGTTTCACTAATTTATGTCTTCTCAGCAAAATATAAGCGAAAGTCCATGTATTATTGTTACGACTTTGTTTTTTCTTACATCATGCATTAGGCAATTATGAAGAAACCAGCTAGCTGTATGTATTTCTCACTGCATAAAGCTATCTGGCTTGATCTCGGCGACATAGTCCAAAGTTTTAGCAAACTGGATTTCTTTACATGGATCCATGACATTTACTCAAAATAAAAAAAACATTTCTTACTCCTCGAATGCATCTTCTTTTTCTAGCAAAAGGGGCCAGTCATTATCCTTGGGAAAATTATCACTGAGGAGCTGTGGAGGTGGCTCAGTGGTTAGTGCTGCTCGGGCAGAGGACCTGTTAGGTTCCCTACACCTCCATCGGGCACCTTCCAGCTGCCTGCATTTCCAGCTCTAGAGGATCCAGTGCCCTCTTCTTGCCTCCACAGGCATTGAATTTTTGTTCAAAACCCACACAAACACATACACATATACTCATAAATAAAAAAAAATCATTAAAATAAAAATAACAATCAGAAATAACAAAGCAACCAGAATCAATGTTCTACATTTGCATTTTGAAAAACTTCATGTGGCATTTAAATTGCAGCAAGGCAAGAGTAATGTTGAAATGACAGGATCTGTTAACATTTACTAACCTTATGTACTCTGTGTGTGGCTTACCTTACGTGTGCTGCATGGAATTTGCATTTCTAAGGACAAATGCTGCCATATGCTACTTGTGTTGTACTATCGCATAGAGAGAAAACTGAGACTTAGAGCTGAATCAGTATCCCTAGTGTTCCTGTGGTTCTTAATGGACTTCCTTCAGAGCTGCAGGCACTGTCCCATTGAGGGGCTGCTCATTAATGATGTGGCTTTGTGATCTTCTACCACATGTTATTTTTATGATGATTTTTAATATTTTTAATTGAATTAGAATCACATTACTCCTCACTTTTACTCCTACAGCCCCACCCTTAAAGCCCTTCCATTTCCCCACCAGTATTTTCTACTATTATTGCATATGTCAGTGCATATATTACTATATATTAGATTATATACATATATAATACATGTTTTAACTATCACGAATACATACATATTATGACATCTAAATTGTGTGTGTGTGCATGTGTGTGTAAAACCTGCTGAGTCTGTCTTGCTATATTGTGTGTGTGTGTGTGTGTCTGTGTGTGTTTTGATTTGCATTTCCCTGGTGGCTAAGGATGTTGAGCTCATGGATGTCAGACTGATAGCTGAGAAACCAGCATAGGACCGATCCAGACCCTCTGATCATGAGCGTCAGTTGGGAGGCCTGGGCAATATATGGGGTGTCTGGCAGTGAATCAGTATTTATCCCTTGTATACAAGTGAACTTTGGGGGACTATTCCACATAGAGGGATACTCTCATTTTCTCTGTCTAGACACTAGGCCTAGACCCTGTTTCAAATTATATGAAGGGCTTTGAAGACACACCCTGGAAGGCCTCACCCTCCCTGGGAAGCAGAATGGGGACGGGGAGGGGATTGGTGGGAGGGGGCATGGGAGGAGGCGAGGGAGAGGGAACTTGGATTGACATATAAGCAAGCTTGTTTCTAATTTAAATGAAGAAAGGGAAAAAAGAAGCTGTTTGAGAGAGGAAGTGTTAAGAGAAGCTTTTTCTTTGAGAGAAGCCTTCCCACCAGCCTGGTTCCAGAGCCGCATCAGTCCCAAGTAAACATACAGGAGGCTATATTAATTATGAAGCTGTTGGCCTTGCTTGTTTCTTACTGGCTAGCTCTAACTTAAGTAATTACCCCATAATTGTTAATCTAAGTGTTTCTCTTACCGGAGAATAGTTCCGGGCTTCCTACCCCATGGTGTTACATCTCAACTCTCTGTGTTTCTCCTTCCCAGAGTTCCCCTGGACTCCTAGTCCCACCTATCTAGATTCCTATTGGCCAGCAGTGCTTTATTGACAAATGCACAGGACTTCCCCCCAAAATAAAAATTATAGTCTATGGTAGAAGGAATGAGTAGCTGGGAGTTTTCACTTATAGCATGCAGAGATAGAAATCAGAGAGCAGATAGGAAGGAGGTTAGTCTATTGAAACTCAAGCTCTACTCCAAGTGACTCCTAGTCCAGATAGATGTCATCTGTATCAAGGACCACCTCTTGGTGGGGACCAACTATTTTAACACATGAGTGTCTAGGGGCATTTCACATTCAAGTTATAACAGTGGTGATTACTGAGTTCTTTTAGTCAATTTTATAGTAAGAATCAAGAGAGAAGTAAAACAGACCCAAAATATTTAGAAACTTTTCTGGTTGTTCCAAATGGAGCATTTGTTAGGACCCATGCAAGCAAAGTGTGTTCTGTAGCAGTCAATGAAAAGCCACATCACATCGACAGGAAAGATGCCTCCAGGTGATCTCTGAAAGGTGTACCCCACTGCATCCATCACAGGTTCAATGCTTTACAAATACGGATTTGCTTTAAAGACCTTAGAGAAATGGAATCACTTCTAAAGGTAACATAAGCAGTCCTACAAATAAGTACTGCTTCAAGACCAACAGCCTTGCTGCCACTCAGAAAGGTAGAGGAGAGGGAAGTCATTATTCACCAAGGCCTCATTCTGGGGGTAGACTGTGATTTCCATACAGTACTGAATTTTCAGACAATATAAAATGTAGGGGTTATGGAACAAGATGGCTTCCACAACTGTGAGATCAGACAGCACCCTGCAGGGTTGGAGTCCTAGCAAACAACAATGAGAAGGAAGACAGAGTTACACTGCAGCTTAAAGAAGAAAGAGGTCATAGCAATGAAGATTGGGAAGTAAAGGCAGCATGAAAACTAGCCATAGTGAGGACACAGGGACAGGCCTGCTCATATCCATGGGCAACAACATGTCTTCACGGTAAATTCTAGATGGTAGACAGTATTTAAGAATTTCCCTGATACATTTTGATCTTGCTTTGAGCAGCTTTTCCTAATCTTTATATTCATTCACTTCAGAATAGACACATGCAATACTCCACCATCATCTCTTGGAATTATATAAGTTTCCTTTCAACTTTCATAGAGTCTCATGACGGATCTTGTCTTGAGTCACACAGGAGCACTCTGGCTTGGCTCTTTGAAAACAGTTGGGGACTTTTGGAGGCAGAACAAATGCATTTTCTACTGTTAGAGTGACCTGAAAACTAGCACCTTCTGGTAGAATGCTATAGTTTGGATTTTGGTTATACTCCGGAGAACACATGTTATCCTCACCGAGTCTTTCATGAAGTGGTAGAACCTTTGGTAGGTGGGGCTTTAGTGGAGATACTTGGGTCATTGGAGACATAGTCCCAAATGGAGCTTTGTTCTTGCAAGTTTGGAAGAGATTGTTATGTCACTGGGAACCTAAAGATAAAGGAGATCCAGTTCGTAGAACTTTGGGGGATATATTTAGGCCATTGCAGACCTAGACCCAAAGGTAGCATGACTTACTCAGATTTCCTCTTGCTTCCTGGCCATTACATAAGCATTCTGGCTAACTACCTGCTCCTTCGTTACTACTTAGCTCCCCAAACAGAGGCCAAGAGTAAAGGTGCACATGTTCTTGTGGATAAATTTCTGAAATTCAGAGTCAGATAGATAATTTCGGCCTACCAAGCATCTGTTCACACACAAAGCAAGCTCTGAACTTGTCTGCGGTAGATATGAAACATGCCATTTTCTTTTGACCTTTTACCTGGGCCTGTCTCCTCCAATTGTCTCACCCCTACCCTACCCCACCTCATTCGGCCATCAACCTAAATTCTTGCATGATACCCAATTGTTATTTAGTACTCATTTTATTTGAAAGCTGTGTTTTTATATTTTACTGTGAGCTTTCGTGTAGAAGCCAGCAACTATTCATTTATACACAGCAAAAGAGGAAACAGGGGGACACCTTCCTTTCTGCAATTACATGTTTGATTTACTGCAACCCTAAGTGATTACTTACAGAGAAATGAAGTAATGCTCACATCGAGGATAGAGTGCATAGTGATATTCTGGGGGTAGTATCTATTCCAAAGTTGTTTAGAATTCCTTAGAGAAGGTGCTATACTGTTCATTTTAATAACTAATATGTCACATGTATGTGTATATGAGTATATGAATGTGTGGGAGGGTGTATATGCAAAGAAGAGAGAAAGTGTGCATATGTATGTGTGAACATATGTGTGCCCATGTCTAAGCTTCAGGTCTTTAGTAACGCCATTAACCATTGTAACATCTATCAAAACTGCTCTACTGCTTATTATTTTGCATGGTTGAAAGTGGCTTAGAATAAAACCTCTGAAGAAATATTAGAGGAATGAAACCTCCAACCCAGAACATTAAGAAAGACATCAGCTGTTGATTCTACATTACCTGTGGCTTCATAACCACCTTTAGCATTCTGCATAGAAAAGAATCAATGTTGGTTATAGTAATGTAAAGTGAGCTAAGACTCACCCTCAGGACACAAAATAATCTAGTTTTACCTTCTGAAAATTCTGGGAAGGAAACCTCAGTAATCCTATTTGTCGAAGTCTTGTCCTTTCAAAATCATATGCATTGAGGATTAGAGATCAGATCTGAAGATTCACAGTTCCTACCAGCTGTCACCTATAGTCACACCTCCATTGGGGATTTTTGTGTAGTTTAATAATTTATATATTATTTTTCTCATGGGGTTTAATTTTTTTTGAGAATTTAGTGTTCATGATATTTGACAGCTGTATTCAAATACAGCCTTCAGTATTTTTTGTTTTATTTTATTATTATTTTTTTCTTTTATCATTTTTTATTTTAATTTTAAATAGCTTGTTTTACATGTCAATCCCAGTTCCCTCTCCCTCCCCTCCTCCCGCACTCCCCTTTCCCCCCTGCCTCCCACCCTATTGGCAATTCCTTCCACATAGGGGATATCTGGAGTCTGTCATTTCACTCCGGGTAGGGTCCAGGCACTCCCCTAAGAGTCCAGGCTGAGAGAGCATCCCTCTTTGTGCTATGGGCACACGATGACTGTTTGTATTCCAGGGATAGACACTGATCCACTGTTCAGGGCCCCACACAGCCTTCAGTATTTTATACACTATCCATTTTAGTATCTTCCCATTTATTGGGATACAGCATCCATGATATTTGAGAGTGGTACTCCTACATGCTCATCTTCATCACTCCTACCCTTCCCTGTCCCAGCCCACTCATCACTTCCACACAGTCAGGGTATGTTTTCACTGTCTTTGCTCGCTTGCTTTGAGGCAGACTCCTAGAAGAGGTAATCCCAGGCTGAGCTGGAAACCGTCATCCTCTTGCCCCAGCATCCCAAGTGACGGGGTGATAAGCCTGTGTCACCCACACCCAGACTCTTTGCTCGGTCTCATTTCTGAAACACAACAAGACCAGTGTGAGCTCTTGGGTACACGGAGTGAATGAGAAGGTACAGACACCTCCTCCCCACGCTACTGGCAATGTCTGACCAACTGTCCTTCCTCGGCCACAGCATTTGCCATTTCTCTATGGTGTGCATCCGTGGAAACTGTATTTGCCAGACTTGTCCAGTTGCCATCAGCTCATCTCTTTGCCGAGCCTGGCTTGTGGATCAATGCCTGTCATGTCCAAACCGAGCATTATTGCTACTAGCTTCTTGAGTCATCATTTTAGACCCCATGGCATTGCTGAAATCAACAGAAAGGATTGCCCTTCCTTAGCAACCTCATCTCTGAGCTTCATGGTGTATCATTTACCACACTTCTTTAAAGCAGATATTCATCTTTTTAATTAAGGAATTTTTTTTCTGAAAAATACACTTTTCTAGCCTTTGTTGAAAAATCTTCTCAGGAGTCCCCAGGAGTATTCTTCTTTTTCTTATTATTATTTTTTTATTTTTAAAGCAATCTTATTTTACATACCATCCCAGTTCCCTCTCCCTCCTGTCCCCTCTGGTTCCCAGTCACCTTCTCCCCACACCACATCCATCCACTCCTCAGAAAGGGTGAGACCTCCCATGGGGAATCAACAAAGTCTGTATTTATGCCTAGTACACAAAGTGGCTTTTTGGAGCCTGTTCCTTATAGAGGGATACCTTGCTCAGCCTAGATGCATACTAAACTTTCATTTTATTTCATGAGCTATGCCTTCTACATCAACGTGATGATCCTTCATTACCCTCCCAAGTTTCCAGGCTTGCCTCACTGCAGTGACAAACCTGACTGTTTTTTCTCCAACATCAATTACTAGGCTTTCATATCACATTTTGATCTCTTCACTTTTGTTCTCTGATTTCTAAACTCAGACTTTTCCCATCTGTTAAATGTGCTTGTTTCTTTTTTCTTAAGATGTTGTTTCTTTTTTTTTTCTTAAGATGTCTGAAGAGTTTGATTTTTTAAATCAAATTCAAATTGGGAAAAAATGTATCTTCTAGGCATAACTGACAACATGAAAATGACCCCACACCATTAGGATAGTTTTAATAACCTTAAATTTAAAACTTCTATAGCCATTAAAAGACACAGTTTTTTCCTAAATCATTTTCCCTTTTGTTTTTGTTTTTGTGTGTCTTTATAGCTCAGGCTGACTTAAACCCACTATGTATGTGAGGATGACCCTGAGCTTCTTGTCTTCAAGTTTCCACCTCCCAAGTGCGGCATTATAGACACACATTGCCATGTTTGCATCCTTAAACAAGCCTGTGCTTAACAGAAGTGGACTTCTGTTAAATCCTCAGGACTCAGCATAACCCAATTGGTAGTCTGAAAACTATGAATGGACTAAGTTAAGGATGCCTTAGTGTTAAAACTCAAATACTTGAATTATAGGTAATTGTTACCCCACAATTGGCAGCCGAGGCCTATACTACCCATTGAGAGCTAAGTAACAAAATGTCCTTGGGGACATATTATGTCCTGAAGTCTATTTCTTAGAATGTTAAACATTCAAAATAGTCCTTATCATTTAAATATAGTAGTTATATTAAAGTTATATATTGAATTTTAGGTTAATTCCTCTAAAAAGTTTCTTCTTGCTGACTGATAAAACACTTTGCTTTATTGACTGTTCTATATATGCTTTTGAAAAACCAGGAGGAGTATATGCCTCTTTCATTTAATGAACAATTTATATATTTCTTCAAACTTTGTGTATATTCATATACATGAGCATACACACACACACACACACACACACACACACACTTACTGCCCCTCAATTATCTTAAATTTTCTCACCCTTAAGCATGGGGCTACCTAGAATTTCTGCCTATCTCAAACATATGTTGGCATACATCAACTTAATATTGTCCTTGAAGCTTAGATTATGTTTATGCACCCTTTGGATGGGGGAACAGAGAATCTTGAAGAGAGGTCCAAAAGAAGAGGGGTTTGATTTGATCTTTTATGAAGGAGGATAGGATGAAAATTTCATCTGAATATCTCATTTCATATTTTAAACCTGTGGTCATGAATTGGGTGCAGGAAGCAGAAAGAGGGGAAAGGAGAAAGAGGAGAGACTAGAGAAGAAAGGAGTCACAAAGGGGGAACACACATGGGCACACATATACGGAGAAGTGTGCCAATGTTTAGATGAAAAACTTTTTCCTGCACACGTTTAAACATTTCCAAGACTGTTTCTGCTCAACGTGCTCTTTAGATCTCCAAGTCCTACAACTGAACATGGGGCTGCCCCTCACTCTCACCCACTGCGTGAAGAAGCATCTCTAACTAAAGCAGAGAGCAGCATCAATATATGGGTGTAAATGTAAATAGGTAGGCAGGTTAACAGCATGTCCACTTACCAAAACAACATTATGTCCATCGCAAAAGTGAAACACAACAAAAGAAAAACCCACCAATGAATTTGTCTTTGGAAAAGGAATCATCGGGCTCTGGAGTCTATCTACAGCAACATTGGTTAAACTCTGGGCTGGACATGGTACACAGGCTATAGTCCTAGATATTGTAGTCTCAGGCAAGAAGAAACCAACTCGTGATTTTGTGACCTTCTAGACAGAAAAGCAAGATCTTGCCATCTTGCCTCAAAAATATTTTTAAAAAAAATCTCAAACCACCAGGGAAAATGTCCCACCCTCCAAATCTCAAGTTTAGGTTTATATTAAAATGATGCATAAATCAATGTCTTTTTTCTTGTCAATTTTTACATATTTTTCTTTGATATCCATATTTTATCAAGATATGACTTGTCAGTGGAGCTGGTAACAAGAATCACATCTTAAGGTTAATAATAATACAAATGTCAATACTACTTCATTTCTACTGAATATTTGCAGCATTTGGGCCTTTATAAATAATCATTGTGTGTGACTGTTCTCATTTAACCAGAATGTAAATCCATCAATTTTCAAATTAATACTCTATCTGCAGAAAAATGGCCCCTAGACAGAGAGTAAGCAGGTTAATTGGCTGTTTCTGCCTCTGCCAAGTCCCAGGTGGCTAAAAATGTTGACATACAACAAGAAGGTATTTCAGAACGTCATTCGCTTACATGTGTCATCTGGGGGCATGGGGGCAATGGCTAACTTGCAATCCAACCCTAGAAGCCCTTGGTCTCTAGTTAGACACGTGAAACACCTTGACAGACAACTCTGTGTGTAAGATATCCTTGACCTTTGTCTTTGTTACGTGAGCCTCATCAAGTGGCCATCCTTTGCTGTTTCCTAGTTACCTATTCTTTTCCACTCCTATCAGAGCAGGATGAAATGTGGACAAGTACCTTGAGGACTGTAACATGCTTGCTGCCCTTCTCAGTAGATAAGGAGAAGTAAGCTATCTCCTCAGGGGTTCTGCTGCCCACTGGTTCCATCATCTGGGACATATAAACTAGTAATTCAAGTTACTAGCTAATGATCTCAGACTCCAGGTACCTTGGTGTGTGGCTGAGGCGGATTCTAGATGGCCTTGTGTGACCTGAAAGACGAATATAAAACACTCAGAGGAACCAAAACTACTTAAAATATTTTTAGTGATTTTATTTCCTGTGTATATTGTAAGCCAAAGCAACTGTGTGAAAGCTGAAGGAAAAGCTGGGAAAGTGGCTTCTCTCTTCTCACCATGTTGGTCCCAAGGCCTGAACTCAGGTTCTTAGGCTTGCTGGCCAGTGCCTTTACTTTCTGAGTTGACTTCTGAGCTCCAAACACCATTTTTCCCCTCAAACTAGAGTATGACTTTAAGAAGAGACATCTCATTTTCTTCACAGTGTTTGAAGTAGGCTTGTAATTTTAGGCTATCAACAATGATAAGATCCTACATAAAATTTCATGGAAATCTCCTCTTGTCTAGGGTGACCTTGATGGGCGACCTCATTTTTCTCCAATTCATTCTTTACAAGATTAGATTCTTTACAAGAACCTTTTAAACTCATCTAGTCCTGAACTGAACATTGTTTAATTCTAATGCTGGATCTCAGATAGGGAATGGCAGCAACCATATTCGTAACCTAACTGATGGAAGTTTAGAAATGACAAATAGTTCCTTCAAAAAGTCAGTGTTCTACTTAGGTTCTCAGCATTTCACCCATTGAATTTGATTCATGTGTATATAGAATTGCTCTATTTTCTCTGTTGATTCACGGGTATAAATATTTAATTTCATTCTATATATGTCCACAATTCAAGGTTTGGTCAAGATATGCAAATATTTTATAGAGTAGTATTTCAGAATAACATCATTTCCTCACTCCTTCAGATCAGTACTCTCGTATGTAACTATAAATTATTGTAATGTTAATTGGTAGGGACTATGACTCTGTGGCATAACGTTGGTCTAGTTTTGACTCTGCCATTTAGTTCATTCTGTGAAGTGGATAAATATGGAACTTATAAATCCAAAACTAGATCACAAGCTCAAATCAATTTTACAACCTTGAGTCATATGTAATTTCCAATATCACTGCTGCCCAAAAGGATGTGATAATAATAGATGACATTTGCTCAGTCATATCGAAGGCAGACTACATACTGCCATGTGACAGTCCATAAAATAAAAGCAGGAATAACTATTTATTTCACTAACAAATTCTGATGACCATTTATTGCTTGGGATGCACTATCCTTTCAATACAAGGACATCCAAGGACATTCAGTTCATTTCAGCCAGCGGTAACTGTTTGGAAATACTCTCACTTGCTAAATTTTCGTGGAGACTAAAAAAGGAACATGGGAGAAAATGAGCAATGCTGACAGGACCCAGAAACCACACATAGCATCCTGTGTACACTAATGTCTGAGCTGACAGGACTTTTCACTGTGAATTGTATTGGTTTTTCTCTGAGCAAACATTAACTGCCTTAATTGGGACATTGTGCCGGGATCTCTAGATTTCAGTCTGTCTGACAACTGGTCTTTTTGCTATGCCGTGCGGTATTCTTCCCAGTCAGATCTGCTCCTCTCATGAATCTTTGTAATTAGAATTTAAGGAGCATCTCACATCTAATTTGAGATTTTGGTTTTTCCACAACCATCTAGCAAAAAGTACTATCAGTTTTAAGACACAGTTAAATGCAGCCTTTGATTCCAGGAGTCAACACAATGTGATGCGCTCATACAGGGGGGCTTGTGCTTTACTCTGTTTTTCTAGACTCATTTAGTCATTGGTTCTCATTGTCTATAGATAGATATGAGTATCACCTCACATTACCTTTGGTCATGTAAATGTCCAGAGCTGTATCAGGACCATGGTCCCTTGCTGTGCTTATTACCCTTACATGGACTTCTGAAAGTTAAACCTTAATATTTGTAGCATAGGCTGGATAACCTTCCTGGAGAAATGGGTTTTGCTGGAGAAAAAGCCAGAATCAGTGTTACTGCCCTAATTGAAAGAGGACACGACAGAAATACAATCTTTTGGCAATATAATTATAAGATAGTGTGAAAAACAACAGTAAGATGTTCCTTTAAAAAAAAGCCAGAGCCATGTGCAGCAATGATAGACAAAGAGAACTTGAACTGCCAAGGAGACTGTCAGTAAAATGTGCTTTGCCTTTAATAACTGAATCCTTTAGCTCTCCTGCAATAGTCAACAGCCCCATTCTCAGTGGCTGCTTCAGAAGGAGGACTTTCTCGTCTCCTCCTGACCCACACCCTTTGGGGAATAATTTCAAGTCTGATACTTAACCTCCATCAACTGGTCACCTCTATTCAATATTTAGCAGAAAGCTGTTGGTTTAAATGAGTGCTCTGTTGGAGGCATGGCCTGTTCTTAGTTCTAAAGATCTTGTAAGCAATACACCCCAGGGATTGGACAGGACACCCTTTCAGGGATTCCCTCAGCTGCTCTCGTTACACCTATTCAGACCACACACCAGCTAGACCACTCTCCCAACCTGGTCTGACACTCCGTTCTTTCTAAACAAATTCAGATCATTGTAAGGCTTGCTTCTGTCTGCCCTTGTCCTCACTGAGTGTTTTATTTGCTCTTACACATACCCTCTCTCTTTCAATTCTGCTTTTTCTGAAATACTTCACTGTTCCTGTTTCTTTGTCACTTACAAACACCTCATTTATATAACCTTCCATTCTCCCCTCAGACACTTACATAGTTTAACTTAGACCTTTATGTAAAAATCAACTTTATTCTCCTTTGAACATTCATGATTTCAGTCATGCGTGTTTCTATCTGTATACATATTCTGTACTATTATGCCCATTATCTGTGATGAACTAGTGAGCTTCCTACAGATGTGTACTTTAACTAATTATCGTAACTCCTGGGTCTCTGTCAGGTTGAAGAGAATAGTTCCTCCTTGGAGCTTTTCATGAGGTGGTGGCCAGAGTCAAATGTAAGCAGCTCTCCACCATGGTCATCAGTCATGTATGTGCGTCTGTTAGGGAATCAGCTGGGCCTTGTGTCCATGATGCTGTGGTGGCTTATCCCTTGGGGCAGTCAGTTGAGCTTGGTTTGTCTGGCACACTTTTAACAGCAGTATTAAAATGTTCAGGTCTTTGGAACTTCAGCAGTTGTGGGCAAAGGGAATGGTGAGTCAACCACCACAAGCCATGACTTCCCCAACCTGGGGGATGGGTGGCTACTCCATAGGTTTCTAAATCATGGGTGTGTCACATACATAGTAAAAGGGCTTCATACATATGCTCCACCACTTTTAGTCACCTACATGTAGACATGCTACATACTGTCCTCTGATTTACTACAATATTCAGTGAAAGCCATTTCAAGAGCAGAGGATTTCATTCCCACGTAGAGGGAATGACAATGGGAGACACAGGCAAGGGCAGATGTCACAGCCATCTCTGGAAGACTCATCTATTCAAACCAGGCACTAACAACCCTTCAGAAGGCAGGAGCTAGTTCATAGTTCTGTCATTCCTGAATATATCTGCTACTTCAACGCTTGAAAAATGCTTAAAAATAAAGACAGGATGCATCTTTAGCCCAAATTAATTATCAATTCTTACTTGAATAAAGTTATACATTTGATTTGATTTGATTGGCATTATAGTTTAATTTACGTATTTGAAAGTGAGAAATCTGACATAAAAGTGAGAGAAAGCAGAAGAGAGATGTCGCAGAGTAACCCTGTACATCTTATAACATGACTGTCAGCACTGGGAAGAATCTACCGACAGTTCCAGACCCTGGACGGGGTCAGTCAGAGTTGTGTTAGTGGTGTGTTGAAGGCTGTGAACAACTGAATCGTTGTGAAACTCAGTAATTTCTTTATGCATCTTTGGTCCTAGTACAGCTCAATAAGCATTAAACAAAACAATGCTGAGATGGCTCCATGTTTCAGAGCGCTTGCTGCTCTTCAGTGAGAAGCGAGTCTTGCCCCAAGCACCCATGATGTCAGGAGGCTCACAACTTCCTGTACCTCCAACTCCACACGATCTCATGTTCTGAGGTTATTCCCCCACTCATGACATTCATTCCTATAGATACACACACATACACATAAATGCAAACTTTAAAAAGGTATGGAGGGAGCAGAAGAGGGGGCTCAGAATTTGAGTGTGTCTTACTCTTACAGAAGATCTATGGCTCGCAGATACTTATAACTCTAGATCCAGGGAATCCAATACCATCTGTACAGGTACTGTACTCAGATACACACATGTATTTACGCACACACACACACACACACACACACACACACACACACACTTGCACATGCTTAAACAATAACAAAAATTCTTAGAAATTTTAATTAAGGAGTCTCCCAGCCTCTATTACTGCCTTGGTGTATATTTCAGAGTTTTTGGAGCATTCAGAAAAAGTTTGCTCTTAAAGGACATGCTCCAGCAATGGGGGATGGGCATGCAAAGTCCATTTGTACGCCAGGGATAAATACTGATCTACTACCCCAAGCCCCATAGATTGCCTGAGTCTCCTCACTGACACCCACATTCAGGGGGTCTGGATCAGTCCCATGCTGGCCTCTCAACCATCAGTCTGGAGTTCAAGAGCTCTCCCTTGTTCAGCTCAGCTGTTTCTCTGGGATTCACCAGCCCATTCTTTGCCATTTTGCTCATCACCCCTCTCTCTCTGTCACTGGGTTCCAGGAGTTTAATTCAGTGTTTAGCTGTGGGTATCTGCCTCTGCTTCCGTCTGTCAGTGGATGAAGGCACTAGGATGGCATGTAAGATAGTCAGACTCCGTTGTGAGCTTGAGCTTCCCACTTGCTCAGGTCAACTGTTTCTCGGCCCCTTTGCTCATCACTCCTCCCTCTCTACAACTGGATTCCAGGAGTTTGATTCAGCGCTTAGCTGTGGATGTCTGCTACTGCTTCCCTCAGCTACTGGATGAAGGCACTAGGATAGCATTTAAGGAAGTCATCAATCTCATTATAGGGGAAGAACATTCAGACCAACTTCTTTTCCCCCACACTAGCTATAATAAGTCTGAAGATCACATTCCAGTTGCCCACTTGTCGTGTTCTAATCTCTCCTAACTGAAGGATCTTCCTCTGAACACTGAACTTGATAATTTAAAGCAGAAATTTGGAAATGGAACGCATAGATTTTGAACCTACTTAACTGATCCTCAGAAAGTAGCTTTCAGTAAACGGAAATGAAAATCCGTCTCCAGTTTTAACCTTTGTCAATATGGAAGGGCAATTCTGTCAGAGCCTAAGAAAAAGTGGAGGTCGAGGTTTGTGAACAGGGCTGATGGTTTCTATGGCATGGGCTGCAGTACCGAGGTTCAGCTCTGTTGGGTATTGACGCTGACTGCCGTTTACAGATCCGGCCGCCCTCTAATTGCTTTCAAATGTCAGGTGCTCCGAGAAGGGGCCCAGAAGCAACACAGAGAGGAACTAATTGGCACCGGGACAGGAAGCTTTTCCAGGTCACTGCCTTACATTAGGCTCAGGTCAGTTTGCCAGAATGTAGCCCAGACGCAGCTCAGCTTCGTCATAACGGAGTGCCCTTCAAAATCCAAGTGCAGCTGTCAGCTTTCTGGGCACTCGAGGGTATTTGTCTTTCAGATATCTGACTTCAACACTGAAAAGTTGCGTTGTAGGAAATCAATCTGTGCTTCACAAAAGTCAGTTAGGAAGACAAAACCGGCTACTGCTAAATCAGCGAGGACTGGATCCGAGCATCTGCAGAGGGAATAAAGGGCAGCAAAAAAGATTATAGCTCTGTTCACGGCAAGGAAGAGATGGCTGAGAAGGTGGTGTTTAAATGGTCAATATTCAGATCTTTTGCTTTTGAGAAGCTCGGAGTCAGCACGAGAAGCAGCTTCACGCCAGGCTTCCATGCCTGCAGCAACACGCATCTGCTTAGTAAAGCTGATCGCTAAGAACGTTGCAAGTGTTTAGCAAAATAATTGTCCAAGTCTAAGACAGGATGTTCCAGGTCTACGCAGAGTTTTACTCCCAGGTCCACATCCTGCCTGGAGTGGGAACCGGTCTCTGCATCCATTGTGGAAGGGCTTCCATCCACCTTTGGACATTATTTATTCAGACTCCACGTCTACACTAGGAGTTATTGAAGGGTCCACGTCCCCACTGGATCAGTTTTTGATGCTCTACATTCGCACCTGTGTGTTACTCGCCCTACATAGGCACGCTACAGTGTTACTTAGACCCTGCCCCCACACACACCCATATGTAGGTCTTGAGTGGATAATTTAAAAGAAAACTATGGTACCATAATCTCACAGGCTTTCTGGAAACATCTGCTTTTTTGTCCACTGCATATTCAAACACTAGAGCAGACTTATGTAAATCAGAGCTGTAGACTTGCTTCTTGAGGGATCACTGTAATTACATCACATCCATTCTGAATTTTACTTTCCTTCTTTATATAAAAAATATTACTATTGAAACCACTTTTTATTTTTTGAGAAAAATATACAATCATGTATAAAATTGATGTAATAAAACCAGCGTTTGAGTTCAATTGTTATCTGAAGAGAAAAAAAAACGTAAGAGTATTTGAGGACGGGAATAGGTCATCAAAAATGGGACCTTGGATATAGCATCTTAGAGATGGGCAGAATTTCTGCATCAGTACTAGGATCTATGATATTTACAGTTTAGTGAATGCCCACATCGTAGTCACTAGAAGCCGAAATGCTGGCTGTGTTGTGATGCATATAATGTTGACTAATGAGAAAGAGGAAGCTAATGTCAAGTTAATATGGGGTTAGCTAAAGTGGTATAGTGTCTTGTTACAAAGTTCCTAAAATGATGTTGAGGAAATTTACTCAGAACTGCACTAATGAGTAGTAGGCTCAGAAAACTTCGGTTAGTGAAATAAGAATGTTTTAGAAATAATCTCTGTTGCTTGGAGACTCTAAGAAATGATTAAAATTCTTACCTTAGGTTCATTAATCGCCAGGAGATTTCTGAAGCAGAGATTGTAGAACAGGAAATTGCAGGGACCATCATGTCATAAACAGTTGCTATTGGTACACAGTGCTGCCGCCAGAGAGGAAATGGACTCTTAGAAAATGAAAAAAAAATTAACTCTGTTTTTCAGTAAATGTCAAAGTACTGGGAGACTTTGCCCAGTTGCTCTTTATGATTGAATTATGACAAATGAAGACAGGGAACATTCAAGTGCATGTCAAGTCAACAGGAGTAAAACAACCTGGATACAATATATAAAGATTCAAGAATTTAAAAATAAGAAGAAAAATAATCAACCAATGTGCACTTAACCTAAACACAGATTTCTTATAAGAAGTGTGACTTGCTTCCCAGACTCTCTGGCAGTGGGATTGTAGGCTGGCACTCCCCTGATTCACGTCTAAAATCCATATATGAGTGAGTATATACCATGTTTGTCTTTTTGTTGCTAGGTTACCTCACTCAGGATGGTTTCTTCTAGTGCCGTCCATTTGCTTTAAAATTTCAAGATCCATTGTTTTCTTTTTTCCACTGAGTAGTACTCCATTGTGTAAATGTACCACATTTTCTATACCCACTCTTCAGTTGAGGGGCATCTAGGTTGCTTCCAGGTTCTGGCTATTACAAATAATGCTCATATGAACATAGTGGAACAGATGTCCTTGTTGTATGAATATGCAACATATCTTTTGGGTATAATCCTGAGAGTGGAATTGCTGGGTCTTGTGGTAGGCTGATTTTCCTGAGGAGTCTCCATAATAATTTCCAAAGTGGTTGTACAAGTTGGTACTCCCACTAGCAATGGAGGAGTGTTCCCCTTTCTCCACATCTTCTCCAGCATAAACTGTCATTGGTGTTTTTGATTTTAGCCATTCTGACAGGAGTAAGATGGTATCTCAGAGTTGTTTTGATTTGCATTTTCTTGATGGCTAGCAATATTGAGCACTTTCTCAAGTGCCTCTTAGCCATTTTAGACTCCTCATTGAGAATTCTCTACTTAGCTCTGTAACCCACTTTTTAATTGGATCCTTTGGTGTTTTGGAGACTTGTTTCTTGAATTATTTGTAAATTTTAGAGATCAACCCTCTGTCAGATGTGGAGTTAGTGGATAAATTTTTCCATTCTGTGGGCTGTCTTTTTGTCTTGTTGACTGTGTCCTTTGCCTTACAGAAGCGTCTTAGTTCAGGAGGTCCCATGTATTCATTGTTGACTTCAGTGTCTGTGCTACTGGTGTTATGTTCAGGAAGCAGTCTCCTGTGCCAATTTGTTCAAGGGCACCTCCCCCTTTTTCTTCTAAGAGGTTCAGTGTGGCTGGATTTATGTTGAGGTCTTTGATCCATTTGGATTTAAGTTTTGTGCATGGTGATAGACATGGATCTATCTGCAGCCTTCTACCTGTCAGCCTCCAGTAATGCCAGTACTATTTGTTGAAGATGCTTTCTTTTTTCCGTTGTATATTTTGAGCTCTTTTGTCGAAGATGACATGTTAATATCGGGGTGTTCAGTTTGATTCCATTGGTCTACCTGTCTATTTTTGTGCCAATACCAAGCTGTTTTTGGGACTATAGCTCTATAATTAGAGTTTGAAATCAGGAATGGTTATGCCTCCAGATGTTGATTTGTTGAATAGGGTTCTTTTGGCTATCCTGGGTATTTTGTTTTTCCATATAAAGTTGATTATTGTTCTTTCAAGGTCTTTGAAGAATTGTGCTGCGATTTTAATGGGGATTGCATTGAATCTGTAGAGTCCTTTTTGCAAGATTGCCATTTTTACTACATTGATCCTATCTATCAAAGAGCATGGGAGAACTTTCCATTTTCTGGTGTATTCTAACCTTCAACCAATGACAGACTGAAGCAGAGGCAGACACCCACAGCTAAACACTGAGCTGAACTCAAAGAACCCATTGACAGAGAGGGAGGACTGATGAGCATAAGGGTCAAGAATGGGCTTGTTTAACCCACAGAAACAGCTGACATGAACAAACAGCTCTTGAATCTCAGACTGATGGCTGGGAATCCAGCATGGGACTTATTCAACCCTCTGAATTTGGGGGTCAGTGAGGAGGCCTAGGAAATCTGTGGGGCCTTGAGTAGCAGATCAGTATTTATCCCTAGCATACAAATGAACTATGGGTGCCCATCCCACAGTAAGAGATGCTCTCTCGGCCTGGACTCTTGGGAGAGGGCCTAGGCCCTGCCCTGGATAAAATGACAGACTATGAATACCCCCATGGGTGACCTCACCCTCCCTGTAGAAAAGAATTGGGGATTGGGGGAGTTGGTGGGAGAGTGTGGGAGGAGGGGAAGGAGATGGAGTGGGACCTGGGATTGGCATGTAAAGCAATCTTGTTTCTAATTTAATTTTAAAAATAAGATACAGTAAAATAAACTTGAATATACAAAGGTATGTGTAAGTTATCGGCAACTTCTCAAGTTTAAAGGTAATAAAGGACACCTTATTACAGAGGGAAAGTATAACATGCCACCATCTAGCTATGTACTAACTAGTTCTTATTTCATGCATTTTGTTCAAATTAGCTTATGCTTTGTGAAATACATTTCTTAGATGGTGGGGATACAGAAACAAACACATAAAAGGAGCCCCTACTCCCCATGAACAAAAAAAGAGGTGTGATTTGCTATTTAAATACATTATAAAAATAGCTTTCCATGAAGAAATCCAAGACGAAGCTCCCTGAGATTCCATCTCACTCCACACAGGATCCCTACTGTCAAGAAAACCGTGGTTGGGAATCTAAAAAAGTATAACCACTTTGGAAGTTAGGGAAGAAGTTTCTCAAGAAGACTAACAATAGATCTACCACATTACCCACCTATATCACTCAAACGTATGTATACATATGGTTTTTAGTCAACAGCATACTTCAGAGATACTTGTATATCCATGTTTATTGCGGCATTATTAATGAATAAGTTGTGAAATTTGTTTAGGTTAATAGTTAAAATGCAGCATGCATTGCACAGACAGCATGATAATCTCAACAAAGAATAGACATCATGTTTGAAATAAAGAAGCACCATCACATTTGAAATATTTTTAGCATTCATTTATTTGGTGTAGCCAAGGTACTACACATGTCATTACGTTAGCACAGAGGTCCGGGGACAACTTGCTGCAATGTGGCTATCTCCTTCTGCCATGTTGTTTTGAGTATCTAGTTTAGGTCGTTGGGATTGAAAGTGGTTGTCTTTTAGCTTTCCCGCCTCGCTGACCCCACGAGTGTTATTTGAAAGACAAAATTGATGAAATGGAAATTAATAGAGTCAGAGAAAATACAATTTATTGTCAGGGAATTGTTAAAGGTAGACAGAAGTGAAGTGTTGAATATATATTATCACATGGGCATGCATTCCTACACAGAGATGTGTGCATAAATTTCTATTTAAAACCTTTCAGCAGAAAAAAATAATGGAATCATGAGATTCGCAGGCAAATGGATGACACTAGAAGAAACCATCCTGAGTGAGGTAACCCAGTCACAAAAAGAGAAACATGGCATGTACTCTCTCATATATGGATTTTAGACATAGATCTGGGGAGTGCCAGCCTACAATCCTATTGCCAGAGAGTCTGGGAAACAGAAACTTCATTTACTGGCTGGTTAAGTACTGAGCTGAACTCAAGAAAGCCAGTATCAGAGAGGGAGGACTGATGATCAAAGGGATTAAGACTGGGCTGGTTTAACCCCCAGAAACAGCTGACCAGACAAAGGTTAACTCTTGAATCCCAGGCATCAGCCTGGGAATCCAGCATGGGACTGATCAAGACCCCCTGAATCTGGGTGTCAGTGAGGAGGCCTAGGTAATCTATTGAGCCTTGGACAGCAGATCAGTACCCATCCCAAGTATACACGCGGTCTCTGGACTCCCATAGAACAATGTGAGGTGCACTCTCACCCTGAACTCTTGGGGAAGGGTCTAGGCCCTGCCCTATATGAAATGACAGACTATGGACACCCCCATGGAGGGCCTCACCCTCCCTGGGGGAATGAGGGGATAACGGGGGGGGATGGGGGGAGGGCACGGGAGGAGGGGAGGGAAAGGGAGAGGGACCTCGTACTGACTTGTGAAGCAACCTTGTTTCTTATCTAAATTTAAAATGGAAAATAAAAAAAATATTAATAAAAAAAATATTGGAATGTATTCCTAAATGTTAGAGCAATATTAAAAAAAAATAAAATAAAATAAAACCTTTAACTGTCGGTACTGATTTCAACAACTTCTGTATAAATTCTTTATATATGCTTTTCAGTTGGGTTGTCACTTGGTTTGGAGAATTACCGTAATCCTAGCACACTATTGCTGAATCGCGTTGCCCAAAAGTGTAATCAGATATGGTTTCATTTTCTTTAATATAAATCCTTATTCAGCAGGTACACTATATGTCCAGAAGTCCGGTGTTTCTCATAATACATTAGATTCTATGGCTTTAAACATGTCTGTGTTCAGGGAAATATGTGCATGAAAATGCAGACAGAGTCTGTCTGCTAGAGAATGACAGACAATATACTTCTGAAAGAGATCATTATGTTTGGTATTAAAGATTAGCAAAGCTGGTCCTTCTCCAGTCATCCGCCTCGATGAGCAGACAAGGGACCCAAGTTAATGGGGTTAGCTCATTAAACAATGAAAGACTTTTTGCTTTTGAAAAAATAAGAATTAGCCATGCCCCAGAGGAATGTGCTAGAGGTCCCATCAGAGGTAAAGCAACACACCCGTGTTACTTTTGAAATATCCCTGCACACACACTTTGGTCTATTTCCCTCCACTCCCCTTGCTTACAGTCGTATTCGACATCAGCTTTCACTACATGGAAGGCCTCTCCACTTTTTGTCATATAAATATTTACTCCTACCTTTTGTGTCTTGTTGATAAAAGATTTTTGGATCAGTCACTGAGAGTTTGGAAAGAGAAATAGTACTTGCTTTGTTATAAAAGATTTTTGGATCAGACACCAGGGGTTTGGAAAAAGAAATAGTACTTGCTTTATTTTTCTTTTGTTTCATTTTTCAGATTATATTATAATCACAGCTTGACTCCCTTCCCTTTCCACACCCCTCTCTGCTCTCCTTCAAATTCATATCCTCTTTTTTTTTTACGGATTGTTATTCCTAAATATAACCACAAGTTTCTTTCTTTAATAAGTATTCTTCTGTCAAAACATAAATAAATGACAACTGTTAGTAGGACACAAGTAATCCAATATGTCAAACCATACAAGGCCCTGTACAATAAGTGAATAAACAAAACTAGTAGCTTATTTACCTGACATTTTTCCTGTTGAAATTGCCTAAATGTAGAAGAGATTTCCTAGGCTGACAACTGGAAAAGCAGAAGGTGTGAGGCATGGATTCTCATAGGAACAGAAGAAGTGTGACTTCCTTCTTCGGGCAGAATAAGAAATGGATGCACATTGACAGATTGCATGGACGAGAGAGTAGGGGAAGGACTAATGTGGAGATGGCCCACCTCTCACGTATCTGGGAAAAGTAAGTGGCATTTTCAAATGCATGCAGAAAATAGGCTGATCACAATCAGAGAAGCGAGGTATTATTCTGCTGACAGAAGACTGCCAGGCAGATGATCCTGTCATCTTGAGAAATGGAAGGTTTTGATAATCAGGAATTAGCCAGTTTTCTTTGTGTTTTGCGTGTCAGAAGCTAATCCTTGGGAAGCAGAGAGAGGCTTTAGCTGGTGACAGCACAATGGGATGTCTTTGCCTCCAAGGCAACAATTCTAGAGACAGGCTTTTTGCCAGGGTGGCAGGGACAAATGAAAAGATTGGTGCAGTAATTACAGTCAACTCCAGAGTGCCCAAATGGCCACTTTTTTTTTTTCATTTTTAAGCCTTTCAGTATCCTCGCATATCTCTTTTTCAGTCAGTGACCTTGATGGTGGACAGATAGCCTCATCTTGTTTTAACTGGGTTGGCCACTGTGTTTAGCTGTCAAATGCTGGACCTCCATCTGAGTTGGAAAATGTTTTCTTTTTTTAACCATCAATAAAGTGACAAAAGGTGTGAGAAATCCATATCTCTGCACTTGAGGTTTATAAAGAAATTAAAGCACAGAGATTCCAATGGGAAATGGGTTTATTTCAGAACTGAATCACGCAGATGAGCTTTTAAAATTATAAACGTGAGATGTGCTAGCGGTTGCTACGGCCACGCCCCAAGCCTAGTTTCTGAGCTAATTCCCACCACACATGCCACTACTTAGGGATAGCTGATGGTTTCTGAAAGGTTACTCTCTACTTAGGCAAAAACTGTTCACCTGTGTTGCTGTAGCCCACGTTCAGGGTCTTCTGTCGAGCCCAACTGATTTTTCCGGTCTGAATCTGAGAGAGGTAAAGAGGATTGAGGAAAGGAATAGGCAAGAGACAAGAGACAGAGTTTTAGGGCACCTGGTGAATGCCATGATCTACTGCCCAAGTTTATTATCCAAAGCTCTTTTATACCCCAATCTAAAGGGGGGAAGGCAAAAAAGACTTCCTTACCAACATACAAAGAACAATCAAGTGTAATTACCTTCTCAATACCCAAAACATCAAGTAATTACACTCTAAACCAAATATCCTGCTGTCAAAGTAGGACATCCAGTAGCCATCGTAGGCCAAACATTCTGTTGTATAACCCTGAAAGAGCAATAGTGGGTTTGAACACTCTGACCTAAAGTCGAGATGAAGCAGAGTCATGTTTTATGGGCCCGATGCTGTATGTCACTTCAACCATCCTCCTTTTGCTGCCCGGGATCAACAACTCTTGGTGGTCCCCTCCATCTCTCCATGATTTTCCTGCCCGCTGTGTGATTGGTTTTATCTTAGTCTCCTCTAAGTCCCACATGGCAGCATGAATGACTAGCCTGTAGCACATCAAAAACCAAGCTGGCTACCACAAGTTCTTGTGTGCTTCTCTGGTTCCCTTCACATAGTCTAAATTGTATTTTGATTCTCTTCCTAAAATATACGTTCACGTGATTGTCTCATGAAAGCTGAAATATTCATCATCATGCTTTTAGTATTTAGTGAAACCACTAAATTTTAGAAGCACACGGGGTGACTGAAATGACTCGTATAAAGTTTGCAGTCTTTCACAATTGAAATACTATTCATTTATTTTCACCTGTAAGTATAGCTTACCCTTTGGTGGTAAGATGAAACCCAAGCTTAAATATTCCCCTCATTTACAAACAAAGTGTTGTATGAACTCATGAGTTTAGGTCTCAATTTAAACTTCCATTGAATCAATTAAAATTGTAAACAAGAAATGAAAATATCAACTGTTATTGCCACTATTACACTAAAATGTGTGTCTTGGATGTTTGTGCGTACCCAGCCTCTCCTTCTTCCATTTTTCTCTGCATCTGAAGTCACTCCTCTCTATATAAGTAGCTCTTCCTCATTATAGGAGACATTAAGTGGATTGCTGGAAGGTAGCCGTCTATTGCCATTATCCTTCAAAGCACACATTATTATTTTATGCTAGAATATCTAGTGGAGAACTATCTGTTTAATCAATCACAATATGGACAGGATATCTAGTTGTTGTGCTCATTATTCATTAGAGTGACGTCCTGCTTTTTATAGTAAGATTTACATACTATAACACTTTATGTAATTTGTACATTGTTAATGGCACATTAAATTTCAAACGAAATGTTTCTACAAAAAATAGCATATTTTGTGCTAAATGGCGTGAGAGGTGAACTTTAACAGGAAATTCAGTAGCTCAGCTTTGTAGTCTGAAGCCCCATGATAGTGTACAGGCAACATCTACCTTTTAGGAGATGAGATGTTCTGAACTTGTCAATGCATGCAATACCCTACTTATGTTTCCAAGCTATTTCTGAGTGACCCAAAAACTCCTGACACTCTCTTTCTAAAGAGAAGACAGTTTCTATGAGTCTGTATAACTCATTAGCTTCCTTGTCAGATGAATCTTTATCTGAGCCTTCTGTATGGAAATGTATTTGGAATATTTCAATATCATCCAAGCGAGGGAAAAAAATGTGACACAGAACCTGAAAAATGTAAAGTCAGGAGAAGCACTAAGTATGTAGAATTAAAGAATAGTTTTTCCCACAGCTATGTTCTTTTTTTTTTCTTTTTTGGTTTTTCGAGGCAAGGTTTCTCTGTATTGTTTTGGAGGCTATCCTGCAACTCACTCTGGAGACCAGGCTGGCCTCGAATTCACAGAGATTCACCTGCCTCTGCCTCCCAAGTGCTGGGATTAAAGGGGTGCCCCACCAACGCCCGTCCCCACAGTTATGTTCTTACAAACAAATACTTTGCAAAATGTGCAATAAAAAATCTTTAAGTATCAAAGTTACATAGATATGTGTGGACAGAAGCAACTAGGAGTGTAAGTAGCCAGTGAACTCTGGTGTCTACATTAGGTTGATAAATGATGTGTGATATGACTTATAAAACATATTTTCCCTTTTACTGAAAGTACATTTTTTCCTCAAGTAATAGATACTGATTACAGGTTCCCTTCCCTCTTCTCCTTCCAGCTCCTCCCAACATCCCCTCCCACCTAGATCGGCGGCCTGTGTGTGCCGCCTCAGTCTCTGTGGGTTCCTATGAGTTTTGTTCTTGTTGTTTTAGAAGGCCTTGTTTTCTTGGTGTCCTCCGTCTTCTCTGGCTCTTATACTCCTTCTGCCTCCTCTCTTCAGCAGGGTTGGTTCCCTAAATGCTGAGGGGAGGGATGTGATGAAGATATCCTATTGGTGCTGAGCGTTTTAATGTCTCTCACTGTCTACATTCCCTGTCTGTGGGTTTCTGTGTATTTGTTCCCATCTGCTGCAGATGGAAGCTTCTCAGATGATGGCTGAGCAGGGCACTGATATATGAGTAGAGAAGAATGTCATTAGGAGACATTTTATTGCTACATTTTTAGAACAGTAGTATTTGGTTTTACCTTAGGTTCCTGGGCTGTTAGTCTCAGATTCCTCCTCTCCTTCTCCTTCTCCTTCTCCTTCTCCTTCTCCTTCTCCTTCTCCTTCTCCTTCTCCTTCTCCTTCTCCTTCTCCTTCTCCTTCTCCTTCTCCTTCTCCTTCTTCTTTTTGGTTTTTCAAGACAGGGTTTCTCTGTATTGTTTTGGAGGCTGTCCTGGAACTTGGTCTATAGACCAGGCTGGCCTCGAACTCACAGAGATCCTCCTGCCTCTGCCTCCCGAGTGCTGGGATTAAAGGTATGTGCCACCATCGCCTGTCTAGTCTCAGATTCTTGATTACCCAGTGTCAAGCATGTGTTCCACATCGTGGAGGGGACCTCAAGTCAAATCAGATATTTGTCAGTTACTCTAGCAAGATTTGTGCCATAGTTGCCCTGGTATATCTTGCAGGCCAGACATCATTGTTGTTCCAAAGGGTTGTCCCTGGGTTGCTGTTTACATTTCTCTTTTGGTAATGTGCAGAGTGCCTTCCTGTACCAAAGACACTAGAATACTTGGGTGAAGTCTCTGTGAAGGCATCAACTTGACTTCTCTCCATCTTCAATGGAGATGCTGTCCTCAGCAATGGGGACTTGCTGCCAGTTTGCAGAGATTAGCCTGCAGCCTTGGTACAGCTTAGTTTGTAAAACACTTTCATTACATGTTGTAACTAAGGTCTGCTTGAACTAGCCAAGTGTTGCATTATTTTCACATACAATCTCTCTCTCTCTCTCTCTCTCTCTCTCTCTCTCTCTCTCTCTCTCTCTCTCTCTCTCTCTCGTGACACACGCACATTTCCAATTGTTTTAGTTTTTTAAAAACTACATAAAATGAGGTATTTTAGGTCATAAAAACGAAAGTGACAGGAGAATAAAATGATGAATTTGCAGTCAATGCATCTCACTCTTTTTCATTATTTTTTGCTTAGACTGTGAAAAATGTTGTCATTACAGTGTCCCGGTTCACATTATTCCAGAAAGAATAAGGCTTGTGTGTGTGGGACTGAGAGCAGACAAGAGCTAAGATCTAGCAGAGGCTGCCTTCCTGTGAACGCAGTATTGGGCAACAAATATCTGTGACCTAGTGATTTAAGAAAGTATAGATCGTGAAGGGGTTAATTAAGCATCCTAACATTTATTGTGCCCTTACATGTGGCGGCTTGAATAAAAATGGCTCCTGTACACTCATGATTTTGAGTGGTATTATTGGGCAGTGTGAAATTGTTGGAGGAAGTGTGTCACTGCGGCTGGGTTTTGAAGTTTTAGAAGCCCAAGCCAAACCTAGTGGCTCACTCTCTTCCTTCTGCCTCTGGATCCCAATGTAGAGAAGTCTCTGCTCCTTCTCCAGCACCATGTCTGCCTCCATGCCATCAAGCTGATAATGGATTACAATCTGAAACAGTACACCAGACCCAATTATAAAGTTTCCTTTATCAGAGATGTCATGTTTTGATGTCTCTTCACAGCGATAGAATGTTGAATAAGATAATATACATGTGAACATGCGTGTGCATGAGGAAGTCATAGGATGTCTTGAGGGAACTGGTACTCTAATTCCGGCAGGTGGAATCCAGGGATCGAACACAAGTCATCTTGGCAGGTGCCTTTCCCCACTGAGATACCTCACCATTGTGAAATTGTTAATTAAGAACATGGAAAGAAAGAGAGGGGGAGATTCAGCAGGAGATTCTCAGACACAAAGCTGTTGTTCAGATCGCATGGCTAATTGCAACTCAGTTGCTTATTATTCAGCAGATGTTTTTGCTTTTATTTTTCCTTATTTTAGAACCTTCTGGAAAATGCTTCCTATGCAATAGTAAAGCTTACACTCAACATAAGTGCTGAATATGAGCATTCTATGAGAGTTTAGAAGCTGTCTCTCATCTCCTTGGTCTTCTGTTCTGTGTGTTCTGAACTGTGCTGCAATCTCCACTACCCTGTCTAGAAACATCCTCCCTGGTTCACTGAACATTTTCATTATCTAGTACCATAATGCTTTTTACCTGAGAGAAATAAATCTACACACAATGCCTGTTTTAGTGACTCTGTCTTCAAATTCCATCCTAAACACAACTAGCCTATTTTCAAATGAGCAAAACTCAAGGACTTCATTCTTCATTTCTCTGTCTGCTATCTTGGCTACTCATCTGTCATTACTTCTCCATTCTTTAATCATCTCCATTATTTTCTGCAATAATTCAGATTTTCATTTCTTTGTTTCAGAATTTATAACCCACCATGAATCATCTACAATATGTACACATTTAAAAATAGTCAATTCATATAATTCCAGTAACTCCTGTCAAAGCTTTGCATCATTACCAGTAATAAGATTAAAATTTCTCAGTCAGGACAGTGAGGTCGCAACTGAATCAGGATACTCTGTTCTCAGTGACTCCTCTGCCTGTGTTTCATCCATGCTGTTGTAGGCGCCATGATCTTTCTGATACTCAAATTCATGGAAGCTTGCCATGGAAATATTCCCTGGATGGAAGATCGTGTTGTTTTGCCCTCTGTGGAAAGATCTGCCTCCTGCTGTAGGGGGGGTCAACCTTTCTTTTCATCTCTAAGAATATCTGCGATTACATCACTCTTCTTGTAGCTATCAATTTTAGACACTGTCTTAATTTAATAGAATCTATCTATATCTATCTATATATCTATCTATCTATCTGTCTATCTGTCTGTCTGTCTATCTTGAGTGTAGTTTCCTAAGATCACAAATCTATTTGGCTTGTGCTCTCTTTGCTCCTCCCCAGTTGAAAATAACAGTGTGAAATACATAAAATGACAGTCAACAATTATGTTCTAAATTAAGAATTTCAACAATTAGTAGATTTTCTGCTCTTATTCTATCTTAAAATAGCTCATAACTTGCCTGTAAACAAGCTGAAATCTCACTGGATTTCACAGTTAAATTGGCTATTTACTGCAATAAACACACACACACACACACACACACACACACACACACACTGGATGCAAGAGTATGCCATTACTAGGAGGCAGCAGCAAGATTCTGTTGCATCTGGGCAGTGGTGATGCATGCCTTTAATCCCAGCACTCGGGAGACAGAGGCAGGCAGATCTCTGTGAGTTTTAGACCAACCTGGTCTATAAGAGCTAGCTCCAGGATAGCCTCCAAAGCCTCAGAGAAACGCTGTCTCGTACCCGCTCCCCCCCCCCAAAAAAATCCTTGTGGCTCCCAGGCCAATCAGTCAAGCCTAATCAATAAAGCCCAAGTCCAAATGAATGATCTTCTCTCAAAAAAGTAGAGATGAAGACAGAATCCCACCAGACAACTCATGTTAACCTTTGCCTTCTACAGGCATGTTCACACACATGTGTACATATGAACATAAATGCATTCATTATTTTATGGCATAGGTAATGACACGTCATGAGTTGTACTGATGAGCACTTGGACACATTATGTCGACTTTAGTAAAGAGCTGCATAAATGTTTAATAGGACCTGAGTTATATTGATGCTGTTATCATCTTTACTTGCTAGAGGTTTGCTGGTTCTCTTTTAAGTGGGTGATCTCTTTTTGTTCCTGAATACTTTCTATATTGTGCTATGAAAATTCAGGGCCAGGTAAAAGCATTTATTTTTACCCAATATCCCCTGACCGTATTTAGAAGGCACTGGTTAAAAATGAGACAAGTACCTTTTACCCATCACTAACCAGCTGATATTGAGACAGTTGGTGGTAGGCCCACCATTCCTGCTAGGCTGGTGTGTGAGTTTGAGTCCTCACTATCAACGCAATCTGTACTGACATATATTGGGACATGGATGAAAGATGACACATTTACCACTGTACAGTATAAATTCTGGAATCTCCAAAGGATCCCAGGTGACACATCAGAGACAGGAATGAAGAACTATACCATTCCTTGATGGGATGGGCCAATCATAAGTGCAGTCATCAGTTATTCCTAATTGATAAGGAGGGGGAAGTGCATGTACAATTAAATTTGTGTTACTGAAAATAGGAAGAATCCTACAAAAGTCTATGGAACTTGTAACTGTTTTTTCTATGAAGGTCCATTAGGCTAAAGAATGCTTCAAATTACAATTTTGTCACCTACATACATGGACATATATCTACATACTTTTTATTTTAACCATTTAAAATATGAATTAAATTGTTTGTCATGCACATAGTTTCATTGACTTTGCTCACAAACTGGTTTCTATTCATATAAAGACATATGACCCAGTGCTCATAGACTTGGTTCTGTTCACACTAATAACATCTGGCCCAATCCTCACAGACTGGATTCTATTTCGACTAATAACACCCGGCCCAGTACTCACAGACTTGAGTTTCTTCATATTATTAACACCTGTTCTAATGCCTTAATTTTATCTCAGAACAGTTCATGAGAATTACTAGTGTAGCTTCCACGGTACTGAGAAACACAATCTCAGAGCAAACTTACTGGCCCTGTGACACTTTCTTAGCGTCTTCTTGCCCCCATGTTGTGGGAGACTTTTGGAGATGTGTCAGTTGGAATTTGCACCCACAAGTCTGTTATTTTGGTTTGTTGTGGTTTTCTAGAATAATCTCTTCCTGTGCTAATGTTCACAGGGGAAAGCATGAGTCCTGAACCCTTCACAAAGAACTAATTACATTGCATTCAACTAAGGGATTCTTAGAGAAAAGCATGCCAAGTGGTTAAACAACACCAAATGCTCGGTCTGGAAAGCATATATACAATTAACAATCTACAGAACAAGCACATTTTAGTTAGGAACACACACACACACACATAACAACAATTAATAAAAAAGAGAAGCTATTGAATTGAAAGTGAGCTAGGAGGAGTATATGGGAGGATTTGGAGGGAGAAAAGGGGTAAAGGGGAGGATTAAATGATGTAATTATATTAGGAGCTCAAAAAGAAAATAACAAAACTGGTGAACTTTTAACTGACTGAATACTACATAGTGAACAACTTTAACCTTGTTTAAGATCTGTTCTTAAAAACACAAAAAAAATGATATTAGAAAAAGAAATATAAAAATTAGCTAATTGTGCCTAGAGTTGAACTGGAGTGTGGTCCATTCATAGCTTGCTCCTTAGTTCACTATCAAATTCCCTTTGTTGAGACAAGTAACTCTGCTCCCTGTTAAGTCTCCAGGTATTCATGCCTCACTGAGAAGTTTCTATTAGTCTCTGACTATTTCTTTCCATTGAATGGCTCACCCTAAATGAACCCTAGCCGAGAACGTTCTACCACTGGAATTCAAATGTCGTTGAAGTTTTAAGTTTTCTTTGTAGGTGAGCACTCACTTGGGATAATTCACAAGTAAAACTTTTCTGCTACTCTTTTCCTTTTGCTATTATTTTTATCTGAGTCAAAATTTCCTTTACCTTTATAACTGTCTCAAGCATTCTTTTTAACATTATTGTTTCTAGTACTTTCCTAAAGAAGTTCAAACACACTGTGATGTCAAAGTGTTTTTCCTTCCCCTTGACAGAACCGTGTCTTCACATTTCTATTCCTAAGCTGGTATGAGTCTTTCAAAAACAAAAACAAAGGAAAAGAGCCACAATGAAGTCCTTTGGTATCTTTTAAATACCTTTTAAATTATTACTATTATTATTATTAATTACTATTACCATAATTGGGATATGAGGGTAGGGCATGGATGCACTATGGATTTGGTGAGCCTGTTTAGGCCAGAGGAATACTTTGGGAAGTAGTTGCTCACTTCCTTCCTTTATGCAACTTCAGGGGACCAAGCTCATGTCCTCGGGCTTGTGTGACAAGCACCTTCATCTCCATTGTCCTCTTGCAGGCTCCTGAAAGATTTTTCCTATTTTTTCATTTTTCTTATTGCTGTTGGCAGCTCACTACCTGTCAGTTCAACAACAGCAGCAAAACCCTCAGATGCATTAGTCAGGCAACTGAGTAAAAAAGCAGAGACTCAATTTAATGACCACTCAATCTTCAGTTTAAATATTCCAACCAAATTGCTAAGTAATGTGAGAGTTTTGGGGGAATTTCAGTGTGATTTGGCTGAACTTCAGGTTATGCATCAGGAACCATACTACTCAATTCTTAGAATAAATGCAGATACATAAAAGAAAGCAATAATGGTTTGTAGGCAACCAATACTCCTCAATGCCACTTTCATCACTGTGTATGAGAGTTTGCTCTGTAATTGTTTGGCTATTTCTCATGTGAAAGTTATTGTTATTATTGTTGTTGGCACTCCAGTCCAGGGTGAAAGCTCAGACGGTGAGAGTATTTACCTCCAAACCTGACAACATGACTTCTGCTCTGTCCTAGGACTCAATATTGTGGAAGCAGAGAAAATTCTGTAATGTAACTAATCCTCTACACCCCTCTTTCCACCTTTCCCCTACAATAAATGAATAAACATCAATGAAGCAATATTACATTATAAGAGTTTTAATTTAATTTCCTAGGACTTTTTGAGATTGTGATGCATGAGAACTGTATTTATGTCATTATACTGACTACATCATATCATACAAAATGAGATAACCCACACCAAGAAAAACAAATGTGCTTCCTATAGAACCTGGTACACAGAGGTTTGTAATTTTTGGTCATTTTGCTTGTTTCTTTATTGAAAATAGACTATTTTCTGATACAATATGTCCTGATCATAGTTTCCCCTCCTTCACCTCCTCCCAGTTCCTCCCAAGCTCCCCTCCCATCCAGAACCACCCCTTCTCTCTCTCTCACTAGAGAAGACAGACTTCTAAGAGGAAATAGCAAAGCACAAAAAAACATCACATCTAAGTCGGACAATGCAAACCAACAGAAGAAAAGGAGCCCAAGAGAAGTCAGAAAAATCAGAGACACACTAGTTCACACACTCAAGAATTCTGTAAGAACTCTAAACGGAAGCTGTAATATGTACACAGAGGTTCTGATGCTGACCTGTGTAGAACGTGTACTTGCTGCTTCCATCTCTATGAGCTTATATGAGCACTGATCAGTTGATGATTGAGAGGGCCTTATGCTGATGTCCTCCATCTTCTCTGGCTCTTACAGTTGCCCCCACTTCAACTGTGCTCCCTGAACTGAGGGATTTGATGGAGATATCCCATTTAGAGCTGAATGTTCCCAGGTCTCTCTCTCTCTCTCTCTCTCTCTCTCTCTCTCTCTCTCTCTCTCTCTCTCTCTCTCTCTCTCTCTCTCTCTCTCTGTGTGTGTGTGTGTTTATATCTGGCTGTGGGTCTCTGTACTTTTGCTCCCATCTGATGTAAGAGTAAGCTTCTCTGATGATGACTGTATAAGACACTGATCTATTAGTATAATAGAATATCATTAGGAGTAATATTATCTCTGTTTTTTTTCTTTTTTAAGACCAGTAGTGTTTAGTTTTACCCTAGCTCTCACTGCTCTCTAGCCTCCAGTTCATGATCACCCAAGCAGTGTCAGGTAAGGGTTCCATCTCATAGTGTGCGCCTTAAGTCAAATAAGACAATGGTTAGTTAGTCTCACAAGCTTTGTGCCACCATTTCTATAGCCTAATTTTTAAGAAGCACAGATTACAGATCAAAATTTGGGCCTCAGCTGGTGTTTATGTTGCTCTTTGGTAGACTGCAGAGTACCTTTCTGGACCAAAGACCCTGGAACATTGGGATGAAGGTTCTATGCTTGTACAAGCTCAAATTCTCTATCTTCATTTTTATGTTTATATTATTCTTTTTATTTATATTAGAAACAAGCTTGTTTCACATGTCAATCCTAGCTCCCTCTCTCTCCTCCTCGCTCACCCCCGGACAACCCTCCCAAGCACTCACCCAATCCCCACTCCGCTCCCCACAGAGGGTGAGGCTCTCCATGGGAGATCTCCAAAGTCTGTCATATCATCTGGGGCAGGGCCTAGGCCCTCCCCCATGAGTCCAGACTGAGAGGGCACGTGGAATGGGCTCCCAAAGTCCATTCGTATGCCAGGGATAAATACTGATCTACTACCCGAGGCCCCATAGATTGCCGAGGCCTCCTCACTGACACCCATATTTAGGGGGTCTGGATCAATCCCATGCTTGCCTCTCAGCCATCAGTCTGGGTCCATAAGCTCCCCCTTGTTCAGGTCAGCTGTTTCTGTGGGTTTCACCAGTCCGGTCTTGACCCTTTTGCTCATCACTCCTCCCTCTCTGCAACTGGGTTGCAGGAGTTCAGTTCAGTGTTTCCCTGTGGGTGTCTGCCTTTACTTCCATTGGTCACTTGCTGAAGGCGCCTAGATGGCATATAAGGTAGTCGTCAATCTCATTTTCGGGGAAAGGCATTTAAGGTAGCTTCTCCACTATTGCTTAGATTGTCAGTTGGTGTCATCCTTATGGATTTCTGAACATCTCACTAGTGCCAGATCTCTTCTCAAACCTATAATGACTCCCTCTATTATGGTATCTCTCATCCTGCTCTCAATTCTTCCCAACTCAACCTTCCTGCTCCCTCATGTCTTCCTCTCCCCTCCTCTTCTCCCTTTCTCTTTCTCCCTGCTCCTTCTTCCTTTCCCCCATGCTCCCAATCTGTTCAGGAGATCCCGTCCCACTCCCTTTGGTACTTAGGGTTAAGAAAGCAGTGGGATGCTTTAAGCACTTCTTAATGGCCAATACTAGTACGAGCATGGAAGACTGTGATGCTAAGGGTGATTTGATGAACTTTGGAGGCCTTGCTCAAGAGGTTACAGAGAAGAATATTACTGTGTGTCCTAGAGACTGTTCTTTTGATATGTTGGTGAAGAATGGGGCTGCCTTTTGACTTTGTCCAAAGAGGCTGCCTGAGGCTAAAGTGAAGAGTTTTTGATTAATTCCATTGGCAGAGGAAATCTCAAACCAGCCTAGTATAGACTCTATCCTGTGGTTATTAGTGTTCTGGTTTTTGTTGTTGTTGTTGTTTTGTTTTGTTTTCCTCTTTGTTTATTTGCTTCTGTTTTTTGAGACAGGGTTTCTCTGTGTAGCTTTGTAGAGCAAGCTGGCTTCAAACTCACAGAGATCTGCCTGCCTCTGCCTCCTACATGTCAAGCTTAGTCAGTGAAAGATAGAAGGCTGGTGAAGATGTAATTGAATGATGGAGTCATGTTCCAGTCCCAGCAAACAGCAGAATTTGGCAGAATCGGTCACATGGTTCTGGAGTTAAGGTTAGAAGAGAGGGTCTAATTTGTCCCTGAGACTAAGGAAAGTCACTGAGGTCAGTCATGAGTCAGGGGTATCTCTGAATAGAGACCTAGAGATGCCGTTGCGTGCAGCTGTGAAGTTGAAACTTAGATTGCCTTGGATACCCCAAGATATTAGAGAGTCCAGAATCATGGGATACCTACTGAGGAGAGATGACAATGGCCAGTGGAACCAGTCCGAGAGAATCAGGTGTGTTGCAGTCAGCACAACTGAATGGCATTAGAGTTCAGAAGAGCATTTTGACATCAGACATGGAAATACAGAGATCGAAGTTTATCCAGTTGGTTTGGGGTCTGGCTTTGGTCCAGGATTTCCGCAACATGCTCTCTTCCCTATGGTTTGGAATAGTAATTTATATCCTGTGCCATTGTATATTGAAAGTATCCTTTTTTATTTTGATTTTTATAGGTGATTACAGATAAGAGATTACATGAATCTCAGAAGAGATTTTGAACTTTGGACTTTCTTGGGGGGCAGTTTTCCAATTTATTTTTATTTAAATTAGATGCAAGCTTTCTTCACATGTTGATCCCTGTTTCCTCTCCCATCCCCACTCTGCTCCCCAGGGAGGGTGAGGTGAGGCCCTCCAGGGGGGATCTCCAAAGTCTGTCATGTCATCATATGTCACATCATATATGTCCAGGGTGAGTGAGAACATCCCTCCATGTGGAATGGGCTCCCAAAGTCCATTTGTATGACAGGGATTAATACTGATCTACTGCCCATGGCCCCATTGCCTAGGCCTCCTCACTGACACCCAAATTTAAGAGATCTTAATAAGTCCTATGTTGACCTCTCAGCCATCAGTCCCTTTCCCTCCCCTCCTCCCACACCCTCCCCCCAACCCCCCCAATTATCCCCTCATTTCCCCAGGGAGGGTAAGGCCCTCCATGGGGGTGCCCATATTCTGTCATTTCATCCAGGGCAGGATCTAGACCCTCCCCCAAGAGTTCAGGGTGAGAGTGCTTTCAAGATGTGGAAAAAATCAGGTTACTAAAGGTAGGATTGTTGTTTCTGTTATAACTTTGACTATCATCATGAACATGAATTAACACAAAATAGGGCTTATGAGTACTTCAGTAGGTAAAGTACCCACTATCATCCTGAGTTCAATTCCCAAAGCCCACATGAGATAAGAAAATAAACTGACTACTAAATAATCCTCTGCCCTACATGTGTACTTTGTGATACACACACACACACACACACACACACAAATAGCATAATGATTTTTTTAAATGTTCTAAATATGATTGAGTTGAAAGGAAGAGGTGACAATAGTAGGAACCAATCCATTGGAAAGAATTTGCAAATCGAAGAAATGGTATGTATGTGATACAAGGTAAGATTAGTGTGAGAACCCAGCTACTCATTGAAGAAGAATATGGTACCCTTAATTCTCACAGTATTTAAAACATCAAATCAAATTAAGTGAAACAAATTAGGACTTGAAAGTGTAAAACTAACAAGAGAAAAATGAAGGTGGAAGCTGCCATCAGCGTTGGAAACGTTATTTTGTGGGGTTTTGTTGTTGTTGTTGTTGTTACTCCTGTTTTCCTGTGACTTCAGATGTACAAGCAACAGAGCTAAAAGAAAACATGAGAGCCCATTGAACATTAAGGCTTTTGTACCATAAAGAAAATAGAAAACATGCCCAATTGAATGGCTGATGCCTAAGTGTTAAATTAATGATTATTTCATAGAAGGCTTAAAACTCATGACTTCATTTTTAAAAATGGACATTTCCATTGTCATGTAAAGAACAGTATGCATGCTCTTCAATATGTTAAAAATGGGATTGCATTATGATTAATAACCCCACTCCTAGGCTGTGTGTGTGAATAATAAAACATGTCTCGTGGTTTTCATAGCAGCATTATTCGTTACAGTCAAGATATAGAAACAAATGCACATCAGAGAATTAATGAAAAAGCTGACATTTTATGCACACATATATATGCACGGCATGCATATTTACATATACATATGTAAGTATAAAGACATAATGGGATTATTATTCAGTGCAGTGGGGGGAAAACTTTGAGGCAAGTGACAGCATAGATTAAACTGAAACCACTGTGCTAAAAGAAATTGCAAGACACAGGAAGACAAACAGTGTCACACGAACAAGGTCATGGAAAGAGAGTAGAGCAGTAGTTGTCAAAGCAAGAATGGAGAAGTGAAATCAAGTGATGTTGGCCAAACAGCTCCATCTGTATTTGTACAAATTGATAGCCTCTGGTGATGAAATGCCAGGTATGCTGGGTATAGTTCCAAGACTTTATAAACTTGGGATTTGATGTAAGAGCAGAGCATAATCAATCTCACTGAAACATGATTACAATTCCTCTTATGAAGTAGCCATCTTAGAACACTATATCCTCATAACCGCGACAATTACTAAGAAATGCTTAATGTAAAGGAAGGGGAAGAAATTGAAGGAGAGAGACAAGGCATGAAGAATGGAGGGATTGGGAATTATGTGAAATGAACAATGTCTATATTAGCCCAGTTGTATTGATAATGTCACAATATATGCATACATCAAGACACTGATCGTCAACTTTTTCATTTGAAATAATTTTGTATGTGAACATTTGCAGGAGATGACAACTTTCACCTGCACTATCTCTTCACTGAAGGGAAGGGATGAGTCCTTTACCGAAAATCTGAGAGCATTACCTTGAAAGTAAATTGTGTTACTCACATTTATAACATTTTCATGACCAGCACCTTTGGTTGACAGTGGAGATAAACTTAACTCACAACACTTACTGATGGAGATGTAGAGAGAGTTTATTACATGGGTAGCATCAAATTCCAAGACAGTGTCTTTACACAAGCATTTCAGTGTAGGGAGCAATAAAATGTGGCCATATTTTGTAGAAAGAAGACCTTGCCAAACACTGACCCTCAAGTTTATATAGCAGGAGAACCGAACAGTTAATACATATACAGACATCTATGTGTTCATCTGGTAACATTGAATAATATACTTTCTGAGTCTCAGCTTCTCCTATGATGAAGCACCAACCTCCCAAGGCCTCTGACCTTATGTTGAACACAGGAGTGATCTTAGTGATCTGTCACTGAGTAGATGACATCTTCCTAATCACTCTCCACTAACAATGCTTAGGCATGAAAACAGCCCGGGGAAAATATGATTTCATTGGAGAAGGAAGCAGTTGTGTGCTCTCAATTGAGCCTTCCTCTCACCTGCACAGAAATTCAGGAGCTGTGATTGCAACATCCTGAGCAATCAGCAGACTGTTAAAACACCTGCCTATAAGCTGGAGAAACTACATAAATTACACAGCTGCGAAGTCTGAAAATGCCTTCTTAAATGTAATGTCACAGTGTATCACAGTAGCATTTCCGTGTAAATGCAACATCAACAGTTTATTGCCTAGTCACCCAGAGACTTTCATCAATAGCATGGTGACCTTCAGCTGGCTTTCAGGATAGAGTGGGAGACCATCTAACTATCACATGTGCAGACATTATGCATGACATAGCCACCATGATGGTGTCCATCCAATTGTTACTGTGCCTTAGCCAATTATCCCTAATAAGGGTTACTGTAAATCAGCTATACAGCTACTGTAATGATGAATGCTCTAAGTAAATGAACATGGTCATTTAAATCTTCTCAGGGAAGACAGCATTATTCTTCTCATCTCTAATAAAAATAAAACTAATGGCTAGACATCACAAGACTGTATACCTGCTCTACTTATTATGACCAGAGAAACATTTTGTAGGCATCTGGTCTGTGAACCTGTAACAGTGGCCACACCTCTTTGGGTGTGGCTTCAGGAGGAGAGAAGCAGAAGGAGGGAAGCTTGAGGCTTGACTTTCCTTCCCTCCTTTCTGGTGGGTCAGCCAATCCATTAGGGAGGGCAGGGAAAAGCTCCTGCGGTCCTTTGTATTTTTCTGTATAATTGTTCCCCAATAAACACGCACTTACCATTTATCTTTGGTTTAGCGAAGTCATTACAACCTCGCCTTCAGATGATAAATTGAAAGACAATGGAGGGTACACTGTTTCTCCATGAGACAAAGGGAATGGCCTTGCTCTCTGTTCCTTTGGACAAATCTGGGCTGCCATTTATTTACATAAGCAAGTTCTGTTAAAGGAAAGCCCAACTCAGGTGTTTACATCCTGTCTCTGGCACTTGTTCAGAGTAGAGCCGCACTGCAACTCTTTGTGCTCTCCTTTTAATGTGTTTACTATCTGCCTCTCTGCGGAAAAAAATTTAACTGCTGCTCTAAGTAAATGGATAATCTCAGTAGTATTAAGGCACACTAACTTTTGCTTTTTTTATTATGACATGATTTGGATACTCCTATTGTTGGTATATTCCCTGTTGTATGACTATTAGAAAACACTATATATTCTATTCTACTTTCTACACACAGGAGTAGTGTTTTATTTTACATTAACACTACAAATTTATTTTGTAAAAATGAAACGGGGGGGGGGAGGGTGGCCAGATAACTCGAGTAAAAATCAGTTGCTGTCAAATCTAACAAACTGAATTCAATCCCTGCGACTCAATGGTAGTAAGAGAGAACTGACTCTCACAAGTTGTCGTCTGAACTACACAGAGAGAGAGAGAGAGAGAGACAGAGACAGAGACAGAGACAGAGACAGAGACAGAGACAGAGACAGAGACAGTGCATAGCAATCTGGATCCCTGAATAAATTAAATTACAAAGAAAAAAATTAAAAGAACTAAAATTTTGTTTTCCTAGCATTCTAAAGTTCTGGGTTCCATCCTCAGCCCTACATAATCTATCCAAGGTGGTTTAAACCTTTAATTCCAGCACCTAAAAGACAGAAGGAACAGAATGCAAAGTTTCAATGGGTAGATTTGTCAACTTGATACAACACAGGAAATATCCTGAAATATTACATGGGCGGAAAAAGCATTAACAAAGATTATTTACATTGAGTTTACCTGTGAAAATGATTGTAAGGGATTGCCAATAAATGTTTCAAGACCTAGTCTATTATGTGCAGTGATATGCCATAAGCATGGTGGTCTGAACTGAAAAGGGAGTAGAGAAATTAAGGTTAGCAAAGGTGAGCAAGTTGGCAGGCATGTACCCATTTTTCTCTGACTTTGACTGTAGATGTGATGTGAATGCTGTCTCAAGGTTCTGTTGCTGGAATTATGAGGAAAAAAATGAATTTTTCCTTCCCTACTTTATTTCCTGAGAGGGTGTTTTTTGTCACAGTAACAGAAATGAAACTAGGACAAAAGTTTGAGGCAATCCAAGTTTACATAGCAAATTTAAGGGGAACCTGGAACACATGCAGCCATGTCTGCAAGAAAACCCAAAACAAACAATTAAATAAAAGAAAGCAAGACAATTTAAGGAGGTATTTTAATTCCAGCATATTCTGCCAGCATGATGATTTCTTGTGAAGACACATTTTTGTAAAACATATATCCCTTTATAAGACTCACATCAACTGAGTTGATGCTTAAAAAGTGATGTTACATTGCTTTCCCTTTGAAATAAAGTCTGAATTAGTTATTGTTCTATTACTGTGCAACACACTATGATCAAAGCAGCATATAGAGAAGGGGTTTATATAAGATTCCAGAGGAATAAGTGCAGTCACTGAGGGATTAGCTGTCATGGCAGCTGAAACAACAGGAGAACTCACACCTTGAACCACAAACAGGAAGCAGAGAGAAAACTGGGAATGATACTTGGCTTTAAAACCACAATGCTATCCCTAGTGATAAACTTCTTCCAGCAAAGCCATGTCTCCTAAAGCTATCCAAATGAGCCCACCAACTGGGAATCAATTTTTGAAACATCTGAGTCTATGGAGCACATTGTCACTCAAACCATCACAGGCTCTCTTTATGTTGCCTAGATGTCCTAAAACATGCTGTTGAATGTACCCTCCCTGAGGACTAGCTTTCCTGGTACCAGAAACCAACAGTCCCACCTAACCAAAGAGTTTAATAGTGGCACACATAACTTGGCGGGCACTAACCTCTCTCTAACCAGACTTAAGACCCATTCGTGTTATGCCTAGTAATGGAAACCTAGCTAAATAATCAGTGCCAGTGAAATTATGCTCATCAGAAGAGAATCTACAATGACTAATTTACTAAACCAGTATACTCTCTAACAACAGTCTTCCCATATTTGTTCTTATACCCATAGATAAATGTAGTCTTCACCCCACATTAAAGAAATTTTAGCAGAGTTACCACTACAGAAAACCACAACAAATCTGTATGTAGAGTTGTGGAGCCTAGTCCTAATTGATACAACTACAAAACACTCCCACACCCAAGGTTTGAACACTGTGGAAAGTGAGACAGAAGATTGTTATGAGTCATAGGATTGGGGGCTTTGCTGTGAGATTGTGCAAAACCATCAGAAGCTACATCCATAAAGCTTGGCCAACATGACCACCCAAACACAAACATAGGATGAGAAAGGACATCGAAAAAGATCCCAAACTTCATGGGGAAAATCCCAGGATGCTTCAACCCTACACACACACACACACACAAAAATATAGGCAACTCAGTAAATCTGGGAGTGGGAGAGGTAGCCCTCACCAGGGCAGAGCACAGCAACTGGTAATCCAGTGCCAAATAGTCAGCTTTGAAACATGTACAAATAATGTGATACAAACTCAACAGGTTATATTTAGGAATATATATGTGTATACAAATATATATACATATATACAAATATATCTGAATGTAATAACAACTAATGGAAAAAGATGCCATGAGCGTGACAGAGAAGGAAGAGGGGTATATGGAAGGGTTTGGAGGAAGGAAAGGGAAAGGGAAATGTAATTAAAATGCAGTCTCAAAAGTAAACAAAGCATTTAAAAGTATGGTCAAATATTTGACTATTTATGCCACTGGTTTTCCTTGATGTGAGGACAAGCTAGCAAAAAATATTCTGGTAGCATCTTGAGAGCCAGCGTTTGCAGTCCCAATAGTCTCTTCCAGTAGGCAGTTGACTGATGTTATCACTGCAAGCACTCGTTTCTGAAAACACTCTTAATTTGGATTTTTTCTGCAAAATGGAGTGAACTTGAAGCACTAGAAGTTTTAGCGGTTTAGCTTGCAAACCAGATCTGGGGCTGAGGAAGTCTTATGTCATCACATTTTCTACAAGCACACCCACCCTTGGGTGAGAGGCCCTGATTATTTCTCTTCATTATTCTGAACATTAAATGTGGCTCACTTCTTTCTAAATTCAGTATAAGACACCACACATCCCACACCAGTGAGTGTGTGCATATTTAATCAGGCTTTATTAATTATTTTGAGATATTTAAGTAACCTAGTCTTCAGCAAAGACCATGAAACAATTTAAACCCTGAAATATCTGGTGTCTGGAAATTTTCAGTCTTTGTACTGTGGAGAGTTGATGATGGTTGGTGCTTGATCAGGCAGTTAAAGCAAAAATCTTACTGTTGGATGAGGTCTGAGTAGTACATTTCTGATGCATGTTCTAACGTGTAGAACAAAACAATTTTCAGAAATCATCTTTCTCACACACATATACATGTTCATATATATACATGTACATGATAAATATGACCTGTTTATGCTTGTGTCTCATTCTTAGAAATTGAGCTGATAACTGGCTATTTGTGCTTTTTTTCTTCTGTGTTTCAAAGCATTTCTTAAACTTAGTAATGTACCATGGTTTCCACGGAAATGATAACTGCTTTCTTTCTTGTTTTTCTTGGAGGAACATTAATAGACTTAGAGTCTTGCTGGGATCACAGCTTTCATCTAGCAGGCACTTTCTTGTTTTATCAACTGAGTGACAACTAAATGCTCATTTATTCATTAATTATAAAAGCATTTCCTAAGTAATTAACTCACATCAGTAAATACTTTACACCAATAGTGGACTGAATGCATTATGTGAATCAATATGTACACATGAGTACCTAAATATACTTCTATATATACATACATATATATAAGATTAACACATACATTGTACATAATGTGATATAAATGTGACAATAAACACAACATGCTATACTGTCTGAGGAATACACATATATGTAAGACAAACACCTTAGCTGGCAATCTAGCTTGTAAAACCTGAATGTATATATATAGTGTGATCACCACTAATCTGACACAGATTATAGATAGCCTGCTGCTGGTTCCATATTCAAACAAATGAAGTCAGTCATGATGAAAACATATCAGGAGAGCCTTTAACTAATTTTTGTGGACGTCAAGCATCTGTACAATTTGAGTACCCATATCAGTGACAAATGGTAGTGTTCCCTGATGTGAATTTGACAGGAAGAGCCTCTGGTTGGTACTGTGGAAGTTGGACATCTGTACATATGTCATTATTACCTCTGACAGCTATGGATGATTGATAGACACCACCTCATTGACCTCCTTAAGATCTGTGTGTCACAATTTCATTGTCAGACTAGTAAAAAGTATACATGTGTCAGGAGCCTAAAATTTAAAATCAACCCAGCACAACTATTCATATGTTAAGATATTGCAAAAGATATAAGGATAACGAGGCATTTGGGGAATTATGATGGCCATGTTCTGATTCCACAAGCATTTTCACACAAGTCAAGGTGAATCTGGAACAATTTTAGAATTTTTTGAAAGTGCCATGGATTTAGTATGTAGGAAAAATGAAGTTAATGTTTACTTTTGCTATTACTAAGTCATTGTTTTTGTTGTATTACAAGGAATAAGTGATGTGGTCCTCATAGATAAACGGAGCATGTACTTTAGAGTTTGTAGCTATAATCTCACCAAGGCATTGTAGATCTCCCTGTGGAATTCCTGGGTGTCCTCCAACAACCATCAAGAATCCCTCTTTGAACAGGACAGTTATTCAGAAGCATTACCCATAAATAACACCCTTATTTTGAGAGCAAACATGCTCCAAGGTCTACAACATTACATCTAGCATAGACAAGTGTAATTATCAATTAAAATGAATACACTCTAATCATAAAGGGAACTTGGAATCTGATAGTATACAACAGAATTCCAGAGGCTGCAAAAGAAAACAAACCAGTAGCTGAGAGCTTGAAGTACTCAGACAGGTGCATTTCAGATATGTAAGGTAGTAGAACTCAACGGATCTAGAGGAACACTATTTTAACTCCAATAAAATGTTTTAAAATGATCAAAATGGTTAGAAAGGTTCAAACTGCAGTAGTGGATCCAAAGACTGCTGAGTACCAATTTAGTCAGGAATGCTGGAGTCCTGAAGAATGCCAGTGGCTACCAAGTAACCTGAAGCAGATGATGCTTGAAGGACTGAAAATACTGTTCCAATGGATTTGCCCATGTCAGTCACAATCCTTGCTATAACTCTCTCATGATAGTCAGATGGGAAGGTAGCTCTATGTGTCTGACTTCTTATAAATGTAATTACATGTAAATTGTCTCAAAGTCAAAAATATTCTAGAGAAGAGCACAAAAGCCATCCCCAAACAAAAACATGAATCCTCAGAATGTTTTCATGCACTTAAAATTAAAAAAGGAAATATAGACCATCGTAATTAAACCCAAATACATCTGGTTTTCAGTCCTGCTACTACAAGTTTCCTTACCAAAGAATATATAAATACTGTTGCCTAACTTTCAAAGAAACAGTCAGAAGGCAAAGTTTCATAATAAAATATAATAACTCATTATAGAAATATCAGTTAAGGAATTAGAGGCTAAAAACACCCATAACAATCAGGGGAAAAATCTATGTATTTTTCTAAGTTGTTTTTTTAGTTTATACTGTAATTGCAATGAACTTCTGAATATCTAGCCAGGAAATTTCAGGCAAGAAATAATTTTCAATCAAAAGACGAAAATCAAAATTTCCTCTTGCTGAGTTTATATAAAATAATTCACATTGAAAATGTGATTGGTTATTTCAATCAAGGTTAGTGGTATCAACATAGATTTTTCCCCCACTCACAAAATGAACCATTATCTTTTGTGAAAATGGCCTATACAATCTTAAAATCATGTGCATTGCAACCATCAATTTGGAAGACCTTCAAAATTTAAAATATATCATTTTCAATTTAATTGGTAAAATATTTGCTTCTATTAAAATGCAAAATATTTATATTGGCTCAATTATTAAAACAAAGAATTTAGGAGTATTATAGTGTGAAAACATTAAGTCGAGGTATCATACACAAGGTACAAAACTCACCAGTCTTTTCTTACTGGAATATGGTAACTGCTTCAGTTATCATAAAGAAGTTATCTCTCTATAGAGGGAATGTTGAATTAATGAAAGACATAGGTGCAAGAACGTAATAATATAGGATTGATAACATGTTATGCTAATGTACAGAGAGAGCTCCAAAATCTAAAAGGAGAAACCAATCTTATGCTAATTGCAATGGGGGAATAGGGTAGCCATTGGCCCTGGTTTATTGCTTAACTGTTAAATAATTGGTCGCACACATGATTTTATTTAACTGATGCATTGGCTAGAAGTTCCGCATCAAATATATGATGCTTATATCATGAAGACTGGTGTGAAACCATTTACGTTTTAGGTTCTCAAGTCCTGGCTATCTATTATTACCATTGTCATGGGCCCAAGGATTATCTCCAAGTTTTCTCAGTGTTTAGAGCAACAGCTTTTTAAAAGTAAATACTTTAGAGGGGATGAATTTATGGCTTTATGAAAAAAGCAAACTGAGAAATACACTGCTAAAGTAAAAATATGCATTTCCTCACTTGGTTCTGTTCCTCCATGTGTGTCCTCTGACTGGTACCTAGAGCTTTATCAGTTTACAGGTTAGAGGTGGAAAAGGTTCTCAAAATTCAAAATGTCATGGCCCCTGTTCCCATGGTTTTAACATCAAAGAGAAGCATCCAAGAACATCCAATTGTAGCAAGGATGAGTTCCATTTGGTAGAGACTGAATAGATATACTTGTATTTACCCACTCAAGACATTGACCTCTCACATAACTTTTCTTAATTACTATATTAGCCTGATATACAGCATAAAGACAACCTTGATTCCTTAGCTACTATCTAGAAAAAGAATCATATTCTAAAATACATCTCCCATCTGAACTACAACAGTTCATGGAATCTGGAACTAAAGGTTTTCTCTGAAATTACTAATAAAATGTTTAAATGTTTATACACTTAATAAAAAACAAAAATTTATCAAATGTAAAAACTGCATTTATATCCCTATAAACATTACATAATACATTAATAACAAAAATATTTTTGAAATCTCAAAGTATATGATATATACATAATATTTTAATGGGAATGTCATCTACAGAAAGAATAGGAAAACTGGTTTTTGTAGAATAAATCCAAGCTATTATTACAATGAGAAAGGCATAACAACGAAAATTCAAAATTGTTTACTATGTGACTTAAGTGTAGTTTATATGATAATTTATAACATTTAATAGCTACTAAATAGTCAGACATTCTGGTGCATGCCTGTAATCTGGCACATGGGAGGTTAAAGTTAAGGGATCAAACAATCAGTCAATGGGATAAAAATTTTAAAAAACTCAATAAGTTATAAAGGAAAGATACTGAATAGATATTACATTAAATTAAGTCAACGAAAATAATTTAACGGAATAAAACTGAAGGACTTATACATTCTTTATACCTCATTGATCTGTATGATGTTTTCATGCAGTTCATATTATGCAACAAAGAATTTTACGACATGTTAGTAAGAAGTATGTGGGAGGTGATTAAGCAAAGCTGAATGCAGACTTACAGAGTCAGACTGAAGTAAGGATGTAAAGACAGACACCAACTCAAGTGCCTTAGCAACTACTGGGCAACCCACTCGTTTCTCATGTAACATTCTTCCAGAAATAGCATGTAAGTTAAGATTGTTTGAAGTTTAAAGACTAAAGAAACAGTTCTGGAATACTTTTTTCTTCTTATTCAAAGAATATTCTCTTACAAATTAACTTGCTTTATGAGATCCATTGTGTATGTTGGCAGATAAGGTAGAGCTGCTGAGACCATTCAAACTAAATGAGTTTGCACTGGGAAGAGATTCTTACTATCCATGGTCCACTAGTTGTTTAAATATTCTTTGTTGAGATGATGATGATGATGATGATGACACTATTTTAGAAAACTGAATATTTCTCTTCTTCCGGTAACATTGCAATGGTTAAGTCCGTTATGTTAGACCTCTCGACTCTCAGTCAGAGAGATATGAAGCACATCTAGGGGAAAAGAGTTCATTCCTTTCTCATGCTGCTTTAATTTTTTTTAAATTTTTTTCATTTTTACCATGTTTCATCATAATTGTCTTCAGCTTTTCTTTTTTTTTCATTGTCCACAGTACAAGCACACCATTAATGGTAGTAGTCATAATTGGCATATCTACAGGTGTGTGCTAGAATGCCTTGGTGAATTGTTTTATGTTCATGTCAAAATCCAATATTTTTCTTTATATAATTTACATTTTCCCTTCGTTGCTATTACCTTCACAATTTTTGATGAGCCATGTTTACTTTCCATATAAAATTTCATAGACACAATTTGTAATTAGGATACTTCTTTGTACTGTACATTTTCTACCTTCAAATGTCGCAAATCTCGTTTGCATTAATATTCTTACCACCTTGTGGGTTTTCTATGTATCTCATTTGTATTTTAGTAGTCTGAAGTTGTGTCCACGTATTGCTTTCGTTTTGCGTAAAACCTATAATTCTGTACAAATGTCTGTTTCCTGAATGGTATTATGCATAAAGTCTCTCATTCTCTCTCAGTCTCCCTCTCACCCCCTTTCTCTCCCCTTCCCCCCTCTAATATTATTTTACATAATCATTTTCACTGTCACCCATGAGTCTTTTCCTTAGACACTGGCCTGCAACAGGGAGGAGAGAGTTCATCTACAGTCAGTTCTGGGAGGCCTGGTTTAAGGGAGTGGGGCTGATTTTCCTATGCCAGTGTTTAAATGTCTGGTCAACAGTTATCATTGGTTTCACAAGTTGATGCTTACTGGAGTGGAGCTCTTAACTCAAGAATAGTGAGGGAGGGAGTTATCACTTTTTTTTTTGGTCTTCAGAGACAGGGTTTCCCTGTGTAGCTTTGGAATCTATCCTGGCACTCGCTCTGTAAACCAGGCTGGCCTGGAACTCACAGAGATCCTCCTGCCTGTGCCTCCCGAGTGCTGGGATTAAAGGTGTGTGCCACCAATACCTGGCAGGAGCTACCACTTTAAATAATAATATTTTAGGTGGATGACTCCTAAATCATTTCTGTATTGTAAATTTATATCTCAAATAAGTGAAGAATAGAGTTAAAATTGAACATTTTCAAAGTAAATTCTGTAAGACAAAGAAAGTTGAAAAAATCGCCTGAGGTTTAGTCCAGTGACAGAAAAAATGTTTAGAGTATCTTTTAATCATTTTTTTATTTTAAAACAATCTTTTCTCATTTTACATACCAAACCCAGTTCCCACTCCCTCTACTCTTCCTGCTCCCCCCACTCTCCCCATACACTCGTCAAAAAGGGTCCCATGGGGAGTCAACAAAGTCTGGCACGTTATTTTGAGGCAGGACCAAGCACACCTCTTTCCTGTATCTAGGCTGAGCAATGTATCCCTTCAAAGAGAGTGGGCTCCAAAAGTCAGTTCAATCTCTAGGGATAAATCCTGGTCCATTGCCAGTGGCCCCACTGACTGCCCAAGCCACACAACTGTCACCCACATTCAGAAGGTATAGTATGATTCTATGCAGATTCCTCCACTGTTAGTCCATATTCAGTGAGCTCCCAGTAGCTCAGATCAACAGTTTTTGTAGGTATCTCCAAAATGATCTTGCATCCTTTGCTCATATTATCACTCCTCCCTCTCTTTGACTGGACTTTGTCAGCTCAGCTCAGTGCTTAGCTGTGGATCTCTGCATCTGCCTCCATCAGTTGTGGATGATGGTTCTATGATGATAATTATGGGAGCCATCAATCTAATTACAAGGGAAGGACAGCTCAGGCATCATCTCAACTATTGCTTAAGGATCATCCTTATGGAACCCTGGGAATTTCCCTAGTGCCAGATTTCTCCTGAACCCCACAATATCTCCCTCTATCAAGACATCTCTTTCATTGCTCTTCCACTCTCTTCCTTTCCCCATCTGGACCATCCCATTCTCTGGTTTTCTCCTCCCCATCCTTTCTTCCCCCCTCCCTTTCTCCCCTCATTACTCCCTGCCCCACCAAGCTCCCAATTTTCTTAGGAGATCTTGTCTATTTAGCCTTCCCAGGGGGATCCATGTATGACTTTCTTAGGGTTCTGTTTAGTACCTACCTTCTCTAGGTTTGTGAACTATAGGCCACTTTACATCTAATATCCTCTTATGAGTGAGTACATACCATATTTGTGTTTTGGGCTTTGAGTTACCTCACTCAGGATGGTTTTTGTTGGCTCTACCCATTTCCCTGTGAATTTCAAGGTACCGTTGTTTTTTACTGCTGAGTAGTACTTCGTTGTGTAAAGGTACCACATTTCCTTTATTCATTCTTTGGTAGAGTGGCATCTAGGTGGCTTCCAGGTTCTGACTCTTAGGAATAATGCTGCTAAGAACATACTTGAACAAGTGTCCATTGTAGTATGAGTGGGCATTCTTTATATTCCCAAGTGGTATTGCTTGATCTTCAGGTGGATTAATTCCCAATTTTCTGAGAAATTGCCACACTGATTTTCAAAACAGTTGTATAAGTTTGAACTCCCACCAACAATGGAGGAGTGTTCCCCTTACTCTGTATCTTCCCCAGCATAAGCTATCATCAGTAGTTTTGATCTTAGCCATTCTTACCAGTTTAAGATGGTATCTCAAAATAATTTGCATTTGCATTTCCCATGATGATCAAGGATGATGAACAATTTCTTAAGAGTCTTTTGTCCATGTGAGATTCTTCTTTTGTGAATTCTCCATTTAGATCTGTACCCCATTTTTTACATTGGATTATTTTGTATTTTGATGTCTAGTTTCTTGAGTTCTTTGTATATTTTGGCGATCAGTCTGTCAGATGTGGAGTTGGTGAAGGTCTTTTCCCATCCTATAGACTACCATTTGTCTTACTGACTATGCCTTTTGCCTTACAGAAAATTCTCAGTTTTAGGAACTCCCATTTATTAATTGTTGCTCAAAGTGTCTGTGATACTAGTGTTATAATTAGGAAGTGGACTCCTATGCCCATGCATTCAAGGCTACTTCCCACTTTTTTCTTCTAAGAGGTTCAGTGTGGTTGGATTTATATTGAGGTCTTTGATCCATTTGAACTTGAGTTTTGTGCATGGCTATGGATATGAATCTATATGTATTCTTATATATGTTGACATCCAGTTATGCTGGGACCATTTGCTGAAGATGCTTTTTCCCCATTGTGTAAGTTTGCTTCTTTGTCAAAAATCAGGTGTTCATAGCTAAGTGGATTAATATCAGGGTTTTCAATTTGATTCTATTGACCCACCTGTCCATATGCTAATACCAAGATGTTTTCATTACTATAGATCTATAGTAGAGTTTCAAGTCAGGGATGGTGATGCCTCCAGAAGTTCCTTTCTTGTTCAGAAGTGTTCTGGCTATCCTGGGTTTTCTGTTTTTCCATATACAGTTGAGTATTGTTCTTTCGAGTCTATGAAGAATTGCATTGGGATTGTGATAGGGATTGCATTGAACCTGTAGATTGCTTTTGGAAAGATTGCCATTTTATTTGATGGGGTCCTAGGGCCTAGAGACAGGGCTGTCCAGCTAGGGGTCTGGTCACACACCTCTTGGTCCCCTCTGTGCAGTTGCAGTCTGTTAGACTATCTTATATACCAGCAAACAGGCACATGAATAAATTCATTGTATTTTGAGGTTCTAGAGTTTTAAAGAAGTTATTTTAATTTATAAAAGGAACTCCTGTCTCTAACATGTTGCTGTTGTCTTAATCACTGTTACAGGTTGTGACAAAAGGCTACGAATAAGGTGACTTATAAAGGAAAGTGCTTAGTTGACTTAAGGCTTCAGAAGGTTAGGTGTCCATGATGGTGGGGGAGCAAAGGCATGGTGGCTGCAACAGATGACACACCTCCTCCAACATACCACACCTATCCCATCAGTTCCATCAACTGGGTACCAAAAGGACAAATACATGATACTATGGAAGTCGTTTTCATTCAAATCAATCCACATGTCTAATGGTTCAAGAATTAACTGATTAAACACTAAAGGATGTATGAAATACATCCAGCCTGATAAGAGTAAAGTTTTTATCTGCCCTTATATTGAAGGATACACTTTTATGTGAATTTTTAGCTCATTAAGTAAGTTGTGAGATACAAATGTCATTGGTGCCAATGGTGTAAAAGGGATACTAGCAAAGTGTCAGGTCATAGTAAAATTGATTTTAAAATTTGATTTAGAAATCCTGAGCTATTGAGCAGATAGACTTAGTAGTCAGGGACTGCTAATAAAAACTTAAATAATATAAAGGATGTTTTACTACTTTTAGTTGTAGACGTTCTGACTTTATTTCTAGCAAAGTGGATTACTTCCCACAGTTTCTTTTATACATGGAAATGAATCACATATCCTACTGAGATAAGAAAGTCTCTGTGTGCTCTGATTAAGATGATCTTCATTTAACTGATTCTTACCTACAAAGCTATTGAAATCATTTAAAGGTCATAGTAATATTTTTAGCCATCTAAATGACCCCAATTTGAAAATTCATTTTGCTGAAGTATATGCCCTTTATTAAGGAAAGTGCAAGAAGGTGTAGGCTCAACAAACAATATGTATTTCACAAATTGATAAGAATTTATTTAAAAAGATACTGCAGTATATTAGATTCATTTTATGTTTCATTGAATTTGACTTTTCAATCTTATTTTTATCAATTCTCTGAGACTATCATACATGTCTACAAATTATTTTGATTATATTAACCTCCAGATTCCAACACCTCCTGACTCTACACCTTACACCTATAACTTACTCCTAATTTCATGTCTTCATTTTTGTTGTTTGTAAAAACTTACTAAGTCCAATTTGCTCTGCCCATATATGCATTAGTATATGGTCATGGGATCATCCATTGAAGCATCCTGAAACTGTCAGAGGCTACCTCTTTCAACAACACAACAACAAAAAACTGATACCCCCTCTCCTAGTGACAATCAAATTTTAAATTTTAATAGCTCCTTATCTAAGGCTGGGTCAAATTACAGTTCCATAGTGACTGGCTTGATGCTGAGTGTGTGTTATGCAGACAACCAGGGCTGTTGTGAGTTCAGGAATGAAGCAATTCTGTAATATCCTAAGATTGTAATAGCCAAAGTTTGGGAAGAACTGGGGTGAAACAATGCATTAGATTTTTAAACTGAAATTGCTGGACATCAAAGTGTTTTATGCATTTTAAAAGATAGATCCACCCTGAAAAAGAAAAGTAAGTCCTCAGCAACACATAAGTATAAGGAAGCATAAATATTATAGAGCTGGAACTTGAGGACAGTTCTAAATAATATACCACAAAGCAAGTTTACTAACCTTGCACTCAGATAAAAGAGTATTTTTATGCCATTGTATAGAGTATATTTCTATTTCCCTTCATATTATCTTCCTACCATTTGCCAAATATGTTGGGCCAAGTAATCATTTAAGTAAACTATGTACTGAAACTCATTCCATGCAAGGGAAAGAAAAAAAATCATCCAAAGATACTGTCTTAGTCAGTGTTCTCTTGGTGGGAAGACACACCATGACCATGGCAACTCTTATATAGGAAAGCATTCAGTTGGTGCTTGTTTGCGGTTTCAGATGGTTAGTCCATTGTCATCATGGCAGGAAGCACGGGGGCATTCAGACAGACATGACGCTGGAGAAGTAGCTGAAAGAGTGCTCCATCTGGATCCACAGGCCGCAGTAAGAGAGAGACACAGTCCCAGTGTCTCTCTCTTGAAACAACAGAGCCCACCCCTAGCGACACACTTCATCCAAAGAGACCATAATTCTTAATCACTGTTAAGCAGCACCACTCCCTAATGGCCAAGCTTTCAAATACATGAACCTATTGGGACTCTCCCTATTCAGATCACCACAGACACTAGCAACGTTGGTTTTTCAGGGCAAACAGGAGAAAGCAGATGGGTAATGTTTTCTGTAGCTCATATTAAATACACAAACTAGCCACTCACTGGAAATGATACACATGAAGTACGATGTTATCTGCTGTCTCTTCTGGAATTACATCCTGGTCTCTGTTGGGAACAAATTCCTGGAAAGGAGCTGTATCTGCAGAGAATGATTGATTAAAACCACAGAACTGTGGAGTGGTAGAAATGTTGCAGGTCCAGAGGCTAATTGCCTTGTCTCACACTGGTTCTGGCATTCCTTGCCAACCTCAGTCTCAAAACTAACATCCTGTGACTAATGGGTAAAAACGTTTTTGAAATCTATCAGTGTAGCAGTCCACTAGCTTCCAACAACCCAAAAGTGAAGAATGTCATCAGATAACATTGTAGACCTGTAGAAAAGTTCATTTCATCTTTCTATAACTGCCTCTCTGATGTACCTGCCAATGGTTTTGATGTGGCCTTGATTTGTGACATTCTTTGTTCTGTAAAACTATAAAAACTTCATGATAGTGCTTGCAAAAGGGATCATGGAATTTGGGGCAGCCTAAATATGTGATCCTGGACCACCATCACCCACATATGTTCCAGTATAAACTGTCTTTATTCCTTTCGAGGTGAGAGCTCTCTCTGCAATGTAGCCCATGTTAAACAATTCTGTTCTGACTGTGCATTGCACATTTATTCTAGAGTAATCTCAGTAAACAATGTTCTTTATAAACTCACAATGCCATTGTCCTCCATTTGCACAACAGATGCCATCTCAGACTAAGCCATGGTCACAGATAACTAGAGGGTTCCTCTCTCATAAAACTATGTCTCCATATATAGGAACCACTATGACCTCTGTGAGACTAGTCATAGTACTTGTAGTTTAAGAAATTCTACTCCAGGGCTAAGCATGAAACCAATGTTCCTTTCTGATAATGCTCTTTGGAAGTCAAACAACTAGCTTCCAAATCCCCAGACAGTCATAAATTCCATTTAATACATTTATTATCTTTTTTGAGTGGGAAAACTCATTTTTAAAAATTAATTTTTATTTAAATTAAAAACAATCTTGTTTTATATACCAATCCCATTTCTCTCTCCTTCCCATCCTCCCATTCCCCTAACCATCTCCCCATTCCCACACCTATTCACTCCCCAAGAAGTTTGAGGCCTCCCATGGGGGATCATCAAAGCCGGACGCATCATTTGGGGCAGGTCTGAGGCTCTCCCCACTGTCTCTAGGCTGAGAGAGTATCCCTCCAAAATCCCATTCATGCACTAGAGATAAATACTGGTTCCACTGTTGAGAGGAAGGAGTGATGAGCAAAGTGGTCAAGACCATGCTGGGGAAACCCAAAGAAACAGTTGACCTGAGCAGACTCCAGACTGACAGATGGGGAATCTGCAAAAGACCAAACCAGGACCCCTGAATGTGGCTGTCAGTTGGGGGGCTTGGGCAGTTTATGGGGCTGCTGACAGTGGAAACAAGTCTTAGTTCTTTCTTGTTTCCTAATGCATCAGCACCTGGGCCTGCAGGCAACTACTATACTATGATTTTCAGATAAAGGCAGCAAGGACGCAAGAGCAGCAAGAGGCTGAATTCTAGGAATCAGAGGGCATCTCACTCACATGTTGCTTGCATTTGTGTGGTGTAGAGTGTGGCCTCATGCGTTATGCTCCTGAGGCATGTTCTACAAACTCCCAGCTTCAAGTGCCCATCCTGGACAGTTAAGGAAACCATCTGCAGGTGCTGGGATATATGGCAAGAATTCAACAGGTTTATTTGCAGTGGTTCATTTGTTTTGTGTGCATTTTCCCAACATGTAGCTTAGACTATAAATGAAAGAGCCATAACGTGGAGACATCAAGCAGGGATAGGTATGTACTACTGAGATTGATGTCAAGGTCCAAGTCAGTCATATTAACAGGCGATAGGACCTAGGACACTCTTTCCCCCAATGAAAGCAAGAGGAGCTTTTAAATTCTAGAAGGTAACTCTTGAATTATATATTAGTTTGGTTGGTCCCTATAAATTATTTAATTTTAATACTTAGGGTCTAACTATAAATAAAAAAGGAAAAACCACAAAAGTAACAGCATCACTGTTGGGAAAGCATTTGGGGGGCAGCAGTATATTTTAAAGGCAGTTGGAAAGGACACAGCATGTTTACATAGGGAGCAGTAACTACTGAATATTAAGACTTCATAGATAATGATTCTAGTGCGTTTCCCCTCCTTTTTCCTTGATTAAATCTCTTTTGTATAACATATATTTCAGTCTCTATGAGTACACAGTCTTTTGATATGTTGCATAAAAATTACTTTTATTCAAAGTTTAATATCAAACTTTCTATTTTTGCCTTTTGTAAATTTGAGAAATAGAACATTTTTAAAAACAGACTACAAACAACAGTACTATCAGATATCAAGTGATGTCCACTTTCTTCTTTTTTCTCATTGATAACCAACACAGGCTGAAGGATTTATTTTTAATGTCTCGTAACTTTGTTTGAGAACCCAACATTTACTACCTAATACAATGTTGTTACCAAACATCATCTGAAAAGCTACTTACTGGAGGATGGTTTGATTTGTTCACATTTAAGAGATTGTGTCCCGTTATAGCAGGGAAGCAGGTTTGGAGACTGTCTTGAGACTGTGGCCACAGAAGTATGTATGAGGCTGACTGCTCCTATCTTGGGTGACCAGAAGCAGAGGGAAGAGAGAAAGTAGAGGCAGGCTCTAAAACCCAATGCCGTCTCTTACTTCTCTGTTTTCTCCTGTAAGGCTCTATTTCCACAAGATTGGCAGCCTCCCAAAATAGTGTCACCCACTAGAGACCAAGTGTTCAAACACCTCAGCTGCTAGAGGGCATTTCACATTCAAACTACAGCAGGGTCTCTTGTCTCATCAAATAATGATTGCATAATCTTATAGCATTTAGCATGCAGTCCTAATACCATTCCTGTCCTTTTTAAAATGTAGAAAGAAAAGATGATATTGCCTACTCTGGGCATTGGAGTAAAGTATTAGTAATGGGGGACCATCTAAGAAGCAGACTCGACATCTGCCATCCCTGTGTTTAAATGTCCCCATAATTTTCAGGTTCCAAAGCAAACAGAGGCATACTGTGTCCAATTTATCTAATTATCAGACTGCATGCTGGTTCAGCCCATTAACAATCTGCCAATCTATTTTCCCTGTAAAATAACTTTCACAAAAAGTAAGCATTTGCACACAAGGCACAGACATCCACAATATGTTCATACACATATACATACATGCATATTTATGTATTACATTATTTGATTGTTTTCAGTTTCAATGCTATTGAACTTAGCAAGCTGTTTTAGTTCTCTCAGATGTTACAGGAAGTAAACAATGACATTTCCTTGGTTTTAGTCACTAAGACTGTATGTATAGCTAACTTTAGCAACATTCATTCCTTTCCCCCTTTTCATAAAAGTGTGTGTGTGTGTGTGTGTGTACATACACACATACACATCAGCTTGTTTCTATAAGACACGTGTAATCAGTCACTACTTTTATATTAGGAAATCACAGTTATACTGAACTGAGGTGGTAAAAAGAGACCCTGAAATGACACAAACCTCAGCTCAGAGTTCACTGCCCTGCTCATGAACTTCATGGTCTGGATGTATTTCAGATTTTGTGTCTATAAACATGAATGTGGGTGCCCTGGTTTCACTGTAGTCCAGGTCTCAACATATTGCAAATCTTTAAAGTATGTCTGACTCTTCACGAGATGCTAATGAATGCCATGTCCTGTGTTTATTTTCACAAAACTGAAAGTCACTGCACTGAAGTACACATACTTTTCAAAAAAAAGACACAAACGATGACTCAGTGCTTAAGAATGTATACTGCCCTTGTAAAGGACCTGAGTTTCATTCCCAGAACCCATATCCCTAGCAACTCCAGCTCCAGTGAATCCAGTGCCTATGGATGTACTATGTGCACACAACCACACAATACAAGTACACATAATTAAAACAATAAAAGTAAGAATATGTGTAAAATCACACAAATGGTTTTAATATGTAAGACAGCTTTTAAATGTACAGAAAAACTTAAACTGCAGTGTCTTAACACACAAGAATTCTGAGTATGTGCTGTAGGAACAATGCAGCTTCTACCTCGGTGCTTGGCCACTTTGGATTCTGACCCTGCTTTCCTACTTTGAGGTCTCATCATTGCAAGCCGACATCTTCCTGTTTCTGTGGACCCACCAAGCCCCGGGGTCTTTCAAAGGCTGACTCTGAAGGACCCATAGCTTTGCTTTCTCTTTGGTCCAGGAGAAGAAATGACTTCCCCTGAGACCATCAGAGACTTCTGTGATCTGTCTGGATATATCTGGATCCAGTAGTTCCTAAATGTCCAGGAGAAGTGGGGAACCACGCATCCAGCTAGGGACCGACCAAGCTCTCCAAAAATATTATCAAGGCTGTGCAGGCAGGAAAGGAAGATGAATGAGCTCATATGAGCAGCTTTTCGTTCATGTCGGAGCTAATATCACAGAGGCAAAAATCATGTTTCTAAGACTGAGATACAGGCGCATTTGTCTATTTGTTATTTGAATGGTCAGGAGTAACAGGAGGAAGATACAACTCTTCCTTCTCAGGTGTTGGGGCTCAGAAGCTTCACTTCGTCTTTCATGGGAGGGGTTATTGATTCTGAAATCATGATTTGTCTTGCTATGTATGTATGTGTACTTCTCTTTTCCCCTGGAAAATGAAGAAAAAGGAAGGAATGGAAAAAAATGTGGGAGTGAAGAAGAAAGAGGAGCCGGAAGGTAGAGAAAGGAAGGAGGGAGGAAGGAGGGAGGGAGTGAGGGAGGGAGGGAAGGAGGAAGGGAGGGAGGGAGGGAGGGAGTCCACATGAACCTGGGCATTTTGCAGCATATGGGATACTTTCCCCATATCACATAGCTACTCCCCTCCTCCCAAGCACACAGAAGGTTTTTCTTCTCCTTCTTGGATGAGCCACACTCACCATCACCCCAGGGAACGCAGCATTTGCCTCCTGAGTCTGAGAACTTCCTCCCTGTTTCCCTACAACTTTATTTTCCTGTGCCCACTTGGTGACATGTTTGTTTACATTAATAAAATTGATGAAGCTTACAAGGAAAAGAATTACGCACCCTCGGTTCATCCTGTGATTGCATGGACAGCAGCATTCAAGGGAAAGCCCGTCCGTATAAAAAACTCATTAAAACTATTAAAATTGCTTTTCCAGAAAGTATGTGCCTGAGTAATACATGACAGTCCCAGTGAGGTTTTATTTTTCTCACTTGGAAAGTAGAGGCTTTCCAACCTGATGAAATGAAGTAATTATACACTGAACATTTCACTAATTAGAAATCACTCATATGGAGAGAAACACATCAACGTTACTTTGGGAGGATGGAAATGCTATTACCTAACTTTCTTGAAGTAAATTGTTGATTTTTTTGTGTTTTTTTTTAAGGCTAAGCATTCTATCATGGTTTTCTCTAATTATTGCTAAGATACTTGGTTTCTGTTTTGAAGTTACCTAACTGCTTCAATAATTTTGTTTTCTTCTATTTTAACAAATTATCAAAGTGTATCTCTATTGGATTTATTTCCCCTCTAGAATGCTCGAGACCAGTGATTCTCAACCTGTACGTCAAGACCCCTTTGGTAAATGATATTCAAAAACATTCACCTTACAATTCATAACAGTAGTAAAATCACAGCTAGGAGGTAGCAATGAAAATAATTTTATGGCTGGGATCACAACATGAGGAACTGTTGGAGGGTTACAGCATTTGGAAGGTTGAAAACCGCAGCCCTAGATCTGAGAACCTTACTGCATTTCATACGCTCACCATCAATTACTTTAACGACGTGCAGAGGAGCCTGTTGGTCTCACTAAACCATCTGTGCTTCTTCCGCTGCTACTCAGGAAGGCTCAGGTTTGAATCTTCTTTCTGATTCTGGGATGCTGACCTCATTCCACTTTGAGAATCCATTGGTTGCTATCAAGTTCCCTCTTCTTGAGTCTGAGCTTCACTTAGCTGTCCCCTTCCACTTTGCAAGACTCTGGGTCAATCCAAGGGCCTTGGGAGGTCCAGGAAGCATTCTGCCACTGTGCTATGTCCCTCTTCATTCGTACGAAATGGGTTTTCACTGTGTAGCTGAGTCTGGCTGCTAACTTCCTGTGTGGTCTAGATTGCACTTGGACTCATGTTCCCTCTGCCTTTGCCTCGCAAGTGCCAGGGCCACAGGTGTGAGCTAGCATGCTTGCTTTAGTATGTATGACTTCACCTCTCTAATGACGGAATTTCAGGCTTACAAGTATTAAACTGAAATGCTATTTAAGTGTATTACATCTTTTATTCAATATATCCGGAGATGTTATCACCATACTTTATATGCCTTAGCTAGTGGAGCTCCTTGTCATAGATATTTATAAGGTAGCTATGTTTTCTTGCATTTGTGGAATTTTGCTAATCAGTTGTCTTTAATTGTTTCTAATCATTTACTACCCCCATCTTTCCACCACTCTCTACCTCTCTCACTTCCAGTCCTGTTTAATTCACACTGTGCACTTAAATGTATTCATTGTAACCATTGACAGGGTGATGGCTATTCTTTTTTATCAACTTGATTATATCTGAAATTAACTAAAACCCAAAGGACTAGACATACCTGTGAGGGATTATTTCAATCCTCTGAGGTGGAAAAGTACATTCTAAGTCTGGGTCACACCATCTGGTGGATGCTCTCTGCTTGCTTTTGCTCACTTTCACTGGCAAGTTCATTCCTTCACTGGTACTAGAGCCTACCTCTTCAGGATTGCAGTATACACCGCTAAAGATGAGCTGAGATATCCAGTCTCTTAGACTGAACAACTGCTGGATTCTTACCCTTCCCATCAGAAAACAGATATTGTTAGAATAGTCAGAATATAACCTGTAAGTGCCTCACCCATCTCTGTGTGCATGTGTGTGTGTGTGTGTGTGCATGCATAGAAAGAGAGAGAGATGTTAGATAGATGATAAATGGATGATATGTAGATAGATGATAGGCAGATAGATACATACATAGATTGACAGACAGACAAACATTCATTCTATCAATTCAGTTTTTCCAGAGCATCCTGAATAATACAGGTTGTGTGGCTGTGTGGAAGTAGTGGTTTCTTTTGTGATCAGTCATCAACACAGGGAACATGCCTAACTATCGTCTGAAGCTAATGCATGAAATTCTTTCTTGGAAAACTTTGATTTTTATGGGTTTGTACTATGATCTGAAGTGGTAGAGAGCTTCTAGAAACTTTTTCCCCCTTTTTTAAACTTAAATTAGAAAAAAAATTGTTTTACATGACAATCCCAGTTCCCTCTCACTTCCCTCCTCCCCTGCCACCACCAATCGCCTATCTAATCCCTTTCTGCTTCCCAGGGAGGGTGAGGCCTTCCATGGGTGATCTTCAAAGTCTGTCATGTCTTTTGGTGAAGGGCCTAGACCCTCCCCATGTGTCTAGGGTGAGAGAGTATCCCTCTAAATGGAGTGGTCTCCCAAGTCCATTCATGTACTAGGGGTAAATACTGATCCACTATCAGGGGCCCCATAGATTAACCAGCCTTCCAAACTGACACTCTCACTCAGGGGATCTTGAACATCCCTATGCTGTTTTCTCAGCTATCAGTCTGGGATTCATGAGCTCCCCCTTGCTCAGGTCAGCTGTTTCAGTGGGTTTCTCCAGCCTGGTCTTGAACCCTTTGCTCATCACCCCTCCCTCTCTGCAACTGGATTCTAGGAGTTCAGCTCAGTGTTTATCTGTGGGCGTCTGCCTCTGCTTCCATCAGCTACTGGATTAAGGCTCTAGGATGGCATATAAGGTAGTCATCAATCTCATTATCGGAGAAAGGCATTTAAGGTAGCCTCTCCAATATTGCTTACATTGTTGGTGAGGGTCAACCTTGTAGATCTCTGTACATCTCCCTAGAAACTATTTTTAAAGTAGACTTCTATGCTTCTAGTTGGAGTGTGGCATCATGGAAATGTGGCACATTAAAGGGTCAAAGAGTAGTGTCCACAACAGAGGCTGTGCGTCAGTGGAGTAGTAAGTCTTAGAACTCAGTAGATATTAGAAACAAACTTTAAAGAATATGGGAGTGAAATTTAAATGACTGTGTTATGAAATTCTATCCTGCAAAATTGATATCCTAGGAATATCCCAATTGATTTTCTGTAATGAATTTCATCAAGGATTGCTTTTACCAAGTCAATGGAGAATTGATTTCTGATCATGATTGAGTTTTTTTTCTTTCCAAAGAAGACCTCTTGGTGCTTGTGCTTCAAACCTCTCAATATTACTGCCCAACACAATGAAGAATGAAGTCCTGGATGAGAGGCAGAATATGAATGAATACATCCATAGTAGATTATATTACTATCCTCTTCATAAAATGTCCCTTTGCAGCTAAGAAAACATGTGTCCATTCTCTGATAAATGCTGACCATAGATGGCATGAACAAGGTTCCCAGCACAATCTGACCCTCAGACATACAAGACCATGAGAAACAAGTGGGTGACGTTCTGTCAGGAATCCCAAGGATGGTGAATCTGAATCTTAGCTTTCATTCCTACTACCCTCTGTAGGAACAATACTCTTTTGAAGGGTAAATCAAGCTTGTGCTGGGCCAGTTCCACTTCACTTAGAGTAAATCTGGTTCTTCTTAGGTCTCCTAATTTGTAAGTACTTTTCACATGAGAAAAGTTAGGGTAATCACAGTTTGTAACCTCAACCTTCATATGGTGACTTCTCATATAGTTGGTAACATTGAAGTACCATTTATAAACATCTGTTGACCTCAAAGTCTCCTCTCCTTGGGAGTTCAATGAGTCACTAGAATATTTTGATGAGATCATTTCCATCTGTTCTATGCTTGTATATATGTCATGAGTATTATCTTCTAAACATAATTTCACACCTATGAGGTCCAGATGGAAGAGCTGAGATCTGACGAAAGATGACATTTCTCATAGGTAAAAAGGCTTCATCACAGTCTGGAATCAGGTTGCAGGTAGCATTTCTAGATTTGGGATGATGAGATTCTTACCTCTTCCTATAATATTCAAAGGTTTGGCGACTGTTTGACTTTCAGAATAAAACAAATGCAGTTTTTAGGATTTACAAAGTTATGTGTTGTTAGTGATCACTTACATGCTGTACTGTGTGTGCATCATAAAAGTTCGCAAGTATAATACATATGCATGTATAATATTCCTCTTGACAATAAGCAGCTAGACAGCACTTGGTTGACTTCTTGCTTCTGCTAACCATCTTATACTGATTATTAAAGACTAAGGCCTTCTGGAGAACAACTTAAAATTTCATCTACACACAACCCTTACTATTCTCTAATTGACAAAAGTTTAGATGTGAAGATGTTTCTGTCTGTAGTTATTAATGCCACACATATTCTTGACTACCTCAGACAGCCTTTTTGTGACCATAGCTGTTACGTGAAAAATATCATGTGCTTCATTCACATCTGTAGTTTTAGTGTACTTTCGTCAATTGAAATCCTATTGCAGAAGAATGTCTCATTATTCTGGCCTATGGGATGTCACACCTGAACCTGCAAAGTTCTTATATGCTTACATCATCCAGACAAATTTCTTATAGTTGTGATTATCTATGTACCACGTCCAAATATACAGAGAAAAACACATAGATGTGAGCAGAACAAAACATAAGTATTCCACTTAACAGTTTGAAGAATTTTGAAAAGTCTTGAGAGCACTAATTGGAGAGACACAAGTATGTCTATAGTCCAAAATTAGCAGAACAGCTGGTTCATTTCTATAATCCTACTGCCCTAGAGGTTGATACAGAAGGATAATGAATTCCAGGAAAGTCTAGTCTATATAAGGCCCTTTCTAGAGAAACAGATGAATACGACTGTGAGAATGACTCATCAGGTGAAAGTGCTTGGTCCCCAAACCGGATGAATTCAGACCGGTCTCTATATCTCGTGCTAGGAAAGAACAGATTCTCAAATACTGTCCTCTAAACTCTGAATATAAGCCATGACACATGTGCATCTGTGCTCAAACACACACACAAATAAATGAATAAAAACATTATAATACATATTATAAAAAATAACAAACCTAAAGCTTGAGGCTACAGAAGGCATCAGTGGCAAAATCTATACTCGAAAGTCTAGAACTAACGCAGCTTAAATGACCAAAAAGTATTCATCAAATGATCCCTTAGGAAGTTATGACCCTCTAGATTTTTGTCTGTGAAGTAATACAAGTCTCATAGAGCTATATGATCAAAACAGTTGTTTTTAAGTCTTTCCATTAGCATGTGTGACTCTCCACTGTGGAATCTGCATATATACTTCAGGGATTTATAATCAATAATTGAGTTGTATGGGAGAAACTCATTTAGAATCAGACGATTTCATGGAGGAACCAACCTCTGTAGACACTGATGTTGCCCAGTTTTATGGATAGATAGTTAAAAGATAAACATTCCACTTGGAAGAGGGTAGTGAGATGTAAAGGGAAGCCTTCCTGCCAGCCTGGTTCCAGAGCCGCATCAGTCCCAAATAAACACACAGGAGGCTATATCAATTATGAAGCTGTTGGCCTTGCTTGTTTCTTACTGGCTAGCTCTGACTTAAGTATTTATCCCATAATTGCTAATCTAAGTATTTATCTTACCGGAGATGTTTCCGGGCTTCCTATCCCATGGCATTACATCTTGACTCCCAGAGTCCTCCTGGACTCCTAGTCCCACCTATCTTGGTTCCCTATTGGCCAACAGTGCTTTATTGACAAATACACAGGACTTCCCCCATCAGTGAGATATAACCCAGTGTGGCCTTTTACAATACTTTCTCAGGAAATGAGCATGTGTTCTTCTGCCAAAATAAGTGAAAAGCCGCACAGTATTCTGAAAAATTCCCAGTGTTTTAGGGAAGAATACTGAAGAGTTTTGTGGTTTGGTGAGGAGTTGAAGTGATTAATTTTTTCAGGAACAATGATCTCAAACATTAAAACTATCTATGTTTGTCAAAAATCAGATGCCCATCAGTGTGTGGATTTACATCTAGGTCTCTGTACCAGGCTCTTTCTTTTGGGTTACCCAACCTGCTCCCAAATCATAACACGGAGACATATTAGTGATGAATGCTCAGCCTTAGCTTAGGCTTCTTTCCTGCTGGCTCTTATAACTTAACCTGTTCCTCTTCATCTGCATCTTACCTCAGAGCTTCTTACCTTTCTTTCTATCTTCCTTCCTTCCTTCCTTCCTTCCTTCCTTTCCTTCTTTCTTTCTTTCTTTCTGCATATGTACTGCTTCTTGTGTCTGACTGGTATCCCCTTGATCTCCTTTGGTTGTCCTCTTGATTTAGCTAGAACTTCAAGTACTACAATGAATAGACGTGGAGAGAGTGGACAGCCTTGCCTTGTTCCTGATTTTAGTTGAACTGATTTAGGTTTCTCTCCATTTAATTTGATGTTTGCTGTATGCTTGCAGCATGTTGCTTTTATAAAGTTTAGACATGTCCTGATCCTGAGGCGTTATTGTATTAAGGTTCTTATTAGAGTGGCTTAAAGGCTATAGTCTGAGTAGCCCAACAAGGGCTGTCTCCTAATGCAAAGGCCAGGGATCTAGAAGTTGTTCAGTCCTGGAGATTAGACGCCTGGGCAGTTGCACTTCAATGTTAGAATTCTTGGGAAGCCCTAGGAAGCTGCCAGTTTTTAGTCTCTGTTGGAATCCCAAAGGACTAGGTTCTGACATCAGCAGAAAAAAATTGCCTTAGGTTCAGAACTTGCTAGTGAGTATGAAAGCAAGCAGACAAAATAGAAAACCTTCCTTATTCCGTACCTTTTTGTATGAGCTGCTACCAGAAGGTGTGGCTCAGATTTGGGAGGAGTCTTCCAACTTCAAATGAGCCTAAATTAGGATGGATCTTCTGCTTCAAAAAACCCAAGCAAGATTACAATTAAACCACTCACAACTGTATGCAGCTGTTTTCGTTTGTTACTCACAGATGTAGGCAAGATTAGCCATTTTATTACAATAATGAATTGCTGCACTGGACTTTTTTTTATTTTAAACTAAGCCATTGCCCTTGTCCTCGGCTACCCTAGAAGTGGATTTTAAATGTTTTAACTCAGCACATCTTTCTTAAATCCCCGATTGGCCTCTGAACTAATTTAGTTGAAAGATCTTCCAGAAAATTAGAAGCTCAGTTCATCCTTTAAATTGATTTCTAGTTGTGTTTTGGGAGGATAATTACCCTGTGGTACCTATAATAAGCAGGAAACAAGGCACATGGTCATGTAAACAACTTAATTCTGCATTGTTCACTTTTTTGAAATGTTAGCTAGAAAAATATAAAAATCAGGAAAGCAATCGTATATTATGAAGTGGTAACTTTCCAAGTCAGCCAAATAAACTTTCATTTTAACCTTGTTGTTTCTCTTTCACAGCACTATAGTTAAGATATTAAGTGTATTTGTTCCTGTAGGGAATTTGTGAGAGGGTAAGATAAATAGTTATCTTTTGTTAAATGGAAACAGGTGTCTGTAATTCTTGTTTCTATCATTTTATTAGCTGATGCACGAAAAACCTATGAGAGAAACTTGGGACACATCTGTCTGCATCTCTCCTAACACCGTAATCTACTCCAGGACTATTAGAGAATATAGGCAATGGTTACTCAGATTATAAAATAAGGAACAGTCTTGTTGAGAGATGACCATGTAATGCTGGAAATTCAGAGAGTAGAAGCTTAGAAGACTATTGCAGTTGTTAACTTTAATATTGGTAAATGATGAGTTCACTATTGTACCTTAGAGACCTACAAACAGCTTTGAATGATGTGCATTTTCAACTGGGTGGGTGAACGAAAATGAGGACATGACTGTCCCTACTTACGGTTGAGGAAAAGGCTTTTATTGGAGATATGAGGGGAGAACAGCCAGAGGCATCTGGAAGAGTCCAGAATGAACATGGAGTGCAGAATAGACAGGGCCGTGAGAAGAGAGACACTGGTAAAGCTAGAGAAAGAGAGGAAAGAGGGGACCAGGAGAGGGAGAAAAACTAAGAGAACACATGGCCAAAATGGCAAGGTTATATAGAAAAGAGAAGCTGAGGGAATCTGAGGGAAGAGAAGCAAAGCCCAGGAAGCAGAGAACTAGAACTCTCTAACGGGTGCTTGTGATGCTGAGACAGCCTGGCATCCAGAGGTATGCCTTGATATGTTAAATAGGCACCACAGTTAGCCCTTAATCCTGAGCTTCTTAGGGACCTAACAGTCTGAGAGCCCAGAATGTCTTAAATAAGGAATATAAATCATATAAGACAAACCAATTTTCCAATGCAAGGCATCAAAATATTTTTAAATATGATACTGTCAATCATGTGCTTTTTTATTTTGATACTATTACACACAAAGTAATAGGAACTATCCTGAGGTCCCAAGCTTCCTACCTGAGGATATCCAGCCCTCACCCGTGGTGACAGCTAAGTGGTAAAGGACGCTGCTTCTGTGACTAGATGCCTGTGTGGCAAAGGCAGGGAGATCGATGTTTAGTTTTGTAATTCTTTCAGTTTGATTAGTGGAATGGGTAGACAGTTCTAAGTGTGTTATCCCTAGTCAGGCAAAGCTTTCCAGGGACAAAAATGGCAGGGACACAATATTCTGACAGCTTTGAAAAAAAATCTCCAGTCCTTCTCAATACAAATGGGGCTATAGCCTCAAGAAGCCACCAGTCTCCTTGCTGGTGCTCTAGCCAGCACATTGCAGTTGTGGGTGCTTCACTGAGCTCAGCTCCTTAGGACAAGCCAACAAGCCTATTCTTCAACTGACAAGATCTAGTTTCACATGTCCATAAGATCTGGGATCAGTCACAGCATTTCAAAAACAGAGCTTCTACAAACATTCTAAAGCACTGGCATGAAGCCAAGATAGAGGGGCATTTACGGGTTCCCCCAACACTGATCTTTTAGCTTTTCTTAGAACTGGGGGATTAAGTCAAAGTAATTGTTCTTGAAGGTAAGCCAAATCAAGCTCAACCTGGATTCACCCTGCAAAGGAAGACGGGGTAGCTTTCCTAGTACGAGATGTCAGTCTCCAGAATATCTCTTTTCTTTTCCACAACCTTCATGAGACTTGCCCCACAGTTTCCAAATAAGGTGTATAGTATAGGAAAACAATGAATGCCTACAGGCCAGTTAAACAGAAAGCTCAAATGTCAACATTAAAGGGAAATTCAAGCCTCGGTGAAGGAACTGTGGGCAAACAACAGTAAAAGCTGTAGGACAATAGATGAGATATGCCAAAAAATCAATAAATAGGAGCATAAATACTGGTCAGAATTAACAGGGAACTAGGAGGTTTTAAACAAAGCACTGTATTCAGTTTCAGAGACAAGAAAAGAGCCCACACTCCTGTAGTAAACTATGCCATGACAATGTTCCCATGTGTATTCTATCCAAAGCTCACCATGTGTATTTAAACACTTCTAAAAGATTTATTTAAAAGCCTTATGTTTAACTATCTAGATTTCAAAATACATATTATAGATTCTGTTTTAAAAGTTCCTAAGGGGCTAAAGTAATTCAACTTGAATTTAGACTTACACAAAGGAATAAGTGATTGTTCTTTCTTTCCAAAACCAGCTACAAAAGAAAACACGTTTTATAGTGACATAAAACAAGAACAATAGATTTGGGGAATTCAAACATCAGTTATATTTTTTACTAGAGAAAAAAAACCAAGATAGCTAAAGAAATAAAATACACCATTAGATATATTTTATTCAAGAAATCCCAATAATGAATAAAGAGCCCCATCTTCACAAAGGAAGAGTTTACATGCAAAGGTTGGTTGTACAGGGACATACCTGTGATTTTAACACTTAGGAGATGTAGGGAAGTGGAGTTCAAGGCTAGTCCTAGCTTAATGAAAGGCTGTCTCAAAATAGCAGTAATAACAAACAAAGAATAAAACCCCCAAACAAAGCGACACCCTCCACAAAGTATTGTACTAAATTAATTCCTCAAAAGGTTAAATTCCTTTTACCAAAGGCAATGTTGTACATTTAGGGCAGACCAGCAAGAAAAAGCAATTAGCCTAAAACTGTGCACCTACCTCAGTATGATAGCATCAAAGATAATTAAGCATTTGGATAAAAGGCAATTTTGCTGCATTTTGATGGAATGTTTTCCCAAGCACTTGTGAAAGGAAAAAATATCTGGGAGAACTTAAAATGTTTGAAGGTTCTAATATTATAAACAGAAGGAGTATGTTCAAAACATAGGGTTGCAGTTGGGTTCAAAAACACAGTTAGGAATAGTGAGATTGGTCAACCAGTCGTCACTTGCCATGCGTGACAACCTGAGTTGGATCCCCAGAACTCAATTGGTAGAATAAGAGAGCCAAACCACACACAATTATATGCTTGACCTCCAAGAAAGAGCACAAACACACACACACGCACACACACATGCTCTCACATACATACTGACACTCTCTCATGTGCTCTCACTCTCACACACACATGCATGCACATACTAAATATAATGAAAATAATTTTTATAACTTGCAACTCAGCTAAGCAAGAATAAATGTTCACATTTTGGCTGTGACCTCACAACAACTTACACACACACACACACACACACAGAGAGAGAGAGAGAGAGAGAGAGAGAGGGAGAGAGAGAGAGAGAGCTCTCACTCAAAGGGAAAAGTTTAAGCTAAATATTAGTAACCAAGGAATGAAAACACAGATTTTTATACAATCTGAATATTTACCTAATTGTCTCAAGGACGTTAGGTCACACGCAGTTGGGGGCAATAGTTGTCTATTTAGGGGACTAAACCAAAGACAATTTGAGGCTGAGCTGGCAACAGTCCAACTGTCCATATTCCTTGAAGTTTTAATCAATCAATCAGCTTTTTAGAATTTTTAATTAGATGCTTTTTTTTTCTTTTGAACTTCAGTTTACAAGACGCAGATGGGGATGTCAAGTGTGATAGTCTTCATCTGAGGGAGCCCACAGACTGTGTGTGTGTGATTGTGAGCGAGCCATTCCTCTCTTGTCTTCTGCCTACCACCCATGGACACAGCGCAAGAATCAAATTCAAGTTGGATTTTCTATTTCCATCCTTATTTCTTCTGTCCTTTCCTGTCTCAACTACATTCTCCTTTTAACTTTTCTGCATGTAAGACAGAATAGAGGTTTTCACAGGTCATAACCCAAAAGCAGAGTTTTGATTTTAAATATATGTATTGTAGAGAGTTTGAGATAGTCTTTTTTTTATTTCCCTGTATATCAGGGGAAATATAAAGTCATGGTTTCATATTCAACACCTAAACTCATTTTTTACCTAGAAGTATTGTTTCTGTGGAACACATATCATGTCCTAAGTGGATTTTAGGCTGATTTCCAGGAAGCTGTCTGAGCTTTTGAACCTAGTCTCTCTGCAGCTGGAAAATGTGATGGAGTCCCATCTTTACAGTAGAAACGACCTTGATGTTTGATTTGCTCCTCTGATCACTTCGAGAAAATTGGGCTGTAGCTCAAGTTCAAGATAAATCAATAAACACTTTAAAGTGGAATTGGGTTATCTGAACACTAATTTTGTGCCCTGAACTGATGTCTAGGTGAAAAATAGATCCTGTTTTCTCTAACAGACTTACAGAATCAAACCTATTTGGCGATTCTGAAATTTGTGCTGTCGGGGTTTCAGTACTGCTTGCTATTCAGAGAACAGAAAATACCTCAACTTTCATAATGACCTTAATGGTTGTTTTAGGGACCATAGATGATTTAGGTTATTGCTACAAACCTATAACAATCACAGAGTCAAATCTCCACACAGATGTTCTACTCTGGAATTTTCCTATTGTGTATAGCATGCCAAAAACATTGAGTGCTCAATGCCAGATTAGCTCAACATGAAAGATCTGCTATGATAAATAGAATACTACTTCTTTGTCCAACATTCATGATCAATGCCCTAAATTTGAATAAAAATTACAATGGTCTTTTACAGCTAATTTTACCATGTAGCTTTCAAAGTAGGGAAGACAAAGAACAGTTTACAGTCTTTCAGAGAGATGTTCAAAAACATCTGAAGACATTGATGTATAAATATCCCTGTCTAAAAGCACTCTTACATCCTCATACATATTTATTTATTAATATTATTATATGAATGCAGGTTATTATGAGGGCAATCATGCTAGAGTGTGTCTACAGAGGTGAATGTATCAGTGAGGGCTACTATGTATTTAGGGGTAGCCATGCCACAGTATGCCTATGAAAATAAGAAGACAATTAGTGGACTTGTTCTTCTGGTCCTTTCTAGGGTGCCACCAATAGAACTCAGATGGACAGGCTTGCATGGAGAGACCCTGTATTCTTTGAATCGTCTAATAGGTCTTTATTCTAAATCTTACTGCATAAGAAAACTAATAAAATGTTAATAGCAGGTATTAATTTCCCATATCTCCTAATACAATTGAAAGAGATTAGCAAAGAAAAAGAATACTGGAAATTATCAAAGAAAATTTAAGAACTGTAGTTTTGTAGGTTAAAATTTTACCTGCAATGCAGATAGATCACTGGCATACTTAGGAAAATCTTATCAGTAACAAATTCATGGTTTGTTGGAGAACTTTGCCTTCAGTGGATATATTGCAGATTTGTTTTCAGACCTCTAAACGTTACCTAGAATATAAGAAACTAGATGTTTCTGCTAATAATACACTGTCCTTCCAGTAGGAATTTAACAACACATTCAAGACAGTGATTCCTAGTCCCAACATATAGAAAGATGAATAAGGCTTGTTAATGTAATCATAACTGTGCAATTTTACATGAGGCTGAGGCAGCATTAATCTTCCCTTAGTTTCCCGAGTTTTTCTGTTCATTAAACTTCTCATTGACTTTAGGAAACAAGTAACTATAGCACATTATGAAAGATACATTTGAAAAGTTCACAGTGAATACACAACCATCTCCTGTTCCTAAAATATAATCAAGTATGTTCAGTTTTACCTATTTTCAAAATGAGCGTTTTTGACATAAGCCTCCTCCTCGGATACCTGGATGCACTATAAGACCCTTCTGCAGATTCCATTTCAAGTTTTCACCACACTTTTCCCTACAAGCCCTTGAAACACTAGGCACCACAAGTGATACCGTCTTCAGTTATTTTGTGCTTAGAGTAACAGAAAGATGATGAAATAAAAACTGAAAGCCAGCACCTCCCCAGGACTGATGTGTTACAGGCTCTGTCTGACCAGACAACTTAGATCACAGTACTTTGCTCTCTTTCAGGGTGTAGTTGAAGCACCTGATCGACCATGTATATCCCAAAACTAGACTGTTCCAAGCTCAGAGATTTCTCCTGCGTTTTCACTGCTGTCTTCTTGAATACAAGCAGGTTTTCTCACAAACTAAATCACATTTTAGCAGCAGCATCCCTGATCCTTCCATGCCAACTGTGTCCATGTGCTCTGTCTCACTGTTATTTGTTCATTTTCTTGTTTACAACAAATTTCAAATATAAATTCAAGACATAACTCATAGACATATGCTGATATGTCTATTCAAAAAAGACTAAAATAAGGGAACTAGGAGACAAATAGGTGTCTACTTTTGATTCTTTGCTTTTGACTTGCTAAAAAATGTTCACTTTAGAAAGGCAAGGACTGGTTGTATTGTGTTCCTTAAATCACATCTAGTATGTGTAAGCTCTCAACACATTTTAAAAATGCTTTCAACATATGAATGAACAAAAATAACACAGCAACAATGATGATCTAATTTTATCAAGGTAGATAGACAGCTGTGAAGCAAACTTTAGGAATTCCAATTACAAAGTATTTCATCCCTGAAAGCCATGACAACCAAGACACCAAATTTTCCTGCCTCTGTACAAACCTGACCTAGAATTCTTTTCCTGCATGCCAGTATGCTTGTTGTCATTGTGCTAAAACAAAAAAGTAACATGGAGCACTGATTGTGTCACAAGAAATATCTTCCAAGTATTTGTGCACTGCTCCACAGTCTTGGACATTATTTAATTCAAAACATGGGCCATACTTAACATGAATGTAGATGCTTAGATAGTCAGGTACTCTAGCATGTGTTAAGTCTGAACTGCATCAGAGGATAATAAGGTTAGCTCACAATCATGCCTTTCAGAAAATACAGGGCATTTTCAAAAGTGCATCTAATCTTGTCAAATGAGAGGCAAATTTTCTAGTAAGGGAGTTCATATTGTTACCAGGAAACATTTATTCATCTGAAAGATATTTTCTGAAAATTGTGATACCAGCTTATGCCCAGGCACTGAGCTTGCTGTACATAAAAGAGCTCCCCCCCCCACTTCTTGATAGTTACCATGTCACCCTCTAATTGGGAGATGAATGTGAAGGGTGATTTTTATTTCTGTTAGATTCTGTGTCTGACCTTTAAGAAACCGGTGAGATACTGAAGTCACACTTGGGAACGTGATTCCTCAGCATGCACCTGTCATGACCTGCAATTACTCAGCACCCTCACCTGCTGAGATTGCAATCTCTGCTGTCATGGTTCCTGTCACTAGAATGTCAGCCACTAGCTGTAAAGGTGATGTCAATGTTATTTGCCACTATGTAGGCAGAACACAAAGTTGCTGAACCTCTATTGAGTTAATAATACATTGATGGATATCAGATGCCTATCTGTGTTGGATTATACATGCTGTACAAAGGTCTAGAAACTCTTGACTCACTTTGATAAACTGAATGAAAAGGGATCTACATAGTGTTATTCCAAAGTCATATAACTAAAACAAGCTGAAATGTATATTGCAGCATAAATTAGAAGTAGACTATAGGTTGTCAGCAAATTGTTAATGTCAAGAAGTTCTTAGACAATCAAGATTTTAAAGCCAAGAAGACTGGTAGGTCAATAGAGTTGACCCCCACACTTCCTGGAGATGTGTGTCATGGGGGATTGGATTAACTCAACTCCAACATAATCCTGGAAATACTCAAATTTGCAATTTTTAATATTTGTTTGAGAAATTTAAAAAGGCTAAGTAGAGAATGTCCCGAGAGGTGGCAATGTGATATGCCATGCCTTTCTTCATCCTTGCATCTTGTCTGAAAGTTAAAAACCAGTCTTTAAGCACTGGTTACAAAACCAAAAGACAAATCCTTAACCGTGTAGACCCATCTTTAATCTACTACTTCCTGAAGAGTTTTGACTGGGTGTGGTGTTAACTGTGGTAACCACTCGTCATGATCCAAAACTAAGAAAGGTGGAACTTGGACTGTAAATTACATCAAAGAGCTGAATCCCCTAATAAGCGAGAAGTCTTTGCTATCAACTTGCACACTTAGTAACCTCCCAAACCTTCCCTCTCTCTAATGGAGTCGAATAACTCATAGCCATGTTACGCTAGCATGGGAAGCCGCCCATGATCACAGTGTCACGGCTTTCTGTTATTGCAGTCATCCATACCCATATTCCTTTCTTAACTTGTATGAAAACCACATAAACGTGAACTAACCTTTGAGGAATTTGCACTTTTCTCCCTCTTTACGCACAATGCATTATTCATGTGAACTTCACAGTATTTATGGTAAAAACTACCAGATATACAGTGTGAAATATGTTAGAAACATGTGCCTTTCTCATTACCATGATGGTGTCTTGAGTTATTCTGAAGTGAACTACTCATGACATCATCTAAAAAGGGCAAATGAGTGTTGGCACAGGGAAATTCTAAGAAGAGAATTGACAAATGCTTTTACATGAATTTAAGTGTTTTGTCTCTTAATTGTAGTGTTTGTGATTTTGTGATGAGCTTCACTTATGTCAAAGATGTAAAAAATGAAAATCATTTCTGGAAAGATTTCAAAAAGTCACTCTATAAGAGATTTGTGAGGTGTTAAGAACTAAAGCATGGAAAAAGAAAATGAAATGGACTATGAGTTTTAGGGAAAGGAGAATTAATATTGAAATATGTTACATTAATATAAGTATTGTATATATTGAGCCTAACCATTCAAGATGCATTAATGATGAGGATAATTGTATTAATTATAAACTGTGACATATCCTCTATGTGAGAAAGAAAAGATGTTCATCACTCAAAACACATTAAGACTCCACTAGGCTCAATGGCCTAGATGATTGAACAGTAAGAATCAATGAGAATGTTTTAGCCATTGTGCTCTAACTACCATCACTTAAGCATAAGACAGGTAGGGACTGAAAGAATAGCAAACAATCGCAGAGGAGCTTACATGGGTCTGTGCTATGTCCTCTGCATAAATGCTGTGGCTGAGTGGATCGAGTTTTTTGTAAAACTCCTTACAGTGGAAGAAGGGGAATTTCTGACTCTTTTGCCTGTCATTGGGATCCTTTTCCTCCTACTAGGTAAACCTCAGTATGAGGGTTTGTACCTAGTCTTATTTCATCTTCTTATGCTATGTTCTGTTGATAACCCTGTGAAGCCTGTTATTTTCTGAACAGAAACAAGGGAAATGGAGTAGCAGTGGATCTGGGGGAGGGGGAAGGGAGGTAAGCTGGGGTCAGGATACATTGTATGAGAGAAGAATAAATAAACAGAAAAAAAGAGATTAGGAAACACAAGACATCAGAGAGTAAGAGTTCTGCCTTCCTCTCACTTCTTAACAGGCATGCTTATTAATTTCCTAAGTGTCCTTATTTCTAAAGGAGTCAACTTAAAACCACTCTATGAAAGAATTGGAGGGCTTGGAGATCACACAGACTTTTAGAAGCTCGGGCTGCTAGAGTAATAGGGAAATCGCACATGCAACATCCTTAACAAGATTAGTCTCCTTATTCTGGCATTGCAGTTATTAGACAAGAGAAAGTTACTGCAGTTTAGACAGTTACCCAAACCTCAAAGAGCACTTTTAGGTGTAGGAGAGAACACAGTAGCCCCAGACCGGGATCATATCCAAGAACATGAGTCTAAGCTATGATCTTGGACAATTGTAAATTTGTGTTTTCTTTGCAAATGGAGGTAAACACATTTTCCACACATTTTACCAATTAATTGGGACACAGGGAGTAAAGACAGGCAAGACACAACAGGTTGCAGGAGGACCAGGCTCCTCTCCCATGCACTGTGACTGAGCATGTCATCCCACCATAGGGAATGGGCTCCAACAAGATAGCTCATGTACCAGGTTTGTATCATGGTCCTACTCTAGGGGCCCCTATGATAGTCAAAGTTTCACAACTGTCTCCCACACCTGGAAGACCTAATTCAGTTCTCCGGAGTCTGCACAGAAGTAGGTCTAGAGCTGATGAGTTTCCACAAGCTTGGTCCAGCTGTAGCTGTAAATTTCTGCATCACCATCTTGGCTTCACTTGCCCATATGTTCCCTCCTCCCTCTCTTCAACTTGATTCCCAGAACTCGGCCTGGTTCTTGGTTGTGGGTCTCCTCATCTGATTCCATCAACTACTGGATGAGGGCTCTATGATGACAGGGTATTCACCAATCTGGTCACAGCGGTAGACCCGTTCAGTAGACGGGGCAAGGGGAGAGGAGGAGAGGGGAGGTGGGAGGGAGAACTATGGTTGGAATAGAAAATGAAATTTAAAAGAATAAATTTTAAAAAAGAGAGAAGCATGGGAGTAAAGTTCCTTATCAGTCACTACCACAGTGTTGATCACAAGTTTATTGTCACATTTTTTCTAGTTTATGAGATACTACACTGTTAAGGCATGGAGGTGGTAGCTGGGTGGCGGTGGCACGTGCCTTTAATTCCATAACTTTGGAGGTAGGGACTGGAGACTCTCTGAGTTCAAGACTAGCCTACTGCTCTACAGAGCAAGTTACATGGTGGATAATGGCCAAGGCTACACAGAGAATCCCTGTCTCAAAAAGGAAGGAAGGAAGGAAGGAAGGAAGGAAGGAAGGAAGGAAGGAAGGAAGGAAGGAAGGAAGGAAGGAAGGAAGGAAGGAGAAGAAGGAAAAGGAGGAGGAGGAGGAGAGAAAACGAAATGGAGCTAGTAAGTATAACAGAGCACCTGACAGGAAACAGAGAAGTTGAAGTCCTCTTCCCATCACCCCTACCCCACCCTGCCCCTGGTCTACCCTTGCATCCTCTTCTGTGTAACCCTCAGCACCTCCTGTCACTTGTGGTAATGGTGTGCTTAGAGGAAGGCTGGCCCTTACAGGTCTGGGCTGGGCAGCACTGCCTTCCCGCTGCAGATGCTTCTTCCTGGACACTGTTCAACCCGCTCTGTGAAATCTCCACCTCGGGGCAATCTTTTAAAGAGATTTAAAAACCTTCTGACATGTTTGCCATTTAAGCGAGCTGAGTGCAGTTTAAAAGAGGCAGCCTGGGACCTGGGAGCGACTTCAGAAAGTGTCAAAACAATGAGTCTCGCTCCTTTTCTGCTAAAACGGCTACAGCCCCTATCTGCTCTTCCTTATGTGTGCCTGGAGGCAAGATTTTACCCTGGACATTTATTCTCTTTGTGTTTTTCAGTTCCTCTTACGTCTTTTATGTTCCCTTCTCCCTCTTTTTTTTTCTTTTTTGATTTCTGCTTTTATTTTGGTTTTCTTCTTTTTGCTCTGCTACCAATGAAACAGTATGAATTGATAGCCTGTTATTAGCGAATTATAAGAGGCCATAATGTCCCATGGTCAGAAATGCTCAGGGTCCTCTGGTAGAGGGATGTGGTGTCCCAGGATAGATCTTCATCTTGGCAGTACTGAGCATGACACCGTGCCTGTCACTGAGGATATGTGGTTTCCTTCCTACACCCTCGTTTTCCCCTCAGTAGGACTCGCACATCCCTCCCCATTTTCACTATTGTTTGCTCTTGTTCCTGGCCTCCTCTGATTCAGTTCATCTCCTTTAAGAGATGCTGTGTTGTACCAGGCTTTGTTTTTTTTGGGGGGGGCAGGCACCAACTGGCTCCCAAAGCTTGACATGGAGACTTACTATTACTACTGAATGTTTGCCCTCAGCTTAGCTCTTCTCTTTATAGCTCTTTTAACTTAAATTAACCGGTTTCTCTTCATCTACCTTTTACCTCCGAACTTATTATCTTCCTTACTTTCTTTTTGTATATCTTAGTTTCACAGCTTCTCATGTCTGGCTGGCAGCTGCCTGGTTTCTGGCACTGCAGTCTCCCTTGTTCTTTTTCTAGTCTCCTCTTGTTCCTCCTCTCTCCTCTCTCCAACCTATATTCCTCCTCCTCTTCAGTCTCTCCGCCTGAAAGCCCTGCCTATCCTTTCTCTGCCTAGCTATCAGCCAGTCAGCCTTTTATTGGAACAATTGGGTGCCCTAGGCAGGCAAGGTGACACAGAGATAACACATCTTTACATCATTAAACAAACACAGCGCAAACAAGTGTAACACACCTTTACACAATTACGCAGTATTTTGAAGCGAGCAAATCTTTGCCTAATTAAAATAAATATTTCACAACACTGTGTATGCTCAATCTCTCTTCGTTCCATGATGTCTAAAGGGATCTCTGAAATACTAAGCCAAAACCTCATGAAGAGCCAATGACCTCTTCTTGGCTGTTCTTAGTGTGTAAGATCTTGGCCTGAGTCCATGCTCTTGAGGACAGTCCCAAGAAGCTACCATCTTATGTCTTGCATTATAAATTCAAACATTAGCCAAAGATTAGAGTTTATGTTCACTACAATTTTTTCTGATTAATTTCACCTCCTCCTCAAAGAAAATGCTCAGAACCCTTTTTGAAGAAGCAAGAATATATTAAGAGTGTTTTCACCGGCCTTTCTTCTCTCATTAAATTCTCTCCCTGATCACTAAGACCGTCTCTCTGAAGTTTTCTTCCCACCATTTTATTATTTCCTTCTGGCTGCTGCTTGTGGTTACACAAAGGATAAAATTTAAATATGTTAACACAGGCTGCAGTTTATCTTTTCCTAGTCCTAGTTCATCTGGACTCTTGTCACTCTTTAGAGAGTTCTAATAATAACATTCCATAGACTGCCTTCACTTCTGCTTAACAGGCTCTCTGTGTTCTAGAGTTTCCTTGAGTGCGTTTCCTTAGGTTGTGTCAAACTGATATATTTGCGGATAATTTTTATTTCCTCAGTTCTTGTGATGTCCTGAATACATACAGCATGATGGAAATATCAGAAAGCTGTGACTACAGGAGCACCTCTTCCCAGCAAATAAGAAACATGGGCTCTATATCCTTGTGGAAAGACACTGCAATGTGTTCATTGCATTACCACAAAGGCCCCTGTACTGGGTAGTCTTATGTTGACTTGACACAATCTAAAGTCATTTTGGAAGAAGGAACCTCAGTTGAAAACATAACACTACTGGACTGGCCTGTGGGAAAGCTGGTAGTGCATTTTCTTGATTGATGATGAATGTAGGAGGGACAGACTCTCTGTAGATGGTACCACTTCTGGGCGGGTGATGTTGGGTGCTGGAAAAAAAAATGAAGGATGAGCAAGCCAGTAAACAGTGTTCCTACATGGCTTCTGCATCGGTTCCTGTCTCCAGGTTCTTGCCTTAAGTTCCTGTCCTGACTTTTCTCAGTAATGGAGTATGACCTAAGTATAATAAGGTTAAAATAAACCATCCCTCCCTGAGTTATGGTCAGCCAAAGTGTTTTACCACTGCAACCGAATCCCTATGTCAATTATACATATGACTCCCCAGGTCTCACAGTGTCAAACTGATCCTTGAGACAACTCTAGAACTTCTTTTCCCATCTTTCTAACCAACCCTACAGCTTGACTTCACAGGATCAACACTCATGTGGACTGCTGGACAGACCCTGTTTCCTGAACCACATAAAGTTCAGTCATTCCTGAATGTTACCTTGAAACTACCTTCACTGATTCGTATAGCTGAAAGAAAGTTCCTTGGTTTTTTGTTTGTTTGTTTGTTTTTGAACTGCATCATTCCTGAAAAGATTGTTTAGTTTCTTTTGGGTTTTGCTCTTTCGTTTTAATTTTGAGACCTGATCTGGCTATGCAGACCTAACTGGTTGTGACATGTGACAATCCTCCCTCTTCCTCAAGCTCCCAGGTGCTGGAACTGCAGTGTGAGCCCCACACATAGCACAGGGCTGTGTTCTCATGTTCGCGATGTGCACCATGGTCCTGTTTCTAGCATCCTTCTGTCACACTCCCGTTGTCAATAGTTACCACATTTATTAAGACCCTACTAGCAAGGCGAGTAATTGCCTGAGGTGTCTATGTTGTAGGTGTGAGACCTGTTGACAATGTCTTTGTTGCAGGGGAAGTCACAGGAATACAGTGATACTGCACTGTAGTCTTGGAGCAGTGTTCTCCAGGGCTGTGTTCATATGCCCTCATGCTCCAAAACAGACACATGCCTCCATGCTGACTTTTCTTCCTATCCCGTTTGATGGGTGGCAGAGACATTCATTCCGTTTTTGAAAGACAAATTCCAGCCTTTCTAGTGCCTTCAGAATATTGAATACTTCCCTATACTGACTCCAGTTTCAATTAACCTTTCAGGTTTTTATTTGCCTCCTTGATTTCACAGACAGCAGCTTTATTCTTTCTCTCTTTACAGGAAGTTCTGCACAATTACCTTGCCTCGAGCTGCCAGCCTCTTTCTGGTTGGACAGTTCAGCTGGGCTCAGCTTCCCCGGGGGATGGGTTCCATCCCGGCATAGCTCCTGCTGACCCCCAGACTTTCACACACCGGACTTGCTTTTTCTCATGGGTGTCTTTATATTTTGCTCAGACTGCTTTTCACAAATGTAAGGAACTCCATACTAATCCCTCACCCCCGCTAACATTTCTACTGACAGCTCTTGAAACTACTTTTATGCTTCCTTAATACCTGTTTCTATTTTTGTGGAAATTTCATTCCCACTCCACAATTGCTTATTTTCCTTTTAAAACTTTACTCACTTAAAAAATAATCATACAGTTCAGAATGGAGGATTTTTTTGGTAATGAGAACAGGGCACATTGCATTGCAGCATTGTACAGAAATTATCTAAGTATGAAGCTGTATGGCTCACTGGACACAGTGCTTTTATTACTTATTTACATGTTTATTTAATTTTGGGCTGCCATTTCTCTAATTTTTTTAGGCCTTTCACTAAAAAGATTTTCTGGGGCACATTTTTACCTTAAATTCTCATATCTCATTCTCAATCCTTTTTTGTTCCAGGAACTATTGGCATTGTAGGAAATGAATTTTCCAAACTTTCTTGGACAAATATTTTGATCATTACTTTCTAATGCTCTGACACTCACGTAAATGTTAGGGTCACAGCACCTTAGCAATGTTTGGCTGTCCTGCCTGAAATATTCCATCCTATAGGGAAACTCAATGAGGCTCAGAAAATTCCAAAGGTTGGCTATTAAGATTCAAGAGAAGCAAAGCAATGAAGGCAGATGCATTTTATCTCTGTGAGTTCAAGGCCAGACTGGTCTACAGAGTGAGTTCTAGGGCAGCCACGCCTACACAGAGAAACCCTGACACGCCCCCCCCCCAAGAAAAAGACTCAAGAGAAGTCATGAGTCTCAGGTAGTCTCAGGTAGACTTACAAGATTCCCACTTCCCAAAGAGTTATGAGCAGTTAGGAAAAGGAATGAGGGCTCCAACCTGTAGATGCCCTACAAGTCTTGCAGACAGCTCCAGGGTTCCAGCTTGTAAAAGTCGTCACCAGAGCTGGACTACGCTCTCTGTAAGCTGCTTTTGATTTAACCAAGGTCCTCAAATAGCTATTCACCAATACTCTTGTTAAGTAACCCCAGTAAACTGTCAATTGTTCCCTATCTGGGGTGACGAGTTTGTATGTATCTCCTCGGTGCCATACAGAGCAGCACAAATTTGTCACACTAAAGACAAAGGCCAAATCCTTAGTTATTTATGCTATAACACTCAGCTAATGGTTGTCTCTTTGCAACTCTTGACTCTGTCTCACTTACACTCTGCTCACCTGTCTTAGTCTAGTGGTGAGGCTATGAGAAGCAATTCAATCATTTTATATCATTTCATGGATGTCTACACTCTTCCTTGTTGTTGAATTAGGGAAAGCAAGCACGGTGTTAATTCTTCTTGAGATTGAAGAAATGTATCTTGGTCCTTTGTTTTCATTAAACAGTGAAGCAGAAGAGGAGATGCCATAAATTTTATAGTTATGATTTCAGTAGCGTTCAGAGGAAAAAGGGAACTCTGCAATACAAAATTTTGGCAGAGTTGCCTACTTTGTCATTTGCAGTCTGGTGTGGCTGCTTCTGGAATCAGATGGCATTTCATGCTGGTCACATTTAGCATTGGAAGCCCTTTAGCTCCTGTGGCAGTTCTGCAACACAAGCAACCCTGAGCCTTCATGCAGATGCTTCTGTGACAATTATGGAGTCTGATATCATAGAGACCTTTGCTTTGTCTTACAAAGGTCTCCTTGTTGAAGGGATTCTGTTAAACACTGCGGCAAATGTTCTTCTAAAGTGCTTTCCCACTCTGTTCTTATTCTAAAGGTCTAAGCCCATTTGTCAAAAAGATAAACTTGATGCAGCCCGCTGATATTCTCAGTATAAAATCCAGTTTTAGGAACTCTATGTCTCATATGATTGCTTACAGATCTCCTGTCAGTTTCGAGTACATATAGCTTCCAAAATTTACCCATTCTTTAATTTCATTTCTTAAGAATTTACCTAAGATTCTAGCTCCTCACCAGTAACCCAAAATGATCAACAATTTAGATAGACGTGATCCTCTTGTCTTTTCCTTGCCACTCTTTGGAGATTTTCAGTAATTTAATATGAAATAATAGTAGATTTGGCAAGTTCTCATTAGGCTTTGGGACCAGTAGCCTGTGCTAAATACTGGATCACAATTAATGCTTCATGATATGAGATTAGGACAAAAACATATAAACATTACACTATAGGAGTTTCCATTCACATGAATTTGGTCCATTTGAAGGAAAGTCTTTATATTGATAATGTTATTCTTCTTATGTATTCGCTTTCCTAAACAATGTCATTATTTCCTGAAAGTTTTATTGATAAGAACAGCATTATTGGTGATTTTACATGCACAACTACTATGTGTGATGCTGTTGCGGTATGCCTAAACTTCCTGTCTAGTCTTCATAGTACATCTGTGAGACATGTGGCTTCATTAGTCCCATTTTGCACTAAGCACACTGAGTCTTAGAGGTGGCACAACTTAATCAGGGACAAAAAAACCCTGCTGAAATATAGAAACTCACTTAGCACTGATTGAGTTTGTCTCTGGTCTGAAATCATCTTATGTTAAATGTCAGCACCAAGGCAGACTCCTTACATACCTTTCCCCTACCCAAGCTTGCTATGTCTGTTCATCTTTCGATTTTCTATAACTTCTGGTGCGATACACTCTCTCTACTAAGGTTCAATCACATTCTTCACTAACATATATGTCACAAATAGTATCTGAGATTCAGTGACTTCCAGCTCTCTTTCCCCAGAGCCTAAGGGCTTAATGTATTTGACTCGTTCAGCTTGGTGCTAAGGACAGAAGCTACTAAACAGCAGAGTGTTTGGAGAACAAAGGTCCTCACACTAAGATCTAAAGGGAAAGAAAGAATGTTAAAAACACATAGCCTCTCCTTCCATCCAGAAAGCCGGGCAATGGAGGTGTTTAACAACCTGATTATCTGTTCCTCCAGGCCATATGAAGCTCCTACCACCTGGACCAGAGGTGACTCATAATCTAAATGACATTTACATTACCTGTACAGATGAGTGCTCCCCCCAAGCTCCCCAACCAGGACCAGAGACCTGGCCTAAATGACCTGTACACTGCACTATGTATGACCTAGACCTGGCTAGATCCTTCCTTAGATGCTTAAGCTAGTACAGGCAGTCTGTCTCTAGAACCCATCTTCTTGGAAGAAGCAACAAACATCTAGAGTTGAGTTTTGATGCAATTATGCTTTCGTATGTACTGGGGATCTTATTGCACCATCAAGCTTCTAGATCATAGTGTGTTTAAATATACTGACGATAAACATCTATTGTCAGACTCTGTGAACTTTGATTCAGATTGACCAAGTCAGTCTGAACCAAGTTTCCAATCTCACTTCTTTGGGCTTATTTCCCTGCCTGACACCGGTAGGAACCCCTCAACTAACAAGCACTGATATCTGTTCAAAGAGAAACTTTATCACCTATGCTCTCACCTTAGACTCTTTGCTTTCTCTCTGTGGCTCCCTTCTTCTTCAGGCTGGCATCAGTGAAAACCCTGAGTGTCAGTTGCATTCACTATTTTTTGTTAATTTTAGCAATATTAAGTTTGTAATAACAACAAGAGGGGCAAAACTAAAAGTAAACAAGGAATCTTTTACCTTCTCTCGCTCTCTCTTTTTTTTTTTTAAGAGACAGAGTTTGTCTGTGTAACAGTTTTGGCTGCCCTGGAACTCACTTTGTAGACCAGGCTGGCCTTGAACTCACAGAGAACTGCCTGACTCTGCCTCCCAAGTGCCAGGATTAAAGGCGTGGGCCACCACCACCAGGCAGACATGGATTCTTTAGAAAGTGCCACATTCCTGTTTATTTCTCTAAAATTCCCATTTTTATTCCCTAAGGGAAATCTGTAAAACACAGATAGATAGACTTAAATACTCACTGAATGTAAGTGTGATGAAATCGTATTCAAGATTTACTACCTGAAAATTCATTGTAAAGAACCACACCGATGACAGGAAGAGATTTTGGGCTGTTAGCCATCTCTGGTCTTGGTTGGGGAGCGCAGGGGAGGCCCCAGCTGTACTGGTAATGTAATACAGGTAGCACTCACTTCCTGCTATTCTGTGCCTGTCCTAGAGGTCCAATACTGGGACATGGGATGGAGAAGTGAGAATCCACTGCACTACATTTTGACTTAGTAACTAGATCCCTCTCTTTTCTGAACTTTCATAAGGAGGCTACATCTGAAACCCGCTTTGTCTTTTACATTTGTGCTTTGATTGATCTCTTAGGTTCTATTTCCAGGACAGAAATGAGTGCATAGTAGCTAACATGTTTTCCACTCCTTGCTTATGGCCATTGTAGACCACTAAAGTCAGAAAACAGTAAAAGCACCCGAAAGTCAACCATGAATCTGACTACTTTCATCTCTTATGAGAGTTTATTCTTGAGAGCTATGCTCTGTTTGCTGAGCATCGCAGCTAAGGCTGGCCATGCCATCTCACTTCCTGATCTTCTCCACCAGCAACCAGAAGATGAAGTTCGAGTTCCCAGCATTTGCTACCTGTGGTGACTCACTGTAGTTCACAGGATCCAAGAATATTTTTAACATCCAACTGCACGAATGACTAGAATCTCTTTTGTTCATTAGAACTGGATTATGCTTCTAACACATTTTTTCTTTTTAATTTACTTAGCTTTCCTTCCTCGACCCCCTCCCCCATAACCCTTCTCTCCCCTGCTCTTTCCCTCTCTTCCACCTCCTTACCCTCCCCTCCTCCTGCAGTTCTCTCCTCTTCCCTTTCCTCCCCTTTCTCTTTCCTCCCCCTTAGCATTCCTTCCCCCAAGCTTACTCCCATCCTCTTTCTTCCCTCCCCTTATTGTTCAACAGGCTGTTTCCTTTTGGTTCCCATCTGGTGTCTGAATAAATGAATTCTTACATCTCTAACTTGCACAATAGTTTTCCTCTGATTTTAGAAACTATAAAGATGTGTGTAACAAAGAATATTTCCCAACTGCTAGCAGAGATTCTAAGACACTGGTCTGAAGGAAAAACATTGTGAGATATAAACACTTTTAACCCCAGAATGACAGACTTTCCCCAATGAATCACAGTGCTTGATGTTGCTAAGCCTTTATTTCTGTAGTGGTTAGATAAACATTTTACTATAAACTAATAACCTTATTCATTATTAATTGAATGTTGTTAATTATTAATGGTTATTAATTAAAATTCTGGTTACTTGCAACTTTCTTGAAAACAGGAAATTTTTTGATAAACCTTCCTGCCTTCATGTTCAGAGGACTTTTGGAACATTGCCTGAAAAAATCCTTTAAAAAACAGCCCACTTCCAAAATCTGGACTTCTTCTTAAGCCTGTTTTAAATATAACTCCTGTAGAGCTTGCTTCTATTTTGGACCTTTTAACTACACAGACCCCCTTCCTGGCCACTGTAACATACCTAACAATATGTTCAAGTAGTTTTGGAATTTTACAACATTAGCCAATATTAAATATATGGCATTATTTGTTTAAGATTTCAATTTATGTCCTCTTTCACTTCCTTCGAAACTTTTTTCCTTGATATTTGCTTATATGGTATAATATACTTTTTCATTTACCAAAAAGGTGAAATGGATTAAGGGCCAATATTCAACATGGGCTTTATGAACTATACATACATAATTTGTGTTCCATTATATTGTCTCATGTCATATGAAGAAATTTTGGGCATCAGTTTTCCTGATGCCATTATATGAGGTACATGATTGGTCCAGAGTTTTCATGTTCCTCAAGCCCCTACATTCCCATGTAGTTGTAGAAAAGAGGCAAGACCTTAAATGTACAGAACCATAAACTAGAGAATGGAGACTTCTTTAAGTAAGCTGCAAGAACATTCCAGACTTACCCATGTCAATTCTAGCAGAAGTGTGTTGAGGAAAGGTGTAGCCTAGCAGCGATAGATAGGCAAACTTGTCATGCGTGGAAATTCCTTCCATTGGAACTTTCCAGACATGGAACTCATTGAGTTTCTCGACTTTTTAAAGTAGGAATGTAGCACTGGAAGAAGCTTCACACATATCACAATGCTTCCAGAAGGCTGTGTTAAATATTATATCATACTTTGTGTGTTGCTACCGCACTGCACCTCCTCAACCTTAAAAGGATCAGGTCTGCACCTGAAACCACGCCCAAAGGGTGTGGCCACTTGTACAAGTTCACTGGCAAGACAAGATGCCACTACAATAACATAGAAAGACTGTTGTTCCCTGTAAAAGTATATTAGGAGATTTATCTCTAAAACATTATTAGTAGCAAATATATATATATATATATATATCAGAGACATTACTATGAAATTTATTTTGTAACTATAAAGGAAGCATAGCCATTCCACCAAAATATATAATTTTCCACTTGATAATTTTTGACAGACATTATTCCCTTTTGTCTTTAAGACTGGAGTTTATCTGACAGAGAATATGTCCTAAAACATGACACATTTGTACGTTTGACAACTGTGGTTTCATGTAGGAATGCCCTTACGATCTTTGTGACTAAGACTGCATACTTAACATCAAGACAGCTTCATTTCATGACTCTCATAAGAATGAGGAATAAATCTAAGGGAGAGAGAAAATCCAGAAATAATGAGAGACCAGGGACAGTAAAAGACAACTATGTGTGTAACATACCAGCTGACAGCTTGAGATAGAGTTTCAAGGTAATGTTGGCTGAAAAACTATTTTATCACCTTTCACTAAGGTTTCCATTTTGTTCCTAAGTTAGTGTTTACTGTGTGAACTGACTGGGAGGTTTTCTTTCCTAGTCTGGTTATTGATACTTTTTAGCACTCAGTGTGTATCGTTTTCAAGCATACTAGCCTAGTATTTTTTTTCAATAAAGTAAGAACAGTTTAGCCCTGAAGCACTAATTGTTTCTAAAGCTTTTTAAACTGCCAACTCCTCCTAAGTTAATCATGAAATTTGAGAGCAGAACAAGAATCTGAAAAATGACCTAGGCCCATTCTGACTTCCTCCCTACATAAATAGTCCAGCTCTCAAGAAAGAGAGAAGCCATACCAAACATGCAGAGTTCTGACCTGGGCCTGGTGCCCACTTCCAGTCTTAGATTCTTGGAAGACAAGGGAGGATGATAATCAGTTCAAGGCCAGCCTAAGCAATCTAACCAGATTCTACCTCAAAATAGGTACATGCATAAATAAATAAATCCCAACTATATGTCCCATCATGTAATTGCCTTTGCCATATCCTAATTAGTAAACAAATAAGTATGCCTTAAGTTTTCTCATATTTATTGTGACATTTATATACGACTGAAAAGGTCTAGGATTATATATACTACTGAAAAGGTCTAGGAAACAAGAGATCCTAATGTTTGGATCATAAGTATTTAATGTTATTATTGCACACTTATGTCAGTTTCATAATTGCACTCTACTTAGCCTAAAATAAATTACAATTTCTTACCCAGTTCATATCAAATTATTTTATTGTCTATTCAAAATAAATAAAAATATGATATTTTATATTTCTGTGGAGAATTATACAAAATCAAATTAATATAGTTGCTACTGTTAACTGCTCATTTAAGAGACTATTAAACCAATAATTTTCACCTGTAAAATGAGGAAATACTGTGTACAAATAAATGTGATTTTCCTAGGAAATGACTAGATTTAGATGTCTATGTGATTTTATGACAGCTGTTCTCCTTTATGTGATATTATTCCACATTCCAGGGACACTTTATATTGTTTCTCCTTTGATTTCATGAAATACTCTAGATTGAATGTTCTTAGTAAGAGTAAATAAAAATCTATGTTTCTTGGTGTGCCAGGAGTCATCACAGGTCTGGACCAAATCCTCCATGTTTATATTATGGATCCCACTTGAGTGTTTCTGTGGGAATCCTACTGTGCAAATTAGTGGGTCATTGATCCTTTCCCCCTCTTGAGTTTCTATCCTTTTGTTGGTTTGTCTTGCCTGACTTTGATGTGACAGCTTTTGTTTCATCTTGTTATATTTTATTTTGTTATATTTAAAAAATGAGAGAACAAATTAATGAAAAGTTAGCCACTAGGGTAAAGGTTAACAATTGAACTGTCATTAATACCCACTGGGAGAAGGAACATCAGTTTTCTACAATAGAGTGATAATGGAGTCAGCCACTCCAGGGCCAGCCTCATGTTCAGGAGTAGTTAACCAACACATAATAGTCTCCACATTTTTTGTTTGTGCGTGGGTGTGTGCATGGGTGTGTGCGTGCATGCGTGCATGCGTGTGTGCTTTCATTTGGTTAAAGTATGGTGTTATGGGATTTGGGTTTTTTTGTTTTTTCTTTTGAGTGTTGTTTTATTTTGTCTTCTTGGTTTGGAGGGGTTTTGTTGTTTTTTTGTGTTTTTGCTTGTATTTTTGCGAAAGAACTTGAAGTTGAGGGTGAAAGGAAAAGAGGAGATCTGGAAGGATTTGTTGGAGGGAACTCTGCAGGCACTGCACCTACATGCAAAAAGTCATGACAGACAGACAAAAATTAACAACAATAACAAATTAATTAATTAATAATTAATTAAAACCTGAAGGTTCACTCTACAGTTTTGCAAGATGCATCATTTTTGAAAGATTTTAAATTGGCTTTTGCCACCCCAAGTACTCCTGCAGTCTTACTGATTGCATTTATCTATTCTCTACATTATTTATATCTGGTAAACAATGTCTTTTTAAAATTGTATGAAGTCTTTGATGATTTAACTTATTTCATGATCACTCACCTAGAGTCAGATTAATTTCTGTGAATTTTTAAATGATGGGTTATAGGCCACAACGGAATAAAAACTCAAAAATTACAACAGAGATTGTTTTAATTATTGTAACTCATGGAGAATAGATATATAGTATGAGAGGTTTGGAGCTTTCTTTCATACCCACTTAATATTGAAAGTGTCATTACTTCTCTTCACAGAAAGCATGGAATAAAACTGCATTTTTGTTAATGTAAATTAGTATGTTTTTATTTTAATAAAGTGAAAGCTGTATTGCTGAATGTTTTATGATAGAAACCAGAGGTTTTTAATTTATTGGATCCTGGATTTCTTTCACCCATTACTCTTATAAACATGGAGGGGCATTTCTGTGTTATATATAATTTAGAAATTAATAGGGTCCAAAGTTCACCAAGGAAAAGCAATAGCAAAGACAAAACCACCACATTTTGTACCTCTGAAGAGATGCTCATGGCTATGATTGAACAAATTTAAAAAGGAGAAAATTGGCCAGGTATGGTTGATTTGGGACTAGAAAAATAGCACAGCTGGTAGACTACTTGACTAGCACACAGCAAACCCTGGTTGGGTTCAGTTCCCAGGGTTTCATAAGAAAGGACGTGTTATATGCATCTGTAACCCCAGTACTTAGAAGGTGGAGAGAGGGGGATCAGATATTGTCCTTGATTACAGAGAGGAGCGACTACCCTCGGATGAGTTCCTATCTGAAAATACTTACTTAATGAAAAGAAATAGGAAGCAGGCAATTTTATGGAAATTATCTACCACAGGAAGTCAAAAATTTAAAAGTAGCCTCTGTGCATCTCCTTTTGTTCTATTTTAGACCTTTGGGTCTTTTAGAACAAGATGTTCTCTCCCATTTAGACATTACTAAAAAATGAAAGGCTGCACAAAGAAGGAGCTATGAAGCCGGGATACATCGGAACACTGCTTTCTTTCTTTGTTTTATCTGGCTTGCAGTTCTTGGGATCAAGAACCGGGGTCTTACATAAATCCAGCACTTGCTCAACCACAGAGATTCCCCACAGACAAGCTTGGACTTGATTTCTCCTTAATCATTTTTTTCCAACCCCTGTTCACGACCGACCGGAAAACACACATTTTTAATTTATGAAATTTTACAAGTAATTCATAAGCAGGGTACTTATGAGCAGACTGACAATTTAGAGGCTAGATTCAAATCTACACACACAGATTCTCCTGCTCTATATTTATCTAGACACATAGCTAGTGATGATGATATTTTGAAAGGTATGTCTGTTAAAAATCCCTGACAAATGTCTCTTGGTCATAAGAGAGAGGTGTGAATTCCTGACTTTAGAACAGAAAATTATGTACAGAAGACAATGTCTACAATTTCAATAATGCAGTGAATCCATGACTGGCAGGATACTCACCTTGGCTAACACAAGTTTGCTCTAGGATCTGCACCATTGATAAGTAATATCTTACTTTGTAGAGATTGGCTACTCATACTCATTTAATGTGTGTGAACTAAGGCTCTGAAATAGGCATAGGCATGCTCATACTTTAGATGGGAACAGCAGATGCAAACAGTGAGGCCTAACTCGCTCCTTAAATTCAGACACACAAGCTAGGTGTCCATGACGCTGAAGATTAAGGGACAAACAGTGTCCTGAAGTTATTGACTGACTATTTAGAAGATGCAGCGTGTGTCACCTTAAGAATGCTTTATAACTGCCAGGGAAATAAACCCTGTTAGCTCAGTGCAAACACTTATACTCTCTCTGGGTTGTGTAAGGATAGACTATTTTAATTTCCTGGATCCAAGGAATGATTACATTCTTAGGCACATAAGGCTAACTGGACGCTGGAACTTTTGTCTGACTCTGTTTTTACAAAGTTGGGATGACAGAAGACAGCAAATTCTTCTAACTGCTTACACCACATTCGAGCAGGGATTAAGTATTAATGTACTATTTATTAAATGGTAAAAACTTATCACTTCTGATGTAACAATAGAAATGTTAGCATATAGGAGTTCTAAAGCCTCCCCATACCCTCTTCACATGTATTTTAAAACTTTTGTTTCCTTATCTTGGCCACTGGGGAGCATTAGATGAGAGCCTGCGTGGACTAGCAAGGGTCTGGGAGATGAATTGCCCTTTGCTGTCTGTTCTGTACCTTCCTCTTTTAAGTTCTGAACAGGCCCAGTTGCCATGGTGACCCTTCTTGCTTTGAATGCTTCCCAGAATGTCCCTACCACTAGAAAGAGGATACAGCAATGGAGATCTGTAGGCACAGCCCTGAAGTCCTTTCAGAATCCAACAGGTGTCCAGCATCCTCCCTTATCAATCTGTAGTTCAGCTTGTAGATTGGTAATTCCTCTGGCTTGTTTACTTAGCTCCTGGTTCCCACTGCCTTCTGGGTAGTACTTTTCTCCTCTCAAGCATCTTCAGATGTCTCACAGCTTCAAAGGACCTCCTTTATTTAAAAAGAAATGAGCATCATGGGCAGTGTTTGCAATAAGAAGATAAAGGACTCAGAATCAGCACCAGTAATGCTTTAACATATTTCACAAGTGCTCAGACTTTGTTGAAGAGTCCAATTTGAGGGACCATGCCCTCATGCCCTGTGTACCTGTGTCCTTCTCCATAAGAAAAGAGACAAGGAAGTGTCTGTCTCACGATCACTCAAGGAAATCAATACAGCACATATTGGATGAATACAGAAATTTATCTGGCTAAATTGTGTCTAAACACCTCTCACGAAGCATGCAAAAACAGTGGAAGGGGGCATGGATTTGAAACAGAGTATGGCTGGCTATGTGGGATGGATTGAAGGAGGAAAGGAAGGAAGAAATTCTACAGTTCTATTATAATCTCAAAAATAAAAAGGTATATGCCTAAGAGTGGAATTGCTGGATCTTGTGGTAGACTGATTCCCATTTTCCTGAGGAAACTTCATACTAATTTCCAAAGTGGTTGTATGAGTTGGCACTCCCAGAAGCAGTGGAGGAGTGTTCTATTTTCTCCACATCCTCTCCAGCATAAACTGCCATTGGTGTTTTATATTTTAGCCATTCTGACAGAAATAAGATGGTATTTCAGAGATGTTTTGATTTGCATTTCCCCGATGGCCAAAGATGATGAGCACTTTCTTAAGTGTCTTCCAGGCATTTTAGATTCCTCTATTGCGCATTCTCTATTTAGTTCTGTACCCAACTTTTTAATTGGATTATTTGGTGTTTTGATGACTAGCTTCTTGAGTTCTTTGTATATTTTGGATATCAGCCCTCTCCCTCAACTAAAGAATGGATAAAGAAAATGTGGTGCATTCATACAATGGAGCACTACTCGGTGGGAAAAAACCAATGGAATCTTGAAATTTGCAGGCAAATGGATCGAACTAGAAGAAACAATCCTCAATAAGGCAAACCAGTTACAAAAAGACAAATATGAGCTTTTATCCACTAACTGACAGAAACAGAAGCAGTCTCCCACAGCTAAACACTGAACTGAATTCCTGGAATCAGTTGCAGAGAGGTAGGAGTAATGAGCAAAGATCAAGACTAGGCTGGAGAAACCCAAAGAAACAGCTGACCTGAACAAGCTGAGAAACCAGCATAGGACTGAACCAGACCCCATGAACATGGGTGTCAGTTTGGAGGTCTGGGCAATCTGTGGTGCCTCTGGTAGTAGATCAGTATTTATCCCTAGTACAGGAATGGATTTGGGAGTGCATTCCACATAGAGGATCCCACTTTCAGCCTTGACACATGGGGGAGGGCCTAGGTCCTGCTCCAAATGATATGACAGACTTTGAAGATTCCCCCATGGAAGGCCTCACCCTCCCTGGGGAGCAGAAAGGAGATGGGATAGGGGGTCAGTGGGAACCAGGCAGGGAGGGAGAGGCAACTGGGATTGATAAGTAAAACAAGCTTGTTCTTAATTTAAATAAAAAGAAAAACATGAAAATATGTTTTAAAGGTAAAGAGAATAGTGCCACAGGGAAAGTACGAAGGGCACAGAATTCTTAGACATGAAAGGAACCATGTCTGAGTTATAACTTCTGATCATCTTCTTCTTCACAATGTTTAAATCAGCATACAGTCAACAGAAGACCTCCTAGTTGAGATTTTGACTTTGCATCTCTACTGGGGTTGTGAGATGAAACATTGTACTCAGAGATGCTGTGTGGATGGTAAGCCATAGATACCAGGGTGAACCACAGATGCTCTGCAAGGTATTTAGAGATGCTGAATAGATGGTAAGCCATAGATACCAGGGTGAACCACAGAAGCTCTGCAGGGCTCAGGGTTGCTAAGCTCCTAAGCCGTGATGCTTGATGGATCAGGTGGGTTGAAGTGCTGAGTGCATTCTCTTTGACAGAACCCTCATGTAGCTCACAAGGATAGCCTCAGGCAATCAGTCCTCCTTCCAAGATTCCTTAGGGCTTGGATTATAGGTCTGAACCACCAAGACTAGCTTTAAATTCATTTTTATCTCATGGTATTGTCAACTTACCATGATTATTTGTGGGAGGTAATTCCACAGAATATCAAAAGAACTTGCATAATGAATTTGAAAGAAACTGTAAGGGAAAGGAAGTGGGAGGCAAACACATGTTTTGCATAATATATATGTATATATGTGTATGCGTACATGTATATATGTGTATATGTATATATGTATATGTGTACATATATATATGTGTATATGTATATATGTATATATATGCATATGTGTGCATGTATATATGTGTATATGTATATATGTATATGTGTACATGTATATGTGTATATGTGTACATGTATATATGTGTATGCGTACATGTATATATGTGTATATGTATATATGCATATGTGTATATGTATATGTGTACATGTATATGTGTATATGTATATGTGTACATGTATATGTGTATATGTGTACATGTATATATGTGTACATGTATATATGAGTGTATGCATATATATTTTGATAGTTATGTACCTATTATGTTCGCCAGAGATTTATTCTTTCAGAGTTCATTTTGAGTTTTCCAGGAGTCATTAGAACTCGTTCTAGGTTAAGCCTTCTTTGAAATAAATAATGCATAGTTTATACAACTCATAAGTTTCCTAATATTTAGATGAAATCATGTAAAACTCTGCTGTTATCTTCTTCTATTTGCCAATGCCCTCACATTTACATTATATTACTGTGCCTGAAAGGTGTCTGGAAAGGAACACTAGGAACTGTGGGAGACTTTAGCTAAGTAGGTCTTCCTATCCCGGGAGTCAATCAAGGAGAATATTAGGCTGAAACCCTTCTGGGACACCCACCTTCCTCTTCAGCTTCTGTCAGCTCTGATCCTCAAACAAGAGGCAGGATTCAGCCCTTTAATCACCTTCCCCTCCGTCAGGACACACGTGCCAGTGAGAACCCTTTCTATTGTCTAGGTTATGGCTATTCCGTGCTAGAGCCAAACCCACTCCGTGTTTTCATTGGCCCCAGCCAAGGTCTTTAGCGGTGAAAATAAACATCAGAGGACGGAATTTCTGAACCATTGTGAAGTCTAGAAAAAGATGGACTCAAAGGAAAACTTGTCATTTTGTTATCCCAAGGATGCCTGTGGAGTTTTTCTCTGTGCAGAATCAGAGGAGTCACACGGGCCTGGGAACTCATTTTACATCTATATGTATTCTCTCTCTCTCTCTCTCTCTCTCTCTCTCTCTCTCTCTCTCTCTCTCTCTCTCTCTCTCTCTCTCTCTCTCTCTCTCTCTCTCTCTCTCTCTCTCTCCCTCCCTCCCTCCCTCTGCTTCTCTCTCCCCTCTCCTCTCTCTTTCTCTTTCTTCTTCCCTCCCTTACCCCCCTCCCTCTCCCTCTCTCCTTCCTCTTTCACTCTTCTGACTAAACGCACTGTCTTCAGAGGGACCGAATCTAAAAGGAGTCGCCATCAGAAACTGGCTTAAATCAATAAAGTTCCCACCCACATCCAGGCAGAAGATTCACTTCACATATCAGACAGAGTTCTTCTATTTAGCGGACAATGTGTTTTAGCCTAGACACACAACACTAATAAAACTACTAGCGCCGTAAGTTTTGTGTCAACTGGGTTATCCTTCTCTGGGATGAATGATCTGCTGATGCCGCAGGCAAGTTCTTCCGAAAGTATTTGCTGCCTTTTGAAAATAGTTCGATATTTTTATCTCTAGTATGATTTTTTTAACTTTCTGTTTTACTGTAAATTAGAAACAATCTTACTTTATATATGATTCCCAGTTCCCTCTCCCCGCCATCCTCCCCGTGCCTACCAACGACCCCCATCCCATTCCTCTTCTGCTCCATAGAAAGGGTGAGGCCTTCCATGGGGGATTCATAGCAGCATTATTTGTCGCAGCCAGAACCTGGAAGCAACCTAGATGCCCCTCATCTGAAGAGTGGATAAAGAAAATGTGGTACATTTACACAATGGAGTATTACTCAGTGGAAGAAAACAATGGAATCTTGAAATTCACAAAGAGGTAGCACTAGAAGAAACCATCCTGAGTGAGGTGACCCAGTCACAAAAAGACAAACATGAGCCTTCATCTAGTATGCATTTTTAAACACAAAAGATTTTGGTGTTTTACCATTATGTTCCACAATCCTCCCTCGTTCCACATCCTCTGAAGGAATTAGCCATGTTTTCTTACAATCGTGTATTTTATTATATTTTCAATAAAAACTGCATGAAGCCAGGCGGTGGTGGTGCATGCTTTTAATCCCAGCACTGGGAAGGCAGAGGCAGGTGGATCTCTGTGACTTCTAGACCAGTCTAGTCTACAAGAGTCAGTTCCAGGACAGCCTCCAACGCTACAGAGAAACCCTGTCTCCGAAAAACCAAGCCAATGCAAAACAGAACAAAAACCTGCATGAAAAAATGAGGCATACTTTAACTACGACTGAATATGAGTCATAGCTGTAAAGCTGATTTCAAAAGAAAAGAAGGAAAAAAACAAGCCTGAAGGGAGAAAATCAGTGAAATACACGTGTGCTTAATGTACTTTCTCAAAACAACTATTAATATTTATAAGGGTATGGAGCATGTTGAGTAGTTCTGCAGTTGTGGAGAGAAAGCCAGAATTATCCAGTGGCTTCTCTAAATGGAGTCAGGTATCCCTTAACATCTGTGTTGGTCAATGAGCAGAACGTTGCTGTGCTGTGACCTTTAACTCCTCCTAGGAAATGCTGTCTCTTCACTTTACACCCTGGAAATGCTCTGTAGAAATGGTTATTGTCCTCAGCCTGCAAACAAGTTAGCTGTGAACATTGTTGTGCCTCTTAAAACTAACTCATCACTCCCTCCAAGAATCATTCTTTCAATAAAACTATTGTGGATGCTACCAGAATGTAGCTCCATGATATTATGTATTTGCTAAAACTCACTGAACTTTGAACAATGAAGGCTGGTATTTAATGTCATGCAAAGCAAAACATTTAGGAAACAAAGAGGAATCCAGAGTGGAATGCAGAAAAAATTGATGTAGAATGTATCTGCCAATTGAGTAAATTAAAAAACAAATTCCAGTTTTCTTGCTATGTTTAGGTATCAGAGACTGTAATTACCAGAAGCATGGTGGCATGTGGCTACTACCCCAGCCCTCCAGGAGATCAAGGAAGACAGATCAGCAGGTAGAAGCAAGCCTAACCTGAACTATACAGCAAGTCAATGCTGCAAGAAAAAAATGACTACGCTTATATAAAAACACAATTATGAAATCTCATTTTACACCTGTGGTTTTATTCTTTTAATAAAAATCTAACAGTCAAAAAAAAAGAATCATTCTTTCTGAATGGGATCTCTGAAATAGACCAACAATAAATAAACAAATAGACACACATATGTGCACACACAAACACATACACGCACCCAGACAAGTATGTACAAGCATGACTCAGTATGTCAAGGGACTTTTCCCGGAACAGGCTTACTTACCAGGAAATAAGTGAGTCTGTCTTCAAGGTGTCCATTTCCTGCACTGGATTAAGTGTCTTGTGAAATTATGTAATTTTGTAAATATAAATGCAACTGGGTGTGTTGTACATTTTCATAAATGTCTCAAAGAGACTAAGTATCTCGTTAAGTTTAACAAGCATTGCTTGCTTGTGAGGTGTCATAACCAAGAGAAATATTGAAATACTAAAAATGAATAAAAGACAAATTTCTCTCTAAATTTCCCCCAAATCTTCCACACAGACAGCATGCCTTCCTCATTGCTTTCAGAAAGACAGTGTTTTCTTTCTTTTTCTTTTTCTTCATATTTAATTTCTAAAATGTTACTTACTCCATGCAGAAACAGATACATTCACAGTCATCAGATTTGAAACAGCTGTTATTGGGCAGGGTTATCTGTATAAACACCCTGCCCAGCATAGCTGTATTAGAAGAGACTTTATGACTCCCATCTCACATATACTTCTGGTATATTCTCAGTGAACAGCACGCATAATTACTAGTTACTGCTGACTTTCTCCAATGTGTTGTCTTCGCCATACTTCAAATGGTAACTGACTACATTTGGAATACATCCTAGTAGCCTCATAGGAACACAAAAGCTGTTAAAATTACATGACTGTTGAGATTGACTTGTTTTTACATCTACATTGTTTTCATATAAAAAGAGTTTGCTCTGCTCTGAATTGCACTTGCGTTTACTCTATTTAGTAATCGTATGTGTCGTTCAAGGTCCAACACACATACCCTTAAGTCTTTTTTTTTAAACTATATTTGATTTTTATTAGTAAAACAGTGTAAAGACAGTAAACAATGAGAAATGGATACATTGCACATAAACACACACTTCAGAAAATTTGACATTGTTTGACTCCTTAAAGCTGACTGACTTGAAGATATAATAAATAATAAATTGGTATTATATAGCTTTGGGGTCCATAGAAAGATGAATGTTTGCCAAGTTTTGATGTGCCAGCAAATATGTCAGGCATGCTTCATGTCTTAGCATATCTAAATTTTACTTAAATTACAAAATGTGCCCCCCCAATTAATAGATATGCAGACTGCGCAACGAAGGTAACAACTCAGCAACTGGGTCAGGAACTGAAACTCTGGGTTTGAAACTAGCTAGTTGGCTGGTAAATGCAAACTTGGAGTTTATATTATTCTTGTTTTTAAATGAACAGTAAAGATATATCCTTATTTGAGAAAGTAAAAATAAAACCTACCAAGAACTATACAAGGATTCTTTAGAAGCAAATAAGTGGGAAACACTGAAGGAAAAGTTTGGTGTAGGAACATTTCCAAGTTCCCCTGTTGTTTCTGAGGACTAGGTGGACTTTATCAATGAATCAATGTGGTTTTTCTATTCAGAAAAATACCAATACATAATTATCATCTTGGAGGATTCGTAATGAAAGCCTTGCTCGTGCCCTGAGATCTGTGTTACTTATAGCTTAACACAGTGCTTAACATTGATTTTTAAAAATCGGGCAATAGAGAGAGAGTAGAGCAGGCATGAAGAGCAAATGGTTCAACTGTAGATAGAAGACCCATGACGCACAGTGTTAACTGATGTGACTACATATCCATCTCCAGGAATCCCAAGAGCAGCATGAAACTTTCCATTAGTGGGCATGCAATGATTCAGAACAAGAGTGAGTTGTGCAATCAAATGAATGACCACAATTGACAGCTGGCTAGTGACTGGAGGAACACAACTGTCCTGTCCCCCTGATGTCATATGATGTATATCCTTAAGTCTTAACTCTATGAACTGTCTGTGATAGTGCTTATGAAAGTGATCTTCCCTCACCCTTTACTTCAATCAAGGCTGTCCTGTGTCATCCTCAGGTCGTTTCTTTGAATGCTCTGTGATTCTACAGATTTTGAACAGTGACTAAAGATGACGCCAGGCTAATAACGTTTTTTTTTTTTTTTGTAAAAATACACACATGCAGGGGTATGAGACAGAGAGAGAGAGAGAGAGAGAGAGAGAGAGAGAGAGAGAGAGAGAGAGAGAGAGAGAGATACTAGTTGGGTAGATAGAAGGAACAAGCTAGATAATCCTCTACTACTGGATAATTTTTACTCTAAGCCTGATACAAACTGAAGTTACACAGCAAGAGATAACATCAACTGAAGAATTCCCTCCATCATATTTATTGACCTCTGGGCACAACCCTAGGGGCATTTTCTTGATTATAAACTGATAAGGGAGGGTCTAGCCACTGCTGGTGGTGTCAGTCATGAGAAAGTGGGCCTGGACTCTATCAGAAAGGTAGCTAAATGTGACCTGAGAGCAAGCCAGTACACAGAGTTCTACTGTGGTCTCTGCTCCAAGTCCCGCCTCCAGGTTCCTGCCTTGAGTTTCTGTCCTGGCTTCACTGTATAAGGAACTGTGACAGGAAATTGTAAGCCGTGTGAACCCTTTCCTTCACCGAGATGTTTTTGATCACTGTTTTATCATGACAACAACAAGCTAAATAAAACCAATTTCTTTTTTATTATTATTTTAATTTTAAATAGCTTGCTTCACATGTGAATCCCAGTTAACTCTCCCTTCCCTCCTCCAGCACCCCTCACCATCCCCCCAGCCTCCTACCCTATTGCCACTTCCTTCCACATAGGGGATATCTAGAGTCTTTCATTTCACTCAGGGTAGGGTCCAGGCACTCCCCGAAGAGTCCAGGCTGAGAGAGCATCCCTCTTTGTGTTATGGACACACGAAGTCCGTTTATATGCCTGGGATAAACAATGATCCACTGTCCAGGGCCCCATAGGTCTCTTACTGACTCTCACACTCAGGGGGGTGTGGATCGGTCCCATGCTGGCCTCCTAACTGTCCCTCTGGGGTCCAAGAGTTCTCCCCTGTTCAGATCAGCTGTCTCTGCTGGTTTTGCCAGCCCATTCTTTGCCAATTTGCTCATCACTCCTCTCTCTCTGTCACTGGGTTCCTTGGATTCAGTTCAGTGATTAATTGTGTGTTTGCCTCTGCTTTCATCAGTCACTGGATGAAGGCTCCAGGATGGTTATAGACCTCAAGTTCATTATCAGGAATGGGCATTCGAGGTGGTCTCTCCACTATTGCTTAGCGTGCCAATTGGTGTCATCCCTTTAGATCACTAGAGGTCACACTGGTGCCTGATCTGTCTTCTAACCAATGATTCCCTCTTCCCCCTATCCCACCCCCCCCCCCACTCAATCTTCTTGTTCCCCCATGACCTACTCTCTCTTCCTCTTCTTCCCCTCTCTTCTTCCCAGCTCAAATTCCAGCAACTTTTAGTCAAAGATATTCACAATTAAAACCTCATTGTTATGTATTTAAACTTGCAGTAATTATTTAAATTATGGATCTATGTTTTACTCTTTATGAAATAGCCTTGGAGCCACCTATATCTTCAAGATAATTATAGACATTTAATGATATATGTAAATTGTCTGACATACATACATAATATATACTGAGCATTTATGGTTTAGATATAAAGCTGTTCTAAATCTATGGCTCCCATGCTAAATGACTTTTTAAATATAGCAAAAATGTTGCAAATTGAGTGGATAGAAGTTTGGATTTCTGTAATTGTTATTATTATTGTATTTTTCTGAGAAAAGCAAAGCATTTTATGTCTTACATATCTACCCAGAGCTTCAGTTTTATGAATAGTAAATTCAAAGATAAAAGACTTATCTTTATAGATTTTTCTTAAAAAACAAAATATAATCCAAATGAAATCAAATCTGAAGAAATTACCCAAATTTTAAAACATTAAGGGAAACTGAAAAGAATCAGGGAGATTATCAATAGAATATAAGAGCTTGCCTTTAGGGAAAAAAGAAATTGGTTATATAAATGGCTGTATAGTCATTCTTTAAAAATATAAAATCTGGCCAGGTGGTGGTAATGCACGCCTTTAATCCCAGCACTCAGGAAGCAAAGACACACAAATCTCTGTGAGTTTGAGGTCAGCTTGGTCTGCAGAATGAGTTCTAGGACAGCACAACACAGAGAAACCCTGGCTCAGAAAACCAAATATATATCTAACAAATAATGACTAAATGCAAAATAGAGAAAATATACATTGTGTTTGCTCAGAAAACTAATGAGCTCATAGGTTAAAGGCTAGACTTTACGAAGATGACCACATGCATTTCAGGGTAATAAGATGATGCTTCCATATGGACTGAGACAGGCTGTAAATAAGGTTGCCATGACAGATGACTAAATTCAGGAAAAGTGTAAACAACAGTTCCTTCCGTTAGACTGAAGCTTTTAGACATCTCGTGATGTGGTATCAAGTTGAACAATCTGTATTTTAATAAAAAAAATCACCCCAGATACTAGAACAGTACGGAAAATGCTTTATTCTCAAAACCGTAAGCATTTCAGAGTGAGGGCATAAAACATTTTCTTTATCACAGAAAAGGAACAAGAGTAGGTAAACTTTATGACAGTGGGATGGGTTGGCAAGGATTCTAACAAACAACTAAAGAGAAAATAGGTCTGTCACATCCCCTGGCTGTAGGGAGGAAGGTTAAAGCAGACTCTCCATTGTTTGCTTTGGGTCCTGAAATACATAAATGTTATTTAACAGAATACTGTAACAAGTGCTTAAACATAAGGTAGGAAAACCTTCAGGGCATCACAGAAAAAGACAAGAGCACTGTGTCTGCCCTGTTAGCATGCAAAGTTTGCTTCTTTAGTATTATATAAATGCAAAAATAATTGCTGTATAATCACTTTTTATGCTACATTACCAATAGTTCCATGATTTATGCATGTACTTTGCATGCTTCTCAATTAGGATCGCACAAAGTTTATCAACTGGAGATGTTGTGAATGGATAGTTTTTTGAAACTCTAACATAACAGAATATTTGCATTTGTCTATTGTAAAGAGAAGCCTTTTCCTTGTCTGCTGCTTGGTTTTTCCCCGCCAGTCGCCTGGGCTCTGCCGTGTTGTAGTCCCCAAATAACACACAAGATGCTGTATTAATTATGAAGCTGTTGGCCTGGCTTGTTTCTTACTGGCTAGCTCTGACTTAAGTATTTATCCCATAATTGTTAATCTAAGTATTTCTCTTACCAGAGAAGTTTCTGGGCTTCTTATCCCTATGGCGGTTACATCTTGACTCCTGTGTTTCTTCTACCCAGAGTCCTCCTTGACTCCTAGTCCCACCTATCTTTTAGATGTTAGCTGGTTACCTCCAGATGGCCTGATCACAGTGGAGAATGGCTTCTAGTTTGTATAACAATAGTCCTAGGCCCCACACCCACCATGAGGGCTAGTTGGATGTGCCTGGGGACTAATGGGACCTGTCTGAACAATGGTACCCTTACTGAAAGTCCGAGGGCTTGTGTATATGCTTTCTAGGACCATCTCTAGGGTTAAAGGAAGTGTTTCCTAGTCAGCCCTATATACATGACAATAGATGTTTTATGCCAGTACCCCTGCTTTTGGAAAGCTATTTAAGAAGATGTTTGAATAAACTAGGGTCTCCAGTGTTGACTGAGAGCCCTCCTGAAATGACAAGATGTCTCTGTCTCATTCTTAACACTGCCAGGTAGCTTGGTTTGGACCCAGGGCTGTTTGGATGGTTCTGAACAGGCCCTAAAGACATCAGTCCAGAATAGATGACTCTTTCAGCACAGGACTGACACAAGCCAGACCCTGGCAGTAAATAAAAGGTAAATTGATAAATGAGAGATAAACAGATGATAGATGTTTAGTTCTTTGATGGTACATAAGAGATGATAGATAGATAGACAGACAGACAGATAGATAGATAGATATTTTCTACATAGAACAATTATCAGAAAACTATATTGAATAATGACTTCAGAATGAGATTAGAAAACTGTTATAATTGGATTATCTCTTTGTATATTTATACACGTTTGTTGTAGCCTTTGATATTTTAGAAGTACACTCATTTGCAGATTGTTATGGTGCGGTACAAATAGGACTACATTCTTATAAAAAGAAAAAAAATCGAACGCAGAGCCACACGAAAAAGAAAAAGATGTGCAAAACATTGGAAGAAGGGAGCCCTCTGCATTGAGAGAGATCCAATACAGTGAATATTCCCTCACAATCTCCAAAGAAGCCAACCCTAAAGCAGCTTGAAATTTTATTTGGATACTGGAGAACTGTGAGGGAAAACAGTATTTTCATTACCCATTCTGTAGGACTCTGTTGTGACAATCTTAACAAATGCAAGATCTAATCCTACTTAAATGTGAGGAGAACTGATACAGACAAAGGGAAGCAACAATTTATGAAAATGGAGCCATTATCTCACAAAATAGGTGAGAAGTGTTTTAGAAAGTGGCTGTAAATAAGTGCTGACTAGTTTTTGTCAATTTGACACAAGCTAGAGTTTTGGAGGCAGAGAAATCACTGCTGAGAAAATGCCTCTGTAAGACTGGCCTGAAGGCAAGCCTTTGGGGCCTTTTCTCAACTAGTGATTGGCAGGGGAAAGCCCAGCTCACAGGGAGCAGTGCTGTCCCTGGGATTATGGCCCAGGTGTCATAGGAGAGCAGACTGGGCAAGCCATGGAGGAAAATCAGTAATCTACTGTTCCCTGGCTTCTATTATCAGTTCTTGCTCCCAGGTTTCTGCCTTGACTCCCCTGCACTGACTCCCCTCAATGACAGAGTCCAAGCTGGAAGAAGAAAGAAACCATTTTCTCCCTGGATTGCTTTAGGTCATGGTCACTATTGCAGCAACAGTAAATTAACTAATACAGACTCCACTCCTGTGCCATTCACACGTATCTTTTTCAAAGGGTGAGACAGTAACCTCTCTATCTGGAAGTGTAGAAAAATATCAACTGCCTGGATAAACCAATATGGTTTAGAGAATTCAAGCTCTCTAGCACATATTCGAATTAACTGAGTAATTTTACTTCAGTGTCTTCACCAACGAGAATATCATAGGTCATAGAGTGAGTCAAGGGAATATGTGTGTGGCCGCATCCCTGGACTTTATTACACTGTAAGAGAAGGAAAAATGGGAACACGCTAAGCACACAGTAATAAGGCTGGCTGGAGTGCACACAGAACAGAATGTCTAAAACCACCTGTCAACACAGAGACACGAGGCTGATGGCAGAGCATGAGGGAAGGGTGAGCCTTTGTTTTCATTCTGTTTTTAAAGACGAATGTATTGAAAGAAAAACGAGCACTTACTGCAAATGGAACAACATCCTGTGATCACTTCTTCCCGTTTCGACTCTGTAGTGTAGCAATGTTTGAAACCAGAAGGCACTGATTAATTGTTTAAGCTTCCTGACTCTATTTCTCTAATTATTTTTATCCTGCTCATTAGTACTGCTGCATTTACTAAACTGTAGATTGTTTGAAGTCCTAAGGTGTGTTTTTAATCACAGAGGTGGGAAACACCAAATATGATTATGAGAGATGACTGTAAACTATATTGAAATAGCAAAAAGAAATAATACTATAATGAAAAATCATAAATGAAAAGCAAAAGCGATATTGAATATTTATACGTGTAATATAGAAGGGAGAAGCTATAAACTAAGCATTTTATCAAACGTACAATGAACATTTAGCTCTAAACTCATAGCCAGGTCAGCATTCTTGTTCTGATGTCATTGTATTTTTGGAGCAGTGCTTGAGACAGGGAGCATGGAGCTGACTGATAGACCATTCCATAATAGCATCTTGCCCTTGGAAGTGATTTATTATCTTATTGACTCAATTATTTCTACTGGAAAACAGGGTTACCAGGAGCGCTTACTGCCTGGAGTACAAAATGAGTTATATCATCTCGCATGCAAAGCATTGGCAATGTGTTTTATCAATCAATTTGATTTATAATATATATGATACTCTGAAGACATGTTTATTATACGAGAGAAACCGAAGGCATGAAATGACACTGTGCTTTCTGGTGAGACAGAGATGAACGTTTATTATTATTTGTTAATTGGTTTTGTCAGTGTGACCTACAAACTCCTGGGAAAGTTTATTATTGTATAATTATTGATAAGTCATTGTTGGACTGGGTCTGTGTCAGGGTCATTGTGGAATAGTGTGCTTCTTAGCCACAAACCATTCTAATTTCCTTCTCAAAGGAAGAAGCTGAAGGGTAGCAAACACCCATCTACACTTAGCAAAAACAAAACAAAAACAAAAATTGCCATTAAAATCTACTCTAGGTGAAATAAATTTAATAACCACCGATAAACTCCACGGTGTAAATTATTATTTTCTACAGATCATGCATGAAATTCATTAAGGTTCTCAGCAATAAAGATATTACTCATTTTGAAAACCTTATTTACACTGGGGTCAAAGCTTTATATAAACTACACGATTTAACACAAAAGAAAATGTGGGCGACGCCAGTATCTCACATTTTCCCAACAAACTAACATGGAGGAAGGTTTGGTGCCCTTTTCTACAAGTTTATAACAGAATGCAACTTTCCCTGTGCACTGCTCTCTCTGGCTTCTTTCTTGGTGAAGGGCTAGTTATAAAAAAAGCTGCTGAAATCTCCATCACGGCCACATCACTCACCGCCCTCTCTATCCATAGAACACACAAAAACAAAACAATTTACAAGAGCAGATTTCATATCCATCTCATTTCGCGCGATGCACGGAAACCAGTCCCTGTGTTTTCCGGTTTTTTCGAGCCTAATTGTAGCCAGGCATTCCAGCCTGGGGCCACTGTGTGCTGGGTTTTGTGCTCACTTTCCATTCTCCAGGACTTCGCTCCAGATCTCCAGAAAGAGAAAACATTCCAGACTCCCAATGCAGCCTCGTCTCCGCCTGACTAGAACATTTTCAGTTCACTCTTATTGTCCAAACAAGGCCCCCAAGTCCTAAACTTCACTCAGAAGCCTGGCATGTCCCTTCAATGCCCACATTTTATTGCAAGCAACCATCATCTCCCTCCCCTTCATCGGGGCTTCACAGCTGGCATTAGTCAAAGGAAATAACTTTATTGCCACTGTCAGTTTACAAGCGCTTTCTCCCTTCTGGCTAATTCATATTTACCTTTATAATAATCTTCTCTGTTTTAAGATATTTTTCTTAGCAAGTGAGCTTTGAATGTTTTCCCTTATGTGTTCTGATTAGTCACTGCATACTTCCCCTATTATGTATAGGTCTGTTTTCTTTTCTTTTTCTTTATTTTAATAACCAGAAAACCTTTTTTTTTCTTGCTCCAGCCCCGCCCCTCAAGCTCACATATATATACACACACCGGCAAGCCCATATTTACTGCATGCTGAGCTTTTCCTTGAACGTGAACTGCATCTTTCTGTCTGAAGTTCACTGGAATTGCGGTATGCATTGACTGCCTTTCATAATGGTTGGGTCCTCTCTCTGGCCTGTCTTTAAAACCAATAGTGGTTCTTGAACATAATTTGAAAGGAAATTCTTTTCCCATTTGGTTTTCTTCTCTGTGGGCCAGCGATGAAATCAAGGACCCTGTTGTGTATCTGGATAGGTCTCTCTGGAAGAGAAGACTTTCATACGGAATTGCTTGTTAAGGTTTCAGTCTAGAGTTTGCCGAACCTGCGAAACTTACTGTCTGCCCTCAGGTGGAAGTGTGTGGAGGGCTCTCATGCCTTTCTTCTGTGTTAGACAGGACTATGAAGAGCTAGAGAAGCAGCTGAAGGAAGTCTTTAAGGAACGCAGCACCGTCCTGCGGCAGCTGACAAAGACATCCAGAGAACTGGACGGGATCAAAGTCAACCTTCAGGTGAGCTGGAAACAAATCTTGGTAGCAAAGGAGTCCAGTCACCCACTGGACGGATATGCATTTTTCAACACTTTTCTCTGCATCTCTAGGCTTTGCCAACCCCAGTTAATATTTATTATTGTTTGAACTTTGAAAGGAAATATCTTTTGAAATGGTCTAGAGACCTGCAGCTTCCAAACATCAAAGGGAGAAAACTGTATACTTGACAAAGTCATCAGTTTCTCCCAGCTCCCAAGATCAATTTGACTCCTGTGTTCTTGCTGTTACAGATTGCTGGAGAGGATTAGACTGAAGGTTAAAGAATATAGGAATGGTGTCTAGAAGAGAATGTTTTATTTTTTCCCTGCCATAGCTGTGAAGATCCTTCAAGTAGTTTCTTTATAGAAATGGATAAATGTCTTACAAAGGAGTCGGTAATGTTTAAAACAAGACAAAACAAAAGCAAGGTCTATTCAGATAAAAATCTTCTAAAACATTGGGTAGTACTTTATTTTTTCCCGTGAAAGTACTTTTTTGTTTTCTTGAAGATAGATTGCTTTTCATACGTTATATTATAATTATGGTTTCTCCCCCCCCGACTCCTCCAGGTTCCCCTCACCTTCCTTCCTATGAGGTTCTACCCCTTTTCTGCCTCTTTTGAGAAAACAAACCTTACCAAAGGGATATTTTTTAAAAAGTATAATGAGATAACAAAAAAAATTAGAATAAGACAAAAACAAGCTAGCAGAAGGAAAAGAGTCAAAGACAAAAGCACAATAAACACAAATAGATACAGACACATACAGGAATCTCATTAAACACAATAAACACATATAGACACAGATACACACATGTTCATACCCATAGGAATCTCATAGAAACGCAAAACCAGAAAAGATCTCACACACACACTAGACACACAGACACACACACACACACAGACACACACACACAGACACACACACACACACACACACACACACACAGGACCTATAAGGCAAAAAACTTTGAGACACAACATTATGAGAAAAAGACTGGTATATTGCATTCACTGAGTGTCTACTGTGTACTAAATTCTTTGCTTTGGTGGCACTGCATGATAAAACTCTTTTAAATAAATAGAGGAAATGCTACTTTTATTGTGATTTATTATGCCTAAGCAATATTGACTAAAGAAAGTAGTTCTGAAAGTCAGTAAAGACCCTTGAGTTTAAACGTATGCTCTTTGCTCCAAAGCCTTTCCACACATCGCCCAACCGAGGCTGTATGTTATCTTGGTTTCTCAAGTTTTGCATGCTCCATGGACGCCACTGTGGCACTCTAGGAAGGATGATGGCGGGTGTGCACTCAACCAGTAGAGCATTGAAGTTGTCCAACTCGTATGTTGGATTATCTTTCCGTAGCTCCTATTTAATTTTCACTTGAAAACTTTGCTGTAGTTACTAATCTTTTATACTACAAACACAGAGTTTAGAAAGAGCACACAGGTAAGTAATGAGCGGCGCCAGCATTTGAATTCACTGTTGAGGCTGTCGCTGCAGAAGTTGTGCTATGCCTTGAAAGAGTAATACTAGCACCACTGGACAGGAGCTGGTGACAGGTAGAGGATTAGGAAGCTCATGAGGAAACATGCTGTGCATCTGGGCATCTAATTCTAAAAAGCAAAGGGGAGGATTCAGGAGGCTGCAAATTGATCTTGTTTTATTTGGGAAAGCCAAGGCAGAGATTACAGAGAAGACAATTAACAGGTAAACAAGCCTGTTAGGAATATTCAAGACAGCTGCCCGTACTCAGGGGGCTGTCCTCAGCATATGGCAAAATGCCCTGGGGAGATCAGTGATTACTGTGTTCCCAGGACACTTTTGTTTCCTCGGTGAAGGTGTCTCACTCTACACTACAACGCTGCTTAAGAAAAATTTTCCACAAAGCTTTATTTTTGAAAGGGGGGAAAAAGACTTCCCTGAAATGTTACAACTTTGAAAATGACTTTTTTGTTTTGTGGCACCTACTACAAAAAATGTTTTTTTTCCGTCGTTGTTTAATCTTAATAAATCCTCTCAGCCAACGCCCCACAAAATTAGCATGCTATTACATTGATTATAAAATGAAGAGTAAAGACTGAAGTAGCTCACAAGTTGTGGGTAAGTCATTCACAGACAAAAAAATAGGTGAGATCAGATTCCAAACTTAAAAGTAAATTGTATACAGCTAAGTGTTATGTGACTTTTCCCCACAAAACATGAATAAAATGGCTGTTCACCCCAGATCGGAAACTGGGAACTAGCAAGGCCCCACAGAAACTGTCCCACCTAACCTTAGCTTGGTATTAATGAGGGGAATATGGGTGAGCCAAGACATGGGCCACAAGCAGCTAGCCCTTCTCACCAACCTCAAGCGACTCCTGCTGGGCTGCCACACTTTGATTGTTTCAAGACAGGCTCTAGTTTTTCAAGCTGGCCTTGAGCTTGCTATGTAGTCAGTGATGAACATGCACATGTGATCTTCATTCCTCCTCAGGGTTGGGATTGTGCATGCCTCCTGCAGCGCCCATTTCTATGTATAGTCCTGGTGGCCAGAACCTGGAGATCTCCACATGCTAGGCAAGCACTCTATCAGCTGCTGAGATGCATTGAAAAAAAAAACCTGTCCTGTCTTTATTAAGGTGATGTTATTAGGCCCAATTTTGGGTAAATAGGTTAGAAGTAATCAGTCACTCTGATTCCAAGATAACTAGCATGTGCTATCCAGACGACAGAGCTCCTCAATACATCAAACACGACTTTCTTATCTATTCATTTAACTGTTTTACTTAAAAATTTCTCTTCATTTTTTAGTTTCTTCCTTATTTCTTAAAAGTATTTATTTGTTCCGTCTGTTTTAATTTCACATGAATGTTTTGTCTAGGCTCCACGTGCAATCAATACTGGAGGCCAGAAGAGAGTGCAAGATCCCTTGAAAATTGAGTGACAGAGAGTTCTTAGCCTCCCTGTGGGTGCTTAGGATCAAACCCAATTTAAATTCTCAAACTCCTTGTTGAACAGGGTTGTTTTGGCTATCTATCGCCATGCACACAAAACTTAAGTCCAAATGGATCAAAGACCTCAACATAAATCCAGCCACACTGAACCTCTTAGAAGAGAAAGTGGGTGGTACCCTTGAACGAATTGGTACAGGAGACAGCTTCCTGAACATAACACCAGTAGCACAGACAGTGAGATCAACAATTAATAAATGGGACCTCCTGAAACTGAAAAGCTTCTGTAAGGCAAAGGACACAGTCAACAAGACAAAAAGGCAGCCAACAGAATGGAAAAAAATATTCACTAATCCCACATCTGACAGAGGGCTGATCTCCAAAATTTACAAAGAACTCAAGAAGCAAGTCTCCAAAACACCAAAGGATCCAATTAACAAGTGGGCTGCAGAACTAAATAGAGAATTTTCAATAGAGGAGTCTAAAATGGCTGAGAGGCACTTGAGAAAGTGCTCAACATCCTTAGCCATCCGGGAAATGCAAATCAAAACAACTCTGAGATACCATCTCACTCCTGTCAGAATGGCTAAAATCAAAAACACCAATGGACAATTTATGCTGGAGAGGATGTGGTGAAAGGGGAACACTCCTCCACTGCTGGTGGGAGTGCCAACTTGTACAGCCATTTTGGAAATCAGTATGGAGATTCCTCAGAAAAATGGGAATAAACCTACCACAAGACCCAGCAACTCCACTCTTAGGCATATACCCAAAAGATGCCCATTCATACAACAAGGATATCTGTTCCACTATGTTCATAGCAGCATTATTTGTAATAGCCAGAACTTGGAAGCAATCTAGATGCCCCTCAACCAAAGAGTGGATAGAGAAAATGTGTTACATTTACACAATGGAGTACTACTCAGCAGAAAAAAAAACAATGGAATCCTGAAATTTGCAGGCAAATGGATGACACTAGAAGAAACCATCCTGAGCGAGGTAACCCAGTCACAAAAAGAGAAACATGGCATGTACTCTCTCATATATGGATTTTAGACCTATATCTGGGAAGTGGCAGCCTACAATCCCATGGCCAGAGAGTCTGGGAAACAGACCCTTCATCCAGTGGCTGATGGAAGCAGAGGCAGACTCCCACGGCTAAGCACTGAGCTGAACTCAAGAAATCCAGTGACAGAGAGGGGAGGCCTGATGACCAAAGGGATTAAGACTGGGCTGGTTTAACCCCCAGAAACAGCTGACCTGACAAGGGTTAGCTCTTGAATCCCAGACTGATGCCTGGGAATCCAGCATGGGACTGATCAAGACCCCCTGAATGTGGGTGTCAGTGAGGATGCCTAGGCAATCTATTGAGCCTTGGGTAGCAGACCAGTATTTATCCCAGGCTTACAAATGGACTTTGGGCTCCGATCCAACAATGAGAGATGCACTCTCACCCTGAACTCTTGGGGGAGGGTCTAGGCCCTGCCCTGGATGAAATGACAGACTATGGACACCCCCATGGAGGCCCTCACCCTCCCTGGGTAAATGAGGGGATATTGGGGGATTGGTGGGAGGGCACAGGAGGAGGGGAGGGAAACAGAGAGGGAACTGGAATTGACATGTGAAGCAACCATGTTTCTAATTTAAATTTAAAAATAAAAAAAATATATATAACCCCCCCAAAAATTCTCAAACTCTCCTCTTTGTTAGAAGAAGCTGTTTTTTGTAAGTACATAAAAATTCTCAATATTTCCTAAAGGGACTCTCGGGTAACCCTTGTCAGCTCCTAGGTATCTCTGGGGAAGCTAACACTGTGTTAAAGTTCTCTATTGAACGCCAGGCTGAAACTGTTCAGGCAGCACCATGCTTTACAAGTCTTTGCATAATTCAGGGTAGGTGTCGTTAAATAAACATTAAGGAGCAATGGCTGGAGCGCAGTTATCTCCCTACAATCACAGCTATGCTGGGGAAACTGTTACTGCAATTCAAACTCTTAACATCAAGTATGGCAGGTTACTCTACTAGGCAGTTTACTGAACATAAATAAGGAAGTTATTAAGAAAGTTTCATATGACACATCCTTGTATAAGAAGAGCTTCTGGGGCTTTTCTGTTCTAATTGATGCCCTCTAGATCCTCAATTTGCAAGTATGTAAGTAATAATGACTGGAGTGGCATATATTATTTTGTAATACCTATGCATAGTGACAAGGCATAAAATTACCTGGCCCTCTGTCCTTTTGTATCGTAACACACTACTTAGAAATAAGACATAGACAGGAATGGACGAGCACGTGCCTCTGACTGCTTTCAGTTTCAATTAGGTTATTCCCTTACCTGTGCAGAGAAGCTTCCTGAGAGCTTTTCCATTTGCTGGGACTACACAAAAGCTGACTCAAAATAGGTGCCGAGGACAAATTTTACAGGAACTAGAGAAAGTTTTGTTTTCTTTATTTATGTATAGAGAGACTGGGAAGCACATGAGATGGCTCTGTGTGTGGAGGTGCTTGCCAGTCAACCCCCGTGGCTGGAGTTTCATGTCTGAAACACACGGAAATCTGACGTAGGAGAACTAACTCCACAAAGCTATCCTCTGCCCTACACGCCTGCACGATGGCATGTTTGACAACACACATACTACACGCACACACACTCACACGCGCACATACACATCAAAAATTTTTTTTAAAAATTAAGACTTTTAAAAAGAAAGCAACGTATTTGCAGGATGTTTCTCTTTTCTCCAACATTTGAATGGTGAGTGTTGACTGAAGGCTGATCATGTGTAGGAGTTGAACATGTCCTACTGTGTCTCATGAACTCTGTGTGTGTCCTGGGCACCTTCAGTAGCTGGGGAGGGGGACTAATTTTAATACGTTTGTCCAACAGACCAAGTGTCTCAACACCTGGTATTATATACAGACAGTAAAGCAAATGACCTTGCTTTATCTAAATAAGACCCCTTTCCCTTCAATTCTCTTCCAGTCTTTGAAAAATGACGAGCAGTCTTCGAAAACGGATGTCCAGAAGCTTCTGGAGCTGGGCCAGAAACAGAGGTAAGACTGGAGTTCTATATTCCTTTACATTCTTCCTTTTTGCTTTTACGTTAAGACTTCCTGCCCACTCTGATTTTTGCGACACTATTAAAACACAACCAGGAAGTTTAGCAAAATCCATCTGCTATAACATGTGACCTTACCTTGTTGTGTTCACGGGTGCAAATGCCATTGATCCAGTACTTCGTGTAACCAGGTCTCTGGGTGGGGTGGGACTTGAGTCTCAAGTGTGCGTTTCAGGCAGTGACTTCGTGAAGGTGTTATGCTCAAAGCAGTTAAGTGAGACCTATACTCTCGCCAAGACCTGTGTTTTGGGGATTTGACATTTTTTTTAAAACAGTCCAATTCAATGTCCACATCATTCCAGGCTGGGTCTTTGGTCAGCAGGCAAAAAAAAAAAAAAAAAAAAAAAAAGAGAAAAGATGCTGTTCAAAAACATTATGCATATCAAGTAAAAGATGAGGAATTAGAGCTGGAGAGATGGCTCAGCCATTAAAGGCTAGGCTCACAACCAAAAATATAAGATGAGGAATTGACTATCAATCCTGTCATCAGCCTGGGTCTCCACTGTGACCTTACATTTTGACATATTTCAGGTCAGGTCACTAATGTGGTTAAAATGTCAGTGTCATGAACTACTCTTCATTGTTTACAACGATGAGTTTTTGTCTTTTTAGCTATTAGATACTAATGTTAAAATAAGCGGATATCTCTTTTCTTGTCTTTTTCATGATTTGTATTAGCAGCACCAGTGAGCTACAGGCAGCCCCTTAGCCACCTACTGTCTGGTTGACGTTTAAGCCAGTTTTTATTTTTGTTTCGTTTTGTTTTACTTCTGTGTGTTTTGGGTTCCTCATTTGCAAAGCACAGCTAATTATCTTAATAGTTGAAGAAAAAAAAGATCAGATTTGAAGGAATCTAAAAACATTGACCTCTTAGAAGTGGGAGTTTAATAGTCTCCCCTTTCTACTGGGATGTTGGGTTGGTAGAAATTAGTAAAAGAATGTAAGATATCAGTTAAAAAGAGAAGTTTGGGATATCTATAGAGCAACATGGTAGCAATTTAACAATGTATTTTTTTTTCTAGGAAAATATATGAACGGAGTAATTGTCAACTAAAATAAACTAAGATTTGGGGAAATTTTTTAACAAATGATTTCTTCTCAACCAAAGCAATTGAAGAAAAAAGGCATAATAGGAAAAATCACACAAAAACTAATATCTGCAAAACTCAAGCCAGTTACCAGTGATTAAGGGAGGTGGAGGAATTGGGTGTGGGGCAAAATCTTCTAATGGGTATCCTCGGGGTGGATCTCAGTGCTAAGCCTTGAGAACTCACAGTGGATAGCTCTGCATCGAGTGTAGTAGTCAATTCAAAAGAATTGTTATGCCAACTCTGTTTAAGATGAAAAGGAGATGTAGAACCTGTGGGCTCAAGAGGACGGGGAAGACTAGGTAATGAAGACACATTTTTATTAAAATCACATTGTTTCAGAAAGTTCAGCCTTACTCAGGAAGGCGTAGGTGTGGTATCTGAGATGTGACAAAGATGAAGAAGAGCCTGTGTCATTGCTATGATTGTAGATGCTCAGGTATGTTTACAATAACATGAAAATCCCTTAGGTCAATCAGGAGAATGGCATTAAGTCTGTAAATACATTTAAATAATCATTTACACTTGAGCTTCACACACAGATTCTCAGAGGACTGAACATCTGTTCCAACAAAAGAGTGAAAGAAAGCAGATGTGTTGGCACTGAAATTTCAGAGTTTTACACAAAATGAAAAAAACTTGTTGAAAACAAATAGCTCAGTTTTGTGTACCACTGAATCTGCAATAAAATCTCAGTAAATTTTGGTCATGGCTGTAGGTAACTTTTTCAAAACAAAATTGTATGAACTAGAATTTTCCCTAATGAACAAATAGCAAACTTATAGAGTATCTCTTTGTATCTGGAGACATTTTTTAAAATTAAATCTAAAGGATATGAGAGATCCATATACAACTATGTGAAGAGATAAGTGGGTGGTTCACCTCTAATGGGAGAAATATGTGTGTGGAAAGAGAGGGAAAATGATAGATTATAAATAGCTGATAAGTATCTAATAATCACATTAGTAGATAGATAATAGGGATTTTTTACTATCTTATTTTGATTACTGTTCATAATATATTGATGCCTGGGTAATATTCACAGAAGACCCTCAGGTTGACAAAGAAACATTAAAGAACATGTCGTTACTAAGGAGCACTAAGCAGAAAAATGACCCTGGGGGTGTCATGCAGTGTCTTAAGAATAAATGGGAAAAGGTGCTTTGTTCTCGCTGTTGGATGGGGGAATAGTTAGAAAGTTAGAAAGGAAGACGAACTCACACTCAGAGCCCTGTAAGAGTACTGACCGTTGACATGTTCTCTGGGAACAAGAGGGAAGCTTGGGAGAGGGGTTAGCTCTTACTGTGTAAGTTACTGATTGGTATACCAGCACATTGCCATCTGAAACTCACTCCTTCCTGACACAAAAACAGTGATGAAAACCACACAGATTAGCTGTCAGATGTATGCCCGACACGATAACCTATACTAAGACGGACAAGCCTGGGAGCAATGCCACCTTGTCACTGGGGCTGCCCAATCCTAGGACTAGAGATTCACATCCACACCAAAGAGGCTCTGAAGCAGCCGGCACTAATTATGTGGTCAAATCTTCCTCAAGTGAGGTGTGGTGTCAAAACAAGCAAGCCGGGGCTCATAGTGGAAAAAATTGTGAGTCTGGGAGGCAGGCGCCAAAGCTGGAGAACAGTGGGATATATAGCCATATCAGCAGAAAAAAATGTGCTGAGGGGTGGTTAGTATAAGTAAGGCCAAATTGTCTGTCCCATTTAGCAGCTCAATTATGTGCAAAATTCTCTGCTTCCACCATCTAAAAAATGTTGTATTTATATTTACATCCATGTGTTTTGCATCCAAGTGTTTTGTTGAGTGTGTGTATATGTACCAGGTGCACGTGTGGTTCTCATAGAATTTGCAAAGGGGTAACCAGTTCCCTGGGACTTGAGTTACAGTGCTGGGAACTGAACCTGGGTCCTTCTGCAAGAAGAACAAACGATTTTAACTACTGAGCCTTCCCTTCAGGTCCCTTCCTCCAGATTTTACTAACATATTACTGCTTGCTTTGTTTCCATTCCCAGTTTGGCTTTAGACATCAGAATATGGGATTTTTATTGCCTTGTATTTATAGTATAATTTTATTAGATCTATTATTCGTTGTTTAAAACTAGTAATAGGTAGTCTAAATATAAAATCTTGAATGAAAAGCTCTAGCTGCTATAAAATTATTTCAACTTTTTTTGTTGAATATATAATTCAGAGTTCAACTTGTATTTGAGAAACACTGTTTCCGTTCCATCTTTCTGGCACCCTTCCTTTCTCCCCTTCCCCCCCTCCGTTTACTAGAAGTAGTGTAGTGACTTTCTTCAGGTGTCCTTGTGAAAATCAGTTTTCTATGAGACACAGATATCACATTTTGACTTGATCGAAAACACATGTGTCTATTGCGTATCATCATCTTTTACTTTCTTGTATATTGCATTTAGCATTTATATACTATGCCATTAATTATTATGTCACAAAAGCTTCTGTAAAAAAATATGGTATTCCAGAAAATCTCCCATGAAAGCTGAAATTTAGCTTTAGACCATGAATCATGGATTTACCCAGGACCACAATGGTTCCATCTCTCTCTCTCTCTCTCTCTCTCTCTCTCTCTCTCTCTCTCTCTCTCTCTCTCTCTCTCTCTCTCTCTCTCTCCTCTGCCTCCCCTGAAAATTAATTCTTGGTGATTACAGTACCTAGTGACATAGCGTAGAAATCCAGAACACAGAGTGTCCTGCTAAAGGGAAGAAAAGCACCCCATTTTGTGGGACTTTCTGCTCAAAGAATATACTTCAGGCCTCTATGGGGTTGGGTCTTTTAATTGTTGTACAAAAAGTAACTTCCATTTCTAGGCTTGGTGCTAAACATTTTGTTTGTTATGTCATCTAAGCCTTGCCAAAGGCCTACAAAGTGTCTGTATTATTGCACCCAGTTCTAAATGAACAATTTTACAAGGAGGACATTTTACTATTCACCCAGATTATCACAAGTAGTTTTGCAGCAATTGATTGCCTAATTTAAACTAGGTTTGATTGTCGTGGAATAGAACAGTGCCCTGCTTTGTTGCTGTAGTTTTAGGCAACTTCTCTAGGCATAGTTATGTATCCTATATGTGTACTCTATTACACGCATGTGCTTATACACACACCCCCACACACTAACATTTTTATAATCTATTCTTTTTGAGGCAATAGTATAGTTTGGGTGGTAAAAGCAAGTAAATGTCATTAATCCTACATGCACAATTTCTAAATCCTTAAGAGGAAGCTAGTGTTTTAAGTTAGCCCATGAAATAATTGTTTTCATCATGACATTCACAAACATGTACACACACATGCAAATATGTACACACATATGCACATACACATATGCACTATTACTGTAATTTGTTCACTCCAATAACCCTTGCACTGAGAACTTTTCTTGATTTACATTACGAATATGAGCGACAATGAAGCATTTGTCTTTCTCCAACCCCCCCCAAAAAAACAAGACATAATCCATGCATACTTATGATCTGGAGACACAATGTCCATGTATTTATAGTCACACATTTTCTTTCCTGTGCTACTTAAACTATAATTAGAACTAAATCTCCTTTCCTTGTGTTTTCATGAAAAATTCTCAGAACTAATAAAGTATATCTAAGCAACAATACTGAACAACTAAGAAATTATGAGGATCATAACATTACAATAATTTCTTTCAGAAGTCTATAATGACTTTTGACCCAGTGTGTTCATACCCTACATGCTGTCAGTGAAATTAGCTTTCCAACTTGAGTTGGTATATCGAGTTGATTGAACACACATCATTGTTCACTGTGAGATTCTTAGAAAACATAATAACAAGGCAATTTCCCTTAACTATAACCTGCTTTATGCATGTGTGTGAAAAGAAAGCTCGTTATTATCAGTGTATTCAGATGCATCCCTTTGTATTGCTGCAGGTTCTCATAATTATAGTTAGCTGCTCCTTAGACTTAGACGGATAGACAAACTTCTTTTTGTAAAGTTCGTGGAAAATAGTGGAGTCGTATGATATCCCTTCTTTGTTCTTTTTTTCCTACTAACCTAGGGAAGAAATGAAGTCTCTCCAGGACGCCTTGCAGAAGCAGCTTAGAGAGACATCTGAGAAAGCAGAGAAACACCAGGCCACAGTGAGTGTGTTTTTTGTTTCTTCTCTGTCAATTTGCTTTGGGACCGGAAAGTCGTCTCTTCCTTTTCTCTCATCACTGGGGAAAAATACACAGTACATGTAACAGTGAAGTCACTACAACAATCATTTTAATCGGTATAATATTTTGTCCCAATTTACTGCAAGAGTAAAGATGAATGTTGTGTTTAATTTGGAGATCTTCTAGTTCTTACTATTTATTCCCTGTGAGGCAAACCAGGCAGGGAACTGGCTGAGGCTCACACTAGTGACTCCTGGATGGGGTGGAAACTGAACAGGAAGCCAGGTAACCTGCGCAGATCCCAAAGCTGTCCCCGACAGCCACAGGCGTGGGAATCAATCGGGGTCAGGCCCATCCTATCTGCCTAGTCTTCAGTCCCAGGTATTCCTCAAGGGTAAGACCTACACTTCAAGGGTCCAGCTGCTCCCCAGATCATTCCAAGAAAATGTCCTTTGGGCATGCACGCTTTGACTCTTATCACCGAGAGGCACCAGAGACGGGGAAACTGACTCCTGAAGCAAAGCTGGGATATGCGTCTCGGCTTAATTTCTCAGGCTCACTTTTGTTCCCCTCACAAAGATGAGACTTGTATATAGTGTCTGGTGCCTCAGTCTGCCTTTAAAAATATAGTAAATAGCACCATGGAAAATTTGTGCGCTAGAGATGAAGAGATTTGAATGTCTTACTGAGAGGAGGGATCGTATGTTATGCCCAGGGCCCACATGGGGAAGGCTAGAGCTAGTCACCAGAGAGACCTGGACCCCATCATAATTTCAGAGGACAATTCAATGGTGAGACCGCTAACAAGGCTTACCCTCGAGACATAGGAGCTACCCCACATTCTGGGTATCTGCCCCTAAGGTTACTGGGGCAGGTCTGAAGTGGTTTGGAGTGGCACTAGGGTGTGTTATTCTTTAGCTGAATGATTGTTATTGGAAAGCATGGTCATGCACCGGGCATGCATGACCTATTGTGGCTACCGTGAGGGAGGCAGGAGGAGAGAGAAGCATATTTCAAGCACACCATCTGGCTACTCAGAATGAGGCTGGTCCAGCATAAACTCTGGAGCACCAATCCAATAAAGCCTCAGTTTTGGAAACCGGAAACAAGATCAATGCAGGTATCCATCTTGCTCGGTTCCTGGAATCCCGGGCTTTCTAAACAATGTGGCGAGCCTTTTATTTTGCAAAGCTTCTAACAACTTTGATTAGAGTGTGGAGTTTTGCTCCTGAATCTCAGGTCAGTTTGTCACCCAAGACAGTCGACTCCTGAGGGCAGCCTTTCTCATAGTGATGGTCTGCTGTGCTGTGTTAGGATTGTTTGCTGTTAAAGAGTTCTCATTATCTCTTCCATCTGTCACGGTAACACATACTTGGATGGCATGAAAACGCGGGGTGATTTTATGTGGGATGTTCTAATGCTTGGCTATCTGGACACCGAAATGTTTTGTAAAAGAAGGGACAGTTGTTAGCACCTTCCTACTCATCCCTTCCCTCAGTTCCTGACCTAGAATGTTGGGTGGCTATCTGAAGTATCATTTCTGTGCTGCCCAATCAGACTTCATTTGAATTTGCCTTGGGAAGTCTAATCTGAAAAAAAGAGATGGCCTTGAGAACAGACATCCTCTATTCCCTATTTTCTCAGACGCTAGTAGTAAAGCCATATTGTAACTCACAGGAGGTAAATTCCTGGCTTGTTTTACATTGCTAGTGGGCAGAGCAACCAAGGCACGCACGACAGCAATTTCCCACACTTTTTTGCAGATGGAGTTCCAAGGAGAATATAGCCACTCTTGAGAGAGCAAAAGCTAAAGATAGAATATCCAGCTACGGAAATGTCATGGATACAGAGAATGCCCTCTGTGTCTCACCGAGCATGCTCTCAGTATCTTTCTGGTGAAGTTCTTTTGGAGAGCCTTAGCACTCCTACCCACACCCTCCTAGCATTTCTACGAAGCCTAAAAGTACTTGGCAGTGACTGACTCAGCACGCTATTCCAGGGATAATTCCTAATGGAACAGGCATTCTGTGGACTTAATCAAGTTCTGCCAGTTGGCTTATTTATCCAATTAAAACAGTGTATCACAGAAAAAAGGATTTTATTGTTATTAAAATAGCAATAATATATTACTAACATATGATGTTTGTTATCTAGAAATATAATAATAATATTATAATTAAAAGTGCAATTATATCTGGAATATAGGCCATAGTATATATGAAAGTTATATTATGCCCTTACCTCTCTGCCCAATATTTGAATTCCATATTCGTATGTTATCATTCCATTTCCCTCGGGCTCTCCTATTAACTACTTGGAATATTTGTAAAGCTGTTCATTAGTAATTATGATTCTGTGCACACACGGTGCTAAGCAGTATGGATGATGAATTGTAACCAACTTCAAAATTGTAGGCTATCATGTCCACTGCTACCTGCTAATGCCCCAGTAAGCATTATCAAGGATGACATAGGATTAATATTTGACAAGGAGAGATTCAAATAATGCAGTCTATTCTTAATCATTAGGGATGTTCTAGTGTTTCAACTCTAAGTAATTACTAATCAAAACCATTTACTTACACAATCCAGATGCTATACATGGATTTCCAGCAGCTGCTCTTGCAGGCTGACAATGAGCTATGCAAGACTGACCTGAGGTTCAGAATCTCAAGGCTCCTGTTGGAGGAGTGAGCCGTGTCACCTACCTAACAATGATCTCTGACTGAACATTTGAAACATCATTCTCACTAGTAATTAAAAGACTAATCACTGATGTTAGTGCTTTGTATCATCTTACCTGCAGATAGGCTATTACCGTTATTTACTATAACTGCTGTATATTTTTTAAGGTCACATGTTGTCCTATATTTATATAAACTTATGCATATATAAAGTTATATGTGGACACATGATAATGTTTCAGAATGATCGTATGTTGGGAAGTATACAATTATATTACAGCATAAAATGTATGATGTCCCTTTTGCATTGTGTATGTTGGAACATTATAATGCAGAAAAGCAATATTCAACATAAACTGCAATCATTCTATTTAAATTGCTAGTTTTAAGGCTGTGGGATGACGTAAAGAGGTACCATATGATTAGCTTCATTCCTGAACTGAAGTTAAAGAAAAATTGTGCACATCCATTCCCCAATGTGACGCCAAAAGTCACAAAATGCATGCATTACTAAAAGAGCGTCTCATAGAATAAAGCAAAGATTCCAAGTGACAAACTTCAAAGAGAGCCTTTCCTGAGGTGACTCTAGGTGCAGGAAAGAAAGGACTCCCCTGGTTTTCTTTGATCTTCCCTGCAAGGAGATGAAAGGAAAGCCGTGAGGATAACAGCAACTATAATTCAGTAACCTTAGGTGCAGACATCCGATTTCCATAGCGGGAACTCTTTATGCAAGGGAGTTCTCATGGGAACTGACAACTTGGAACATCCTGGGACAGGGGGTGATCAAATATGTCCACGAGCTGTGCTATTCACACTCGCATAATGACAGAACTGGAAGAAGGCTAGATACAAGGAGAAAAGCAAGTTTCCAAATTAACCAAAACTCTAATGTATTAGAAACCACAATGAATTAAAATAGTTTAACTATATTAACACAAAAGCTTAAAATAGGACAAAATAAAATTGGAAAGTGTGTAGAAAAACATGAAAATATTACTAATTACATGAGCATATTAGCAAAATTAAATACAAAATAAAATTTAAGGAAAACAGTTGCTAGTACAGTAATGTTTTTCAAGTAAAAAGCTTTACAGAACAAAGGCATTGCTAGCAATAGCTTTGTGAACCCAGGAAGAAATGAAATCATCATACACTACTCTGCCCTAAGCAGTAAAACTTCACACTTGCAGCTTCAAAACCCATCCATCTGTAAGTAAGAGCAGTTAGATCCAATGAACAAATACTTTAAAAAATAGTGTAAACTATTTCAAATATGTAAGAAATCTCCAGTAAAGTTTCTGAACAGATAAATATGTGATTCTGTATATGCAAATATACTAGTACTACATTGAAAGTTATTCCAGTTCACTATAATAACATAATTCATTTACAATGGATTAATCATTCCTTAATTTTGAAAAATACAGACCACATTTCTTAGCATTATTTATATTATCTAGAAATACAAATAAAAATAATAGTTTGAAAAGAAATGATTAGTGGTAAAGGAATTACTTTAAATTTGCTTGTTAATAAAAGAACTAACACCAAATCATTTAAGCTATTCTAAAAAGTAAATAAATAATGACAATGGAATTTTTACAAATATATTCAACAAAGCCAGATAAGGACACCAGAGGGGAAAATGACAAGCATTATCTTCATGAACAGTGTTGCAGTTACATTAAGCAAAATGATATCAAACTTGATAAAGCAGAAAATTATAATAAAGATTATTTATGACAGAAAAAGTGAATTCATAGAAAGGAATTCAAAGATAGTTCAAATATATTCACATTAATTATGGAAGTCTACTATACCAATAGCATGAAAGACATGGGATCCGTGGTCAAACAGATGTACAAAAGGTACTTGATAAAATGTAATGCCACTTCATGAAAAAAGCTGAACTTACTAGAAATATATATAATTTTAATGTAAAGATCACTCACAGAGTCAAAAACTAATATCATATTTAACATTGGAGATGTTAAAAGCTTTCTGATGCTTGGAGCAAGAAAAGAATGCTAATTTTCATGGCTTTTGCTCAACATAGTACAGGAAGTCCTCATCAAAGCAATCAGGCAAGAGAAAAGAAGAAAAGGCATCCAAATTGAGAAAGTGAAATTCAGTTCATCACTTTTGCCAATACTATGATCAAATATATCAAAACTCCAAAAATCTTTACCAGAAATACCTTTAAAGTTATGACTGAATTTCTCAATGCTTAAGGGTGCAAAACTCACATGCAAATGTGGATAATGTTCTCACATTCTGATAGTGAATTAGCTAACATGGATACCAATCAGTAATGACTTACAATGACTATAGATATATAGGAATGCATTTACCAAAACAAAAGAAATTTATCTACCATAAAATTATAAAAATATTGGTTAAATAAATTAAACAAGTACACACACATACACTCACAAACACACACAATGGGAATGCCTCCCATGTTCATGGAGAAAAGACTCCACATGGTGATAACTTTTACACTGCCTAATGAGAACCACAGATTCAATGAGATCTCTGTCAAAATTACTATGATAATCTTCAAGGATTTACCAAGAAAAAATGATATAGAAAAAGGTACTTCCCTAGCCAAACTTATCTAGATCAAAACCAAACAAATAAACAAACTCATGGTCCTCCTGCCTCTGCTTCCTTTAACAAATCCTACCACAGGGTAACCAGAAAATATTGTATGAAAAAAATATTTTCAATAAAATAAAAAAGCAAAAATTAAACACACGCACACACCAAACTGGAAGGATTATATCTTAGTGTAGAATACTCTCCAATGTTATCACATCAAAACAGTATGATATTGATATAAATTTAGATGCATAGACCAATGAAGTTGGACAACGAGCTTAAACTGAGCCCTCACATCTCCAGGTGACTGCTCACTTCTTTGTATCACAAAGATACTTGTGATAATTACTGAGACCGTAAATCAGTTGAATATAGTGGTAAGCCTTGTGGAACAGAGTTAGTACATGTGATGCACCAATCCTGACACTGAGAATGTGTGTTCGTTGCTTTTCTTGTTGATGTTTCAACATAGCTGATAAAATACACTTTAAGGAAAGAAAGGAATTTCCATTAGCAGTCAATGGAGTGCACCCATCATGACACTTAAAGGTAAGAAGTGAACCACGAGATATGGTAACTGGATCATGATGAATATGGTCACAGTCTGTCTGCACTCAGGAAGCACAGATACACCATTGCTAGTCCTCAGTTTGTCAGCTTGGCTTCTTTTTATTTTCCTTGAAAATAGATACTTCAATACAATATATTCTGATTATGGTTTCCCCTCCCCAAACCAATCTCAGGTCATTCCTACTTCCCCACCTACCCAAATCTATACCCTTTCTTCCTCTCTCTCATTGGGATACAAAGAGGCATCCATAAAAATAAAAAAAATAAAGTTAGAAGAGTACCTTTGAGTACCATGAACACTGGTCAGTAGGGATGAAGACTTTATGTAGGCATCAGATCACTTCTCCGTGTTTAATGATTTGTGTAGGTGCTGGCTTCAGCAATAGACCTAACCATCAGTTTGTGGAGAGCAACCAATAGTCTTGGCAATAGCCTGGGTTGTTTGGGAGTTCCCATGGGGGAGTTCCCATGACCATGAATTAGATTAGATGTAATCCATTTCTGGAACTGGAGGCTTCATTTGGTGACAAGAAATTTTCAGTTTTGGTACTATCACCCCATCTTGCCCATTATTTGGCCATTCCATTTGGATCACTTTCATATGTGTTTTAGGAAGTTTCTTCTGTATTAGGATTCCATATGACCCCTCAAATGGTCCTTAGATGTTGCTGGTCCTCACCATATTCCTTCTCTCACTGACCTTCTTCCTCTTTCTCCCTGTTTGGTCCTCTAGTTCCAGTGACCCACCCAGCCCACATCCATCCATAACTATCTATTCTATATGCCCTTTCTAAGGTAATCCAACCCTTCCCTCATCCATGACACACTAGCTCCTAACACAATACCTAACCTCTGTAGTTATATAGATTATAGCCTGTTTATAGACTTAACAGCTAACATCCACACATAAGTGAGCATATATATCATATTGTCATTTGGGGTCTGGGTCCCCTCACTCAAGATGATTTTATTCCAACTGCATCTGCTTACCTGAGAATTTCATAATTTCATTTTTTTTAACAGTTTAGTGATAATCTATCGCTTGAATGTACCACATTTTCTTTTTCAATTCTTGTATGGATGGACATCTGGGCTGTTCTAACTTCTGGCTGTTATGAATAGAGCAGAAATGAACGTGGTTGAGCAAGTGTCTCTGTAGTAGGGATGTAGAACCCTTTAGGTTTATTTCCAAGAGTAGTATAGCTCAGCTTTGAGGTACATCAATTTCCATCTTCCTGAAGAACCTCCGCACTGATTTCGATAATAGGTGTACAAGTTTGCACTCCCATCAATAATGCATGTCTCTTATACCACAGTTTTCCATCACTAGCTGCCATTTGTTTTATTGATCTTGGACATTCTGACTGGTGTAAGATAAAAATCTCAAAGCGATTTTAATTTTCATTTTCCTGATGACTAAGGAGTTTAACATTTTATTAAGCCCTTCTTGGGCCTTTTGTGTATTATTTCTTTAGCCATTCAACTCCTGGGGGTGATGCAACCCACCTTCAGGTTAGGTCTTCCCTTTGAAAATAAAATCTCCCTGGAAACTCCCTTTCAGATAGGCTTATAGGTATTTCCCCTGTGTTATCAAAATCTAGTCAAGTTGAAAATGAATATTAACTATCCCAGAAAGCATGCTAAGGAAATGAAATCCTTAGGTCAAAGAGCTTTCCTCACTCCTGTGTTCCCTGAAGCTCTATCAAAGAATCCCATGCAAGTATCCTGATGTTCATCAGCAGATCAATAAAGAGAGTGTGAGACAAACACACAACACAAAATTTTAATCTTCTAAGTGAGTAAAGTGCTATCATTTGTGAAAACACTGAACGAGCAGTTTGATAAGGCTCAAACAGAGCAGCTTGATACTTTTCTTTCTATATAAATATTATTTGCTAAACATTGAATGCATTTGTATGTTGGACATTCTACTGTTGCAAATCACTCACTAATTATTTTGCCTCCTAACATTTCTGTCTTAATTAAAGTTGTAACAAGGAAGGGAGGTTTTCATAATTGTCTTGCCTTCATTCTGATAGTGAATTGGATTTGAATATGCAAACATAGCTATACCATTTGGTATTTAAAGGGAAGGCACACTTCTTTTTTAATTTAAATTAGAAACAAGCTTGTTTTACACGTCAAACCCAGTTCCTTCTCCCTTCCCTCCTCCTGGCCCCTAATGACCCCCATCCCATCCCCTTTCTTCTCCCCAGGGAGGGCGAGGCCTTCCATGGAGGATCTTCAAAGTCTGTCACATCATTTGGAGTAGGTCCTAAGCCCATCCACATGTGTCTAAGCTAAGAGAGTATCCCTCTATGTGGAATGGGCTTCCAAAGTCCATTCGTGTACTAGGGATAAATACTTATCCACTACCACCTTTATGGTGATCTTGACTGAATTTTGAATTGTGACCTCTTTTTATTCAAAAGAAAGATTGTACATTTCTTCCTCCAAAAATTGTTACAGTAGGTGAAGATTCTTATCCTGGTCCAAAATAAAATTCTATGAAACACAATAACAAAGTTGTTTATTAAATTATGAAATGTTAAAGAGAATACATTTCTGAAAATTTGTATTATTTGAGCAGTAGATCCCCCTTGACGTAATCATGTTCCAACACACTTTTTATGAAGAAAGGAAGATTTATTTCTATCTCTGCATGTATGTTGCAGTAGAATATCATTCAGCTTTGAGATTGCCCTGCCAAAGCCTGGCAGGCATCAGGGATAACAAACTAGCAGGTGTGACTATGATAATTAAAGATATTAATGGTGTTTGGATGCATTTCATGGCTCCTGTTATTTTTTATGACTTAGCGTATCCTGGATGGGACATTATTCTAAAGCAAGACTTTCTGCAAATCTTTTATTCTCATCAAGCATAGAGATGCATTGTTTGTCCATGCTTTCCTTACAGCAAATACTTGGTATTTTTCACTCTGGAAAAAAAACATTATTTAAGTAAATACTAGGAAAGCTTATTTCTCCAGGGACTTTAAAACCTGCTGGGATTCTAAGCCAGTGATCTAAAAATGCTAATATTTTTAAATATTCTGAATATATTTGAGTTTCATATTCTCAACACTTTATGGCTGTGTGGAATATTTAAGGAAATACAGGCCTGATATTAAATATATATCAGTATATTCCTAATAAATGTGAAATTTAGCAATGCAAGCATACTGAATAGTATCAATAAATGATGGTCTGGCATCAGTGAAGCTTATATATAAAACTAAGATTGCTTCAACTATTTCATGGCTTAAATTCTTTGTTGCCAACAAAATACTTACATATGGAACTAACTATGGAATCTGTCCATCAGAAGGCATTGTCTGGTTCTGCAGACATATACATTTTAAATGTATCATGCCCTTCCAGGTAATTATTTTGGCTTACCAATGGCCTTGAATTCTCTGTCTTATGGGACGGTGAGTATGATTAGTGGTATTTCCTTGACATCAGCATCCCCATAGTTCAAATTTATATTTAGAATTAACGACCGAATCAGTAGACCCGGTGTTCTTAAGCATTGCCTGTTTTATATATGTCATCACTATCAAATGGTTTAGCCTGAGTTTTCAGTAACAGATGAAGCTGTTATATTCATGGATTCGCTTAAGGACAGGGCACTTACAGGTAATGTAAGGCTCCAGCAGTCCTTTATGGAAAGCAAAGAAGATTAAGTAGTCAGTGCTATGAATCTTCTAGGAAGCAACACAGCTGCTGCAGCTCTTGAAGACTCCATCTGGAATCATTCTTATACCTCTCTACCTATATGACTAAGATATCTACATATTCTGGCTTCATCCCATCTCTCTGCAGCCTGCTGCCTTCTTCTGGATAATCATCTGAGCATACCATTTGACCTATCCCATCCTAAATGGTGTTCAACAGCATCTTCTACCCACTTGAGCCACAGAGTAGCTGATTCTCTCTGGGTTCCTTAGCTGAAACACCATAGAAAAGACAACAGATACTGCTATACGTTGGAGTCAAAACCTGGGGTAACTTTTACTGAGTTGTGGATTTTTCATGCATACTAGCTGGGATATAATGGTGATGGAAACTACCATGAAAGGATGGATGTTTATGGTAAAGCTGAATGCTGGCCTTGGACTTGTCTTCGAAACAACCCAAATTATTTATTTCACTGTGTTTGGAGCTATACCATTTACCTTGATCTTTGCCACCCTGATTAATATTTTTGTTATCTGTACCCCAAATTTGATTAGTTACATAATTAAAAAACAAATGTAGATTATTTGGTATTAAATAAAACGAACATGTATACATCTCACCAAAATAAAATTAAGTTTTTGAAAACTTACACGAGCTTTAATGTAATGAGCACTCTATAATAATACATATAATGAACAAATTGAACAAAGATCAAGGAAATTAAGGTTTTAGTTAATGAAAATGTAATCCTTTCTTTTTCAATATTTACATTAATACTGTAATAACTTCAGCATACCTCAAGATGATATGCAGTAAAAAAAACAGGGTAATATATTGAGAATGTATATCCATGATATTCTATTTGTTTTCAGATTAATTTTTTGAAGACTGAAGTGGAAAGAAAGAGCAAAATGATCCGAGACTTACAGAATGAGGTAATTTTCATGTTACAGGAAAACTGTATATTAATCAAAGATTACACACAAAAAAATTCACACAGGAATTTACCAGAAGTTTGGGGAATTTTAATGCTGAGTTGATCTTCAGCAACATAACAATGAAGAAGAAAAGGGTGCTAAGAGTTACTATCTCACAGCTGCAAGGTGCTTAGGAAATAAAAGGAATTTCACTACATGGATTTTTATTTTTCAAGATAATTGGAAACTACCTCCATTTTGAATATTAAATATGATTTTCAATTCGTAATTCTCTACATGCAGAGAACCCTCTGTTAAAGGGTATCATCCGATGTTTCAAACTGTCCTAAAATGATAAGAAATGATACATGTAGATATTTAGTTTTTAAGCAATCAGGTTTATGTTTCTTAAAAAGAGTGTATGAATGAAGCAAACACAAAAGAGCTAAATGCCAATGAACACTGCTGTAGAGAAAGCTCTAATAAATTAAAAACAAAACCCATTTCAGTTCAACTGTGTAAATATGTGGCTGTAAATCTCTCTAAGGTAATCATTCCATCTCCTTGCCTCAGTGAACACGGCGCTGTGGAGGGGATATGGTATTTCATAATGTAATGGAGTGCTTCAGGTCACTGTTCCTAATGGATTCCCACACTGCCCATAGATGAATAGGGGATAAGTTTCGTCTCACATACCCTCAAAGCCCAAGATGCTCCTGGGATATTTTAATAATATTTTCTCACCGTGCTCTAACTTTATTCCTGGTGACTTTCCTTTCTCAGGATGACTTTCGACCAGCCCATTATTATGCATAACTTTGTACCTAGCATTTAAAGCATACTATAAATCATCCACATTTCCCTAGGGCTACTGGGGAATGTACCAATGACAAAACATCTCAGCATGGCAGTACTTAGCTGCTCCAAAGAACTGGAGGCAACGTGTCAGAAAAACAAAATCAGTGAAGTTCAGGTCTACCTGAAGGTTTGGAATATTATCCCACCCTGTTTCCTCCTAGCATTTGCTGCCTTGGGGCAGTATCACTTTCTGACAGGGCTTGTGTGTTCATGGGGAAGCTTCTTGTGTCTAAGGTCATTATATAACATCTCCTTCCCGTGTAAGTATCCATTATGGATCTTTAGTTTCTTCTCTACTGTGTTACAACACTATTTCATTGTGATTACATGTCTAAAAATCCTAGTTCTAAATCAGTTCACATTCCGAGTTTCCAAGCAGATGTGAATACAGGATTGGAAGTCTTCAAACCGTTCTACTTGTTTTGGTATTTTGGTGGATTGACAAAAGTATCTTGGCAACTTTTAATAGATAAGATTAGTACTATTACTGTGTGTAAGCCTGGTGTCTTTGGAAAGGACTAAGGAATTTGAGCTTAGGGATAATCAACAAACACAGAAAATAATGCCTTTTTGTGGGTAAAATGGTTTCTAGTTGCTTATTCATGTGAAGGAAGTGGTTTATTTTGGTGGTTTTTTTTTTTTTTTTTTTGCTTCTGGGTGCAATTTCAAGCAAGTTAACTAGAAAATAATGAATTTTACTGTCTGAATCAAGGCTGGAAGTATCTGTTGTAAAGTCAATGTGATTGAAATTACCAAAGTGTAATACACAGAAAAATAAATATGAAACTACCTCTGTCATATACAGCCATAGAAAAGAACTTCACATTCATTAAGGGCATAGTATTTTGACGTGGAATTTCAGAGGTGAGGCTCTCTCACTGTAAGGCTCTCTCACTCTCTCAGTAGAGTTTACAGTCTGCCTTAGACACCCTTTTATTTCATGTTGTGAGCAACTAATTATACTATGCAAGTTATTACTGAAAATATTGATGAGATACTTACATTTGTGGATTTTTATAATCTCTCATACTGGAAGTTCATCTGTGTTCCCAGCCTTATATATCTGCACAAATTTTTCTTATCTGATGGAGGATTGTACATATAATTCTTCATAAAAGAGTAAATGTGCATTCTTGGTTTTTGTGTCATTTGTTACTTACTTTACCATTCATATACTTTGAACTGTTGGCATTTTAGAACATGTGAAAACAACACATGTTAGGCACTTGGAACTTGTTAAGACCCCAACAAAAGTAAGCAACTGCAATCGTATCATTATTAAATTTTGAGGTAATTAACCCATCAATCCCTATGCTTTGCTCAAGTATTTTCTTAGTAATGGTTAAGCTATCAAAATTCCATAAAAATGCAATTACAAGATATCATCCATATCCTCATGAGTCTCTCTACACATCAAAGGAAAGTCCCGGCCATCCAATTCACATCCCCCTCATCAAAGCACCTTGGACTAATGAGAATCCTCTTGGCTTGTTCTAACAGAAATCTCCAGAGAAAATTTTAAATTACTGACGTGCCTACAGTAATCCTTACAGTCAGGGAAAACGGTAGTTTACTTAGTCATGTCTTCTTCTTAGTTCTGTCCTCAGGTTGTGTAGGGTTCATTCAACTTAAACCAAATAGATTTCCCTTGAGAAATGAGGGTTCACTCTAGAAGATACCAGAGCAATAAAAGAAAATATATCTTGGAAAACACTGACACTTCTATTACCTCCTATCTTCCAAATTCTTTCCTTTGGTGAACATCAGACCACAGAGGATAAATCATAGTTTAATAACTTGGGATACCCACGTCAAGCAGAATACATCGAGGTAGTGTGTCTTCGTCAGCCCTGCTCCCTCATCTAGATTGGATTATGCAACCACTGAACTACTGGTTCATTCTCGTTCTACATATTTCAATAGTAATGGCACATTGCATAAAATCTACATATATATGCATATATATTATAGTGCCTTTATATTAAGAATTATTTTCTAAACTACAAAAATGAAGACAAAATTTTCAACATTGTATCCTCCATACATTTTCTAAACCATATTAGAGATTTGATAAATGCTTTCTGAATAATAATGTTTCTAACTAGACTGTATTTTTCACAATTTAACATTATGAAATTATGAGGATTATTTCCTTTCCTATTTCCCATATGCTTATATGTG